>NC_045763.1:154862144-156112144 GCF_008692025.1 Phocoena sinus | reverse complement strand
AAATGAGGAGATGTAAAATTTAAATATTAATGTAATAGCAGTATCTGGATGCAAATCTCAAGATTACATTAGCAAATAATAAGTGAAGGAGTGGCTGTGGGAGAAAGAGACAGGTAATGTAGGCTAAGCTTTCTGTTTACGTGGAAAGGTGAGGTTTCAGTCTAACTTCTAATAAACTGATTTTTTTTAAACTTAAAAGTAAACACTAGTAAAATTAAAAACTGTATTTACATATGCATGTGCATAAGATTATGCATATACATAATCTTTCAAAGTATTAGAGACAAGAAAAGAAAACTTAAGCTTAATTCAAAAGACAGAAGAAAGGAAATAGAAAGGAAGCATTAAAAAAAAGAATAGTGTTACATGAAAGAATTAAGACCAACTGTAGTAGTTATAGCAATAAATATAAAAAGTCCCCTATTAAGAAAAATAATCTCTTTCTTCTCTAATTCATGACACTGCTCCCTTTAGAATAAAGATTAATGCAACATAACCCTTTTAAGATTAAAAATGAAAACTTTACATTCTTCCCAACATGTAAAGTAAGGGGATGGGTAGTCCTATACCCAATTTAAAGACAGAAGAAATAGATGTCTTACTTTAAATAAAGAGCTAGGAATGAAGTAGGTTTTCCTGACATTCATTCATTCTTCTGTTCATTTGGCAGCTTGGGCATCCTTCCTTTTGTCTCAATAAATGTCACATATTTTCCTATATCCATTTTTATACCATGCAGTTTGTTAAGATACCTGTGACCAACTACCTAAGAGTAGTGACTTACCCACATTTCCAGTCAGTAGTATCTTGGTACATGAATCAGTATACAGCGATGTCAGAGAAATGGCAGCATGTTTTGTGAAAGGTAGAATATCTTTCAGTAGTCTTCCCTGTATAAAGTATAATAATAAATTCTATAAAATATCAATATTGGAGTTGAGTTTCTCGATAAATAATTTATCCAAAGAACTATGTCTACTAATTGTAACATGATTCTCTTCTCTGTAATAAAAATAATTTGAAATTATCTATAGGGACTTATTTCTTTGAAATTAAATATTCATAAAAATGGAGACAACTATTATCATAATTATAAGCATTTAGACTGATTATTGTAGATCACCTCTATACCTGAGGGTTGTTTTTGCTCATTTCCCATGACCCTTTTCATGCAGTTCCTCAACCCTTTTCCAGTGACATATTCTTCTTTTTTTTTTTTTTGTGGTACGCGGACCTCTCACCGCCGTGGCCTCTCCCATTGCGGAGCACAGGCTCCGGACGTGCAGGCTCAGCGGCCATGGCTCACGGGCCCAGCAGCTCTGCAGCATGTGGGATCCTCCCGGACCAGGGCATGAACCCGTGTCCCCCGCACTGGCAGGTGGACTCTCAACCACTGCGCCACGAGGGAAGCCCCATATTCTCCTTTTAAATAAACATTCTTTTCAGATTTAAGTGTATCTCACTTATTTTAAGTGAGAATATTGTATTCGTCTTTTCAGAAATATCTAATTTTGAATATTGGCGCAAGATAAGGATTGAAATTTGGCAGTGTTTTTTGGCATTTAGTATAAGTCATCACTGGGAAGGACTTTCATATACATTTCTCTACTTGGAGATTAAACATTGAAGCTTAGGAAGAAAAAATTTGAATCTGCCACTTGTTTCCTATGATTTAGTTAGATATAATCTTTTCTCCTTCTATTGCTCTCACACTTTTATTATCTATTTATTGGGGAAGAAAAAAAGCACTGCTCAAATACCAGGATCATCACAGGGAAAATTATTGTTACAATATTTTGTAGCATTTTCAAGCCAAGAGTTTCTCATTAATAAGTTAAGAGTCAACTGATCAACTGGGAGGTTTTATCCAACAGACAGCTAGGCTGTTCTGTGTTGTTGGATCTCGCTATCTGCCATACAAAACTTGCTGTTTTCTGGGTTTCCCTCTAGAAAGGAGCCTTACAAGTGGTGCTACCTCCCTTGCCTCTCTAAAAATTTCATTGTCATCATCATCAGTCTACTCAAGATCCTTCCTTCTGTCATTTCTGGACTCCCAATTCAAACCCTGCCCCACTTTCCACCCCCAAATCATTTAAAATCTTTTAGTACATGAAAGTCATTTTTTCACTGTAAAATGTTTAAGGACTCTTAATACTATTGTAATAACATCTTCCAATAGTTTGGATAACTAAAAGTTTATGTATATTCAACATTTCAGTGTTCTTACATTCTTTAATGATATATTCATCATTTATATTACCTAATATTATTTAAATATCCAGTGAAATATATGGTGGGTTGTATTCATAGCTCAATGTAAAGAAAGATTTGAAATACAGTAGTTGTCTTAGCAGTGTTGATGATTTGATCTTCTGAGTTACAAAACTGACCTATTATAAATTTTGAGTAGTATTTTCAGTGAGCAGGCTGAAAAACTAGGATATTGACTAGAAGATTGAACAATAATAGAATTAGATGCTATACGGAACCTTAGAAGGCTAAGGTTTATTCAATAATCCTTTTTATCTTTCCTATTCTTTGCTGTTCCAGGAAAATAACAGGCTCCATCACCTCCAAGGTCCACAAGCGGAGATGTCCATCCTCATGTGCAGTGACAAGGATAGGTGGTTGAGTATCTGTTAAATTGGTGCTTTCCAGATGTTTTTTGTCCACTGGCTGTCGCTCACCTACCGTGACATCTTTTTGCTCACCTGTTGGAAAATTAGTGAGTTACCAGTGTTTGTTATACTTGGAATTTCAAATTTTATAGAATGTAAAAGAGGAGGCAGGTAAGAAAATAGCAACAAAACAAAACAAAACAAAAAAAACCCCACATTCTTTTGTCTAGAATTTTTTTAATCCCAGAGAACTTCAATCAGGCAGAGAACAAAAAACCATTAACAAATGGAATCCTGTATCACTGGAAAAAACTAAAAGGGCTCATTTTGGATTCTACTGAAAAAGGCTTTGCACTGTACATAGCAGCTAAAACTAGATATACATCCAGTATAAGTCTTACACATTACAAAATGGCTTATGAATCTAGTATAAGTTTTAGGGAAATGAGCTGAAGACTAAGAAGCTCAGTAATATTTTGGATTTTTAAAATCTAGAGTTAGTAGTAACTAACTAACTAGTAACTAAAAGTTATCATCCTAATGGAAATTCTGCTTCTTAGACTATGGAATTCTATAGCACCTTAACATTTAGTCACAAAAAGAATATATGTTAATTAGAAGTATTCTATCACCTAAACTCCCTATTGTAAAGGAATTGTTTTATTATAAGGAAGAGAGGCGATTTCATACCGACCTTTAACCTCACTGTCATGTATGCTCTGTTTGCTTTCCTGAATTCGGGGAGAAAAAGAGATAATATTTCTATGACATTGGAAGGAAATGAGACATACCGGATGAATAGATTTTTTCATAGTTAAATTTATATCTCTAAGCATTAGGTTTAAAGTTTGTTTTTTTTAAGCATTAGGTTTAAAGTTATTTTTTAATTAATTCTTCGAAAAGATGTATTAAGAGATTTTCATGCTCATAAATAGGGTATTTGTAACACAACCTTTTCCTAGTGGCTCTGGTGTAGCACAATAACGAGAATAGTTAAATACCTAGTTCATGCTGTGTTCTTGGTGTATATGATCTCTAATTCCATTCACAACTATGCCAGTTAGGTTTTATTATTTATTGATGAAGAAACAGAAACTCAGAGATTGAGTGACATCTCTAAAGCTAATCAGATAATAAATGGAGCGCTTGGATTTAAGTGCAAGTCTGTCTGACACACATCCTTACAAGTTTTTTTTTTTTTCCACTAAGCTAGTGCTTTTAAAATAATTTATGCAGCGAAAACTTTCCTTCAAACAAAATCCTAACTAGAAATGAAATGTGTAAAAATATATAAAATTGGAACTGAGAACACAGTTTGAAAACCATGGCATTACATTACATTATGTAATTACATGCTGTCTCTTCCCTCTGTGAAATGTGTGTAATTGTGTAATACTTTTTAGCAAAAGAGATAGTCTAAAATTATTATTTTATGAACTTAAAAGTAGCCTATGTAATTTATTTTCTTCATGATTATTTGCAGATATAAAAGCCTTGAAAAAATAGGAAAAAAAGATGAAGACAGTTTAGACATTGCTTTTTAGGGAAAACAAAAAAGTTTTTACATACATGCAGGGGAGGGACTTATATGCAACAAATCACTATTTTTGAATCAACATTGGGTATAACAGGAAGACATACTCTCCTTATTTCTTGCTTACCTTACTACTCTGTGGACCCTTGCTAGAATCACATTGAGATGAAGAACATATGGAATCCTGACTTGATCTCCTACAAGGAGAGGGAGGAAGCCCAAAGAGGAAAAGTTAAGATAATCTATCATACTCAAAGGGCGCTCTCCTCTGTTTTAATTTCAGGTGATTACTCTTGCCATCATCTGTGCATTCTGGTGTGGATACTGTGGATACTGCCTGGGTGTGGGAAATAAAAATCTTCTCTGTCCCACTGTTAAGGCTAGATTTTGTCCCAGAGGCTCTGACACTGAAATGGTGGGGAGTGGGGTGGCCGTGGGGAGGCCTGGAAAACCTGGCAACTTCTGCTCTACAGTTTTCAATTCTGCTAGAATGGGCAGCAAACTGGCTTAGGGTTCTGGTATATAGACGAGGTCCTAAAAAGATTCTCAGAATAAGAACATTTCAAGTCAAGGAGTAGGGAAGGTGTTACATTCTGGCTCACTTCTGGATGATGATAGTACAGAAGCCTTTGATTTCTCTCCAGAGATGTGTTTACCATTGCCTATTGTTTACTGAAATCAGAGCTCTCAAGCAAATACAAACAGGAAAATCACCTTTTCTTAAAATTAAAAAAAAAATCGGGTTTCCCTGGTGGCGCAGTGGTTGAGAGTCCGCCTGCCGATGCAGGGGACGCGGGTTTGTGCCCCCGTCCGGGAGGATCCCACATGTCGCGGAGCGGCTGGGCCCGTGGGCCATGAGCCATGGCCACTGAGCCTGTGCGTCCGGAGCCTGTGCTCCGCAACGGGAAAGACCGCAACAGTGAGAGGCCCGCGTACCGCAAAAAAAAAAAAAAAATCCCCTTCTCTCTCAGAAATGAAGATTGCTCAGCTATAGTAGATGTCATATGAAAACTGCTGCCATATGATCTTTCATATTTGCCCTATAAATCCTTTTTTCTGCTTTACGTAAGTGCACATAGAGTTGTCTTTTGGCTACAAATATGGTCAAGTGAGCATTTTCCCTCTCTGCTACTGTTGTAAAGGGAGCTGTGGTAAGGGAAATTAGATCCCCACACAGCAAATTAAATCTTCCTGGGGACCATCCACTTACAAAAACAATAACAGGGAAGAAAACTGAAGCCAACTGGTCAGCCCAACTATGTCTTCCATCAACTGTACCTTCCTAAATGCTGGGATGAGAACTCTTTTTATATCATCCACATAAGTCCCAGACAGTATTTCTTGATCAATAAGTATTGAGTTACCTTGCACATTCAGGGTTACGAAAGAGAAACAGTATGTCATTAATTCTAAAGCGTTTAGGATCCAAGTCAGGGTCCACAGTGAAGCAATCTTCAGGTCTGTACCTAGGAATAAGCATACATTTACATGATAAAAATTTACAAAGGTGGTAATTTACATTACTATATCATATATCCCAGGCAGAACTAATCAACTCCTGAAATGTTCATTGAATATGGAGAGAAAACCCAGAGGTATAGCATTTGAACATACTTTCCTTAATAAGGTTCTGTATAACATGATCTTTTAGTGCTTAGAAGTCTTTTAAGTCAATTAGCTTGTCTATTTTTTCAACCTATAGTTCACAGAGTGAGCTCATATAACTTCCTGGTAGTTTCATACAGTTTAAAGAATAGATTTCTACTCTTTGAATAAGTAGAGTGAGAAATTTGAATAAAATGTAGTTGCTACCTTCAAGTAGCTTATAATTAAGTGGAGAAGAAAAGCAGGTAATTTGATGATCACACTATTCTTGCTGCTTGAGTCTCCCATTAGCCCAGATTCCCAAGAACACCTTCCTAGGCCATTTCCTGGGAGCAGAGCGATGGTCTTCCACTGCCTGTCCTGGCACTTCATGGTAGGCTTTTAAGCCACACTTGACATTCCTTATAGCAAATAGACCTTGTAGCAAACTGTTCTTTTTCCTTTAGTGGAAATTGCCTCTGCTAATTTGGACAGATAAGTGATGAAGGACCTCCTGGAGAGTGAACCAAGCTCAAAAGAGGAGCCTGCGAGTTTGATGACTTGTTGAGCTCCAAATTTTTACATATTTCTGCTCTGCAGGTAAACTGAATAGTGAAGTGGACTATTCGTTAGCAACAACAATTTCTAGTTTGCACCCAAAAAAAGGCATGGGGCTTTGAACAGAAAGAGAAAGCTTATTTCTCCTGACTGGTGAAGGGATCTTAAAGCAAAGTTTGAGGTAGAGGTAGAGATGGCCCCCACCAGGAATATGGAAACCATGTTCAACTTTAGAGTCTTTAAACTAGGCCTAAATTACCTTGGACAGTTCTGTGTTAAATTATATGCTATGTGAAATACTCCAGTGATTCTAAATCAATTGTTTTTGTATAATCATCTTGTTATAGGAAGAGGACACTGTGTATGACCCATTACTGTCAGTTATTTTTCTTTGATTGGGTATTGGATTTGCATGCATCCCTCGGTAAAATGCTTAGCATTTCAACAAGGAAGATCTTTACCTTTGAATTGGGAATATTCTCAGGGGAGCAGCTCTCTCTTTTAAGCGGTGGCAGTAGGACTATTCTCTCTGCCTTTTTAGTCTATATGTTTTCCCTAAGTAGTGAGTCATACACAAGCTGACACAATGTGAGAACTGAATTAATAAGAAGGTGAGGAATTGTGCAGTGTATATTGATATAGGAATAAAATGACAAGTATACAGTCTGTGAGAAAAGCCTAAGGGCAAGGGTTGAAGGGAAGGAACTGAAGGATGACAGGAATTCTAGCAGCAGGGCCTAGTAGAACCTGAGCTGAGGTACAGAGGAGGGGTCTTCCGAAACAGATACTTCAGCTAAAGGTTCAAAGGAAAATATACCCAGAATCAAAAAGGAAAGGACTATTTCCTCCCAAAACTTGGTTGAAAATGAAAACTCTGACATAGACTGGAAAGGGTCATGGAGTCCAGGTAGATGTATGCAAGGTACTATAGCTAGACAGAGATTTCTTTTGCTTTTTTTTCTTCTTTTCCCTTGTCCTATTTGACTCTCTTCTCTCCTCCTTTTATACCTCTTTCCTTCCCCCAAATGCTTAGATAGAATTGATTTTCTTTTTAATTCATCGTTAAAGTTCTTGGCTATCTTGTACCTCAAAGTACAATTTTACAAACTGTCTTGACATAAGGTGTTCATACATGGCCCTTGCTTAGAGCCCAATTACACAACTGGGGAAAGCGTATTATTTATAATCCATCCATAACAAATAATACAATGTTACATTATTTTCTTTATAACCAATGGTAAGGACATTTAGAAATGGATTGCAAGGGGAGGGTAAAGTTTGTGGAACAGAGCAAATCTAATTGGTTGAGATGTAGAATTACATATGTCATGCCCTTGTTAATATTGACCTGTAGTAATGTGTTGGGGTGGTGAATAAGAAGGAAAACCCCTCTTGAATACTTCTCACCATTTGACTTTGGTGACTGTGTAGATAGTGGTGTCAATGGGAATACAGGAAAAGATGTTTTGGGGGAGGATAGGTTGGGAAGAAGATTTGGGCATGTGGGACTTTAAGGGTCTTGTTGGAAATCCAGATGGTGTAATTGCCAGTAGGCAATTGGATATGTGTGCTTGAAGCTATGAGATTATTTTACATTATTAAGTATTTAAGTATTTGTTAAGGTTATGAATTTGGACAAGATTATACATGGAAAGCATGTACATACTCTAGTACATACTCAAGAAGAGTAAATGTAAAAGCACTTGGGAATACATATACTTAAGATTCACTTTATTCACATCATTCTGGGATTTAGACACTTAAAACATAGTCTCCTCGTGAACATAACCTCCAGGAAAGCCTCCTTGAGAGAGTTATCATCCCTTTTATTTATTGCTTTATTTTTTTAAGTATTTATATTTTTAAGTATTGAATGTTACTCTGGCTTTTCTGCAGCTCAAGTTTTTATAGAAATGATTATATTATTTAAGGAAACAATGCAACTCACACTTCTTTGACAGTAGATGTTACAAAATTCCATAAGATGATCACACCATTTAAGGTTCCGGCAGCTATCAAATTATATCCTTCTACTTGTAATAGATCGATGCAGTTCATTTCCATACTGATGGCAGGATTCTGAAGAAGGAAGGAAACAGACTCAATGACCATAATGAAAACAGTATCTAAGCACAGTACAAACACAATGTGCACACTTTATTATTCTGTCATTAACTTAAAACAAAAAAATATATATATTTAAATTCTAAAGCATGAAAGTTAGTAAAAGCTAAATTCTTTTGGCATAAAATATTTTAATTTGTAGAATTTATTGAAACAACAAAAATATAGTCTCCTTCTCTACTGTCTTCTTCCTTCAGCGGTAACTACCAACCATTAAATTACCTTCCCCGCTTTCTCTCCTCTTCAAACTTCTTGAAAGAATATTCTATATTAGCTGTTTTAACTTACCTTCCTTTCACCCATCGTCTGACTTCTGCTCCATGCCACTCTATGAAAGCTTTTTCTAATTATCACTAAAGACTTTCTACTGCCAGTGCTATTTGATAGTTTTCAATTGTCTTGCCTCAAGTACTTTTTTGGTACCTACTATGTTAGGTTCTTGGAATATATAGTCAAACAGAATGTCGGTGACTTGGCAAACTTATAATACAATTCAAGCATTCAGATAAAGTATTGATTACTGTACAGTTTTTTTTGGAGAGTTATGTTTTATTTGACAGACATACTGAGGACTTCAAGCCCAGGAGGCAGCATCTCAAGTAACCCTGAGAAAACTGCTCCAAGGAAGTGAGGGGAGAGCTAGGATACATAGGAGTTTTCCAACAAAAAGCAACAAAAGATTACTGTTAATAGAAGAAAACTAGATATCTCAATTTAAAGAATTTAGTGCTTTTCTATATGTGGGAAGATGCAAGAGTCTGGACTCACTGAGATCATTCCTTTGATATACACCTCAGCTACCTGGGGCCAGTATCCAGTGTTTTTACATCCTGAGTTTCCTCAGGGCTCAACTTCGAGAGTGGCTGTAGTCTGATGCCTGCTAGATGGCAAGTATTCTTTGTTCCCTTCCTGAGTTCCCTCAGGACTAACCAGCTCACTATCAGAGATGACTGCAATTATTGATGACTGTGATATATTTTTTACTGATATGGCAGGATAGTTCCTCCTCTTGGTCTGAAATTTGAGCGATACTTGGGAGACATTTCATGACCAATTTTTGTCCCACAGTGCTCAGAGTTTCTTCCCAGATCAGGCAAAAATTTTTGTTGATATGTCACTCTAGGTGCTAATTTCTGGATTAGGCCCTGTTGATAATTAACAGATTCTCTGGATCCTCTGTCTTACTTGTCTATTATGATTCATGAAATGTTTTACCTTGTTGCTTCTTCCTATACCTAGAATCACACTATTACTAGGTCCATCCACATCTACAAATGACCCAATTTCATTCCTTTTTATGGCTGAGTAATATTTCATTGTGTATATGTACCACATCTTCCTTATCCATTCATCTGTCATTGGGCATTTAGGTTGCTTCCATGACCTGGCTATTGTAAATAGTGCTGCAATGAACATCAGGGTGCATGTTTCTTTCTGAATTATGGTTTTCTCTGGGTATATGCCCAGGAGTTGGATTGATGGGTCATATGGTAATTCTATTTTTAGCTTTTTAAAGAACCTCCATACTGTTCTCCATAGGAGCTGTATCAATTTACATTCCCACCAACAGTGCAAGAGGGTTCCCTTTTCTCCATACCCTCTCCAGCATTTGCTGTTTGTAGATTTTCTGATGATGGCCATTCTGACCAGTGTGAGCTGATACCTCATTGTAGTTTTGATTTGCATTTCTCTAACAATTACAATTACTTTATGAGTCGTAAATGTGATCTATGTCCTCAAGATGTTTAGCTAACATCATCAATTTTGTTGGAGGCCTGGTGACAGTAAGAGACAACAACCTTATAAAATAGACAGGATAGGGGCTTCCCTGGTGGCGCAGTGGTTGGGAGTCCGCCTGCCGATGCAGGGGACACGGGTTCGTGCCCCGGTCCGGGAAGATCCCACATGCCGCGCAGCGGCTGGGCCCGTGAGCCATGGCCGCTGAGCCTGTGCGTCCGGAGCCTGTGCTCCTCAACGGGAGAGGCCACAGCAGTGAGAGGCCCGCGTACCGCAAAAAAAAAAAAAAAAAAATAGACAGGATATAAGTAATACAGCTAGTAACATTGATAAAGTCAATAGTGCAACAGGGAGACACAAAGCATAAACAACTTGGAAACAAAGAACAAATTAAAACAATTATTATAATGCAGTTGCAATAAACCATCAAGTTCACAAGAGAGCCACTTGGAGAAGCCAAATTCTGGATTAATCAGGTAGAGAGAAAAAGTTAAATGTTTCATCTTTGTTTACAAAGGTATACTTTATCAACTTGTTGTAAGACATAGCATAAGAAGAAAGATTTTTTTGGAAAACAAAAATTAAAGCTAGTATATTTTACAAAAAGTCATAAAGTTATAAACCATAATTTTTAGTTTATTTGGTCCCATGAAATTAATTTCTGTTGATCTCGATGAAGTCATCAGATTTTCCATTAGAGTTTTGCATTTGTTCCTCAGTTCAGTGGTGCTATCTAAAGGCTATCAGAGACTTATATTTGTTTAAAACAAGTCCTTTTTATGAGTCTTCTTGAAGATCCTCATTTTTGTAAAAGCATCAGAGTAAAATAATGATTGTCTATAAAAGACAAAACTTAAAATAGCATGGTTAAAGATTTGAATACAATGCAATTGGCAAGAAACTTGGATATTTCTGTGACATATAACATTTTAAGGTAACCACTAGAATTATGACTGATAACATATCAGAGCATATCAGATTTTAGGAATTTAATATAAATTTTGGAATATGTGTATTAATGACATTTATCCATACATTATAAGCTAAGGTTCATCTCCAATCACTTGGCAATGTTCTTTAAGTAATTTAACATACCAAATAAACTTAATTAGTTTAATATTTCTCTCGGAGATATCTCAGGGTTCCTTCAAAGCCCTTTGAAGCAACCCAGGGTCAGCTGGAGGCTAAAAGAACTTTAGTTAGAGTTTGATATTTAGGAAGTTTGTTAAAAATATAAAAAAGGTTTTAAAATGCAACAGGATCATAGGTCACTGCAAAACAATACTTATTCATTTAACCAAAGTCACAAAAATATTAAAAACAAAACAAAACAAATACGGATCACTTAAGGGTACAGAAACTCACACAATCTGTTATCAAAAAGGAGCATTCTTAAGAAATTTTTCAAATTCCAGTCTTGTACTAGCTTACTTAACAACAAAATCCATTAACTTTATTAACTTCAGTCTAAAATTAGCTAATCCTGAACATGCATAAAACTTCAGAGTTCCTTTCCATAATCTCACATCACTTTCTGTATCCATATTTGTTCATCCCTTATCTTTCCATCCAAAAACAACTAGCTCTAAGACATACTTTCCCCCAATAAAATGTAATTCCATTCCTCATAACTTCTTTACTGAAAACACACATTCTACTTTCCTACAGTGTACTGGAATGTTTCCTTATTATTCCTATTCACTTTAATTACATGTTTAAATGAGAATCCTCAACTCTTAAAAACCTTAATTTCTAGTGAAAACTAAGAAGTAAGCAATTATGAATTGTATTTTACATTAGCATTCTGTAGATTGGTAAACATAATACCAGTGATAATTTCTTAAAAAACATTTGTTTTCTTATAGAGAACAACTCAGGGTGGCACCAAACATATTTATTTATAGTCCTAAATACCTTTAGTTTCTCTGTTTAGTAATTGATGTCTCAGTATCTTATGTTATTTGGGAATCACCTAGCTATTTAATAAACTTCCATCACTTAAATTAAGCAACACTAGAACTTTGTTACCAAATATCTGGAGAGATCACTTTAAGTAGACATTTCTAAAATATTATTATTTTTAAAGTTAACCAAAAAGCTTTTTATCTCAGTTAAATTTACTACAAACTTTCATCATATCAAGTTATTTTTCTTGTAATAGATATAATAAGGTCTTATATGACTTCTATTAAACCTAGGCACAATAAAATATTATACTTAATGTTGATGACTCTAAAGACATGTCTATTAGATCAACAGATTTTAACTTTAATACCAGGTACCAACTTAATATTGAATATTTCCCAGTTCACATGAACCTGAAAGTCATTTTAGCCAGTTTCTTTCCTATTTAATTTGTATGTGCTTAGTTTAAAATTGAGCTCTTTATAAATTCAATTCTGAAAATACCTTCCAGAGGTAGAGCTATCTCATATGTATAAAGTGTACACAGATATATAAACAGGCAAAGCTAGAGATCTCATGGCTTCACTAAAAAATAAATTTAAAAAAAACAGTTATGAATCAGGTATTACAATATAAACTTACTAGTTTACAAAGAACAGTTGGAAGACATTAAAGTTGTTTGCTCAGATGACTAAGGCTTTACTATTTGTAAAGTTTGGTTTGAATTTTAAAACTGTCACTTTGTCATTTTTTTCCCCTTGGTGTCAGGTTCTGCCTGATTGAGCTAATTAGGCTCAGTCTCAGCTCCTTGTGACTTGAATTTACATTCTGGTTTGTAAAGATTTGCAAGAGAAAGACAGTTGCTTTTAATTCCCCAAAGAACAGGTCTGTCACCTAATGGATACTAAAAGATTGACTTGCCCAGCTATATTTTATATCAGTGAGAAGATTTCTAACTAAACTGAAATTTATGAGCTCTATGTTCTAGAACATTAGAGTTTAGTTTATCATACATTCAAAAGCTTGTATAAGGCATTCAGCAAAGACCTTCTTTCTGAGTTTATAAGTTAAACCCAGAGCAAAATCACTATTTTTATTAGCCCTTGAATGTTAGTTTCCAGGCTTTACTTTTTGTATGGCTCAGGTACCCCTATCGGTTTCCTTTAATATGTTCAATTAATATTTCCTGAGGGGCAGATCTATATGCCTTGTCTTATAATACTGATAGGGACAGAGTAAAGGGACAAACTAGGTGATTAAATAGTTAATCCCACTAGGGGATTGTAAGTAAAGAAAAAATATGGGGGACCCCTGTTAGTTGATGATCACTCAAGAAAGTAGGTTTGCTTAACCACAAAACCAATCAGGCTTGCTTAGCAACAAAACCATGCAGCAGAAGCATGAGACATGCCCCAAAACAATAAAACAATTGTGGCATGAGACCCACATCTTGCCCAGCAAGCTCAGTAAGTTAATAATCCTTGGGACATGTTCTCTACACACATGAAAACCAATAATTTATGGAAAGGTGACATTTCAAAGTGAAAGACCCTCATTGTACTGAGACATGGAATAATTTTTCCATAGTGCCATGAAAGTCCCAGCTTGACCATATAGGGACAAGAAAACTCCCCTGCCCAACTTGGAGGAGGAGCTGATGATGGAAGCTTGATGTCTACTCAAGAATGAGGAATAAGTTGGTCTTTTCCCCCTCGCCATTTTTCCTTTGATTATAAAACTGTAGCCCACTATGTTCTCGGGGGAAGCACCCTCTCACCCACCCACTTGTAAGCCTCACAAGCTTCCTATGCTAATAAATCACTTCTTATCTATCACTTTGCCTCTCACTGAATTCTTTCTGCACTGAATCATAAAGAACTGGAGCTCTTCAGAGCCCCCTGAAACACAACCTAGTGATTCAATACCACACAGAGGAAGAATTCCCCAGTGAAACGTGCCTATCCTGCAATATAATTAAACAAAGAGACATAACCATCTTATATAAAGCCCATTTAAATACATCAATTTTATACACTTTCATCTCAATTCTGTCACTTTTTATACCTTTAGTTTTCATTAGGATCCAATCAACAAACTTTGATCTTACAGGAGGTGTTCTAGAAGTTTTTCTTTCTTTTTATTCCCTGCCCATTTAATCTATTTTTATATAAAAGGCTCTGGGATCCCCAGAGAGGGTTGAGCCAAGGAACTCAGGTGTTTTGGCCCAACTGTTGCCCCAAATACTTACTGGTCAGATATCTCAGTGTAAATTTTTTTCAGCTCTTAATATATGTATATTTTAAACTGGGGTAAGTAGACTTGTTGGCTTTTAATGTTGAGGACCTGTAGGGAGTCCTTTTTGGCCCATTTAACCTTAGGTAATCACATAAATATTCATTTTATTTATCCCATTTTAAATAACTATCTAAAGATTTCTTTATTCATTTGAGATGTCTTTTTAAAAATTTCTACCTTGCTGGAAAAAGTATCTAGACTTTCTTACCTGTTCTTTTCCTGTTAACATTAATTTATTCCAATGTTTTTATTAACATCTGTAAGAGCTATTGAGAGGAAGCAAAGATCACAAATAAAGCTTCCCAAATCTGTTTTTCTTTGTTTGATCCAAGCTAAGGAAGTTCTTAGGTTGACCATTAGATATATTTCTTTTTTCCACCTTTAATTTGATTTTTGTTTTTATAAGTACCAATAACACAGCTGTTTATCATGAGAGCACTCTAGAAAATCCGCCAATTTAGAAGTTTCTCCAATTTAAAGGATCCATCATTTGGCCATTAATGAAATATTTTAATAGTGATTCAAACCAATAAGATGCAAGAGGCTTCCCTATAAGAGAGTGGAGAAAGATGTCACCTAAGTAAGATCCAGAAAGTTTACTCTCAAAAATAGTATGGCAGAGGTCAGGTTTTCAAACACACACCCACACACACAATGCTCTAGGAAGATCAGCTAGAACATTTACATCTCCAAGATACAGAAAGAGAAATGTAAGTTCCCTCTAGAAGGCCTTTGTTTAAAGTCAGAACTCTGTAAAGATGCTTTTAACAAGCCAGCTTTTTAAACTTAACTTCATATGCCATAAAAGAGCCCCCTTATTTTTAGAGTAAGATTTCCTTTAATTCCCAATTAAGTAAGTACTTGTAAGTTTTGTACATACATAAACCTGGCTGGGGGTATTAGTTGGAGGCTGGCAATCTGTCGTCCTTTTTCTTTTGTTCTGAAAGCTTTATTTCCCATTCTGAGGTGAATTTGTTGAAATAAAAATTGCTAGTGATGATCACGTGCAATGTGATGATTGTGACCATCATGTGGTGGGCCAATTGCTGCTTGAGATCTTAACTCCCATAGGCTTTTGCCCCAGAGTTGTTTCAGCCCCTCTTACCTTTCTCAGGTTCTCCTGGTGGCATACAAGACCACCATGGGTGCTCAGATCACGGGATGGTCAGTTCTTATTCACATCCCGGGTTGAGTAGGTTGTTAATCAAATTAGTGGGTTTCCCTATAGGACAGCTGCATGGTCTCGCCTCCACCATTCCTGCAAGTTTCTCACTCACCTGAGAAAGCTGTTGCCGGCCAGGAGGAGACAGTCTGTTCTTCAGAGTTCAGAAGCTCTCATAAGATTTCTGTTTTATTTCAACACAGTCTATTAAGGTAGCCAATTCAAGGAAAGATGACAGGTCAGTCTTCCCCCTAATTACTCAGTCCAGTCCAACCTTACTCAGTGTTTAACCGAGCAACATCTTCCCAGTCTTTAAACTGAGGATAAACCACTCAGTGTCTAAACTGAGCAAAAATCTTCCCAGTGCCTTTTACACTGAGGGTAACCCAGGTACCTCTTCTTGAAACTGAGTTTCAAGGGTAACCTACGACTCCAAAGAGGAGTTTAACACCACCGAATAAAACTTAGGATCATCAACCAATAACGGGAGAGCCTAGAACCAGGAGATGCTCATCCGAATTCGTCTGGACTCCCCAAGGATGCAAATAGGCATGAGGTCTCTGCTGGTACCAAGGCTCCAGATCCTCGTAGAGTTCAGGTGAAGGAAAGAAATCAGCTCCGGGTCCCTTATCCATGGTCACCATAAATGTCGACTAAAACAATATAGACACAAAAGTTGAGAGCTATGTTTTATTTGGTGGACATACTGAGGACTTCAAGCCTGGGAGGCAGCATCTCAAGTAATCCTGAAAAAACTGCTCCTGATTACTGTACAATTTGAAAGTGCTATATCAGAGATATAGGCAAGACTTGGGAACATCTAAATAAGATTAGAGGTCTATTCTTATCACTGTCAATTGCTCTCTCTTTCCTGAAACTTCTTACTCTCTTGACATGCTTGGAACTGGACTTTCTTGGTTTTGCTTGTGTCTATATGATCCTTCATTTTCTGTTTCTAACTCAGTACCTTCTTACTCTACCAACATTTTAAATATTTATATCCTTAGGGTCTACCTCCAGCCCATTTTCTTTTTCTTTTTTTCTAACTCTCTCTGGGCAATCTCATCCTCTTATGTTTTAATAATCATTCTCTTACGTTAATGACCTAATAATCTAGTCCAGTCCTCTCCCACAAACTTCAGGATTATATATCTAATTACTTAGAAATTTTACAAGTATCTCAAAGTTAATATGTCTAAGTTAACACCTTCTTTAAGCATGTTCCTTCATTCTATTCTATATCTTATTGGGTAGCACAACTTCCTAATTCATCATGCAAGTTAGGAATCTTGGAGCTGTATTGATTCCTGTTTTTCCCTTAGGACCTTCTCCTGACTGCATGGTATCCATCACTAACAAATCAGTTGCAAGTTCTGCTACTTTTATCACCTAAATATTTTTGGAAACCTCTCCTTCTACCATCCCCACTATCATGGTCTTATATCTTTTAACTAAAATTGTACCTTATTACCTGAATCTTCTGCCTTTAGTCTTGTCCATTTGAATCTGCCATTAAAGCAGCATCAAAGCTGCTACCACAACACAAATCTGATCATGACGTTTCTCATTTAAAGCCTTTCAATTGTTTTCCATTTCTTATAGGGTATTCAATCTCCTTAATAACACTGAGAATGATCCAGGCTCTACCTCTCTGTCTGTCTCCATCTTCTACCACTTATTTCAGGCACACTGAAATACTTGTAGCTATCCCTAGAAAACCATGCAATTTCTTACCTCTGTGATTTTTTAAATTTATATTTTTATTGAAGTATAGTTGAATTACAATGTTGTGTTAATTACTGCTGTACAGCAAAGGGACTGTACACTTTAGGGTCTTTGCTGCTTACTGATTTTCTGTCTGGAAGATCTGTCCATTGAAGTCAGCATTAAAGTCAACTACTATTATTGTATTCCTGTCAATTTCTCCCTTTATCTCTGTTAGTATTTATTTTATGTATTTAGGTGCTCCTATACTGCGTGCCTATATGTTGAGTGTGATATCCTCTTCTTGCATTGATCTTTCTTTGTCTTTCTTTAGAGCTTTTTAAAAAAACTGAAGTATAGTTGATTTACAATGTTGTGTTAGTTTCTGGTGTACAGCAAAGTGATATATATATATATATATATATATATATATATATATATTCTTTTTCATATTCTTTTCCATTATGGTTTATCACAGGATATTGAATATAGTTCCCTGTGCTATACAGTAGGACCTTGTTGTTTTTCTGTTTTGTTTTTGTTTTTGCGGTACGTGGGCCTCTCACTCTTGTGGCCTCTCCCATTGCAGAGCACAGGCTCCGGACGCGCAGGCTCAGCGGCCATGGCTCACGGGCCCAGCAGCTCCGTGGCATGTGGGATCCTCCCAGACTGGGACGCGAATCTGTGTCCCCTGCATCGGCAGGCGGACTCTCAACCACTGCGCCACAAGGGAAGCCCCAGGACCTTGCTTTTTATATATTCTATATATAATATAGAATGCATCTGCTAATCCCAAACTCCCACCCAATCCTCTCCCACTCCCCTTCCCCTTGGCAACTACCAGTCTAGTTTCTATGCCCCTAATTATGTTTCTGTTTCATACAAAGTTTCATTTGTGTCATTATAGATTCCACATATAAGTGATGTCATATGGTATTTGTCTTTTTCTGACTTACTTCACTTAGTATGATAATCTCTAGTTGCATCCATGTTGCTGCAAAAGGCATTACTTCATTCTTTTTAATGGCTGAGTAATATTCCATTGTATATATGTACCACATCTTCTTTATCCATTCATCTGTCAATGGACATTTAGGTTGTTTCCATGTCTTGGCTCTTGTAAACAGTGCTGCAGTGAACAGTGGAGTGCATGTATCTTTTTGAATTATAGTTTTGTCTGGACATATGCCCAAGAGTGGGATTGCTGGATCATATGGTAATTCTATTTTCAGTTTTCTGAGGAACCTCCATACTGTTTTCCACAGTGGCTGTACCGACTTACATTCCCACCAACATTGTAGGAGGGTTCCCTTTTCTCCACACCCTCTCCAGCATTTGTTTTTTGTAGATTTTTTAATGATGGCCATTCTGAATGGCATGAGGTGGTACCTCATTGTAGTTTCAATTTGCATTTCTCTAATTATTAGCAATGTTGAGCATCTTTTCATGTGCCTATTGGCCATTTGTATGTCTTCTTTGGAGAAATGTCTATTAAAGTCTTCTACCCATTTTTTGATTTTTTTTTTTTTATATTGACCTGTATGAGCTGTTTGTATATTTTGGGAATTAAGCCCTTGTCAGTTTCATCATTTTCAAATACTTTCTCCTATTCTGTAGGTTGTCTTTTCATTTTGTTTGTGGTTTCCTTTGCTGTGCAAAAGCTTGTAAGTTTGATTAGGTCCCATTAGTTTACTTTCACTTTTTTTTTCTGTTGCCTTGGGAGACTGACCTAAGAAAACATTGTTATCATTTATGTCAGAGAATGTTTTGCTTATGTTCTCTTTTAGGAGCTTTATGGTGTCATGTCTTATATGTTTAAGTCCTTAAGCCATTTTGAGTTTATTTTTGTGAATGGTGAGAGGGTATGTTCTAAGTTCATTGATTTACATGTGGCTGTCCAACTTTCCCAACACCACTTGCTGAAGAGACTATCTTTATCCATTGTATATTCTTGCCTTCTTTGTTGAAGATTAATTGACCGTAGGTGAGTGGGTTTATTTCTAGGCTCTCTATTCTGTTCCATTGATCCATATGTCTGTTCTTCTGCCAATAGCACTTTGTTTTGATTACAGTAGCATTGTAGTATTGTCTGAAGTCTTCGATGGTTATGCCTCCTGCTTTATTCTTTTTCTTCAGGATTGCTTTGGCTATTCTGGGTCTTTTATGGTACATGAATTTTAGGATTATTTGTTCTAGTTCTGTGAAACATGTCATGGGTAATTTGATAAGGATAACATTAAATCTGTAGACTGCTTTGGGTTGTATGGCCATTTTAACAATATTAATTCTTCCAATCCAAGAACAAGGGATATATTTCCATTTCTCTGAATCCTCTTTTATTTCCTTTATTAATGTTTTATAGTACTCAGTGTATAAATCTTACACCTTCTTAGTGAGGTTTACTCCTAAGTATTTTATTTTTTGTGTTGTGATTTTAAAAGACATTGTTTTTTTAACATTCCCTTTTTATTTATTTATTTTTTTTAAACATCTTTATTGGGGTATAATTGCTTTACAATGGTGTGTTCGTTTCTGCTTTATAACAAAGTGAATCAGCTATACATATACATATGTTCCCATATGTCTTCCCTCTTGCGTCTCCCTCCCTCCCACTCTCCCCATCCCACCCTTCCAGGCTGTCACAAAGCACCGAGCTAATATCCCTGTGCCTTGTGGCTGCTTCCCCCCAGCTATCTACCTTACTACGTTTGTTAGTGTGTATATGTCCATGACTCTCTCTCACCCTGTCAAAACTCACCCCTCCCCCTCCCCATACCCTCAAGTCCGTTCTCCAGTAGGTCTGCGTCTTTATTCCTATCTTACCCCTAGGTTCTTCATGACATTTTTTTCCCTTAAATTCCATATATATGTGTTAGCATACGGTATTTGTCTTTTTCTTTCTGACTTACTTCACTCTGTATGACAGACTCTAGGTCTATCCATCTCATTACAAGTAGCTCAATTTCATTTCTTTTTAAGGCTGAGTAATATTCCATTGTGTATATGTGCCACATCTTCTTTATCCATTCATCCGATGATGGGCGCTTAGGTTGTTTCCATGTCCTGGCTATTGTAAATAGAGCTGCAATGAACATTTTGGTACATGACTCTTTTTGAATTTTGGTTTTCTCAGGGTATATGCCAAGTAGTGGGATTGCTGGGTCATATGGTAATTCTATTTGTAGTTTTTTAAGGAACCTCCATACTGTTCTCCACAGTGGCTGAACCAATTCACATTCCCACCAGCAGTGCAAGAGTGTCCCCTTTTCTCCACACCCTCTCCAGCATTTATTGTTTCTAGATTTTTTGATGATGGCCATTCTGACTGGTGTGAGATGATATCTCATTGTAGTTTTGATTTGCATTTCTCTAATGATTAATGATGTTGAGCATTCTTTCATGTGTTTGTTGGCATTCTGTATATCTTCTTTGGAGAAATGTCTATTTAGGTCTTCTGCCCATTTTTGGATGGGGTTGTTTGTTTTTTTGTTATTGAGCTGCATGAGCTGCTTGTAAATTTTGGAGATTAATCCTTTGTCAGTTGCTTCATTTGTAAATGTTTTCTCCCATTCTGAGGGTTGTCTTTTGGTCTTGGTTATGGTTTCCTTTGCTGTGCAAAAGCTTTGAAGTTTCATTAGGTCCCATTTGTTTATTTTTGTTTTTATTTCCATTACTCTAGGAGGTGGGTCAGAAAGGATCTTGCTGTGATTTATGTCATAGAGTGTTCTTCCTATGTTTTCTTCTAAGAGTTTGATAGTTTCTGGCCTTACATTTAGGTCTTTAATCCATTTTGAGCTTATTTTTGTGTATGGTGTTAGGGAGTGATCTAATCTCATACTTTTACATGTACCTGTCCAGTTTTCCCAACACCATTTATTGAAGAGGCTGTCCTTTCTCCACTGTACATTCCTGCCTCCTTTATCAAAGATAAGGTGTCCATATGTGCGTGGGTTTATCTCTGGGCTTTCTATCCTGTTCCACTGATCTATCTTTCTGTTTTTGTGCCAGTACCATACTGTCTTGATTACTGTTGCTTTGTAATATAGTCTGAAGTCAGGGAGCCTGATTCCTCCAGCTCCTTTTTTCGTTCTCAAGATTGCTTTGGCTATTCGGGGTCTTTTGTGTTTCCATACAAATTGCGAAATTTTTTGTTCTAGTTCTGTGAAAAATGCCAGTGGTAGTTTGATAGGGATTGCATTGAATCTGTAGATTGCTTTGGGTAGTAGAGTCATTTTCACAATGTTGATTCTTCCCATCCAAGAACATGGTATATCTCTCCATCTATTTGTATCATCTTTAATTTCTTTCATCAGTGTCTTATAATTTTCTGCATACAGGTCTTTCGTATCCTTAGGTAGGTTTATTCCTAGATATTTTATTCTTTTGGTTGCAATGGTAAATGGGAGTGTTTTCTTGATTTCACTTTCAGATTTTTCATCATTAGTATATAGGAATGCCAGAGATTTCTGTGCATTAATTTTGTATCCTGCTACTTTACCAAATTCATTGATTAGCTCTAGTAGTTTTCTGGTAGCATCTTTAGGATTCTCTATGTATAGTATCATGTCATCTGCAAACACTGACAGCTTTACTTCTTCTTTTCCGATTTGGATTCCTTTTATTTCCTTTTCTTCTCTGATTGCTGTGGCTAAAACTTCCAAAACTAGGTTGAATAAGAGTGGTGAGAGTGGGCAACCTTGTCTTGTTCCTGATCTTAGTGGAAATGCTTTCAGTTTTTCACCATTGAGGATGATGTTTGCTGTGGGCTTGTCATATATGGCTTTTATTATGTTTAGGAAAGTTCCCTCTATGCCTACTTTCTGGAGGGTTTTTATCATAAATGGGTGTTGAATTTTGTCGAAAGCTTTCTCTGCATCTATTGAGATGATCATATGGTTTTTCTCCTTCAATTTGTTAATATGGTTTATCACATTGATAGATTTGCGTATATTGAAGAATCCTTGCATTCCTGGAATAAACCCCACTTGATCATGGTGTATGATCCTTTTAATGTGCTGTTGGATTCTGTTTGCTAGTATTTTGTTGAGGATTTTTGCATCTATGTTCATCAGTGATATTGGCCTGTAGTTTTCTTTCTTTGTGACATCCTTGTCTGGTTTTGGTATCAAGGTGATGGTGGCTTCGTAGAAGGAATTTGGGAGTGTTCCTCCCTCTGCTATATTTTGGAAGAGTTTGAGAAGGATAGGTGTTAGCTCTTCTCTAAACGTTTGATAGAATTCACCTGTGAAGCCATCTGGTCCTGGGCTTTTGTTTGTTGGAAGGTTTTTAATCACAGTTTCAATTTCAGTGCTTGTGATTGGTCTGTTCATATTTTCTATTTCTTCCTGATTCAGTCTTGGCAGGTTGTGCATTTCTAAGAATTTGTCCATTTCTTCCAGATTGTCCATTTTATTGGCATAGAGTTGCTTGTAGTAATCTCTCATGATTTTTTTTATTTCTGCAGTGTCAGTTGTTACTTCTCCTTTTTCATTTCTAATTCTATTGATTTGAGTCTTCTCCCTTTTTTTCTTGATGAGTCTGGCTAGTGGTTTATCTATTTTGTTTATCTTCTCAAAGAACCAGCTTTTAGTTTTATTGATCTTTGCTATTGTTTCCTTCATTTCTTTTTCATTTATTTCTGATCTGATTTTTATGATTTCTTTCCTTCTGCTAGCTTTGGGGTTTTTTTGTTCTTCTTTCTCTAATTGCTTGAGGTGCAAGGTTAGGTTGTTTATTCGAGATGTTTCCTGCTTCTTAAGGGGGGCTTGTATTGCTATAAACTTCCCCCTTAGAACTGCTTTTGCTGCATCCCATAGGTTTTGGGTCGTTGTGTCTCCATTGTCATTTGTTTCTAGGTATTTTTTTATTTCCTCTTTGATTTCTTCAGTGATCACTTCATTATTAAGTAGTGTATTGTTTAGCCTCCATGTGTTTGTATTTTTTACAGATCTTTTCCTGTAATTGATATCTAGTCTCATGGCGTTGTGGTCGGAAAAGATACTTGATACAATTTCAGTTTTCTTAAATTTACCAAGGCTTGATTTGTGACCCAAGATATGATCTATCCTGGAGAATGTTCCATGAGCACTTGAGAAAAATGTGTATTCTGTTGTTTTTGGATGGAGTGTCCTATAAATATCAATTAAGTCCATCTTGTTTAATGTATCATTTAAAGCTTGTGTTTCCTTATTTATTTTCATTTTGGATGATCTGTCCATGGGTGAAAGTGGGGTGTTAAAGTCCCCTACTATGAATGTGTTACTGTTGATCTCCCCTTTTATGGTTGTTAGTATTTGCCTTATGTATTGAGGTGCTCCTATGTTGGGTGCATAAATATTTACAATTGTTATATCTTCTTCTTGGATCGATCCCTTGATCATTATGTAGTGTCCTTCTTTGTCCCTTTTAATAGTCCTTATTTTAAAGTCTATTTTGTCTGATATGAGAATTGCTACTCCAGCTTTCTTTTGGTTTCCATTTGCATGGAATATCTTTTTCCATCCCCTTACTTTCAGTCTGTATGTGTCTCTAGTTCTGAAGTGGGTCTCTTGTAGACAGCATATATAAGGGTCTTGTTTTTGTATCCATTCAGCCAATCTGTGTCTTTTGGTGGGAGCATTTAGTCCATTTACATTTAAGGTAATTATCGATATGTATGTTCCTATTTCCATTTTATATATTGTTTTGGGTTCGCTACTATAGGTCATTTCCTTCTCTTGTGTTTCGTGTCTAGAGAAGTTCCTTTAGCATTTGTTGTAAAGCTGGTTTGGTGGTGCTGAACTCTCTCAGCTTTTGCTTGTCTGTAAAGGTTTTAATTTCTCCATCAAATCTGAATGAGATCCTTGCTGGGTAGAGTAGTCTTGGTTGCAGGCTATTCTCCTTCATCACTTTCAGTATGTCCTGCCACTCCCTTCTGGCTTGTAGGGTTTCTGCTGAGAGATCAGCTGTTAACCTTATGGGGATTCCCTTGTGTGTTATTTGTTGTTTTTCCCTTGCTGCTTTTAATATGCTTTCTTTGTATTTAATTTTTGACAGTTTGATTAATATGTGTCTTGGCGTGTTTCTCCTTGTATTTATCCTGTATGGGACCCTCTGTGCTTCCTGGACTTGATTAACTATTTCCTTTCCCATATTAGGGAAGTTTTCAACTATAATCTCTTCAAATATTTTCTCAGTCCCTTTCTTTCTTTCTTCTTCTTCTGGAACCCCTATAATTCGAATGTTGGTGCGTTTCATGTTGTCCCAGAGGTCTCTGAGACTGTCCTCAGTTCTTTTCATTCTTTTTTCTTTATTCTGCTCTGCAGTAGTTATTTCCACTACTTTATCTTCCAGGTCACTTATCCGTTCTTCTGCCTCAGTTATTCTGCTATTGATCCTATCTAGAGTGATTTTAATTTCATTTATTGCATTGTTCATCGTTGCTTGTTTCATCTTTAGTTCTTGTAGGTCCTTGTTAACTGTTTCTTGCATTTTGTCCATTCTACTTCCAAGATTTCGGATCATCCTTACTATCATTATTCTGAATTCTTTTTCAGGTAGATTGCCTATTTCCTCTTCATTTGTTAGGTCTGGTGGGTTTTTATCTTGCTCCTTCATCTGCTGTGTGTTTTTCTGTCTTCTCATTTTGCTTATCTTACTGTGTTTGGGGTCTCCTTTTTGCAGGCTGCACTTTCGTAGTTCCCGTTGTTTTTGATGTCTGTCTCCAGTGGCTAAGGTTGTTTCAGTGGGTTGTGTAGGCTTCCTGGTGGAGGGGACTAGTGCCTGTGTTGTGCTGGATGAGGCTGGATCTTGTCTCTCTAGTGGGCAGGTTCACGTCTGGTGGTGTGTTTTGGGGTGTCTGTGGCCTTATTATGATTTTAGGCAGCCTCTCTGCTAATGGGTGGGGTTGTGTTCCCGTTTTGCTAGTTGTTTGGCATAGGTTGTCCAGCACTGTGGCTTGCTGGTCGTTGAGTGAAGCTGGGTGCTGGTGTTAAGATAGAGGTCTCTGGGATATTTCCACCGTTTAATATTATGTGGAGCTGGGAGGTCTCTTGTTGACCAGTGTCCTGAAGTTGGCTCTCCTACCTCAGAGGCAGAGCCCTGACTCCTGGCTGGAGCACCAAGAGCCTTTCATCCACACAGCTCAGAATAAAAGGGAGAAAATGTAGGGAGAATTAGTAGAAGTATGAGTAAAGAAAGAACGAAAGGAGGAAAGGAAGGAAGGAAGAAAGAAGCAAAGAAGGAAAGAAAGGAGGGAGGGAGGGAGGGAGGGAGGAAGGAAGGAAGGAGGGAAAGAAGGAAAAAAGACAGAAAGAAAGATGATACAGTAAAAATAAAATAAAGTATAATATAGTTATTGAATTAAAAAATATTTAGAAAAAAAAAAAAAGGGACGGATAGAACCTTAGGACAAATGTTGGAAGCAAAGCTATACAGAGAAAATCTTACACAGAAGCATACACATACACCTTCACAAAAAGAGGTAAAGGGGGAAAAATCATAAATCCTGCTCCCTGAGACCACCTCCTCAATTTGGGGTGATTCGTTGTCTAAAGGAGGGAAGGAAGGAAGGAAAGAAAGAAAGAACGAAGGTAAAGTACAATAAAGTTATTACAATTAAACTTAATTATTAAGAAAAAGAATTTTTTAAAAAAAAGTCATGGACGGATAGAGCCCTAGGACAAATGGTGGAAGCAAGAGTATACAGACAGGATCTCACACAGAAGCATACACGTACACATTCACAAAAAGAGGAAAAGGGAAAAAAATCATAGATCTCGCTCCTAAATTCCACCTCTTCAATTTGGGATCATTCCTTGTCTATTCAGGTATTCCACAGATGCAGGGTATATCAAGTTGATTGTGGAGCTTTAATCCGCTGCTTCTGTGGCTGCTGGGAGAGATTTCCCTTTCTCTTCTTTGTTCTCACAGCTCACAGGAGCTCAGCTTTGGATTTGGCCCTGCCTCTGCGTGTAGGTCGCTGGAGGGCGTCTGTTTTTTCGCTCAGACAGGACGGGGTTAAAGGAGCCGCTGATTCGGGGCCTCCGGCTCACTCAGGCCGGGGGTTGGGGGATGGGGGTAGGAGGGGCACTACGTGCGGGGCGGGCCTGCGGCTGCAGAGGCAGCGTGACGTTGCGGCAGAGGCCGGCGTGATGTTGCACCAGCCTGAGACCCGCCGTGCGTACTCCCGGGGAAGTTGTCCCTGGATCCCGGGAACCTGGCAGTGGCGGGCTGCACAGGCTCCGCGGAAGAGGGGTGTGGAGAGTGACCTGTGCTCGCACACAGGCCCCTTGGTGGCGGCAGCAGCAGCCTTAGCGTCTCCCGCCCGTCTCTGGGGTCCGCGGTTTTAGCCGCGGCTCGCGCCCGTCTCTGGGGTTTGCGCTTTCAGCCGCGGCTCGCGCCCGTATCTGGGGTTTGCGCTTTCAGCCGCGGCTCGCGCCCGTCTCTGGAGTTCCTTTAAGCAGCGCTCTTAAACCCCTCTCCTCGCGCACCAGGAAACAAAGAGGGAAGAAAAAGTCTCTTGCCTCTTCGGCCGGTGCAGGCTTTTCCCCGAACTCCCTCCCGGCTAGTCGTGGTGCACTAACGCCTTCAGGCTATGTTCAAGCCGCCAACCCCAGTCCTCTCCCTGCGCTCCGTCCAAAACCAAAACCCGAGCCTCAGCTCGCAGCCCCGCCCGCCCCGGCGGGTGAGCAGACAAGCCACTCGGGCTGGTGAGTGCCGGTCAGCACCGATCGTCTGTGCAGGAATCTCCCCGCTTTGCCCTCCGCACCCGTCGCTGTGCACTACTCCGCGGTCCCGAAACTCCCCCCTCTGCCTCCCGCAGTCTCCGCCCGCGGAGGGGCTTCCTAGTGTGTGGAAACTTTTCCTCCTTCACAGCTCCCTCCCACTGGTGTAGGTGCCGTCCTTATTCTTTTGTCTCTGTTTTTTCTTTTGCCCTACCCAGTTACGTGGGGAGTTTCTTGCCTTTTGGGAGGTCTGAGGTCTTCTGCCAGCCTTCAGTAGGAGTTCTGTAGGAGTTGTTCCACGTGTGGATGTATTTCTGGTGTATCCGTGGGGAGGAAGGCGATCTCCGCGTCTTACTCTTCCGCCATCTTCAAGGTCCCCCCTCCGTAAAGCCCATTCCCTTTTTAATATTTCATTGTTGGTGTAAAGAAATGCAACTGATTTCTGTATGTTAATCTTGTATCCTTATCATCTACATATATTGACAGTTGTACCTTTTTCCTTCCAATTTGGATACATTTTTTTTTCTTGTATGATTGCTGTGGCTAGGACTTCCAATACTATACTGAAGAGCAGTGGTGAGAGTGGGCATCCTTGTCTTGTTCCAGATTTTAGTGGGAAGGCTTTCAACTTTTCACCGTTGAGTATTATATTGGCTGTGGGTTTGTCATAAATAGCTTTCACTATTTTGAGATATGTTCCCTCTATACCCACTTTGGTAAGAGTTTTAATCATGAATAGATGTTGAATTTTGTCAAAGGCTTTTTTCTGCATCTATTGAGATGATCATGTGGTTTTTGTCTTTTATTTTGTTGATGTAGTGTATTACATTGATTGAATTGTGTATGTTGAACCATCCTTGTGAACTTGGGATGAATTCCACTTGGTTGTGGTGTATGATCTTTTTTATGTGTTGTTGGATTCAGTTTGCTAATATTTTGTTGAGAATATTTGCATCTATATTCATCAAAGATATTAACCTGTAATTTTCTTTTTTGGTGGTGTCTTTGTCTGATTTTGGTATCAGGGTGATGGTGGCTTCATAGAACGTCCTTGGGAGTGTTCCCTCCTCTTCAATTTTTTTGGAAGAATTTGAGAAGGATTAGTATATGTTCTCCTTTGTATGTTTGGTAGAATTCACCTGTGAAGCCATCTGGTCCTGGACTTTTGTTTGTAGTGAATTTTAAAATTACAGATTCTATTTCAGTTGCAGGGATCAGTCTGTTCAAATTATCTATTTATTCTTTTTTAAAAATTTTATTTATTTTTTGGCTGCATTGGGTCTTCATTGCTGCATGTGGGTTTTCTCTAGTTGCGGTGAGTGAGGGCTACTCTTCATTGTGGTGCATGGGCTTCTCACTATGGTGGCTTCTCTTGTTGTGGAGCATGGACTCTAGGCATATGGGCTTCAGTAGTTGTGGCACATGGGCCCTAGAGCATATGGGTTTCAGTAGTTGCAGCACATGGTCTCAGTAGTCATGGTACACAGGCTTAGTTGCTCCATGGCATGTGGGATCTTCCTGGACCAGGGATTGAACTGATGTCCCCTGCATTGGCAGGTGGATTCTTAACAACTGAGCCACCAGGGAAGTCCCTATCTATTTATTCTTGATTCAGTTTTGGTGGACTGTATGCTTCTAGAAAATTGTCCTTTTCTTCTAGGTTGTTGAATTTGTTGACATACAATTATTTGTAGTATTCCCTTATGGTTTTTTATATTTATTTTGTATATCTGTGTTCTTTCTCTTTTTTTCTTGGTGAGTCTGGCCAGAAGTTTGTCAATCTTGTTTATCCTTTCAAAGAACCAGTTCTTGGTTCTATAGACTTTTTAGGTTGTTTTTTTAATCTCTATTTTATTTATTTCCTTTCTGATCTTTATTATTTCCTTCCTTTTGCTGACTTTAGGTTTTATTTGTTCTTCTTTATCTAATTCTTTTAAATGGTAGGTTAGGTGGTTTTAGATTTTTCTTGTTTTTTTGAGGAAGGCCTGTATTACTCTGAACTTCCCTCTAATAACTCTTTTTGCTGCATCCCATAGATTTGTATGGTTGAGTTTTCATTGTTATTTGTCTCAATGTATTTTTTAATTTCCTCTTTGATTTCATCATTGACCCATTGGTTTTTTAGTAGCATTTTGTTTAGCCTCCATGTAATTGCTTTCTTCTCATTTCTTTTTCTGTTGTTAATTTCTTGTTTCATGCTGTTGTGGTCAGAGAAGATGTTTAAGATAACTTCTATACTCTTAACTTTGTTGAGGCTTGTTTTGTGCCCTAGTATGTGGTCAGTCCTAGAGAATGTTCCATGTGCACTTGAAAAGAATGTGTATTCTGTGAAAAATATGGAACACTTTATGAATTTGCATGTCATCCTTCTGCAGGGGCCATTCTAATCTTCTCTGTATCATTCCAATTTTAGTATATGTGCTGCCAAGCAAGCACTGTGACATTTTTTCCATGTTATTCCTCCCCTTGGGGTTCACTTTGTCTTCTCACCTCCCCTTAGAAACTCCCTTTCTGGGCCAAGCTAACTCTTGATTGTTCTTAAAGAACGAATTCAGCAACTATCTTCATCAGAAACCTCCTCTTCTTTCACCCCTGCACCCTGGCTCAATCTTCCAAGTTCTCTGCTACAATCCTATAATGCAGTAGTGCATGTACCATACCTCATTAAACTTTGCATTCCTAAGGCTGAGAATAGCACTCAACACATAGTAGGTGTTCAATAAAAAGTGCTATTGATATATACAGTGACATAGACAAATCTAAAAAACATATTAAATTAAATAAACTTTAAATATATACTGTATGATTTCACTTACATGACATTCTAGAACAAGGAGAAACAAATCTATGGTGAAAAATATTAGAACAGTAGTTGTTTTTCAGTGAGGGGCAAGTATTGATGGGCAGGGGCATCAAAGTGTTTTTTTTTTTTGTCTTGATAAGGGTTTGGATGTGTATATTCTTATTCAAATTCATTGAATAGCATACTTAAATTCTGTGCATTTATTGTTTGTAAATTTCACTAAAAACACAACACCATAAACAAAGAGTGAACTCTAGTTAAAGATACATATACTGAAGTGTTTAGGGGTGATATGTACTGATCTCTTCATCTTACTTTGAAATACATTTTTAAAATAAGGTGGATTGAAGGGTGAATTGAGGATGGATACATGAATATATCGGCAATGAGGCAAATATTGCAAAATGTTAAGAGTAAATTTTAAGTGGAGGGTAACACTGTCAACTGTTCTATATATATATATATATATATATATTTTTTTTTTTTTTTTTTTTTTTTTTTTTTTGCGGTATGCAGGCCTCTCACCATTGTGGCCTCTCCCTGTTGTGGAGCGCAGGCTCAGTGGCCATGGCTCACGGGCCCAGGCGCTCCGCAGCATGTGGGATCCTCCCAGACCGGGACATGAACCCGTGTCGCCTGCATCGACAGGCGGACTCCCAACCACTGTGCCATCAGGGAAGCCCTGTTCTATATTTTTGAAATTTTTCATAATAAAATGTTGAGAAAGAAAAACTTATGAACCATGCCCTCTTCAGAAGAGAAGTTTTGTATATAACTTATACAAGTTTTGTATATAACTTATACAAAACTATATAAAAGCAGAGGCTTTTTAGATCCCTGGAAGTCCACCTATGAACAAATTATCCAAGGATCCCAGGTTAAGGGCTCTGGTTCTGTAACTCTGAGGATCTATTGCTAAAAACTTGTCAGGGAACACTTCTTTTTATCTGTGTGGAATACAAGATTGGCTCCTTTCAGTCTGCTTACAATTTTGAAATTCAGAGAATATCCTGTAAAAAAAATAGTCTGATGATATATTTTCCTTATTTAGATTTTTAAAGCAACAATTAGAGCAGCAAGAAAAAAATTAACCAAGTGATGTCACCAGAGCAAGATAAGAAGCTTAAAAAAAAAAACTGTAAAAACAAAAAGCTGAAATATTATTAACTGACATTGGGAAATCTAGTTAAAATTATATAATGTAAAAATGTTGAAATAATAATTAGCCAGAAAAAGTGAACAACAATTTTGTGACCTCTTGATATGACCCCAAACTTACCCTTTTTATCAAAATCTTGGAGAAGTTAAAACATCTAGCACCTAGCTATTTTTAGATAAATGAGAACGTGAAATACTATTGGATTCCCTGAGTGGAGCCTGAAGAATATTTGTGATTATATCCAAGAGTAGTTTCTGATAAACTGTTGAACCTCATCTACACCCAGCTGCACAGAAGTTAGAATTGCCATGGCAAAAATGACCATACACAAAATGAAAACATAAATAAGAAACTGGGAAATAATATTTGGAACTTCTATCACAAAGGACTAATATTCCTAATGCATATTCCTAATTATTTATACACGTGTGTGTGTATTCTTATATTCCTAATATATAAAGAGCTTTTTAAAACATTAGAAAAGAGCAATCTAGATAGAAAAATAGACAAAGAATAGAAAAGTGAGGCATATACATAAAAATATGCTCCACTTATTCATTACAATAGAAAAAACATACCAAGTTACTATTTCCACCTATGATATTTGAACAAATCTAAAAGTTTGGCACGGTACACTCTTGGTGAAGCTGTGGGGAAGTAGGCACTCTCATACGTTGTTAGTGGGAATATAAAATTGTGTAACTGACGTAGGGGAGAATTTGGCATTTACTTTGTGATGCAGCAATATCTCTTCTAGGAATCTATTTTAAAGATTAGATTCAAAAATTTGAAATGACGTATGCATAAGGCTATTTGTTACAGCATTATTTATAATTGGAAAAAAATTGGAAACTACCCAAATGTTAACTCATAGGGGACTAGTTGAACAAACTATGGTACATCCAACTAACTGAAATAACATAGAGCTTTCAAAAAGAAAGATGAAATATCTGTACAACTATGTTCATACCTGCAGTAGCCAAAATGTGGAAGCAACCTAAATGTCCACCAATGGGTGAATTGTTAAATAATATGTGGTATATACATACAATGGAATATTATTTAGGCTTAAAAAGGGAGAACATTCTGACATATGCTCCAACATAAATGAACCTTGAAGACATTATACTAAGTGAAACAAACCAGTCACAAAAGGACAAATATGGTATAATTCCACTTATATGTGGTACCTAGGGTAGTCAGAGTCATAGAGACAGAATGTAGAATGGTGGATGTCAGGGGCTGGAGGAGGAGGGAATGGGGTTATTGTTTAATGGGTATAGAGTTTTGGTTTTGCAAGATGAAAAGAGTTCTCTGGGTGATGAGAGTTGCACACAGTACGAATGTACTTAATACCACTGAACTCTATAACTAAAAATGGTTAATATGGTAAATTTTATGTTTTGTGTATTTTACCTTAAAATACACATCTTTTAAAAAGATGAACATTTCTATGTACTGTTTATAATGATCTCCAGAATATATTATTAAATAAAATAAGCAAGGAATATAAGAATATGTACAGTATCTTAAAACTTGCTTAAGAAGGGGTGAGGGGATACACATAAGGATAAGTATTAGATTATATTTTTAAAAAACAACATTGGAAGCATAAATCAAAAACTTAAAAACAAAAGATTAACTATAGATTAGGAAAAGAATAGAAGGGACAGGAATGGAAGTTAGAATAAATCTTGTTTTGAAGATCTGATTTAAAATCTATTCAAATGTTTTGCATAATAATTAGACAAAATTAAATTTTTAAAAAGCAATACATTAAAAATGCAATAAACTTTGTTGTGTATAGAGTTGGTGGCACGAGAAATTATTTCAAGTAATTTTAAAACATAGTAATTTGATTGCATATTCCAAGAGATATGTACTCTAAGGACAGAAACTACAAAGAAAATAAGATAATTGTTTCAGCCATCATATTTCTAGTTATTTTTTTTCCAAAACTATAATCTAACATACTATAATATAATGTACTATAATACAATATAATATGACATAAAATCCTATATATTATATAATTATATAAATAATAGGATAAAGCAAGTAAGTAATTATGTTAATGTCATTAGAAACAGAGATTTTCTGTGAGAGAAAAAGATAAAAATAAAATCAGTAATGCCATGTTATTTTAAATCTGAATGGAAATATCAGTACAAGCTAAAGATGTATTTTCTCTTAAATTTTTTTCCTAGCTCTGTCCATTGAAAAGTTCTAAAATCAAGGATCAATCTAGTGACAATAAGCATCTCTAAAACTCATTTTGTAGTTTCTTAATACTATTTTAATGATTAATCTCACTAAAAGAATTAGGATTTCTTGGTAAAATGGTGGATTGTAGATCTGGAACAAGAAATTAACAAAATAAGCCTGGAAACTTGTCACACCTGGAAGCTATCCAGAACTACTAGAGTCATGTTAAAAGAACTCAAAAGCCTGAAAATTGTCCAACTAGCTTGAGATGGGATGATTTGAGAATTAATTAATAATGCAATAGACTGAAACAAATCAAGAATATTTAAATTTATGATTTGATAATGACCACTAAACAAATAAAATCCATTGACCACTTTTTTGGAGGATGCTAAGGAACCCAATTTCTTATTTTGAAAACTGATGAATGTAAGGAAAGAATCAATCAGTTACTTTGATTTCCTATCTGAACTGTACCTCAGTGTAACCAAATAGTTAATAATAGTTTTTCTTTTTTCTTTTTTGAATTTTATTTTTTTATACAGCAGGTTCTTATTAATTATCCATTTTACACATATTAGTGTATATATGTCAATCTCAATCTCCCAATTCATCCCACCACCACCATCCCCCAACACTTTTCTCCTTTGGTGTCCATACGTTTGTTCTCTACATCTGTGTCTCTATTTCTGCCCTGCAAACCGGTGATAACAGTTTTTCTTTAAAGACACATTCCAGCTAATAAATGAATCAAAATGTTAAGACGGCAACTCTGAATGAAATAATAAACCTAGGTAGTGGTCATCAATGGCTGATCCAAAAAAAGAGAACCAGTATTATATGAATTTTGATGGAAGTACATGGCATCATGTACTGTCGTGACCTCCATGTACTATAGAGTCTTATTTTTTTTTTTTAATCAAAGCTACATGCACCAGATATAACTACCAGGTTAAAGGAAGTAAAGAAAAACTTTTAAAATTCACCACAAGGGTGCAATCAGCAAAATCTGGAAAATGAGAAACCAAGTACCCATTGTCCAGTATCTTCAAGAAGTAATTTGCAAGGGGAAAAAAAGAGATATGGAAAGATAATTATATATTAAAAAAGACTGAAGAGACATCATCCAAATGCAACAAATGGGCCTTGATTAGATTCTGGCTGAAACAAACTGTAAGAAATACAAATGTATGATAAAATCTGGGAAAACTGAAAAATGTGATGTGATTATATTAAAGACCTCTTGTAAATTATTTTAGAAAATAATGGTACCATTGTTTTGTTTTGTTTTTGAGTCATTACCATTTAGAGATACATACTGAAATATTTAGGGATGAAATTACACAATGTCTGGGATTTGCTTCAGAATAATCCATCCATTGACAGTGGTCATGGGAAAGTGGTAGGAATAATGAGAAATAAGTTAGGCCATGCATAGATAATTTTTGAAGCTGAGTGATAATACATAAAAGTTCATTGTATTATTTTCTCTACTTTTATATATGTTTGTAAATTTTCATAATAAAAAGGAAAACAAATCAAGAAAAAAACTTACATCAACATATTGAGAAAAGTTTTTCTCCACTATCAACTCCACATCTGGGAAAGGAATAGCCATACTCCTATCTTTAGCAGACATCCTTAGATGCACAATGCGATTCCCATTTTGTAGGACAGGCACAACATCAGGCAGCTCCCATATCACCGCAAGGTAAATATCATCTTCCTTACCCTTTAAGAGAAATCCAGTGAGTACATGAAAAATTCAATTAACTGTTTTATTTTGAGCTATTTTAAAGATATAAAGAAAAATAGAGCAAACAGTGATATACCCACCACTCAGCTTTATCATATCTTAAGCACCATCTATCCCTCCCTAATATAATTCCTCTTTCTTTACTCTCCAGAGGTAACAAGTAACCTGAATATGGTTTTAGTCATGAAAGTTTATACACACACACACACACACACACACACACACACACACACACCCCATATTCAGGTTTTAGTCATATATATTGGGTAGGCCAAAAAGTTCGTTTGGGATTTTCCGTAGCATCTTAACATCTTTCTGGCCAACCCAATATATACGTAACATGATATTGCTTCCAGGCTTCTAACTTTTTATAAATGTTATCAAACTGCATGGATTCTGCTTCAACTTGCTTGTTTCACTTAATATTATATTTTTGAGATTTATACAAGTTATTACATGGAGCTCTAGTTCATTTATTTTTAACTGCTTTATAGCATTGTATGAATATGCTATAATTTACTTATCCATTCTCCTACTGATGAGTGTTCCGGTTGTTGCCAATTTTTCACTGCTTTTTTTTATGGACAGGTGCCATATTTTCTTGAGCATGTGCCTGGTGTAGAATTACCAAGTTGTAAGATATGCACACCATCAACTTCACTAGGTATTGCCAAGTGGCTCTTCAAGGTAGCATCCATTTCCACTTTCACCAGGAGTAAATAAAAGCTCTCCTTTATTCACATTCTTGCCAAAACCTTGTTTTACTTGATTTTTAAATAATTATTTTTGACTGTCTGATGGGTTTAAAATAGGACATTTAAAATTAATTTTAAAATTTGTTAATTACATTAATCACATTTTTCTAATTTAGTAAGTTGAACTTTTTTTTTTTTTCATGTATTTGTGAGCCATCCAGCTTTCTTATCTGTCCTTTGTCCATTTTTCTGTTGGGCTGTTTCTTTTTCTTTTGGATTTGTGGAGCTTCTTTAGGTATTCTGGTTCCTAATCTTTTCTCAGTTACCTGGGGTGCAGTGGTCTTTTCTCAGTCTGTGACTTGTCCTTCTACTTTGTTTTTTAAGGCAAATGTTTGTTTTTAATTTTACTGTAGTAAAGATATCTTTGTGATATCCCATCCCTGAATATGGTATATCTCCATTTATTCAGGGTGTTTCTATGTCCTTTAAGATTTCCCACACCCCCACACAAAAATCTTGTATGTTATTAGATTTATTTTAGGTACCTTAGATTTTTGTTTGCTGTTGTATTCATTTATTCTGTTTTCTAATTGGTTATTATTCATGAGATGCTCTTAGCTTTAGAATTTTCAATTTTTATATGGGAATAAAGGCCAATTTTTGAAGATTGGTTATTTTGTGAGCAGAGCAGGGATCTTCCTTGGTTGCAAAGCAGCTGTGGTAAAGTGGGGAGAATATTGGTCTAGGCATGATGACAATGTGTTTCTAGTCTTAGTTCTAGTGAGACCTTGGGCAAAGTGTATGACTTTATGGAGCCTTATTTTCCTTAGTTAATGGATAAAAGTCCTTCCATTTTTTTAAAAAAAACTTTATGATTCTAGGTGTAGATCTAATATCTCTGTTATCTCATATCTATATTAATTCAAAAGTATGAGCCAGTGGTACTCCCACATACTAGTTGATTCTTTGGTTAGCATTTGCACCATTGTGGGAGTAGAAGGAATCTCAGCAATATCCAAATAGTGATCTGATATTGATATACTGAGTAATAGCTTATTTAGGGTCATGGGCCCCCTTGATGGGATGAATTGGCTACAGTGGTTTTAATAAGTTTAGCTGGTTTCAACTGAACCACTTAGGAAGGTGGTTATCAGACTTTCTGAATTCATAGAGCACTAAATTTTAAAAATATTTTAAAAGATTGATTTAGAGTTACTAACATTTAATTTTGCTAGGAAAGGACATGGGGGAAAGGAGAGAGAAAACTCTATTATCATCATTTTATGAAAAGAAAGGCTATTTTAATACAAAAAAGTAAAAAAGATAAAATCATAATTTTTGAAGTAAAATTAGGTTTATGAAAAATTATTCTTATTTTATTCATTTCATTTCTAATTGGTGAAACTTTTTATCTCAGATAGGTATTGGCAGATAGGCCTTTAGGAATTGGTGCTCCAGAAAAACAGCAGTTCACATAATGCTAAGGGCATGTATTATGCTAATTGCTTCACAAAGAAAGGTCTTTTGCTTTAAGGGACTCACAAATAGGGCTATATGAGTAGACACACAAAGTAATGTGGATAGGAAGGAAGATCAAATAAAAAGAAATAAGTGGGGTTTTAGAATTTGAACTATTTGGGGGGGTTAATAAAAATCTCTGAACTCCCATAGTGCTTTGTTCATAATGTTAGAACAGTAATTTCTAATCAACCTATGGTTTTGTCAGAAAGGGTTTTGGGGTAAATTTATTCCAAATTTACTAAAATTTTAATGTACTCAATACGATTTTATCCTCTTAAAACTGAGATATGAAAAACTATACTGTTTTCTTCTCTGTGGTCTATGAAGTTTTATCAGTGGGTCAGTCAATTTAAAATCTGCCCTCCCATTACATGACTAAAGGACCTTGCCCAGAAAAACTAGTATAGCAGTGATTTGTGAAGAGATCAGGCAACTGCACAAGCATTTTTCTGAGACTTGAGAAAAGAAAACTAAGAATATAAGTACAAGAGAGACATGACATTTTAAACCATTAAAAACTGGTTTGGGGTTTCCCTGGTGGCGCAGTGGTTGAGAGTCCGCCTGCCTATGCAGGGGACACGGGTTCGTGCCCCGGTCCGGGAAGATCCCACATGCCGCGGAGTGGCTGGGCCTGTGAGCCATGGCCGCTGAGCCTGTGCGTCCAGAGCCTGTGCCCCGCAACGGGAGAGGCCACAACAGTGAGAGGCCCGCATACCGCAAAAAAAAAAAAAAAAAAAAAAAAAAAAAAAAAAAAAAAACTGGTTTGAAGACATTAAAAAGAAGTACATAAAACTTATGGGGACTCTACTTTACTTCATAATGCATTAGCAATGTTTCCTGAATAACTGAATGTGATACTTGAAGAATTTTTTGTTTTGTTTGTTTGCTTGTTTAATGCAGCTGAGAGTCTTGGAAGATAGAGTTTTGTTTCATCTTTTCTCCACTCTACTCCCAGCTTCAATGTCAGGAAGAACCCTGCCCTCAACAGTTTCTGGGGACAAGCAGAGAGATGGGGTTTAGAGTTTGGGGAAAGAAAATTATCATGGGCCTGTTCCCCCCTGGGCTGAATAAAAGCCTGGGAACCCTTATTCAGGGGGAGACTCCTAGGATGGGATTTAAGCATGGTGGTTCCTCTGCAAATATGCTTAAATCCCCAGAGGTGTGTGTGGAGGGGGCAATGTGTAGCATGGCTTATGTCTAGTTTCCCTTTCTTCCAAGGAAGTAGAGGAGTAGCTGAACAGGTGGACTAAGCCTTCTGTACTTTAGAAATTGGGAGAGTGAGAAGAGAATGGGCTACAGAAAAGCTTATTGCCAGTGCCTCGACAGGGGACTGTTGTGCGGACTGCTAAACCCCAGCCCTCAAGAACACCATGGCTGTACATCCCACCCTTTGGGATGATCACATCTTGCAATTTTCTAGTAGCCAAACCCCAGTGAGCAGAAAAAGAAATGTAGTTCAGTAGGCCTAGAATCTAGAGAGAAGAACAGACAAAACATGCAGAACAGATCCCAGACAAACTAGAACTGCTGGGAAGTATGATAACTTGAGCAAAACTGAAGAGTACTTAAGGGAGTTCAAAACAGAAACAAAAACCAACACAACATGATCTTCAAATTTAAGAATTTGGGAGTTTCCCTGGTGGCACAGTGGTTAAGAGTCCGCCTGCCAATGCAGGGGACACGGGTTCGTGCCCCAGTCCGGGAAGATCCCACATGCCGTGGAGCGGCTGGGCCCATGAGCCATGGCCGCTGAGCCTGTGCATCCGGAGCCCGCGCTCCGCAACGGGAGAGGCCACAACAGTGAGAGGCCCGCGTACTGCAAAAACAAAAAACAACAGCAAAAAAAATTTAAGAATTTGGTTAATGAGCTGAAGGAGAATCAACATCTGTCTGAGACTTGAACTAATAGCCTAGCAGTAGAGAAAATATTTTGAAACAGCAAAACTAAAATGAAACAAAAACATAGAGGAAAATATAAGAGATTTGGAGGACAGATTCAGAAGACCTAATATGCAAATAGTATGGGTTCCTGAATTAGAAAAAGAAACAGATGCCAAAGAGACACCTAATACACAAATAATAATACAAAACAATCCCCTGAGCTGGAAGAAATACCTAGGACTTCAGATTGAAAGTCTCCTGTGGAATTGATGAGAAAAGATATACACATAGGCATAGACTTTAAACTTCAAGACAAAGAAAACATCTTACAAATTTGCAGAGAGAAAGAATAAGTTGCTTACATAGGAAGACACAGAGAAGCTTTGGACTGCTCATTGGTAACACTGTCACTTCAAGATGGTGAAGTTACATATAGACTGAATAAAAGGTCCTGTAACTCAAGAATGCCAAAATATTTCCCAAGAGTTGGTGCTGATTTACACCATTAGCGGTGAATGAGTAGTCACATTGTTCCACAGCCTTGCTAAAACTCAGACTTACCTTTAAAATCAGTCTATTGGGTGTATTATATCTATTCAAATTCTAACTTAAAGTTACTAATAAAGTTTAGTGGCTTTTCATGTTTATTGGCCTTTTGTGTTTTCTGTTTTGTGAAGTGCCTATCTTTTTTCATTTTTCTATTGAACTGTTTATCTTACTTATTATCTAAGAACTTTGGATACTAATCAAGTTGCAAATATTTTCTATAATTCTACTCTTGTCTTTTTGCTCTCATTATGGTGACTATTGATGGAGAAATGTTATTAATTCAAATAAATTAATCTTTTCCTTAATAACTAGTGATTTTAAAATATCATTTAAGATATTTCTTTATCCTGAGTTCATAAAAACAATCCCCTTAATTATCTGCTAAAAAACATATTGTTTTGTTTTTCAATTAATGTCTTGAAGTCATTAATCCACAAGGAATAGTCTTAGAGATCATGAAATCATGAAAATTCGAGTTCTTTTTTTCTCTCCCTGTGGGTATCTAGTTGCTCAAAAATGATTTATTGAAAAGTATATTCTTGCCACAAATATCTGCTATGCCATTTCTGCTGTATATGGATTTTTTTGTTGTTCTGTTACTCTCTGTGCCCAAACTTGGTTGTCCTGTTTCCTTATGAGCTTAATTATGTTAGCTATGGTCTGAGATGAAGTTGTCTTCCTCCAGAATGAATTTGTGCTTGTTTCTGCCAGGTGCCTGGTGGAACTACCAGTATTGGATCACCTTAAACCAAGTTCATAGCTAAGATTTCCTTGACCACCTAAGTATTGCAAATCTAGGCGGCAATCTAGGTTGCAAATGCATATGAGATCCTACCTGTGGTCAGTTTCTCAGGGACAGGGTTTGTCTCATCTTGTTTTGTTTTCCTAATCTTCTCCCTTGTTCCCTGCTTGGCTCAGTGTGAGGGCAGTCTTTCCTGGATTGCCCCTAGGAGGCTGGCTTTTTTCTTTCTGGTTCACCCTAATCTTGATAGTGTGATTTTGGGTCCCAGCACATTGTGGAGTTGGTATTAAACTCCTTGCCTTACACAGGCCCTGAGCCTTGACTTCTTTTGCCCCTTCTAATCTGGTGAGTTTTCAAAAATTGAACCCAGTTTACTTTGGAAAATGCCCTCAAGACGAAAGTAGCAGTGGTGTTTTGGTTCTCAATTTACCTTTCTCATTCTCCACTTTCACTAAAATTTTGGTCTGCTATTTACTTACTATATTGTCATCTCTTTAATGCTAGTTAGGAGATTTAGAAAATATTTTATCCAGAAATTTTCATGGTTTTCAGTGGAGGATTGGTCTGAGCTGAGCAATCTAGTTCACTAATATAGAATCCTGGGATTTAGAAAAAATATGTAGCATATGTGGAGCACACAAAATGTTTCTTGAATTGTGTTGAATTTAATTGGAAATCTGAGGAAAGAGAAATCTTCCCTGACTCCCAGATTAGGTTAGGCACCACCCACCATCATCAATTTCTATAGCACTTTGTGCAAGCAATCATAACACTTGTAATAGGCGGATCAACATTAGTCTTTCTTATTAAATTGTAAGTCCCATTGTGAAAGGGGGGATAGCCTTCTGGTTCATGGTAAACATTTGGTAAATGATCACTGAACAAAACAAGTGAATGAAAGTATTCTAGAAAGTAAGTATGTAAATCAGACCATATTTACTTTAAATTGGCAGATAATAATAAGTGATAAGTAAATAATAAGATGTTAATAATAATAAAAACAAGTGTATTTTCAACATTATCTTTATTGTAAAATCCCCCTGTCCAACATTAATAAAAATACCCTAAAACGCTCCATAGATTTACTGTTGTATATCTTACAAGGGGTTTCTTATATTTCTATATTTCTTACATTTCAGTCCTTAGTGAGCACCTACTCTGGGCAGAGCAAAAATACAAATATGAATAAGATGGGTTTTCAGTCCTCATCAAGTTAAATCTATAGAATTCTGGAGACATGGAAAATAATCAAAGTAAAAAATGCTACAATAGGACTAATGTGAGAACAGCACCATGCTACTTTTTGCAGTTTTTAAAAAGGAGTGTTTATAACAACAGACATTGTCTGTTAGGAAGGGTATCTTGATGGTCAATTGCACTAACTTAAAACAGGGAAATTAGTACACTGTCGCATTTTAGACTATATTACTAAGAAGTTCCTTTTTACAGTGCCATTTTTTTTAGGGAGTAAGTGAGCTTGTTTTATTTATTACTTCTTTATTTATTTTTTAAACATTTCAGCAATTAAAGGTTCTGAGGGCTAAGTTGGTGGAGATGAGTTTGGTTTTATTTCATCTCTCTAAAGAGAAAGTAGGTTGGTAGACCAAGCCCTGATAAAAACAAAGTTGGCAACAGCTGGGGCCGGGGGTGTGCATGTGTGTGTCAGGACCAGATGGTAAGAAAATGGGAAATAAAAAATAAGAATTCCAGTCTAAGGCCATCCGTTGAACAAATGGTAAGCTGTAAGAAAGACTAATGCCATCTCTAGCCAAAACTTTATTTGGGGCCAAAATTACACTTTCCTAATGACCCCCTTGCTTTGTGTCACTTTTTAGGTTCTTCCTTCACAGGCTGAAAACCCACAAGTGCTAACTACATGCCCCAGTTTTCAGGAATAATGCTACCTGCAAGTTCTGTTTTCTGAAGGAATGTGTCTATGTTTAGATGATATTTAAACTATTGCTTTATTTTGTCAATTCAGCAAAAAATAATCAGACCAAATTCTCGTTTAGAGATGTATTGACTTGGCTATCAACTTGTTTTCACTTTCCTGCAAATTATTTAATACATAATTAAATAGAATTGTGTTGATGCCACAACTGTTTTTCTCTCAATTATCTAAAAGGTCATTAAAATTTTCCTTTGGTCTATATGTTATTCAAGTTTTAACTTCATTTCTCAGTATTTCATTTTATTTATTAAGGAAATTGAGTTCATCAGTAAGAACTCAACATTCCGAACATGGTAAAATTACAAAGTAAATCTTTTAGAGGAAATTTACAACTATTTCTTTCCACTTTAGAGCTTCCTTTCTAGCACAGTGCCATTTTGGATTGCACAAACAGCAAAGAAGGATTAGTTGAATCAAGAAAGTTTTTCACTCCTTTTTTCCAACAGTAGGGCTGTCAGTCATCGTAATGAATGCTATCTTAATGCAAGACTTTTTTTTCTGATCTTAGCTTTCAGAAGGGGAATAATAAGGGCAATGAATCCCAGAGTTCTAGTCAGGGAAACATCCACTTTATAGCCAGGATAAATAATCTAATTTTCTTTTTTATTTTATGTTCTATAAACTTTTATTGATTTTTTTGGCCACGCCTCACAACTTGCGGGATCTTAGTTCACCGACCAGTGATCAAACCCATGCCCCCTGCATTGGGAGTGCAGAGCCTTAACCACTGGACCACCACGGAAGTCCATAAATGATCTAGTTTTCATTTAAGAATGAAGAAGGCATTAGTGTTCTTAGGTGGTAATAGACTCACAGGAAAAAATAAATTAGTCTACCTCAATCCCTGTAAAACAGCCCTGAGCAGATTGCATTATTAACTATAAAGTAAACAAAGTAATTTTGGTGGCAAACTGAAAAAGTGACTTGAGCATCCCTGAATGCATTATGCATTATAAGGTTCAGAGAGGAATCATTGCTCCCTTTCACAGAGTCTGCTGGGAAGCACCTCTGCCAGTGAATTATCCCCAAATGAGGGTATAAACCATGTCAGAGGTGGCAGCTGTATATACATTTAATCTTTTTGATATCCACTCCAGAGGATCCCCAGCTAATCCCTTCAGCAAACACTGGATGGGCAGGATGTTATGGCTGAGCAGCTATTCTTTTTTGTTCTTTGCTTGGACCTGGGCAATGTTAAAATTAGGAACATCCTAGGAAGGTTGGTGGAGAAATACTATCCTCAGCTGGCTGGCTAGAGAGGATTTAAATGGGGATTATCCACACTCTGTTGATTTTCCCAAGAAGAGCATATAGAGTATATAAAAATGGGATTGCAAACCTGGATCATTTTGATCTTCCCATTGTGCTCCAAAGCGAGGATCAAGTACTGGTGTTTTTCCTGAGCTTTCAGGAAAATCAGGCGTTGCAGCCAGTGCTCTTCCTCCTTCCAGTCTTTCCCTTCTGGTAACACTTTCATCTCTTGCCCGCTGCCAAAGTCCCAGATTTTAACTGTTCCTGAACACACAGAGAAAAGACTATATTGGCAAAAATAATGTATAGAAAGAATGACTTTTATCTCACAGAAAATTGATCTAACTGAAAGCTTTCTGCAACAGTTTATCCTAGGTTTATTTCCTACTGAGACTGCTATATGAGTCTCTCTAGCATTGCTGTGTACCAAATATATTTCTGTATGCCTTAATTTGTCACAGGCTGATAAAAAATAAACAGGACCAGCCAATGTCTTGAAATTTGCGACTGTTTTCTTTGAAATTCTCAGACTCTCCTGTCTGAGCTTTCTGTCTTAAGTGGGTCTTTTCTCTTTATTCTCCCAATGCTTTCCAGTTTTCTAAGTACTCTTCAGTATCTATCATCAATCTATCTATCTAATATCATGTCACAATGATTATTAATAGTCAAAAATCACTCCAATAGTGTCATTTCCTAAGGTGCTAACGTGTTTTAGGACTAGCTCCTACTGGTAACAAAAGGTTTAAAAGAATGCCAGCAGGTAGGAAACAGTCAAGCTTTGAGTTGTTTTTTTGTTACATAAGAAGGAAATGCAGAAAGGGTGTCATGTTTCTTCCTACATTTGAAATCGTACTTTCTTTATAGTTAACTTCATTCATTTAGGAGACCCTGATGAAGAGGCCAGGTGAGATGATAGCATACTTGTTGAATGCCTATTTCTGCGTCATTACTCAGTGTACACTGATAATTATCTTCTCACATGGAATTTTATAGTGACCTCAGGGTTAAAAGCTAGTGTACTGCCCTTCCTTAACCCTAACCTCAACCCCCTCCTCCTGCTTCTTATCTTCCAGTTCTAATCCTGCTGGGCATCCAGAATGTTTTCACTGTGCTGTTTTCCTTCCTTTATGCTAGGTTCCCTCCATCAGCAATACTCAGCAATACTCACAACCCCATCATTTTTTTTTTTCACTAAAAACATCGTTAAACATTAATTAAATTCTCCCTAAATACACAGCATGGTGGTAGGAGCAGGGAATGAAAAGTGAGCATAGTTTCTGCCTTCAAGGAATTTATGGTCATGCAGGAAGTCATATAAACAAGTAAAGGAAGTGATCATGCTCTCACTTACTCCTGGGTATGTGGACCACAGTCTCATGGCCCAGATTTCCTGCTGACTTAGGACTTTGGCAATAAGATTTAGTGGGGCAGAAAGCAGGGAGGATACTGCTCAACTCTTCCCAGGTGATGGGTGGGTGAGAATGAGAGGGGACTGCTGGCTTGTGGGTAGAGTTGCTTTGGGAGCTAGAGAATCCTTTTCCTCAGGGTGTCCTAGACCCAGAGTCTTTGACAATTAACATGTACTTCTGAGGAGGCCAAACTGTCACTAGCACTAACAAAGTGAAATATGACTTGCTTGCATGAAAATAATAGTATCTCAGTCATTTATACGAATTTCTTAATGCTTATGCTGGGCAATGGTCATGTGCATTGCTTAGAATTTCTAATTTTCATATATATGCAGGATGTGCTGATAGAGCGGTTAAGACTGCTTTCTTAAGAACTCTTCTACATGAAGAGCAGTTGCATTTATTCACACCTCATCAACTCAGCATTCATGATTTTATTTCATGTGTACTTTTATCTGAGTATACTTTAAAAACTCAGACTTTAACATCTAGATATTCAGTCAGTCCATCCATTGGCTTACAAGCAAGAATTTATTTAGTAAATATATACCTAGAAGAAATATATTCTGAGTAGTGATGCAGATGGTCATATTGTCTAGATAAAGCAGTTCTTTCATGGGAGTTCAGAACAAGGTAAGGTGAAAGAAGAGGCAGGCTATAGTTCTCTGGTTCTAGCAAGTTCTACGCAGTTCCCCACAGCATGAGCAGCAAATGACACAGCACAACTGGAGCAGGACATCCTCTCGAGTGTCACATGACACATGCCCTTAAGCAGCTTAGACTTATAAACAAGTCCAATATAGAATTCTAGATGTGATATAGCAAAGTTGGATGATATTTTGTCTGGTCCCATATTGTCAGTAAAAATATTATCAGAAGCACTAAATAGAATGTCTGTCTCTTAGCTGATGGTACCCAAAATTAGAAGGACAGAATGAGTCAGTGCAACACAGGTAAGTCTCAGTCAGAACAGAATGAGATGGTATACATGAAAGACTTTGCAAACTGAAAAGCAACTATATAAGTGTAACATAAGGTATTGATTATTTTGAACGACAGTATCAGGACATTAATGCCAGTTAGAGAAGAGCCTATCACTGTTCAGTCAGGCACAGCACTCTCACTGGCACGTTTACATATTCCAGCCTGATTCATGCTTCCCCTCTAACCCAAACAACTTGTAATGAGATCCTAGAACAAATTCTCAGGACACTAAAGCAGGGAGGCTATATTCTGGATATTAGTCTGACCATTATATGCTCCTGTAGCAAAAAGAAATCCACTTTCATCAATAGCTGCAGAAGTCAGTTCAACATTGAAGCCATGAGGGTCCAAAATCTGGTACATTTGGAGGCCAGTTTCGAGTTCCCATACCTACAGGAAAGAACAAAACAATCAAATAATCCATAAGCCCTTCAGTTTTCATCAATTTTACAATATTCAAAATAGCCTCAAAATTGGTACAATGCACATCTAACACCTCTCCCAACATTCTGCCATGAATGTTGGTTTGATCAAAGAAAGGTCTAAAAGATGTAGTGCTGTCTAATAGTTACTTTGCTACCCTGGAGTGTGTCTGTAACATATGTAGGTGGGCTGACACAAGCAGCAACTATTCCAGGCAGCCCCTGTCTGTCCAGGAAGTAGTCAATTGCTCCTGTAAGCACAAAGCAAGCTTAGCAGCAAGATAGAAATGTAACAGTTATGAGTTCAGTGGACAAAGAAATCAAATTGAATTTATTCTTTTTTTAAATAGATCTTTATTGGAGTATAATTGCTTCACAATACTGTGTTAGTTTCTGTTGTACAACAAAGTGAAATCAGACGTATGCATATATATATCCCCATATCCCCTCCCTCTTGAGCCTCCCTCCCTCTAAGTCATCACAAAGCACCGAGCTGATCTCCCCGTGCTATGCTGCTGCTTCCCACTAGCTAACTGTTTTACTCTTTATTGACATTCATCCAAATTAGCTAGGGGTCACAGGACAGAATCTGTGGTTAACAGCATGAAATCTGAGAGAATAATGAGGAAAGGGCTCACTGACCTTTCCAAGGAGTGTTCTGATTAGGGACATGTGCCCAGCTCTTAACAGAGAGAAAAGGGGAAGGGAGGGCGAGGGAGGCTGAGACTTCAGAGAAGGCTGTATGTGTAATTAGGCTGGGTATAATCAGAAAATCTAGAAACACATCAAGGCTCATCACTGTCTCTTTGGAAATGCAGTAGAAGCTTTAGACTTGCGGTCTTTCAGTCTGAATCTTTCCCTTTTCATGTATCTGCCATTGTCAGGTGTATGTTAGACTGTCAGTAAACAATAAAATTGAACTGGCAACACAGTTTATACCCAAGATATGTGGGGACAGGGACAGTGTAAACACAGGGCCAGAGATGGGAAGGTGCACTGTTGCTCCAGGGAACTGAAAGTCAGTTGCTGCACCTGGAGTGAAAGAGGGCAAGTGGGAGAAGGAGTAGTTGACGTAATAAATAGTCTGGAGACCAGATAACAAAGGGTCCCTGACTGAGCTGTGGCAGAGCCAAGATCTGAAAGAAGCCAGTTTGGACCTTAAGTCCATGCTCTTAACCTTTGTGTGTCACTGGGTATAGCTGAGGTCCTGAAGGGAGAATGAAGAATGAGGGCCACTGCATGAAGGGGTCTCAGAGGCCACCCATTTCCTGGCCTAAAGTATGATCCCTTGCCAACCAGTCAGGTATGAAAACTCACCTAGATGCCTTCCTTTCCCCTTCTCCCCTTGCAGGGAAGACATTTTATCCTTAAGAGGTCAGTATTTTATGAAAACAGACAGGTTTTAGTTTTAGTTTCCCTCTACTTATTCTGTAGGCATTATCAGAAATAACTGATAATTAAATGAACTTAGGAGATTTTGGCTGGAGGAAGTCTCCAGCAGATAAGCACAGAAGGCTAAAATTGAGAGGGCATTTGAGGAGTCTCCAGATGAATGCTTTCTCCTGTTCCCTGTGTCTCCTTTTGGAGAGCATGCATGAAATAAAAGGATAAACACTGGAAGCACACACCTCCAGCCATCACTGCTAGATGACTTCAGGGGTCATAATTACAGATACAGTTAGGATGGTCAAGTACTCTGGCCTTTAGGGAACACATTAATGACATGGCCTGAGGATTGTAGAGGAAAGGACTTGGGTATTCACCTCAGGCAAACCTGGGTTCATATCCCAGCCACAATGCTTACTAGTTATATGAACTTGGGCAAGTTGCCTTGATCTCTGAGTCCTAATTTCCACATCTTTAAAATGGAACTCTTTATCTGTCCACAGAGAACTAATACAAGGATTAACCAAGATCATAGATTTAAGGCACCATAAGGTTCCATGTCCTGCACCTATAGGGGTTATAGGAAACATCTGTACATTTCTTCCCCTTCCTTCTTAACATTCCCTTTCCCGTGGCTCAGCTTAAAAAGTTTACACACACACACACACACACACACACACACACACACACACACTAGTTTTTTCTCCTTGATATATTTCCCTTAAAATTCCTATTTTGATTGTAAAGGCTACCTTCATTTTTTAATTGAGTGTGTAGCTTAATAGCAAGCAGTATGAGCTGGATTAAAATGCTTGATTTTCATGTGTTCATGAAAGCTTAAAAATAGCTCTAATGTAGGGTTCCATCATATGTGCCATTACATTTATTTAGTCACTTAAGGACTTACCTATAAGAAGAGAAAATTCTATCTTCTTTGGCTTTTTCTTCCTGAAGAGTCAGTATGTACTCACCTTAATTACAGACTCAGAGCAGATAGTAAGTACTTGGTGAGAATATTTGTTGTAAAGCATGACATTGATTTCTCGTTCATGGGTGTGAGGAACTTGTTTCGCATCTTGTATCATCCTAGTCAAAGGATACATGTCCATAACACTAGATCCTGGAACAGAAATAAGAATCTCATAAATACCCAATATTAGAAGATTTGAATCACAAAGGATTTTACTCAACCAGTTGCATTTGCAAGTAGTTGATCAGTGAGATTATTAATATCAGTGAGATTATTAATGCCTAGGAAACCTAATGAGGTGAAAATACATCCATTTCTTCAAAAACATTTTTGACAAATAAAACAAATATGATTCAGCCAGAGAAAAGTATTCATTTGGGGCTTCATTAATATTCAAGTGTAGGGCATTTGGGCTTCCTTGATGTCTGTTTTTCAGTGACCACTATTTTCCTATTTTTTATAGTCTACTTAGTGAAGTGGAGATTAAGCTACCAAAGGCTGACCCTTCATATTGGTTTTCTCTAGTCTCTCCAAAGAAGTCTCAACGGGAGCAAAATTGTCAGCAGGAGTTAATAAACACTTTCTTAAAGTGTTTAAATTTTAAGATAAAATCTACTCATGTGTTAAAGAGGAATGGAGGTGGCTCTTCTGGTAGTAGTTCTCAATTCAAATACGTCTGGATGGAAATATGAGAAGGATGTGGTAACCAGGTAATCAAACAACACATGGAACGCCTTCATAGGTTCTTTGACATTACACTGACTGTAACTGACTTTATCCAAACTGACAACAAAGCTAGATATTATGCTTATGAACAAGTGGTAATCCTCTACATCAGCGGTCCCCAACCTTTTTGGCACCGGGGACCAGTTTTGTGGAAGACAATTTTTCCATGGACTGGGGAGGGGAGGATGGTTTCGGGATGATTCAAGTGCATTACATTTACTGTGCACTTTATTTCTATTATTATTACGTTGTAACATATATAATAAAATAATTATAACACTCGCCATAATACAGAATCAGTGGGAGCCCTGAGCTTGTTTTCGCTTGCCACTCACTGGTAGGGTTTTGATATGAGTCTGCAAGCAACTGATTTATTATGGTCTCTGTGCAGTCAAACCTCTCTGCTAATGATGATCTGTATTTGCAGCCACTCCCCAGCGTTAGCATCACCACCTCAGCTCCACCTCAGATCATCAGGCATTAGATTCTCATAAGAAGTGCACAACTTAGATCCCTCGCATGCATAGTTGACAGTAGGGTTCGCACTCCTATGAGAATCTAATGTCGCGGCTGATCTGACAGGAGGTGGAGCTCAGGAGGGAATGTGAGCGATGGGGAGCAGCTGTAAATACAGATGAAATTTTGCTCACTTGCCAACCGCTCACCTCCTGCTGTGTGGCCCGGTTCCTAACAGACTATGGACCGGTACCAGTCTGTGTCCAAGGGGTTGGGGACCCCTGCTCTACACGTTTGGCTAGATACACAACTACTATGGAAACAATGCAGTACAAAGAAAGAAAGTGGATCCAGGAGTCAGAAGCTTTGGGACTGAATCCCAGCTCTATGTTTCAACTAGTATCCTTCTACTAGTCAGTTGAAATATTTAATATTCAGTTTTGTCATTTATAAAATAAGATAAATATTAATTCCTACCTTAAGTGGTGGTTACGCAGATCAAGTGAAATAAAATCCATGAAAGCATTTTGTGGAAGAACTAATCAAATGGTAGTTGTCTTAATAGAGTAACAACAACAATGGTGACAGTTACAACAACATATTCTACAATGTGGTGTTGCTGTCATTGGGGTTTAGAAGATTACTATGGCTGCTTCATTTGAATGAAAGCACAAATTAAAATCTGAGAGATAAGCTTCATGCAGTTCTGATGTCAAGTTGATGGTTGCAGTCAACATATGCAATTTTAGTGATTAAGCAACACACAAAGCTCTATACTTTTGTAAGCAGAATACTATCAGAATTATATAATATTGGGATGCATCTTTGATTTTCTGATCGTTTTTTGTGTTTTTCTTTTTGCCTTGATACTTGAGTCTTTAGTTACTCTGATGATAAATGGAATGAAGGTGCTGTGCTGAGCCCAGCAATCAAACATGCAGTTTGGGGCACTAAGAGAAAATGTTCTTGTAGTCATTTTTATGTTATTTTTAGAGGAGGTAGTATAGAGGAGGGGTGCTTACAACTAGAATTAAGTTCTGTTTTACAAGGTGGAAAATTATCTATCAAGCACGAAGTGCTATTTCACTTCCAATCCAGAAAAAAACCCAAAAGTTAAAAAATAATTATATTATCTACCAGCAGAGATATCACCAATCATTTCTCTGCCCTAATTAATCCCACAGGAACTCAGAGCAGGTAGTCAGTGGAAAAATGCTTAGGAAATGCATTCTGGGTTGATGTTCCAGAGAGAATAAGTATTGTCAATACTGCTCATTTCTTCTAAACCTTCTTCTGAGGGCAGGCATGTAAATAGTGTTCAACCCAAATGCCTAACAGGAACTTTTGTCTCTTTAGTCAGCACCTTTCTAAGGAGCAGCAGGAAAAGGGGACAACAAATCTGTTGGCCTCAGTGCTGGGGGTTCAGTCATTCAGGACTCTATCCTCTCTCTCCACTGTGGGTGCACTTACCTGTAACAAGCATGCCATGATTGGAATCAAATACCATAGAGTAAATCTGCATGTCTCCTGGTCCTCCCTGGCTATCATGGAAGACTTGTAATAGTGAAAGAGTCTGTATATCCCACACCCTGAAAACCTGGAGGGATAAAGAACACTGGTCACCATTTTTCCACTTTACTTTCCCTACTCAAAGCTATTTAGGTGAACCATTTTTAGAGTCTACAATATGCTCTTAAAAACTTGTAGGAAATTATGATTTACATGACGAGCACTCATTTGCTAAACTTTAATTTGGTTCTTGATTCAATTGTTATTCATTAATATCAGAAGAAAATAAAAGCAGTGACTAAAAGTTTGCCTATAGGAACTAGATTTTTCTATCCTTACAGAAGAGAGGAGAAAGACATAGTACTTATTATCCTTTAAGAATTTGGAGGCGTAATAAAGGACTGGCCATGATTAACAGTTGAACTTAAGCCATATTTCTCTTTACACTGTGGATTAGAAAATAGAGAGAAGGCATAGTTTTGGTGGAGGGTTTCAAATTGCTCTTCCATGACTTAAGAAGATGAGAAAATCTTACTAAATGAGGTTTCGAAGAACCCTCCCCTCTTCCTGTCTAGGGATGTAAGAATTACAGAAAGCAGTTTTTAGGGATGGTGTAGATACAGGAAGAGTATAGGGAAATAGGTTATTAGAGCTCTCCTTTGAGGAAGGAAACAGAACTATGTCATTACTCAGATAGAACATGTTTTGATATAATAGAAAGAACAGTAAAGTACAGATTCAGCAAAACTTGGTCAAGTTTACTTTGTCACTTGCAATTAGTATTCTTCATTATTCTGTTTTTTTTTTAGAAAGTTAGTGTGATTGATTTCAGGAAAAAAAGTGTGACTTGATCAAGGATTACGTTTCCTAGCATGCATCAGCATTAAATAATATTTTTATATTATAATAGTCGTTATATATATTACCTATCACTATATATTACTAATTAAATTGGAATATTTGTTGAATAAATGAGTGATAATTTTATAGAACTACATATAAAACTTTGATAAGTAGTTTTGTTAACAGAGATACTGGCTTCTTATTTGAGACACTTAGAATTTGGTTAATTAAATTAGAAACTTCACTATTGTGAAGGCAGGTTGGTCCTTATATGTAGGAGCATAAAAATGTCAAAGTCATGTGATTAGGAGCTTTGGCTCACATGTATACACTCTGTAGGCCACTATTACTCAGAATATGTACAATTGGGAGTTACTTCTTTTGTTCTCATAAAAATGCAAGTTTGGGGATTAGCTAGAATATTGAAATTTATCAGTGTTTTCATCACAGAGTAAGCAAGTGTAATGGACTCTTTATAAATTTAAGTTCAGGGTCTAATTATGAATTAGGTTCAGGGAGACAAGTAGGGGAAAAATCTAAAAGTGGAATCAAGGAAAGCCAAAGAAATTTATCTCTGTTCTAACTGTTTTATTTATTTATGGCTGCATTGGCTCTTTGTTGCTGTGCATGGGCTTTCCCTAGTTGCGGCGAGTGGGGGCTACTCTTCATTGCGGTGCGGTAGCTTCACTTGTGGAGCATGGGCTCTAGGTGTGCAGGCTTCAGTAGTTGCAGCTCACGGGCCCAGTAGTTTTGGCTCGCGAGCTCTAGAGCACAGGCTCAGTAGTTGTGGCGGACAGGCTTAATTGCTCCATGGCATGTGGGATCTTCCCGGACCAGGGCTCGAACCTGTGTTCCCTGCATTGGCAGGTAGATTGTTAACCACTGCACCACCAGGGAAGTCCGTAACTGTTTTTGATTCTATTGTTTTGGCTGAGATACTTCATGGTTGGCAGTCTTTTTACTGTACGTGTATATGCTTAGAATTGTAGTTGGAGGAAAGAACAAGGGATGAAGCAAAAGGGGTTTTGGGTTTCAGTTCTAGCCCATCATTTAAATTCCTTTAGCCTCGGTTTTCTTGTTTCTAGAATGGACATAAAACACCAGTACTCTCCACCTCAATGAATTGTTGTGAATATGTTTTGAAACCAGTGATGTTTCAAATCACTCTATGGAGTGATTCTATTTTCTTTATCATATTTCTCTTCTCTTCAGTTCTTTAGGTCTTTTGTGGGTTTTTAGGGAAGTGGTGATTATTGGGCTGGCAGAAGACACAAGACTCATTATGCTGCGTCTCTCCTCTAGGTTTTTCTGCTGCCCTCTCCCCATAGGCTGTCTTAGTTACTGTCATAACAAACTGCTTCCAATTTCCAAAACATTTTTCTCTTTATCGTCTATGTGCATTCACACATACTCTTCCTATCATCTACTATTTCCTCTCTATCTAGCTAACTGTTACTCTTTCTTTAAACCTGTCATAAAGAGAATTAAAGAGTTAGAATTCAGGTCAGAATACTGCAATAAATTTATGCCTCACTCTGCCATTTCTTCTCCAAACACAGAGAAATAGTAGAGAAAATATAAAAAGAGAGAGCAAAAAGAAATAGCAAGGCTTCAAAGCAAGATATATAATCTCTACAGATCCAACTAAGAGAGGCATACAAAGCAGTGAGTGGGCTCCCGCCAGAGCCTGGGCACTTGTTTGGAACAGACAGTGGTATCAGGGGAGCAGCTCCTGCAGGGCAGACAGGACCAAAAGCACTATCACTACTCCATGGCAGCACCCAGAGCAGGTCTCCCAGTTCAGGAAAAGGAGACTGAGAAGCAATAAGCTGTGCTCTATTTTCATCTGGAGGCATCGTTTAGAGAAAGTTGTAAGATCAGTGAAAGGGAGGGACTCTGCCTTCTGACCAGAAACTAAACCAAGGCAATCTCTGGCTCAGGGACTAGACCTATTTCTACACTGGGGCCCAAGGGGCTATGTGAAAGATGGTTGCAGATGTGGAGGAGCTAGCATATAGACACACACACACACACACACACACACACACGCATGCACACACACACATACAGACACATGCCCCTAAATATTAAAAAGAAACTATAATTTTTAGAAAATTTTAGAGGAGGATATCTTTATGAACTTAAGAGTTAAAAAAGATTTCTTCCTGTTTAAAAGACTTTATTTTAGGGTTTTCCACCTTTTTAAAAAAGTGACTCAGCTATACATATACACAATCCACTCTTTTTTTAGATTATTTTCCCATATAGGCCATTACAGAGTATTAAGTAGAGTTCCCTCTGCTATACAGTAGGTCCTTATAAGTTATCTGTTTCATATATAGTAGTGTGTATATGTCAATCCCAATCTCCCAATTTATCCCTCCTCCCCCCGCTCCCCCCCTGGTGACCGTAAGTTTGTTTTCTACATCTGTGACTCCATTCTGTTCTGTAAATAAGTTCATTTGTATCATTTTTTTAGGTTCCACATATAAGCAATATCATATGATATTTGTCTTTCTCTGACTGACTTACTTCACTTAGTACGACAGTCTCTAGATGATGAGCATTCACTGAACCTACTGTGGTTATCATTTCATGATGTATGTAAGTCAGATCATTATGCCATACACCTTAATCTCATACAGTGTTATACGTCAATTATATTTCAATAAAACTGAGGGAAAATAAGTAAATTACTGATAAAAGCCTTATTTTTAGACACTGAATTTCTCACTCCCTAATATTTCCCTTCCTTTTTTCTTTTCCTTTTTATTTTTTAAACCAATAGAAGCAATAGCACAATGAATATCCTTTAACATAGATCTCTGGGCGCTTTGATGATGATGATTTTTTTTTTTTTTTTTTTTTTTTTTATGCGGTATGCAGGCCTCTCACTGCTGTGGCTTCTCCCGTTGCGGAGCACAGGCTCCGGACGCGCAGGCTCAGCGTCCATGGCTCACGGACCCAGTCGCTCCGCGGCATGTGGGATCTTCCCAGACCGGGGCACGAACCCGTGTCCCCAGCATCGGCAGGCGGACTTTCAACCACTGCGCCACCAGGGAAGCCCCTGATTATTTTATTAGAATAAAAATTTATTTTATTAGCCCATGAATTTTTGCCAACTTTACCCCCAACAGTACTATGTGAACATGTCTGTATTCTTTGCCATCTCCCTCTTCCCTCCTCCTTTTTTCCTACTGATTTGTTAACATTTTTTGTTTGTTTAAGAATATTATTCCAGTTTATGTCATTTTTGTTGCATTTTTTCCCCCTTCTGCTATCTTTCTTTATCCTTTTTTATGGGTAAAAGAAGGCTGTCTGGGCTCAGGACAGATACAGGATTGGCTACACTTTTTTTTTGCGGTACGCGGGCCTCTCACTGTTGTGGCCGCTCCCGTTGCAGAGCACAGGTTCCGGACGCGCAGGCTCAGCGGCCATGGCTCACGGGCCCAGCCATTCTGCGGCATGTGGGATCTTCCCGGACCGGTGCACGAACCCGTGTACCCTGCATAGGCAGACGGACTCTCAACCACTGCGCCACCAGGGAAGCCCGGCTACACTTATTTAATGCAAGTTATTTAGATGTCATTTTCCTTTACATGTGCAAAATTGAGATAATTACAGGGTTGTTATTAGCATCAAGTAAGTTGTGATGTAAAATAATGAGCACAGTGTGTGCTTCTTAGTAAGCATTTGATAAATGATAGCTATTATAATACTTTACAGTTTGAATGTTTATGTAGTCACATTTATTTTTTTTTCTTCAGCCATAGGTGTTATGCCTAGGAATTACCTGATGGCTACATGAATATTCACCTGTGTTTTTTTCTGGAAAATTTTAGGACTACTAAGGTTTTATATTTTACATTTAAAATCTTTAATCCATATGGAGTACATTTTGTTGTTAATTGTGAAATGATGATCTGATTACTTATTTTTTCCTAATATAGTTAATCAGTTTTCCCAACATTTAATGAACAAACAATCCTTTGCTCACAGATTTAAAATGCTACTTTTATCATATACGAAATTCCCATTCACACTCGTGTGTGAATTTTCTCTTTTGTTTCATAGATGTGTCTACTGATGCATTGACTGCTGTTCTGTTTTATTTATTGAGGCTTTACTATAATTTTTAATATCTGATAAGGAAAGTGTCATCTTGTAATCATATTTTCCAAAGTTTCTAGGATATTCTTTCATGTCAACACTTTTACATTAAATTTGGCAAACTAATGTCTAAATAATCCTGAATAACATTAAGTGTATAGCTTAATTTGATGGAGAGTATCTCTTACAGTATAATACTCCCATTTAGGAAAGTCCCTACTTTCATGTTCTTAAATAAAAGTACCTCAGAAGAACTTCATAGTTAGCAATATTAACAGTGAATATTGCTTGTTAAGATTATTTCTAGGCATTTCATACATTTTTGCTCTTGTGAATGCTACTACCCCTTTGACCATTGTTTTCTGTTTCTGCTCTTACACAGAAATTTAATTTTATAAATTGCTACTATCAATATAACCAGCCACTTTACCAAATTTATATGCTCTAAAACTTTTTGAATTTTTCCAGCAATCACATGATTTGCAAATATGCAGTCTCATTTCTAATAGTTGTAAGTCATTTTTCTTTTTTTATTACATTATTTAGAACATTTAAAACACTGTGTAGTAATAGCAATAACAACAGAAATCTGTCTTTGTTCCTTCTTTGCTTTTTTAAAAATTGAAGTAGAGTTGATTTACAATGTTGTGTTAGTTTCTGGTGTACAACAAAGTGATTCAGTTATACATTATATATTGTTTTCCATATTCTTTTTCATTATGGTTTATTACAGAATATTGAATATAGTTCCCTGTGCTATACAGTAGGACCTTGTTGTTTATCTATTATATATATAGTAGTTTGTATCTGCTAATCCCAAACTCCTAATTTATTCCTCCCCCACTCCCTTTCCCCTTTCGTAACCATAAGTTTGTTATCTATGTCTAGAAATCCTTATTTTTTCTGTCTTTAATGATCATGGGAGGGCTATATTGTGTTTTACTATTGAGGATAGGCTCTCTTTCTAATGTTGTATTCCTTTTATTCTTGTCTTTAAATATGTTCTTTCTTATGCTGAAATCAATAGAAACAGAGCACAGTGACTTATCATTTCCTTATCCAAATTCACAATATTTTTCTCAGTGACTATCAGCCATTTCAGTCAAAAATTATATGTATTCTAGGTTTTCCAATAGTTGATTTTAAGGGAAAGAATTGTTCTGTTTCATTTTTGTTGTTTTCTTTTTGTTACCTTTGCAGAAGATAGGCTGATGACATGTTGGTCTGTCTCATTTGTTACAATCTCGGTGATACTGAACATGTGCCCCACAAGTTTCCCTACTGGCTTGGTGCTGATATTGGGGTGCCACAACCGGAGCACTTTATCATCTCCTGAAAGAAGGACACGTGAAGATTATTTATTTTCTCAGAGTTGCAGGTGGTCACAGTTTAAAGAGTCTCTCTCACCCTTAATCATATCCTTATCTTTCTTCTAATATCAAATCACAGTCTGTTTCTTCCAGGATGTTGTCTATGATTGACTTGCTAAGAGTCTAGACTTGTTTTGGATCTGCTTCTTCTTGTCAAGGCTGTTTTTTAATAATTGTATTTACATATATAAATGTGAATTCTCATAAATATTCTATGAGTCCTTTTCTTGATTTAACACTTTCCTACTCATTCATGCATTAATGTATTATTTATACTTTATTTACTTCCCAAAAGTACTTAAGACAGCTGTTCTTTTGTTTCTACATTTTTAAATTATGCAAGCATTATAATAATAAAAGGAATCAAAGAAAGTGAAAAATTGCACATAATCTTTACCATTATAACAAATCAGCTGTTTTTGTTTTTCCATCTTCCCTTCTAGCACATACTCATGAGCATACAAAATTTATATGCAATTACTATCATGGCATAGATAAGATTTTAATTGTTAAAATCATATAGGTACATAGTGAAAGATTTAAACAGTATGGAAGGGTATTATTATTGTAAAAATGTCCTCTTTTCCCTTATAATCCCTAGTTCCACACCCTATAGGTTGTCACTGTTAACTTCTTTTTCTCTCTTACAAATAGACTTCTTTTTTCTTTTTGGCCGCACCATGCAGCATGCAGGATCTTAGTTCCCCAACCAGGGATCGAACCTGTTCCCCCTGCAATCGTAGTGAGGAGTGGCCACTTGATGGCCAGGGAAGTCCCACGAATAAAGTTTTTATTTTCAGAGTTAAGAATAACATTTTTCGGGCTTCCCTGGTGGCGCAGTGGTTGAGAGTCCGCCTGCCGATACAGGGGACACGGGTTCGTTCCCTGGTCAGGGAGGATCCCACATGCCGCGGAGAGGCTGGGCCCGTGAGCCATGGCCGCTGAGCCTGCGCATCCGGAGCCTGTGCTCCGCAACGGGAAAAAAGAATAACATTTTCCCATTTATATTTAAATACTTTGAATTATTTTCAGAAAATACTTTTTCTCAACAACAAAAATTACTATCACACATAAAATATACACAAATAAAAATATCTTATAAATGTTGCCCAAATACAAAAATCACTGTTTTAAAATGTATTTTTACCAAGAAATTGCAGGATGCTATACTGAATGCACTTTCTAGTCTGGGAAATGTAGTCTAGCTGTATATCCAGTAAGAGATAATATAGGTTTGGTGAATAGCTGGCAGTTTTTATGATATAACTAGATGTGTGTGTATAAACATATATGATAACATTTTTATTAAGTTTTAAATATAAAAATTATAATAGATCACGGGTAAAAGATACAGTCAAACAATTCAATTAGCAGATATAAAACAAAGTACTGTTTTAGACCCAGTAAAATTGGTTATCAGTTACATGATTAAAACTGAGTAATTCCAATAATGCAGTATCTTGCCTGATTTGCTTTTCACTGTCTATGGCTAAGAAGTGTCCCATTTCTCAGATATGTTCAGAACCCTAAGCCTCAGGCCCATAAATCATCCTAGATAATGTTAGACAGGGTAACTGCTGAAATGGGCACTGTTGCTCCTGAAGGATAAGACCACTATCCGCTGAAGAAAATCTATGACTTGTATATTACATGCAGAAGGATTCAATAGACGATTGCCCCCTGAGAAATGTCCAGGCCTTTTAAACTAAGGACTTTGTTCAATATGCATTGTGAAGGAAACTCAATCTTCCAGAGGTTCTCTATTATCTACTACCAGAGGTCTTCCAGCTCTGCTTGCTTTTCATTGATAGTAATGAAATCCTTATATAGTGTGTGTGGCTACTTTTTGGACCCAGAATGTACAGAGACACAATACTAACCTCTAAATGCATACAGTATTTCAACTGCATTATTATTATTATTATTATTAATCAGCTGTCTCATGCTCCAATTTATAGCTATCTATAAACATGCCTTATTTGTACTTTAGATTTTGAATCCTTGAATATTAGAAATTCAACCTGATCTTTATGAGGTTTACCATGTCTAGTCCAGAGCAGCTGTGTAATAAATGTTTGTTGAATGAAACATGAACAAATGCATGCAGAGTCCCCAAGATAGTTGGGATGGCAGATAATTGTTTTTATATACTAGACCTTCCAAATTAGGAGGTTAATTCTTAAAATGGCCAGTAGAGACAACTATTGGGTAAAAAATTCTTGATGTTCACCAAAATAATGCTCAGGAAATACCTTGTCCTGGTTTGGCTTTTTTTTTTCCTTCTGCAAGAACTTCTGTTTTTTTAAGCTCATCAAATGTCCCTGCACATTTAACACATTCAACTATGTTTAGCAAATCTGCTTTTAGAGTGTATTTTGAGTCATCAGCTGCTACATACTGCACATGGAGCAATCAACAAGAGTATTCTCCTGAGAAAAATGTGTTTTCAGTTATTGAGGATTTGCATTTTCTACTAACAGAAGCTCCATAACTGTGGCAATTCAATAAATTACAAACGGTGGAAAGAATTAGCTGCTTGTCAGTCATACTGCTAAATGTTTTCTTGCCTTTGAAAGAGTGCTAGAAACACTATAATTAGCAGGTTTTCAAAGCTGAAGTGGGGATCTTATAATAATTAACACTGAGGTTAGTGAGAGTCAAATGCTTTAATCCATAAGCACTGAAGTGGTTTGAGTCCCAAAACATTACCAAACACATTTTTTTTCCCAGAACTGATTAAAATACTTAAGACTACAAAGTATACAAAAGTTGGTCCATTCCTTTTCTCTTTTTTAAATAAAATTAATTAGTTTATTTCTTAAAATTTATTTTATTTTTGGCTACGTTGGGTCTTTGTTGCTGCTCATGGGCTTTTCTCTGGTTGTGGTGAGTGGGGGCTACTCTTCGGTGCAGTGTGCAGGCTTCTCATTGTGGTGGCTTGTCTTGCTGCAGAGCACAGTCTCTAGGCACGCGAGCTTCAGTAGTTGTGGCATGCAGGCTCAGTAGTTATGCCTCGCAGGCTCTAGAGCACAGGCTCAGTAGTTGCGGTGCACGGGCTTAGTTGCTCCGCAGCCTATGGGATCTTCCTGGACCAGGGCTTGAACCCGTGTCCCCTGCCTTGGCAGGCGGATTCTTAACCACTGAGCCACCAGGGAAGCCCTGGTCCATTCTTATGTTTTGCATTCTTTTGTGTGGGAACGAAGGGTTGTCCAAAGGAATTGGTTAAGATTAATGTGACAGCATATCTTTCAGAACAATCAGATTTTAGAAATCAAATCTCACTGTAGCCACGTATTTAAGTACTACTTTTTCAAAGGCTTTGTGTGCTGGGCTCAGGTTGAAGCAGGACAGAAGTCATTGCTTTTATCTAACTGAAGACAAGCTGCCGTGAATGCAGCATCCACCGCAGTCTGATTCTCAGGCAATTTTGCTGCTTACTCTCTCACCACCAATATACTCTCCTTCCCTCACCTACTCCCTCCTTCTGACTTCCGGCCAGGACCATTGCAAGTAATGAGCCAAGATAGTCAGGAAAGGGCAATGGGGGATCAGGAAATTATGATACAAGCATTCTACTTCTTTTATTGAAAACATCTGATTTTAGTATTTCTTCTGTTCCCTTGTGTGTTATAGATCTCATTATGGAGCTCTCTACATGATAGCCTTAATTAGTACAGCTTAAAGAGTTGGATTCCTGTGTGTGCTTAGAAACATCAGTATTGAGTGTCAGGAAACTTGCCCCCAGTCTAAGCCGTGACTCCCACATATTGCTTTTCAGGTTCTTATCCAGACACCTTTCTTTCTTTTCTTGCTGTCTTTAACTGAAATGTAGGTTTGTGACCAGTTAATGCTTTGTTTTTCTGAATACACGAAGCTGTGGTTATATATTGAATAACATCTAATTGGAAAACTCGGCTCCAATTTTTCAAAAGGACAATTTAGTTTATCTCCTATGAACAGGAAGTTTTTAAAACAATAGTATCAGAGTATTATGTTCAAAAGAATCTTAAAATTTATGTAGTCCAACGTCTTCATTTTACCAGATAAGGAAAATGAGCACCAGGCAGAGACTAAGTGATTGTTGAAAATCATACAGTTGGTTAGTGGCCAGGCTATGACTAAACCCAGTTCTTCTATCTTCTAGTTCACTGTTTTCATTAGTTTTGCTTTCCAGTAGACTACAACAAAATTTTTAAAAATAAGATTTGAACCACAATCTAATTTTAAGTAAGTGTTGTGGCAGGCCCAAAGCTGAGGACAGATTTAAGTATAAACTTTAAATGCACAGTGTACTTGAAAGAAAATTAACTTTATGTCCTCAAAGGAGATTACCCTGTCATGAAGTGAAAGTGCAGCTATCCTTATGTGTACCTCAAGGCTGAGGCAGGATACTCTTTGTAGGAAACCAAATACTGCCTGCTGTGTGCATTTTGGGAGAAGAAATTTGAAGAAATCTTACATGGAAGGGGGCCAATAGCACTTATTCATCTAACATCTCGCCTCCTTTAGTGAATATGTGTACTCTAAGCATTTACCAAATGGTATATTTGTTGATGTTTTTGATGGCAGGGCTTTCTTCCTCTTTTTCAAAATCTTTTTTCTCTTTTAAAATTCAGATCTCCAGTATAGGCCATTTTCTTGATGTTTATTTGTTTGTGTTTCTGTTTTGCTCGTTTACATCTTTCAAGTCTACATGTCCCTTGTGTCCTTTAAGGTGACCCTGATCTCCCTGAGGAGCCTCTGGGAGCTCATCTTCTCCAACACACAGGTAGCCTACGGAGTCCTTAACAGCTCCTATCTCCAGCCAGATCTTTACCCATCACCAGTAGGAATATCCTCTCAGATGTCTAATTGACACTTGATATTTAAGTTCAAAATTGAAATTTTGTTTGCATTCTTTCTCCATATAAGCACCCTCTTCTCAATTTCTATGTAATTATCAATGCAACTGCTATTCTTCTATGTTTCCCTCCTTACAAACTTGGAGATGGCTGCTCCCTTTTATTAATCCCCAATATCATTCTGTCTCCAGGTCTTATGAATAATTTATTTTTCCATGTCTTAGAGACTGACTCTTGCTTTTCCTTTTCTAGAGCACCTACAATAACTCAGACCCTCACCATCTCACTCATGACTTCTGTAACAGCCTCCTAATGAACTGAAGCTTTCAATTTATTCCAACAAAACCTATATAAGTTGATCAAAGTGATTGTGCCTAACTGTTGTAAATGAATTGAATTAATAATTATTGATAACCTACTATGTGCCAGGCATACCTTACCTCAATTAATCTTAAACACTACCATATGAAGTAGGTGTTTTTTTGTTATTGTTAGCATCAGTATTAGCAAATTTGGATTGAAGACTTATTACGTGCAAGACCCTGCCTGTGTAAGTACTTTATTCTTATAATACCATTATGAGTATGTATTATTATCAGCTCCATTTTGCAGGTGAGATTGAAGCATACAGGAATTAAATAACCTATAAAAGGCCATACCGCTTGCCCGTAAGAGAGCCAGGATTTGTTCCTAGGCAGTCTGACTACAGAGCCCAGGCTGAAAGCCATCCCAGTCTTAGAACCTCAGTATGATAGGTAAGGAGTCTGAGGCCGGAAGAATATTTCAGTCCGTCACCTTTCCCCTCAAGTATTTGTCATCTTTCCTCCTACTCTCAGCAGATAATCTTAGCCCTTAAATATTGGTATTTTTCAACACTCTATCCCTGGTCCTCTTCTCTGTTACTGCTAAACCATTGGCTCTTGACCTTTTTGTCAGGGACTCCTTTGAGGATTTGATAAAATTTTGGACTTTCTTTCCAGAAAAATGCACATAGATACACAAGCATTCAGCCGCAGGGGCTGTAGGACTCCCTTAAAGCCCACACATGGGCCCCAGGCTAGGAATTCATGCTCTTACACATTGAAACAAGTTCTAGAGAGATTAAAGATTTAAAAGTAAAATATACAACAAACAAAAAATTATAGTAAATATGGGAGAATTTGCTTCACACATTCACAGGCTGGGGAAGGTCTTTCTAAGTGTGCCACCAAATCAAAAAGCCACAAAGAAAAAGAATGACAGATTTGACTTTATACGAACTTTAAAATTCTCTAAAAGTTTTCTCTAGCAGCAAAATGCGATCACTGTATGAAACTCTATAACTGTGTTAATTAAGGAGAGCACTCTTTGCAAAGTAGAAAATCTCTGTGTAACATGAAATGTCCTCTTACCTCCCGTGACAATCACATTTGCTTTTATACTGTAACAAAAAGTGTTTGCTCCTCTTGGCATGGAAAACTCTCTGACAGGCCTGCAAAACACAAATTAGATATAAAGCTTGTATATTTTTCCTTATAAAGCTAATTCCAACTTAGATTGTGTTCGAGAGGCTCACTTCTAAGTTGTTATGAATCCATTTACCCACAGAAAATATTATAAGCAAAGATTAAATTCTTACTGACCCACAGAATCTACTTTATAATATGATATTAATGCAGCATTTGCGTTGTTTCTGTTTAAAAAGAAATCCTTTCCTCTACCCTGGAGTTGCAGTTGTGCTGGTGTTAAGAATGGGCAGAGATATATCACGTCTTAAGCCAGAAAGTATATTGCTCAGCTAAATGAGTGTAGTACAGAATGGCAGGAATGTATTTGGATACTTCCCTCTCACTCACTACCCACATCCAACTTGCTGTCAAGTCTTGTTGATTTTACCTCCTAAATAGACATGAAATCTCACCACTTCTTCCCACTTCCGCCACAATGTCTTGGTTCAACTCTCCATCCCCTCTCACCGGAACTACTGCAATAAACTGCTAATCTCTCAGCTTCTACTATTTCCCATTCTCTTTCCCCAATCCCACTCCAAATCCTGTTGTCAAGTTGCAGCCAAAGTGATCTTTCTAAAACATGAGTTGGATCACATCACTTTTCTCCAGTGGACTCCTGATACTCTAAGAAACACCAGGTTCCTTCACCTGGCCCACCAAGCCCATATGGTGCTGGATGGTCCTTGTCACCTTTTCAGGCTCACTCCATGCTCTCCTCTTCCCCTGGATCCAGCCATGTGGTCTCTTTAGCTTCCTTTCTGGCCTCACTGAACTCTCTTTCTCCTCAAGAGCTTTTGCACAGGCCAAAGATTTTCTTTCCCCGGATCCTAGCCACACTAACAGACACCCTCCTGTAAGTGTCAGCTTAAATATCACTTTCTCAGAAAGGCCTTTCCTGGACTCCACCCTCCTGCCCGCACCAACTAAATAAAGTCTTTTGTGTTATTTTCTAGTCTAGTACCATGTTATTTTCCCTTAGGCATAAAGCACCTGACCTTAGTCTCCTCTTGCCTTGTATGTTTCCTTTTCTTTTCTTTTTTTTTAAATAAAATGGTAATATATACTATTCTGTTCCTTGGTTTTTTCACTTAATAATATATCTTGATGATCTTTCCAAATCAGTAGGTAAAAAATTTTCTCATTCTTTTTTCTAATTGTCATAGAGTATTCCTTTGTAAGACTAAATCATCACTTAATTTCTGAGGGACATCAAGCTTTCTCAAATTTTTTGTGATTACAAATAATACTGCAACTTTCTTATAAAAGTACCATTTCATATGTATGTATTTCTAAAAGACAAGTTCTTAGAAGTGGTATTGCAAGTCAAGGGGTACATGTATTTGTAATTTTAAATTATATTGCAGTTTCTTTTTAATTCTTTTTGCCCACTAGACTACACTTCTTCAAATGTGGCTCTTTACAAAAACTGGGCCTCATAAAGCATAACTTCTATGTAGCTTATATTTTGGGGTTATCTTTGAGATAATAAACCTAAGGGGCAATACCCAGAAGCGTCTTGGATTGCAATTATCACCCTAAACTTCAGGTGAGAATAAATTTTCATTATAAGTGCCCAATGTGAATTTAGGTTATAAAAGAAATGGATGTGAATTAAACACAAGCTGTAGATTTCTCAGAACACAATCACAAAGTCAATGAGAGAGCATGTAAATGAAGTCTGAATTGCAGTCTTTGGGAAGATGTAGATACAAGATTTGGCTGAAACAACTTTGCTTAATGTCAGAAAAATTATGAAGAAAAAATTTGCTCAACTAAATTCAGGAATTTACATAAGAGGCTCTTACTGGGAACCATGGATCATGTGTAGTTTTTCCAATTATGTTACTTTTTATTCTTCCTTAAACCTAAGGTAAAGAGTATTCCTTAGAACCCTACATTCAACTTCATCAATCTCTTAACTTAGAGGTTAACTTCATTAACCTCTTTACTTAGGTCAGGAATTCTCATGACCTTAGAGCAGTGGTTCCTAAACTTGGAATCAGAATCACTTTGGATGCTAAAATATAAATTCCTTATCCTATCCCTAACTTAGTAAATCGGAATCTTCAAGGGGCTCAGAAATTCATATTAAATTTTTTTCCAAAATGTTTTCTCACATATATGCCTATAACATTTACTTGTAAATTATATACATATATTACACAATTAATATAGTATGTATCTTATAAACAAACAGCAATAAAAATGAGATAAAAATGTAAAAGAAAGAGAATTTCTAGAATTTTCTACCCACTTTCTGATGGCTCATCTTGCATTCCCTCTGGGGTATATGCACCCTGCTTTTGAGTTAGTTCCTGATAGTTTCAAGAAAGAATATGAGAGCTCTTTCTGATTTTTTTTTTTAACAGGAGCCCCAGTAGGAGGAGGTAGTGGGAAGGGCAGACTTCTGTAGGGACCTGCCATAAAATGGATGGAGCTTGACAGGGCAAACTGGTGAAGTGGACTTAGAATGCATCCAGGGTTGAGGTCAGGAGGCCTAGATTTTGGTCACATTCTGTTGCTAAATATATGACATTAGAAGTGTCACTTAATTTTGCTGAACTACAATTTCCCCACTTATGAGACCAAGGATTTGGTTATAGCTTAAATAGCTTCTACTACTTAAAATCTTTGATTGTATGCTTTCTGTGTGGATGTGGCTGAGTAGGAGTCCGGCAGGCCACTGCATAGCTTATGTAGGTGGTGGCCAGCACTATGCAGCACACAACCTGCATAACCGTTACCAGTGGCCCCTGGATTGGGGTAGGGGAAAGTACATGAACAAAGACTCCAATGACTCATTGTACTTTCTAATCAGTAGTGTAGCTCCCCCCCGTGTGGGGGAAAAAGTGAAATTAGAGCAGCTAGAGGGTTATGGGAGAAATAGATCTGAATTTATGGATTCATTGAAGGTTGTTGACTATAGAATTTCCATATTGGAAATGTTCAGGATAGTATGTTTGAAAATTGTTCCTGTCTTACCTAAGATTATTAAAGCATTAGATTTCTGTATTAAATAATGTCTGCAGTTGGCAAAGGAGTTGGGGAGAGGGCATAGTGAGCTAAAAGTATACTCTGAAAGGGAAGTAATCAAGAGAGAGAAATTCCCCAATGACAACAAGGCCTGTGAAACAATTTTGGGGGGCACTCAGTAGGGCCTCAACAAAATTTACTGAGTACAAACTGAATGTCCAGCACTGGCCTAGAGGAAACATCAGTGAACTGTGATAGCAGAGGTGAGAGTGTTCATTAGTTAAGATGTGTACAGGAGCCAGGCAGGTAAACCATATGAGCGAAGCCGGCTGGCTAGGAAACTACAGGGAGTGCATGGAGAGTGCATGTCCTGTGGAAAGTGGGAGCCAAGGCCCAGAGTCAGTTAATAAAACCAAATAAATGACTGTAAATGCTACCAAACAAAACACCATTTGCAGGTTGCATTTAGCTCGTGAGACTACCAGTTTGCAACCTCTGAATGAGACAGCTCCTATATTTTAAAAAACATACACGATGATAAAATAGCAATAGTTTAGACAAAATTTCCAATTTTGATAAGTGTGAATGATCATTTAGAGGAGAAAAAAGTAGCTCTTTTTGTTCTAAAGTTCAAAAGTAACACAAAGTATCAGTTGTTAAGTCCTAAGTGGGAAGTTTACTAAATAAACAGGAATAGATTATACTACTTCTATGTAAAAAGATACCTCTAAGATATTTTAAAAGATTTTTTTCTTCCAAAAAATTTATATCTAGTTTATAGTAGTAATTTTTCTGACTAGCTAATGCAAAGGTAAACTATAGTCCTAATTTATTCAAATGACTACTTATTTACAGTTCATGAAAAGCAGTCCTAATTCAGTAACATAAATCTAAAGTCAGAATTTAGAATTTTGAAAATGTTTAAACGTTCCAGATAAGAAGTAGTTTCTACTTATTTCTGGTGACTTATTTATACTTTTGCCAATGACATGTTTTTCTGGTTGACTGAATGAACTGAACTTGATTAGGTATAAACTGAGAATGTCATTATTTTCTTCTACCCTTGTCTCCAAACACAGCCTCTTAGTACATCATCGTGCCCCAGCACCAAGTCTTCTTGGACCAGTTTCCATTAGAAAGGGAAATTCCTGCTAAACCACTGACTGTGGCCCACAGGAAATTCACACAGGCTAGTCATGCAGGACAGTGTCAACCTGAATGCAGCCCCACCCTATTGTCTTGGGTCCCTCCTGCCAGGTAGGAATGTGTGCATTAGGTACAGCAGGGGCAGAGCTGAGGGCCCACAGTAATTTTGGGGGCCCACAGAAATGTTCTAATTGTTCTTAAAATCAAAGGAAAAAATTTAAGTTTAGGGTCAAGAGAAGTGTTTTAATTTTTTCTCATATCAGAAAAACTAAAACTTTTAGAGCCTAAAACATTAAAAAAGTTGAAGTCTTTAAAATTATATCAAAAATAATGTGCAATATTGAGAGCGTTATGGTGGGAGGGACACATGAAGGCAAAAGTGCTCAGGGCCGCATGTCATAATATGGTCCAGCCTGCAGCCTTCAGTATTCCCCATGGGGAAGCAAGTAGTGGTCATAATGTGCATATGTCACCTGTCAAACTTGCCTAAGGTGAGCCTGTGTCCTTTGGGGCCTCAGCAAGTAGCCCCTGGGGAGCCAGATGTATTTCCCTGCTTTTTTGGCTCTCCTGGAGCAGGCTCTCCTGGAGCTCTCCTCCGGTGGTCTGAGGTGGGGGAAACTCTCTCCCACCTCCACTCTCACCCTGGGGATGGCAGACCAAATGCCTCAGCATTCCCCAGAGTTCCACAGCTAGGTAATTGCATCCTCCTTTTCAACTATTTTAGAATTGCTTGTTGTTTCTTCATTGCTGTGGGTGACTGATAAGATAAGAGTCATGGGACTGGTCTGACTACCTTCTAATAATTCTGTGAGGATGGTTTAGTATATCTTTCTTTAAATGGAACTTTAGCTGAAATTCTATGATAGCAGGAAAAGAAACATTTAATGCCCTGTTAGTTGATTATGGATCTATCAAACATTTTTACATCAATGTCTCAGCATGTAAAATGGTGATCATACATACTTCCCATTAAAATTGTTTTGTTTTTTTTAAAATACCTGCCCATTAGATAAAATTAATCTATTTTCCTGGCCCACATAATTAAATGGACCAGAAATGGATGAACTGTGTCTTTCAATAAAGCCAGTTGCAGCTAAGAAAATTCATATAATTGATGTCAACTAGGAAAAAACTTAAAAGATGAGCTGCTTTTCACAGATATTTTATATACATATTCAACTGCATAGTTTTTAACAGATTGCTTTCTTATTCTGTAACTAGGTGTAATTTACTCTAACTGGTACATACCAGAGTGTTCTCTGAGAAAGTTATGATAATATTGACTAGTATTTCCACAGCATTTTACATCTGAAGAATGAAGAGAGTTTTCACTCAACATCTTACAGTGCAGTGAGATATCTGGTTTGGTGTTTGGACTTGAGCTCAGGTCCTCCACACCATGGTCCCTCCTCAGGGATGGGGTGGTAGGCCAGGGGTTGGGGGGGACCACCCTCTTGTCTAGGATGCCTCAGGGAGACCCACCTCTAAACAGTGACCACAGCAAGATAGCACTAGACTCATAGTCTGATGTACAATGTTGGCCCATATTGTCCATTCCATAACAAAATAAAATGTAGATACCATGGGCCTTTGAACACAGAAGACTCCCAATAAATATGTTTGAATACACTTCAGGGAAAAATACCACTGGTTGACAGTAATGTACCAGTTTTCAGAGTCACACAGAATAGAAATATATTGATTCTGGGAAGTTCCCTCTGAATTTTTCCCTGAGATAATAGTACTTTTGAAGGAGAAACATTTTCTAATAATTTCTTCAAAATGAAAAAAAAAAACCAAACACTATACTATCAAAAGACCTTGCCTGAATCATAGCATACTTCACCTCAGTTTCCCTGCTAATGTTACACAAATTTGTGAGCTCTGATCTGGAGAGGGAAGCAGGGTAATCAGATGGAACGTTACATAATTAGGGTTATTCACTGAATGTAATATGATGTTCAGACAGGAAAGCATCCCAGGGGGATCATGCAATTGCTAAAGGTGAAGGGCCATTGAGCAAACTTGTATCCTCTCTTATCTTCCCTTGGGGTTGGGGTAGATGCGAGGAATGCAGGGGACAAAGAAGAAGTCATTTTTATTTCCTCCTTAATGATGTAAGGCAGGAAATTTGCGTGCCTCAGGTAAAGGTATTTTTTTTAAATAGTGGTCCTCACTATGGGTTATTGCCTATGATTAATCCATATTGTACCCATTCCCAAAGAACAAGAGAAGGTGCAATAGAAAACTTTAGATCATGTATGGTAAACTTTTTCTTTAAGAATCCAGATAATAAATATTTTACACTTTCCTATTTACTCTCTGCCACTGTAGCACAAAAACAGCTGTAAATAACACGTAAACAAGTGAGCATGGTTGTGTTTCCATATAACTTCATGAGCAATGAAATTTGAATTTCATATAATTTTCATGGGTCATGAAATATTATTCTTCTTTTGATTTTTTCAACCATTTACAAATGTAAAACTTATTCTTAGTTTGCAGATGCTACAAAAGCAGATGGCCCACTGAACATGGCACATGCCATTTTCTGACCCCTACTATAGAAGTGGGAACACAAAGAACAAACCAGTACAGGTCTACAGTAACTCCACCTGATCTCAGTATTAAAATTCATTTTCTGATGTATTTCAGTATCTTTATTAAGGAAACAAAAAGAGGAACTTTTACATTTATTGAGCACTAACTATATATACCATGCATTAAGCTAGGCACTTTACCTGAGTAAATTAGGTTAATTTTTGCATACCTTATAACACTACAAGGTAGGTATATTCATTCCCATTTAAAGACAGAAAAACTGAGACTAAGTAGAGCTAATGGTAACGTGTTCAATGGTCACAAAGCCTTGAGTGCCAGACAGAAACCAGTTCTGACTGGCTCCATAGCAACCCTACTGAGAACCACTACATACTTTCTAATATTACAATCTGCCTCCAAGCTGGGTAACTAATAAAGAATAATGCTTAGTTAATTGCTCATCTCTTGGAATTGCCAAGCTATTAAAGGGTTAATGGTTCAACTTATGTCTTGCAATAGGCCAATATTCTTTACATGGCAATATTAATAGCATATGTTCATTTTCCTGCTGGTACATTTGTGAAATTACCATACAAAATTATGACCAGAATGATAATCATTTCTTAAATGGAAAATTTTTTTTGAGAGGAGTTTTTTCCTGCCTTTCTGGGAGCTGTACTGGCTTCCATTTTAACAACTGGCCAATTATGAATTAGTATAAATGCAGTTTCATCTGTCTCAGCTTAAGACTTATCATAAGAAATTGCAGAGATAAGAATACGATGAATCTAAGGATGGAGTGGACTCGACTCTCTATTGAAATGACTCCTCAATGGCACTGACAGTTCTGGAAAACATGATTACACTGTATCACTTGAGAAATCTCTTTAGCTTCTAGATTTAGGAGAGTGACCCAAGGAAGTAGTTGAAAAGTTAGCCAGAATTTGACAGAATAGATCAATGATCATTATTTGCTGAGTTTGTGTATTTTTGTCTCACAGTTTCCTGACCCTCTTGGGCCAAATTCCAGGAGATATGGTGAATACTAGGAAGCTTGGAATTGAGCTTAAAGACAAACTCCTGCCTATTGCAAAATAGATGCTCTTCAGACCTAAGACCAGAAAGTACTGGCAAGTATGAAAAAGAAAACCTTCTAGATAATTTAAGTGTTTACAGCTACAAAGTACCAAATCTACAGAACACTGCAGAGAGGAGGAATTTAAATTCCCTACAATAATATTACATAAATAAAAAATACATACTAACATTCATTTTGAACAAAACATATAAATAAAAAGATTTATTAAACTCAAAGAATGGTTGCATCTGTGTGTGTGTGTGTGTGTGTGTGTGTGTGTGTGTGTCCCTGTTTGCACATAAGTAAAAATGGAATGGGATACAAGGATAAAAAGAAAAATGGAGCTGGAGGAATCAGGCTCCCTGACTTCAGACTATACTACAAAGCTACAGTAATCAGACAGTATGATACTGGCACAAAAAGAGAAATATAGATCAATGGAACAGAATAGAAAGCTCAGAGATAAACCCACGCACATATGGTCACCTTATTTCTGATAAAGGAGGCAAGAATATACAATGGAGAAAAGACAACCTCTTCAATAAGTAGTGCTGGGAAAAGTGGACAGCTACATATAAATGAATGAAATTAGAACACTCCCTAACACCATACACAAAAATAAACTCAAAATGGATTAAACACCTAAATGTAAGGCCAGACACTATCAAACTCTTAGAGGAAAACATAGGCAGAACACTCTCTGACATAAATCACAGCAAGATCCTTTTTGACCCACCTCCTAGAGAAATGGAAATAAAAACAAAAAGAAACAAATAGGACCTAATGAAACATAAAAGCTTTTGCACAGCAAAGGAAACTGTAACCAAGATGGAAAGACAACCCACAGAATGAGAGAAAATATTTGCAAATGAAGCAACTGACAAAGGATTAATCTCCAAAATTTACAAGCAGCTCATGCAGCTCAATATCAAAAAAACAAACAACCCAATCCAAAAATGGGCAGAAGACCTAAATAGACATTTCTCCAAAGAAGACGTACAGATTGCCAACAAACACATGAACGAATGCTCAACATCATTAATCATTAGAGAAATGCAAACCGAAACTACAATGAGCTATCACCTCACACCAGTCAGAATGGCCATAATAAAAAATCTACAGGGTTTCCCTGGTGACGCAGTTGTTGAGAGTCTGCCTGCCGATGCAGGGGACACGGGTTCGTACCCCAGTCCGGGAAGATCCCACATGCCACGGAGCGGCTGGGCCCGTGAGCCATGGCCGCTGAACCTGCACGTCTGGAGCCTGTGCTCCGCAACGGGAGAGGCCACAACAGTGAGAGGCCCACGTACCGCAAAAAAAAAAAAAAAAAAAAAACTACAAACAATAAATGCTGGAGAGGGTGGGTGTGGAGAAAAGGGAACCCTCTTGCATTGTTGGTGGGAGTGTAAATTGATACAGCCACTATGGAGAACAGTATGGAGATTCCTTAAAAAACTAAAAATAGAACTACCAGATGACCCAGCAATCCCACTACTGGGCATATACCCTGAGAAAACCATAATTCAAAAAGAGTCATGTATCACAATGTTCATTGCAGCTCTATTTACAATAACCAGGACATGGAAACAATCTAAGTGTCCATCAACAGATGAATGGATAAAGAAGATGTGGCACGTATGTACAATGGAATATTACTCAGCCATAAAAAGAAACGAAACTGAGTTATTTGTAGTGAGGTAGATGGACCTAGAGTCTGTCATACAGAGTGAAGTAAGTCAGAAAGAGAAAAACAAATACCGTATGCTAACACATATATATGGAATCGAAAAAAAATCGTCATGATGAACCTAGGAGCAGGATGGGAATAAAGACCTACTGGAGAATGGACTTGAAGACACAGGGAGGAGGAAGGGTAAGCTGGGACAAAGTGAGAGATTGGCATAGACATATATACACTACCAAATGTAAAACCAGTAGCTAGTGGAAAGCAGCCACATAGCACAGGGAGATAGCTTGGTGCTTTGTGACCACCAAGAAGGGTGGGATAGGGAGGGTGGGAGGAAGGGAGACACAAGAGGGAAGAGTTATGGGGATATATATATATATATATATATATATATATATATATATATATGTATAGCTGATTCACCTTGTTATAAAGCAGAAACTAACACACCATTGTAAAGCAATTATACTCCAGTAAAGATGTTAATAAATAAATAAATAAATAAATAAATAAATAAATAAAAAGGAATAAGAGTGTGTCTAACTCAATTCTGCTCTTGAGGATACGTCACTGGAAAAAAAAAAAAAGGGAATTAGATCTTCCTAGAATCATGTCAGTTGAAGGGCATGTTTTTGCTGACCAAAAAAAGGTACCTATTAACATTTCATTAAGACCTAATACAAGCATTCACCACCTGATTGAAAGATCCTAATACTTGGAAAAGGGAGTATTGGTCCATACAAATTGTTCCCAAAGGAAAACTTGTGCCTTTCCTTTCTTGCAGTGTTAGAGTATTTATTATTATCATAGATTTTGGCGGCATGTGGAAATCAGTGTTCTTTAAAAATCCAGTCTCCACAAAAGACCTTAAATGTCTATAAGCAAATAATAATACTTTCAGTTGTTAAGGGGGTTTAGTTTTCAAAGCACCTTCACCCATTTCAGCTTATTTGAGTAGCACAAAAATCCCATGAGCTAAGAAGTTAGTATTATTCTCATTTATAAATGAGGTTATTGAGGTTCAAAAAAGTTTATAAAAACATGCTCAAGACTCTTGGACAATGAATAAGTGGCAGGCGTGATCTAGAATTCCCTTGCAAATGTATTCCTTTATTTATATTCTCTCGTAGTGAAAAGCACAGCCACGTATATAGTTTCCCCAAACTGAGCCTGGTGTCTGCTGCTCTAATGCTTTTCTTCTAAATCTTTGGATGATTTGCTCTTCACCTCACTCAGATCTCTGATCACATGTTATCTCCTCAGAGCAGTCTCTCGTGACCATCCTGTCAAGATTACTGCCTCCCATCACTCTTTATCCCATAATGCTCCTTCATGTCCACCACCTACTCACCTAAGTCTGTATTATTCATTTGATTATTTGCTCTCCCACTAGAATATGACTCCAGGAGAGGAGAGAGTTAGTCTTTTTTGTATACCATTATATCACTTCTTGGAACAGTTTTTGATCTATAATAGGCATACATTAAATATTGTTGAGAATGAAAAAATGAACCTTAGATTCCTCTCTTTCCTTTATTTCTCTCATCCAGTAGGTCACCAGTTCTTGTAAATTATACAAGAATCTGTTCTCTTTCCATCCTTACTTTCACTGGTTCAGTTCAAATCCCCATCATTTATTTTCTAAACTATTGCCATATCTTCCCAATTGGTCTCCCTCTTTTCAACTTGCCTTTCCCCAATCCATTCTCCACTTTGCTGCTAGGGTAATCTGTCAAAAACACGAATTTTATCACTTTTCTTTCTAAAGTATTCAATGGCTTCCTGTAGCCATCAGGTTAAAATTCCAACTTTTTATCATGGTATGCAGGTCTCTTCATGTTTCGCTTATCCAGTCTCACCTTTCCCAACTCTTTCTCTCTGTTCCGATCATATTGAACCACTTACAGTTTCTAGAATTCACCATCTTCTTTTTCACTTCTGTGCCTTTATAAATGTCATTTCTTTAATGTGACTATTTATCAACTCTACTCTCCTGCAACTGCTTTACCTGGCTAACTCTTACCAGTTCTTCAAAACTCAGTATGCATGACACTCCTTTTCAGGAAGCTTACCTCAATTTTTATCCACACTCCCATCCTACCTTAAGATGCTCTGAGAACTCTCTTCTGCTCCCATACAACTCTCTTAAATCGATGTCATAACACTTATCACCCTCTCTCGGAATCTATTTCCTTTCTCCCTCATTAGACATGAGAGCAAAGACCTAGTCTTATGCATCTTTAAATTTCCAACACGTAATACAGTGCTTTAAATAAAGTAACTAACCAATAAGTATTTGCTAAAAAAAAAAAAAAAAAGTGAATATTCAGCCTCCTGCTCTAGAGCTTCTTCTGGAGTCATCTATGCAGTTTTGTTCAAATTATAGGACTATCAGAAAGAGAATGTTGAATACACAAAAACTCAACAAGCTTAGTGTCTTGGAAAGACACATCCTTAAACATAATTAAAATGCAATAAGTACAAAGACTGAAGCATGAAAAGGGTACCTAACCCAGCTGGGGAAGAGGTTGCTGGGAGAGGTCAGGAAAATTTCCTAGAGTTGGTATCACTTGATCCTTAAAGGATTTATGGGGTCAGTTATACCTCAAAAAACTGGAAACAATTTTAAAAATAAAAAACTTCCTTCTTTTCAAAAAAAGAAAAAAACCCCACAGGATTATGGAGGTTGAGGTAGAAGAACTAAGAGGAAGAGTGGAGAGAGTATTTCAGGCACTGAACATGTACAAAGTCCCAACATGCAGTATCCAGGGATCAGCAAGAAGTTCAGAGTAACAGGATAACAGGAACCTAAGAACAAGGTAGTAAAGAGCAGTGAAGTGGATGAAGTGGAGAGGTTAACAGGAACCAGATAATGGGAGTGCTGTGGCAGGTGATGGAGAAGTGTGGAGGACATTGAGATGGTTGGATATCATCCTTACAAGAATAGTTTGGAAGAGTATTGGCACAAGAGGGTAGTTGGAGAGAACAGCCTAGGACAATAGAGATACAGAATATAAAATAGATTCAACAAGAAGTTTTAAGGCAATATAGACAAATTGGTGACTGATGATTTTTAGGGGTTGAGGGAAAAAGGAGTCATGTGGGGTTGCTAAATTTCTGCCTAGATGATTTGATGCATCATGGTGCCACCAAGAAAATTTTTAAATTCTATAAAAGGCATAGATTAAAAAGTGGGGGAAGTGAAGTGAAATTTAAGGGGTTATGAGATATCCAGGTGGACATAGTGAGTAGGTATACGTAAGTCCAACATTCAGGATAGCTTGGGTTTTCATTAGTATACAGGTATTAATATGTTGGAGAAGAGGAACATAACCCAAGAATTGAGTAGAAAGTGACAAGTAAGGTTGGCTAAGGACAAAACTCTGGAGAATACCACTGCAAAAAGAGCAGACACAAAAAGAGGAATCACAAGGGAAAAGGTCAGACAGTAAGATACTGGGAGAAAACTCTGGCTTCCCAAAAGCCAAGAGAATAGAGTTTTAGGATGGGTGAGATCAGTAATGCTGAATGCTCCAAGTTTAATTTCCTTTGGTCTGACAATGTAGACATTATTGGCCAATTTGAGAGTCTTTTCCATAGAGTAGTAGCCGGGTGGCTATATGAGAGAGGATTTTAGAGGGAATGAGTAACGTCAAGATAGTGGGGATAGTGAATGCAGAGTACTCTTTCCAGAATAGGTGTAGTATGATAGATCAAAGGACACTAAAGGTCAAGAAAAGCGTTATTCAGATCACAAGAGACTTGAGCATTTTAGGTTGAAAATGAGAGAGTGGGAGAAACTGAGGTAGCAAGATCCTGGAGAAGAAGTTAAGTGCAGGGTCACCAATGGAAGGTGTGTTACCAACCTCTGAAACAAAAAGAAAAGACTTAAGTCTGGGTGTGGATATAGAAAATTCTGAAAAGATCTGGGGTGTTGGGGAATTACTCCTGAGGCCACAGGGTTTTTTTTTTTTTTTTTTTTTTTTTTTGATCATATAGAAGGACAGGACATCGGTGGAGGGTGAAAGGAGTTGAAGTTTGGAATAGTCACTGAGAGGAATAAGAGGGGGTTAATCAAAGGTATGTAAAAGGATTGGGAGACTGGGCTAAGGGCTCTGCTGAGCAAGAGGGTTGGGATTTTGCTGATCGATACATTGGACAGATAGGAGTATAAATCAAGGAAGAATGCTGGTGAGATACAAACTCAGATGATTAACTTGGGATCCAGGCAGGTAGGAAGGGAAGAAAGTCAAGGAAAGGGCTAATAAAATTCAATCTACTGAGAGATAAAGGTATCAGAGACATCTCAGCAACATCATTGAGTCGGTATAGTGCGAGTTGGAGTGTTCAAAAGCTGATATGGTGAGATGTGGAGGTCTGAGAGAAGGATGCTGGAACTTAGCACCTGTCAATATTGTGCAGATCAATTTCTGATTTCTATTTTGTAATATTAATTGACAATAGGCAACTAAACATACCAATGTAAAGACAGTCTTTAAGAAGGATAAAAAAAGCCACTTCATTCATCCAAAAACCACCTAGGCACGTTTATTGTGTTTGCTTTAAACTTTCTTGTGTAATGAAATCACTGGCAAGTTGCTTTACATAGTCCCCTATATAAGACTTCTGGTTCTTATCTCTATGGGTTTGCTGGAGGACCATTATTTAGCACTTCCCTTTCTGAACTCCTATTATGCCTATAATCCTAAACCAGTCAACTAGCCTTTAACTTGCTCTTCTTTGCAACGCAAATTATCCTAGGTAGTAGTGTGCTGATAAATGTTTAACATTCATTGAGCTGGGAAAGTAGAGATGGGAGTGTGCCATTGCTTTACAACATTTGCTGTTTTCCATGGTATAAATATTTCTCTCATGGCTGATTTCAAACCAGCAAAGGGACATCTCTTAACGTGGAGTTAGGAAAAGATACAGAGTTGCACACCATTATATAGCACTGTGTTCTTCAGGACATAAAACCCTCAAGAACATAGGTAATAGTAAAATGTAGTAAAATAAATAAGAAGTAATGAGTTTTGAGTATTTACTGCCTTTGTTTTCAATATAATTGATTTGTGAGCTTATTTTAATCATGGCAGAGTTTAACAATAAGTCGGCCAAATTCCAGACATGAGCTGGCTGCACCATACTGCTGATTTTATGTCTATATTTCTTGTCTTCCCACTTAGATTTTAAGCATTTTAAGACAGGGGCCACGACTTAAACATATTTGTATTGTCCACAGTTCTTAACACATTCTGACTTAGTAAATATTTGTTGAATAATTGATACAGTTCTGGATTAAAGGCTGAACTACGTTACCTTATACAGCTTTCTGGTTGCCGTATAAACTTAGAATTACCCTGGTAAGTGTACTGGTAATATTTGTTCTGTGGAAATCATGGTTGTAGGTTTGTATATCTTGCAAATAAAAATCCTTTCTCTGGATGTTGAAGCAGAATATATTTTTTCTATACCACCACGAGGACATATTATATTTGTATATGTTTTCACAATGTTTCTTTTTTTTTCACAATGTTTCTTTATGATTATGAATGTATCATGAATTGCCAACATAGTATAAAATCAAATTGGAAATAAGGTGGCATCTAGTTCTTAATTAAATGTTTCAGAAATGTATTCCTTTAAAATGCCAGAGTATAATCACTAGCTAGTTAATTATGTCACAAAAACATAGAAATGATATTTGTGGTGTCAGATGTGGTGTCATGAAATGAAATTGTTTTTAAGGTACTGAAGAAAGTTTTTAAATCATCTCTCACTGTAATATGTTTTACACCAAGATAAACATTTTCAGCTTTTTCTACGTAAGGGGAAATATGTGTTTTTCCTGAAGACTACAGCTTCCAGGAAAACTTAAGGTAGTCAGTCATCTGACTGACTGTGATATTCTCATCTTTCATTAAATTTCTAATTCTGTTATTCCATTGCTTAAATTAAAAGCCTTGGAATTTAAAGAAAGTCTAGCTCTGTATGCGCAAAGGCTATCTTTTGTTTTCCATTTTTTTGTGAGTTTCACTAAAACTTCAAGAGGGCCTAGGAGGTATCTATCACTTGTGTTTTGTTAGGGGGTCATATTTGTCTCTCCACCATTTTTCCCAGAACTTTTTAAAGTTGTACCCTAAATGCAAAGAGAAAAAGAAAGCAAGACTGTCTCATTTCAACTCACTGATTCTTTAAACAGAAAAACAAATTCAGAAGAAAATGATTACAATTGAGAAAGTAAGTTTTAAGAATGGAATTGAATCACTAGGTAAGGGTTTTGCAGTTTTAAGTTTTTACCCATAGTGTTTTGTTGTATTTTATCTCATTTTTTCAGTTTTGACATATAATTGTAAGATGTTGAAACTGTATAACATGAGTTGATATATATACACATTGTGAAAGGATTCCCCTGAGTTAATCAACACATTCATCATCTCACGTTTTTTTTTTTTTTTGGTGTGAACATTTACATTCTACTTTCTTAGCAAAGTTCAATTATACAATACAGTGTTAACTATAGTCACTACATTTTACATTAGATCCTCAGACATTTTATAGGTTTTATAGAAACCTCTATGAAAGTTTACCAAACTTTTATGAACCTTTCCCTATGGAAAGGGAACCCTTTCCCTGGTGATGACTGTTCTACACTTTGTTTCTATGAGTTCTACTTTTTTTTGGATTTCACATATAAGTGATACCATGCAGTATTTGTCTTTCTCTGTCTGGTTTATTTCACTTAGCATAATGCCCTCCAGTTTCATCCTTAAAACAAAGTTTAAAGAAGACCTTTCGCTTCTTGTTGCAGCAAATCAGATTCTAATTTGTGGCTCAGTGCATTTTTTTAATAGACAATTTTTTAAAAGCAGTTTTAGGTTCACAGAAAAATTGAGTGGAAATTACAGAGATTTTCCATATGCTCCTGCCCTCCCACACATGCATAGCTTCCCCCATTATCTACATCTCTCACCAAAGTGGTACATTTGTTAGAATTGATGAACCTACACCTTGACACATAATAATCGCACAAAGTCCACAGTTTACATTAGGGTTCACTCTTGGTGCTGTACATTCTGTGGGTTTGGACAAATGTATAATGACATGTGTCCACCATCATAGTATCATACAGAGTATTTTCAAGGCCCTAAAAATCCTCTGCGCCCTGCCTATTCAACCCTCCCTCCCCCTGCATCCCAGCAATCACTGATTTTTAATTGCCTATCCACAGTTTTGCCTTTTCCAGAATGTCATATAGTTAGAACCATGCAGTATGTAACCTTTTCAGATTGGCTTCTTTTATTTCGTAATATGCATTTATGACTTTTCATGGATAGCTTATTTCTTTTTAGTGCTTTTTAGTGCTGGATCATATGGCAAGTATATTTAGTTTTGTGAGAAACTGCCAAACTGTCTTCCAAGGTGGCTGCACCCATTTTGCATTCCCACCAGCACTGAATGAGAGTTCCTATTGTTCCACATTCTTGCCAGCATTTGAGGTTGTCAGCGTTTTGGATTTTGGACATTCTAGTAGGTGTGTAATGATATCTCATTGTGATTTTAGTTTCCACTTCTCTAATGATGTAGAACGTGAAACATCTTTTCATATACTTATTGCCATCTGTATACCTTCTTTGGTGATGTGTCTGCTCAGATCTTTTGCCCATTTTTTAATCAGGTTGTTTGTTTTAGTGTTGAGTTTTAAGAGTTGTTTGTATATTTTCGATGACTGCCCTTTATCAGATATGTGTTTTGCAAATATTTTCTCCTAGTCTATGGCTTGTCTTTTTGTTCTCTTGACAGTGTCTTTTTCAGAGCAGAGTTTTTAATTTGAACGAAGTCCAGTTTATCAATGATTTCTCTCATGGAGTGGTATCTTAAAAGTCATTGCCAAACCCAATATCATCTAGATTTTCTTCCAGTTTTACAGCTTTGTATTTTATCTTTGGGTCTATGATCCATTTTGAGTTGTTTTCCTGTAACTGGTATAATGTCTGTGTCTAGATTGAGAGTTTTTATCAGGAATGGGTGCTGGATTTTGTCAAGTGCTTTTTCTGCATCTGTTGATATGATTTCCTTCTTTTTTAGCCTTCCCTAACCCCAGAGAGCTCCCTTGTGCCAACTTGGGGTCCTTGCTCCCATCACCAGCCCCAGGCATCCACTAATCTACTTCCTATTTCTATAAACTTTTCTTTTCTGGGCATTTCCTACAAATGGGATTATTCAATATGCAGTCTTTTGTGTCTGGCTTCTGTCACTTAGCATAATGTTTTTGAGTTTTATCCATGCTGTAGAATGTATCTCTCTTAAAAAAGTATAACAGCTGTTTTATAGTTACTATATATTCGTATACCCTTGCTATATATCAGTATAACTATTAATAAATACTTAACTAGGTAGAAAATAAGACTACACACTATTCAAACTCATCTGTCTATAAGAAAGCCATTTGGTGTATTTATTACACATAGAACATGATGGTTGTTCTACAGATACAGGCCATTGACTAGTCCATTGACCTGTAAGAATGATTTTTAAAGTATAAAGTTTTACCAATAGAACTATATTGATTTACTTTAATATTGATTTACTTTAATAGAATATAGCAATAAAAAACAAAGGAGCAAAACTGCTTCTAGGAGGACACATCATGTTCAGATTTGCATGAGTAACTTCAACTTCCTCCTGAAAATCTAATTAATCTTGTTGAACAAATGGAATACTTAACATCTGATATGTCTAAAAACTAGTTTAAAAGCTCCAAGGCTGCCATGCATTTCAGGAAAACACCTGAAAGTCACAGAATGTTTATGTATATAAACAATTGTACTTACAAATTATCCTCAAGTCTCTTCAAGGATTCCAAAACTAATGAATGAACACTGTCTGCAGAGCAGGATCCAAAGCAATTTAGGGCTGAAATGTATCTAATTTTCATAACCCAGTCATTATGTAGCTTCCTTTTAACACTGAGAATTACAAGAAAAAAAGGAGGTTATGTTAGACTCACAAACACATCATGTTGAATTTCTCTTTGGTATTTCACTTTTACTTTAACCAAATCGCAGCTCTGAGCTGTGGTAAAGCCTACATGTGTAACACTATCCTATGCATTATACTTTCAATTGTTCAACTATATGATCGTCATCATATTTTAAATGAAAAAATAAAAGTTTATCATCAGAGTTTGAGCTATAGATTCAGAATTAGAGGAATAATCTAGAAGAAACCCAGTCTAATATTGACATGATCATCCTTACCCTACTGAAAAAGTTCTGATCGTGTAAATGGAGGACTGTGTTTTATACTGTTTTTTTATCTTGTATGAGTCAATTCATTTTCATATTTCCCATGAATACATTCAAAACTGAAGAACTAGGCAGTTTATAATCCCAGGTCACTGGTAAAGCTGAGGCTCGGACAGCCTTCAAAGTCTTTGTCAAAGGCTAGCTCATCAGTACACAGGACATTTGAGGGAGAAGTTTAGCACTAGAGGCCAAAACTGCCATAAAATTCTTCTTGTCTTAACCTGGAAGAAGCCATCTTCATGGTATTTTATTTACTCATATTTTATAGTGTATTTGTTTCCTCATCCACAAACACTTATTGAGCACTTATTGTATCCCAGGTATCAAGGACATAAAGATGATTAAGGTAAAATCCTTATCACCAAGTTCCTTAGATTGTAGTTGAGAAATAGACATATTTATAACTCAAGGCAGGAAAGTTTGACAATATTGGATTAAACAGAGTGGGAGTCAGGGGAGATTTCTTTTTTCCATGCCAGATTGTGTTAAATTTTGAACTCTGGATACTGGCTAGTTCTTTCTTTAATTTCTACAATGTTTTGCTTCAACACTCAGCTTATATACATATACACTTTAGTCTCAAATAATTTGTCATGTATATAATGATCAGCTGCATGATTAAATCATCTACAAAAGAACCAGTATGAATTAGCATTCATTTAACTGTACTCACATTCCTCAAATTCCCCCAATCCCATTTCTAACATATCTGTCTAATGGAAGCAGAGATGGAAAACAGGCCATGGAATTTTCTGACAGGTGATGCACATCTCAGTAAAGAGAAGATTCATGTCTCAGCATCTCTTCTAAGAGCCTATCATAATTGGAATAAAGTGCTTGATAGTAAATAGAGCAGCACATCACATACTGGGAAACTCCCCCATCAGAGTTTAATACTTTGGTGGAACTAAGTAATACTGCTAATATATGAAGGATGGAAAATGGAGCCAGATAATCATTGTGTCATTCTTAGGGTTTCAGCAATGGGCTAGTCTTAATTCCGTTGTAGCAATAGATGTAATGAGCTTCGAATTACATATTCTATCTCTGGAATAAAATATTTGCTATATTAATAACAAAATATAATCCTGTATTTTTCAAAGTTTTTTTCTTATTCTAAAAGGAAAATTTTGTTTGTACAAAATTTAGAAAGCAGAAAACCATAGAGAAGAAAAGAAAAATCACTTCTCTGAAGTTCCAAAGAGAATCATCATTAACATTTTGGGATATTTACATTCAATATTTTTCTTTCTAAGTAGAAATACGCAGACATACAAATAGACACATATACATACTGACACATATACATAAATAAAACTGGATTCAATGTACATAAAAAAATAAAAAGTTTTTTACTTAATATTATATTATGAACATTTTCCATATTATTAAATATCTTTCAAAATATAATTTAATGGAGATGCATGGCATTCTCTAATATGGTTATACTATGATTTACTGAGTACCCTTAATGCCTTAAATATTTTTTAGGACTCTGACAAAAAATGAAATTTACATATAAATGTATTACACATGTATGGACATATTTATAAAATATGTAATTATATTTATAGAATTTATATTGTATCTCACATTTATATAATACCTGAATTATTTATTTAAATGATTACTTATTAAAATTAATCATTCCCCTATTGTTGGACACTAGATATTTTATTATTAGAAATAATGCTGTGATAATCATATATTCTTAAACACATGGAGATCACAGGTCTCAATGTATAAATGTTTATTAAGACACCTGATGCATCTGCCCAAATTGCTTTCTAGAAGGGCAATTTTTTTATACTTTCACCACCAGCAGTATGCGAGGATGCCCATCTCACAACATCATACCCATTTTTTTTTTTTTTTTTTTTTTTTTTTTTTTTTTGCGGTACGTGGGCCTCTCACTGTTGTGGCCTCTCCCGCTGCGGAGCACAGGCTCCGGACGCGCAAGCTCAGCGGCCATGGCTCACGGGCCCAGCCGCTCCACGGCACGTGGGATCTTCCCGGACCGGGGCACGAACCCGTGTCCCCTGCATCGTCAGGCGGACTCTCAACCACTGCGCCACCAGGGAAGCCCCTCATACCCATTTTTAATCTGTTCTAATTTTATGTGAGAAGTTGTATATGATTATAAGTTGTACTTCTTTGATTAATAAAAAGGTTGTATTTAGTATAAAACTTGTATTTCTGCTAATAAAAGTAATATATGCCTTACTCTAAAAACTTCAAAAACACTACAATTATAAAGCAGACAATAGAAATCACCCATAACCTCATCAGTTGGAAACTGTTCTTAGCATTCTTGCCTGATGATCAGTTTGAAATGTTTATTGACTGCTGTGTGGGCATGTGTGTGAATTATCTGTTCATCGTCTTTGTCAGCTTTTATCTTGAGAAATTATTGTTTTTTAATTGAGTTCTAAAACCTATTAAAGATTATTAACCAACTGTCTGTCATATTTGTTATAGATATTTATCCCAGTTTGTTATTTACTTTCAAAATGTTATCTTTTGATGTGTATAGTCAAATCTATCAAACTTTTTCTTTGAATTCTGTATCCATTGCTTTTATGTTTAGAATTGTCTTCCATATTTAAGTACTAGTAAACAGCCATGCATGTCTTTTATATTTTATTCATGATTTAATTTTTCACTGAATTCATTCAAGTACCTATAGATTTTCAGTCAGTAGCACTTAAGATAGGAATTTCAGTTGCTAATTTTCCTGTCTGTCTTCCCTATTATACCGGAAGTTCCTTGAGGTAAAAAACATTTCTTTTTCAGCTTTGTATTTAAAATCTCTACCATGGGGTCTGGCATATTATTTTCACTACATAAATACTTGAACAATGTCTATATTAAAACAATTGGATTTTCCCGTAATACCCTTACCTTTTAAAGTTCTTTGAGTCTAACACCTGATATTGTAATTTTTTTTTGGATTTTGCCTGCTTGAGTCCAAAGTCATCACTATTTACTGTGAATTTGCTCACAAAACCACCATCGTCCCCCAAGAGGATGTCATCTTGGCAGAGCTGGTCAGGCAGAGACACTACACACACACAGAGGAGGCAATGATCCATAGGTTTTATGACAAAATAGTTTTCCTAGAAACAGAAGAACACTTTTAATAAGTTATCGTGTTGCTCTAAATATCTAAATATTAAATTTAAATATTGTTCTTATTATTTGATAAGATTTTACTTTCCGATGTTTCTCATTTTAGATATTCCCACTGTTAAAGGAACTTGAAAGAAACAAAGTTAACTAAGTAGAAGTTAACGAATGAACTTCTCACTGTGAGCCCAACATTGTGCTTTTGGGTGTTTTGTGGGGAAAAGTGTGAGGTACCTGTCTCTAGCTCAATAAATAATGAGATTTTCTAATGTATTACTGTGAACATTCCTTTCTTGAATTCGTAAGGCAATATTAACAGGAAGCATTAAAAAGTTCAGGTGTTAAAAGACCATTGAAATTAAAATGGATGGTAAATAGGAAAATCTAATATCAAAGTCCCAATTACTTTACAAGGAGAAAAATATCCTAACATCTACATTTATCCAGAAATACTCAGCAAGCATTTATCAAGCTGACTCTATACTATTGAACTGGGTTCACTAAGCTATATGGCCATTGTTTTCCTGGATCTTAATTTCTACCTAAGGAGAAGAAAAAAGTATTTTAAAAATTTTAAATTTGTTTTGTTTCCTGTAGAATAAGTGAGACTTGAGCATATTTAGAGGTTCATTCAGTCTTTCAACAAATATTTATTGAGCACCTACAACGTGGCAAGAACCATTCTAGGCATGGGCTTATGGTGATGAACAAAAATTTCTGACTTTGTGGAGCTACTGTCCTAGTCGGGGGCGACAGATGAATTAAACAGATAATTCCAGATAATGGGATGTGCACTTAAAAACATAAGCCAGAGCGTTGTGATAAAGAGTGACTTAAGAGGTCATTTTGGGTCCCATGGTCAGGGAGGGTGACCTTGGATCTAGGACCTGAATTGGTTGAGAGGAAGATTCAGAAGAGGTTGAAAAGAAGGATCCTAGGAGAAGAGATTAATGTCAAAAAAGATAGAAAGGGAAAAGGCTATGGAGTCTTGTCCTGGACAAGGAAGGAGGGGATGGGGGGGTGTCAGATACAGGGAGTGTCAGATATTTTGTCTTTAGAGAGAGGAAGGAAGAAAGAAAGGAAGTAGTGTTGTATTGTTAGTTAAAGCTGTAGGTGGAGGGCTGGAATTTGAAAGAGGACAAGCCTTTCAGACTCAGTATTCTCAGAAGCAGGAAGAAGTTCACCTGTCGAAAGGGAAAGGGCTTGAGAAGAATAATGGAATTTTGGAATACTTGCCAGGAGTGGGAAAGTGAGTTGGCAAGAATCAGAAAGAGATTGATAAATGCCCCTGAGTGCTCAGGTGAGTGTGCAGACCCTGAATTTGTAGTGATGACAAATAGTGTGGCTCTGAGTTTTTCTCTAGCAGTGCTTAGCCACTGCAAAGGAGCAAAGAAGGGCTATAGCATCTATCCGAGATTCAAGTTTTGAAGGACAGAGATTTAAGAGATGATCCATCCAGGGGGTAATGTGAGAAGGGAAGGAGGGAAGAAGCAGGGGTACTGAAGAGTGGAAGAAGATGCTTTCAATGAACTGGAGGCTTCTATGAGATTGAAAAGCAAGAGTGAAAACAGGAGAGAGCGGGAAGGAAAAGAAGTTGTAATCAAACTATACGACATGAGATAGTGACACATCACATAATAAAATACATTAAGCAAACAGCTGCCTTCTTTAAAATCACCTTAGTATCATTAGTTGGCCAATATTGTAGACAAGAATAGGAAGTTTACTATTTTACTGAGACTAGTATGGCACAGAGGAAGGTTAAATTATTTGTTAATCCTACATGTCCTTCAAAGTCAGCCTGCTTCCTGAGGGTGTTTTTTTAATAACCCCAATGCTTAGTGATCTCCCCTCTCCCTGAGTACCTGTTCTTTTTTACTGTATAATTTGCTGTACCATTATATTATATATTATGTTTGTTTGTGAGAATCTTCAAGATTGAGTTTTGTTTGAGTGTAGGGAACATGTTCATTACTTCTATATGTCTACAGATGCTCAATAAATATTGTAAATTGGTTAAGTGGTAACGTATCACTAACTGAGGGGATTAACATTAACATCTGCCCATTTGATTTTTTGCCAGGATTAGGCATTTGATTTTAGTAGTTTTCTTGCCAAATGAAGCTGGACTGAAGAGAAAGGCTTTGAACTGATTAACATGAGTATAACCAAAAAGATAATACGTGGATTCAGAGAAAGGTATAAAAGAAGAAAGGAACTAATCATTCTCTCTCAAAAACAAAACAAATTAAACATACACTAAATGGAAGAATGTTCCCTTTTAATTAAGACTCACAGAATATTGATGCTGGACTTGATTATCTTAGTTAAACTCCCTCATTTTATATATGAGGAAACTGATGTTCAATAGAGAAAGTGTGTTGTTCATTTCCTCCCAGTATGGAAAAGACAATCCAATTTCTTTGAGTATCTCTTGGCACAGTACCTGGCTGCTCCCTTGAGCTTTATAATCCCAGACAATAATGGTCCTTTCAGTAGTAGCAACAATTCGTTTCAGCTGAGAGAGGTAATCACAACCTGTAATCCAGGAGGTATCCTGATAGAAAAGCATAGGATTGGCATGTTGTGTTTTGGAGTATATTGTGTTTTGTTTTATCACACAATGGTGGCTACTAAAAGAGCAGATTACTTACATTAAAAGCCCCATTTTGCCCCCTTATTTGCAGAGGAGCCACACAAGGTCTCTTCTTCAATGTCCTGAGAAGAGGTTTCCATCTTTTTCCCTTTCACCCTCAGCCTGAGTTTCTCAGAACCATCATCTGGAGAATGACACAGCTAGAGCCTGGCACAGCTCCCTGGAAGCACACAGCCACTGACCAAGCAGTCATCTTTATGCACTGTTCTTTTACATGAGAACACTTCTGCACAGGAACTCAGTGGGACTAGATTTAGGGCACCGATTAAGTGAGTTTTCTGGCCCTGTCCTCATGCTTAAATTTTTTAGCTGGAAAAGACCTTGGTGGTCATCTGGTCAGTGATCAAGTTGAGGTCAGTGAGTCTGCCTTGTGCTTTCCTAAAGTCACCAGATTGGCATGGCTAGGATTCATAATATCTCTGACAACACACTACTTTACGAGAACAATGGCTCCCACTTGTGAGTGTCTTCTGTACCAGAAACTGCTGCCTGTGTTTCAGGCATGCCCTTGAACCTTCTGTAAAACCCATTAGGAATTTTAAGAAAGTTTCAGAAATGGAGGCTCCTCTGCATGGCACCCTCAGTGCATTTCAGTGCATACAAGCAGGGTGAAAGTCAATCATTCTCCATCTATCATACAGCCATGGTGGGATTCTGAGAGCAATTCACCATAGCTTTACAATATCTGCCACAAGATTACTGTTCCAGTTAGCAATATGGATTAAATAAATTACAATATTGCACTCAAGTTTTTTATGCTGTTTTCAAGTTTAGAATAAAATGTTTTCAAATAATTTTCACTGGCTATTTCCTTGTTCTCACAACATGGGTTTTGTCTGTCTTTCACTTTCCTCAATAGTGAGCACTTAGAAAAACAGGCGAAGATTTTAAATTGAAGCTTCCAAGGAGTAGTCAGTTTCCAAACAATGCTCTACAATCAGATTAACTCAGAAAGCAAGGTCTGTGTCCTCTTTGCTATTGCTCAAGGTTTAGTTTGGATCCTAGTCAATAAAGATAAAGCTACAGTCTATGAAAACCTCTTATTCTCAGAGTGTATTCAGGCTCTTCATTGAGATTTTGATTAGTTATGGAGGAACCATCATCAGTCAGTTTAACTTAATTAGGAATTTTTTAAAGTACTTACTGTAACATTGGTGCTGGTCTGAACTCTCATCTATAAGAAAAAGGAAGAGAATAATGATCCCCAGCTGGCACTACAATTAAAGATGAAAATGCTGGCTCTAAAGCAACACGGTACCTCTTTGGTTAACCTCACTTGTCATTTCTACCTTCTGTTAGTCTCCTTGTTCCTTCTGCCTCTGAAAAATCTAGCTGTAATCTAGCTCTGTAAAATAATGCACTGTTTGCTTTGGGCAAGTTTATGTTTCTGTGGCTTGTCTTTAAGCCTGGTCACTATGCTCTTAGGCTTAAACTTTATTAGTTATTTGTTCCTTCTATTTGCAAACTGCCTCACATTCTTTAGCTATTCAGAGCAACCTTTGATACCAAAAATTGGGACTGCAAAATAATACTAACAGCAATGGCAAGAACGGTAAACAGGTCAATATGAATATAGATTGATACAGAAAAAAAAACTTTTCATTTGAGTTATCTCTCAAGTTACTGAGATTTAAAAACATTCTATCCAATGGGCTTTCTCTTTTATTCAATAAATATGTATTGAATGAATATCATATCCTAAGTACTATGCTGGCTGAGAATCATAGATTTATCCAAGCAGAACTAGTATGTATTACTTGAGCAGCCTCTTATACCCTTAAAGCTTGTTAAATGCTCCCAAGGTAAAGGTTAGTGTCTGAAATATATTAATGACCTAGTTTCTTTTGCGTGCTCTAATGGTCTTGGGGAAAGTCTAGAAAATGGCTGCCCAGAAGGATGGCTCATGTGAAAAGGAGAAAAAGTAAATTGAGATTACTAAAACTGTTAGTTCTGGTCATCACAGACTGTCTTTCATCTGAAGAGTTCAAAAATGCTTTTGCAACCGGGACTTTTTTCTAGATGGAAAAAAAAAAGGGCTCAAAGAAATTCCTCTTCTATTTCTCTATCTCTATCTTGAGTGGAAGTCACTTGTTTAAAATTCTCTAATCTGCTCTAAAATTTTTATAATCCTTATATATCTTCTGAATTTTCTAAATCTAGCCTTTTTGTAGGAACTTTCATTAATGACATTTACAGTCTACATCACCAAGCCCTCCAGCGAGCACCATGAAAATCCTTAAATGTATTTATTCTACCTCAGATAGAGCCTGAACTGTGGGTGTAAGATATTTTGCATTATTAACGGCTATCTTTTAATAAATTATTCCTGTGACCTACCCTGCCAAATTACTTTTCTCACAGAACGTACCATCCTATTGTTAAGGCATGCAGCATTCAAAACACTATTTATTCCTGGAGTACCAAATCTTTAAATAGAAACAGGTGGTGAGCATCTGCATGTTCGTGAGTACACATGGGTGCGCCTATAAGCATGTGTGAGTGAGTGTGTGTGTGAGTGTGAGGGAGAGAGAGAGGGAGAGAGAGAGAGACATATCTGGAAATATGATAATGCCCTCTCACTTATTTCACATAATCCTGAACTATTTCATTATGAAGATCATAATTTTCCTCCTCACTTGTTTTTCTTTAGATACCATGTTAGTTCTATTTTTGAGGAAATAAAGGTAAAAAATGAGAAGGGAATTAATGCATCGAGAAAAGAGTGATCAAGGAAGGTTTTCACACTTCAATGAGGCAAATCCATTTTTATTTTCACATTATTTGTTCATAATTGTAATTGCCAACATTTACTAAGTGCTTACAATGATGTTAAGTGCTTTATGTTGATTAACGCATGTAAACAGCACAACTATGTAGGGAGGGATATTCTCTGGTTTGGATGAGGACGAACTGGGGCCTGGATATAAAAAGTAACATGCACAGCTGGCGGTGTGGAGGCAAAGCCCGTACTCAGAATCTCCTGCTGCACCTCTGGGTGCAGGCCGCCCTCTCTGACACGATCTGGCTGCCTATGATGGAAATCACTGAAAGGTGAAAATTATTGTTGAAATTTTAATCATGTGATGATTATTTTAAATATATTTTATTTGTATAAAGCTTGCCTCTACTTGGAAATAAACTAATAATTGGACCAATTTTTTGACATTTAACACCAAACATTTATTTTCATGGTGAAATATGATATAGATGATATCATCATACATTCCATGAAAATCTCTCATATTTTGAAAATAGAAGTCCAAAACATAAATTTAGAAAGAAATGACATTAATAGCAATGCCTTAAAATGTTTCCAACATTCATTATCTCATTTGAAATTCACTACAATCCTCTGAGGGAGAGGAGACTGATCCTATTGTCTTCATTTTACAGATATGAAAAAAAGAGACGTGAAAAGATACAAGTTGGCTCATTAAGTTCCCTACTTAACATCTAGGCTGTTAAAATAGAGGAGCTAGAATTTGAGCCTTGTTTTTAACTTCAAGTACAAGGTTCTTGTTGGGACCTTTCATTACTTGGTAGTATTATGACAAAATCACTTGGCTTGTGAGTGTTTATGATGTTATCTGAGAAATTATCCAGGATCATCCTTAATTATGCTGATGCCGCATGGTTCAATATGACACCCCAAGGAACAATGCCGAATGCAGTTACCAAAATCTCAAAAACTGCTGTGGGGTTCAGCGAGCTCCTCGTTTTAGTAATACTTGGTTTTTTTTTTGGAATAACTCTGAAATATGGCTATGGTTTCTGCCGCATCTGATACATAGGCATAATGCATAGACAAAACAAAAGAGAGGAAGGAAGGAAGAAAGGAGGGAGGAAGGAATCCAAGCTTTCAAATTACCTGGCTATTAAAGACTGTTATCAATCCTTTCTGAGAAGCTGTTATTAGTAAATCCAACTGAGGAATCTTGACAATGCACTTAATCACATCCCGTCTTCTACTACCTGTTGATGGCACAACACTCATTTCAACTCCTAGCAGTAAAGATCCTAAAAGTCACTTGTTAGTTTTATTTAAAAAAAAGAAAAAGGAAACAACCAACTTTTTGCTAGAAAGGCTTTAGTTACTTAAAAATTAAAGTGGAATAAAACCAAAAAATGAGCAACTATTGCTTTTTAATTATTCTTAGAGATAGTAATCTGACGTTATAGTGTTTTCCAACTAAACACGGTGCATGAATTCCCAGAGAAAATGTAAGATCATACCCCATTCCACCCCCATGTGTACATTTCAGAGAATGAGTTTTCCAAATGTCTTTTAGAATCATTTCTATTTTAAGATCTTCACATCTCAGGAGCTCTTTCTTTGAACTATCACCATGTGATTTACACAGAATAAAAACCTAATACTATCTCAGGCTTTCCAGTACAAAAGAATGAAACTACTTTAATACTGTTATTAAGGCTTTTTTTTTTTTTTTTTTTTTACTTTATGCATTTTGAAAAAAACACTTTCAAGTTTTTTTGCCTATGTGCTGAATGATAAAGCCACATATACTGGGCCTCTTCCCAGGATGATTTAAATCAAGTTTTTATAATTGTAAACTCTTAGAGAGGAAAAGCAAGTGGACAAATCTCATACTCCAGTATTATCCCCCTAATTCATGTATTCTCAACAGAGAAATTATTGCTCCCAAAGGGGTACAAATTGGTTCTTGGGCAGGGGGTCGCGGCGGCGGTGGTGTGTGAATGAGTTTTACTCTCTGTGTCAAAAGCTCAGATATACATACAGTACACAGACCGATACACAGTATATCTGAGGTATTAAAATGTCTGGGGGTCAGGGGGAAGGAGGTTGAGAGGGGATTTGGGATGAGATTAGAAAAAAAGGTCCAAAAGATTCCTTGGAGGGGTCAATAATGAAAAAACAGGAACAGAATATTATTTTATTCCAAGCCACCATCATTCTCTTTGCTTCAACTCCTTCCACACTATAGACCACTTTTATCACAGAAACTAGAACTTTTGAAGGGTAACTCAGGCCAGGCCTCTCTCCTCTCTGCAGTCTTCTCACAGCTTTCTGTCTCACTCAGAAGTCTTTGGCATGTCCACAAGTCCTTGGACATCTGTGCCCATGCCACTGTTGCCTCTCTAACCTCGTCTTCTACTACTGTCCCCCTACCACTACACTCCAGCATGAAGTGTGTGGTTCACTCTCATAACTCCTTCAGGTTTTCCTCAACTATCCTATTTAAAATCTCTCCAAACCAGCTTCTTCCCACACTCCTGTTTTATTTTTCTCCACAGCCTGCCTATTTTATTATTTTTTCTGTAACACTTAATTTACTTGTTTGATTTTTTTATTGTCTATCTCTCCCCTTTAGAATGTAGACTCCGTGACGTCAGGGATTTATGATTGTTTGTTCATTGCTGTGTCCCCAGCACTTAGAAAGTTACTTGGCCCACAAAGTAGACCTTAACAATTATTTGCTGAGTGAATAAACAAGTTACAGAACCCAACTGCTATCTATAAAGATGCTTTCAAAGTTCTAATTTAGGATGCCAGCAACATGTCTCCCTTACTCACTGGCCACTGTTCACTCAGTGATGACAGAAGCAGGGATAACTCCCTTGCTTCTGTTCTTTGATGATAGTTCCCATGGAGGGGCCCAGAGGTTAGGCTCTGGTGAGGCCTATGGTTGGGCTAAGGAAGGGTCAAAAACAAGGGTGGGTTTTGCTCACAAAGGACTGGGGTTTTTTTTTTTTTCTTTTAAGGAACACCAGATTTGACCTAGACTATGCCCTTCATCTCAGAATTTGCTATGAAATGCTGGAGGACGGGGAAGATTCCAGGGTTTGCCTTTCCTCACCTTGGACTTCTTCCTCCCTGTAGGGAAGAAAGGAAAGAAAACCCAAGCTGTCAATAGTGGAGAGGGAAATGAGTTCCTGGGGTCCAGTTTCAAATTTTAAAACAAATGACATATGTAAACTGGAGACCTCTTAACCTGAGGTAACACTCTTCTGTGATTGGCCCAAATTTACAGTTTTAGAGGTGTAGCGTTAAACCTCCATAAGATAATTAAGGGTGAGAACGTGGGAAAGAGTTCTAATAAGTGAAAACTTGAAAATTCAATTTTAAGAATATTTATTTTAAAAAATATGATCCATTTGGTACCAAAGCATGCATTATTGAGGTGACATTGTAGAGAGCTTTAACTTAAGATCTGAACCTCTTCAGGAAAATGGGAATTTCCCTCCCTAACATACCTTACTTAGTGTCCTTCAGAGCAATGATATTTCCAACTCAACTGCAAGTTTCTTCTGATATTGCATTCGAAAATGTCACTCCCCTTTCTTGTTACAGAGTATTGATCAAGTAAGTAAGATGAAAACTGGTTTAATGGAAATGTTATAGTCCCAATATTTATTTTTGAGAAAATATTAAAACCCACATTAATCTGTTAGGGAAATTTAAATTATCACCTGAAATTACAACTCGTTGTTTTCTAGAAACGAGGAAAACCAAATTTTCTTCATCCATTTGCGAAGTAAGAGAATCTTCTTCAGAGGAGAAGTATCCAAAGATCTAAAATCCCAAACAACACATATAAACATGCACAATATCTCAGAAATGGCTGTAAAGTAAGAGATTTAATGTTGGTTGAATTTGAAGTCTTAATTTGGACTAACAATCAACAGCTTGATTTATAAGTATCAAGGGGTTCTGATATAAATATCAGAAGGCAGTTTAACGTATTCAACATACCACATGCTGCTGGTGCATGATTTTTGAGCAGTCATTGATTTTTCTTTCCAATAGATAAACTGACGTACTGGGCTGGTATCCTTGCTCAGACTGACAGTTCAATTAGGAGGTGGCACTTGTTTGGAAATCAAATCAGCCTCCATCAGACAGGGTCTCAGCTGAAAATCCTGACAATGGATTTGGCCACTCTCAAATAACCATTCCTACCCATTTTCGAAAAATCTTGTCCAGGAAGATTTATGGATTTATCTTGAAGTAAAAAAGTGCATTTTGAGAACGGGGGAAGATGGCGGAAGAGTAAGACGTGGAGATCGCCTTCCTCCTCACGGATACACCAGAAATACATCTACACGTGGAACAACTCCTACAGAACACCTACTGAAGGCTGGCAGAAGACCTCAGAGCTCCCAAAAGGCAAGAAGCTCCCCACGTACCTGGGTAGGGCAAAAGAAAAAAGAAAAAACAGAGACAAAAGAATAAGGACGGCACCTGCACCAGTGGGAGGGAGCTGTGAAGGAGGAAAAGTTTCCACACACTAGGAAGCCCCTCCGCGGGCGGAGACTGCGGGAGGCGGAGTGGGGAGCTTCGGGACCGCGGAAAGGTGCACAGCGACGGGTGTGGAGGGCAAAGCGGGGAGATCCCTGCACAGACGATCGGTGCTGACCGGCACTCACCAACCCGAGAGGCTTGTCTGCTCACCCGCCGGGGCGGGCGGGGCTGCGAGCTGAGGCTCGGGTTTCGGTTTTGAACGGAGCGCAGGGAGAGGACTGGGGTTGGCGGCTTGAGCATAGCCTGAAGGGGTTGGTGCGCCACGACTAGCCGGGAGGGAGTTCGGGGAAAAGCCTGCACCGCCCGAAGAGGCAAGAGACTTTTTCTTCCCTCTTTGTTTCCTGGCGCGCGAGGAGAGGGATTTAAGAGCGCTGCTTAAAGGAACTCCAGAGACGGGCGCGAGCCGCGGCTAAAAGCGCGAACCCCAGAGACGGGCGCGAGCCGCGGCTGAGGGCGCGAGCCCCCGAGACGGGCGCGAGCCGCGGCGGGAAGCGCAAACCCCAGAGACGGGCGCGAGCCGCGGCTGAAACCGCGGACCCCAGAGACGGGCGGGAGACGCTGGGGCTGCTGCTGCCGCCACCAGGGGGGCTGTGTGCGAGCACAGGTCACTCTCCGCGCCCCTCTTCCGCGGAGCCTGTATAGGCCGCCACTGCCAGGTTCCCGGGAACCAGGGACAACTTCCCCGGGAGTACGCACGGCGGGTCTCAGGCTGGTGCAGCGTCACGCCGGCCTCTGCCGCAGCGTCACGCTGCCTCTGCCGCCGCAGGCCCGCCCCGCACGCAGTGCCCCTCCTTCCCCCATCCCCCAACCCCCGGCCTGAGTGAGCCGGAGCTCCCGAATCAGCGGCTCCTTTAACCCCGTCCTGTCTGAGCAAAAAACAGACGCCCTCCAGCGATCTGCGCGCAGGGGCAGGGCCGGGTACAAAGCTGAGCTCCTGTGAGCTGTGAGAGCAGGGAGGAGAGGGGGAGGTCTCTCCCGGCAGCCGCGGAGGCGGCGGATTGAAGCTCCACAATCAACTTGATGTGCCCTGCATTGTGGAATACCTGAATAGACAGGGAGTGATCCCAAATTGAAGAGGGGGAATTTAGGAGCGAGATCTGTGATTTTTTTCCCTTTTCCTCTTTTTGTGAATGTGTGCGTGTATGCTTCTGTGTGAGATCTTGTCTGTATACTCTTGCTTCCACCATTTGTCCTAGGGCTCTATCCGTCCATGGTTTTTTTTAAAAAAAAAAAATTTTTTTTTCTTAATAATTAATTTTAATTGTAATAACTTTATTGAACTTTACCTTCGTTCTTTCTTTCTTTCTTTCCTTCCCTCCTTCCCTCCTTTAGACAGCGAATCACCCCAGGTTGAGGGGGTGGTCTCTGGGAGCAGGATTTATGATTTTTCCCCCTTTGCCTCTCTTTGTGAACGTGTATGTGTATGCTTCTGTGTAAGATTTTCTCTGTATAGCTTTGTTTCCAACATTTGTCCTAGGGCTCTATCCGTCCATGGTTTTTTTAAAAAAAAAATTTTTTTTTCTTAATAATTAATTTTAATTGTAATAACTTTATTGTACTTTACCTTCGTTCTTTCTTTCTTTCTTTCCTTCCTTCCTTCCCTCCTTTAGACAACGAATCACCCTAAATTGAGGAGGTGGTCTCTGGGAGCAGGATTTATGATTTTTCCCCCTTTGCCTCTCTTTGTGAACGTGTATGTGTATGCTTCTGTGTAAGATTTTCTCTGTATAGCTTTGTTTCCAACATTTGTCCTAGGGCTCTATCCGTCCATGGTTTTTTTAAAAAAAAAATTTTTTTTTCTTAATAATTAATTTTAATTGTAATAACTTTATTGTACTTTACCTTCGTTCTTTCTTTCTTTCTTTCCTTCCTTCCTTCCCTCCTTTAGACAACGAATCACCCTAAATTGAGGAGGTGGTCTCTGGGAGCAGGATTTATGATTTTTCCCCCTTTGCCTCTCTTTGTGAACGTGTATGTGTATGCTTCTGTGTAAGATTTTCTCTGTATAGCTTTGCTTCCAACATTTGTCCTAGGGCTCTATCCGTCCGTGGTTTATTTAAAAAAAATTTTTTTTTTCTTAATAATTAATTTTAATTGTAATAACTTTATTGTACTTTACCTTCGTTCTTTCTTTCTTTCCTTCCTTCCCTCCCTCCTTTAGACAGCGAATCACCCCAGATTGAGGAGGTGGTCTCTGGGAGCAGGGTTTATGATTTTTCCCCCTTTGCCTCTCTTTGTGAACGTGTATGTGTATGCTTCTGTGTAAGATTTTCTCTGTATAGCTTTGCTTCTAACATTTGTCCTAGGGCTCTATCCGTCCATGGTATTTTTTAAAAAAATTTTTTTTTTCTTAATAATTAATTTTAATTGTAATAACTTTATTGTACTTTACCTTCGTTCTTTCTTTCTTTCCTTCCTTCCTTCCCTCCTTTAGACAGCGAATCAACCCAGGTTGAGGAGGTGGTCTCTGGGAGCAGGATTTATGATTTTTCCCCCTTTGCCTCTCTTTGTGAACGCGTATGTGTATGCTTCTGTGTAAGATTTTCTCTGTATAGCTTTGTTTCCAACATTTGTCCTAGGGTTCTATCCGTTCTTTTTTTTTTTTTTTCTTTCTAAATATTTTTTAGTACAATAACTATATTATACTTTATTTTATTTCTACTGTATCTTCTTTCTTTCTGTCTTTTTTCCTTCTTTCCCTCCTTCCTTCCTCCCTTCCTCCCTCCCTCCCTCCCTCCTTTCTTTCCTTGTTTCTTCCTTCCTTCCTTTCCTCCTTTCCTTCTTTCTTTCCTCATACTTCTACTAATTCTCTCTACATTTTCTCCTTCTTTCCCTCCTTCCTTTCTTCCTTCCCCCCCCCCTCCCTTTCTTTCCTTCTTTGCTTCTTTCTTCCTTCCTTCCTTTCCTCCTTTCCTTCTTTCTTTCCTCATACTTCCAATTCTCTCTACATTTTCTCCTTCTTTCCCTCCTTCCTTCCTTCCTTCCTTCCTCCCTCCCTCCCTCCTTTCTTTCCTTCTTTGCTTCTTTCTTCCTTCCTTCCTTTCCTCCTTTCCTTCTCTCTTTCCTCAAACTTCTACTAATTCTCTCTACATTTTCTCCTTCTTTCCCTCCTTCTTTCCTTCCTTCCTCCCTCCCTCCCTCCTTCCCTCCTTTCTTTCCTTATTTGCTTCTTTCTTCCTTCCTTCCTTTCCGCCTTTCCCTCTTTCTTTCCTCATACTTCTACTAATTCTCTCTACATTTTCTCCTTCTTCCCCTCCTTCCTTCCTTCCTTCCTCCCTCCCTCCCTCCTTTCTTTCCTTCTTTGCTTCTTTCTTCCTTCCTTCCTTTCCTCCTTTCCTTCTTTCTTTCCTCATACTTCTAATAATTCTCTCTACTTTTCCTCCCTATTATTCTGAGCCGTGTGGATGAAAGGCTCTTGGTGCTCCAGCCCAGGAGGCAGGGCTCTGCCTCTGAGGTAGGAGAGCCAACTTCAGGACACTGGTCAACAAGAGACCTCCCAGCTCCACATAATATTAAACGGTGGAAATCTCCCAGAGACCTCCATCTTAACACCAGCACCCAGCTTCACTCAACGACCAGCAAGCCACAGTGCTGGACAACCTGTGCCAAACAACTAGCAAAACAGGAACACAACCCCACCCATTAGCAGAGAGGCTGCCGAAAATCATAACAACGCCACAGACACCCCAAAACACACCACCAGACGTGAACCTGCCCACTAGAGAGACAAGATCCAGCCTCATCCAGCACAACACAGGCACTAGTCCCCTCCACCAGGAAGCCTACACAACCCGCTGAAACAACCTTAGCCACTGGAGACAGACATGAAAAACAACGGGAACTACGAACGTGCAGCCTGCAAAAAGGAGACCCCAAACACAGTAAGATAAGCAAAATGAGAAGACAGAAAAACACACAGCAGATGAAGGAGCAAGATAAAAACCCACCAGACCTAACAAATGAAGAGGAAATAGGCAACCTACCTGAAAAAGAATTCAGAATAATGATAGTAAGGATGATCCAAAATCTTGGAAGTAGAATGGACAAAATGCAAGAAACAGTTAACAAGGACCTACAAGAACTAAAGATGAAACAAGCAACGATGAACAACGCAATAAATGAAATTAAAAGTACTCTAGATAGGATCAATAGCAGAATAACTGAGGCAGAAGAACGGATAAGTGAACTGGAAGATAAAGTAGTGGAAATAACTACTGCAGAGCAGAATAAAGAAAAAAGAATGAAAAGAACTGAGGACAGTCTCAGAGAGCTCTGGGACAACATTAAACGCACCAACATTCGAATTATAGGGGTTCCAGAAGAAGAAGAAAAAAAGAAAGGGACTGAGAAAATATTTGAAGAGATTATAGTTGAAAACTTCCCTAATATGGGAAAGGAAATAGTTAATCAAGTCCAGGAAGCACAGAGAGTCCCATACAGGATAAATACAAGGAGAAATACGCCAAGACACATATTAATCAAACTATCAAAAATTAAATACAAAGAAAGCATATTAAAAGCAGCAAGGGAAAAACAACAAATAACACACAAGGGAATCCCCATAAGGTTAACAGCTGATCTCTCAGCAGAAACCCTACAAGCCAGAAGGGAGTGGCAGGACATACTGAAAGTGATGAAGGAGAAAAACCTGCAACCAAGACTACTGTACCCAGCAAGGATCTCATTCAGATTTGATGGAGAAATTAAAACCTTTACAGACAAGCAAAAGCTGAGAGAGTTCAGCACCACCAAACCAGCTTTACAACAAATGCTAAAGGAACTTCTCTAGATAAGAAATGCAAAACAAGGAAACGACCTATAATAACGAACCCAAAACAATATAGAAAATGGGAATAGGAACATACATATCGATAATACCTTAAATGTAAATGGACTAAATGCTCCCACCAAAAGACACAGATTGGCTGAATGGATACAAAAACAAGACCCTTATATATGCTGTCTACAAGAGACCCACCTCAGACCTAGAGACACATACAGACTGAAAGTAAGGGGATGGAAAAAGATATTCCATGCAAATGGAAACCAAAAGAAAGGTGGAGTAGCAATTCTCATATCAGACAAAATAGACTTTAAAATAAGGACTATTAAAAAGGGATGGAAAAAGATATTCCATGCAAATGGAAACCAAAAGAAAGCTGGAGTAGCAATTCTCATATCAGACAAAATAGACTTTAAAATAAGGACTATTAAAAGGGATAAAGAAGGACACTACATAATGATCAAGGGATCGATCCAAGAAGAAGATATAACAATTGTAAATATTTATGCACCCAACATAGGAGCACCTCAATACGTAAGGCAAATACTAACAGCCATAAAAGGGGAAATTGACAGTAACACATTCATAGTAGGGGACTTTAACACCCCACTTTCACCCATGGACAGATCATCCAAAATGAAAATAAATAAGGAAACACAAGCTTTAAATGATACATTAAACAAGATGGACTTAATTGATATTTATAGGACACTCCATCCAAAAACAACAGAATACACATTTTTCTCAAGTGCTCATGGAACATTCTCCAGGATAGATCATATCTTGGGTCACAAATCAAGCCTTGGTAAATTTAAGAAAATTGAAATTGTATCAAGTATCTTTTCTGACCACAACGCCATGAGACTAGATATCAATTACAGGAAAAAATCTGTAAAATATACAAACACATGGAGGCTAAACAATACACTACTTAATAATGAAGTGATCACTGAAGAAATCAAAGAGGAAATAAAAAAATACCTAGAAACAAATGACAATGGAGACACAACGACCCAAAACCTATGGGATGCAGCAAAAGCAGTTCTAAGGGGGAAGTTTATAGCAATACAAGCCCACCTTAAGAAGCAGGAAACATCTCGAATAAACAACCTAACCTTGCACCTCAAGCAATTAGAGAAAGAAGAACAAAAAAGCCTCAAAGCTAGCAGAAGGAAAGAAATCATAAAAATCAGATCAGAAATAAATGAAAAAGAAACGAAGGAAACGATAGCAAAGATCAATAAAACTAAAAGCTGGTTCTTTGAGAAGATAAACAAAATAGATAAACCACTAGCCAGACTCATCAAGAAAAAAAGGGAGAAGACTCAAATCAATAGAATTAGAAATGAGAAAGGAGAAATAACAACTGACACTGCAGAAATAAAAAAAATCATGAGAGATTACTACAAGCAACTCTATGCCAATAAAATGGACAATCTGGAAGAAATGGACAAATTCTTAGAAATGCACAACCTGCCAAGACTGAATCAGGAAGAAAGAGAAAATATGAACAGACAAATCACAAGCACTGAAATTGAAACTGTGATTAAAAATCTTCCAACAAACAAAAGCCCAGGACCAGATGGCTTCACAGGTGAATTCTATCAAACGTTTAGAGAAGAGCTAACACCTATCCTTCTCGAACTCTTCCAAAATATAGCAGAGGGAGGAACACTCCCAAATTCCTTCTATGAGGCCACCATCACCTTGATACCAAAACCAGACAAGGATGTCACAAAGAAAGAAAACTACAGGCCAATATCACTGATGAACATAGATGCAAAAATCCTCAACAAAATACTAGCAAACAGAATCCAACAGCACATTAAAAGGATCATACACCATGATCAAGTGGGGTTTATTCCAGGAATGCAAGGATTCTTCAATATACGCAAATCTATCAATGTGATAAACCATATTAACAAATTGAAGGAGAAAAACCATATGATCATCTCAATAGATGCAGAGAAAGCTTTCGACAAAATTCAACACCCATTTATGATAAAAACCCTCCAGAAAGTAGGCATAGAGGGAACTTTCCTCAACATAAAAAAGACCATATATGACAAGCCCACAGCAAACATCATCCTCAATGGTGAAAAACTGAAAGCATTTCCACTAAGATCAGGAACAAGACAAGGTTGCCCACTCTCACCACTCTTATTCAACATAGTTTTGGAAGTTTTAGCCACAGCAATCAGAGAAGAAAAGGAAATAAAAGGAATCCAAATCGGAAAAGAAGAAGTAAAGCTGTCACTGTTTGCAGATGACATGATACTATACATAGAGAATCCTAAAGATGCTACCAGAAAACTACTAGAGCTAATCAATGAATTTGGTAAAGTAGCAGGATACAAAATTAATGCACAGAAATCTCTGGCATTCCTATATACTAATGATGAAAAATCTGAAAGTGAAATCAAGAAAACACTCCCATTTACCATTGCTACAAAAAGAATAAAATATCTAGGAATAAACCTACCTAAGGATACGAAAGACCTGTATGCAGAAAATTATAAGACACTGATGAAAGAAATTAAAGATGATACAAATAGATGGAGAGATATACCATGTTCTTGGATGGGAAGAATCAACATTGTGAAAATGACTCTACTACCCAAAGCAATCTACAGATTCAATGCAATCCCTATCAAACTACCACTGGCATTTTTCACAGAACTAGAACAAAAAATTTCGCAATTTGTATGGAAACACAAAAGACCCCGAATAGCCAAAGCAATCTTGAGAACGAAAAAAGGAGCTGGAGGAATAAGGCTCCCTGACTTCAGACTATATTACAAAGCAACAGTAATCAAGACAGTATGGTACTGGCACAAAAACAGAAAGATAGATCAGTGGAACAGGATAGAAAGCCCAGAGATAAACCCACGCACATATGGACACCTTATCTTTGATAAAGGAGGCAGGAATGTACAGTGGAGAAAGGACAGCCTCTTCAATAAATGGTGCTGGGAAAACTGGACAGGTACATGTAAAAGTATGAGATTAGATCACTCCCTAACACCATACACAAAAATAAGCTCAAAATGGATTAAAGACCTAAATGTAAGGCCAGAAACTATCAAACTCTTAGAAGAAAACATAGGAAGAACACTCTATGACATAAATCACAGCAAGATCCTTTCTGACCCACCTCCTAGAGTAATGGAAATAAAAACAAAAATAAACAAATGGGACCTAATGAAACTTCAAAGCTTTTGCACAGCAAAGGAAACCATAACCAAGACCAAAAGACAACCCTCAGAATGGGAGAAAACATTTGCAAATGAAGCAACTGACAAAGGATTAATCTCCAAAATTTACAAGCAGCTCATGCAGCTCAATAACAAAAAAACAAACAACCCCATCCAAAAATGGGCAGAAGACCTAAATAGACATTTCTCCAAAGAAGATATACAGCATGCCAACAAACACATGAAAGAATGCTCAACATCATTAATCATTAGAGAAATGCAAATCAAAACTACAATGAGATATCATCTCACACCAGTCAGAATGGCCATCATCAAAAAATCTAGAAACAATAAATGCTGGAGAGGGTGTGGAGAAAAGGGGACACTCTTGCACTGCTGGTGGGAATGTGAATTGGTTCAGCCACTGTGGAGAACAGTATGGAGGTTCCTTAAAGAACTACAAATAGAATTACCATATGACCCAGCAATCCCACTACTTGGCATATACCCTGAGAAAACCAAAATTCAAAAAGAGTCATGTACCAAAATGTTCATTGCAGCTCTATTTACAATAGCCAGGACATGGAAACAACCTAAGCGCCCATCATCGGATGAATGGATAAAGAAGATGTGGCATATATACACAATGGAATATTACTCAGCCTTAAAAAGAAATGAAATTGAGCTATTTGTAATGAGATGGATAGACCTAGAGTCTGTCATACAGAGTGAAGTAAGTCAGAAAGAAAAAGACAAATACCGTATGCTAACACATATATATGGAATTTAAGGGGAAAAAATGTCATGAAGAACCTAGGGGTAAGATAGGAATAAAGACGCAGACCTACTGGAGAACGGACTTGAGGGTATGGGGAGGGGGAGGGGTGAGTTTTGACAGGGCGAAAGAGAGTCATGGACATATACACACTAACAAACGTAGTAAGGTAGATAGCTGGGGGGAAGCAGCCGCAAGGCACAGGGATATTAGCTCGGTGCTTTGTGACAGCCTGGAAGGGTGGGATGGGGAGAGTGGGAGGGAGGGAGACGCAAGAGGGAAGACATATGGGAACATATGTATATGTATAGCTGATTCACTTTGTTATAAAGCAGAAACTAACACACCATTGTAAAGCAATTTTACCCCAATAAAGATGTTTAAAAAAAAAAAAAAAAAAAAATCTTCCAACAAACAAAAGCCCAGGACCAGATGGCTTCACAGGTGAATTCTATCAAACGTTTAGAGAAGAGCTAACACCTATCCTTCTCAAACTCTTCCAAAATATAGCAGAGGGAGGAACACTCCCAAATTCCTTCTATGAGGCCACCATCACCTTGATACCAAAACCAGACAAGGATGTCACAAAGAAAGAAAACTACAGGCCAATATCACTGATGAACATAGATGCAAAAATCCTCAACAAAATACTAGCAAACAGAATCCAACAGCATATTAAAAGGATCATACACCATGATCAAGTGGGGTTTATTCCAGGAATGCAAGGATTCTTCAATATACGCAAATCTATCAATGTGATAAACCATATTAACAAATTGAAGGAGAAAAACCATATGATCATTTCAATAGATGCAGAGAAAGCTTTCGACAAAATTCAACACCCATTTATGATAAAAACCCTCCAGAAAGTAGGCATAGAGGGAACTTTCCTCAACATAAAAAAGACCATATATGACAAGCCCACAGCAAACATCATCCTCAATGGTGAAAAACTGAAAGCATTTCCACTAAGATCAGGAACAAGACAAGGTTGCCCACTCTCACCACTCTTATTCAACATAGTTTTGGAAGTTTTAGCCACAGCAATCAGAGAAGAAAAGGAAATAAAAGGAATCCAAATCGGAAAAGAAGAAGTAAAGCTGTCACTGTTTGCAGATGACATGATACTATACATAGAGAATCCTAAAGATGCTACCAGAAAACTACTAGAGCTAATCAATGAATTTGGTAAAGTAGCAGGATACAAAATTAATGCACAGAAATCTCTGGCATTCCTATATACTAATGATGAAAAATCTGAAAGTGAAATCAAGAAAACACTCCCATTTACCATTGCTACAAAAAGAATAAAATATCTAGGAATAAACCTACCTAAGGATACGAAAGACCTGTATGCAGAAAATTATAAGACACTGATGAAAGAAATTAAAGATGATACAAATAGATGGAGAGATATACCATGTTCTTGGATGGGAAGAATCAACATTGTGAAAATGACTCTACTACCCAAAGCAATCTACAGATTCAATGCAATCCCTATCAAACTACCACTGGCATTTTTCACAGAACTAGAACAAAAAATTTTGCAATTTGTATGGAAACACAAAAGACCCCGAATAGCCAAAGCAATCTTGAGAACGAAAAAAGGAGCTGGAGGAATCAGGCTCCCTGACTTCAGACTATACTACAAAGCTACAGTAATCAAGACAGTATGGTACTGGCACAAAAACAGAAAGATAGATCAGTGGAACAGGATAGAAAGCCCAGAGATAAACACACGCACATATGGACACCTTATCTTTGATAAAGGAGGCAGGAATGTACAGTGGAGAAAGGACAGCCTCTTCAATAAATGGTGCTGGGAAAACTGGACAGGTACATGTAAAAGTATGAGATTAGATCACTCCCTAACACCATACACAAAAATAAGCTCAAAATGGATTAAAGACCTAAATGTAAGGCCAGAAACTATCAAACTCTTAGAGGAAAACATAGGAAGAACACTCTATGACATAAATCACAGCAAGATCCTTTCTGACCCACCTCCTAGAGTAATGGAAATAAAAACAAAAATAAACAAATGGGACCTAATGAAACTTCAAAGCTTTTGCACAGCAAAGGAAACCATAACCAAGACCAAAAGACAACCCTCAGAATGGGAGAAAACATTTGCAAATGAAGCAACTGACAAAGGATTAATCTCCAAAATTTACAAGCAGCTCATGCAGCTCAATAACAAAAAAACAAACAACCCCATCCAAAAATGGGCAGAAGACCTAAACAGACATTTCTCCAAAGAAGATATACAGCATGCCAACAAACACATGAAAGAATGCTCAACATCATTAATCATTAGAGAAATGCAAATCAAAACTACAATGAGATATCATCTCACACCAGTCAGAATGGCCATCATCAAAAAATCTAGAAACAATAAATGCTGGAGAGGGTGTGGAGAAAAGGGGACACTCTTGCACTGCTGGTGGGAATGTGAATTGGTTCAGCCACTATGGAGAACAGTATGGAGATTCCTTAAAAAACTACAAATAGAATTACCATATGACCCAGCAATCCCACTACTTGGCATATACCCTGAGAAAACCAAAATTCAAAAAGAGTCATGTACCAAAATGTTCATTGCAGCTCTATTTACAATAGCCCGGAGATGGAAACAACCTAAGCGCCCATCATCGGACGAATGGATAAAGAAGATGTGGCACATATACACAATGGAATATTACTCAGCCTTAAAAAGAAATGAAACTGAGTTATTTGTAATGAGATGGATAGACCTAGAGTCTGTCATACAGAGTGAAGTAAGTCAGAAAGAAAAAGACAAATACCGTATGCTAACACATATATATGGAATTTAAGGAAAAGAAATGTCATGAAGAACCTAGGGATAAGACAGGAATAGAGGCGCAGACCTACTGGAGAACGGACTTGAGGATATGGGGAGGGGGAAGGGTGAGTTTTGACAGGGCGAGAGTCATGGACATATACACACTAACAAACGTAGTAAGGTAGATAGCTAGGGGGAAGCAGCCGCAAGGCACAGGGATATTAGCTCGGGGCTTTGGGACAGCCTGGAGGGGTGGAATGGGGAGAGTGGGAGGGAGGGAGACGCAAGAGGGAAGACACATGGGAGCATATGTATATGTATAGCTGATTCACTTTGTTATAAAGCAGAAACTAACACACTATTGTAAAGCAATTATACCCCAATAAAGATGTTAAAAAAAAAAAAAAGTGCATTTTATTTGTGAATAAATTGTCAGATAATGTAATTCCAAGGAATTTGAAAAATAAGATAGCTGTTTTTCAGTTGTCTATGAATAAGCAGAAATAAAGTCCTTAGAAGTTAATGACACACTGTATTTCTTATAAACTTGAGACTAGTTGGTGCTTGGTAGTGAATAAACAGAATGAGCTTCTGAAATTCAAGTGTGCATGCAAACCACTGGGATCCTACTAAAGTGCAGTTATGACTCAGGCCTGGGAGTGTGCATTTCTAAGAAGCTCCCCATGAGGGACCACACTTTCCATATAAAGGACCTAGTGACTAAATGAGTCAATTGAAAATAAATCAAAACCAACTATATATCAGTTTGTTTTAATAACATTTGTCTATTTTGATGCTAGATGATGGCTTAACATTATGTATTAACATGTCCTTTCATCAGTTGGTTTACAAATGTTACTACTTCCTCCTTTACATTCTCCCCCATTCAAACCTAACAACATAAACCAGCTGCCTTAATAATTTCCTACAATTAGATTTCATTCTTTGGGAAGATGAAGATTATCAAAGACTCTCTTGTATTTTCCAGTTTTCTTCCCACCAGCAAAAGCAGTATTCAATTAAAAGCTTAAGTAATTTATTATCTTCTCAGAAATTGCCACTAATTTTCCATGAGTACAGAACCTCTGCATTTAGTATCTAATTACCTCTGAAGGACTGAGAAAAGAGAAAGCAGAGAGCTTTCACTAGATCTCTGTTGGAGCGGACAGGAATCTTTTGTCCCTGCAACTTCCTGCCATCACTCATTGATGCATTACCCAGTTAACAGACATACATTGATCGGCAACTTAGCCCTTGTTGGGGCCCAGAGTAGGCCAACCCAAAATGTGTGCCAATGGCATATCGATTATTATGAATTAAAGTTACTTAAGAAACAGCCAACACAAGAGGGACACTCTGATCCTCCTGTCTCCCTGAAAACAGGAAATAAAGTTTTTGTGTGAAAGGTACACTCCCTTTCACTTTCACATGAAAGGATGTACCAGCCTGCATCCAGAGGTAGAAGGGACACCCTTATTGACAAAGAGAGAGAATTTGTGCCTGGAAGGGAGAAGCCTATATAAACAAACCTTGTTATTTCTTTAATTTACTACCCCAAGCCCAAACTCTGTTATATTCTTTACTAATGGGCACCCCACACCTAAATTTCTTTGTCCTCTCAATTCCTCACAAATTTATTGTTTCTTTGTCTAAAAAGTACAAAAAAGTGCCTGCTTTGGCCACTTCTTAGATCCTATTTCTGTGGGACATCCCTGTGCATAAATTAAAATTTCTTTTTCTCATGTTAATCCGTCTTGTGTCAATTTTATTGTTAATCCAGTCACAAGAACTCAAGAGGTTAGAGGGGAAAATTTCCCCCTCTCCAACGTTCTGTATCATTTAAAAAAAAAATGTTATTGAAGTATAGTTGATTTACAATGTTGTGTTAATTTCTGCTGTACAGCAAAATGACTCAGTTATACATATATATTCTTTTTCATATTCTTTTCCATTCTGGTTTATCACAGAATATTGAATATAGTTCCCTGATATTCTGTATCATTTGAACCCACAATATGGCCTAATGACAAGAGCATGCACTGTGGAGTCAGACAGTCCAGTGTTTGAGTTCAGGCTCTCCAACTGACTGGTACTTAGAACTTGGATAAATACATTTAGCTCCTTAAGTCTCAGTTTTCTCATCAGCAGAATAAAAGGTCGAACTTCTGAGGGCTTTTTTTAATGGTGGTTAAATGATGTAACATGTGTAGAGCATTTCGCACTGTGTCTGGAATATAATAATTGTTTTTAAAATATTAGCTATAATTATCATTAGAAAGCCTAGATTAAGAAGGTCTCATGGAAGAGAGGAAAAATATCATAAATTATATCAAGACCATAACCATTAATGAGAAAATTAGGCTCTCTCTGGAGATAGTACTTTAAAACTGTCAGTCCACTTGGGAATGGAAACGTTTCTTCTAAAAGAAAAAGACGAGTCAGATGGGTACTGCAGTAAATTGATGTGTGTGGAACCTCACTGGGAAAGATTTATATGACTTCTCAGCCAGTCAGAACTAAGAGGGAAATTCAGCCTCTTGCCCTTCCTCATTTATCAGGTCCCTGCAGCCTTCACTTCCTTCCTTTTTTTTTTTAAAGAAGATGTTGGGGGTAGGAGTTTATTAATTAATTTATTTATTTTTGCTGTGTTGGGTCTTCGTTTCTGTGCGAGGGCTTTCTCTAGTTGTGGCAAGCGGGGGCCACTCTTCATCGCGGTGCGTGAGCCTCTCACTATCGCAGCCTCTCTTGTTGCGGAGCACAGGCTCCAGATGCGTAAGCTCAGTAGTTGTGGCTCACAGGCCTAGTTGCTCCGTGGCACGTGGGATTCTCCCAGACCAGGGTTTGAACCCATGTCCCCTGCATTAGCAGGCAGACTCTCAACCACTGTGCCACCAGGGAAGCCCTTCATTTCCTTTCTTACTCAGTTTAGAATCTGTGGTCTGTCACTTCAATTCCACATTTCCACAATCCTCCATCCTTTTCTACCACTGCATTGGCCTGGCAGGAAACCCAACTCCTAGTTGGGTGCAAGGAAGCCAACTGCTTGTGCTCCTTGCACCCCAATTACTGTGGCTGATCAGCCACAGAAAAAGTCTCCCAGCCCTATGGGTGGGGCCATGAATCATTCACGAGCTCCAGCTTCCCGGGGCTTCAGTGCCGCCCAGCCATCATCCCACGCTTCTCTGGGCGATCTTGTATTACATTGTCCACAAAAGCAACGTAAAACCTTCTCCAGTCTTATCAAACATGTGCTCCTTGTTACTCTTTGCAGCTGGCCTCATTTCCTACTTCAGATGATAGTAGAAGTCTCCAGACAAGAACTTTCTTAGCATTTCCTGCCACCCTATTCAAAAATTAACCTGGTTTTGGATTCATTCTTTCTTCTCTTCTCCCTTTTAAAGGAAGATGTGTTTCTCCTTTCGTAGACTCATCTCTCCATGTATTCTTTGCAACTCAACCCCTTTCATCTTCAGAGATTGGCTCTTTTTTTCCCTCAGTATCTTCTATCTCTCTCTTTCTACCGCCTTCCTTTCAGCATGTTGGAATCTCTCTCATCTTAAAAACAAAAATACAGGGGCTTCCCTGGTGGCACAGTGGTTGAGAATCTGCCTGCTAATGCAGGGAACACGTGTTCGAGCCCTGGTCTGGGAGGATCCCACGTGCCGCGGAGCAACTAGGCCTGTGAGCCACAACTACTGAGCCTGCGCGTCTGGAGGCTGTGCTCCACAACAAGAGAGGCCACGATAGTGAGAGGCCCGCGCACCGCGATGAAGAGTGGCCCCCACTTGCCACAACTAGAGAAAGCCCTCGCACAGAAACAAAGACCCAACACAGCAAAAATAAATTAATTAATTAATAAACTCCTACCCCCAACATCTTCTAAAAAGAAAAATACAGCAAACCTTCCAAAGGTAATTATAATTATAGATCATAGTCCTTAGTCCTTTTCTTGCTTTCCTCTTCTCCAGCTTCCTACTCCCAATATTGCAACCTCCTTCCATTGCTGTTAAGTTTGCTTTTTGCTGGTTGTAACAACAGACACACTCTTTCTGATCTTTGACAGTCTCCCCTCTGTATTAGTTTCCTATTGCTGTGGAAGCAAATTACCACAAACAAAGTGTGTTAAAACAACACTCATGTATTAGCTCATAGTTCCACGGGTTAGAAGTCCAACATGGATCTCACATGGCAAAATCAAGATGTCAATAGAGACGCATTCTTTACTGAAGACTTGGGATAGAGTCTGCTTCTAAGCTCATTCAGGTGCTTGGCCCGAGGTACTCATTTCCTTGCTGGTTGTCAGGTGGGGCTGCCCTTACCTTTTAGAGGCCTCTCTTCAGTCCTACTACATGGGCCCCTGCATCTCAGCACAAGCAATGGTACTTAAATTCTCCACATTTAGAATCTTCTTCTGCCTTCTTCTCTTTTTAAGGACTTATGTGATTACATTGGGCCCGCCCAGATAATCCAGGACAATCTCCCTATCTTAAGGTAATTAATTAGTCATCTTAATTGCATCTGCAAAGTCCCTTCACAGCAGTACCTAAATTACTTTGATATTTGATTGGATAACCAGGGGACAGGAATCTTGGGGCAGGTAGCTGGGGTGGGGGACACCTTTTTAGCATTCTGCCTATCACATCCTCCCTTTATAAATGCATTTCAGTACAGTAAGTTATTTGTGCAAAATACAGCAAAAAGACCAACATTAGCAGCCAATTTAACCTCAGATAATAGTGTGAGAGAATTTTCAGATAATAATATGAAATGACAAAGGGAATTAATATTTCCACGTTAATGTCCTCTTTGCAAGTTCAAAGCTGTCCACTGGGCACCTTTGCTGCCTTCCCAGATGGCACATCAGCCATGCAATCTGTCATACATGTGGTTTACAGTCACATCTATGATAGGTGCCATCCTGTACAACATCTGCTCTTATGGAAATCATACAGTTTGCTATTTTTAAGCTTATAGTAACACAATACTACAATGCTTACCATAACCAATTTCCAAAGAACACTAAAAACATCAAATTACTAAAATTAATTGAGGAAAAATTTAAGAGACATTATACCAGATAAACTCCTTCTGAAGAGACAGCTAAAGTTATTACATTTTGAAAGGAAATGTTTCAAATAATGTTTTTAAAGAGGAGAAAATATCTCCTTTCTTGTGATGGGCTATAGCCTCATGGATCTCAAATTTCTCTTTCAGTAGTTTAAATTTCAGTCTAATAATTGTGACATGCTTAGAGTATTTTATGACTATTAATGATGCTTTAGAGTATTAATTTTCTTTTAACTGTGTTATTTCAAGGGCTTGCTCCATGCATTAAGTAATCCATCTTTTTAACTACACTTTTTTTTTTTTTTAGGATTACATAAGGAACACATGTTCAATGTAGAATGTTTGGAGAAAATAAAAAGCAGAGGAAAATAAAAATCAGTAGGCAACTCATTTTTTAACCTATCCTGGAGCATTCTTTTCACAATTTTGAAGTCAGCAAATAGTTTTAGATTTATAGTAGTTCATTTTAAATTCACTTTGGGGGAACACAGTTATAGGCATCCCAGATGGTGCTTTATGGCTCTTCTTTGAATTAACTGGGTGTGCTCCTGGAAGGAACATGTTTACGAATTGCTCACTGGAAATTTAGACTAACACACTATTGTAGGAAAAGAAGATTGTATCAATACCAGAATCTTCTACTGACCGGCTTTATAAATTTAAGACAATCATATTTCTTTAGATGTCTTTACATCTAATTTCTCTCACTATAAATTAAAGGGGCAGGTCCAGATGATAGTTGAGTTCTAAGGTTTCATTATTCTATAAGTATCAATTTTTTAAAGTACATTTGCATCTAAAACCTAGGAAAAGAAGGTATACCTTTTTGTGCCATTGCTACAACAAAGAGATTTATATCCAATCAGGTTTGTATGTTTGTGCCAGACTTCAAAAGAATAAACCTGGTTTGTACTACCTGATAAGACTGACTGTCTGATAAAAAAGACTAATTTCATTTCATACTGAAATGAAATTAGTCTTCCAGCATTGAATTTCCATTTTACGGATGACAGATCTGAAACCCAGAAAGGCTAAGTCACATGGCTTGAAATAGAAATGCCTCTTAGGAGCACTGGCACAGATAGTTTGTGAGGAAAATGACAGAAAAATAAAAAACTTCCTGCACCATTTTTTCAAAGTTATTCTTCATATACATACAGTGTGCCAGAGGTTGGTCACAAATTTTTCTAAAACTTGCATATAATTTATAGGAACCCAAGGGATGTAACAGGATAATGTAATTTGAAATTGCTATATAGAGAGGGAGAAAATCTCAACTCCAAGAACAAAGCCAATTTTTTTGTGTGGCTTTAGACAAGTCAGTTAACCTTTCTGTGCTTCATTTTCTTCCTCTTTATTATTGCAATAATATTATCCTCCATAATCTACATCATGGGGCTGTTGTGAAGATTAAATGAGAACATGCATGGGAGGTTTTGGGAAAAAAAGTAAGATGATCACGATGTTCTAGCTGAAAAGGGAAAGAGAAGAAGAAAAAGAAGGAATGGATGAGGGAGACACTGAGGCTCAATTTCCTCATCTACACCATGAAAAGTCTGAATTTAGTTTTTGTTGTTGTTGTTTTTGTTTTTTGGGGTTGTTTTGTTTTGTTTTTCTGCAAGGACAAGAAAGTGCTTTATTTATTTACAATAACAACAAAAATTTGTAACATAATTATCTTTCCTCAAAACAGATATCCCTACAAAATACACAGAGGCCAAATTCTCAGCTGATGTAGAATTCCATGTAAAAATGAACTATACTGTGTCTCATTTGTTGTCATTATGGGACATTTTTAGAGCATTGATTTCCTGAATCTAAGTGTGTAATATAATATAAACAGACTTATGTAACTTCCTGAAAGGCATAAATTATTGATATTGACATGAATTATTTGTTATACACTCATTTTTGCATTCTTAGTGGTCTGAAACTATTGCATTTGAAATTCAAGCACACAAACCACGGAAGGAAGGAAGGAAGGAAGGGAGGGAGGGAGGGAAGGAGGGAGGGAGGAAAAAAGGAAGGGGGAAAGAAAGAAGAGAGAAAGAAAAAGACCCCTCATAAGCTCAGCAATCAGAATTCATTCTCTTTGACATATGAAACTTGTACCCCAGTAACCCCTTTTCATGTCTATCATGATCTAATTTAGATGTTTTCATATATATTTTGCTTTCATATTTTCTCTTTCGATGTCATAATCAAGTACAGATCTAAGTAAAAGACATACTTTTACTTTTCATTTCTTGCAAAAAAGAACATACTTCAGAAACATACTCCACAGTAGAATCTTCATGCTCATCTACAGGTGTCCAAGGCTTTGTAATTGCTCATCAGAAGTTTGTTAGTTTTTCAATTAACATAAGTAACCTAAAATATTTATAAGAATTATCAAAAATACAAGGTTGTATTGAAATTCAATTACTGGTGTGCTGGGCTATGTATTAGTTTAGCTGTATTAATTCCAAAAATCAGTTTTATTGTAATTCTATTAATTTTTGTCTTCCAGTTTTAGAGATATAATTGATATACAGCACTGTATAAGTTTAAGGTGTGCAGCATAATGATTTGACTTACATGCATCATGGAATTATGACCTAAATACATTTAGTGAGCATCCATCATCTCATGGATATAAAATTAAAGTAGAAAAAATATTTTTCCTTGTGACGAGAACTTTTAGGGTTTACTCTCTTAACAACTTTCATATGTAACCTACAGCAGTGTTAATTATATTTATCGTGTTGTACATTACATCCCTAATACTCCTTCATCTTATAACTGGAAGTTTGTATATTTTGACCACTTTCAGCCAATTCTCCCTACTCCCACCCCGCACCTTAGTAAACACAAATCTGATATCCTTTGTTTGTTTTTGAAGTATAAATGACCTACAACACTATGTTAGTTCCTGGTACACAACATAGAAATTCAGTGTTTCTACACATTTCAAAACAATAACCGTGATAATCTATTTGTCATCTGCCACCATACAAAGATATTATATAGTTATGACTATATTCCCCACACTGTATAATTCATACTTGTGGCTCACTTATTTCATAACTGGAAGTTTGTATCTCTTCATCTCCCTCACCTATTTCTTACCTCCCCCCACAGGCCTCCCCTCTGGAAACCACATGTTTTTTCTCTGTATCTATGATTCTGTTTCTATTTAGTTATATTTGTTCATTTGTTGAGTTTTTTAATTCCACATATAAGTGAAAAATTACAGTATTTGTCCTTCTCTGTCCTGGAGAATGTTCCATGTACACTTGAAAAGAATGTGTATTCTTATATAAAATAGATAAGCAATGAGGACCTACTGTATAGCACAGGGAACTATATTCAATATCTTGTAATAACCTATAATGGAAAAGAATCTGAAAGAATATATATATATATATGTGTGTGTGTGTGTGTGTGTGTGTGTGTGAATCACTTTGCTGTACACCTGAAACATTGTAAATCAACTATACTTCAATTTAAAAAATAAAATAAAATTAAAAGTTGCAAAAATTTTAAAAAAGAATGTGTATTCTGCTGCCTTTGTATGGAATGTTATATATAGACCTATTAAGTTTATCTGGTTTAATGTGTCATTTAAGACCAATGTTTCCTTACTGACTTTCTGTCTGGATGATCTGTCCATTCTTGTAAGTGGGGTGTTAAAAGTCTCCTACTATTATCGTGTTACTGTCAATTTCTCCCTTTATGTCTGTTAATCTTTGCTTTATGTATTTAGGTGCTCCTATGTTGGGTATGTATATATTTACAAGTGCTATAACTTCTTGTATTTATCCCTTGATCATTATGTAATGACCTTTTTTGTCTCTTGTTACAGTTTTGTTTTAAAGTCTGTTTTGTCTAAGTATTGCTGTACTGGCTTTCTTTTCATTTCATTTGCATGGAATATCTTTTTCCATCCCCTCACTTCCAGTCTGTTTGTATCTTTAGATATGAAGTGAGTCCCTTGTAAGCAGCATATATTTTGGTCTTGTATCAATTCTATATCTTTTGATTGGAGTATTTATAAATAAATATAATATACACTTATTTTTTTACATTTTATACTTTATAAATATAAATACTTATATTTAAAGTAATTATTGATAGATATGTACTTATTGCCATTTTGTTCATTGTTTGGGGGTTGTTTTGTAGGGATTTTGGTTCCGTTCCTTTTTTTTTTTGATCTCTTGTGATTTGATGACTTCTTTAACATTATCTTTGAATTACTTTATCTTTTTTGTGCATGTATCAATTATAGATTTTTGGTTTGTGGTTAGCCAAACCATACGAGATTTATATGTAGCAATCTATATATCCAGATAGCTAGACAGATATGTTATTATTTTAAGTTATTGATCTCTTAGTTTGAACACATTTTAACAACCCTGCATTTTTACTCCCCCTCCCAAGTTTACTGCTTTTGGCATCCTATTTTACATACTTTTGTTTTGAGTATCACTTAATTACTTATTGTGTATAGAGATGATTTTACTATTTTTGTCTTTTAACCTTTCTGTTACCTTTATAAGTGGTTGATTTAGTACTTTTGCTGCATATTTGCCTTTTCCAATGAGTTTTTCCTTTTGTAATTTTCATATTCCTAGTTGTGCCCTTTCCTTTCTACTTAGAGAAGTCCCTTTAATATTCCTTGTAAAGCTGGTTTTGTGGTGCTGAGATTTTTTAGCTACTGCTTGTCTTTTTTCTCACCTTCAAAGCTGAATAATAGCCTTGCTGGGTAGAGTATTCTTGTTTGTAGGTTTTTCCCTTCATCACTTTAAATATGTTGTGTCATTCCCTTCTGGCCTGCAGAGCTTCTGCTGAAAAGTCAGCTGATAGCCTCCTGGGAGTGGCCTTGTGGGTAACTTGTTGCTTTTCCTTTGCTGCTTTTAATATTCTCTCTTAATCTTTAATTTTTGCCATTTTAATTACAGGGTGTTTTGGTGTGGTCTTCTTTGGGTTGATCCTGTTTGGGACTCTCTACGCTTCCTAGACCTGGATGTCTGTTTCCTTCCCCAGGTTAGGAACGTTTTCACCTATTATGTCTTCACATATGTTTTCTGCCCATTTCTCTCTTCTCCTTTTGGGACCCCAATAATGCAAATATTAGTATACTTGATGTCTCAGAAGTCTCTTAAACTGTTATCACTTTTTAAAATTCTTTTTTCTTTTTTCCTTTCAGCTTGAATGATTTCTACTACTCTTTCAGTTTGCCGAACATGCCTCTGTATCATCTACTCTACTGTTGATACCTTTTAGTGTATTTTTAATTCCAATTGTTGTGTTTTTCATCTCTATTTTGTCCTTTGTATTTTCTAACTCTTTGTTAAACTTCTCACTCTGTTCATCCAATGTTCTCCCGAGTTATTTGATTATCATTGTGATCATTACCTTGAACTTTTTTTTTTTTTTTGCGGTACACGGGCCTCTCACTGTTGTGGCCTCTCTCGTTGCAGAGCACAGGCTCCAAACGTGCAGGCTCAGCAGCCATGGCTCACGGCCTCAGCCACTCCACAGCATATGGGATCTTCTCGGACCGGGGCACAAACCCGCATCCCCTGCATCAGCAGGCAGACTCTCAACCACTGCACCACCAGGGAAGCCCTACCTTGAACTTTTATTGGGTATATTATTTCCACTTCACTTAGTTCTTCTCAGATTTTATTTTGTTCCTTTGTCTGGAACATATTCCTCTGTTGCCTCATTTTGCTCTGTTTTTATTTCTATGTATTTTGTAGGTTGGTTATATTTCCCAGTTTTGGAGAAGTGGACTTATGTAGGAAATATCCTATGAGGACCAATAGCACATTCCTCTCTGGTCATCAGAGTATATGCTCCAGGGGTACCCTCTATGTGGGTGGCGTGGGTCATTCTGTTGTGACAGGCTGTCTACTGTGGCTGGTTCCCAGTGCAGTTGGTTGTCAGGCCCTGCCTTGTGTAGAGGCTGCCAGCTGCTGGTGGGTAGCTGGGTCCTGTCTGGCTGGCTGTAAGGACTTAGTGGTCCTGGGGTTGGTATTCACCTACTTGTGGGTTGGGTTGTGGCCCAGGGGGTCCCAGGCTTGGTGTCTGCCCACTGGTGGGTGAGATTCGGCCCTGGGTCTAGTGCTGACCCATTGGTTGACAGAGCTGGGTCCTGGGGTCTCTGACTGAGAGGCCTGGGGCTCCCATAGTTTGTGTTCACCCACTGGTGGGTGAGGCTGGGTCCGATGGCTGGCTGTGGGGTCCCAGAGGTCCTGGGGTGAGTGCTATCCAACTGGTGGGTGAGACCATGTCTTGGGCCCTCTGGTGGGAGGGACTGAGTCCTGGAGCAACTGACATCTCAGGGGGTCTTATGGCAGCTGACCTGCTGGTGGGTGGGGCTGGGTCCCTTCCCAGCTAGCTGCTTGGCCTGGGGCATCCCAGGACTGGTGCCAACCGACTGGTGGACAGGACAGGTCCTGCTAATAAGCTAGAGGAAGGATTCCAAAATGGCACTTGTTAGCACTAGTGTCTTCATTATGGTATGAGATCCCAAAACGGTCTGCTGCCCATGTGTATGTCCCCTCAGTGAGTCCCAGCTGCAACTTGCCTCTCTGGGACGCTCTCCAAAATCAGCAAGTGGTTATGACCCGTGCTCTTTTCACATTACTGCTTCTGTCCAGGGTCCCATAGTGTGTGAGATTTTATGTGTGCCCTTTATGAGTGGAGTCTTTATTTCCCACAGTCCTCTGGCTCTCCTGAAAGTAAGCCCCACTGACCTTCAAAGGCAAATATTCTGGGGGCTCATCATCCTGGTGAAGGACCCCTGGATGGGGTGTTCACTGTGGGGTTTGGACCCCTTGCTCCTTGGGGAGAACCTCTGCAATTATGATTATTCTCCCATTTCTGGGTCACCTGCCCAGGGGTATGGGTTTTGACTATCCCATGACTCCTCTCCTCCTATCCATCTTGTTGTTTCTTCTTTATATCTTTAGTTGTAGAAGATTTTTTCTGCTAGTCTTCAGCAAAAGACATCAGTAGCTGCTCTTTAAATAGTTGTAATTTTGGTGTGCACATCGAATGAGGTAAGCTCAGAACCTTCCTACTCTGCTATTTTGGCCAATCCCTGAGGAATTCTATTAAATCTATAAGTTAATTTGAGGACCATTTTTTTCTTTACAAATTGAGTCTCCCAATTTCCAGATTTTCTCTTATTCCTTCAGTAAAATGTCATAACCTTATACATTCCTTAATAGATTTATCCCATAATATTTTCTGCTATTTGTTTCTCTTGCAAATGGAATCTTTTTTTCCTGTTAGCTTTATGTGTGTGTTGTAAGGGTTATTGCTGATGTTTATGAAAGTTACTGATTCTTGCATGTTTATCTTCATTGAATTCTCTTGAACTTTCATCTTACTTCTGATAGCTAACAATGTGATTCTCTTGTATATGCCTAATAGACATCATACACAAATAATGACAATTTTGTATTTTTTCATAGATTATTACATATCACTTTTTTTTCTTTACTTACAACCTCCAATAAAATGTTGAAGACTAGTGGTGATAATAGGCATCCTTTTCTTGTTCTTGACTTTAATGGGAGTGTTTCTAGTATTTCACTATCAAATATGATCCTTGATTAAATATATTCCTAGTAAGTCTCTCTGGTGAACACATCCTAATGTGACTCCTCACCATACACATACAATGAGTCACACCTTTGTATCATCTCCATCCCTTGAGTATGCATAGAACCTGTGACTTGCTTTTAACCAAAAGAATAAAGCAAATGAAATGGGCTGTTTCTCTCATAATTATATTATTTAAGACTCTGTCTTCATGGACTATGGAGATAGAGATTCTACTGCTAGCCTTGAGGAAGCAAATTGGTGAACTATGTAGAGGGCTATGTGGCAGAGAACTGCAGACAGCCTCTAGGACATGAGGGCAGCTTCCAGTCTCCAGCCTCCAGCCAATAAAGAGATGAGTCCTTCAGTCATACAAAAACAAGTAACTGAATTCTGCCAACTCTCTGAATTAGCTTGGAAACAGATTTTCCTCTAGTCAAGCCTCTAAATGAGAATACCTTGATTGCAGCCTTGTGAGACCCTGAGAAGAGGACCCAATTAAGCTGTGCCCAGACTCCTGATCTATGGCACTTGTGAGATAATAAATGTTTCTTCTTTTTATTCTCTCTTTTTTAAATTGAAGTATAGTTGATTTACAATGTTGTGCTAATTTCTGCTGTACAGCAAAGTGACTCAGTTTTACACATATATACTTTTTTTTATATTCTTTTCCATTATGTTTTATCCGAGAAGATTGGATGTAGTTCCCCGTGCTATACAGTAGGACCTCGTTGTCCATCTATTCTAAATGTAATAGTTTGCATCTACTAACCCCAAACTCCCAGTCCTTCCCTCCCCTCCCCCCTCCCCCTTGGCAACCACAAGTCTGTTCTCTATGTCTGTGAGTCTGTTTCTGTTTCATAGATAGGTTCATTTGTGCCATATTTTAGATTCCACATATAAGTGATATTATATGGTATTTGTCTTTCCCCTTCTGACTTACTTCACTTAGTATGATAATCTCTACCTGCATTCATGTTGCTGCAAATGGCATTATTTCATTTTTTTTTATGGTTGAGTAGTATTCCATTGTATACATATACACCACATCTTCTTTATCCGTTCATCTGCTGATGGACATTTAGGTTGTTTCCGTGTCTTGGCTATTGTGAATAGTGTTGTTATGAACATAGAGGTGGGTATAATTTTATCTGGGTATATGCCCAAGAGTGGGATTTCTGGATCATATGATGGTTCTATTTTTAGTCTTTTGAGAAACCTCCATACTGTTTTCCACAGTGGCTACACTAACTTACATTCCTACCAACATTGTAGGAGGGTTCCCTTTTCTCCACACCCTCTCCGACATTTGTTATTTATAGATTTTTTAAATGATGGCCATTCTGACCAGTGTGAGGTGGTATCTCGTAGTTTTGATTTGCATTTCTCTAATAACTAATGATGTTGAGCATCTTTTCATGTGCCTGTATGTCTTCTTTGGAGAAATATCTATTTGTTGTTGTTGAGTTGTATGAACTGTATATTTTGGAGATTAAGCCCTTGTTGGCTGCATCTTTTGCAAATATTTTCTCCCATTCCATCGGTTGTCTTTTCTTTTCTTTTTTTTTTTTTTTATGGTTTCCTTCACTGTGCAAAAGCTTGTAAGTGTGATTAGGTCCCATTTGTTTATTTTTGTTTTTATTTATATTTCCTTGGGAGATTGACCTAAGAAATTGTTGGTACAATTTATGTCAGAGAATATATTGCCTATCCTCTCTTCTAGGAGCTTTATGGTTTCATGTCTTATGTTTAAGTCTTTAAGCCATAGTTTATTTTTGTGCATGGTATGAGGGTGTGTTCTAACTTTGTTGATTTATATGCAGATGTCCAACTTTCAAGCACCACTCGCTGTCTTTTTTATATTGTACATTTTTGCCTCCTTTGTCAAAGATTAACTGACCATGGGTGTGTGGGTTTATTTCTGGGCTCTCCATTCTGTTCCATTGATCTGTATGTCTGTTTTTGTGCCAATACCACGCTGTTTTGATTACTGTAGCTTTGTAGTATTGTCTGAAGTCTGGGAGAGTTATGCTTCCCACATTCCCCCCCCACCCCCAGGACTGCTTTGGCAATTCTGGGTCCTTTGTGGTTCCATATAAGGTTTAATATTATTTGCTCTAGTTCTGTGAAAAATGTCATGGTAATTTGATAGGGATTGCATTAAATCTGCAGATTGCTTTGGGTAGTATTGACATTTTAACAATATTAATTCTTCGAATCCAAGGGCATGGGATATCTTTCCACTTTGAATCATCTTTAATTTCCTTTATTAATGTTTTATAGTTCTCAGTGTCTTTCACCTGAAAGACTTTCACCAAGTCTTTCACCTCCTTGATCAGGTTTATTCCTAGGTATTTAATTAATTTATTTATTTTTTGGTGCAATTTTAAAAGGTATTATTTTTTTACATTCCCTTTCTGATCTTTCATTGTTAGTGTAAGGAGATGCAACCAATTTCTGAATGTTAATCTTGTATCCTGCTACTTTGCTGAATTCATTTATTAGATCTAGTAGTTTTTGTGTGGAGTCCTTAGGATTTTCTTTATATAGTATCATGCCATCTGCATATAGTAACAGTTTTTACCTCCTCTCTTCCAATTTGGATACATTTCATTTCTTTTTCTTGTATGATTGCTGTGGCAAGAACTTCCAATACTACGTTGAATGGAAGTGGTGAGAGTGGGCGTTCTTGTCTTGTTCCAGATTTTAGTGGGAAGGTTTCAGCTTTCCATCATTGAGTATTATATTGGCTATGGGTTTGTCATAAATGGCTTTTATGATGTTGAGGTATGTTTCCTCTATACCCACTTTGGTAAGAATTTCTGTCATGAATGGATGTTGAATTTTGTCAAATGCTTTCTTGAAGTTGCTAAATTTAGATAAAAGGAAATCCTGCTGTTTACAAAAACATGGCTGGACCTTGAGGATAATATGCTAAGTAAAATAAGTCAGATGCAGAGAATCAGGGTATGTGATCAGCTTGTGCTCAATTCCCTGATTAGCTGATGTCTTGGAATCTCAATTTTCAGTTTTCTGGCTCTAACCAGTCTGGGGGCTACATGCTGGAGGCATACTGATGCAGGTAACTTCTGGTTAACTTACAGTTAAACTAGTGGGGGTTTTAGTATCTTCAGAACAACTTAGGGATGTGCTTCAGACTTATCTTTACCTTTGAAACAGAACTAGGAGTCTTTGTGACTGAGTTATTATGTTTAACTGTTTAAGTTACAGCCATAACTGCTTAAGTTATGGCTACTCTCCTGCCTGAATCTCCTATCTTTGTTTCTGCATTCCTTGCTTCCCCAAACATTAACTGTTAAGGCCTATTCTTTGTTCTACATGGAGGGCCTAGGAGGTCATGGTGTATTTCTACAGCTGCTTTTCCCAATCAACAATTAGCAGGGACACAGAGGATTCTGTCACCGGGAAGGTCCCGCAGGGTCTTTCTCAGTTTCAATGTGGGAATTACATGTTCTTTAAAGGCTTAATAGAAACATTTTTTTGTTTGCAGTTTTCTTCCCAAAATTAATTGATGAATTTGTTTGTTTGCTTGGTTTTGGGGATTTGAGCTATCATTTATTATTGGTTTATAATTTTATTATATTGGAATTTATTGAAATGTTACTTTTAGCTTTCCCCATGGTCAATTTGGTGATGGCCCTGTGTATAGTTGAGATGTATCTTTTCTATATCTTGGATTCAAAGTTCTATTTATACATATTTACCAGCTCCTTAAATGTGATAGTCAAACCCATTAAATCCTTGCTTTTTCTTTTGCTTACTATACCCACTGATTTTTCAGAGAGAGCCAGATAATTTAAAAATCATTTTGATTACTCTGTATGCAGTGTGCAATTTTTTCAATTGTAAGTTACCTCAAATCCTTTTAGATTTAGAAACAAATCTATAGAATGTAGTCTTCTGTGAGTTTAAATGAGGACTGGAGTCTTTCCCTCCTCCTTTTCCATAGTTCATAGATTACTTTGCAACCAAACGTGCTTCTATATGTTCTTCCAACAACACCAGAGTGATATCTAAGGAGTCAATACTGTACCAATCAGAAAATGCCTGATTGGAAACAGTTGGTCAACCTCAGCGTTTTTCTTCCCTTAAAAATATGGATACACTGAAATTTGTATAAACTGCCACTACTGAAAAAGAATACCTCATTTAGAATGTAATGAAGGTCAAACATCTGTCTGCCTTACTCTCTTTTAATTATGGGCAGTGCCATGCCTTTATGGGCATAGGCATTTAAATGTGCCACACACACACTATGGGTTTAACCCCTGTGGGAGCAACACTTTAATTATTTTTGCTGAACAAAGAAAAATAATACCTGGATTTCATATTACAAACATGAAAAATGACTACCTCACACCAGTCTATAGACGCATCAGGGTTGTTGCAGAGTTTCCTGTAAAAGCATTTCGCATCTTGATTCTTCACTTCTGGACCAAAGAGTTCCTGTACGGTCGCATAAAACTTGTCGTAATCAATTGCATCTGCATTGTAACAAAGCACAAGAACATTGTCATAAAATTCAAAGAAATATATTGCATTTTTCAGCTGCTTTTTCCCCATTTTCTAATCTATTTCATTATTTCAACCTATAAAAACCATATTCTACTAAAGTTTAAAGATCTTTTCATGGGAACATAACTAGGCTTTTGGCTAGAATATTACTTAGAAGAAAATATTTTACTTTGGTGTTTAGTATCTCCTCCATAGATTTTGTCTCAATTATTTTAGGCATTTTGTTCAGGAATACAAAGATAAGAAAGTGAATTACTTCTTTCCTATTGGGAAAAAGTTTTACTAACAGGAGTGTTTGCTAGAGCTAGTCTTGGGTGGAAGATAGAAGTGAGCAAAGAGCAATTTTTTTTTTGTTTTTTTTTTCTTGCCAAAATTTTATTATTTTATTTTTTGCATGATGTCTTTAATTCATCTCAGCATATTTTTACAAATGATGTAAAGTGAGGGTGTTTCATTTTGGATTTTCTAAGAAGCAGACTCCAAGACAGATGCAGAATTGCAAGAGATTTATTGGGGGGAAACTCCTATGAAAAAGGAAGAACGGGAGCAGGAGTAAATGATGAGAGACTTCAGATCATAATAGAGTTCTGATACATATTCAGGGAAAGATAGGTGAATTCATTCAACCCATGAAAGACAGGTCTCCATACCAGTTTTCAACAGGACTCCCAAAGATCCTGAGCTTTCACTTGCCCCTTACTCCTCTTAGGTCTCAGCAAAGGTATTGTTACTGGAAGTGGTGTGGTTAAGAACCTACCTGCAGGTTCCTTGGTTCCTAGGATTCTCCTGACCCTACACCCTTGTAATTCATCATTTTCCACACTTCATCTAGATCCTTTTAATGCAGAGCCCATTCAATAATGTTCTTCCTATCTACCGTCATTGTTTGGGTAACTTCCATCTTTCTCTTTACTATTTGCAGTTGTACTGTAATCTTTGAAAGGCTCCAATCTCTTTTGCACTATCTCTTCTAAAATCTCTCCCCTTGAAATAATTTTTATTAATGTCAAATTTCCTAAAGCTTTGGATAATATCCGACTTCACCTGACATTTTATCACTAGCTGCCATGCTGCCATATGCTAGACAGAGTAAAAACAATCTGGACTCTAGTTTGTCAATTATTGATTTTTGTGAGCCACACTAGTAACTTAATATCTCTGACTTTCCACTTTCCCATCTATTATATGGGCAAAATTACAATCACTACAAAGAACAATTGTTGATTGATTCTTTGACACTGTAAACAGACACGCACACAAACCACACCATTGACTGAATATTGATTTTGAAAAATTTTGTGATTCACTGGGGTATAGCTATTGAGTCTCAGGACCAGAAGGAGTTAGACACAAATATGCATTAAACAACTGTTACGTGTCAGAACTGAGCTAGACAGTGGTCTTAGAATGGAAAACTATATAGACAAGACCCCTTCCTCTGTAGTTTACATTCTAGTGGGAGAAACAAAAAATCAACAAGTGAACAAAATATTTACAGATTGTGACAGGCAAGACTAATTACTAGAGATAAATCCAATCCAACGTTTGGATTAGTGGTTATCTGTGTAAAAGGGCATGAGAGAATATTCTGGAATGATAGAAATGTTCCCTGTCTTGATCCGGTTGGTAACTACAGGTATGTTTACATATGTCCAAATTTATCGAGTTATACACTTAAGATTAGTGCTCTTTCTGTGCTTTACTGTATGTAGGCCATACCTTAGTAACAATTTGAGAATCATTAAGTATAGAGTGAGATAAGTGCTCAAAAGGAAACCAATAGGGAGCTGTGATAGAATTATCTAGTGCTTGTGTGTGTGGGGTGGACCCGAGGGAATCTCTTTCTAAGGACAGGTAAAAAAAAATAAACCTGAGACCTGATAAGCAAAAGGAGTCAGCCATGTGCAAAGGTAGACAAGAGGATTTTAGGCAAAGGCTGACAAACACAAAGGCACTGAGGCAGGAAAGAGCTTGGTGCATTCTGGGAAGGTCAGTGACATGAAGTATAGTGAGGACTGGGGAAAGTACCATGAGGTGAGATCAGAGAGGAAGGAGGGCCAAGCTAGAGTTAGAAGTTTGTATTTTATTCTAAGCATAATGGTGAGCTATCACTAGAGAGTTTGAAAGACACTGGTGGCTGTGAGGAGATAAGAGTGAAAGCTATAAAATCACTGAGGGGCTCGTGCATTTAACCCGGGTTTCAAATGTGGAGGCTTAGGCCAGGATGATACTGAGGGTGATGGTACATCCTGAGCTGCCATGGAAGTCTCATTTATGCCTGCTTTCTCAACTTTATTATTATTATTATTTTTAGGCCACTCCCTGCCACATGTGGGATATTAGTTCCCTAACCAGGGATCAAACCCATGCCCCCTGCATTGGGAGCATGGAGTCTTAACCACTGGACCACCAGGGAAGTCCCTCAACTTAATTATTAGTAACATCCCCTTTCACTCTTGAAAGTGTCATCAACTGGATGATAAGTGGTATAGGCATCAAAGAGATAGCACTGAGATGGTGAGATGTGGTTGGAAGTAGAATTGCAAAGACTTGCTAATAGCTTGGAAGTTGTTGGGGACAAAGTTGTGATTGAAGGACAGGCTGGGTTCTATTGTAATGGTTGCCATTCAGAGTGTTTGCCCTCCCTATCTCACAGGGCTACTTGGCAACGTCAGCAGACATTTTTTGATTGTTACAACTAGGGATGGGGGTGCTACTGACATCTGATGGGTAGAGGCCAGAGATGCCACTAAACATTCTGCAATGCACAGGATAGCCTGCCCTACCCCCGGCCTCACACACATACACATATACAGAACAAAGAATTATCCAGCCCCAAATGTCAGTGGTGTCAAGGTTGAGAAACCCTGTTCTAGAATGACACTCAGGTTTCTAATTTCAAAACTCAGCAGATGATGGTGCTATTTACCAAAACAGGGGCAAATGAATAAGGACCATAATTCTTGGGGAAAACAAACCATTCAATCTTGGTCATATTAAGTTTGATTTTCATATGAGAGATCCAAATAGCTTAGCTGTTTTAAATTCATACCAACTAGTACAAGATAGGTGTCTCATTCTAAATGTCACTGGATGAGGATTATAAGACTTTCCTTTCTTGGCATGATTTTAATCTTATTGGGTAATTGACAAGAAGATTTAAGAACAATATTGTACAGATGAAATCCTGCAATGTACTTGGTATCATTTTTGAGGTAAACAACTATTCTATTAGAAATGTTCTCTCTAGTTCTTAGCTTCCTGCCTATGGTGAGAGGTAGACACTATTGTCCTGTATTTATAAGGGAATATGAATGTATGCCAGTATTAGCAGTCTGATCAAAGTTCAGATTACATTTCTCCCTTCTCAGCCTTTCAGTTTAGTCCTTGTCATAAAGGTAATTTATCTAGCAGTACTTAGTTTTGATCAAATCTAATATATATACATATACATATAAACTATACTATAGTACATTATAATATAAAATATATATCTATATGTCTATAATATATATATATGTTCTCTCTCTCTAAATATATATATATATGTATGTGTGTGTGTGTATACAAACATATATACTACAGAAGAAGGAAATTTTCCGTGTGGCTTTGTAATTGCAAGCTTGTAAATGTAAGCAAGGTTAACCTGTTAACTTACCACACCTTTAAGGCATACTTCCTGGCTTCAGACTCTGGGCTAACCCTGGGGTTACAAAACCTTCAAAGCACTCACAGTTCAATGCAGGAAAGAATGGGCAGGTATTTAATACTCACATGTATATAAATTTCTGCAGCTTAAGATTAGCAGATATATTCCTTGTGATGTCAATAAAATGCTTCAAAAGTTCTAAGGATGGCTTTGCTTAGGGAAAGTTTGGAAGTTTTTATGAAGAAGTGATATTTGATTTGGGTCTTGAAAAATGAGCAAGAGCTTATAGGCATAAAAATGGGAAGAAATGCACTACACATTGCAGGGATGACACGTGCAAAATCAGAGTCGTTAAGAGTATGCCATGCTTGGAAATGCTGAGAGATTCATGTTAGGGCAGAGGTGCATGAAGGGAACTTCCAGGAGCTGAAGCTGGAAAGGTAGGTTAAGGGATGACTGTGAATAGACCTGGATGCCAAGTTAATGTATATGGAATTTAAGGGTGAGCTAATAAGCCAGGAATGTGACAATTCAAAACAGATTTTTAAAGGAAAATCTCCCTGCAGAAGTATACAGAAAGGAATAACTCTTGGCAAGAAGACCATTATATCAAGAGGCTGCTATAATAACCCAAGAGTGAGATACCAAAAATTAGTCAAAATTTATACCAAGACACCTGACTTAGGAGACTAGGTAGATGATGTCTCGGCTAGAAGACTGAGAGACAACACAGGCAAAGCTCAAGAAAAAAAAGAGCAAAAGAAAGAATTACAAGAGGAGAAAATAAGAAGAGAGTGGTGTGATGAGAGACACTGAAGGAGAAAATTTCTAGAAACAGTGGCAGCTAACTGTTAATGTAGTAAAATGGCCAAGTAAGCTGGAAGATATAAACAAGTTATTGAATTTGACAGGCATATTAGGTGATCGAATACCTAGGTAAAAGCATTTTTTCAGCAAAGTGATGAGGGAAGCCAGACTTGAGTTGATTGAAAACTAAGTGGTGACACTATGGGGAAATTTAGTGGAGAAGCAAAGGAAAGACATACAGCTTAAAAGGAAGAGAAAGTCAAGGTCAGGACCATGGTTATAATTTTAGTTTTAGAAGATAAAGCCAGTGGAAAAGGAGGTTTTGCAGTTGTTGCAGCAAGGTGATAGCTCTGGAGGGGAAGAGGGCTAGAAGAAAGTGGAAGAAAGGACAGGTGCTGCTTCAGGTAATTTGGAAGTGGAAGAAAGGGAATTTGAGAGAATTCTTGCCTTTTGGCTTTGCTTTCACTTATGATGTTGGAAGATTGACTGAGCGGAGGTGAGTTCCTGTAGAGGATTCAGAAAAAGTGGCAAGGGTTTGGAAAATCAGTTATACAGAGAGTTAAAACAAACTGAGTAGGGAAAAATGAAAGCTTATTGAGTAGTTTAGAAAGCCCAGCCAAATTCTCTGTCATCTAACAAAAGCATATCTGAAAGGTCTGAATCAGCTGTAACACTTAGGAATTGAATGACTTGAGAGATGATTTAACCGTACCTCTCATTTTTTAACAAATAAAATGGGGATATAGCAATAATAGTAATAGTTGTCTATTAGAATTATTATGAGAAGTAATTAAATTATATTTATTAAAGTGACTTGTAAATTCTTAAATGCTATTCAAATAACACCATTTTGGGTTTGAACACCCAAAGTCAACATTTTCACTTATTCATGACTATACAACCTGGCATATTAAAAGGCTGGCCATGCTGACCCTTTAGCAGTTATGTGGGCCCTGCTTCTTTCCTCACAACAGCAGGATTTGTTCTGTTAGCCTTGTTACTCTGCTGTTAAGCCTTGCTCTTCACTGATGTCCTCAATGCTCTGAAGCTACACACTACACCACTCCCCTTCAACCTTGACCATGGAGCTGTACTTTCAGTTCTGTGTTGGTATCTGCTGCTAATAATCCTGGCAGACAATTGTTCATTGTTTCCCTTACCTTCTCATGCTTGAAATTATTCTAGCTTAAAGACGCGGGGAGAGACCCAGAGAGTGAATCATGGTAAGGTAGAAAACTTTGCCTTACTTATAAAAGTCTTTATGATCTTGTGATATCGTTAAGTAAAGAGATGGCAGGTGGCTCATGTGGCTTGCTAATGTTCACTATGCACTACTGAGAGTCCCAGGGCAATCAGTGAGCCATCAAATGGTAGATCCCACAGAAGAACGCTTAAATGTCATTTAATCCAACCCCCTAATTTTATACTTGAGTCAACTAACATTCAGAAAAATGAAAAGAGCTTCCTCAAGTCCACTTAGCTATTCAAGGACAGATTCAGAATGAGGACTTGAAGCCCCCCATTCAATGTCTTTGCTATTAAGCTATGTTGCTTCTCCATGATGGCTTAAAACTTTTCCCAGGTCTAATCAACGGACCCAACTGGACTGCCCTGTGATCACTGATCTTACCTTCTTTCTGGATAAAAAAGCCAGCTCTTTCATCTCTTTTCTGGGCTGCTATACATTCAACCAATTTTTCAAACCCTCTCAAGGCTGTCCTGAAATTGCTAACCTGAAGTGCAAGGTTGAAATGTTTTTCTTCCCTGATATCCATAGGGACATAGGGAATCTTTTATTTCTGTCCAGAAATAACAGTGTAAATTTGCCAACTTAGAAAACTTTCCAGTTGTTACAATGTCTCCCTGTTACCTCAATTTTTGCCCTAAGTCTCATTCCTTTGATCTTAAAATCCCATACTGTGGGTAGGAATAAGAGTTGCTGCCACTAGGATGATAGCAGGGAGAAACACTGACTTTGGTCTAATGCATTTCATACAGGCAAACATTTCAGTACAAATCCTGACCTCATAATGTTACCAGTGTCATGCATATGGTCCTCATTGCATCATAATATATCTGTAACATCATCCTTCCTTCACAAGGAGGAGATTGAGATTTCTTTCCCCACAAATTGTGTGTGTGTGTGTGTATACACTGCCTAAGAGGGAAGAAAAATGGGTAAAGACCACGTAAGGAAACTGGTGGGGATAAGCCAAAGGACAAGGGTTAGGGAGCGCAGAGAAGGCCTCATTAATAGAAAGACATCTGGGCACAGACCAGAGGGACGTAAGGTAGCAAGCCATGTGGGTAAATGGTAGAAGGGTGTTCCAAGAACAGAAGGCATAAAGTCCTGAGATCAAAGTGTGCTTCACGTATCTGAGAAACAGCGAAGAGATCATGTGACAGGGGTGATGTGGGATGGGAAAGAGAAGTGGGGAGATAAGGTCAGAGAGTTGGGGGGCAGGGAGCAGATTTGTAAGGACAGACTATACAGTAATCCCTAATCTACTATTGAGTAGAATACTGATATGATCTGATTCACAATTGAAAAGGATTGTTTTAGCTGCTTTGTGGAGGTAAATTGAAGGAGAGAAAGAATAAAAGCAGGGAAACAAATTAGGTGGCAATTTCAATAATCCAAGTGAGAGTTAATAGTGGTTTAGATTAGGATATTAGTGATGAAGGTAGGGCTAAGATGTCAGATTGTATGAGGGTAAATATGACAGAATTTGCTGATAGATTAGATGAGAGTGTGATAGCAAGAGAAGGATCAAGAATAACTCCAGGGATTCTGGAAGGATAGAGTAGTTACTCATTTTGGGGGAGCAAGTCAGTGGGAGGAGCAGATTTTGGGGGAAGAATTAAGAGTTCAATTTGGGATGTGTTAAGTTTGAGATGTCTATTAGATAAACAATTGTGGAGACTGAATACTCAGATAGAGAAATCCAGGGTTCAGGGGAGAGCTTGAGAATCATCAACATTTAGGTGGTATTCAGAGCCACTGGACTGGATGAGATCTCCTTGAAGAAGCAAAATAACTGAGGACCAAACCCTGAGCATGCCAGTGTTCAGAGTTCAGAGTGATCAGAATGAACCACTTACAGAGACTAAGTAGGAGTGTCCAGTGAGGTAGAAGAGCCAAGAGAAAGGAGTATTTCAGAAACCAAGAGAAGAAAGTGTTTTGAAAAGGAAGGAAACATTGGAAGGGCTATCAGCTTACTCAATAAAGAAATTGCATGGGAAGAAAAAAGAAGGAAGGAGAACCTGCAGGTTAAAAGGAAATTTAAAGACACACCAACTAGTCATAGTATGTGGACTGCATTTAGATCCTGACTCAACGATCAAACTGAAAAATAATTCCAACATGTCTGAGATAATTGGAAATTGGAACACTGACTAAGATATTTGATGATACTGAGAAGTTACTGTTCATTATTTTAGATGTAATAATTATATATTATATTATTGTTATGTGATATATTTTAGAGTGTGAAATAAAAGTCATATTTTATGGCAAGACAAGAAAAATTTAAACATAAAATATTTCTTTGCCCTTTGGCCTCCTCTCTGTCCTCTACTGTGCATTGTGTATCTGCATTATGCATTGACCAAACCTTCCCCATCAGTAGAAATACCTGAAAGAGCAACATTCTCCTAGCACCAAAAAAAAACAGCCCCTTAAAAGATAACACTCCTTTTTCATCTTGCAAGGGGCTACAGTGACACTTAGATCTGAACTGTGTAAACTGTCAATAATATGTCATTTAATGTACAGCCCTCTGTCTCAAAAAACTTCACAAGAACTGTGCCTTGACTTCTAACAGGCAGAAAAGTTCTTGGAGCTTTCTCAGATGCTGTTCCTGGGTTATAATTCTCAAATTTGGCTAAAATTGAAATTTTCCATTTCTTTCATAGATTGACTATTGATTAAGTTTCATCGACAAGAGCTACATACTGAAGTATTTACAGATAAGCGTTAAAATACAAAGGAGTGGCAAACTGTGCCAAATACTGATGATAGGCTATATAAGGTGAGGACTGATGATTAACCATTGGAATGTGCCTTATGGTGACCTTGAGAAACACCATCTCAGTGGAATGGTGGATCAAAGAGAGGGTGGGAGGAGGGACTGTGGAAACAGCAAGTATAAATGCATATTATGGCAGTGGCTTTTGGGAACATCTTAAAAGTATAAGCTGGAGCAATTCACAGTTATTGTGGCCATTTTTAGAGCTACAGGATGCAGTGGTACCTGTATTTTCTCAATTGCAAAAATGATATAACCATCAGTTTAAAGAGCTTAAAAGATATCACTCATATTCCCACCCCTCTTACAAAATTATTGATTTTAGAATATTTCCTTCTAGGCTCAGGCCACATACTTTGATAATTGTATGCAGTTTCAATAGAATCATGCACATTATTTAAATATTAATGTATTCTTTCATAAATCTGTCCCCATGTTTCTAATATCCTTCATAAGTATATATTTTTTCTTTTCCATCTATTTTTCTCAACCAAATATTTAATTATTTTATTAATTGCTTTTTTACATATAAATGATTGTGAAGGTGATTGATATAAAATTTCAGAAGCAAGCACACATCTAGCTGTGTAAGGAAAGAAATAATATTGCCACTCTTAGAGAAAGGCTCTAGTTAAAAAAAAAATAGTTGGAATGATTTCCTTGAACTATTTGGCTTCAGCTTCTATGAGTCTTATAAGATCTTGTGTGTGGAAGTCAGTGACCAAGGCCATGACATAAGGCCCATAGTTAGGTCCTCAGCTGGTCTGTGATGTGGCCCAGGCACCAGCTATCTGGTAGAAATCCTGCCAGAAGCAATACGTTGCTCTGCTTTTTCTGCTTCTGAGTTCACCCTAGTCAACTCTAGTTATCAACATAAGTAAGTGAAGGACCCCTCTGGCGTGAAATGAGGATTCTTGACTGGTGCGTGTGGCAGGGCAGGCAGGAGCTTCAACATTGCATGATGCTGGCCAGCCAGGTACTGCTAAGAATCTGGGCCATGTTCACCCAGGTATTTACAAGATAAAAAAATAATACAAGAGCAGAAGATACCTTGATAACTCTCCTCCGCATGTCTGTCTCTTGAGTTACAGCCAAAACCGATGTCATATATATCAGGGCATAGCTGTCATACTGTTATTTCCCTTTGCCATCACTTTGGAAATTCCCTTATCTTTTCTCTTTTATCCTGTATCTTACTTTTCCAGGGTTTATTTCCTCATTTTGGTGGCTTGCATCTAGAAATAGTTGCCTGGAAGATAAATGTTTGATACCTTACCCATCTGAAAATATTCTTAATCTTCTTTTGCATTGAATGATATTTGGGTAAGTATAGAATTCCAGGCTGGAAATTGCTTTATTTCAGTGTGTTGAAGATAACATTCCACTGTCTTTTTGCTTCTGGTGTTGCTATTAGAAGAAGTCTATTTTGATCAGATTTTGTTGCTGATTATAAGCTATTCTGATCTCTGATCCTTTGTACGTAACTTATTTTATTCCCGATCCCCCACCTCAGGAAACCTATAAATGTTCTCTTTGTCCCCATTGTACCAAAATTTCATTATAATGGGTACTGCTGTGGAGAATATATGTATATATAGATATAGATATATATAGATAGAGATATAGCTAGAGATAGATATACATTAATCATAACTTCTCTAACCAGTTCCTTTAAGAAATTGAATGATTATTCTTCTATAACTCCTTTGTCACCCAAACTCTGCTTTATAGAGCAAGATTATAAATGAGATTCCATTTTGTAAAAAATACTAATTAATTATTTATTTGGCTTCATCAGGTCTTAGTTGCAGTAGGCAGGATCTTTAGTTGCAGCACACAAACTCTTAGTTGTGGCATGTGGGATCTAGTTCCCTGACCAGGGATCGAACCCGGACCCCTTGCATTAGGATCACAGAGTCTTAGCCACTGGACCACCAGGGAAGTCCCAAGATTCCATTTTAAAACAAATGTATGTATTTGGGGGGAGGGGAATGTGAACAGGTACCCAATTTTCATTAAACTGATCCCTACATCTCACACATCTGAGAAGTTGTATGCACAAAGAGAATTGACATTCAGAGCTTGAAGGTATGCCAGATTTTCTTTTTTGAAAAAGTTCAATATCATTCACTAACTTATGTTTCCTAAGGCCAGAAATTGTTCAGATATATTTGGCCAGATTTTCTTCAAGGCCTTTTCTGCTTCTCACTAGGAATCACAGTTCAGACATGTCAGGGAAGGATGAGTTCCAGCCCTTGGAAGGAGATTACTCAGTTGAGTAAGGGTCGAAGAGTCCTCTTAGCTGACATGTGCATGACACAGAAAGCTAAGAGTTATCAGTGATTCTGAGCAAGAGTGGCAGATAAAACCTGTCTCCATTCACACCCTCATACTCTGTAAAAGATTTTTTTTGGAATATGAGGGTTGTGATGATTTAATGCTCCAGAGTGGGAAGGTATTAAAATGGCCTTCTTTTTGTCTTGCCAGAGGCTCCACTTGAGGAATCCCCCCATTCTAGAAAAAGTGCTATACTGCCCATGTAGGAGGATGGGCTGAGAAGTGGAGGCACTGAGAAACCGATTCTTCACAGATGAGTCTATTCTCACCTTCAAAATACTTAAGAGGAGGCAGGTTCATCAAGAGGTTGAGGAGACCCTTGGTGAGCACTTCCTTAGAGAAAAATTTTAGAGTAGTCAAGTGACCATAACTTTTATCCACTTCTTTCTACCCAACTGGCACTGAAGGGGACAGTCTGTGGCCAGTTCTCCAACAGCAGGCCACATCCAGGATTTGGTAGGGCAAGGATGCATACATATTTCCAGAGGGCCAGACGCAAGACTCTGAGTAGAAGAGCCAAGCTGTGTCCTCTTAGCACTGCCTGTAGGGTCTAAGGGCCTCTAACCAGGATCTGAGAGGTAGACCCAAGGAGCCAGCTGACAGAGGCATTGCCCCTGTCGAGGGAATTGTGGGAGAAATATCTCCAGTGACCTCAGTCCTCTAGAGATCCCACAAATCACCCCAGGAGAGAAAAACACAGCATTGAAAATCTGCTATAATCAGAGGGCACCAACATCAGATGACAACTTTATCAATCAAGGAAGATTTTTCCTCAAAATCTCAGAGGGGGGCCCAGAGCAGCATCTAAAGGTAGTGGTCAAGGAAACAGGAGAAGCTAAGTTTGTTGTTTCCTCAACCCCCATCCCCAGAAGTTCTCCAGGCTACAGCAGGCTCTGTTTTGGAGGGTTGACAGATGAGTTTTCCAAGAGTTTTAACATTTCATTATTACAATGTTCTGGACTTTATATTACTTGAAAGTGAGCAGAAAGGCTTTGAGAACTGATAAAATGTCAACGAAGGGCAGTGAAGAATAAGTGGAAAGAATGTATCTGAAATGAGTACTGCCAGAGACAGTAAAGTTACTTTTTGCTTGCACTATACTGAGTCCAGCTCACTCAGTAAATTGGTTACATCTGCAGACACTGTACTTCTCCTACTTTGAGAGAGTGAGATGCAGGCATAATTGGCATAAGCTTTTTATTGTACTAAAATACACACCACATAAAATTTACCATTTCAACCATTTTAAGTGTACAATTCAGTGGCATTAAGTAATACACAATTTTGTGCAACCATCACCACTATCCATTTCCAGAAGTTTTGCATCATCCCAAACTGAAGGTCTGTACCCATTAACCACTAACTCCCCATTCCTCCCTCCCCTCAGCCTCTGGTGACTACTATTCTACGCTCTGTCACTGAATTTGCCTATTCTAGGTACCCCGTATAAGAGGAATCTGTAATATTTGTCATTTTGTGTCTAGCTTATTTCACTTAGCATAATGTTTTCAAGGTTCATCTATAATGTAGCATGTATTAGAATTTCATTTATTTCTATGACTGAATAATATTCCATTGTATGTACATAACACATTTTGTTTATCCATTTATCTGTTGATGGACATTTGTTCTACTTCCACCTTTCGGTTATTGTGAATACTACTGCTATGAACACTGGTGTACAAATACATGTTCCTGTCCCTGTTTTCAATTCTTTTGGCTATACGTCTAGGAGCAGAATTGCTGGATCATACGAAAAATCCGTGTTTAACATTTTGAGGAACGCCAAGCTGTTTCCACAGTGGCTGCACCATTTTACATTCTCACCAGCAGCACAGCAGGGTTCTAACTTCTCCACATCCTTGTCAACACTTTTTAGTTTCTTTGTTGTTGTTGTTTTTATTTTTTGATAATAGTCATCCTAGTGGGTGTGTGGTTTTGATTTGCATTTCCCTAATAACTAAAGATCATCTGTTCAAGTGCTTATCAGCCATTTGTATGTGTATCTTTGTAGAAATATCTGTTCAAGTCCTTTGACGATTTTTGAATTTGGCTTTTTGTTGTTGTGTTGTATGAGTTATGTGTTCTGGATATTAATCCCTTATCAGATATATTATTTGAAAATATTTTCTCCTATTTTGTGTGTTGTCTTTTTACTCTCTTGATAGTGTACAAAAGTTTTTCATTTTGATGAACAAAAGTACAATTTATTTTTTCTTTTGCTGTCTATGCCTTTGGTGTCATATCCAAGAAATCATTGCTGAACCTAATGTCATGAAGATGTTTTGTTTCTTCTAAGAATTCTATAGTTATAGCATTTAAGTTTAGCTCTTTGAGTCAATTTATGTATCTGGTATAAGGTAAGGTTCTAACTTCATTTTTTGCATGTGGATATCCAGTTTTCCCAGCACCATTTATTGAAATGTCCTTTCCCCACTGAGTAGTCTTGGCATCCTTGTTGAAATCTCTATTCATTACATAGTCTGTCCTTATGCCAGTACTGCACTTGCTTTTTAAGTTGTAGTATTCTTGGCATTATCCTACGATTACATAATTCTGAAAATGAATAGAAACATATATCATTACTGACAAAGTGAATAATATTTGTAGTATCATTACCCGTTTCTGTCGAGTATAATAAATAACCTTAACAGTTCATTGTATTATAAAAATAAATCTATCAAAATTTTTAAACATTTGCCCAAAGCCTCTTATTCCCTTTTTTTTTCTTCACTGATATTATTCCTCTTGCTTAGGCATTGCCCTGGACTTTACTCTAAAGCCAAAGTCCTTTTACTAAAATAGCCAAGAACCTGCATTATCTGGCCAATCACTGCTCACCTACTTCTCTGCCCTTATTTCATAATTCTCATTCCACTCCAGCCACATTGGTTTCTTTGTTTTTCCTCCAATATGCCAAGCACAGTCCCACCCCATTACATCTACTGTGTACCTGCAGTACTCAGTGAGGCTATCTGTAACCACACTGTACAAAATAACAACCTCTCCCCTCCCTCCGAAATACCCTTTCTCTGCTTTACTTTTCTTTGTCACATTTCACAACACTACATATGTACTTATTTGATAATCATCTGTTCTCCCAACACCACCAGGATGTAAGCTTTGTTAGAGCAGGGACTCAGCACCAATGAATGAATGAATGAATGCTTTAGGAAAGAATATGAGTCCTCCTTCATTCATTCAACTAATATTTATTGAGACCTTACTGTAGACTAGTCAGTAAATGGCATAGACATTAAACATACAGAACTTGTTAAATGGTTGCACAAATCTAAAATACAAAATTAAATGAGTTTTTTAAAGAAGTGGGTAAGTCAGTCTCACAGACAAATCCAGATTGGAAGCCTTAGTGACAAATCAAGATTTTAAGGACTGAGCACACTGCCCCTCAGCTATTGCTCAATGCACCCTGACGATCAGATTCTACCCCCCAAGAAACTTGTAATGGAGGTTCACTGAGGCTAGTCATTCTCTACCGATCTTTTGAATGGAGATGGGAGGAGGCACACACCTTCGTGGAGGGCAATTACTTTGCCCTTGCACAGACCCTGTGCTAGCCAGCAGTGCCCAAGAAAGGCTGCAGGTCTGGCTAGGGACTGCATCCCCTCGGGCCCTTTTGGGGCCTGTGCAGAGGCAGCAGCGCAGCCCTGCAAAGACTGATCAGTTCACGGACCTGTGCTTGACTTGCCCTCTGTTTTCACTGTGTAAAAGGCCAGAGGAAATGTGCTGCTTCAAGTATAGCACCACCTCTGCACCTGCTAGATATGGTCTAGAGCTTGAGGGCGCAGCCTGGGAGGTTGCCACAGTGAGGGCCTTAGCGACAGGGTGTATCCACTGCTACTTCAGGGAGGACAGGAAGGACAATATGGGCAGGCCTGGGGTGTGGCCTGGGTTTGCATTAAGTGTGCGACTCCGTTTGGCAGCGGATCGTAACAGCTTCCTGGGGAGGGAGAAACCAAGGACGGTGTAACCCCCTCATGAGAACGTGGTGGGCCAGGAGCCCATAAATGTTCCTGAATGAGTCGGTGGGTGGTGAACGCCAAGAGAGCTTCCGGCTGGGTGGGGGGGAGCTGCCGAGTGAGGAAACACGGCGGTTGATGTGCCTCCTGTCTCTCACTGACTGGGCGGGTGGGGCCGGGGTACCGGAAGGGGGCGAGGGAAGAGGAACCTGGAGAGCAGGAACTCCGCTAAGACTGCGAGAAGGGGCGGGGCTACGAGGCGCGTCGCGGCGGGACTACAATGGCGGGAAGGGGCGGAGTCACGAGGCGCGCCGGGGGCGGGGAGGGGGCCCCGAGCGGCATCTAGCTGCCCGCGCACTGGCCGGAGTGGGTGACGGATACCTCAGAGCGCCCTACGCCCCACCCAGAACCTAGCGCGCCGGCGCCCGGCTTGCACGCGGCAAGGCACTGCGGCGGCGGCGGCGGCGGCGGAGCCGGCTGGGAGGGCGGCGAGAGGCTGTGGCCTGGGCAGCCGAGGCTTACGCAGCGTGTCAACCAGGGCGCCTACGAGCTCCTAGTGCTTCTGCTCGGCTTCGTGGGACTGCTGGCCGTCGGCAGCAGCCTGCTGGTGCTCGTCCTCTACCTCAAGTTCCCGCGGCTCCGCAGCCCCGCCCGCCTCTTCCTGCTTCACGTTGGCCTCGGCAACCTGCTACCCTCCGTCCTCCGGGCCGCGCTAGCTTTCGCGTTCCGCCCGAGGGGCGGCGTGGTGGGGGGCGCCACGAACTGCGTGTGGGACGGCTTCAGCAACAGCCTGTGGGGTGAGTGGCCGGGGTAGACTTCCCGCTCCTGCGGCCTCCTGCCCCCGGCCCCGCCCTCTCCCGCTCCTGGACCCCAACCTCGTGGCGGTGCTCCCCTGACTTCACCTCCCCCTACCTCTCTTCTTCTGATCTCACCTCCTCCCTTGTGACCTCGCCTTCCCCCTGATCTCACCCGCTTCCCCCCACCTCTGCACCTTCCCCGCCGACCTCTTCTCCTCCAGCACTCGCTGATCTCCCTCCCTCCCTGTGCTCACCAGGCCCCACGCCAACCCAAACCCCAGCCTGTCTGCAGCCCCATCTCCCTTGTGCCCACCTCCTCCATACCCCTTTCTGGCCGTTGTGCAGCTCATCTTGCTTCTCTGCTTTCATCTCCTAATTTAATTCAACGGCACGAGACAATGGCTTTTACACTTTGAGGAAAGAAATGAGGGCTGTGGAGTTAAGAGATTCAAGGAAAAAAGTGTTTGATTTGTGAAAGTTGGAGAGGGTGATGAGGAAAGATCTAATTCCTATATTACTTCCCTAAAGTGAGAGGTAGAAACCTAACGTAGTAGTAATGTGTAAATTCTTTGAAAAATTTGCCCATTAGCAGTTGTAAACCTTTGACTGCTTCCTAGGAAGTGAGATCGTTTTATTCAGGTCCTCAGAATGCAAATTGGCATGTGCCCTATTAGCTATTTTTACTATAATTTCCTCCTTATAGTTTCCAGCACACCAAAATCTAAGGTGAGTTTGCAGATGGCCCAGAGAATCTCAACTCAGATGAACAAATAATTAGCTGTGCAGCCAGTAGATTTCATTAAAGTAGAACTTGATTGTGAATACAATACTCTTAACCCATATGGAAGATTTAAGTCTCACTGAGACTTGACATTTTGAAGGATGAACCACCCAGTGTGTCATTGAAGATGTGATTTTTCTAAGATTAGGAAAGTATCCTTTTGTGTGTGCTCCAGAATTTCATTTGTACAAAGATTTGAAATAGAAATGTATATTTCTCAGGTGTTAAATTTCCTTTTAAAAAAAAAGAATCCTGAAATCCATTGATAATTTATTACTGCCTTTATCTTGGCAGGTTTATGAGAATAAAATCTTTGTAGTGTTATCAAAAGTATTTTCTTATTCAACAACCTTCTATGTGGTGACAAATCCAAATATTGTATTTGTTATGATTCCTTTTTTTATATTTTGAGGGAAACAAGAAAATGCAATAGAGATCATAATTTTATTTATTTGATTGTCTCAATGATTCTAATATTCTAATACTACCTACCCCTTCCCCAATAACCCCTTATCTGAGAGCTTCATTTATACAAAGATTTGAAACTTGGGAGGGGGTTGTAGGTGTGTGAAGGTGGTGATATAGATCACACTATAGATTACACTCTTTGTATTAATTTAAAATACCTAACAGGCAATGTTTCAGGCAGGGCTAAGCTTTAAAGAGGGCAATTCAAGCCAAGCCCTAAAGTGGCATCGGTAGCAGAAATTGGGCCACAGACATTAAAGTTCTTATCTTTAAAAAGTGTTTTTTCTGTGCTGGGAAATTCAGCTTCTATCCTGACTCGGTGCCTGGGAATTTGAAAACAGGGGTATATTGAGTTTTTTATTAGTACCAGCATTCCCCTTCTTCCTCATCCCTTATATCTTGTGGCCCCACCCTGCTGTGTCTCCTTGTCTCTTCCATCCTTTTTCCTCCCTCATCATCCCTGCTTAGGTCTCACCCCAGTCAGAAGGGATTTTCTAAGACTGCTAGAAATGTTCACCACACAGTATTTTGCCTGACTACTGCTCTTTCTCTGGGCATTTCTTTAGTGCTTTCAACAATGACTTTAACCTGTTTTTAAGTTAGAGGTGGAAACTCTGGGGCAAGAGGTTCTGAGTCTTGTTTAAGCCCTGGGAGACAAGTCAATAGTGGGTTATGGTGGAGCTGAAAAAGTTCTTAGCAAAGATTAAGAATTTCTTTGCCTGGGGTAAATTCCAAAGACTGTGCTTCTAGGTAAGAGTTAAAGATGAAAAGAGGGAGGGTGCTTCCCTTATTGTTATCCCTGAGCAAGAACTAACCAACCATGGAGTACTGAAGGGGCAGAACATTTTAAAATACCAAAAGTGGCTGCTTGCTCCAGAGGCTTCTGGAGAGGCTGCCTTATCAAGTGGAAAGACCACTGGTCTGATGGTGTGAGAGTGGGTCCCACTCTTGATCCTGTGGCTACCCATCATGTGGACTTTCCCAGTCACTTAATTTCTCCAGCCATCAGTTTTCTCATCTTTTTTACGGGGTAGTTGAGCTAAATGTGTTAAGGTTGTCCTGTCCTGCTTTGTATTACAAGGACTCCTTTGATTCCTATAGGTTAGAAGGTGCCTGGTTTTAGCACTTATAGCTTATATCCTCTCCCTTACTCCCAACCCTCAGCTGTATCCCCTTCTAAACTGAGAATAAGTACATACTATGGTTACACTTCTTCACATACCCTCATGGGTTCTGTCTTCCTCTGCACACCCTGCTGGAAGAAAGCAGAATAAGTAACTCAAACATACTCACATACTTATGTGAGTAGCCTGGCAGCCACTTCATTCTGTGCTCAGTTTCTTGTTTCTGAGGGAATGTTGAAAGCAAGTGGAATCCCTGATATTCTTGAGGCAGAGGCTTTGACTAGACAGGACTATTAAGATTGCCATCTCAAACTGAGCAGTCAGTTCAGTGAATTAGTCAATTTAATCTAAGTTCCAATTGAACAGCTTGTTTTACAGATGTCTAGGATAATTAGTCATCTTAGCCTAGGCGGACCCAATATGCACTGATCAGTAAGTATAGTGGTAGGAAAAATCAGAGCTCAAGAAACTCACCCTTACCGTGCAATGATGAATGACAGAAAGGCCACCTAGCATGTGTGTGTAATGCTTTAGCCTAAAGACTTCCAGGTGAGTATGCTTTTCAACCCTTTGGCTGTTGCACCTCTGGCCATACCTACCACCACACAGGTGTTCTGCACATGGAGTATAATCAGGATGATGCTGGACAGGAGAGACTTTCTTCACTACCACCTCCTACCCCTTCAAAAACAAGAACAACAAACAACATGTTAATCTTGGCAGAGGGTGTTTGGACAGCCCTTTATCTTGGAAGACAGAGATTCAGGGTCTCAGAGCTAGAGTCTTGCAAAATGCAAGTCACCCTATGTTGACTTGGGTTTTAGAAATAGGTGTTATTTTATGTTAAGATATTTTAACATATGGACCCAGGACTTTTTTAACTTATACCTAAAAAACACACCTGTGCGTATGTACATTCATATAAGGATTTCTTATAAAAATATTTTCCCTTCAGTAGACCAATTCTTTCATATACCTAAATATTTTTAAATGCTAGTTGTATTATTGAATTAATCCTTTTTTAATAATCTGAATAGCTAATTCAGTTGAAATAGTCTCATGTTGCTCCCATAAGAGTCAAGTGGTAGGTGGGACATGGAAGAATCTATTCATCTGTCCTAGAAGCATCCACACACTGTATTGCCACAGAAGTATGCATGCATAATCATGACAGTGTGCACATTGAATATAGTCTGTTTCCATAAACACAGTGGAGCCACATGTTACTTGCAATTTAATCTCGCAGTTGTATATCATTCAGATATTTAAAAGCAAAAATTATAGAATTTTATTATGTTAATTCTTCTTTATTTTTGTGGGATGTTATTTTATCCATTCTTCATTGTTGAATTACATGATTTGGAGGAGTCTGTACCTTTTGTTCATTTTCAGGAAATTAGAAAAGATGTGAGAAAGTATTTAATGACTTGCTTTAGTAGAGGCTCATGTCCTAAAAACAAGTTGGGCTCCATTGGATTGTAATTGCTGTTGCATGAAATTACTTTTCTCTTAATATTGTTTACAATTGTATTCTTTCTTGAATTTTCTTCTTTCAGAGAAGAGTTCCAGTCACAAATGCATATGTGATACTTTTTGACATTCACTGCTAAGATGAAATGCAGAAGTGAACACGACACACTCATTCTCGTATTCTCAGATATGATTAGATGTACTTTATCATGTTTTTATGCTACTGACCTATAAGAAAAAAATACTAAAAAAGGGTAGCAGTTAAACACCTAGGACCTGCAACTTCAGTACGTCTGGGATGATCTGGAATATCACAAGGAGAGATTTTATTACAGCATATTCACACCTTATCTGAGCCCTCAGCCTATGTTCATACACATTTCCTTCATTGGAAGTTGTCACCAGACGCTTTACCTCCCAGGATGGACAACAGGCTCCCAACAGAGTTTGATGTGGTTGTAATAGGGACAGGTTTGCCTGAATCCATCCTCGCAGCTGCATGTTCTAGAAGTGGTCAGAGGGTTCTGCATCTTGATTCAAGAAGTTACTATGGAGGAAACTGGGCTAGTTTCAGCTTTTCAGGATTGCTCTCCTGGTTGAAGGAATATCAGCAAAACAGTGACATTGGGGAAGAAAGTACTGCTGCATGGCAAGACATGATCCATGAAACAGAAGAAGGCATCACTCTTCGCAAGAAGGATGAAACCATTCAACACACAGAAGTTTTTTGTTATGCCAGTCAGGATGTGGATGGCAATATTGAAGAGACTGATGATCTGCAGAAAAATCCTTCCTGGGTAGCATCTAGTACCCTCATTAAACCTCTGGATTCTGCGTGCTTGTCTGAAGAAATGCACTCGTTATATGTTTCTAGCTATGAAGTGCCTGCAAAAGGGACTCCAGAAAACAATGGAGAAGTAACTGATACAGCAGAAACCTTGGTGAAAGAAGAATATTGTGGATATAAAACTTATAAACACAGAGTTTCAGATGGTGCTAAAGACGAAATCAAACCTATATTGGAAGACAACAGTGATCCACCAAAGAGAAACAGGATTACTTACTCTCAAATAGTTGAAGAAGGCAGGAGGTTTAATATTGATTTGGTATCAAAGCTGCTTTATTCCCAAGGACTGTTAATTGATCTTTTAATCAAATCAAATGTTAGTCGTTATGCAGAATTTAAAAATGTCACTAGGATTCTTGCATTTCGAGAAGGAAAAGTAGAGCAGGTGCCTTGCTCCAGAGCAGATGTCTTTAATAGCAAAGAGCTCACTGTGGTTGAAAAGAGGATGCTAATGAAATTTCTTACATTTTGTTTAGACTACGAGCAACATCCTGATGAATACCAAGCTTTCACGCAATGCTCATTTTCAGAGTACTTAAAAACCAAAAAATTAACCCCCAGCCTCCAACATTTTGTACTACACTCAATTGCAATGATGTCAGAGTCATCTTGCACAACAATAGAAGGCCTTAAAGCAACAAAAAACTTTCTTCAGTGTCTTGGAAAGTTTGGCAACACTCCCTTTTTATTTCCTTTGTACGGCCAAGGAGAAATTCCCCAGTGTTTCTGCAGGATGTGTGCAGTTTTTGGTGGAATATATTGTCTTCGCCATAAAGTACAATGCCTTGTAGTTGACAAAGAATCTGGAAGATGTAAAGCAATTATAGATCACCTTGGTCAAAGAATAAACGCTAAATATTTCATTGTGGAGGATAGTTACCTTTCTGAGGAAACATGCTCAAATGTGCAGTACGAACAGATCTCCAGGGCAGTGCTCATTACGGATCAGTCTATACTAAAGACAGATTCAGATCAGCAGATTTCCATTTTGATAGTACCTCCAGTGGAACCAGGAGCATGTGCTGTTCGAGTCACTGAATTGTGTTCTTCAACCATGACGTGCATGAAAGACACCTGTCTGGTACATCTGACCTGTTCATCTTCCAAAACAGCAAGAGAAGACTTAGAATCAGTGGTGAAGAAATTATTCACCCCATATGCTGAAACAGAAATAGACAAGGAAGAACTTGCAAAGCCAAGACTCTTGTGGGCTCTTTATTTTAACATGAGAGATTCCTCAGGAGTCAGCAGAAGCTCATATAATGGCTTACCTTCCAATGTTTATGTCTGCACTGGGCCTGACTGTGGACTAGGAAATGAACACGCAGTCAAGCAAGCTGAAACACTCTTCAAGGAGATCTTTCCAAGTGAAGAATTCTGCCCCCCACCTCCAAATCCAGAAGACGTTTTCTTTGATGGTGATGATAAGCAACCAGAGCCTCTTGGAGCCAATACTATAATAATAGCCCAACTAGAATCCTCTGAGGGAAGCAAAAACCTAGAAAGCTCAGAGAAGCACCTTCAAAATTAGAAAAAAGCAAACTGGAAATGCTACTTTGGGCCTTCATCCAGTATCACAATATTCTCATTTAAAGGACAGTTTCCTATATGAGTAATTAGAAGTGGTTATTTGATGAATGGCCTGCAGATGTTGTCTATAACTCTCTTTGTGACTTTCAGTTATTGGATGTATTTGTTAACCTATCAATAATTGATTTATTGGTTATTGGACTTCTTTTTGTTTCAGAATGGGCTCCATGAGCCAGAATCTTAAACAGGGTTAGCTTTATTTTAGTACTGGGTATACATGTGAGGGTTCCATATTAGCCATGGTGCTTAAAGGAAGATGGTATTGTATCTGCTGATCTTCAGATTTTATTATTGTCTACAGAACAATAACATCTAAGGAATATTTTAATTACTTTTGTAGCTATTACAGTTGCTACCACCTCTGAATAGTGAAACACACACAGAGGAAATTATGTGGGTCTTTTCTTTATAATATAAAGATAATATATTAAGTATGATCCTTTATTTGTGAAGGTGATGTCTACAATACATCTTGCAGTTTAATTCTCCTACTTGACCCTTGTAACCAATGAGGCAGTGATGCCACCACAGTCTTATACATTGTAAAAAGAGTCAGAGTTCATTTAGTCGTTGAAGAGCTCATTCTTGGGAGGTTCAGTCCAAAGAAAATCTAGGGGAAAAGATTAGTTCTGGTTTAATATTTCAGAAAATTTCTGAAGAGCACTGCTCTGGTACCTAAAAGAAAAGAACTAAGTAACTCAGGCTAAAGAAAAAATAAATTGCTTCAGGAAAAGATATTACAGAATGCTTGTTCTGAAATTGCTAAGGAGAAACTGAGTGAAGCATTTTTAACCTGGGATTACAGATGGTTTTTAAAATCCATCTGTAAATAGATTTCCCAAGGTTTCTCAGTGAAAGTGAAGCATACCATCTTGTTGACTCCACCACTTCAATTAGTAACACTACAATTGATAGGAGTGAATCAAAGGAGGGTTACCATGTCCCTTTGGTTGTGTCCCACCCCACAAATAATGAGGTAAATGCCTTCGTAATCAACTCCTGCCTCTTAGCTGTTATCTAGAGGATAGAATACTTTTTTCCAGAACTACCAGAAGTCATAAAACTGGTTATACTCTAACAGCAGAAGCTTGTGGAGCTGTCAGAAGAAATAAACTTCCTTCTCTTTAGGTCACTGTTTCCATTCCTCAGACAGAGAATGATAATCCTATAGGAAGGATTTAGGAAGGGATAGGAAAGGATATAGGAAGCCCTTTTAATTACAGTTTTTGTCCTGGAACAGAGCATTTGCTATGTGCTAGGCACTTATTGTGCTCTCTAATTACAGTTTCTCAACAACCCTGTGAGGCAGATATTATTGAATACATTTTCAAAGAGGAAGTAAAGACTTAATAATTCTCTCTGAGTCTGGTTTGTGGAAGAGCCAACATTGGAATCCAGTCTTTCATGATTTCAAAATCTTTCCACTGATGTTAACTGTTAGAAGAGTGTAGGTACTGTAGGAGAAGGAAAAGATGCTCATGAAAACGAGTCTAGCGTTGCTAGTGAATCAAAGTAGACAGACATCTCTTGGCTTATTGAGTCAGAGAAATATGAAAATAAAGATTAATTAAAAGTAAATGTGGCTTAGAGCTATGGATCTCATTGAAGCAGAATTTGTCTAAAGGTTTTAACAAAATCATACTTTTTAATGTATCTTTTGATTATTGTGTTATAAAAAGTAATGTTACTAGGCCAAAATATGCTTTGAATAAATAGTCTTTTGATCTTCTATATGTGAGGAAAATGAAACAAGAAAGATTTAAGTAATTTTCAGCCTACTGAAGTAGAGAAGTCATTAATTGGTATTAATATATATGTTTTGAATCTAGCAGATCTATTATTGGGTGGATTCTAAGGCTTAAACTTATCAAAACAACTGAAATAGACCTAAAAATTAGTTATTAAAATGTAAAAGAATTTAAGATGTTAAGTGAAATGGAGGTGAAGGTGGTAATCCAGACCTATTGAAAAAATTTTAATTTCTGTATCATGAATATTTTTATTCATAAGAATTTGAGAAGGGCAACGAGAAGTTGCAAAAAATGATAGAACCAAAGATAATGGAAACAGGAAAATGTTAGATTAGGTAAAATAAGGGTTTTAAAAACTAAGAAAATGAATATATTGGTTTCCTACTTGAATGCAAATAAATTGGAAATGAAAAAAGTTATTACCAATAAAAAGCATTTTAAAAATTAGAGGATATTATAACCTAGTATAATTTTCTGACAAGTTGGAATTTTACCCTTATGGGCTTATTGGTGAACTTTTTCAAATGTTCAAAATATAAATAATATCTGTGTATCAAAAGATGATATAATATTTGCAGTTTGAGGTTAATATTGCCTCAATGCTAGGAGTCAAACATTTTGAAAAGGGTCTCATTCTGAACAAATGCAGAATATTAGCAAATGATACACAACATAAAAATAATTATTACTGTGACTCAGGATTATAAGGTTAGTGTTCAATAGAATAACCATTAAATCAATATCAACAGAACAAAATAGTAAAAATGCAAAGTACTAACTACAGGTAACTTTAAAAATATTAATAAAATAAATCATTTTTTATTTAATTATATCTGGTAATGATTTTTTTGGTTTCTCATTGTGATAATTACTAAAAACCAAGAACTAACATTATTCCTATTAGGAAAACATATAGGAAACATTTCTCAAGCAGAAATTAAATAATCTTGGCACTACTTTTATTTGTCATTGTAATAAATCATTAATAAGCATTAATAAATCATTAATAAGCATTCATAAATGAGAAAGATAAGGAAAGAAAGCACAAATATTTTCTATTGACATGACTTTTAAACTAGTGAAACCTGTAGTACAATAAACAGGCTGACAATAAAAGACTAATTCAGGAAGTTGTAGGATGTATAACTTTAAAATTAATCTTATTTCTTGGGCTTCCCTGGTGGAGCAGTGGTTAGGAGTGCGCCTGCCAATGTAGGGGACACGGGTTCGTGCCCCGGTCCGGGAGGATCCCACGTGCCGCAGAGCGGCTGGGCCCGTGAGCCATGGATGTTGGGCCTGCGCGTCTGGAGCCTGTGCTCTGCAGTGGGAAAGGCCACGACAGTGAGAGGCCCGCGTACCGCAATAAATAAATAAATAAATAAATTTAATCTTATTTCTAGATTCAAACAGTGACAAGCTACAACTTAAAGTGTTTGGGTATTAACATATACAAGCCATTTAAAGAAAGTTATACAGCTATATTGAGGTAAGAAAGATGCTTATATAGAAGCAGGTTACAGGAACTGCATCCTAGTATAATGAAAAGGAAGTAAATAGGAAATCTGAAAACCAAAATTAGACTCCTCACTTTACTACTTACAAGTTGTGTAATCTTGGGAAAATCATGCCTACTTTCCATTTCACCATCTATAAAATAGAAATAATGCTTTGCAGAATTATTATGAGGATTAAATTAATGTAAAAGAAATTATGTCCAAAGGACTGGCAATAGGGTGAAGTTAGTATGTAGATATACTACACTTCCACTTAACGTTCCAACTGGATGCTTTATATAATTTGACAGAATTGTGATAAATAATTTAGGAAAATAAGCAAGGATATGTCTTTTTAACTTGGGAAAAAAGGGAGTTTTGCACTTCAGATCGTTAAAACATGCTGTTAAGCATCTTTTCTAAATACACTATGGTATTGAGTAGAAAGTTTAAGACTAGTAAACCAATTGGAAAGAAATATATAATAACTGCTTGTGGAAAGATTAGCTGGATGTAAGTATAAAAAAAGAAATTAGATCCACTTCACACATAACAGTTTGTTCCAGATTAAGATCTTCAGTATAAAGGTAAAAATAAAAAGACTACAATTCTCATCCCAATAATTTTGCAAAGGAAACTTTATGGCAAAGAAAAATGGTGACAAGGTAGATGAGATCAACTAAGAAAAATGAAAAATGTATACTAAATAGGAAGAAGACAAGAAATGGGGTATAAGCCACTTGCATTACACAAGGATAAAGTACTCAATATTTTTTAAAAGGTAAGTGCAAATCCATAGGGCTTTGTGCTCTTTACTAGGCAAGTTTATGGAAGAATTGAGTTGAAGCAAGAAGATAGAAATAAAATGGTATTCAGATTTACTAATATTAAAAATGCAAACTAGAGCAACTTTGACTTAGTTCATGCAATTATATTAGCAAAAAAATTTTAATTGCATGTATGCTCATACCAGTAGCATTATTATATTAATGTAGTTTTTTTGAAGAACTATTTAGAAGAATATAAGAACTCTATAACCAATCTGTCTTTTGATAGCTCTAACTCACTCTGAGTAGCATATGCCCAGGAAAATATTTTAAAAGAAAAAAAAGTCTATTTGTATAAAGATATTTCTAGTGATTGCATTCATTTGAGTTTTAAAAAGAGCCCAGTAATTGGGAACTGGATAAGTAAATTTTCATGTATTGCTATTGCTATCATAGACTGTTATATAGCCATTAAATAGTATTGATATATGTAAAACCATATGGGAAAATGTTTAAATGAGACTTGAAAGTGCTAAAACATAAATTATTGTATTTACTGATTGTGTAAAAATTTAGATCTATACATTGGAAAGAATCCGAAGAGAACATTGTAATTAGTTTAACATTAAGAGGGTCTTTTTTCTATAAAATACTGATGTATGAAATAAAAAATAAAAGATTAATTGGTAAAATGGTTTACTGAATTGGTGAGAAAATTATTGATTTCTAAACTTCTAAATTTCTCCTTTAAATTAACAAATATAAGTGTTAGTGTCAAAAGATAATCTCCCAAAACATGGACAGAAAGTTTTCCGACTCTTGGTGGGAAGGAATTCTTGGTCAAGATGGATTTTGCATCTTTTCTCAGTTGCCCAACATTAAGAAATAAGGTATATTGTGACTCTAGGTAGATAAATAATTTTTTAAATGGGAATCTCAGAGCCAGAGGTAGAAATAATAGAAATGATACTAATGCATTCCAGGACATCAGCATGAAGACATTATATACTAAAGTATGGCCCCTAATCCAAGAACATACTTCATTTTGGAGTCTTGGAGGCCAGGGAAATGAAGGTTGGGTTTGGATTGGTAGAAGTGGCCAAGCCTGGGTCTGAGGAGTGCTTTCAGGGAGACCGGTGTTAAGGACAGATCTCAGGGGACTGAGGATGCTGGCAGACCCTTTCTTGTTAGTCTGAGACGTCCAAATCAAGGTGATTTAATTCAACAAACATCAGTTGAACATCAACTGTGGGTTATGAATTTGAATTATTCTAGGGATTAGAAATAGAAATATAAATGACAGATCCTCTAGAGGATGTATGTTTTGTTTTATCTTTATGGGAACTTAAGGTGTTTTCTATCCATCATACTCCACATCATAACCACCTCCTTTCACCCACACTCCCCCCCGCAACAAAACGAAAAGTGATTTGTTGTGCATGGCATTCCTTTAAAGGAATACCAAGACCTTTTATTATGCAGTTGCAAACAAGTAGCTTAATAAAAGGTAGATCAGTTAATACTTTCTGAAATCTATTTCAGCTAACATTCCGTTAATTAAGTTTCTGACAATCAGAAGCTTTCTGTCTTGCCTGTGGGAAGGAGTGAAGAGAAGGTACAAGAGATTGGGTCCCAGAAGCCCAAAGCGTTGAGAGCTCAGAGAATAGAAGTATAAAGAAATCAAAATGAGAGAAGCAGATCATAAAGTTTCAAAACAAAAAATTCTAATTAGGATTAGATTAGGTTTACCTACCTTTGTCTTGGCAGGACAGATAGAAGTCATGCTTTTATTGCGTTGAGGTAGTTGCTTCCTCTTTGAAGATTTATACATTTTTATTTCAGTATTTTTACTCTCATAAAGAGGCATTGTTTCCAGTATAGTTCTTACCCTTCTAACCAACAACCAAATATATTCACATTTCTAAAGCAGGGGACACAATACCTCCAGCTGTATGTAAGCCATGAACAAAGATGCTGAGTGATTCAACTGAAAGAATTTGACTCTAACATGAATATTTTGACAGCAGTTCTGCTACAGCATTTGTAGGATTTTTTCTCCTGACAACTACATTTTTTTTATATGAACCTCAAGACAACTACATAAGGTAAGAAAGGGCAGGTATTTATATCCATTTTACAGATAAGACTTGGAGAAATTAAGTGATTTGCCTGGACTCTCTCCTAGTAAGTATTCAGATTCATTAATTAGAATTGAAATGTAACTTCTGCCTTACCTTCATCTCAAGATGATTATTTATTGCATGTAAGAGTGCACAGCACATAAATCACTATTTTAAAAGTGGTTGCTTCTAGAATTTGAGAGTACTTTTTTTTCAATAAATAAATCATCCTATAAATTAAAATTTGTATAGTTCAAGTGGGCTGACTAGAATTGCAAGAAGGAGAAGGGAGTTTAAGCTCACACCTGAAATCAAACTTTCTCCTGGTTTTTATGTCAAGAGCTTCATTTCTATAATACAGTATTTTTATTAGTTCCTGTTGATATCCTATAATTTTGACATTTGCTTGTTGCTAAATATATATTTAACCCGTAATACACTCTGAACAGCATGAATAAAGGTATAGACATCAGAGGAAAAGGAATGACTTTGGATTCAGAGGTGCAGGGTTGACAAAGTATAGTAGGAAGATAAATACCTTTTTGTAGTTCAATCAGAAGGAAAACATATTTAGGCATTTTATAAGTTTTAAAGAAAAGGGAATCCTAGGGGATACCAGTGCAGTAGGATTAAGACCAACTCTTTTGATTATAGGTCATATAATTAAAGCCCTTGAGCACCCAGTTCCTGTTTGAGACTTTTATTTGTTCATTTATTCATCTCATACCAGAAATATTATGAATCAGTATGGGTAAGTTAATTTTACTTCATGATAAGTTAATTTCATTTATATGTGTAATTTATAGTTAAAGTCTTTGTACCAATTTCAGTATTCTTATTGCCCATTATAAAGAAGAAATTTGGGGGAATGGACTGCTGAGGAAGAGCAGGGAATCTTGTTTTTAGGCAATTAACAGTTGTTAAGTTCCTAAATGATTTAAGTGAATTATTAAAGAGAAATGAGCTGTATGTCCTTCTGTTCCTTTAACAATTCCATTTTATGACTGCATATAACATTATTTGTAGTGCCCTCTGTTGCTGAAACATAAATACCAACCAGGTGTTTACTAAAAGGAAAAAGCAAAAGACGAGAACTGCACTGGAAATAGTTTCTCATGAGATTGTAATCTACTTTAAAACAAAGTCTGTGTGTGCTGTACCTCTGTATTCCCTACAGTGTCTTGCACTTCATAGGCATCCAGAAAAAGATTTGCTAAATGGAAGACGAACTAGCAGTTTCCAGCACCCTTTTTCTTCCTTCTAGGTTCCAACCGACGAACAGAGTACAGAGGAACAATCTGGGAAAATGTATCAAAATTATAGTGCTGGGTCTTTGTATTATTAGTACAGGTAATTAGTTTTAGGGTAAACCTATGTGAGTGAATGAAACTACTTAAAAGGAACATTTAAATCTATGAAATGTTTCATCTAATCATTTTACCAATTTTCTCCCATCAAGGCAGTGGTTCTCAAACTAGGGTGATTTTGCCCTTCAGGGGACATTTGACGATGTCTGGAGACATTTTTGGTTGTTAAAACTGGGAATGGGCTGCTGCTGGCATCTAGTGGGTGGAGGGCAGGAGTTCTGCTAAACATCCTATGATGCACAAGACAGCCTCCCCACAAGAAGGAATTATCCAGCCCAAAATGTCCATAGTGCCAAGTTGGAGAAGCTGCATTAGAGTAAAAGTTATGAATATTTATAATGAATCTGCTTTCTTTTATGCTCCACACTTTTACATTTCTTCCTCAACATTTTCTGACTCCCTCAATGCTTCTTCAACAGGGTCACTGTTGGTAGAAACTGCTGTCTGCTGCTTCCTTACATAACACCTCCCCACTCCTTTATCTCCTTTCCCTCACAAATTAGCTATGGCTTCCTTCTGAAGGTTTATGATAAACTTCAAAACAAAATTCAGAGATTTAGTGAATATTTCTCATCCTGCCCCAATTGTCAGGTACAGCCTAGAGATTTTGTGGGGTTTTAAAAAAAACATGCATCTCATTCAGAAATAGAATAACTCTGCAGTTATAGAAATGAAACTATGATATTCTTCTATTGTTTTGTTTTAGTGTTTTTTTGTCATGTTCTCATTATCTTTTTAGGTATCTTTCTATACACTGCAAACTACCTCAAAATCAATGTAAAAATATTTTGACATACTTTTTTTTGGAGGGGTATTATTTACTTGACAAGCTATGGGCAAATTAATCAAATTACATGTATATGACAATATCCTATGAGTTTCAGAGAAGCCAATACAAGACTAAATAAACCATCCATAATTGAATTATATTTACATTTACACTCACTAATTGTTCACCAAGCAATGAAATAGTGCAGTAGCTTGACATTTTATAAACGGGGATTAACTAGAAAATACCTATAAAATGGAATGAGTAAGGAAATGAGTCAGTATTCTTAATGTAGATATGAATCTTAAGTAGATTACTCGCAAAGTGAAACATAGGATTCGATACAATGCAACATTTATTGAGCACTGTGCCTCAGTTTCTGTGCTAGAGTCTGGGAATACAGAGAATAATTGTATGTAACACTGAGCATTTACTGTATGCCAAACACTGTTCTGAGTGCTTGCTGTATTTACCTTATTTAATCCTCATAACAGCCCAGTTGGGTAGGTGCACTTATTATGCCTGTTTTGCAGATGGGGAAACTGCAAAGAAAAACTTGACCAAGATAACACAGCAGGTATATGGTAGAACCAGGCTTCAAACCCAGGCAGTCTGACTATATAACCCACGTGCTATGATTGCAATGTGGTGTAGTTTCTTCAGAGAGATGTCATATTAATTCCAGGAACAAGTAATTAATTATGTGCCAGGAACGGTCCCGATTTCTTTATATATATATATATATATATATATATATATATATGTATGTATGTATGTATATATGATCTCAATTTTTAAAATAACCCTGTGAGGTAGGTATTAATGTTTCCATGTGTATATGAGAAATAAGACTCAGTAACTTTCCCAAAGTTATAAAATTGGTAAGTAGTAGAACTCCCAATCCACTGGAGCTGACATCGATGCACAATTAACGACTATATTAACCAGGCTATGAACATTTTTGTGATATAGGTATAAATAAACTTTAATGGATGCACAGAGAAGTTACTTTAAGTCTGGCTAGGGAAATCTGGGAAGGCTTCATGAAAGAAAAGACCTGGGTCCTGACTGTTGAAATGAATTTCTACAGACTGATATGAAGAGCAACATTCCATATACGGACAACAGCAGAAACAGAGGTATGGTGTCATCCAGGACAACTCTCTGATGGCTAGATCATAGAGTGCACTGAACTAGAGTGGAGAGGTGGGGCATGTGGGAAAGTGTCCAGGGTATCAGTGTCATAAAGATCATGAGACTTCTATTCAGTGTATAGTGAGGAGCTGTTGAAGGTTTTTCTAGATCAGGCTTATGTTTAAAAAGGTTAGTCTGGTGTAGTGAGGAGGGAGGCCGGAAAGAAGGTGCAGAGACTGGATGCAAATGAGAATGGTAATGAGAAAATGAGTGGTAATGAGAAAAAATATTATAAGGCTTGGGTGGGCTGGGAGATGGAAATGAAACAGGCAGAGAAAAATTTGGAGATAGAAACCTAGAAAATGACTGGATGTTATGGATAAGGTAGAGAAAGGAATTGAAAATGATTAAAACTTCACCTTACGTACTTGAATGAGTGCAATAGCTTTTAACCAAGATTGGGAACAGGTTTTGAAGAAAAGCAAATGGGTTTGGTTCTGGTCATACAAGGTGATCAGGAGATGGTTCTGGAAGGTCTCAGAGGGTTGTATGCTAAAGAGTTTTGACTTTGTCCTAGTGTAGCCCCACTTAATGTATTCAACAAGGAAATGGGTTGTATTTGGATGTATAACCCTGGTGTCTGCTTGGAGGACAAATCCAAAAGAGGCAAGAATGTAGAAAGGAGGCCAGACAGAAGGCTTTTAAAATGGTTTGTCAAGAAATGATGAGGGTCTGAATTGGGACAATAGTACTTAGGACAAAGGAAAGATTTGAGAACTACTGAGGAGATTAACTCAGCTGAGTTAGTGATTGATTGAATGTGAGTGCCACAAGAAAGGAAGAGAAATCAGGAAACAACAGAGAAAGACCTAGTAGATAGAGACCTGTTATGAATGCAAATATGGTACCCTGCCCGTTTTGATGCAGTAACTGACCCCCTGGATTGTCCTGGATTAGGAAAATTTCCTTCTAGGATTCCTAGATATACACTCTTTTTTTCCTCCTGGGGTTGTTAAGCCTCAAGGATATAAATCAGAGGTTGCCAGTACCTTAATTACCAGAGAGTCTGTCTGAAATTTAGGCCAAATAGAGAGCAACCAAACCAGTGATGGGAGGAGAGAGACACAGCCCTGATGACATATTTCAGGTCCCTAACTTATGTGGCTCACATTATATTTCTACTGGAAATACAAAACTGGCATAGAAATAGGACATGAGGTAGGAGAGGGGTTATAGAAACCAAGGGGAATTTCAAAAAGAGCCTGTTCTAAACTGTTGATATTGGAAATGTTTTTGCAATTGATTGATTTATAAATTGATGAAATTATAGAGCAATGGTTTTAAACTGAAGAGTTCTTATGATTCCAATGGGAATGTCTTTAAAGTACAGATTACCAGGTCCCACTCCTGCATTCTGGGTCAGCGGGTATACAGAGGGCAATTGCATTTCATTGTTGCCTGGGTGGTGCGTTGTCATGCATCATGTCATAAGTAAGAAGTAATAAAGCAAGTATTTCATGGTATGGTAGTTGGTATTTAGTTTATCTTCTGGTGGGTATTTTAGAGAGTTGTACTGAAAGCATTAAAATTTTATACAACTTCTCACTTAACAATTTTATTGCCAAGAATTTATCCTAAGGAGGTAATCATGGATGTTTGTAAATATATAGCTAATGGATTGTAATATCCGTGGCTAGCACTTATTAAATGTGTACAATATTCCAGGTACTGTTATAACTGCTTTATGCATATTAATTAACTCAGTCTTCATCCCTACTCTGCAAGGTAGTTAGATAATATACTACTACCCCATTTTACAGTTAAATAAATTAATGCACCAGTAGATTAACTTTTTCAAGGTCACATAAAAGTGGAGGATATGGAACCTGAACTTAGCGCCCTATGTTATACTTAGTGTTTCTCTTCATAGCACTGTTAGAAGAGTGAAAAATTGCAAATAATCCAAAGATCCAGTGTGACATCTGAGGGAGCACATGTTCCAGAAATCAACATACCACTGAGCAAACCATTCAGGACCCAGACCCTGGAAACATGCTTTACCTCCTCCTGACCCCCCAAAAGATGATCAGAACAAATCCTGTCATACCTCACATCCCTGCTGAAGTCAGTCTTTGCCAAAAGGGAAAGCTCTTCATCAGCCATGACTGCACTCTCTTGATATGGTGCAGTCCTGAGCTGCACCATATTATTTATTTCTTGATAAATTATTATTATTTCTTGATATGGTGCAGTCCTAAGCTCCCACCATGTGTGCTCAGAGCCTCCTCTCACAAGCAGTAAACTCTCCTATATCTTCAACATCTTCTCAATATTTTCTCTACCTCCTTTCTTTCCCTTAACCCTGGCTGCACCCAAGGACTCTATTTCCCACCTCCAGGCAGACGCTGTTTTTTTTCAGATGGTGAGCTGAAGTTTCGGCAACAGACCATGAGAGAAACTGAAATAGAGTTTAGCACTCACAGTCCTGGAGGAAGGACATGGCACCCCGCAAGGGGTCACACAGGGAGGTAAAGGCAGAGTGCAGAAAAAAGGAGGCAGGACCTGGGATGCATTATGGTCCATGGGTTGAGTGCTTTGGTGTTGGTGGACTAAAGATGGATTGGACAATTCAAGCCAAAAATAACAGGGTTTTGTTAAGTTCCACAGGGGCTTATCTAAGGGGTACATAGCAGGAAGGCCCTGGGAAGCAGGTGATAGTCAGGGCTGTTGGGAGTCACATCAGGAACTTATGTTTGCTTGTGACTCTGCGGGCTGCTATCAGGGGCATGTGCTTGAATGAGGGGTTAGTGTAAAGTCCTCCAGGCCTCTTGGCCAAATAAAATAGATGTTGAGGCAGTAATACCATGGAGTAGCTTAGCTAAACTCTCAGTACACTGCATATACCCCAGAACCACGTAGTTGAGTAAATGCCCCATTGAGTATCACTGCTGCTTCCAAAGCATTACTCCCTCCTTTTCCTGTAAAACTCTTTGCTCCATCAACACTCACCCCACAGTGAGGTCACAAACTTGAACTCATGCTATCACAAGATGTGCAGGGCATATAGAGCTTATATGGCTCTTGCCTGTCTCATTTGCAGTCTTCTTTCTCCCTCCTGGATAATTCACATCAGTTTACAGTCTAGCCACTACCTCCAGTTGTCCCCTGACTCATGGTTGTCCCTTTCTAGTCTTTGTTTAAAGAGTCTATCTTCTGAATGTCTGCTACTTGCTACCTCCATATCCCCAATGAAATTTTTTGTTTTGTAAGTTATTTAAAAGCTTTTAAATATAGAAAAGTGCAAAGGATAATATAATACATATTTATGTACCACCCAAAGTGAGCAGAGGTTAATATTTCTATATTTATTGTAATCTATCTTTAAAGAATTGAAATATTACAGATAAAATTCACATCTATGTATTTCTTCTCTCTAGTCCATTCTACCTCTTCCCTTCCAGAGATCACTGCAGACATGAATTTAATGTGAATCCAAGCAATGCTTCGACCCTTTTGCTCATGATATATTTACCCATTTCCCCCTTTTGATGGATGTTGGGTTAGTTCCTATAATATGATAAACAATGCCTCAAAGTATATCCTCGTATATATCTCTTCCTATCCAATGTACAAGAGTTTCTCTAGGGCTGTGCTGTCCAATATGGTAACAACCAGCCACATGCCTCTTGGGCACTAGATATGTAACTAGTCTACATTGAGATGTAAAATGCACACTGTATTTTAAAGACTTAGTATCAAAAGAATTATATAAAAAATTTCACTCATAATTTTATGTTTATTATAAGTTGAAATAATATTTTAAAGATGTTAGGTTAAATAAAATATATTATTAAAATTAATCTATCTGTTTCTTTTTACCTTTTAACGTGTGTCTACTAGAAAAATTTAAATAACATATATGGCTCACATTACATTTCTACTGAACAGTACTATTCTAGAGTATATAAGTAAACCTAGAATTCTTGGGCCTGGTAAATGCTGGATAAGTTTTCAGATTGATTTTTTCAGTATCCTCAGTCTCACTCCTTTATATAAAGCCCTTCCATTTCCCCCAGTCTTGGTGATCTTTCCTCTCTCTGAGCTCCTACAGCACTTAGGTTTGTATGTCTCATTTGATAGTTCAAATACAAATTTTGTATTTTTGTTTGTCTTTTTATGTTGCCTTTTCCCTTTTACATCTGGGGTCCCTGTATCTTGGGACTTTGCTTCCCCAGCACTAAGCTCAGGGCCCTACATGTTAGAGCCACTTAAATATTTCAGGAAGGTTTAGAGAGTCCTGTCATCGTCTACTTTTAAGTTGTGATTTGTCCTGGATCAGTTTTATCTTATTTACCTAGAATATGCCTTAAGTCTCTTGTGCATCCAGGCTTCACTTTGCTCTCCATAATATGAGAAAATTCCTTAGGAAGTAACATTAGTCTTCAGGCTGATGAAACTGCTGATATATCCCCAACAAGCTCCTCACTTCCTAGTGGGTTTGGAGTTTGGATAACTAGGCCAGGGAGAACCCCCCATGTACAAGGCCAATAAAGCTCCCTATTCAAATGACACCACCTGCAGACATTTTCTGACATGCTACATCTGGTTCGATAAAACATGGCATTACGATAGCTAATTCGAATATAGGAAGCAGCAGAATTGCAAAAGTCAAGGGAATAGGTAGAGAAGGATAAAACTAGAAATGAGTAAAATATTATGAATATTAGATCTGTCGATATAAACTTGACAAGTTTCCCCTTCCTCAGAGCTGGAGCTTTGTGCATGACATAGCCTTTGGTGTCCCTGTGGAATACTGTTTTGTGAAATGTTAATTCAAAGGAATAGTTATGTTCAGTTTCTCTTAGGTGGGGGCAATTTACAAATTGCTCTGAGCAGCAGATAGGAATAAAGGCAAGCAAATTTTAGAGCCCAGAAAGACACTACTGGGGAAGCTAAGGGATGTGGGAGTGTTGATGTAGAAAGATAGCTAAAGAATAAGAGACTGCAAACATAAAAGGCATGATAACAGCAGTTGAAGGGTATGTGCTATTTCCCTGCCTGGGGTGATCCTCAGTTATATCTGAAAAAGCATACATTATACTGGTCTCTCTGCTGTGGGCATGAGCCATATCTCATTATTCCCTATTTCTTAAAGATGTAGAAGAATTCTTAGGATGAAATATACCTGATAATAATAGTAAATGAATCAAAAGACAGATAAGCAAAAAAATATAAGAAAAGAAGTATGCTGGAGAGAGTGTGGAGAAAAGGGAACCCTCTTGATACAGCCACTACGGAGAACAGTATGGAGGTTCCCTAAAAAACTAAAAATAGAACTAGCATGCGACGCAGCAATCCCACTACTGGGCGTATACCCTGAGAAAACCATAATTCAAAAAGAGTCATGTACCACAATGTTCGTTGCAGCTCTATTTACAATAGCCAGGACATAGAAGCAACCTAAGTGTCTGACAGATGAATGGATAAAGAAGATGTGGCACATATATACAATAGAATATTACTCAGCCATAAAAAGAAATGGAATTGAGTTATTTGTAGTGAGGTAGATGGACCTAGAGTCTGTCATACACAGTGAAGTAAGTCAGAAAGAGAAAAACAAATACCGTATGCTAACACATATATATGGAATCTAAAAAAAAAAAAAAGGTCATGAAGAACCTAGGGGCAGGATGGGAATAAAGATGCAGACCTACTAGAGAATGGACTTGAGGACACAGGGAGGGGGAAGGGTAAGCTGGGACAAAGTGAGAGAGTGGCATGTACATATACACACTACCAAATGTAAAACCGATAACTAGTGGGAAGCAGCCACATAGCACAGGGAGATCAGCTCGGTGCCTTGTGACCACCTAGAAGGGTGGGATAGGGAGGGTGGGAGGGAGGGAGATGCAAGAGGGAAGAGATATGGGGAGATATGTATATGTATAGCTGATTCACTTTGTTATAAAGCAGAAACTAACATACCATTGTAAAGCAATTATACTCCAATAAAGATGTTAAAAAAAAAAAAAAGAAAACTTTAAACTGCTGAAACCATATGATACATGTGAAAAATCTTCTCATTGAAGAGAATCGTTCCATAGAACACTAAAGTCTGTGCATATATTTCCAATCCTGTGCTATTGGCCGGACAAAGAGACAGATGGTAATGCTGTTTCTCTGATGCAAAGGATGGAGGTCATGATGGGAAGACTTCAGGGGCTGAAGGAGAAATGGGTAGCCTGCAGGGTCGGTGTCAAGGAGATGAGAGGGCCGTCCCTCCATGCTGACTGACGTGGGTGCAGATGATGCAATCGAAAGAGCTCTGCACTGCATCTCTTGGTATGGGACTGAAATTGGAGAAGTCAGAGACTTCCACAGTGGTTTCTGGTGTTTCTCCATTGGTCATTGAGCCTGTGGAGGAAAACCTGGAAAATGAGCTAATAGCCATATAGGGAGTATATTAAAGGAGATTTGATTTTAATCTAGATCAACCATTCCTGAAGTCGGAATCATCAGGGCAGTCTCTTAAACATGCAAATTCTCAGGTTCTGTCCCAGACCTACTAAAGCAGAATCTTCAAGGGCAGAGCCTCAGAATTGGCATTTTAAATAATCTCCCCAGGAAATTCATTTGTAGCTATTTCAAAAGCTGGCATTTGGAAATCACTATTCCTACCAAGGGAGAGAGACTTGCTGCTCAGATCTAGAGGGTTTTAAATTGAACATCAAGGGGGAGTTATATCCATGTGACCCCAATTTGACAATGTGGGGGAGAAGCTTGAAGCAGTAGAATCAGAATGGACCTGGGAATCAGCCCTGCTCTAACACCCACTAGCTTTGCTTTGTGGCCTTAGGCAAAATACTTCATATTTGTAAAGCTTGCCTTTCCCACCTCCAATTTTTCTTTAGCTCTTCTTCGTTTGACATTCTCAGCTCAGGATAACTAAGACTTTCATGATATTTTCTTGTCTATCCAAATTGTCCCACACTAGTCAAGCTCAAGATGGGCTTTACTGTACGTGCTGCCACCTCACAAATGTGTATTTTTTAAACTTCAAGCATTGTGTCTCAGCACTGTACTGCCCAGGATATAGCAATTATGTTTTTCCACAACACATTCTGACAAGCTTCCTATCTTCTTTTCCCATTCTCCTTTTATGGTCCTGTGGTATCTCATATCACATTATTTAGTCGACTAGTTACTTGCACACACAAACATGCACACACACACACAAACTCACACACACATACATAATTATAATAGTGTGCTATATTCATTCTTGAGAGAAAAGGGACACTGGCTGTATTTTAATACTCTCCACTTGACTTAAAAGGGAACAAGTGTGTTACCACCTGCTCTAAAACCTAAACTCTGAGCTCCTTTGAGAGCTTTGTAAATTATAAATGACTAAGATTTAATTTTGTACCTCTGAGATGTCCTCATATTGTTAATTTGCTCTTCCAAGGTGTCTCAGATTTTCTTTACTTGGTGCCAGGTTAGTAATCCAGGAAGGAACACTTAGAAATTAGAATCGTCATTGCAGACATGCGGTCACATGGCTATCCCATAATGTATTCATGAGTTGAATTTTTTTCATAGAGTTAAAAAGACCTCAAGCTTCTCTCCATCACAACCAACTCGCTTCATCAGATCTTTCCAGGGAGAATCCAAATAGAGCTCTGGACTAGCAGTCAGAAGACCTGGGTTCTCCTCCAAGCAAAACTTTACCAATCTTGTGACCTTAGGCTAGTCACTAATCTCAGCCCCTTTTCCACACACTCTTATTCAGTGGTGATAATGAGCCTTTTCTGCTTCACATGTCTATGAAGATATGATAAAAAAAATACATGCAATGTACATTGAAAAATATAAAATACCATATGAAATAAGGTGTAACAATTTATTATTGTGTTTGGAGAACAAGAGATGACAAATCTAATGAGAATACCATTTGACTTCCCATCATCCATAAAAATGAATATTTTTACAGGGTCTTTTTAATAGTCAAAAATTAAATTGTGCTAAGTGTCAAATAGTGTTTCAAGCTGAAAAGGGAATCCCGGGCTTCCCTGGTGGCGCAGTGGTTGAGAGTCCACCTGCCGATGCAGGGGACACGGTCCGGGAAGATCCCACATGCCGCGGAGCGGCTGGACCCGTAAGCCATGGCCGCTGAGCCTGCGCGTCCGGAGCCTGTTGCTCCGCAACGGGAGAGGCCACAACAGTGAGAGGCCTGCGTACCGCAAAAAAAAAAAAAAAAAGGGAATCCCTTAGGGAAAAGTGCAGGAAGTTGGCTTGTTTTATCTCTCCTAACTTATATGTTGCTACTTTCCATTAGGAACATTTTTCCTTTTCATTGAAATTGGACTGTGACTATTTCTAAGCATAGGTGACAACCTTAGTGTTTGTTTATTTTACAGGGGTGACCATGTTTGCTCCAGGATTTTTATTCTTTATTTGAGAAGAAACATGGTATACTTAACTTTTATCATCAATAGATATATGATAATACCTTGGTAACTATTCCAGGTGCCAAGGAAGATGTCAGGATACAAAAGACATGGTCCCTACCTATCAACACCTAAGGGTGTTGATAACTTGATTGCAGACTTGGGTACATATTGAATTGTACCAAAATATAGTAGGTAATAAACAGCAGCCATGAAGGTATAGTCTGTTGCTGTTGTGTATGAGCAGAGTGTAGCATGCACTAAGGAAGTTAGAAACGGTGAAAGAGAAAGTTGACCAGATAGTGGAAGCAATATGCAGACTTCCTTGAAAGCAGAATGTTAAGCAAAGGGAGCTTTGCAGATCATTATGCTACAGAGAACCTTAAGATGATTATCTTAGCACAAGTTTCCAAAAATAATGCCTATGGCAAAGCATAAGGACTAATGATTTATTGGAGATATATTCCCAGGGTCTCAAGAATGAGAGAATAAAGGAAGAGACATGGAAGAAAGGCAGTCAAATATGAAAAGATACAATGCCAAGCTGGCCACAGCTTCACAAAAAGAGCTGATTGCTTCATCTTGCAGGACATCTTTGGAGAGGCTGTATGAAACCCATGGAGTTAGAGGAGAGTGCAAGCAATTTAATTTCAGTCCTTCCTGTCTCCTGACTCATATTCATCCAAGTCTGCTCCATTATGTGTTAATGTCCCCTTGCTTCTGGGTTGGGTCAGCTGCGTCCAGGCAGCAGCTAGGGAAGACAGTCTCTGAGGGTCCAGTCCAGTGAGGGCAAAGGTATAGGTTGGTACTGCAAGTAGGTCTATGGTGGTTACAGCAGTAGGAGCTGTAGGTTGGTGACTGTAGTCATGGAACAACCATTGCTTTAAAGCAAGAAAAATGTTCAAGGCCCATGGTTAAGAGAGGGGCTTGTGAGCTGGGTCAAGGAGATGTAGGATGGCACATAAACTGAGTCCAGTCTCAAACTGGTATTTGGTGCACGAGAGGATGATAGAGGTCAGGTAAAGAAAAAGAAAATCAATGAGGAAATCGGTCAGAACGATCACCTGTGGGATGTGAGCCTGCACTAGAATAATGGGAGTGGTATGAAGCACAGAGATGAATATAGAAATATTTCAGAAGAAAAGCCTTCTGTTGGTGTTAAGTGAAAATATGAGATAGGGGAAATACAAGAGTGAAAATTAAGCAAGTAAACATATTCCTAAAGTGGGTCAGAGTCAAGGTCCTGTGAGCAGAACATTCTCTGTTACAGTTTTCTTGAGTACATTGTGGTGAATTATCATAAGATCTAGAATGCTGTGTTCAAGGAGTAATTTTGATTGAGTGGTTGAAATTAAGTGTATGCCTCCTATTTTACCTGTGGTACCACACCCATTCTACAAGTGCAGTTGAATTAGGATTAAATGCACAACTGAGATATCAGAATATATCAATGTTTCCATCTGACTGTTTCCCACTGTTGCATGTGTTTGTCACTCTTCTGAATCTTAAGTAATATGACAGAGAAGTTACTATATATTCAAACTGTCCTTTTTCACTGGACTTGTAGACTGGTCACAATGGACATTTGTTGAGTCCCTTAGTGTAGTAATTATCCCATTTCCCCCATTGTGAGCTATCTTATTCAATGTCCTCCCCTGAAAAGCAGAAACATAAGCATGGAGTAAGTTCTAATGATGTCCTATCCAAAGATAGGGCACTCCTTTCCTTTGGTTATGCTGCATGGAGTTAAGCAATTACCGGGGTGGGGGTGTGTGTGTGGGAAAAAACCTTAAATTCAAATAACAGGCAAAGGAAACAGTCTAAAATTGGGTTATTTGTCCAAATGGGGCTGTAGGAAAACAAAGAGCCAAGTTTGAAGCCAGAGAGGTCAGAGGCCGAGAAGTGATGATATTGAATCAAAGACTGCAGGGCGGAGATGAGCCTGGAATGATTTCCAGGCTACTGTGCAGATGCCCAAGGTAGCCCAGGAGGAGGGGACACACACACAGACGGTCCCCTGTATTTTACCACCTGCGTCAATGACTACTTCCCCCTGCCTCCCCTATTAAAAAAATCACTAGATTTAATGGGGAAAAAAATGCACTCCCTTTTTTAATATATACAAAATACCACTAGTCATGAAAGGGGGCATTTCCTTCCTCTACCCGTCTGGAGTTGTTGTGGCTGGACTAACAATAAGGTTGACACAAAATGAATTAACAGAAGAAAAAGAAACAAATTTAATCATTTACATAGAGGCCTCGTAGAAATGAGACCAAGGAGTGGCCCAAGCAGGCAGCTTTTATGCATTTTTAGACAAAGAAACAATAAATTTGAGAGAAATTGAGAAGACAAAGTTTTGAGGTGCCCAATAAAGTGAAAAATCTAAACACAGTTTGGGCTGGGGGTAGTAAATGGAAGAAGTAACAAGGTTTGTTTACACAGTCTTCTTGGCCTGAATTCCCTATCTCTGGTGACAAGGTATCCTTCTCCCTCTAGATGCAGAGAGCACACCTTTCACATGAGAGATTTATGTCCTGCTTTCAGGAAGACAGAGGAGATGGTTAGAGTGTTCCTCTTGTGTTGGCCATTTCTTAAGTAACTTTAGTTCAAAATAATCAATGTGCCATTGAGGCACACTTTGGGGTGGTCCTCCCTGAACCCCAACACACTGAAGGGTTGCATGAGTGAGGACAACTGAAACAATAATACAGACATTTAAACAGTGAGAAGCTAGTCCACAGACCACAATCTGAGACTGCCGTGTTGAATCACTCTCTTCTGAGGAGTCATTGACCCTTTTGGTGAGGGTGCTCCCAATTCTTAATGCACAGCAAGCATTTGGTGGCTACATGGCAGTCAAAAGTAAATCTCAGTTAAGCTGTTTACCTGAAATCATTTTTTTTTTTTTTTTGCGGTACGCGGGCCTCTCACTGTTGTGGCCTCTCCCGTTGCGGAGCACAGGCTCCGGACGCGCAGGCTCAGTGGCCATGGCTCACGGGCCCAGCCGCTCCACGGCATGTGGGATCTTCCCAGACTGGGGCATGAACCCGTGTCCCCTGCATCGGCAGGCGGACTCTCAACTACTGTGCCACCAGGGAAGCCCATGAAATCATAATTTTGTTAACCCATGGAAAGAGTTTTATGTTTTATGCTGTGCTGTGTTTCTTATGGAACTGAGTCTTTGAATACTAAACATAAAGATAATAAATTTGTTTTTGGAACAAATAGTTGGAAAATGGCATTTCATAAAGGGAGGGAAGCAGTTATAAAGAAAGAATCATTAACTAACGTTAATTTCTTTCTTCTTAATATAGACATCGGATAAATGCCTAAAATATGTATTCTAAAAACCAACCATCATTTTGGTGTTTCAGAGGACTGCTTTTATCGATCAAATGGAATTGCTCATTCCAATGGCTGGGAAACATTATACAATGGTCATCTCTATTTTCCTTTAAAATTCTTCAACTAAAAAAAAAAGTTGAGTTTAAAAAATTACCTCTTCTGATATCAAAAGTAGACAAAGTTACAGAACATATGTAGTAGATAACAGATGGATTAAATATGCTTTCTGCAAAGCCTACTTCAATAGTATAAAATTGTTTTATAATTTTTAAAAGGAAATTAGAAGATGAGTATAGCATAGCATGGACTTTGGAAGCAGACTGATTTGAATCTCAGCTCTGTTATTTATTAACTTGTGACCATGGTAAGTTATTTTTGCCTCAGTTTCATCATCTGCAAAATGGGGATGATAATTTCTTCGTGTCTCACAGAGTTGTGAGGATTAAATAAAATAACTAAGGTAAATTGCTTAGAACAGTGACACATAGTAAGCACTCTGTGTTAGTGACTGAAATTATCATTGCTAATTAAATTAAAAGGTGTGAGAAATCGTATTCAACAAATAAGCAACATAAACAAGATTTCAAAGAAGAATTGGTTACTCTCCTAAGAGAGCAAACTTTTTCAAGCATATTAAATGCACTGTTTTCCTCTAATGTTGTTCAATTATGAGTAGAAACCACCAGTTACGTAATAAAGAAGTATTTTTATTAAGCAACTTCAAATAGCTTTATGTGGACTGAAATAAACTACATCTTTTGAAACTTTTGCAAATCAATACATGTTTTTGAATGAACAAAACTGGAATTTTTATTGCTTGGAAAAAATGTATACCCACTTAGTTTGAAAGATTTTTACCATATGATCTGTAGATTTTATCTGCCACAAGTCAGGTTTTTAAAGTTTGCCCTATTTTATAGGTAGAGAATTTGAAACACAGACCACTGAGTGATTTGTTCAAAAATCACCAGAGAATCCATGATGAAGTGCTTTATCCCCTAATCATCTTCTCTCCCAAATCTATCTCTCCAATTTCCTTTCCAGATCAACTATCCATCATTTGATTCTTCTTCATTCATTCCCACATCAACAAAGATTCACACCCATAAAGTTTATGGACACTTCTCATCTCTTCTTCCTCAGTGTCACTGCATTAGTTCCGTCCCCCATCACTATGATTGTATTGCTCCAGTAGGTTTCTCAATTACCAGACTTGTCTCTCGCCCTAAGCCTTTTTCCATAATGCAGTCAGAAAGAACTTTCCATAAGGAAAATCAGCAAAAGCAAAACCAAGAGAAAATAAAACAAAATTCTCTAGACTTGTACAGTGGTAGAAGAGAACAACAACATTTTAAAGGCTCCTCAGAGCCCTCAGGATACATTTCAAACTCCTCGCCTGATGTTTAAGGGTCTTCCTGGGAGAATCCCTACTCTTTCACTTCTCTCTTATTAGAACTCTTTTTCTACCATATTGAATTATTTGTAGGAACCCAAATAATGTAAGTTCTGTCAGGTCTCCATGTGTTTACATAAACTGTTCCCTCTTCCTGGAATACAATTGACAGTCCTTTCCCCCACACCCTCCTTATTTGCCTGGTTAAAAGGTATTCATATTCAAGATTCAGATCGTGCCTGCTTCCCAGAGAAAAGTCTCCTGAATTGTGTGTATGTATATTCCTCCTCCTACTATCACACTTGGAGTTTCTTCTTATACCGCCTTCAAGGAGCATGAGCTCCTTGAACGTATGAACTGTGTCATATTAACTTTACCACATAGGAATTAACAGATCTGGGGCATGATTAAACAATACCTGTTCTAAACACTTATTCTATTTAGTGTAAACTTGCTTACCCAGAGTCTAGGCTGTTCAATGTGGACATCTAGTGGCCAAAGAGGGAAAATGATTTGGTTCTCAACCTTTGTACATATTATTAATAAACTCGTATTTAAGCTCCAGAGTTCTACACACTCCTGTGCCTTCTGACAATTTTCTACCACTTAAAGCAATTTTGATCCCAGATACTCAGCTATTAAATAATAATACTTTATATGCTACTACTTTACTAACTACATTTATATTCTCATTTAATACACACATGCACACACACAATGAGACAGTGTTTTGGTAAAATTATTCCTATTTTACTGGTGAGCAAATTGAGGTTCAGAAATGTTAATTAACTTTCCCAGAGTCATGGTAGTTATGTATAAAAATTGGAATTGAATCCAGGACTCTGGCCTCAAAAACATTCCTCTGTCATAGAATTTATCAAATTGTTTCATAATTATTTATTCCTCTGCTTATAATTTGTCTTTGTTTTTCCATTACCTAGCACAGTGCCTGTTATATTGTGTGTGCATGATGTACGTTTGTTGATAAATGTTGTAAATAGTGCATAATCAAGTTATATCACAAAGAACTTTACTGGACTCAAACTGATGCATGGAGTTAACATTTGAATACCTTTTTTCATGTCCATGCTTTTGTATACACTATATCCTTGGTCTTGAAATATCCTCACCCTTGTCAGCTTGATAATCTCCCTCCCATGCATCAATTCAAATATTGTTTTCTCTTAAAATCTTCCCTAGTATTTCCCCTGTCAAAGAGATAAGTACTTCCTTCATTGCATTCTCCAGCTCCCCAAATACTGCTCAGTTTTAGCACTGATCACATTCTTATAATTATTTGTTTACATGTCTGTCTTCTCCTTCAGACTATGAGATCTTTGTCAGAATTGCAGGCAGAGGGAACAGCAATATCAAAGCAGCCAGTTTTTGTTTTGTTTTGTTTTAGTTTTGGGTTTTTTACATTTTTAATGAAATATAGTTGATTTATAATGTTGTGTTAGTATCAGGTATACAGCAAAGTGATTCGGTTATACATATATTATTTTTTCAGATTTTTTTCCCTTATAGGTTATTACAAAGTATTGAGCATAGTTCCCTGTGCTATTCAGTAGGTCCTTGCTGGTTATTTATTTTATATATAATAGTATATATATATTAATCCCAAACTCCTAATTTATCCCTCTCCCCTTTTCCCCTTTGGTAACCATAAGTTTCTTTTCTATGTCTGTGGGTCTATTTCTGTTTTGTATATAATTTCATTTGTATCATTTTTTTTAGATTCCACATATAAGTGATATCATATGATATTTGTCCTCTGTCTGGCTTACTTCACTTAGTATGATAATTTCTAGGTCCATCCATGTTGCTGTAAATGGCATTATTTCATTATTTTTTATGGCTGAGTAAATATGTACCACATCTTCTTTATACATTCATCTGTCGATGGACATTTAGGTTGATTCCTTATCTTGGAGATTGTAAATAGTGCTGCATGTATCTTTTCAAATTATGTTTTTCTCCAGATATATGCCCAGGAGTGGGACTGCTGGATCATGTGTTAGTTCTGTTTTTAGTTTTTTAAGGAATGTTCATACTGTTCTCCGTAGTGGCTGCACCAACTTACATTCCCACCAACAGTGTAGGAGGGGTTTTTTCCTCCACATGCTCTCCAGCATTTATTATTTGTAGAATTTTTGATGATGGCCATTCTGCCTGGTGTGAGGTGATACCTCATAGTAGTAAGCAGTCTTGATAATATGACAATGAGATTAGATTTTATAGTCTGTTGTCTTCAAATTGGAGTATGCATACTGCTAGAGGAATATAAACTCTTTCCAATGGCTCTGCAAGGATAGGTTTATGAGAATCAGTTTCTAAATTCTCAGCTTCCATTTGTATTCTTCCTAGAAATCATACTTACTATCCAGGCGCTCCCTTTTTCAATCAGCTTTCTCCCGCTTTACACAGAAAGGCAAGCTCCTAACCTTTCTCAGATAAACTTTAACTGTGGAGTATTACCAGCGGGGGGTGTGGGAGGAAAATTCAGGATGGCAAAGGGACAATTTAAAATATTGATGAAGATCTTGATGAAGTGAATGACACTCAGGTTGTTTCCAATTATTTGTTTTAATAAAATTGAATGGTAGTTGGTAAATCACTAAAAATAATTTTTGAAGATAAACACTGATTTTTGGCACATAAATCCAGAAGAGTTTAAGTAATTCAATATAGAAACATATTCTTAAAATTAATAAAAATTAACTGTAACAAAACTTCCATTACCATCTGGATTTATATATGATCAAGAAATCTCTCTTTAACTTCAGAAACAAGAAAAATAGGAAGAGAATTTACCTTACATTATTTTAGCATTGGTAATAATAACCCCTGGATAGATATATTCTTTGCAGTGAGGGAAAGCTGTATTTATCATTTTGAGATATGTATTTATATTTTTTTCTTTTTAATATTTAACAAAATATTTTGATCAATTGTATGCTAATATAAATTGTAGTGAAAACATAATCTATAAGACAGATTTTCTTAACACTTAGAGGCTTACTATCCAGAAAATTTTTAAATCAATTTCCAAATATATTTTTGTTGAAGAAAAGAATAAGGGAAATAATTTAAAATCTTTCAACATACAAATATATTACACTGGGATAAAAATTTTAGGGGAGAAGAATATCAGAACTGCTGAACAATCATCAACTGGGAGACACTGGAACTCACCAAAAAAGATACCCCACATCCAAAGTTTCAAAGGAGAAGCTGCAGTGAGATGGTAAGAGGGGTACAATCACAATAAAATCAAATCCCATAACCACCAGGTGGGTGACTCACAAACTGGAGAACAGTTATACCACAGAAGTCCACCCACTGGAGTGAAGGTTCTGAGCCCCAAGTCAGAGTTCCCAAACTGAGCGTCTGCAACAGGAGGAGGAATTCCCAGAAAATCAGACTTTGAAGGCTAGTGGGATTTGATTGCAGACCTTTGACAGGACTGGGGGAAACAGAGACTCCACTCTTGGAGGGCACACACAAAGTACTGTGCGCATCAGGACCCAGGGGGAGGGAGCAGTGACCCCATAGGAGACTGAGCCAGACCTACCAGCTAGTGTTGGAGGGTATCCTGTAGAGGTGGGGCGTGGCTGTGGGTCACTGCCGGGACAAGGACACTGGCAGCAAAAGTTCTGGGAAATACTCCTTGCCATGAACGCTCCCGGTGTCGATCATTAGTCCCACAAAAGAGCCTGTAGGCTCCAGTGCTGAGTTGCCTCAGGCCAAACAACCAACAGGAAGGGAACTCAGCCTCACCCATCAGCAGGCAAGTGGATTAAAGTTTTACTGAGCTCTGCCCACCAGAGCAACAACCAGCTTGACCCACCACCAGTCCCTCCCATCAGGAAGCTTGCGCAAGCCTCTTAGATAGCCTCATCCACCAGAGGGCAGACAGCAGAAGCAAGAAGAAATGCAATCCTGCAGCCTGTGGAACGAAAACCATATTCACAGAAAGACAGACAAATTGAAAAGGCAGAGGACTATGTACCAGATGAAGGAACAAGATAAAACCCCAGAAAAACAGCTAAATGAAATGGAGACAGGCAACCTTCCAGAAAAAGAATTCAGAATAATGATAGTGAAGATGATCCAGGAACTTGGAAAAAGAATGGAGGCAAATATCGAGAAGATGCAAGAAATATTTAACAAAGACCTAGAAGAATTAATGAACAAACAAACAGAGATGAACAATACAATAACTGAAATGAAAAATACACTAGAAGGAATCAATAGGAGAACAGCTGAGTCAGAAGAATGGACAAGTGACTTGGAAAACAGAATGGAGGGAAATCAATGCTGCAGAACAGAATAAAGGAAAAAGAATGAAAAGAAATGAAGACAGCCTAAGAGACCTCTGGTGTAACATTAAATGCACCAACATTCACATTTTAGGGGTCGCAGAAGGAGAAGAGACAGAAAAAGGACCAGAGAAAATATTTGAAGAGATTATAGTCGAAAACATCCCTAACATGGGAAAGGAAATATCCACCAAAGTCCAGGAAGTGCAGAGAGTACCAGGCAGGATAAACCCAAGGAGAAACATGCCAAGACACATAGCAATCAAATTGATAAACATTAAAGACAAAGAAAATTATTAAAAGCAACAAGGGAAAAATGACATATAACATACAAGGGAACACACATAAGGTTAACAGCTGATTTCTCAGCAGAAACTCTACAAGCCAGAAGGGAGAGGAATGACATATTTAAAGAGATGAAAGGGAAGAACCTACAACCAAGATGACTCTACCCGGCAAGAATCTCTTTCAGTTTCCACAGAGAAATTAAAAACTTTACAGACAAGTAAAAGCCAAGAGAATTCAGCACCACCAAACCAGCTCTACAACAAATGCTACAGGAACTTCTCTAAGTGGAAAACACAAGAGAAGGAAAAGACCTACAATAACAAACCCAGAACAATAAAGAAAATGGTAATAGGAACATGCATATCAATAAATACCTTAAATGTGAGTGGATAAGATGCCCCAACCAGAAGACACGGGCTTGCTGAGTGGATACAAAAATACGATCCATATATATGCTGCCTACAAAAGACCCACTTCAGACCTAGGGACACATACAGACTGAAAGTGAGGGGATGGGAAAAGATATTCCATGCAAATGCAAATCAAAAGAAAGCTGGAGTAACAATACTCATATCAGATAAAATAGACTTTAAAATAAAGAATGTTACAAGAGACAAGGAAGGACCCTACATAATGATAAAGGGATCAATCCAAGAAGATATAACAATTATAAATATGTATGTACCCAACATAGGAGCACCTCAATACATAAGGCAACTGCTTACAGCTATAAAAGAGGAAATTGACAGTAACACAATAATAGCGGAGGACTTTAACACCTCACTTACACCAATGGACAGATCATCCAAACAGAAAATTCATAAGGAAACACAAGCTTTAAATGACACAATAGACCAGATAGATTCAATTGATATTTATAGGACATTCCATCGGAAAACAGCAGATTACACTTTGTTCTGTAATCCGCACATGGAACATTCTCCAGGATAGATCCAGGATAGATCACATCTTGGGTCACAAATCAAGCATCAGGAAATTTAAGAAAATTAAAATCGTATCAAGCATCTTTTCTGACCGCAACACTATGAGACTAGATATCAATTACAGGAAAAAAATGTAAAAAAATCACAAACACATGGAGGCTAAGCAATATGTCACTAAATAACCAAAAGATCACTGAAGAAATCAAAGAGGAAATCAACAATACCTAGAAACAAATGACAATGAAAACACGATGATCCAAAACTTATGGGATACAGCAAAAGCAGTTCTAAGAGGGAAGTTTATACCAATACAATCTTACCGCAAGAAATAAGAAAAATCTCAAATAAACAATCTAACCTTACACCTAAAGGAACTAGAGAAAGAAGAACAAACAAAACCCAAAGTTAGTAGAAGGAAAGAAACCATAAAGATCAGAGCAGAAATAATGAAATAGAAACAAATAAAACCATAGCAAAGATCAATAAAACCAAAGGTTGGTTCTTTGAGAAGGTAAACAAAGTTGGTAAACCTTTAGCCAGACTCATCAAGAAAAAGTGGGAGAGAACTCAAATCAATAAGACTAGAAATGAAAAAGAAGTTACTATGGACACCACAGAAATACAAAGCATCATAAGAGACTACTACAAGCAACTTTATGTCAGTAAAATGGACAACCTGGAAGAAATGGACAAACTCTTAGAAAGGTATAACCTTCCAAGACGGAACCAGGAAGAAATAGACAATATGAACAGACCAATCGCAAGTAATGAAATTGAAACTGGGATTAAAAATCTTCCAACAAACAAAAGTCCAGGACCAGATGGCTTCACAGGTGAATTCTATCAAACATTTAGAGAAGAGCTAATACACATCCTTCCCAAACTCTTGCAAAAAATTTCAGAGGAAGGAATGCTCCCAAACTCATTCTGCAAGACCACCATCATCCTGATACCAAAACCTAACAAAGATATTACAAAAACGAAAATTACAGACCAATATCACTGATGAATATAGATGCAAAAATCCTCAACAAAATATTAGCAGACAGAATCCAACAACACATTAAAAGGCTCAAATACCATGATCAGTGGGATTTAGCCAGGTATGCAAGGATTCTTCAATACACAGAAATCAATCAATGTGATACACCATATTAACAAATTGAAGAATAAAAACCATATGATCATCTCAATAGATGCAGAAAAGGGTTTTGATAAAATCAACACTGATTTATGATAAAAATTCTCCAGAAAGTGGGCATAGAGGTAACCCACCTCAACATAATAAAGGCCATGACAAACCCACAGCAAACATCATTCTCAGTGGCGAAAAACTGAAAACATTTCCTCTAAAATGAGGAAGAAGACAAGGATGTCCACTCTTGCCACTATTATTCAGCATAGTTTTGGAAGTTTTAGCCACAGCAATCAGAGAAGAAAAAGAAATAAAAGAATACAAATTGGAAAAGAAAAAGTATAACTTTCACTGTTTGCAGATGACATGATACTATACATAGATAATCCAAAATATGCCACTAGAAAACTGCTAGAGCTAATCAATGAATTTGGTAAGGTTGCAGGACACAAAATTAATGCACATAAATCTCTTTCATTCCTATAAACTAATAATGAAAGATCAGAAAGACAAATTAAGGGAACAATCCCATTCACCATTGCAACAAAAAGAATAAAATACCTAGGAATAAACCTACCTAAGGAGGCAAAAGACCTGTACTCAGAAAACTATGAGACACTGATTAAAGAAATCAAAGATGACACAAACAGATGGAGAGATATACTATGTTCTTGCATTGGAGGAATCAGTATTGTGAAAATGACTATACTACCCAAAGCAATCTGCAGATTCAGTGCAATCCTTATCAAATTACTAATGGCATTTTTTACAGAGCTAGAACAAAAAAATCTTAAAATTTGTATGGAGATACAAAAGACCCCGAATAGCCACAGCAATCTTGAGGGAAAGAAACGGAGCTGGAGGAATCAGAGTCCCTGACTTCAGACTATACTACAAAGCTACAGTAATCAAGACAATATGGTACTGGCACAAAAACAGAAATACAGATCAATGGAACAGGATAGAAAGCCCAGAGATAAACTCACACCTATGGTCAACTAATCTATGACAAAGGAGGCAAGGATATACAATGGAGAAAAGACAGGCTCTTCAATAAGTGGTGATGGGTAAACTGGACAGCTACATGTAAAAGAATGAAATTAGAACACTCCCTAACACCATACACAAAAATAAACTCAAAATGGCTTAGAGACCTAAATGGAAGATCAGACACTATAAAACTCTTAGAGGAAGACATAGGAAGAACACTTTTTGACATAAATCACAGTAAGATCATTTTTGACCCACCTCCTAGAGTAATGGAAATAAAAACAAAAATAAAAATTTGGACCTAATGAAACTTAAAGGATTTTGCACAGCAAAGGAAACTATAAACAAGATGAAAAGACAACCCTCAGAATGGGAAAAAAATATTTGCAAATGAATAAATGGACAAAGGATTAATCTCTAAAATATATAAACAGCCCATGCAGCTCAATATCAAAAAACCAAACAACCCAATCAAAAAATGGGCAAAAGACCTAAATAGACATTTCTCCAAAGAGTACATACAGATGGCCATGAGGCACATGAAAAGATGCTCAACATCACTAATTATTAGAGAAATGCAAATCAAAACTACAATGGGGTATCACCTCACACTGGTTAGAATGGGCATTATCAGAAAATCTACAAACAACAAATGCTGGAGAGGGTATGGAGAAAAGGGAACCCTGTTGCACTGTTGGTGGGAATGTAAATTGATACAGCCACTATGGAGAACAGTATGGAGGTCCCTTAAAAAACTAAAAATAGAATTAACATATGACCCAATAATCCCACTGCTGTGCATATATCCAGTAAAAACCATAATTCAAAAAGACACATGCACCCCATTGTTCATTGCAGCACCATTTATAATAGCCAGGTCATGGAAACAACCTAAATGTCCATCGACAGATGAATGGATAAAGAAGATTTGGTACATATTTACAATGGAATATTACTCAGCCATAAAAATAATTGAAAGTGGGTCATTTGTAGAGATGTGGATGGACCTAGAGACTGTCATACAGAGTGAAGAAAGTCAGAAAGAGAAAAACTAATATGGTATATTAACGCATATATGTGGAATCTAGAAAAATAGTACAGATGAACCTGTTTGCAAGGCAGAAATACAGACACAGATGTAGAGAACAAATATAAGGACACCAAGGGGGGAAAGTGGGGTGGGGAGTGGTGGTGGTGGGGTGAATTGGCAGATTGGGATTGACATATATACTCTAACATGTATAAAATAGATAACTAGTAAGAACCTGCTGTATAAAAAAAATAAAATTAAAATAAATAAACTGCTATAAAAAAATTTTAGGGGAAAAGCAGAAGGGAAATATGAGTTTAAATGATTGATCATCTACATGTGTGGGTTTTTGTGTATAGACATGTAAGTATCTATATGCAAATATAGATACAAATATGTTTATGGAATTACTAACATTTATGAATCATTGGATATATTTAAAGAGTAAAGTAATATATTTTTCAATGTTTATGTTACTGAGTCCAAGCTCATAGTGCTCACCGTACAACAGACCAGTAAATTGAGAGATGAGTTGTTGGGACAAGAAATAGTGACTTTATTTGAAAGCCAGAAGACTGAGAAGATGGTGGACTTGTGTCCCAAAGAACCATCTTGCCTGAGTTAGAATTCAGGCTTCTTTTATACTAAAAGGGGAGGGAGTAAAGTCAAACCTTTCCTGGTTCCAGTCAGCCTCTGGAGGGGATGTGTTAATTTCTTCCTACAGTCATTCACAGGTAGGCCTAGTCAGGATGTTTCCTGTGAGCTAAACAAAGTTATTTTAGTTTAATGCTCATTACTGGGGAGTCAGTGTTCCCAGAGATGGGTCATTATGTATTGTTTAAGCTTATAGGCAATATCCCTTTAGAGATTAACTTGCAATAGAATACAAAACGTTCTTCCCTATTAAAATTATATTTACATTGCATGACTCTTTAAATTTAAGGTAAAACAAATTTAAATATATCTCTTTAAAAATGTGAGAGTATACATAATTTCTCAAAATTCTATTAGGAAAAACACTAGAAAAAAGATTGAAGACCTCTGTTGTGAACCACGGGAAGCCACAAAAGGCATGGTCAGATGTGTACAAGCCTGGTAACGACTAACATTTCTACCTCCCCACATGTCTGGAGTCTTAGAGGTTCTTACACGAATTCAAAGAGGATTGCTTGGTCGGCGGGAAGATGGCGGAAGAGTAAGATGTGGAGATCGCCTTCCTCCTCACGGATACACCAGAAATACATCTACACGTGGAACAACTCCTACAGAACACCTACTGAAGGCTGGCAGAAGACCTCAGAGCTCCCAAAAGGCAAGAAACTCCCCACGTACCTGGGTAAGGCAAAAGAAAAAAGAAAAAACAGAGACAAAAGAATAAGGACGGCACCTGCATCAGAGGGAGGGAGCCGTGAAGGAGGAAAAGTTTCCACACACTAGGAAGCCCCTCCGCGGGCGGAGACTGCGGGAGGCGGAGGGGGGAGCTTCGGGACCGCGGAAAGGTGCACAGCGACGGGTGTGGAGGGCAAAGCGGGGAGATTCCTGCACAGACGATCGGTGCCGACCGGCACTCACCAACCTGAGAGGCTTGTCTGCTCACCCGCCGGGGCTGGCGGGGCTGCGAGCTGAGGCTCGGGTTTCAGTTTTGGACGGAGCGCAGGGAGAGGACTGGAGTTGGCGGCTTGAGCATAGCCTGAAGGGGTTGGTGTGCCACGACTAGCCGGGAGGGAGTTCAGGGAAAAGCCTGCACCGGCCGAAGAGGCAAGAGACTTTTTCTTCCCTCTTTGTTTCCTGGTGCGCGAGGAGAGGGGTTTAAGAGCGCTGCTTAAAGGAACTCCAGAGACGGGCGCGAGCCGCGGCTAAAAGCGCGAACCCCAGAGACGGGCGCGAGCCGCGGCTGAGGGCGCGAGCCCCCGAGACGGGCGCGAGCCGCGGCGGGAAGCGCGAGCCCCAGAGACGGGCGCGAGCCGCGGCTGAAACCGCGGAGCCCAGAGACGGGCGGGAGACGCTGGGGCTGCTGCTGCCGCCACCAGGGGGGCTGTGTGCGAGCACAGGTCACTCTCCGCGCCCCTCTTCCGCGGAGCCTGTGCAGGCCGCCACTGCCAGGTTCCCGGGATCCAGGGACAACTTCCCCGGGAGTACGCACGGCGGGTCTCAGGCCAGTGCTGCGTCACGCCGCCTCTGCCGCTGCAGGCCCGCCCCGCACGCAGTGCCCCGCCTTCCCCCATCCCCCAACCCCCGGCCTGAGTGAGCCGGAGCTCCCGAATCAGCGGCTCCTTTAACCCCGTCCTGTCTGAGCAAAAAACAGACGCCCTCCAGCGATCTGCGCGCAGGGGCAGGGCCGGGTACAAAGCTGAGCTCCTGTGAGCTGTGAGAGCAGGGAGGAGAGGGGGAGGTCTCTCCCGGCAGCCGCGGAGGCGGCGGATTGAAGCTCCACAATCAACTTGATGTGCCCTGCATTGTGGAATACCTGAATAGACAGGGAGTGATCCCAAATTGAAGAGGGGGAATTTAGGAGCGAGATCTGTGATTTTTTTTTCCCTTTTCCTCTTTTTGTGAATGTGTGCGTGTATGCTTCTGTGTGAGATCTTGTCTGTATACTCTTGCTTCCACCATTTGTCCTAGGGCTCTATCCGTCCATGGTTTTGTTTTTTTTTTTAAAAAAAAAAAAAAATTTTTTTTAATAATTAATTTTAATTGTAATAACTTTATTGAACTTTACCTTCGTTCTTTCTTTCTTTCTTTCCTTCCCTCCTTCCCTCCTTTAGACAGCGAATCACCCCAGGTTGAGGGGGTGGTCTCTGGGAGCAGGATTTATGATTTTTCCCCCTTTGCCTCTCTTTGTGAAGGTGTATGTGTATGCTTCTGTGTAAGATTTTCTCTGTATAGCTTTGCTTCCAACATTTGTCCTAGGGCTCTATCCATCCATGGTTTTTTTTTAAAAAAAAATTTTTTTTTTCTTAATAATTAATTTTAATTGTAATAACTTTATTGTACTTTACCTTCGTTCTTTCTTTCTTTCCTTCCTTCCTTCCCTCCTTTAGACAGCGAATCACCCCAGGTTGAGGAGGTGGTCTCTGGGAGCAGGATTTATGATTTTTCCCCCTTTGCCTCTCTTTGTGAACACGTATGTGTATGCTTCTGTGTAAGATTTTCTCTGTATAGCTTTGTTTCCAACATTTGTCCTAGGGTTCTATCTGTTCTTTTTTTTTTTTCTTTCTAAATATTTTTTAGTACAATAACTATATTATACTTTATTTTATTTTTACTGTATCTTCTTTCTTCCTTTTTTCCTTCTTTCCCTCCTTCCTTCCTCCCTTCCTCCCTCCCTCCCTCCCTCCTTTCTTTCCTTCTTTGCTTCTTTCTTCCTTCCTTCCTTTCCTCCTTTCCTCCTTTCCTTCTTTCTTTCCTCAAACTTCTACTAATTCTCTCTACATTTTCTCCTTCTTTCCCTCCTTCCTTCCTTCCTTCCTCCCTCCCTCCCTCCTTTCTTTCCTTCTTTGCTTCTTTCTTCCTTCCTTCCTTTCCTCCTTTCCTTCTTTCTTTTCTCATACTTCTACTAATTCTCTCTACATTTTCTCCTTCTTTCCCTCCTACCTTCCTTCCTTCCTCCCTCCCTCCCTCCTTTCTTTCCCTCTTCGCTTCTTTCTTCCTTCCTTCCTTTCCTCCTTTCCTTCTCTCTTTCCTCAAACTTCTACTAATTCTCTCTACATTTTCTCCTTCTTTCCCTCCTTCTTTCCTTCCTTCCTCCCTCCCTCCCTCCCTCCCTCCTTTCTTTCCTTCTTTGCTTCTTTCTTCCTTCCTTCCTTTCCTCCTTTCCCTCTTTCTTTCCTCATACTTCTACTAATTCTCTCTACATTTTCTCCTTCTTTCCCTCCTTCCTTCCTTCCTCCCTCCCTCCCTCCTTTCTTTCCTTCTTTGCTTCTTTCTTCCTTCCTTCCTTTCCTCCTTTCCTTCTTTCTTTCCTCATACTTCTAATAATTCTCTCTACTTTTCCTCCCTTTTATTCTGAGCCGTGTGGATGAAAGGCTCTTGGTGCTCCAGCCCAGGAGGCAGGGCTCTGCCTCTGAGGTAGGAGAGCCAACTTCAGAACACTGATCAACAAGAGACCTCCCAGCTCCACATAATATTAAACGGTGGAAATCTCCCAGAGACCTCCATCTTAACACCAGCACCCAGCTTCACTCAACGACCAGCAAGCCACAGTGCTGGACAACCTATGCCAAACAACTAGCAAAACAGGAACACAACCCCACCCATTAGCAGAGAGGCTGCCGAAAATCATAACAAGGCCACAGACACCCCAAAACACACCACCAGACGTGAACCTGCCCACTAGAGAGACAAGATCCAGCCTCATCCAGCACAACACAGGCACTAGTCCCCTCCACCAGGAAGCCTACACAACCCGCTGAAACAACCTTAGCCACTGGAGACAGACATGAAAAACAACGGGAACTACGAACGTGCAGCCTGCAAAAAGGAGACCCCAAACACAGTAAGATAAGCAAAATGAGAAGACAGAAAAACACACAGCAAATGAAGGAGCAAGATAAAAACCCACCAGACCTAACAAATGAAGAGGAAATAGGCAATCTACCTGAAAAAGAATTCAGAATAATGATAGTAAGGATGATCCGAAATCTTGGAAGTAGAATGGACAAAATGCAAGAAACAGTTAACAAGGACCTACAAGAACTAAAGATGAAACAGGCAACGATGAACAACGCAATAAATGAAATTAAAAGTACTCTAGATAGGATCAATAGCAGAATAACTGAGGCAGAAGAACGGATAAGTGACCTGGAAGATAATGTAGTGGAAATAACTACTGCAGAGCAGAATAAAGAAAAAAGAATGAAAAGAACTGAGGACAGTCTCAGAGAGCTCTGGGACAACATTAAACGCACCAACATTCGAATTATAGGGGTTCCAGAAGAAGAAGAAAAAAAGAAAGGGACTGAGAAAATATTTGAAGAGATTATAGTTGAAAACTTCCCTAATATGGGAAAGGAAATAGTTAATCAAGTCCAGGAAACACAGAGAGTCCCATACAGGATAAATACAAGGAGAAATACGCCAAGACACATATTAATCAAACTATCAAAAATTAAATACAAAGAAAGCATATTAAAAGCAGCAAGGGAAAAACAACAAATAACACACAAGGGAATCCCCATAAGGTTAACAGCTGATCTCTCAGCAGAAACCCTACAAGCCAGAAGGGAGTGGCAGGACATACTGAAAGTGATGAAGGAGAAAAACCTGCAACCAAGACTACTCTACCCAGCAAGGATCTCATTCAGATTTGATGGAGAAATTAAAACCTTTACAGACAAGCAAAAGCTGAGAGAGTTCAGCACCACCAAACCAGCTTTACAACAAATGCTAAAGGAACTTCTCTAGATAAGAAATGCAAAAGAAGGAAACAACCTATAATAACGAACCCAAAACAATATAGAAAATGGGAATAGGAACATACATATCGATAATTACCTTAAATGTAAATGGACTAAATGCTCCCACCAAAAGACACAGATTGGCTGAATGGATACAAAAACAAGACCCTTATATATGCTGTCTACAAGAGACCCACCTCAGACCTAGAGACACATACAGACTGAAAGTAAGGGGATGGAAAAAGATATTCCATGCAAATGGAAACCAAAAGAAAGCTGGAGTAGCAATTCTCATATCAGACAAAATAGACTTTAAAATAAGGACTATTAAAAGGGATAAAGAAGGACACTACATAATGATCAAGGGATCGATCCAAGAAGAAGATATAACAATTGTAAATATTTATGCACCCAACATAGGAGCACCTCAATACGTAAGGCAAATACTAACAGCCATAAAAGGGGAAATTGACAGTAACACATTCATAGTAGGGGACTTTAACACCCCACTTTCACCCATGGACAGATCATCCAAAATGAAAATAAATAAGGAAACACAAGCTTTAAATGATACATTAAACAAGATGGACTTAATTGATATTTATAGGACACTCCATCCAAAAACAACAGAATACACATTTTTCTCAAGTGCTCATGGAACATTCTCCAGGATAGATCATATCTTGGGTCACAAATCAAGCCTTGGTAAATTTAAGAAAATTGAAATTGTATCAAGTATCTTTTCTGACCACAACGCCATGAGACTAGATATCAATTACAGGAAAAGATCTGTAAAATATACAAACACATGGAGGCTAAACAATACAATACTTAATAATGAAGTGATCACTGAAGAAATCAAAGAGGAAATAAAAAAATACCTAGAAACAAATGACAATGGAGACACAACGACCCAAAACCTATGGGATGCAGCAAAAGCAGTTCTAAGGGGGAAGTTTATAGCAATACAAGCCCCCCTTAAGAAGCAGGAAACATCTCGAATAAACAACCTAACCTTGCACCTCAAGCAATTAGAGAAAGAAGAACAAAAAAGCCCCAAAGCTAGCAGAAGGAAAGAAATCATAAAAATCAGATCAGAAATAAATGAAAAAGAAACGAAGGAAACGATAGCAAAGATCAATAAAACTAAAAGCTGGTTCTTTGAGAAGATAAACAAAATAGATAAACCACTAGCCAGACTCATCAAGAAAAAAAGGGAGAAGACTCAAATCAATAGAATTAGAAATGAGAAAGGAGAAATAACAACTGACACTGCAGAAATAAAAAAAATCATGAGAGATTACTACAAGCAACTCTATGCCAATAAAATGGACAATCTGGAAGAAATGGACAAATTCTTAGAAATGCACAACCTGCCAAGACTGAATCAGGAAGAAATAGAAAATATGAACAGACCAATCACAAGCACTGAAATTGAAACTGTGATTAAAAATCTTCCAACAAACAAAAGCCCAGGACCAGATGGCTTCACAGGTGAATTCTATCAAACGTTTAGAGAAGAGCTAACACCTATCCTTCTCAAACTCTTCCAAAATATAGCAGAGGGAGGAACACTCCCAAATTCCTTCTACGAGGCCACCATCACCTTGATACCAAAACCAGACAAGGATGTCACAAAGAAAGAAAACTACAGGCCAATATCACTGATGAACATAGATGCAAAAATCCTCAACAAAATACTAGCAAACAGAATCCAACAGCACATTAAAAGGGTCATACACCATGATCAAGTGGGGTTTATTCCAGGAATGCAAGGATTCTTCAATATACGCAAATCTATCAATGTGATAAACCATATTAACAAATTGAAGGAGAAAAACCATATGATCATCTCAATAGATGCAGAGAAAGCTTTCGACAAAATTCAACACCCATTTATGATAAAAACCCTCCAGAAAGTAGGCATAGAGGGAACTTTCCTCAACATAATAAAGGCCATATATGACAAGCCCACAGCAAACATCATCCTCAATGGTGAAAAACTGAAAGCATTTCCACTAAGATCAGGAACAAGACAAGGTTGCCCACTCTCACCACTCTTATTCAACATAGTTTTGGAAGTTTTAGCCACAGCAATCAGAGAAGAAAAGGAAATAAAAGGAATCCACATCGGAAAAGAAGAAGTAAAGCTGTCACTGTTTGCAGATGACATGATACTATACATAGAGAATCCTAAAGATGCTACCAGAAAACTACTAGAGCTAATCAATGAATTTGGTAAAGTAGCAGGATACAAAATTAATGCACAGAAATCTCTGGCATTCCTATATACTAATGATGAAAAATCTGAAAGTGAAATCAAGAAAACACTCCCATTTACCATTGCAACAAAAAGAATAAAATATCTAGGAATAAACCTACCTAAGGATACGAAAGACCTGTATGCAGAAAATTATAAGACACTGATGAAAGAAATTAAAGATGATACAAATAGATGGAGAGATATACCATGTTCTTGGATGGGAAGAATCAACATTGTGAAAATGACTCTACTACCCAAAGCAATCTACAGATTCAATGCAATCCCTATCAAACTACCACTGGCATTTTTCACAGAACTAGAACAAAAAATTTCGCAATTTGTATGGAAACACAAAAGACCCCGAATAGCCAAAGCAGTCTTGAGAACGAAAAAAGGAGCTGGAGGAATCAGGCTCCCTGACTTCAGACTATACTACAAAGCAACAGTAATCAAGACAGTATGGTACTGGCACAAAAACAGAAAGATAGATCAGTGGAACAGGATAGAAAGCCCAGAGATAAACCCACGCACATATGGACACCTTATCTTTGATAAAGGAGGCAGGAATGTACAGTGGAGAAAGGACAGCCTCTTCAATAAATGGTGCTGGGAAAACTGGACAGGTACATGTAAAAGTATGAGATTAGATCACTCCCTAACACCATACACAAAAATAAGCTCAAAATGGATTAAAGACCTAAATGTAAGGCCAGAAACTATCAAACTCTTAGAGGAAAACATAGGAAGAACACTCTATGACATAAATCACAGCAAGATCCTTTCTGACCCACCTCCTAGAGTAATGGAAATAAAAACAAAAATAAACAAATGGGACCTAATGAAACTTCAAAGCTTTTGCACAGCAAAGGAAACCATAATCAAGACCAAAAGACAACCCTCAGAATGGGAGAAAACATTTGCAAATGAAGCAACTGACAAAGGATTAATCTCCAAAATTTACAAGCAGCTCATGCAGCTCAATAACAAAAAAACAAACAACCCCATCCAAAAATGGGCAGAAGACCTAAACAGACATTTCTCCAAAGAAGATATACAGAATGCCAACAAACACATGAAAGAATGCTCAACATCATTAATCATTAGAGAAATGCAAATCAAAACTACAATGAGATATCATCTCACACCAGTCAGAATGGCCATCATCAAAAAATCTAGAAACAATAAATGCTGGAGAGGGTGTGGAGAAAAGGGGACACTCTTGCACTGCTGGTGGGAATGTGAATTGGTTCAGCCACTATGGAGAACAGTATGGAGGTTCCTCAAAAAACTACAAATAGAATTACCATATGACCCAGCAATCCCACTACTGGGCATATACCCTGAGAAAACCAAAATTCAAAAAGAGTCATGTACCAAAATGTTCATTGCAGCTCTATTTACAATAGCCCGGAGATGGAAAGAACCTAAGCGCCCATCATCGGACGAATGGATAAAGAAGATGTGGCACATATACACAATGGAATATTACTCAGCCTTAAAAAGAAATGAAATTGAGTTATTTGTAATGAGATGGATAGACCTAGAGTCTGTCATACAGAGTGAAGTAGGTCAGAAAGACAAAGACAAGTACCGTATGCTAACACATATATATGGAATTTAAGGGGAAAAAATGTCATGAAGAACCTAGGGATAAGACAGGAATGGAGGCGCAGACCTACTGGAGAACGGACTTGAGGATATGGGGAGGGGGAAGGGTGAGTTTTGACAGGGCGAGAAAGAGTCATGGACATATACACACTAACAAACGTAGTAAGGTAGATAGCTAGGGGGAAGCAGCCGCAAGGCACAGGGATATTAGCTCGGGGCTTTGGGATAGCCTGGAGGGGTGGGAGGGGGAGAGTGGGAGGGAGGGAGACGCAAGAGGGAAGACACATGGGAGCACATGTATATGTATAGCTGATTCACTTTGTTATAAATCAGAAACTAACACACTATTGTAAAGCAATTATACCCCAATAAAGATGTTAAAAAAAAAAAAAAAAAAAAAGAGGATTGCTTTACCTTTGTAGAAGTTCTCCTTCCAGTCAGAAATGCCCTCCCTGATACTTTTTGTTTCTTAAGACCTAGTCCATCTTTTCAGATCCAACTTAACTTTTACCTCTTCATGAAGCCATCCCCAAAAAACAATCCAGTGGGATTTCATTTTTCTGGTTTGTTGTTGCACAATAAACTTAACATATGATTACGTATCATCTTACATTGCCCATCTTACATTGCCCTTAAATGTTGCATATGAGTTAGTCTTGGCTTTATAAGCATATTGTAGTCCCTTTGAAGGTAGGGACCACATGTCTCTGATTTCTCCTATAAGACCTACTCAGCAGAGTAAGAGGCACTTAATACATACATGATCAATTCGCAGCTTTATGGGGGAGCAGGGACATCACACTAGCCCTATAGAAGTTGTAGGGTAATAGAAGTTGCCCTGTAGTGCAATAGGCTGTGTAACAACAAAATCGAGTTCTGAAGTCAGTCCTGGGTTCTCAAAATTGTCTCCACTATCTCTTACCCTTTGGAGCCACGGACCTCTTTTTCCAAAACAAAGGAATACCATACATAGAGTGATTACCATGGGGCTTGACTCATAACTGATGCCCAGTTTGCAACAGTCGCCTTCCCCTTTCCTGCCCACAGTGTCACCTGGAATAGAGAATTAGGCTTAACATCAGTTTAAAAGTACATGTAACATAGTTGTAAGATTATCCATGCATTTTCATCCTCCTGGGGTGTGATCTGGGAATCAATTAGAATATAGAAAGTAATTTGGACTCAGGATTGAAATTCGCTAGTGAAAAAAAAGAGGCTGACATATATTTTGCAACAAAGGGATGTAGTTTAGGTCAGTTCAAATGGGTCACCGTCCAAGACTAAGTCAGTGTGACTAAGCCTGCTACTTATATATACCCGTGCTATTGGGAGGGCCTGAGGAATGCAAGGCTTGCTCTCTCTAGGTCTGTACTAACAGGTCATGGTACTGAATAATAGCTACTGAATTCAGGACTTGAAGCCCATTGTGCTTGCTAAGACACAGTTATGGTCAAAAACTATATTATATTTTTTAAATTCCTTATTGCTTTGAACTAAATAATAAGAAGGGAAAATTCAGTAAACTCCTGTGTTCTGACATCACAATATTGGCTCCCTATTTCAGCTCTGAGCACAATGAGGTTTTTCCTGACACCCTGTCCACATTTCCCTTTATGCCCTCTCCTGCCTCACCTCACATTATTCTCTATCTCTGCACCATCTCGTCCCTTCATAGCACTTCACTAATTTACTTGTTTTGCTTTTTGGTTTGTTATTATCTCTTCTCTTTTACCCACTGGACTGTAATAAGTTCCACAAAACCTTGTTTCACTCACCACTTCACGTCAATTTTCTAGCACCGTGATTGACACATGCAGTTAATGAATAAGCAAATTAATATATGAAATATATAAATTATTGAGTGAATAAATTGCTCTCTCGGGAGAGGCAGAGAAATAAATGAATAATCTTGTTAAAGCCTATTTGTTGTAAAATAAAAGTATAGATGAAGACACAGGAGCACAGAAGACTTCCATCTCTGTCAGCAGTCTTGCATGTGAAAGTTCATAGGCTGACGCTGCTAGTAGGTAGGTTAGGACATCTCTTGTGTAATTTTACCATCACTTTGGTCAGTTCACACTTGTGGAACCCACTTTGACTTTATCTCTATAGCTGAGTCAGATACCTGAGAGAAGTCAAAACCAAAAGAGACTTTTTTTTTAGTGACTCTTCTTGAAATGCTCCAGTTTCCCTTTGGCAGAAAATTTAACACAACAGCTGTACCATTGGGCTAGAGCTGATTTTAGAGCTTTTATTTTTGTCCTGCTATAACTCACATGCCATTTTCCATTCCACATTTTCTTTTATGAGTAAATATGTTTCCAACTGAGTTTCCTGGGGGCTGTGAGACGTTATCTCTATTAAGATATTTTGGCTTTTAGAGCACCTTGTTGGTTCCAGATACTCTGTAAGGTATTGCCAGCGGAGAATGTTCTGCCTGTCTTCTCCCACAACCCCGCAGTGCTGTGCTATGCTGTCCCACTTTCTCTTCTTGCAGGTATTTTTTCCATTATCACCCTAACTACACTGGCCTGTGAACGTTATATTGGCATGATCCATAACAGAGTGATCAGTTTTTCCTGGGCCTGGAGGGCCATTACGTACATCTGGCTATACTCACTGGTGAAGTCAGGGTCACCTCTCCTGGGCTGGCATAGGTACATCCTGGGTGTGCATGTACTAGGCTGTGCTGTGGGTTGGAAATCCAAGGACATCAGCGACTCCTCCTTTGTGCTTTTCTTATTTCTTGACTGCATGGTGGTACCTGTGGGTGTCATTGCCCATTGCTATGGCCATATTTTGTATTCCATTCGAAAAGTGAGTTGAAGAATATGAATGCCCCTCCTCCAAATTGTGCAGGGTAGAAAATTTTCTGTGAAAGAAAATCATACTCTTCCCCACAGCTGATACAGCTCTAGGGGACGTCCCACTTGATAAAATTTTGCACTGTGAGTCACTCTCTGACAAGATCAATGAGGAATGGCATTTACTTTCCCTTCGTCACTCTTTAAACTAGAAAAAGGAAGGAAAGGAGTTCTGAGCAGACAAAATCAATAACAACCAAAAAAAAAAAAACCCTATATCTTCAAGCATTCTTAGAATTTAAGAACTCTAATAAAGGGAATTCCACACTTCCCATAACTTTATTCATCCAATAGTCACATATACCTACTAGAGAATGGTACAGATATTTTGTCTGGAAATCAGTTTTGAGTCATAAAGGACAAGAACTGACCACAGCAGGTTTCCTGTTAGGTGCTAGCAAGAAGGCGTCTGAAGTAACAGACTGGGGCACACTTCATATTCCAGTTTCTAACTTCAACCATGTACATTTTCCTTACTCACTGCTTCTTCCTACTCTTTTCTCTCATCAAAATTCTCCAGTCTCTTGCTCACTCTGCCAACCCCCTCTAGCTTTCACCTCTTTTAAATCACTTAGCCACATGCATTATTTTAAATCATGCCCCATTTTTTCATGTTCCAACATTTTTTATGCACATTCATTTTGAAAAAAATCAAATCCCTTGTTCAATCCAACTCTTTGTTTTCTGCATGACTGTAGTCAAACTACAATAAGTTGAAGAAAAACCACATTGGATTCCCAGCACCCACATTCAGCAAGCAGTGAGATGTCCTCTTAGCAGTGTCTAGCAAACTTTGGATCCCTAGATGGTCCACTCTCTATGCAGTTGCTATTACAAATCCTCAATTCTCATTTTACTCTCTTGCCCTACTATCCTCCCCCCCCCCTTATTCTTATCAAACTGTCATGCTTCTTGTTTGTTTGGCAAAATAAATCAATTACCAAGAAATTCCTTAACTCTCTGCCTCCCTTTATACAAACTTCTAGGTACCTACTCATTCTTTTTTTTTTTTAATATCTTTATTGGAGTATAATTGCTTTACAATGTTGTGTTAGTTTCCACAGTACAACAAACAAGGTGAATCAGCTATACATATACATATATCCCCATATCCCCTCCCTCTTGCACCTCCCTCCCCCCATCGTTATTCCACCCCTCTAGGTGGTCACAAAGCACTGAGCTGATCTCCTTGTGCTATGCAACAGCTTCCCACTAGCCATCCATTGTACATTTGGTAGTGTATATATGTCAATGCTACTCTCTCACTTCATCCCAGCTTCCTCTTCCCTGCCGTGTCCTCAAGTCCATTCTCTATATCTGCATCTTTATTCCTGTCCTGCCACTAGGTTCATCAGTATGAATTTTTTAGATTCCATGTATGTGAATTAGCATACAGTGTTTGTTTTTCTCTTTCTGACTTACTTCACTCTGTATGACAGACTCTAGGTCCATCCACCTCATTACAAATAACTCAATTTTGTTCCTTTTTATGACTGAGTAATATTCCATTGTCTGTGCCACATCTTCTTTATCCAATCATCTGTCAATGGACATTTAGGTTGCTTCCATGTCCTGGCTATTGTAAATAGTGCTACAATGAACATTGTGGTACATGACTCTTTGAATTATGGTTTTCTCAGGGTATATGCCCAGTAGTGGGATTGCTGAGTCATATGGTAGTTCTATTTTTAGTTTTTTAAGGAAAACTATACTGTCCTCCATAGTGGCTGCACCAACTTACATTCTCACCAACAGTACAGGAGGGTTCCCTTTTCTCCACACCCTCTCCAGCATTTATTGTTTGTAGATTTTTTGATGATGACTATTCTGACCAGTGTGAGGTGTTACCTCATTGTGGTTTTGATTTGCATTTCTCTAATGATCAGTGATGTTGAGCATCTTTTCATGTGTTTGTTAGCAATCTGTATGTCTTCTTTGGAGAAATGTCTATTTAGGTTTTCCACCCATTTTTGGATTTGGTTGTTTGTTCTTTTGATATTGAGCTGAATGAGGTGCTTGTGGATTTTGGAGATTAATCCCTTGTCAGTTGCTTCATTTGCAAATATTTTCTCCCACTCTGAGGGTTGTCTTTTCATCGTTTATAGTTTTCTTTGCTGTGCAAAAGCTTTAAAGTTTCATTAGGTCTCATTTGTTTATTTTATTTCCATTACTCTAGGAGGTAGGTCAAAAAAGATCTTGTTATGATTCATGTCATAGAGTATTGTGCCTATGTTTTCCTCTAAGAGTTTTATAGTGTCTGGTCTTACATTTAGATCTTTAATCCACTTTGAGTTTATTTTTGTATGGTATTAAGAAGTGTTCTAATTTCATTCTTTTACATGTAGCTGTCCAGTTTTCCCAGCCCCCACGTGTTGAACAGCCTGTCTTTTCTCCATTGTATATTCTTGCCTCCTTTGTCAAAGATAAGGTGACCATACATGCGTAGATTTATCTCTGGGCTTTCTATCCTGTTCCATTGATCTATATATTTCTGTTTTTGTGCCAGTACCATATTGTCTTGATTGCTGTAGCTTTGTCATATAGTCTGAAGTCAGGGACTCTGATTCCTCCAGCTCCATTTTTTTTTTTCCCCTCAATATTTCTTTGGCTATTTGGGGTCTTTTGTGTCTCCATGCAAAATTTAAGATTTTTGTTCTAGTTCTGTAAAAAATGCCATTGGTAATTTGATAGAGATTGCATTGAATCTGTAGATTGCTTTGCATAGTTTAGTTATTTGCACAATATTGATTCTTCCAATCCAAGAATATGGTATATTTCTCCATCTGTTTGTGTCATCTTTGGTTTCTTTCATCTGTTTCTTATAGTTTTCTGAGTACAGGTCTTTTACCTCCTTAGGTAGGTTTATTCCTAGGTATTTTATTCTTTTTGTTGCAGTGGTAAATGGGAGTGTTTAATTTATCTTTCTGGTCTTTCATTATTAGTGTATAGGAATGAAAGAGATGTGTGTGCATTAATTTTGTATGCTGCAACTTTACCAAATTCATTGATTAGCTCTAGCAGTTTTCTGGTGGCATCTTTAGGATTCTTTATGTATAGTATCATGTCATCTGTAAACAGTGACAGTTTTACTTCTTTTCCAATTTGTATTCCTTTTATTTCTTTTTCTTCTCTGATTGCTGTGGCTAAAACTTTGAAAACTCTGTTGAATAACAGTGGTGAGAGTGGGCACCCTTGTCTTGTTCCTGACCTTAGAGGAAATCCTTTCAGTTTTTCACCATTGAGAATGATGTTGGCTGTGGGTTTGTCATATATGGCTTTTATTATATTGAGGTAGGTTCCCTCTATGCCCACTTTCTGGAAAGTTTTTATCATAAATGGGTGGTGAATTTTGTCAAAACCTTTTTCTGCATCTATTGAGATTATCATAAGTTTTTTATCCTTCAGTTTGTTAATATAGTGTATCACATTGATTGCTTTGCATATATTGAAGAATGCTTGCATTCCTGGGATAAACCCCATTTGATCATGGTGCATGATCCCTTTAATGTGCTGTTGGATTTTGTTTGCTAGCATTTTATTCAGGATTTTTGCAACTATGTTCATCAGTGTTATTAGCCTGTAATTTTCTTTCTTTGTGACATCTTTGTCTGGTTTTGGTATCAGAGTGAAGGTGGCCTCATAAAATGAATTTGGGAGTGTTCCTCTCTCTGCTATATTTTGGAAGAGTTTGAGAAGGATAGGTGTTAGCTGTTCTCTAAAAGCTTGATAGAATTCACCTGTGAAGCCATCTGGTCCTGGGCTTTTGTTTGATGGAGAATTTTAAATTACAATTTCAATTTCAGTACTTGTGATTGGTATATACATATTTTCTATTTCTTCCTGGTTCAGTCTTGGGAGGTTGTACATTTCTAAGAATTTATCCATTTCTTCCAGGTTGTCCATTTTATTGGCATATAGTTACTTGTAGTAGTCTCTCATGATCCTTTGTATTTCTGTGGTGTCAGTCGTTACTTTTCCTTTTTCACTTCTAATTCTGTTTATTTGAGTCTTCTCCCTTTTTTTCCCATTGAGTCTGGCTAATGGTTTATCAATTTTGTTTATCTTCTCAAAGAACCAGATTTACTATTGTTTCCTTCATTTCTTTTTCATTTAATTTTGATCTGATCTTTATGATTTCTTTCCTTTTGCTAATTTTGTTGTTTTGTTTTGTTTTGTTTTGTTCTTTCTCTAATTCCTTTAGGTGTAAGGTAAGGTTTTTTTATTTGAGATTTTTCTTGTTTCTTGAGGTAGCATTGTATTGCTATAAACTTCCCTCTTAGAACTGCTTTTGCTGCATCCTATAGGGTTTGGGTCGTCATGTTTTCATTGTCATTTGTTTCTAGGTATCTTTTGATTTCCTCAGTCATCTCTTGGTTGTTTAGTAGCATATTGTTTAACCTCTGTGTGCTTGTATTTTTTACAGGTTTTTTTTTTTCCTGTAATAGACATCTAGTCTCACAGTACTGTGGTTGGAAAAGATGCTTGATATGATTTCAATTTTCTTAAATTTACTGAGGCTTCATTTTTGACCCAAGATATGATGTCTCCTGGAGAATGTTCCATGTGCACTTGAGTAGAGACTGTATTCTGTTAGTTTTGGATGGAATGTCCTATAAATATCAATTAAGTCCATCTGGTCTATTGTGTCATTTAAAGCTTGTGTTTCCTTATTTATTTTGTGTTTGGATGATATGTCCATTGGTGTAGGTGGGATGTTAAAGCTGCCTAGTATTATTGTGTTACTGTTGATTTTCCCTTTTATGGCTGTTAGCATTTGCCTTATGTATTGAGGTGCTCCTATATTGGATGCATAGATATTTACAATTGTTATATCTACTTCATGGCTTGATCCCTTGATCATTATATAGTGTCTTTCCTTGTCTCTTGTAATAATCTTTATTTTAAAGTCTATTTTGTCTGATACAAGTCTTGATACTTCAGCTTTCTTTTTTTTTTTTTTTTTGCTGTATGTGGACCTCTCACTATTGTGGCCTCTCCCACTGTGGAGCACATGCTCCAGACATGCAGGCCCAGCAGCCATGGCTCATGGGCCCAGCCACTCCATGGCATGTGGGATCTTCCCAGACCAGGGCACGAACCCATGTACCCTGCAACGGCAGGTGGACTCTCAACCACTGCACCACCAGGGAAGCCCTTCAGCTTTCTTTTGATTTGCATTTGCATGGAATGTATTTTTCCATCCCTCACTTTCAGACTGTATGTGTCCCTAGGTCTGAAGTGGGTTTCTTGTAGACAGCCTATATACAAGTCCTGTTTTTGTATCCATTCAGCCAGTCTGTGTCTTTTGGTTGGGGCATTTAATCCATTTACATTTAAGGTAATTATTGATATGTATGTTCCGATTACCATTTTCTTAATTGTTTGGGGTTTGTTTTTGTAAGTCTTTTCCTTCTCTTGTGTTTCCTGCCTAGAGAAGTTCCTTTAGCATTTGTTGTACAGCTGGTTTGGTGGTGCTGAATTCTCTGAACTTTTGCTTTTCCTTAAAGCTTTTGATTTCTCTGTAGAATCTGAGATTCATTTTATTTTGAATTTTATTTTATTTACTTATTATACATCAGGTTCTTATTTGTTATCTATTTTATACATATTATTGTATATATGTCAATCCCTATCTCCCAGTTCATCCTACTCCCCCCACCCCCACCACTTTCCCTGCTTGGTGTCCATACATTTGTTTTCTATCTGTGTCTATTTCTGCCTTGCACACTGGTTCATCTGTAACATTTTCTAGGTTCCACATATATGCATTAATATACAATATTTGTTTTTCTCTTTCTGACTTACATCACCCTGTATTACAATCTCTAGATCCATCCATGTCTCTACAAATGACTCAATTTCATTCCTTTCTATGTCTGAGTAATCTGAATGAGATTCTTGCTGGGTAAAGTAATCTTGGTTGTAGGTTTTTCCCTTTCACCACTTTAAATATATCTTGCCACTCCCTTCTGACCTGTTGAATTTCTTCTGAAAGATCAGCTGTTAACCTTATGGGGATACCTTTCTATGTTATTTGTTGCTTTTCCCTTGCTGCTTTTAATATTTTTTCTTTGTGTTTAATTTTTGTTAGTTTGATTAATATGTGTTTCAGCATGTTTCTCCTTGGATTTATCTTGTATGGGACTCTCTGCTTCCTGGACTTGATTAACTACTTCCTTTCCCACGTTGGGGAAGTTTTCAACTCTAATCTCTTGGAATATTTTCTCAGACCCTTTCTTTTTTTCTTCTTCTGGGACACCTATAATGTTGGCACACTTAATGTTGTCCTAGAGGTCTCTGAGACTGTCCTCCATTCTTTTCATTCTTTTTCCTTTATTCTGCTCTGTGGCAGTTATTTCTACCATTTTATCTTCCATCTCACTTATCTGTTGTTCTGCCTCAGTTATTCTGCCATTGATTCATTCTAGAGTATTTTAAATTATAGTTATTTTGTTGTTCATTACTGTTTGTTTGCTCTTTAGTTCTTCTAGTTCCTTTTTAAATGTTTCTTGTATTTTCTCTATTCTATTTCTGAGATTTTGGATCATCTTTACTATCATCACTCTGAATTCTTTTTCAGGTAGTTTGCCTATTTCCTCTTCATTCATTTGGTCTTGTGGGTTTTTATTGTGCTCCTTTACCTGTAAGATATTTCTCTGTCTCCTCATTTTGTTTAATTTACAGTATTTAAGGTCTCCTTTCCCTAGACTGCAGGGTTGTAAGTAGTTCCTCTTGCTTCAGTTCTCTGCCCTCGGTAGTGGGGTTGGTCCATTGTCTTGTGCAGGCTTCCTGATGGGAGGGATTGGTGCCTATGTTCTGATGGGTGGAGTTGAGTCTTTTTCCTCTGATGAGCAGGGCCATGTCAGGTGATGTGTTTTTGGTGTGTCTATGAGCTTAGTATGACTTTAGGTAGTCTGTGTGATGATGGGTGGCCTTGTGTTCCTGTCTTGTTTGTTGTTTGGTGTGAGATGTCCATTGCTGGAAGCTGCTGGCAGTTGGTTGGAGCTGAGTCTTGGATTCAGATAGAGGTCTCTGTGAGAGCTCTTGGTAATTAATCTTCCCTGGGACCAGGAATTCTCTAGCAGTCCAGCATCCTGGACTTGGTGCTCCCACCCTAGAGCCTGAGGCCTGACATCTGGTCAAGGGACCAAGACCCCACAAGTCACTCGTCCTGACAATAAAGGTAATTTAAAAGACTAACAAAACCCCAGACAAATGGTGAAAAGTAAAATAAAACAAACAGAAACAAGGAAACACGAACACATGCAAAAGAAACAAAAACAGAACCAAACAAATCAAAAAGCAAGAGAACAAGCAGACAAACAAAAGAACCCAAGCACAAAATGGAGCAATTAAGAAGAAAGCTGACAAAAACACAAAACCAAAACACAAAAGCAAAGCAGAGTGCCAACTGAAGAATGAAGCAAAGAAAGAAAACAAACCAACAAAAATGATTAAAAAATAAAAAGAAATTAAAAGGGGAAAGAAGACAGAACAACAGAAAGGCAACGTAGAAATAGAAATATAAAAAAATAAAATGCAAAATTAAAGAAAAAAAAGACAAACAAACCCCCCGAGAAATGTAAAAACAAAATCAAATAAACAAAATCAGAGACAAGGAAACGCACACACCTAAAAGAAGCAAACACAGAGCCAAATAAAACAGAAAGCAAGAAAACAACCAGACAAATAGAAGAGCTCAAAAATGAAATCAAACAATTAGGATTAAAGCTAACAGAAACACATAACCTAAAAACAAAACCAAAGCAGTGTGCCAACTGAAGAATGAAGCAAGGAAAGAGAACAAACCAATAAGAATGATTTTTTAAAAAATAATAAAATGAAATAAAAAGGGAAAAATCACAGGACAACAGAAAAGCAAAGAAGAAATGGAAATATTTAAAATATATATATACACATATATACTGAAGAAAAAAGAAAAAATAAGGGAAAAGAACACAGAACCACAGAAAAGCAAAGTAAAAATAGAAATGTATAAAGAAAAATTTAAAAATATGTTATGAAACATGGAGATCTCAAGAGACTAAATTAAAAAAAGAAAAAAAACCTAAAACTCCACCACCAAATAAACAAAGAAAATCCAAAAAAAAAAAAAAAAACTAGAACCAACAACTTAACAACTCGAAACATAATAAAATTAATAGCAATAATTATGTTTCCCTGGGGTCTCCGCTGTGTCCTTGCACATGCCATGAGCCACACCCACCCCCACCTCCCGAAGAGGCTCTCCTGTGCCTCTGGGCTGGTCTCTGGACCTGCTGTGGGCCCTGTGGGGACTACTCAGACTCTGATCTGGCCCAATTCTTGCATGTGCTTACCCCAAAAGTCCACAGCTACAAGAGCTAGACCGTTTTCACTTGTCGGAACACTCACTGTCTACTCAGCTATTCCATAGATGCAGGGTCTACCTAGCTGATCATGGGTATTTAATCTGCAGCTTGCACAGCTGATGGAAAGATTTTTGATCTTCTTCCTTAGTCACCCCGTCCAGCTTTGGTTTTATCCCCACCTCTGTGTGTGGTCCACCCACAGGAGTCTGGTCCTGAGGCTGCCTTGGAGCCCTTGGGTCTGTCCCTGTGAGGACCAGGCACAGAGGTGGTATGACTGCTTAGATCACAGGAGCCCCAGTGGTGTCAAATGCCCCCACTCATTTTTATATCCCTCTCTTCAGTTGCAAGGGAATGGGAGAGGTCTCTCAGGACCAAACTGATCCTAGATTCTTGTTTTCTTCCCCATCCCATTCTCTGCCTCAGGGACCTCTCTCAAGTAATAATTTTCTCTTTTACTCATATATTCAATCTCTCCCTCAGTACTGGCTGTTTATCTGTAGCATACAACCATGCTAATTTAATTCAAAAGCAAAATATACTCTCAACTCCCTCTAGTTATCACTTTATTTCTCTCCACATCACTGCTAACTCAAAGAAACATTGGTGGCTTTTGGTGCTACATCGTCACTCAATAAGCATTCATTTGACCAATATTTATTGAGCATCTAAAATGTACCAATTATTTACTGTTATGGGCTGAATATTTGTTGTCTCCCCAACACTCAATGTGATGGTATAGGAGATGGGGCCTTTGGTAGGTAATTAGGGATATATGAGAATGGAATCACGAAGGTGGGGCCCTCATGATGGGATTAGCACCCTTATAAGAAGAGAAAGAGAGAGCAGAGCTCTCACTCTCTCTCTCCACTGATAGGAGAACATGGAGAGAATTTGGCTATCTACAAGCCAAGAAAAAAGGCCTCACAATGAAACCTACCTTACTGGCACCTTGATCTTAGACGTCCCAGTCTCCAAGTCTGTGAGAAATAAGTTTCTATTGTTTAAGCCACTCAGTATTTTGTTATGGAAGTCCAAACAAAGGCAATTACTAATCTCTAAGGATACACAGTGAATAAGATATAGCCACTGCCTCAGAGAGTCTGTAGTTTAGTAAATTCACATATTTATTCCTTAACCCATTGCAAATTGGTGATTCCTTCTACCACACTCTCACAGAAACAGTCTCATTAAGGTCATTGATGATCTCCCAAATGTTAGAGCCAATGGACAAACTTCAGTCTCTTTTTTTTCTGGCATCTGTGGCATTGAGACTTGTGGCATTGTTGACAGCTCCTTCTTAATTGTGAGTTTCTGCTCTCAGTGTTTCTAGGACCCCATTCTCTTTTATCTTTGTTGCTGACTCTCTGGGCCCCATCGTCTCATGTCTCCTTCACAGGCTTCTTTTCTTTGGGCCTCCCCAGCATTCTATGCTTAGCTCTCATCTCATCCTGTCACTGACCAGGGTTCTTGGCCTTCCTTAATCAATAGAAATTGATAAGAGGTCAGACAAGAAATTCAAGCAAGGCTTTATTGGGGTCCCTGCTACAGCAGGGAGGAGCAAAAACAAGTAACAAGTTCCCTTGCTCGCTCCTTGAGGCGGGGTCAGCTGGTTCTTTATATGGGGTGAGGGTAGGAGTGGGCCCAGAGACGGGCCAAAGGGGTGGCTTAGGTGGTTTGCCCACCCCTTTGGTGGTGTTGTGTGCAGGGGGCACGCTTTTGCTCTTGACACCCTGCTTTTGCTCCAGGCTTTTCAGAAGTAGCAGTTGGGTTTTTGGTCTTTTTGTATCTCATTGTCCATAATTTGCCCCAACTGCACATGCATGCAGTTAATTTTAGTCCCTTACAGTTTCTTTGTATTTTGTTGCTTGAGGAGACATGTGTCCAGGTGCAAGCACTGCAGCAAAGGGTCCCGGGTCCCGGGTCCCAGCCTGTCTCAATACTACACAATAGACATGGGCAATCTCATATATTGGCAGTATTTTCCTTCTAACAATAGCATGGTGACTTTGAAATCTCTACTTCTGATCCAGGTTGTTCTTATGACCTCTATCAGATCCTCATAGTCAATTGCCTATTGAATACCTTCGTGTGGATAGTCCACAGACTTGTCAAATTCAACATGCGTGAAGATGAATTGGTCATCTTTCCCCCCAAGTCTCTACTCCTCCATTCCCTTTCTTAGTGAATGGTCATCACTCTTATCTACCTAAACCAGAAACTAAGGGGTAATCTTTGACTATTCTTCATCCATGTCTCCCTCACACCCAAACAATTATCAATTTTTATCTATCGAACCTCAAATATATTTCCATATATCTATTTTGTCCTCTCAATTTTTTTGCCTGCCAGACTCAATTCAAAAGGATCTTAGTTTTCCTTTCTTTATTCTTGCCTTCCTCTAATCCATTCTCTTCATACTGCCACCAGATTAATTGTCCTCAAATGAAAATTTTCTTATGTCACTACTCAGCCTAAAATCCTTTAAGGGTTCTATTGCCTTCATGATTAAAAGTAAGGTCCCTGAGCTGACCATGAGGTCCTGTGTGGCCATCTCTCATCTGCCTGTCCAGTCTCATTTTTTTACATTCCCTCCCTCTTGCCACCTCAAGCTTCAGTCAACTACAGTATTTCTTGTCCCCAGAAATTGACATGTTCTTTTACCTCTTTGCCTTAACCCTGGAACATTCTGTCTCTCCTCCTTGTCTAAACTCCTCCTCACCTCAGAAGGCTGAGATCAGGATCTGTTTGCTCTTATCTACCTCTGAATTTGTTACCCCTACTGCGTATTCCCATAGCCCTCTCCGGTCACCTCCCTCATGGTATGTTATCACCTATGGAAATGGTGCTTGTCACCCTCACCAAATAGTGAATTCCTCAAGAGAAGAGACCCACTCTTATTTATTTTTTCACCTATAGCTGGAACAGTACCTACATGCAATAGGGACCAGTGACTATTTTTGGAAAAAATTTACAGAGGGCTTAGGAAAGGGGAGTGGTGAAAGTACAAAGAGATTTGACTACTGACTGTGCTATAAACTCAACACAAAGCTTGGTGCAAGGAATTGCTTCTATTTCCTTATCCAGAGAGGTTATTTGTAATAGCAATAGAGACATAGCTACTCCCTTGAGAAGGACTCACAGTAAAGTCTTTGAAAAACCTACGGGTGTCTGAATCACCAAGCACTAGGCGTTGGTAATTCTGGGGAATTTGTCTTAAGTTGTTCCTCCTTTAGGACAAATTTGTGTATGTATCAATACTTTTGCTTTATTCATAACAATTCTGAAAAATATCCTCAAATGATTGGATAAAAGGGGACAAGACATAAAGTAGAGCTCTTTATTTGGAAAATGTTGAATGAGCAGAGTAAAGGAATAGAGAGTGATGAAACAAAGAAGCCAAAGACAGATAAATGAAAAATAATCATGGAAACGTCACATATGCAAACCCAAATAATCTGAAACTTTAGTCAGATCTTTTCCTTATACCAGAGGAACTGGGAAAGCATAAACCAATATTTTCTTCAATTAATTTCTCCAGTATGCATGTAATTCCAGAATGATAAATGAATTCTCTGCTTTGATAAGTGGTGAGAAATTATGGGGACTGACATTGCCCAGAAAGTGGTACAGATAAAATTGTTGGGCCCTAGATAGTGGGGACTTGAGGCACAGATCATTGACATGTGGTGTATTACTAGTTAATTGAAACCCCAAGGAGTCATAAATCATGATTCCTAATATCCTATATTATCATAAAAGTACATATGAATAAGTATGGTTGTTTCAAATATAATTCAAATATAAATACATAATCTCAAAAACAATCCCACAAAGTCATACGTGTGGAACTGGGACTCAACTTCTGTTTAATAAGTTACACATTTTAACCTCCTTTAATTGTTACTCTTAGAGAAGGTCATTGAATTGCTCAACATCACACAGGGAGCAAAAGTGGTGAATCTGGAATATGAACCCAGATCTTTTAATTCCACATCTAAAGTTTTTACTAGAACTCCACAACCTTCTTAAAATCTCTAGGGAAAAATCCTCCCCCCACCAAAATCCTGTTTTGAAAATAGAATAATATCCTATCACTTTAAATAAAATAGTTTCTTTTAAAATAGAATAGCACACACAGATAATAATAGCACCAGAAATTTAACACTCACTACCATACACACATTTCCTCTACTCTAGAAAAATAATCAACCATTTTAATTATCTATGTTTTCTTCTATTCTCTGTCAATATGAATACATAATTTAATAAGAATATAGTTTCTTAAATAAAGTTTAGATGACATCAGTGATTTAGATAATTCAAATATATTTTTAAATACTATAAGCACATGTTTTAACAGATTTCTTCAGAAAATTTTTCCTTAACTTTTATGATGATGCTAGAAATAAAAGGAACACTTATAGTTTGTTGAAATGCAATAAATTTCCCAGGTTAAAATTATATATTAAGTATCAGTGGTATGCCAGATACCTTTTCTTATATCAATATATAAAGCATTTGTATTTTTGTAGCAAAATTAGCTTCTTAAGATGTCAGAAATATCCATTTGATTTACAAATATACTTTTTTTTTTTTTTTTGCAGTACACGGGCCTCTCACTGTTGCGGCCTCTCTCGTTGCGGAGCACAGGCTCTGGACGCGCAGGTTCAGCGGCCATGGCTAATGGGTCCAGCCGATCCGCAGCACGTGGGAACGAATATACTTTTGATGTACAGGAATATTCTCTCCCTCTTCTTAATAACACGTTTATCACAATAATAGGAGGAACTTCTGTTACCAAGTCCAAGATTGTTCTGCCAGCCACATGACAGGCCAATAAATTGGGAGACAAGGCTTTGGGGCAAGGAATTAATGGCTTTATTTGGAAAGCCAGGAGTCTGAGAAGATGGCAGACTAATGTCCTAGAGAACCATCTTGTTTCTGGGGTCTGGATGCTAGTTTATTTTATAGAACGAAGAGTGGGGAGGTGAGGAGGTAAAGTTAAAAGGCCATAAGTTGTTGCAATTATTTCCTGATTTCAGCCAGACTCTGGGAAAGGATGTGTTAATTTCTTCTTTCCTGCAGCCATTTGACAGGTGGGCTGCATCAGGATGTTGTGAGCAGAACAAAGGTATTTTGGTTTAACATTCAGGCATGGGGGCAGGGTTCTGGATATGGACCATTATGTATATTTTCAGCTATTGGCAGCATCCCTTTAGTGATTAACTTGTAGCAAAAGCAGTAGAATACAAAGGTTAAAGTAAAAGAAACAGATCTAATATGAAGTCAGATTTCTTATTCCCTGTTATACTTCTAAAGAGTTTTTTATCTGAGAAAGTCAAAGAACCTTCAGACTATAGGCCATTATGCCTAAATACTGTTAGTGGGGACAAACTAGGAGTAAAACTAGGAGTAAAAAGTTCTCTAAAATGCTGATTTTAGAGAAAATGGGCTATCTGGGCTTTACTGCGCTCTATCCTCTGCAGCTGAGCCACTGATGAAACAAACCCAAGCAAATTGCTCATCAAAACTCTACTTTATAGTCATTAGCTGTAAAGTGGAAGTCACAGTAGTTTCCAGGAAGAATTTATTTAGGAATTAAGTTTTCATCAAGACTAGCTGTAGGCTTTAACATGTAGAACTACTGACATCACATTTGCTGCCTGGTTTGAGAATTTGAGGATTATGCTCTGGATAAAAGAGATTCTAGGATTATGGAGAATTTTTTTCCAATTTATCGTGACTCTTTATATATTTATTTATTTGGCTGTGTTGGGTCTTAGTTGTGGCACATGGAATCTTCATTGCAGCATGGAGAATATTTCATTGTGGTATGCAGCCTCTCTCTAGTTGTGGTGCTTGGGCTCTACAGCACACAGACTCAGCAGTTGCAGTGTGAGGGCTTAGTTGCCCAGTGGCATGAGGGATCTTAGTTCCCCAATCAGGGATCGAACTCATGTCCCCTGCATTGGAAGGTGGATTCTTAACCACTGGACCACCAGGGAAGTCACTATCATGGCTCTTTCAGGCTGTCTTTTAGCGACTTGAAGATCTAGGCAAAAGAGTTCATTTTCTTCTTCTTTAAGCCAATTAGAAAACATTAAAAACCATTGAAGGATCTAAGAGGCTATTTAGTTCAATATATTATGTTAAGGTGAGGAGACTGAGGCCCAGAGAGTTTAAGGGCTGGGCCCAGCTGCAGGTCCTGGATCAGATGCCAGCCTCCCAAGGTCCTATTCAGTTCTCTTTCCATTAAGGTGGGGCCAAGAATGGTGCCTGAATATTTATTATGAAAACAACAAACAAAAATGATTTTTTCATTTTCACCCCTTTATTTTCCTTCTCCTTTCTGCAGCTCCGTTTTGTTGAAGATCTTCAGACAATTCAAACGTTCAAGATTTTAAGATATGAAAAGAAACTGGCCAAAATGTGCTTTTTCATGATATTTGCCTTTCTGATCTTTTGGATGCCTTGTGATTTGTTTCTTGGTGTTTAATGGTTATGGACACCTGTTCACTCCTACAATAATATCTACTGTTTGATATCTCTTTGCTAAATCAAGCACTGTGTATAATCCAGTTATCTATATCTTCATGATCAGAAAGGTAAGCTTTGTAATTAACTGATCATTTTCACCATGTTGGTGGGGTTGTTGGAAAATATAATACTTTTATAGAGATTATTCATAGCAGCTTCAATGATAAAAACCTAAATCAAGCATTTTATAGGAAAGTAGAGGGTTTAAGAAGAAATGTAGAATATTCCCAGAGAAAATAATAACAATTCTAAGACCTACCAATGGAGATTTGCACTTGTTAGGTAAAATTGTATTAAAATCAGTATTTAATACATCAGAAAACATTTTATGTTTAATAATTACAATCAAAGTTAATAATTTATTTAAAATTCTTACTGCACTATGCAGATTGTATCAATTATCTTTACAAAACTCCATGAAATAGGCACTAATAGTATCTTATTTATGGATTATGAGATAGGTTCAGAGAAGTAAAAGAAGTTGTTTGCTTCAGGACGTGTTGGTGCCCGGATTTGAACCTGGTTTGCTGTTGTATATTTTCACCAACTGATTTGTAATCTTGATCCAAAAAAAAAAAAATCTTAACCTAATTAAAGGAACATTAGTGAGTACACCAAGCTGTAAACTCTACCAGGAAGGGCCTTGCCTGTCTCTGCTGCCCACAATATCCCCAGATTGTAGCACAAATTGCCTCACCTCATAGGGGCTCATTGAATATTTATGGAATGAATTAATGTTCAAAATCCCTTAAGGAAACACATCTAGCTGCCTGCATGGAAGATTCATGCAACTTGAATCTATGGCTATTATAAGGTATTGAAAGAGACCTATGTGGTAAAGTTAATAAGAATTATAATAAATAAAAGACGTTAAACTCCAGGCTTAAGTAGATCTGAGCATTACCACCTAACTCCACATCAGCTAACAAATAAAAAAGAACAACCCAAATTAAATTTACCTAATTTTCTTGAATGTCAATCCAAACTTTTACTTAATATTCAACTTTATTTCCTCCCTGCCCAGTTTCGAAGAGCCCTTTTGCAGCTCCTATGTTTCCGACTGCAGAGATGCCAGTGACCAGCTAAAGACCTACCAGCAGTTGGGAGTGAAATGCAAATCCAACTCATTGTGATGCCACAGAAAGATAGGGACAGACCAAAGAAAAAAGTGACTTTTATCTCTTCTTCCATCATTTTTGTCATCACTAATGATGAATCACTATCAGTTGATGGTGACAGAACCAGTGGGTCATAGGTCGATGTAATCCAAGTTTGTCCTTTATAGGAAAGAATAATGGTAATGAAAGATGGGGCTTTAAATCAGATACCACTTTTAGACTACCATTAAAAGAACTGTTTTGGAATCCCCATTCTATGTAATATCAACAGAACTTTTGTGGTCCAACAGGAAATCTGAATTGCTCTCTGGCCTCAAGGAGTAACTGAGCAAGACAAATTCTTTTAATTCAGCGGGTGCTCTGTATAATGAAAAACCACTTGCACAAGGTGGGCATCGGGCACCATCAACTTCTAACATATTAGAAGTTTTCACTTCAAATATATATTTTTAAAAGACTGTATTTTCCAAAGCACATAACATATTTCTCAAAAATACTTAGATCTTAAAATAACTTTGTCTCATATACTTGTGTGAAATAGCTAGAAAATCTTTAATTTTTTGTAGTGTTGGGTCCTATTCAGTGTCATGTCAAATGGTTGCTCAATCAAATTTATCAAAGTGACAATTCTTAGGATGAAAAAGAATTCCTTAACTTTATGTGAAACAAAAGACTATTGCTCTATGTATAATATGATAAAGAGGAGCTTCAGACCAATGTGCTACTGCGCAAGCTCTAGAAGATACCATTAAAAAGAAACAGAGGAAAGAAAATAGAATGTCAAGGTGGTCAAGGTTTATTGGTAATCATACATTAGCAGATGATGTACATGGTGAAGCTGATGTTAATAGGTGTCTCCATCTATTTCATTTCAAATATGAACATGGCAGGCTTAGCCCCTCCTTCTAGTAATTTCCCACAATTTTGCCAAGAATTCTATTGATAGATTTAGAAAAGGAGTTCCAGCAAAAACCAAACAAACCTACATTTGAAGAGGGATGAAAATAAGTGTAAAACTGTATTCACAAAATGTGAATATTAAATAAAAATATATAATCTTTATTGATCTTCAATCAATACACTGGATAAATAGTGGTCAGTGTTAGTGAAGAGACCATTTTTCCATGAGTCATTATTTAGTTTAAACATGGATTATTAGGACTCAAGAGTTTCCTTGACAATATAGGCAAGAAAGTGAATCATTTTATTTCTTAATTTTTATTTCTTACATGACTGTTCTACTAGTGTTGCATCTTCATAATTAATCACATTTGAAAGACTTCTAAATGATTCAGTTGGCCTATTGAAGAAGGAAGAAGCAAGAAAAAAGTTTCACTAAATGATCATTTAAACATCAAGTTTGTTGCTAGTTTTGCAGCATATAGTTCAAGAATGTTAGTAAATTGCTTCTGAAACGGAGTAAAATATGGCTTCATATTTCTGTGAAAATTGTCTCCCCTTGTTTCCTTTCCACTCTTTTATGTATATAGATATTTAGTTTATAAATAAATCTCTTCCTATCCTTCACTTAGTGTGGCTTTAATAGCCTTTTAAAAAAATCCTTAGAAGGTAATATTGCCTTTTGAAGACTGAGAAATAAAATCAATTCATTTTGAACTCTCTCGAAAGTCCCCCAATCCCTCATTTACACTTCTAGTTTTAGCAAGAAAATCTGAGCACTGTGCTTAGGTAAGTTCCATCCAGGTAATGAAAAGTGCAGTTAATATATTAGGCAAATTGCGACTTTTAGTCCCAGGTGTTAAGTCAACCCTATCATGACTTCTATTATGTCCTTTAAAGAAAAGGGTGATCAGTGACTTCATTGAGGTCTCTAGGGCCTTACTTTTTGAGAAGTGAAAGAGATCTTAGTCACTGCACTTTTATATTTAGAATGATCTGACCTAAGCATAGTGCTGTGGGGAAGCTGAGTTTTACTTAAAGTGGTGGGTTATTTTTTCAATAATTTCAGTGAGCTCACAGAGAAATTCTACATTGAATTTAACTATAAGCTGATAAATATCTTCTATTCGTGAATTAAATATGATGATGGAAACATGATTTTAATCCTGTTTTGGTTACAGAGAAATCTAATATTTGCTACTTCAGGATCTTTTTATCACTTGCTAATGACATTGGGAATTTGTTCTAGTGACTCCAGGGAGTTTACAGGGAGACATGCCCTGTATTCTGGAAGTAAGTGACCCAGTCCCATGGTCTTCTCAAGTAGTCCAGAGGTCTCAGTGACTTGGAACGCATAAGTAGGTAAGTACCACTGACAGCTATCAGTGTTCCAAAGAAAAAGAGTCCTTTGTTTATCACCTGTAAAAAAGAGCAAGAACTTTCACTTTATTTGTGCAGTGATTAAAATCTTTCAAGTAGACTTCATTTTTAAATGACGTTTTATACAATTTCCTCTTTGTTCTTTAAACTGAAACAGTGATGTAATTGCATGACCACTAGGTGAAGTCCTGAAATATCTGGCAAGGTCAAGAATTTGGAGCTTCCTGCCTCCCTCTCTCCCTCCTCTCTCTCTTCCCAGAAACTCCTGAATCTATGTGTCTGTACAAAGAATTCTTAACAGTTAGCCTTTGTCCAGCCATAAAAAAAATTCACAGTTGAAAAAAAAAAGAACTGTTAACTCTGTCTTGAAAGAAGCCACAAATGATTCAGTCATTGCTCAGACCCTGCACAAAGTGTCCCTGAGAAGAGTGATGGGTTCATTGGCCTCTGTGACTTGGAAGACACACATTCAAAGACTTAAACATGCACCCTCACCACCTACAGTCTATCAACCGCACGAGCTGAGGCTCAGTCTAGTCTGGGTTGTGTGCACTCTCGTATCATCCTGGTCTCTTTCACTGCACTTATTGTCCTGCATTCTAACTGCCCGTCACTGTCTCTTTCCCCTTTGGACTTTTAGTTCCTTGAGGGCAGGGACCTTATTTTATTCACCTCTGTATGAATAAATCTTTATTCATTCCAATCTAGCCTCTAAATCTTTCTAAAATCCACACCTGAGACTATGAGCTGCCTTTGTCTTCCTGTTTCCCTCAAAATAATATTCAAGATTTTTCAGGTCCTACTTACTGTTGCAGCTCCACCTCTAGCCATTTTCACACATATGTGCTTCTTCCAGGTCCACTGAAATACTTGCCATTCCCATTCTGAATGTGTGAGAGGTTTCTTCAACCTCCGCGCCCCCCTCCCTATGCCCATGTCCATTCCCCACCAGGGCAGTGTCTCTTCGCTGCAGATGTCCATTTCCCCCACTAGTCTCTGAGCTATGCAAAGGGTAGGGGCTGCTTTATGTTCATCACTATGCCCAGCTCAATGTTTACATACTATTTGTTTAGTGAGTGAAGTTGTAAAGTTTCCACAGTGGAAGATCAGGAATCTGAATCTCCATTTAATGGCATCTGTGAGTCAACTGCCCAAAATTAATGTGGAATAGCATTACACTGGAATTAGACTGTGTTTTATAAGTCATTTGCTTCTGTCCAGTTTTGTAAATTAAACCCATAGGAGTATTGCATGAAGCAAAAGTCAATTGCTAAATAAAAGGTCGCATTGATAAAATAAAGTAGAAAGTTTAGAAATATTAGCATCAATTTCTTTTTTGAATTTCTTCTCAGGGATTGCCTCTTTTTGTAATTTTGTTCATTAGGCATTCTGCCACCTGTGTATCCAGGACATTTTTTAATTTGAAAGGCAAACACCTAGTGTCTGTCACATTATTTCCATATTTGCCTGAGGTAAACATAACCATAACACTGTGAACCTCAACACATCAGATTAAAAATAAGTATAATCTGTTCCAACCTTTTTTTGCCAATGCCAGCGCAGCACTGCCTCATGGTATCTTATTCTGGAAAAGGTGACCTGTAAGAAAGTTTAAAAAGTATTCTTGTGTATTCTTTAACGGCTAAACAGAAGATTAAAATGAGGAAAAGTCTTAAATCCAGACCTTACCATGGTGTAAAGAGGGATAAAAGTAGATGGCATAATAGCATGAAGAAATCTCTCTATGTTCTTTTGGAAGAGGAACCACCTTGAGTTGACGTGTGCTCGCATCTGCAATAATGTAAGGAGTCTCAAAGAATACCTTGAACAAAGTACCTTTAATTGTTTTCTGCAACTTTATCCCTCTTTATTCCCATTCACCACAAAGCCAGACTGAAGGTAGTCAAATAAATTCTTATTTCCAATCCTTTTCAGTCAATGTCAGAGAACAATAACTTGAAAAGGTAGAGCAATTATGCAAAACCTGTTAGAGAACTCTATTTTGCATGGGGGCCAACTCTATTTCAGTAAGAGTCTGTTTGTATGGATCTGTGAGTAGTCTGTGAGCCCAAAGACTTGACTAATTTCTGTTACTTCCTGGTCAGTTTGGAACATTATTTATGGCAAGAAGAGATCTGTTTAAAACTAGGCCTGTCTTGATATACTCCATATTCAGGATAAACATTACGTCGTAGTTGTCTTGTTTTCAAAGACAAGGCAAAATACATCAGTGAGACTTCCAGTATCTTATAGAACTTCCTTCACCACATATGAAACAATTCTGCTTGAGTTGAATTCTATTTTATTTCTTTCTGTCTTCAGGAGAGATGGAAAACAACTATACTCTTTTTAAAATTTTTATCTTGTAAGTTTTTTCATTTGATTATTTAAAAACTATAACCACAACCATTTACTGTGAGCTTTTCATGTGACTGGCTTAAAATGGAATTGTGTTTTTCTTCTGAGTAGTAATCTACTGACTATGAATTTCTTTGGTATTACATATTTCTTTCAGTGCAAAAAACCCCAAAGGATATTCAGTGCTAATTTAAGTTTGCAGCTTATAATGTTAAGAATGGAAAGGTTATTTAATGTCTCTTAAATTTTCCAAATATGTTAACTCATATCAAAAATAATTTTTCATTAAAATAGCATATTAGTACCTCTACTAAATGTCTAAGCCTTGAGTCTATGAATTATCAGATATTGAAACCAGATATTTTGTCTTTTTTGTTACCTCCTAAATGTCCCTGAAATGTAGATGGAGGTGATGTGTGTGGGTCATTATCACTGTCTTTATAGTCAAAGTTCAGCTATGTGTAAGGAATGCTCTGTGTGTGTGTGTGTGTGCATGTTTTCTCTTGGCACCTATTCTTATGCAGCATGCATGAGGCGGGGATCAAAGAAACATTAAAGCAAAGAATGTTTATTAGAATGTCAGTGCATGATCTCATTGAATAGAACCAAACATTCTCACTTGCCTCTATGTAATTGTACATGGATAGGTCTGAAATTGCATGGTCATCTGGAATTCTTAATCTTGAGAATTCAGGAAGGCACATACCTAGAAACCAAGTTAAATAATATATCTTTTCCAAAACAGTCTGTAAACAATGTGCTTGACTCTACACAGTTCAAATGAAATGGTGTATTCTCTATCAGTGGTCTCTACTAACCTTTTAAAACTCTGGACAACAAGACTGTATGACCAACAATCTATGAATACTGAGCAATAACACAGGGACATTTCCCATTACCTATGATTTAATAAAACTTATGATAAAGTTTTTATAATATATACTAGATTAGTGAATCATTATTTTTATTTCACACATGGAAAGCAGTTCATATAAATGACTGTAAATGACCCCAAATCCTTAGAATTTGCTACTCTCCTTTTTGTTCTTCTTTGCTACACCATATACATTTGTTTCATTTTACCTAAGCCACCTTATTAGCTTAAACATACTCTGTTATTCTGTTATCTCCCAGAGGCAGGACTCATGTTATATTCATGTTTGAAAACTTAACCTGGTATATGGTAAACACTGAATAAATATTTGATAAATTAATAACTAACTAATATAACTTCACAGGGCCAAACAACTCTAGTTCTGAGGAAGCCATTTCTAAAGTCAGAGAACATGGGTGCAAGTCCCAGCTTTACCAATTCTAGCTACTTGACTTTGGGCAAGTTACTTAACCATCTCTAAGCTTAAATTTCCTCAGTTGTAAAATAGGGACAAGAATAGTACCTATGCCCCATGTTTTTCATGAGATAATGTGATAAAAATCAGCAAGATACCTAACACATATTACATGTCCAGTGATGTTAGCTATTATTGTGATAATTTTTGTTCTATCTTCATTCTCTTGTAACTAAAACCAGTATTGACAGTATGTTCTGTTATATGAGCCCTCCATCTGTCTCCACCATTGTCATTACATGCTAACCAATCACACAAGGGCTAAAAAGGGAGGAAACAAAATACTTCTGGATCCTGAGCATCTGAGTGAGATAACTGGGAAAGAAAGGAAGAAAACCAGAAGAAATTTACCCTGGAATCTATAATCTCTTCAGATTCAGACAGCACAGTGTTCACTGACTCCCTATAACACTATAAAAAAAATCGTCACTGTGAACTTACTTTGTTCCAGGCTTTTTTTTTCTTGATGTATAGTTGATGTACAATATTATATGAGTTATGGGTGTACAACATAGTGATTCACAATTTTTAAAGGTTATACTCCATTTATAGTTATTATAAAATATTGGCTATATTCCCTGTGTTGTACAATATATCCTTGTAGCTTATTTATTTTATACCTCATAGTTTGTAACTCTTAATCCCCTTCCTCTATCTTGCCCCTCCCCCTACCCTTTTACCCACTGGCAACCACTAGTTTGTAATCTGTGGGTTAGGCTTTTTTTTTTTTTTTTTTTTGCAGTACGCGGGCCTCTCACCGTTGTGGCCTCTCCCGCTGCGGAGCACAGGCTCCAGATGCAAAGGCTCAGTGGCCATGGCTCACAGGCCCAGCCGCTCAGCGGCACGTGGGATCTTCCCAGACTGGGGCACGAACCCGTGTCCCCTGCATTGGCAGGCGGACTCTCAACCACTGCGCCACCAGGGAAGCCCAGGCTTTTTTTAAAAAAAGCTTTCCACAAATTATTTGATTTAACCTTCACAACTCTCAGAAGTGGTATTATCCCCATTTTATTGATGGAAAAAATATCTGAGACTTTAAAAAGATAAAGTGACTTGTTCAAGGTCAAAGGGCTAATAAGTCAGCAAGTCAAGACTGGAATCTGGGTGTAGATTCAAAGCTGGTTCTTTAAGTCTATCCCTTACCTGAAACAGGTTTAAATTCAGAGGTGACCTTTGAGGACATGTAATGCTGAGAAGCAATAAAAGTTATCCAGTTCTCAGGCTATTATTTGCAATTTCTTTTACAGGTGAAAGTTATGTACGCTTAATTTAACTTACTTTCAGAATTATACATAAAGTTTAAAACTTCAATACTTGTAAAATTAATATATTTCTGGAATTAATTTTAATCAAAAGGCAAATGGAAGTATCAGATGCAAGCTTTGATAAGGCAAAAAGCAAGAAAATTCTGGAGCTTCTAAAAGTGTTTCTGAGGTCATGCTGTAGGGATTATAGGCATGGAGGTTAACTAGGCTGAGAGGGAGGGAAAGGAGTATATCTCTGCCAAACTTTGGTGCTCGGAACTTTTATCTTTGTATTGATCGATGCATAGACCTCCATGTAAAACTTAAAATAAACTATTTTTTCCTCTCTGGGTGTTCCTTGTCTGATATGGGCAACAACAGTGGCATAGACTGTTAATAGAAAAATTTATAATCCTGAACAGGAAATATGCATCATGGTTTGTAATCTTCCAGGATCAGAAATAGGTATACAATTAATCAGCAAGGCTAGTCTGTGTCCAGTTGAGAAATTTTACTTACTAAGGTCGTTATTGAATTTATCCATTAATTCATCAAATACCAAGCAGTCTTCAAATCCCTAAAACAAGAAAAAATAAACTGTAAATAATAAATACTTCTTAGCAATTTTGAATAGACTTTTCATTGGTGAGTATAATTCACAGGATGTTTACTCTCAACCAGCACATAACAGCTTAGCATTGAATTCTGATTAAAAAGAGAATTGACTGCATGTTTGATGGTTTTATCTTTGCCCGATTTACTCATATATATATATATATATATATAATTTAGAATATGATCAAAATTTTAAATTACTTGTAATTTTGACAAATCCATTGCTTCTTCAAGAAGCAAAAATAGGGCAGCTTCTTTGGTGACCAGCTACGTCGTTTGGCAGCAGCCTCAAGTGCTCACAACTGCACAGAGCAAGGAGCATGCTGAACAGGGATGTTCCAGTTTAAAAAGACAGAGCTTCAAACAAAGACACGTAAATATCTGGAGCTGCCAAGCTTTATCTTTTAAAGTCAAGAAAGAAATTTCCGGGGGGGACCTTGAAGATGGCGGAAGAGTAAGACGCGGAGATCGCCTTCCTCCCCACGGATACACCAGAAATACATCCACACGTGGAACAACTCCTACAGAACTCCTACTGAAGGCTGGCAGAAGACCTCAGACCTCCCAAAAGGCAAGAAACTCCCCACGTAACTGGGTAGGGCAAAAGAAAAAACAGAGACAAAAGAATAAGGACGGCACCTGCACCAGTGGGAGGGAGCTGTGAAGGAGGAAAAGTTTCCACACACTAGGAAGCCCCTCCGTGGGCGGAGACTGCGGGAGGCAGAGGGGGTTGTTTCGGGACCGCGGAGTAGTGCACAGCGACGGGTGCGGAGGGCAAAGCGGGAAGATTCCTGCACAGACGATCGGTGCCGACCAGCACTCACCAACCCGAGAGGCTTGCTGCTCACCCACCGGGGCGGGCGGGGCTGCGAGCTGAGGCTCGGGTTTTGGTTTTGGACGGAGCTCAGGGAGAGGACTGGGGTTGGCGGCTTGAACATAGCCTGAAGGGGTTAGTGCACCACGACTAGCCGGGAGGGAGTTCGGGGAAAAGCCTGCACCGGCCGAAGAGGCAAGAGACTTTTTCTTCCCTCTTTGTCTCCTGGTGCGCGAGGAGAGGGGTTTAAGAGCGCTGCTTAAAGGAACTCCAGAGACGGGCGCGAGCCGCGGCTGAGGGCGCGAGCCCCCGAGACGGGCGCGAGCCGCGGCTGAAAGCGCGAACCCCAGAGACGGGCGCGAGCCGCGGCTGAGGGCGCGAGCCCCCGAGACGGGCGCAAGCCGCGGCTGAAAGCGCAAACCCCAGAGACGGGCGCGAGCCGCGGCTAAAACCGCGGACCCCAGAGACGGGCGGGAGACGCTAAGGCTGCTGCTGCCGCCACCAAGGGGCCTGTGTGTGAGCACAGGTCACTCTCCACACCCCTCTTCCGCGGAGCCTGTGCAGCCCGCCACTGCCAGGTTCCCGGGATCCAGGGACAACTTCCCCGGGAGTACGCACGGCGGGTCTCAGGCTGGTGCAACGTCACGCCGGCCTCTGCCGCAACGTCACGCTGCCTCTGCAGCTGCAGGCCCGCCCCGCACGTAGTGCCCCTCCTACCCCCATCCCCCAACCCCCGGCCTGAGTGAGCCGGAGGCCCCGAATCAGCGGCTCCTTTAACCCCGTCCTGGCTGAGCGAAAAAACAGACGCCCTCCAGCGACCTACACGCAGAGGCAGGGCCAAATCCAAAGCTGAGCTCCTGTGAGCTGTGAAAACAAAGAAGAGAAAGGGAAATCTCTCCCAGCAGCCACAGAAGCAGCGGATTAAAGCTCCACAATCAACTTGATATACCCTGCATCTGTGGAATACCTGAATAGACAAGGAATGATCCCAAATTGAAGAGGTGGAATTTAGGAGCGAAATCTATGATTTTTTTCCCTTTTCCTCTTTTTGTGAAGGTGTACGTGTATGCTCCTGTGTGACATCTAGTCTGTATACTCTAGCTTCCACCATTTGTCCTAGGGCTCTATCCGTCCATGACTTTTTTTTAAAAATTCTTTTTCTTAATAATTAAGTTTAATTGTAATAACTTTATTATACTTTACCTTCGTTCTTTCTTTCTTTCCTTCCTTCCCTCCCTCCTTTAGACAACGAATCACCCCAAATTGAGGAGGTGGTCTCAGGGAGCAGGATTTATGATTTTTCCCCCTTTACCTCTTTTTGTGAAGGTGTATGTGTATGCTTCTGTGTAAGATTTTCTCTGTATAGCTTTGCTTCCAACATTTGTCCTAAGGTTCTATCCGTCCCTTTTTTTTTTTTCTAAATATTTTTTAATTCAATAACTATATTATACTTTATTTTATTTTTACTGTATCATCTTTCTTTCTGTCTTTTTTTCCTTCTTTCCCTCCTTCCTTCCTTCCTCCCTCCCTCCCTCCCTCCCTTTCTTTCCTTCTTTGCTTCTTTCTTCCTTCCTTCCTTTCCTCCTTTCCTTCTTTCTTTCCTCATACTTCTACTAATTCTCTCTACTTTTTCTCCCTTTTATTCTGAGCCGTGTGGATGAAAGGCTCTTGGTGCTCCAGCCAGGAGTCAGGGCTCTGCCTCTGAGGTAGGAGAGCCAACTTCAGGTCACTGGTCAACAAGAGACCTCCCAGCTCCACATAATATTAAACAGCGGAAATCTCCCAGAGACCTCCATCTTAACACCAGCACCCAGCTTCACTCAACGACCAGCAAGCCACAGTGCTGGACAACCTATGCCAAACAACTAGCAAAACAGGAACACAACCCCACCCATTAGCAGAGAGGCTGCCTAAAATCATAATAAGGCCACAGACACCCCAAAACACACCACCAGACGTGAACCTGCCCACTAGAGAGACAAGATCCAGCCTCATCCAGCACAACACAGGCACTAGTCCCCTCCACCAGGAAGCCTACACAACCCACTGAAACAACCTTAGCCACTGGAGACAGACATCAAAAACAACGGGAACTACGAACCTGCAGCCTGCAAAAAGGAGACCCCAAACACAGTAAGATAAGCAAAATGAGAAGAGAGAAAAACACACAGCAGATGAAGGAGCAAGATAAAAACCCACCAGACCTAACAAATGAAGAGGAAATAGGCAATCTACCTGAAAAAGAATTCAGAATAATGATAGTAAGGATGATCCGAAATCTTGGAAGTAGAATGGACAAAATGCAAGAAACAGTTAACAAGGACCTACAAGAACTAAAGATGAAACAAGCAACGATGAACAATGCAATAAATGAAATTAAAATCACTCTAGATAGGATCAATAGCAGAATAACTGAGGCAGAAGAACGGATAAGTGACCTGGAAGATAAAGTGGTGGAAATAACTACTGCAGAGCAGAATAAAGAAAAAAGAATGAAAAGAACTGAGGACAGTCTCAGAGACCTCTGGGACAACATGAAACGCACCAACATTCGAATTATAGGGGTTCCAGAAGAAGAAGAAAGAAAGAAAGGGACTGAGAAAATATTTGAAGAGATTATAGTTGAAAACTTCCCTAATATGGGAAAGGAAATAGTTAATCAAGTCCAGGAAGCACAGAGGGTCCCATACAGGATAAATACAAGGAGAAACACGCCAAGACACATATTAATCAAACTGTCAAAAATTAAATACAAAGAAAGCATATTAAAAGCAGCAAGGGAAAAACAACAAATAACACACAAGGGAATCCCCATAAGGTTAACAGCGGACCTCTCAGCAGAAACCCTACAAGCCAGAAGGGAGTGGCAGGACATACTGAAAGTGATGAAGGAGAATAGCCTGAAACCAAGACTACTCTACCCAGCAAGGATCTCATTCACATTTGATGGAGAAATTAAAACCTTTACAGACAAGCAAAAGCTGAGAGAGTTCAGCACCACCAAACCAGCTTTACAACAAATGCTAAAGGAACTTCTCTAGACACGAAACACAAGAGAAGGAAATGACCTATAGTAGCGAACCCAAAACAATATATAAAATGGAAATAGGAACATACATATCGATAATTACCTTAAATGTAAATGGACTAAATGCTCCCACCAAAAGACACAGATTGGCTGAATGGATACAAAAACAAGACCCTTATATATGCTGTCTACAAGAGACCCACTTCAGAACTAGAGACACATACAGACTGAAAGTAAGGGGATGGAAAAAGATATTCCATGCAAATGGAAACCAAAAGAAAGCTGGAGTAGCAATTCTCATATCAGACAAAATAGACTTTAAAATAAGGACTATTAAAAGGGACAAAGAAGGACACTACATAATGATCAAGGGATCGATCCAAGAAGAAGATATAACAATTGTAAATATTTATGCACCCAACATAGGAGCACCTCAATACATAAGGCAAATACTAACAACCATAAAAGGGGAGATCAACAGTAACACATTCATAGTAGGGGACTTTAACACCCCACTTTCACCCATGGACAGATCATCCAAAATGAAAATAAATAAGGAAACACAAGCTTTAAATGATACATTAAACAAGATGGACTTAATTGATATTTATAGGACACTCCATCCAAAAACAACAGAATACACATTTTTCTCAAGTGCTCATGGAACATTCTCCAGGATAGATCATATCTTGGGTCACAAATCAAGCCTTGGTAAATTTAAGAAAACTGAAATTGTATCAAGTATCTTTTCCGACCACAACGCCATGAGACTAGATATCAATTACAGGAAAAGATCTGTAAAAAATACAAACACATGGAGGCTAAACAATACACTACTTAATAATGAAGTGATCACTGAAGAAATCAAAGAGGAAATAAAAAAATACCTAGAAACAAATGACAATGGAGACACAACGGCCCAAAACCTATGGGATGCAGCAAAAGCAGTTCTAAGGGGGAAGTTTATAGCAATACAAGCCCCCCTTAAGAAGCAGGAAACATCTCGAATAAACAACCTAACCTTGCACCTCAAGCAATTAGAGAAAGAACAAAAAAACCCCAAAGCTAGCAGAAGGAAAGAAATCATAAAAATCAGATCAGAAATAAATGAAAAAGAAATGAAGGAAACGATAGCAAAGATCAATAAAACTAAAAGCTGGTTCTTTGAGAAGATAAACAAAATAGATAAACCACTAGCCAGACTCATCAAGAAAAAAAGGGAGAAGACTCAAATCAATAGAATTAGAAATGAGAAAGGAGAAATAACAACTGACACTGCAGAAATAAAAAAAATCATGAGAGATTACTACAAGCAACTCTATGCCAATAAAATGGACAATCTGGAAGAAATGGACAAATTTTTAGAAATGCACAACCTGCCAAGACTGAATCAGGAAGAAATAGAAAATATGAACAGACCAATCACAAGCACTGAAATTGAAACTGTGATTAAAAACCTTCCAACAAACAAAAGCCCAGGACCAGATGGCTTCACAGGTGAATTCTATCAAACGTTTAGAGAAGAGCTAACACCTATCCTTCTCAAACTCTTCCAAAATATAGCAGAGGGAGGAACACTCCCAAATTCCTTCTACGAAGCCACCATCACCTTGATACCAAAACCAGACAAGGATGTCACAAAGAAAGAAAACTACAGGCCAATATCACTGATGAACATAGATGCAAAAATCCTCAACAAAATACTAGCAAACAGAATCCAACAGCACATTAAAAGGGTCATACACCATGATCAAGTGGGGTTTATTCCAGGAATGCAAGGATTCTTCAATATACGCAAATCTATCAATGTGATAAACTATATTAACAAATTGAAGGAGAAAAACCATATGATCATCTCAATAGATGCAGAGAAAGCTTTCGACAAAATTCAACACCCATTTATGATAAAAACCCTCCAGAAAGTAGGCATAGAGGGAACTTTCCTAAACATAATAAAAGCCATATATGACAAGCCCACAGCAAACATCATCCTCAATGGTGAAAAACTGAAAGCATTTCCACTAAAATCAGGAACAAGACAAGGTTGCCCACTCTCACCACTCTTATTCAACCTAGTTTTGGAAGTTTTAGCCACAGCAATCAGAGAAGAAAAGGAAATAAAAGGAATCCAAATTGGAAAAGAAGAAGTAAAGCTGTCACTGTTTGCAGATGACATGATACTATACATAGAGAATCCTAAAGATGCTACCAGAAAACTACTAGAGCTAATCAATGAATTTGGTAAAGTAGCAGGATACAAAATTAATGCACAGAAATCTCTGGCATTCCTATATACTAATGATGAAAAATCTGAAAGTGAAATCAAGAAAACACTCCCATTTACCATTGCAACAAAAAGAATAAAATATCTAGGAATAAACCTACCTAAGGATACGAAAGACCTGTATGCAGAAAATTATAAGACACTGATGAAAGAAATTAAAGATGATACAAATAGATGGAGAGATATACCATGTTCTTGGATGGGAAGAATCAACATTGTGAAAATGACTCTACTACCCAAAGCAATCTACAGATTCAATGCAATCCCTATCAAACTACCACTGGCATTTTTCACAGAACTAGAACAAAAAATTTCGCAATTTGTATGGAAACACAAAAGACCCCGAATAGCCAAAGCAATCTTGAGAACGAAAAAAGGAGCTGGAGGAATAAGGCTCCCTGACTTCAGACTATATTACAAAGCAACAGTAATCAAGACAGTATGGTACTGGCACAAAAACAGAAAGATAGATCAGTGGAACAGGATAGAAAGCCCAGAGATAAACCCACGCACATATGGACACCTTATCTTTGATAAAGGAGGCAGGAATGTACAGTGGAGAAAGGACAGCCTCTTCAATAAATGGTGCTGGGAAAACTGGACAGGTACATGTAAAAGTATGAGATTAGATCACTCCCTAACACCATACACAAAAATAAGCTCAAAATGGATTAAAGACCTAAATGTAAGGCCAGAAACTATCAAACTCTTAGAAGAAAACATAGGAAGAACACTCTATGACATAAATCACAGCAAGATCCTTTCTGACCCACCTCCTAGAGTAATGGAAATAAAAACAAAAATAAACAAATGGGACCTAATGAAACTTCAAAGCTTTTGCACAGCAAAGGAAACCATAACCAAGAGCAAAAGACAACCCTCAGAATGGGAGAAAACATTTGCAAATGAAGCAACTGACAAAGGATTAATCTCCAAAATTTACAAGCAGCTCATGCAGCTCAATAACAAAAAAACAAACAACCCCATCCAAAAATGGGCAGAAGACCTAAATAGACATTTCTCCAAAGAAGATATACAGCATGCCAACAAACACATGAAAGAATGCTCAACATCATTAATCATTAGAGAAATGCAAATCAAAACTACAATGAGATATCATCTCACACCAGTCAGAATGGCCATCATCAAAAAGTCTAGAAACAATAAATGCTGGAGAGGGTGTGGAGAAAAGGGGACACTCTTGCACTGCTGGTGGGAATGTGAATTGGTTCAGCCACTATGGAGAACAGTATGGAGGTTCCTTAAAAAACTACAAATAGAATTACCATATGACCCAGCAATCCCACTACTTGGCATATACCCTGAGAAAACCAAAATTCAAAGAGAGTCATGTACCAAAATGTTCATTGCAGCTCTATTTACAATAGCCAGGACATGGAAACAACCTAAGCGCCCATCATCGGATGAATGGATAAAGAAGATGTGGCACATATACACAATGGAATATTACTCAGCCTTAAAAAGAAATGAAATTGAGCTATTTGTAATGAGATGGATAGACCTAGAATCTGTCATACAGAGTGAAGTAAGTCAGAAAGAAAAAGACAAATACCGTATGCTAACACATATATATGGAATTTAAGGGAAAAAAATGTCATGAAGAACCTAGGGGTAAGATAGGAATAAAGACGCAGACCTACTGGAGAACGGACTTAAGGATATGGGGAGGGGGAAGGGTGAGTTTTGACAGGGCGAGAGAGAGTCATGGACATATACACACTAACAAACGTAGTAAGGTAGATAGCTGGGGGGAAGCAGCCGCAAGGCACAGGGATATTAGCTCGGTGCTTTGTGACAGCCTGGAAGGGTGGGAAGGGGAGAGTGGGAGGGAGGGAGACGCAAGAGGGAAGACATATGGGAACATATGTATATGTATAGCTGATTCACTTTGTTGTGAATCAGAAACTAACACACCATTGTAAAGCAATTATACCCCAATAAAGATGTTTAAAAAAAAAAAAAAAAAGAAGCAAAAATAATTATATTGTTCTACCATGAGCATTAAAATAATATTTAAACTCTTCAGGGCTTTAAGATTCACATTTAGAGCAATTTAATGACAGGATAGAACTTTCATATTAACTTACTTTCTATAAGCCAAGATTAAAGCAAATTTCCAATCAACAAATCTACAAAATTAGTAAGGTACTATGCTAAATGAAGTAGGGAGAAGAAAATAAAAAGCTATGTTTCCCTGCATCCTAGGAATTCAAACTATAGTTTTAAGACAATATAAAAATATGTAAAGGTTAAGAAATAAAATATTTCTATATCAATTATACATATCATACCTGAAGCAAATAAATTTGTCAATTATATAGGCTGTTAATGCTATAGGAATTTAGAAATGAGAGATACCATATAGAGATGAGATAACACTCTTAAATTCTTTATTTAATTAATTCATTTATTCCTGGAGAATTCCTATGAGATAGGTATATTAAAATCCGAATTTTACAGATAAGGAAGTAGAGATAAGTTAGTTGCATGAGAACATATTCTAATAAATCATGAAGCCAGACTTTGAACCAGGGAGTTCTAATTATCCACTATGTTAAAATTGATGTTTCCTTACTTTTTTAAAAATTTAAGTACAGTTGACTTACAATATTATATTTATTTCAGGTATACAACATAGTGATTTGATATTTTTATAGATTATACTCCATATAAAGGTATTATAAAATATAGACTATATATTCTGTGCTGTATATTACATCCTTGCATCTTATTTATTTTATGCCTCATAGTTTGTACCTCTTAATCCCCTTCCTCTATCTTGCCCCTCCCCCTACCCTTCTACCCACTGGTAACCACTAGTTTGTTCTCTATATCTGTGAGTCTGTTTCTGCTTTGTTATATTCGTTCATTTGCTTTATTTTTTAGATTCCACATATAAGTGAAAACGTACAGTATTTGTCTTTCTTTGTCTGACTTATTTCACTAACCATAATACCATCCAGGTCCATCCACGTTGTTGCAAATGGCAAAATTTTGTTCTTTTTTATGGTTGAGTAATATTCTGTTGTATATACATAGCACTTCTTTATCCATCCATTGTTAATGGACAGTTAGGTTGCTTCCATATCTTGGCTATTGTAAATAATGCTGATATGAACATGGGGTGTATATATCTTTTCAAATTAGCATTTTAATTTTCTTTGTATACATACCATGAGTGGAATTTCTGGACCATATGGTAGTTCTATTTTTAATTTTTTGAGGAACCTCCATACTGTTTTCCTTAGTGGCTGAACCAATTTACATTCCCACCAACACTACTAGAATTCCCTTTTCTCCACATCCTTGACAACACTTGTTCTTTGTTGTCTTTTTGATGATAGCCATTCTGACAACTATGAGATGATATCTCACAGTGGTTTTGATTTGTACTTCCTTGATGATTAGTGATGTTGAGCATCTTTTCATATGCCTGTTGGCCATCTGTATATCTTCTTTGGAAAAATGCCTATTCAGGTCTTCTGCCCATTTTTTAAATTGGGTTGTTTGTTTTCTTGACATTGAGTTCCATGAGTTTTTATATATTTTTGATATTAACCCCTTATGAGACATTACATTTGCAAAGATCTCCCATTCAGTAGGTTGCCTTTTCCTTTTGTTGATGGTTTCCTACACTGTGCAAAACTTTTAAGTTTGATTAGGTTTCACTTGTTTGTTTTGCTTTTGTTTCTTTTGCTTGAGGAGACAGATCCAAAAAAGTATTACTAAGACCTATGTGAAAGCATTTCTTTTCTTCTAATAGTTTTATGGTTTCATATCCTACACTTAAATCTTTAATCCATTTTGAGTGTATTTTTGGGTATAATAGGAGAAAATATTCTAATTTCATTCTTTTACATGTAGCTGTCCAGTTTTCCCAATACCACTTATTGAAGAGACTGTCTTTTCCCCATTGTATATTTTTGCCTCCTTGGCTGTAGACTAACTGACCATATCTGCATGGGTTTATTTCTGGGTTCGGTGTTCCATTGACCTATGTGTCTGTTTTTGTGTCATTACCATACTGTTTTGATGATTATAACTTTGTAGCATAGTTTGAATTTAGGGTCCATGATACCTCCAGCTTTGTTCTCTTTTCTCAAGATTGCTTTGTCTACTGAGGGTCTTTTGTAGTTCCTTACAAATTTTAGGATTTTTTTCTAGTTCTGTGAAAACTGTCGTGAATATTTTGATAAGAATTGCATTAAGTTTGTAGATTGCTTTGGGTAGTATGGACATTTTAACAATATTAATTCTTCCAATCTATGAATACAGGATATCTTTCCATTTATTTTTATCATCTTTAATTATCTTTATCAATGTCTTATAGTTTTCAGAGTATAAGTCTTTCACCTCCTTGGTTAAATTTATTTCTATGTGTTTTATTATTTTTGGTGCAATTCTAATATTGTTTTCTTGCTTTCACTTTCTAATATTTCATTATTAGTTCATAGAAAAGCAACCGGTTTCTGTATATTAATCTTGCATCCTGCCACTTTACTGAATTCATTTATTAGTTCTAATATTTTTTTGGTGAAGACTTTAGGGTTTTCTATATATGTCATCAGCAAATAGTGACAGTTTTACTTCTTCCTTTCCAATTTGGATGGCTTTTACCTCTTTTACTTGTCTGATTGCTATGACTAGGACCTCCAGTACTATATTAAATAGAAATGATGAGAGTGGACATCCTTATCTTGTTCCTGATCTTAGAGAAAAAGCTTTCAGCTTTTCACTGCTGAGTATGATGTTATCTGTGGGTTTGTCATAAATGACCTTTATTATGTTGAGATATGTCCCCTCTGTACAAATTTTGTTCAGGGTTTTTATCAGAATGGATGTTGAATTTTGTCAAATGCCTTTTCTACATCTATTGAGATGGTCATGTGATTTTTATCTTTTGTTTTGATAATGTGATTTATCACACTGGTTGATTTGCAGATATTGAACCATACTTGTACTGCAGGGATTAATCCCAGTTTATCATAGTTTATGATTCTTTTAATTTATTGTTAAATTTATTTGCTAATATTTTGTTGAGAATTTTTATATCTATATTCATCAGAAAAATTGTCTGTAATATTCTTTTATTTTTTTGTAGTGTCTTTGTATATTTTAGTATCAGGGTAATGCTGAACTCAGAATGAATTTGGGAGTGTTCCCTCCTCTACAATTTTCGGAAAATGTTTGGTAGAATACATCTGGGAAGTTATTAGTCCTGGTTTTGTTTGTTGAGTGTTTTTGATTATTAACTTAGTTTCAATACTAATAATCAGTCAGTTCAGATAATCTATTTCCTCCTGATTCAGTCTTGGAAGATTGTATGTTTCTAGAAATCTATCTGTTTCTCTCAGGTTGTCCAGTTTGTTGGCATATTCATAGTATTCTCCTATGATTGTTTGTGTTTCTGTGATAATGGTTATATTTTCTCCTCTTTCATTTATTATTTTGTTTATTTGGATCCTCTCTCTTTTTTTCTTAGTGAGCCTGGGTAAAGGTTTATCTGTTTTTTGTTTATCTTTTTAAAAAACCAGCCCTTGATTTCATTGATCTTTTCTATTTTTTTTTTGAGGGGGTTCTCTATTTTATTTATTTCCACTCTGATCTTTATTATTTCCTTCCTTCTGCTGACTTTGGGCCTTGTTTTTTCTTCTTTTTCTAATTTCTTCAGATAAGATAGGTTGTTTACTTGAGACTTTTCTATTTTCTTGAGGTAGGCCTGAAATGCTATAAACTTCCCTTTTAAAACTGCTTTTGCCATCCTGTAAATAACAATTAAGTCCACCTGGTCTAATGTGTCATTTAAGGCCACTGTTTCCTTTTAGATTTTCTGTCTGGATGATTTATCCATTAAGGCAAGTGGAGTGTTAAAGTCCTCTACTATTATTGTATTACTGTCAATTTCTCCCTTTATGTCTGTCAATATTCACTTTATATATTTAAGTACTCCTATATTCGATGCATATATGTTTACAGTTTTTATATCCTCTTCCTGTATTGACCCCTTTATCATTATATAATGTCCTTCTTTTTCTTTTATTATAGACTTTGTTTTAAAATTTATTTTGTCTGATATGAGTATTGCTACCCAGCTTTCCTTTTGTTTCTATTTGCATGGAATATCTTTTTCCATCCCTTCACTTTCAATCTGTGTGTGTGTATTTAGCTCTGAAGTGAGTTTCTTGTAGGCAGCAGAGAGATGGATCTTATTTTTTAATCCAATCAGCCACCCTATGTCTTTTGACTGGAGCATTTAATCCAATGACATTTAATGTGGTTATTAATAGGTATGTACTTATTGCCATTTTATTATTTTTTTTCTGGTAGTTCTTCTTTGTTCTTTTCTTTTTCTTTTAGTCTCTTCTTTTGTGGTTTGATGTTTTTCTTTAGTGTTATGTTTGTGTTCCTATCTTTCTAAATTTTGTGTATCTATTCTAGGTTTTTGATTTGTGGTTACCATAGAGTTCATATATGTTGACCTAAACTATACCTACTTGTTTTAAACTGATAGACATTTAAGTTCAAAAACATTCTAAAAGACCTACTTTTTTTACTCCTCCCCCATGGTTTGTGTTTTTTATGTCATATTTTACATTTTCAGGCCTATCCTTTAACTGTTTATTGTAATTATACTTGATTTTACAGTTTTTGTCTTTTAACCTTTGTTCTAGCTTATTTAAGTGGTTGATCCACAGCTCTTACCATATATTTGCCTTTACCAGTGGGATTTTTCCCTTCTTATTTTTCTTATTTCTTGTTACAGCCTTTTCTTTTTTACTTAAAGAAGACACTTTAACATTTCTTGTAAGGTCGATTTAGTAATGATGAACTCTTTTACTTTTTGCTTGTCTGGGAAACTATCTCTCCTTCAATTCTGAACAATAACCTTGCTGGGTAAAGTATTCTTAGTTGTAGGTTTTTTCCTTTCAGCACTTTAAACATATCATTCCATTCCCTTCTGGACTGCAAAGCTGCTGCTGAAAAATCAGCTAATATGATTGCCTATGGGCGTTCCCTTGTTTGTGATTCTTTGTTTTGTTCTTGCTGCCTTTAAAATTCTTTCTTTAATTTTGCCATTTTCATTGTCTTGGTGTGGGTATTTTGGGGTTCATCTTGTTTGGAACTCTTTTTGTTTCCTGTACCTGGATATCTGTTTCCTTCTTCAGGTTAGGGAAGTTTTCAGCCACAATTTCATCAAATACATTTTCTACCTCTTTCTCTCTCTTCTTATCCTGAGACCCCTATAATGTGAATGTTAGTATGTTTGATTGTCTCAGAGGTCTCATTTTTAAGAATTTGTTTTTCTTTTTGCTGTTCTGATTTTGTGATTTCCACTATTCCTTCTTTCAGATCACATATGCATTCTTCTATATCACCTAATCTGCTGTTGAATCCCCCTAGTGTATTTTTCATTTCAGTTATTATATTCTTTAGCTCTGATTGGTTTTTTCTCATATTTTCTAAATCTCTGTTGAAGTTTTCAATGAGTGCTTTCATTCTACTCCCAAGTTTGGTGAGCATCTTTATGACCATCGCTTCTAACCCTTTATTAGGTTAATTATTTATCTCTATTTCATTAGGGTATTTTTCAAGGGTTTTACTTTGTTCTTTTGTTTGAAACATATTCCTCCATTTTCTCATTTTGTTTAACTTTCTATGTTTGTCTCTATGAAATTATGTGAAAGTTACCTGTCCTGGTCTTGAAGGCATGTCTTATGATATCCTATTCAGTCTGCATGTGCCCACTGGCTTTGGTGGGAGAGCTGCATCTGAAGTGAGCATGGGCCACACTTTCCCCTAGGGTATGCTGGCAGCCACCACTTTGGTGGGAAACAGGGCTGGATTCAGAGGGGCTAGAGCCAGATCCAGGTGCAGCCAGGGCTTCTCCTAGACTCAGTGGCAGTCACTGCCCTATGGGGTAGGGTTTGAGGCTCCCAGGGCCTGGAGTAGAAGCCCCGAGGGTGGTGGGTTTCTGCTGAGTGTGATGACAATCTCTGCCTTGGTTGGGGGCATGGCCAGGTTCCTGAGGGCTTGGAGCCACACTTCTAAACTGGTTCTGCTTTTTCCCCAGGTGTACACACCTTGGTTAGAGGCAGGGTGGGGGCTGGAGGGGCTGGAGCCACACTGCTGAGCTGGTTGCATTTCTTCCCTGGTGTGTGCATGCTCATTAGCAATAGCAGCCTCCACCTTAGTGGGGAACAGCGTCAGAGTAGGAGGTGCTGGAGCAGGAGCCCAGTGCATGTTGTGGGGTACACTGGGGAAGCCCTGGCAGGCCATCCAGAGCAACCAGCACTTGTCAGTCTGCTGCCTCCATGATGGGATTGGGAGCAAGCAAGTCTGTGTACATGCTCTTCAGGAGCAGAGTATCAGTTTCTTACTGCCCCCTAGTAAGCCACAGCTAAGGAGTCTCATTTTCCTGGCCTTGAACCCCAGACCTGGGGTGTCTAATATGTGGCTCAAACTCCTTGCTCCCCAGGGAGGATCCCCAAATCTGTGATAGCCCCCTCCTCTTCTGGGTCACACACTAGGGGTGTGTGTCTTGACTAGATCAATTCTCCTCCCCTCCTACCAGACTCCATGTGGTTCTTTCTTTACAGCCTTGGTTGTAGAAGAGCTATTCTGCTAGTCTTCAGGTTGTTCACAGTGAGTTTCTCTATGTGTAGCTGTAGTTTTGATGTGTTCGTGGGAGGAGGTGAACTCAGGGTCCTCCCACTCTACCAACTTGATCCCACCTCTCTTGTTATGTTTTTGTAAAACAAAATGTTTTTGACTACTTTGCTCAAAATATAATTGATTAGATTCATAAGCTCTTTATTCTTGGACTATATCCCATTCACCAAAACAATATAAGACTATGGTTATAAAACTATTAGTAATCAAACACACATGCACATAAAATAATTGTTTGTCTAGACAATTATTTTAGAATTCCTTAAAATTAATGTTCAATATTTGAACACTATTCATTTTCTGAAATATTTTTTAGCCAGAATGGTAAAATTTCCATGAAAGCAGCTAGTATTCAACATCTAGTCTGTTTCATCATTTTATTTAACTCGATCAATTGTGTTTTCTTTTCTTTTGGAATGAAAAAGCAGAGGGAAAAAAAAGATAATTTGGGATATTTTTCTTTTCTGATACTAACATTATAATCTCTAGAAAAAATACACTTTAAAAGTTAAGTCTTGAATTGCTGATAGTCAAGTTTCCAAATTTCAAGTCATCAATACATTTTCTAACTGAACAGAAAACTATCTTATGCTTTTTTATACACTAAATTACTGCATCAAGTAATCCAAGAGTTGACTATATTTAGAGATCAATCTAGTTAAATAGCTGGTATGGTTTTTGAGTTGACTGTTTTCTCAGAGATTATGTGAGGATAGTTTTAAGCATATTTTTTATTTAAGACTTTTTAGTTGAGACTGACCCAGAGAAATTTAAGGGACTTACCTATGGAAAAAGAACTTACCGCATTCATTCCCTGCCCAAAAAAGGGCACTATGGCATGAGCTGCATCTCCCATCAACACACAGTGTGATTTAAAGTGAAAAGAAGAGCACTTAACGGATATCATGGGCTGGGCGGGCAACAGAAAGAAATCTTGTGCCAGGGTTTGCCTTTAGAGGAAAACAATAAAAATGTAAAAATGTTAAGCTGGGTATTAAATATTGTGTAATTCTTTCAGATTTACTGGCTTTGCTAACATAATATTTCATTGAAAAGTACGTGAGAATGTCAGGAAGAAAACAGGAGAGGGAGAACTGAAGTTTCTTCTAGTTTCCAAATTCCACTGTTCTATTTATATTCTTAATTTGCAACAGTTTTAATCACATCCAAAAGGAACAAGTTTAGCTGCATTTGAATAACTTGAAATATGTCTGTGTTATATGTCATGAAAATTTTATTATCAAGCACACAGATCACACAATTTTCAACTACGTTGGAATGTTTTAGGTTTCCTTGGAGAAACTTGAGATGCAGTTGTGCATTTGATTAGCACACAACAAACCAAAATTAAGTTAATGCGAATCCATGTGTATTTGGAAATGAACAACTGTAATCAAGCTAGTATCTGTTCAAGCATCTACAGAGGTTTTGTGGAAGCTATAGGTAGAGAAGTAGTACATACACTAGAGGATCTTAAATCTAGTTGGAGAGGCAAGAAAGAGCCACAGAACAAGTTCTGAAGTAGCTAAGGGCTAAATTTTGGTGTGCAGAGATTTCCCTTCAAAGTCAGAGAAGGAGAAGCCAACACAGGCAATTGAATTTTTCTGCAGGAAAGGATGAGAACTGACAATTTTTAATAGATCTGCTATGGGTGGGCAGTGGGCTATCCCTTTTACATAATTAGCTCATTCAATTTTCAAAATAGCCCTAAAAGTTAGGTAACCTGATGTCTATTTTAATGATAAAAAATCTGAGATTCAGGGAAGTCAGGGACAAGAGCAGTATTCAAATCTTGCTCTTTCTGCAGTATTGTGCTGCCTCCATGAAGACATCGCTGGAGATAGAAAGTGAGCTGGATTCCAGGACGGAGTGACAGTGGGAGAGAGGCACTGAGTGAGACCAAATGACAAGGTCCATATGAAGGGGAAGTTGATATGGGCTAGAGGAGCTGAGACTGATAATCCAGACAGCTAATACAATTAGCTATCAATTTGGGGGAACTTTATATGTGCCTGGCCCTGTGCTGAATGATTTATAGGCATGATCCCCTTCACTCCTCACAACAACCCTTTGGTGCAGGTATTACTATTATCACCATTTTACTGTGAGGGGCGTGAGACATAGGAAAGCTTATACAGCTAGCAACTGGTGGACTTGAGACTTGAGGTTGCAAGCTATTTCTGCCTTGATGTAGATTTGTGTTCCCACCAGCAGAAGGAAGCACAGTCAAGCCCTAAGGGGCCTGAGCGCCTGCTCAGGGTACATAGAAGGTCCAGGGACATTGGTGATTTGTCTTTCCCAGGGAAACTGGCCTGGCCTGGATTTTTTCAGAATTCCTGTTCACAGCACAAGATCCTCTTGGACTTTTGCTGTAATCTAGGCTTCCTGTCTAGGTCACTGCATGATTGGTCATGTTTAACAAAAACGGAAATAAGTGCATTAGCCTTTATTTGAACTTTGAATAACTCAAACCAGTGGGGCAAAAGGCACCATTGCACATCTTGAGACTTACTTTCCAATTAGAGGGATAGAATCCGGAAAGTACTTCTGGAAGAAATTCAGCACATCACTACTAGTTTGCAGTTTTTCAAACTCTTCAAAGGGCATGAACAAAGTACACGTGAAAGATTTGTTCTGTAAGAAGAAGAGGAACAGTGTGAGAGAGATCAGGGGGCCAGGCAATGCTGGCACTAAGGCAGACCCCTAAATCACAGACTGCTTGCTGTGGCTCAGGGGCCTCTGGGAAGAATGTCCAAGCAGACAGGAAAGGCAGCCTCTCTTTCTTCCCTCACTCCCAAGGAAAAGCTCCGTCAAGTCCCAAGGTGCTCCCCAGCTTCTTGGTTATCAGGAGAATTTTATACTGTAAACTCAAGATATTTTCACCAAGCAAACATTACACTTCTTAGATTATTAGGTTGGTTGGATTTGATTTCTCGTCTTTTTTTTTCTTTATTGTTGTTCCATTTAAGATGTCATGATATTAAGGCATTAGACCCTAGGACTGTTAATAAGTGAAGAAAAAAAAAAAGAAAGTAAAAGACCAACCAGAGAAATATCAATAGGTATACCTGTGTATATTATCTATATAGATAATATAGATAATAATAACTATATATGTATATATTATATATTAACATAGCAAAAAAGTTTCTTTCTAATGAAAGAACAGCCATGCTCTTTTGAGATAATGTATATTCCAATGTTGTCCTACAGATATTAAGGATGAAAAATACTTCCTAATATATAACCTAAATCTCTTTGGCTTTATTTCGGGACCATTTCTTCCTGTGCTGTCTTGGGGAAGATGGCAGTCAGGTACCACCACACATAAACCCCCATTAGTCATTCATATATGTTAAATATCCTCTCCAAAGTAAATAGTTTGGATTCCTTCAGGTTTTTCCTCAGTATCCCCAGAGTTTCAGATATAATCACTAAATAGACTAAACAATGATGAAGTTGATTACATTCATGCATACAGAGTATAAAAGTAAGTAACAAAAAACATTAATTATATATGCAAAATGACAGTTGATAAGAAATTTTACACTACCATGTTAGGAAGTGCAATCATCATAAAGGTATCTCTAGGCCAAATATGTAGATAATTAGGTTCCATGGCATACTGCAGGGAAAAAAGGTATATATAATTAGTGTATTAATGTAGCACATCTGCATTAACAAATTAAATACGATGATTCTGTTTATGTTATAATTGTTTCCACAGCAATTTAAATCAATGTCATATGCATGGTGATGTGCACATCCATTGCTACGTAAAGCAGAAGTTTTCTTAGAAAAGACTTTGTGTTCTGTCTTTATAAACTCAGGCTTAGGTGAGTTTTTGATACCATGTATAATTGAAGATTTGAGAACATGCTATAAGATTCATTTTCTCTCTCTCCTCTGTTTCCATGGACACACGCACATATATACACATACACAAATATGTATACATACATATATAAAATATATATTATATACACACATAAGCTGTGGATGTGTGTATATATGTGTAATGTTTTTCTACTTTATTTTTTACCTTATTTGGGTACTTATTTGTATAAACAGAAAGATCCTAAGTTTAAATTTCATGGACAAAACAAAATTTTACAAACAAGCCTCTTATTGCTTGTTTACTACAACATAAATAGTAGAGAGAAATGCTCCCTCTTTAGCAAAGCCACTACAGGGCAATAGCCGCCTGAGTAGGTATGTATGGCTTGGGCACATGAATTGACCCAAAGACCCAAGTGACCCAAACCACTGAGGTTCCCAGGGGTATTACATATATAAGTATATGCCATCCGTTTCCCAACTATTTTAAGTTTGTATTATTTTCTATAAATGTTTAGAGAGCACCTACCATGTATATGTCTTATGGTAGTAAAAAGATGACAAAAAGTACATCTTAGTCTCCTAGCTAACATTTTCACACTTTTTTATAGCTATTTGTGTCTTAGGAGATGAGACTGCTTCTTCCCGGCTTTTTTATCCCCAGAGCCACAAAGAAAGCCCAATACACAGACAAAGAGATGAATAAGTGAATAACACTTTGACACCAAAGATCTCACAAAGCAGTTGAATAGGCAAGATATATACATATGAAAAGCTCCCAAAAACTTCTCTTTAACAACAACTCAAGTGGTAGAGAGACAAAATGATTTGGTGCCTAGGTAGAAGTTTAGGAAAGAAAAACTGGAAAGGTAAGAGGATTGTGGGTCTGGGATGGCTGAAACAAGGGACTGGTAGATTAGATAGCGGTGAAGGACAGTGGCTGCTGGTGAGGGTGAGCACACTGAACAACGTGGAGGGGGCACAAATGAGCATGGTGCCTTACTGGTAATAGGACACCAGCCTGGATGAGGTGAGCCTCCTTGCTTCCCTCTTGCTATCTTTTGACCTATTCTACATGGTGTCGATAAAGCAAATATGATACCAAAAACATTTTGATATTCATACATATTTCATGACCCTAGAAAACAACTCTTTAAAATTTCAGGTTCTTTATTCCAAGTCACGCTCTCAATAGATATCCTTATGCAACAGCGGTCCCAAGGTCAGATTTGTCATAATTCCCATGGGTCTTCTTACTACAAGTCCCTCCACACATAAAGTCTAAGCGAGACAGTTTGCTTGCTGTGCAAAAACAGCTTTAAGATAAGCTCCCACATAATTCCCAAAAGCACTCCCTTAATATTCACCCAACTCTGTCACTCATCCAATCTCTCCCTCCTACTCCACCTGTCAGAGACGGAGTGAAAATGTCTGCTACATTAGAAAAAGAAAAAAGGAAGGAAGAAAAGGAAAAAGAAAAGAAAGGAAGGAAGAAAGAAAGAAGTGGAGAAAAAGTTTCATAGAATTGTTTTTGGGCCATGTCAAAATATTCCCATGTCTGGTCACATTACTATGTCAAAACAGCATTTCTTAAAAGAGTAAAAACTTTCTATAAACCACCAATCATTACTATTAAATAGGAACACCTTGTAAATAAATGGCTATCTTAAATCTACATTAGTAGGCATGATCTCACTCAAACTGGGGACAATTTTTCAACAAAATCCTATAATCCAGAATTATCAGATCCTGGGCCATTAGAATATGACCCACCTGAAGACCATAAAATATCATTGAAGAATTAGTAAATCCATGTTTAACCAGGAGGAAGAAATAGAAAGACAACGAAATGTTAAAATATGGATTTAACTGGCTGAGAGTTTAGTATATAAGTGGTATATAATACCACTATCCCAAACTGACAAACTATTTCATAGATGTCTGAATTTCAAATAGTATAGATTAAATCAGTACCTTAAAATATATGTTTTATATGCAAATCAAGTATTTAACTAATGCTGTTTACTTTTCATTACTGATAAGCCAAGATCCTCATTGCTTCTGTTGGTGTTTTAATTTTCCTTATTAAATTCCTACATTTATTTGCTTATGACAATACACAATATACATACTACATATTTCCCTCCGGCCACATATGGTTTAACGTGGGAAGCAGGGAATGAGAAACATGCAATGCAAATCTCTTTGAAACAACTTGCTGTTCACTTTATTTAATAACTTTTGCATTTAATCATGAGTATAAGAACTCTGGATTGTCAGTATACATAGTTGATTCCCAACCCAATTTTTTTCTCCCAAGAGATAATAGAAAAATGATATTATTTTGTAAGACAAATCCCCTGTGTGTTTCCAATAAGGCAGTTGTAATTCCTCTCCTTCCTTCCATTCAAGAAAACATATCAAAAGGTAAGGGAGTGAGAGTGATATTATTAAAGAGATACCTGTACATCCAATTTATTATTAATTACAAAATACTTGTGGCCTTGATCAAGATATGCTATGAGAACAACTGCACTAGAATACGCTTCTATACTAATATGGGGCAGGGGGAGGAGGAGAGTTGTAGAAAGAAGAAAAGAAAGGGAAAGGACTTACATCCCCATTCTTAGGTGGAATATTCAATTCCATGAACCCATGAGGAATGTATTGTTGACTGTAATCAAAGCGGGGTTTCTTCATGAGGTGAGTTCTGACAGTGGAATAGGCTCCATCACATCCTACAATGAGGTCACAGGTGACATCTTTGGCAACGTTCTCATGTCTGAAAAGTAAAATAAATCATCAAAAAAAAAAAAAAAAGCCTAGTGGTGAAAATGATGAAGTACCTCTATTGGGTATAAAAAGTAGTGACTTAATGGGGCCACTACTCACTTTTACCTATCTGATTTAGAGCTTTGAGTAGATAGCTATAAAATGAAGATAACAATTGTCCCAGTCATGGGTTTGCTTATGAGAATGAGGATAACACAAAACCATACTGATTAATAAAGACATGCTAGGCCACAGAAGCATGACTAAGAGTTGAGTTCCCTGCATGAAGGAAGAGAAACTTGAAAAGAAAGAAAAGTGTTTCAAATGGAGGGAATGTATGAACAACCACAGGATGTGACCAGATCTTCTAGGAGCAACACATTTGTCTTGAACAGAGGGGATCAGAAGATGGATTTAAGAAAAGAATACAATTGGGAAGGGAGGAGAAGAGAATGAATGTTAAGACAAAAGGTTTAAATACATTATTCTGGCAAATGGGAGAAAACAATTTTTTTCCATTGGGGAGATGGTGTATAAAGAGTGGTAATTTAAGATAACTTACTTAGGAGTGGAAACATTGCAGTGGAGCCAGAGTGCAGATGGGAAAGAAATGGGGACAAGGTGACTGTAGTAGCCTGCATGTGTGGGGATGAGAGCCCAAGGATTGTGGCGCTCAGGAAGAAGGAAGACATAGGCTCTGAGGCAAACAGAAAGTATGAATGATTGGTACATGTTTATAGGTCTAGTGGGAGAAAATATGGAAAGGGCTACATCAAGGATGATTTTAATTATTTGGGTAATAGTACTAGGGAAGTCAGGAATGGGAGATGCTTGGTGACAAATAGAGGATCAAGGTTTTAGATGTGTTTGAGATTATGGCAAGTAGTTGTGAAGGTGTTTAATGGGAAATTAATATTGATTAAGATTGAAATAAGGATTGAGAATGAAGAAAAAGCCCTGGCCTGGAGATGTTAATCATAGAAATGTGAATTTACAAGTAGTTGTTGAATGAACTGTGAATCTCCCACGAGTGGGATGTGAGGTTTAGAACTCTAGAGGAAATGGAGTTGGCCAAGGGGAGGCAGACAAATAGTATTCAGAAAGAGGCGAGGAGAAACAGGGCAGCGGAGGGTCATCGGTTTCAAGGGAGGAGAGTGTTTGAAGCAGAGTATGGCTACTAGTGTAGTAGTGTAGAATCAGGAAGAATCACCGGTGCTAGTATTCAGAAGGCATCTAAGACCTATTTTCAATATAAAATTACTTGATTCTAGAAACTGTTTGAATTACCCTGTTAGTAATCATTTAATTCTTTCAAAAGAGCCAGAGAACAAAGTTTACAGGTACAATTCTCCATGTCAACCCTTCACCTCTGAAGTCAAAAGGCTAACTGGTGATTACCCAAGCACTGTGATCATTCCTTCCTCAGGATTACATTTCAACAGCCTGTGGCCAAAGTGCACCTTTGCATTGGGATATTTCTCAACAGCTGAGGAAACAAAGAAAGACAACTAATAGAAATGAAATTCCAATTCTTATTTCACTTAATCAAATTGAAATATTAATCATTTTCTGAGAACAGTGTGATAGAGATACTTATTCTTACCAATGTAAAAACGAGTTAGTTAAAAGGTAATTTGACAACTATTTGGCAAATGTTCCAGGATAATTTGGTAGCAAAAGAGATAAATAAAAATCAACTATCCTCATCTCAAAAAAAAAAAAAACTAATTCCATTATGCAAATTCTTATATCACTGTAATTGTTTGTACCCTAGGAAAGAAGCTGTCATCACATATTTTAAAAGTTTTCCCCAATTTAAGGCTTAATTTGTGATCGGAAATATTCAATCAAACTTCCTTTTTCATACTATGTCTGACTTTATATTTCTTTTTAGCAAGTCCTCTAGACTTCTAGCTCAATTTGTCATAAATATAGATTATTGATACTAATTCTTTTTGTAATCAAACACTGCAACAGTTAGGGGAAAATGAGTAAGAAGATTTGAAACTTAATAAGTAGAATCAAATTATTTTAGTGCTTTCTTTGCCTGCTAACAATCTATAGTGTATTTCGTTTTCTGAATTATTAATTATGTTCTTATCATAGTAGTAAATTTATTTTTGTTCCTATTAATTCTCATGGGCAGGAGATCTATAATTAGTGGTTATTTATTGTTCTTAAAGCGACAAATCAGAATGCAGGTGTTAGAGCTGGAATAGACCTCAGAGATGATTTATTTCAAAACTCTTCATCTTATAAATGGAATAACCAAGATCCTGGAGGGAAAGACAATTTGCCTGAGGTCATACAAAGTTAAAAAAATTAGGAAAAATAACCCAGAGGTCTGACTTCTGTACTTATCTCTCCTTTTCATCTCAGGTTTTGTCTTTTTTTTGTTCTGCTTTGCTTGAGTTTGATTTGGGGTCTGAAGACTTTAAGATTCTTGGACATGAGATTAGAAGCTTTAGAATATTGAAATCTGAGATAAGCCTAAGACTGATCTATGTTTAAGAAACCTTTTGACAAATAACTTGGAGAAGTCAGAGTTTACCTGAACCACTCTGGGTGTCTTTTATTAATACAAACACAAAATGTGTTGGTGGAATCAACCTTTTTGTAAATTAAATTTTATTTTATTTTCAAATTAGATGTATAGTAATACATCCCAAAGAATTTTCCATGGAATACTAGTCCTGTGATATGCTCCCCAAAATAGTTGTTCTGTGGTCAGTCATTAGAGAAATGCTCATACTTTGACCCTCCTGGCTGTGCTGTCCTGGTCCCCAGATACATGTGGCTCTAGAGTGCTTGAAATGCAGCTGGTCTGAATGGAGATGTGATGTACCCACTGGGTTTTGACAACTTAGTACCAAAAAATGAAAAGAATAAAATGTCTCATGAGTAGGTTTCTTACATTGATTGTACATTGAAATGACAATATTTTGGATATATTAGGTTAAATATACATTAAAATTAATTTCACCTTTTTCTTTTTAGGTTTTCTAATGTGGTTAATATAAAGTTTTAAATTATACATGTGGCTGGCATTTGTGGTCACATCTTAGACAGCATTGCTCTAGAAAATCCACACTGCAGACTAGTAGAATAAAGGCCCTGAGAAGTACTGTAAGAAAAGACTTAAAACTAAGTTGATGCAGGGTTTATCAAATTTACCTGACCACATATACTTTTTCTGTTTGTTTTACTTAACAATTATTAATAGCCCACCAAATAGTAAACTATGAAACAATCCTACATGAAAAGCTGATTCAGGGAAATGATTTAGTTACAGTACTTTCAGAGGTGAGCCTCTTCTATTAGAAGGAATGAGCATTTATCTGTGGAATGGGTGGCTCACACATCTGATGCCATGTAAAGGAATAAGAGCTGTGTAAAAGAACTTTATATGTCAAACAAACTTTAGGAGTCAAGAGACTCAGCATTCTTTTTATCAACGTATTTATGTCACTTATGAAATTGCATGCTGTGCAGTGCACCCCTAATGAAAAACAGGTGAGCATGCAAGATTGGAGCTCCTTATTATTAGCAGGTGTTTCATATATTATATATAATACTGGAGGCAGTGACTGTAATAGTTAAAAGCATGGACTTTGGAATAGACAAACTCAAGTTCATATCCAGATTCTACTACTTATTAGCAGTGTAATCTGCTGCTCTGTGGAGCTCTCCAAGCCTCCTTTACCATCTATAAAACTGAGGTAAAAATAATTCCCACTTCACAGAGTTGTTTGGAGGGTTTTACAAATTGATGCAATATAAAGCAGTTAACATAGTGCCTGGTGCATCAGTGAATCTTTTCTATTATTTTTATCAATAAATTCATAGGATACTGTTAAGAGATTATCTTAGGTCCACTATGCTACTTTTTCAAAAATCTGTTTTGTAGTTTCTTTTCTTAAGATCAACATGAATATATCAAGCAACCTAGCCCACCCCCACCTATCTACTCATCCAAAAGTCAGTCTTACAACTACAAGTAAAGAAGTAGAAATAAGAAGAATACTAAGCCCTATTTCTTAAGTACCTGGTGAATCAGCTAGAGTGACCTTCCCTATCACTCCTCCTCCCAGTTGAATTCAATTCAACAGATATGTTGCAAACTCACCCTGGGTAGGGGACTGAGGAGAAACACAGATAAATCATTGGAACCTGTGCTCTCCAAAAATCCAAGGCTGCTGGAACGCATTGAGGGATTGATTGATTTAAAAGAAAGTAGAAATACTAATGGCATGCTTTGCATGGAATGAATCTGTTTAGTACAAATGCTGAAGAAGAGAAAAAAGTATGATAAAGGGCTACATGGAATGTGATTGGATTGATTATCCAAGCTACAAATTTAATTTGCAATCCAGGGACGTTTCAATTAATAGGTAGGTCTCTTTAGTTACATGAGCATCTTCAGGCTTATACACACCTTCCTCTTTCTCAACCTCCTAAACCCTGAATCTGTTTTGTCTCCTACAAATATCTTGAATCTATACCTCCCCCCAACCACTTGGCTATAGCTTTAGTCCAGGGCCTTGTTTTTGCACACAGGGATTATCATAATACTCTAAAATCTGCAGCCCTCTATCAGCCTTCACACTATTGCTTTTCATCTTTCTGATAAGAAAATCTAGTTGTCTCTTTGAAAATTGTTACATCTGTATATCTGTGTTCCACTAGACCATGAGTTCTTCACTGAGGAGTGAGCACTCATTCAATCCAGTGCCTAGAAAACAATAGGAATTCAATACATGCTGAACAAATGATTTTTATTTAGACCACTGATAAAATGAAAAAGAGATGCTGGAAGATGCATCACCACTACTTTTTTTTTTTTTTTTGCGGTACGCGGGCCTCTCACTGTTGTGGCCTCTCCCGTTGCAGAGCACAGGCTCCGGACGCGCAGGCTCAGCGTCCATGGCTCACGGGCCTAGCCGCTCCGCGGCATTTGAGATCTTCCTGGACCGGGGCACGAACCTGTGTCCCCTCCATCGGCAGGCGGACTCTCAACCACTGCGCCACCAGGGAAGCCCTCTACTTTTAAAGAAACACTTTGTATTGTACATAGTCTTGCTCTTAATAACCCCCCCAAAAAGGAATAGTAAACAAATCTCAGTAAATCATGTGACAATCATTAGTCTCATGTGCTTTACAGAAAGTGAAAACTGGTGAATAAAGCACTGGACTTACCAGTCAATAGATCCTTGTTTAGATTTTCTCTGCTTATAGAAAGAATATACTGCAAGAAAAATATAATAGATACTGTTTGTTTCTGAAGAATGGACAAATATGCTTCTATTTTATTCACTCAGCAATAGGAAATATTAATCATTTAGCAGAAGGTTGCAAGCTCAGTTTTATAACCATTTAACTAAGTAACTTTTTTCTATAAACACTTTAATCAAATACATGTTATACAATGTTCACGTTTAAACTTAGGTTCGATACTATAAAAAACAAACCTTTTTCTGGTAGCAAAAACGTTATTTTCACTAAGAAAGATAGTTTTAACAACCAAACATAAATCTCATATATTCATCTTAAGTCTCCAAATCGAGCTGTGTAAAAAACTTCAGAAATGACAGCACTACTAGAATAAATGTACTATTTCCCAAAGAAACTACTTTGAAAGCCTTCATTTCGGTGTGAAAGGCTGTGTGTGTGTGTGGTGTGGTTGTGGTGGGGTGAGGGTTGCTAGGAGTAGGTGGAACCCAGCTGAGACATGTGTTGGTTGTTTCTGACTTCATAGGACCAACTGTTCCATGAGGCACGGTCAGAACAGTGCATAGGGCCCATGATATTTTCAGGGATTCATGAAAATATTTTAATTTTAGTTTATTTTAAAATCAGAAGAAAAAAATATAATGAGTATATATAAGAATGAATCCAGTCTGGATTATATTCAAGATTAATATAATCTTTATATCAATGCACTCATACAATCTAATTTTCAATATTTACTGTTTTATAGAGAAAGGGTCTCACAAAGGCAAAAGTGCCTATCTAGAGCTCATGAAAGTCATAATGCAGTCTTGCAATTCAGGGCAAGTCTATTGCTTTAAAATTTTAAAGCATATAATTTTCCAAATTATGGGACATTACAACATTTAACACAAATATGGTAATTTATTAATCTTCACCTCATTCAAATATAGGCATTTAAAATTAACAGCTAAATCTATACATGGTGTAAAAATAACTTGGTCATGATACAGAAGCAGTGACTGAGGAGGAGCTTCCTGTGTCTTTGCTATAAATTAAAATTAACAGGGATGTCTTCATTCTCTGCCTCATGGTTGTTTTCTAGTCTTCTACATTATTAATCATTGCATTTCCATAGAAACCACACTTGTTATTCAAAGTATATTAGGAAACATTCAAATTATAAAGGCTTATTAATGTGAGGAAAATATTCTTTCCCTTTCAGTTGATTCCTATCAGGCTTAGTTGAGATAATCTGGGAACTAATAATCTGGGAACCAACAGACATGTCGTCCTGCAGGAAGGCCAGGGAGAGTCCCGGTCTAATCTACTCCATATCTTTGAGCAGTATCTTACTATAACCAAAAGTTAGAGTCACTCACATCAAGCTTCACTTCTCCAATACATATTCTAAAAGGCTTATCTTGTGAAGAATAAGTAAGAATAAGAACAAACAAGTCAAGAGCTATAAAGTGGCCCTTGTAACCAAACCTAAAAGAAGTAGGATAATCTCCTTTGGAGATTCGTAAGACAATAGTTGCAGTGCTGACTTTTTCAAATATGCTAGGAAAAAATGTTTACATTCTAGTCCTGAAAGCCTTCAAATGAGAATGTTTTCTAGTAAGGGGGCACCATTTCTGTATTTTGGGTATAGGAGTTTAGCAAGAAGAATTGGGGGAACTCTGACCGGCTCTGTATATTAGAGAGTATTTTGATATTTGGCAACTGGGGAGGGAAATGGGAGGAACCAGTAAGACAGTTGCCACAAGGGAGAAAGGGCAGAGAAATAACAGCTGGGGGAGGTAGGCTCAGAGAAGGGGGTACAGAAAGGATTTCAGAGGTCAAACTGTACACACTAGAAATTTATAAATTGTTTGCTGTGTCCTGTGCAAGGTGGACCTTCCATGACCCCCAAGTCTTCAGCATATTCATGTGTATTTTGAGTGAGTGCTTTTTGTATGGAAAATGGTGAAAATGGTGAGTTTCATGTGTGGCCATCATGGTACACAGCCAATACTAGAGGAGAGGGAGTGGACACCAAGAAGTCCATAGGACAGTAGGTAGGCTCCCTGAGCATTCAAAGAAATCCTGGGGTCATGGGGATGGCTTTGCACTTCCACAGTCTGTGGAATCGACCAATTCAAAGCAATTTTATATAGTTCTTAAAAGATAAGGAGACCCCATGTTCAACTCCAGTATAAAGACAGTGATGCAAAGCTATAAATTTAGCATTAACTCAATTGTTAAGAATTGAGAAATGGCAAGATTGATGGGGAAGGATCATTTCCTCCTTCCATATTGAAGGCCCCGAAATGAGAACTCCCACCAACACTTTCAACTTCCTGGGGAGTCATTGGTGATGAAACTGCTCCTCTCTCTCTCTCTCTCTCTCTCTCTCTCTCTCTTTCTCTCTCTGTGAGGGTAAGGAAGTCAATTTTAGCCTCAAGTCCAAGTCACTCTTTTCATCTAGCTTCCCTGTTATTTTTGAACCATATCTTACTCTTTGACCTATTCATACTTTATTGGTTCAATCTCTGGGGAAGGGATGGATATGCTGAATTGGACCTCCTCAGCACAATGTTAATCCAAGAGAAAGGTGGGATGACTATTACGAGTCGCTCTCATTTTAGCAAAAAGAAACAGTGCAACTAAGCAGTACTACCAGCACTCCTCTGAGGGCCTCCTACACCATGCTCGCTGGCTGTTGTCTGTAAGGAAACCTGTCTTGTTTCTCCCTTGCTGCTGACCTCATGTGATCATGCAGCCTGTTTCTTTCTCCAAGGTGGTTGGAGTCAATGCATCTAAAGCTGCTGATCGCTGTGAGATTCTTTGCAAGTTTTCTCATCACTGGACACACGTGACACTTAAAAATTTACATTGTTTAGAAATTTGGTCTCACCCAACGTCCCTCCATAGATAGACTGTCATTTGATTGGAACAGTGCTATTTCGCTGCCAATCTAAGATTTAAACAAAATGTCTGTTTCAAGCCTCACCTTCTCTTCTCTGAAAATGAAAGCTTTCCTCCCTCTCTGAACCATATAGCTGAGTGCCCCTGCCATCACTCAGGTGAGTTCTTTTCACAAGAACTTGATTACTATCTGTCCTCCCCAGGTTGCAAGCTCCTCTCCTGTTGCTCAGCAACTAGCACAGGGCATGGCTAGCATAGCACAGGAGGACAATTATTGCTTCCAGAAAAGATACATTTAGTTAGTATAGTTTATACTTGACTTGCATGTGTAAATCTTACTTGCCTATCAAGAAGAGGCAATTCTTTTCTTTCTTATAGCATCAAGTTCAATTTGGGGCCAATTAAACAGGACATATTAATTATCTGAAGACATTTATCTGACTATGGATGGTCAGTGGACTGTCTTTCCCTTCCTTCCCCTGCCAGGCTCATGTATTAAGACTCTGTAACTAAGTTTTCATAATGCCAAAATAAGCAGGTTATTATTTCTAAAAAGTCATTAAATAGAAATTTTTAGTCCTTCCCCACTACCCCCTCATTCCCACTTAGTCGTTGGAATGTTTTACTTTTCAATTACTTTTTTTTTTTTTGCGGTACGCGGGCCTCTCACTGCTGTAGCCTCTCCCATTGCGGAGCACAGGCTCTGGACGCGCAGGCTCAGCGGCCATGGATCACGGGCCCAGCCACTCTGCAGCATGTGGGATCTTCCCGGACCGGGGCACGAACCCGTGTCCCCTGCATCGGCAGGCAGACTCTCAACCACTGCGCCACCAGGGAAGCCCTTCAATTACTTTTTAAACGCACACAAAATTTACCATCTTAACCATTTTTAAATATACAGTTCGATGGCATTAAATACATTTACATTGTTGTGCTACTATCAGAACCATCCATCCACAGAACTCTTCATCTTGTAAACCTGAAACTCTGTCCCCATTAAATAATAGCTCCCCATTCCTCCCTTCCTCCAGGTCCTGTCAACCACCATTCTACTTTCTCTTTATATGAATATAACTACTCTAGATACCTTACATAAGCAGAATTATATAGTACTTAACATTTTGTGACTGGCTTATTTAGCTTAGTTTATCTAAGGTTTATCTATGTTGTAGAGTATCAGAACTTCCTTCTTTTTGAAGGCTGAATGGTATTCCTTTTTATGTTGTATAGAAAACCTACACCTGTGCTGTGTGTCTCTCCTTTACTCTCATACTATTACCACACTCACCACACTTCTGACACCATATACATGTGGGAGTTTTCCTCAAACCAGCAATTCTCTGCAACTCCAGCTGGGCACCCTATAGTTTATTCTGACACTACTAACTTGGAGATGGCGTCAGATTCCACAGGTTAAAAGCTCAGCCCTACAAGACCATTCCTCTCCTTCACACGCCAATTGCAAATGCAGTTTGTCACCTGTGCTTCTGACTAATCAGCTATAAATCAGAAGTTGCCATGATCCCCTCTTCAAGGTCAATCAATTTGCTAGAGTGGCTCACAGAATTCAGGGAAACAGGTTACTTACATTTACCAGTTTATTATAAAAGAATATGATAAAGGATACAGATGAACATCTAGGTGGAAGAGATGCATAGGATAAAGTATGTATTTGCCATCTCTGGGTGTGCCACTCTCCCAGTACCTCCATGTGTTCATGAACCTGGAAGCTCTCTGGACCCCATACTTTTGGAATTTTTATGGAGGCTTTATCATGTAGGCATGATGGATAATTAACTCCATTTCCAGCCCATCTCCCCCCTCTGCAGAATGGGGGTTGTGTCCGAAAATTCCAAGCTTCTAATCATGAGTTGGTCTTTCTGGTGACCAGCCCCCATCCAGGAGTCCATCCAGAGTTACCTGGAAAGACACTGCTGTCACCCAGGAAATTCCAAGGGATTTAGGAACTCTGTGTAAGGAACCAAAGACCAAATATTAGAACAAAAGATGCTCCTAGTGTTTTTATCACTTAGAAGATTACAAGGGTTTTAGGAGCCCTATGTCAGGAGCAAGTGCAGAGACCTGTATGTATTTTTTCTATTATCTCACATAAGTATATACCACATTTTGTTTATCCATCCATCAATGGACATTTTGGTTGCTTTTACTTGTTGACTACTGAGAATAATGCTGCTATGATCATGGGTGTTCAAATATCTCTGCCAGACCCTGTTTTCAGTTCTTTTGAATATATACCTAGAAGTGGAATTGCTGAATCATATGGTAGTTCTATTTTTAATTTTCTGAGGAACCACCACACTGTTTTCCACAGTAGATGCACCAATTTACATTCTCACCCACAGGGTACAAGGTTCCTATTTCTCCACACCCTCACCAACACTTATTTTTTGATAGCAGCCACCGTAATGAGTATGAGGTGCTTCAGCTTCTTTAATCAGCACAAGATCCACAAAGACCTTACTCCCATGAGCATATGTGCTTTATTTCTTGCTACCCAAAGTGTGGTCTGTGGACCTGCAGCATGGACACCACCTGGGTGAATTTGGTTTGCAGAACCTCAGCCTCCACCCCAGCCCTACAGAATCAGACTGTGTATTTTAACAAGATCTCAGGTGAGTCTGAGAAGTGCTGATCTACCTACAATGGATGCTCTGCAGAGGATCAGAGACTCAGAAGAATATGAACCTCACTTGGGCTCTGCAAAATGAGGCATTGCTGGATAAAGTAAGCTGGGGTTTTTCTATGGTTGATAGGTTTATGGTACATTCATTCTGTCTCTCAAAGAAATAAACATAGAAAGAAACTGTAATCAGATAAAAATACTTTGCCCAACTCTGTACATTACTATTTCAAAGATAAGAAGAAAAACACAAAGTAGGATAATGGATTTTCCTTCTTAAACACTACATCATCATCTGGCCTCTGTTTGAGAAATTATACAATGCTGAAAGCATTTCCAGTTCATTCTATAAATTCTATTATAACTATTACAACTAGAATAATAATAATTTGAGGCAAGAGAGTCAGGGGGAGGCAATAGCATCATAAAACTTAAGTTTGCATAGCGCTGTTCTTGCATAGTATGCTTAACAATAAATACATGGTAATCTCTATCTAGTTGAAAGGAGATGGGAGGGAAAGGGCATCCCAGGCCAGTATGAGTGAAGCATAGAGGCATAAAACAGCCTAATAGCAATAACAATAATAACCATTATTGAATGGTTATTAGGGACTGGGCCCTTTCTAAGCATCTCATATGAATTAACTAGTATATGTTCTTGCATTCTAAACAGGCAAGCAATGTCAAAGATAGGGTTAGAGAAGAAAAGCAGGGCCAACAAGAAAGTAGCAGGTTCCAGACATTAGACTCAGTTATTACCATTTTACAAAAAAGGAATCTCCAGGTAAACCTACCTGTGACTTTGTCCCATAGGGAATTGCAGACTTTTTTCCTGAAAGAGAGTGAATCATTCTTGCTCTCATGGGGATACCTTGGGCTACAATCTGAAATAAAATCAGAAATATCAATTTCAATTTCCATAATGTGGCATCATGCAAATAAGATAGATATCAATTTTAAAATGTGATTATTCAAGTATTTTCCAAAAATCAAAAAATGTAAAGGTCCATGAGAACACAGTATGGTAGAAAATCAATAAAAACTATGTTCCTGCAAATTTTACTTTTCAGGTTTTTTTTAACCTTTAGATTTTAGAATAGATGTCAAGTTTATTTGGTCTAAAGCAAATATTACAAGCGAAGAAATGGTTCATTGTCAGAGAGATTAAGTTATTTTTCTCATGATCACAAAAGAGAGTAATGCATGAGGAGTAAATCCCAGGATTCCTGAAATCCAGTGCAATGTGCTTTCCTACACATGCCTAAGAAAAATGTGGAAATGCAAATGGCAGTTATATTGACTTATATATCATTTCAAAGACACACTGTTGCAAAAGTGCTATCAATAAAAATATATTTCTCTTCACATTTCCAAGAGACATGATAGTGAGAAGTTTGGCAACATTGAATCCATATAAGGAAAATCTGCAACAGGCACACAATCCAAACACTGAGAGCTCATTGGTTTCAGAATTCAGAAGTTTTCAAATTTTAGATAGGCAATGTAGTGCATATGTGGTTATTATATGACACACAGAGGAGTCTAGGGCAACCGCCCTATAACACAATATTTCTTTAGTAAAACACATTCACACGAAATGAGATTTTTTTTTAAAAGGCTATAAAAAGCCTCACATCAGGTCAAATTTGCTGCTGAGCGGGTGATGAAAAAGCTTTCTAGTCCCAGAACTTCTGGAGTACAGAGTTGTGGATAAGAGATTATGGACCTAAGTAGTCAAAAGAATGGAGTTCGCCCGCCTCCTCTCACCCTGGATGCCATCTCAGATCACACTTCTGTAGGCAGAGGTTCACGATACTGTTGAGAGCCCAGTGTCAGAAGTGATGATCAAATTCCCATCTGATACAGTATCTGCCTGCCCCACAACCTGCTCTGGTCCCCCCAGGTGCCTCAAGTGTGAAATGTTCACCCTGTTGTGAAATTTAGAAGTTTGATAAACCTTTGTAAAATGAGCTCTCATGCAGAGGTTTTTTTGGCATTAAGTGGTGCTTTGAACTAGGAGAAATCAAGACCGTGCAGTTGTTGAAAAACAGCAGATGTTATTTTCTATAAAGAAAATGCATTAACAAGGTACCTGATCTTCCAGGCCAATGGATTTCAAGGCTTGTCGTCCTCTATAAGAAAGGGCCAAATTAATGCTTCTTCCCCGTGCAAATGTAGTCACTCGGATATCTAAGATATTGGAAGTAAACCCCATGTTACACACACTTTCGTATATCCTAATACAGGATGAGCATAGAGCACCTGAAAAACTGGTGCCATCTGGACCAAATTAAAAGACCGTGTTAACTCTTTTAAAGAAAACATGGATAGTAATATATTTGCATTAAATTAAATTTAGATAGTTGAGGTTTTTAACGAAATCTAACAGTGCATCTTTTAAATTTTTTTTCTTTTTAAAATCTAAGGAGTTGCCAACAAACAAATGAAAGGATGCTCAACATCACTAATCATTAGAGAAATGCAAATCAAAACTACAATGAGGTATCACCTCACACTGGTCAGAATGGCCATCATCAAAAAATCTATAAACAGTAAATGCTGGAGAGGGTGTGGAGAAAAGGGAACCCTCTTGCACTGTTGGTAGGAATGTAAATTGATATAGCCACTATGGAAAACAGTATGCAGGTTCTTTAAAAAACTAAAAATAGAACTACTATATGACCCAGCAATCCCACTACTGGGTATATACACTGAGAAAACCATAATTCAAAAAGAGACATGTAGGGGCTTCTCTGGTGGTGCAGTGGTTGGGAGTCCGCCTGCCAATGCAGGGGACACAGGTTTGAGCCCTGGTCTGGGAAGATCCCACATGCCGCGGAGCAACTGGGCCCATGAGCCACAACTACTGAGCCTGCGCGTCTGAAGCCTGTGCTCCGCAACAAGAGAGGCCACGATAGTGAGAGGCCTGTGCACTGCGATGAAGAGTGGCCCTCGCTTGCCACAACTAGAGAAGGCCCTTGCACAGAAACGAAGACCCAACCCAGCCATAAAATAAATAAATAAATAATTAAAAAGAGAAAGAGAGAGAGAGATGTACCATAATGTTCACTGTAGCTCTATTTACAATAGCCAGGACATGGAAGCAACCTAAGTGTCCATTGACAGATGAATGGATAAAGAAGATGTGGTACATGTATGCAATGGAATATTACTCAGCCATAAAAAGAAATGAAGTTGAGTTATTTGCAGTGAGGTGAATGGACCTAGAGACTCTCATACAGAGTGAAGTAAGTCAGAAAGAAAAACAAATACCATATGCAAACACATATATATGGAATCTAAAAAAAAAATGGTTCTGAAGAACCTAGGGGCAGGACAGGAGTAAAGATGCAGATGTAGAGAATGGACTTGAGGACACAGGGAGGGGGAAGGGTAAGCTGGGAAGAAGTGAGAGAGTGGCATGGACATATATACACTACCAAATGTAAAATAGATAGCTAGTGGGAAGCAGCTGCATAGCACAGGGAGATCAGCTCGGTGCTTTGTGACCACCTAGAGGCGTGGGATAGGGAGGGTGGGAGGGAGATGCAAGAGGGAGGGGATATGGGGATATATGTATATGTAAAGCTGATTCACTTTGTTATAAAGCAGAAACTAACACACCATTGTAAAGCAATTATACTCCAATAACGATGTTAAAAAAAAAGAAAAAGAAATGTAAGGAGGAAGAAGTCAAAGAATCAGAACAACATCTCACATTATTCAGTATTGTCTTACCTTCTCTAGCTTCATATACATTAACTTGGAAATTCCTCTTGGCAAGGAAGCATGCATTTAATGATCCCACCTAGGAATCAAAGCAATTTTTTTCAAATTTTTATCTGATTCCACAAATACAGGGAATTTTTGCTTGCTAAATGCAACATCATGTGTGGTCATAGCCTCAGTCATTACACTGATTTACTCAATCACTACAGGAAAATACCATTTGCAAAAATAATGGGATTAACTCAACATTAAGTGGTATAATTTTCAAGGAAGTTTTGGTTTTTCTTTTTTTTTTACTTTTGTATGATGAGATATAACTTTCATACAGAACAATCATAAACCATGTGTACTGTTTGCAGTTAGAAAGCGAACACCCATATAGCCACTCTGATCAAAAAGTAGAACACTGCCAATCTCCTATATCTCCCCCAAACTCCTCCCCGGTTACAATCCCCAAACTTTCACCTAGAGGTAAACGTTCTGACTTTTGTGATAACCAATCTTTGTTTCTTTATATTTTTACCACTTAGGTATACCCCCCTAGGCAATATAATTTAATTTTGTCTGCTTTTGAATCAGATAATTAGAATCACACTTGTGTATTTTTTTGTAGATGTTTCTTTAACTCAATAATATGCTGATGAGATCCATCCATATGATCTCGCATAAAATCCATTTTCATTACTGTATGATTCTTCATTATGTGAAATCTCACAGACTATTTAACCATTTTACTGTTGAAGGACATTTGAGTTGTTTCTGTCCTGAGAATATTATTTTTTCCAGTTTTATTGAGATCTAATCGATATATAAATTGTATAAATTTAAGGTATACAGCGTAATGGTTTGATATATGTGTACATTGTGAATTGATGGCCTGGGTTAATTAACAATGCTGCAAAGAACATTTCTGTACATGTGTCCTGGCACACATGTGCATGATTTTTCTCTAGGGTTTTATGCACAGAAGTGGAATCCCTGGTCAAAGGTTTATGTATCTTCACCTTTATTATGCCAAACTGTTGCAAAATTTTATACTAATGTGTTTTCCTACCAGCAGCTTCTGAGAGTTCGTCTTTGCTGCCAGCATTTGGTGTTCTCAAACTTTTAAACATAGTAGTGGTTGGGTAAGGTGAGGAGGAGTATAGGTTTAACTTACATAAATAAATAGTTATTAATAAAGAGATTGAACACTTTTTCATATATTGATTACCTATTTGCATCTCCTCTCTTGTAAAGTGTCTGTCTTGCCCATTTTCGGTTGAGTTGTCTATTTTTTCTTCTACCGATCATTTGAGCTATTCAGAGATCTGAGTACAGGGTCTGTCATTTTTAAATGTTGCAAATATCTTCTTCCATTCTGTGGCTTGCTTTTTAAACTATATAGTATCTTTAATGATGAGAATCTATTTTAATGTAGTCACATTTAAGAATCTTTTACATTATCGTTAATGCATTTGGTATCCTGCTTAAGAAATCTTTCCCTACTTTGAGATTATAACAACGTTTTTGTATATTGTCTTCTCAAAGCTTTATAGCGTTGCCCTCCTAAATAGCTTTATATAGGTTGCAGTGATTAATGCCTCACCACTAGCAACTTAAATTTAAGAATGCCATCTATATTTAATTATCACACTCGAATTTTCAGCAGCATTCAATACTGTTAACTAACCTTTCTTCTTGAAACACTAAATTTCCTTCATTTTCTGTTTTTTTCCATACATCTCTGGCCATTGCCTCTGTCTTTCACCCTTGCAAAGAAGGACAATCAAATGTTGGGGCTTCTTAAGCCTCCATCCTGGTCTATCTTCCACATCCATGGTGATGCAAAAACTTACATCTCCCACTCAGATCTCTTTTTTGAGCTCGTGCATATAGATGTTTAATTGATGTACATTTTAAATGTCTCAAAGCACCTCAGAATCAACAGATACAAATTGAAACTGTGATCCTTGCCCCAAATTGTGTCAGTTCTCTTCACATGGGATGGATGGGATGTCTCAATGAATGACATCTCATCCATCCAGTTGCTCAAGCTAGAAATCTAAGAGTCGTCTGTGGCACCTCTCTCTCTCTCATTCTCCACGTCCAATCCATTCCAAGTTCTGCCAATTCTACCCTGTAATGTTTCTCCATCTATCCATCTCTTTTCATTTTCACCATTCTGCTGCTAGTTATCATAATCATTGTGCTCGATTAATGTCAAGTTTCCTTTTTATTCTACCAGCATTCATCTGACTTCTTGACCATTGATTCTCCACAAGCAGCCATTTGGTGTAATAGTGAAACAGGTCATTTGAACGAAATCTTCTGCTAAGAGAAAAAGAAAGCCCAGGCAGGTGAACTTGGCATTTGGAGCCACACCTAGGGTTATCTACTCATTACAGGGGAGGCAAAGAATTTCAACAGAATTTTTGATAGATTCATGAAGTTAGAGGGACAAAATCTGGAGTTTAGGACGTGTACCCCAACCTCCTGTTAAGGAGGGTTTAATAAATGCCCAGGGAGGTTGATTGGAAGATGGCGGAAGAGTAAGACGCGGAGATCGCCTTCCTCCCCACGGATACACCAGAAATACATCTACACGTGGAACAACTCCTACAGAACACCTACTGAAGGCTGGCAGAAGACCTCAGACCTCCCAAAAGGCAAGAAACTCCCCACGTACCTGGGTAGGGCAAAAGAAAAAACAGAGACAAAAGAATAAGGACGGCACCTGCACCAGTGGGAGGGAGCTGTGAAGGAGGAAAAGTTTCCACACACTAGGAAGCCCCTCCGCGGGCGGAGACTGCGGGAGGCAGAGGGGGGAGCTTCGGGACCGCGGAGTAGTGCACAGCGACGGGTGCGGAGGGCAAAGCGGGGAGATTCCTGCACAGACGATCGGTGCCGACCGGCACTCACCAACCCGAGAGGCTTGTCTGCTCACCCGCCGGGGCGGGCGGGGCTGCGAGCTGAGGCTCGGGTTTCGGTTTTGGACAGAGCGCAGGGAGAGGACTGGGGTTGGCGGCTTGAACATAGCCTGAAGGGGTTAGTGCACCACGACTAGCCGGGAGGGAGTTCGGGGAAAAGCCTGCACCTGCCGAAGAGGCAAGAGACTTTTTCTTCCCTCTTTGTTTCCTGGTGCGCAGGGAGAGGGGTTTAAGAGCGCTGCTTAAAGGAACTCCAGAGATGGGCGCGAGCCGCGGCTAAAAGCGCGAACCCCAGAGACGGGCGCGAGACGCTAAGGCTGCTGCTGCCGCCACCAAGGGGCCTATGTGTGAGCACAGGTCACTCTCCACACACCTCTTCCGCGGAGCCTGTGCAGCCTGCCACTGCCAGGTTCCCGGGATCCAGGGACAACTTCCCCGGGAGAACGCACGGCGGGCCTCAGGCTGCTGCAACGTCACGCCGGCCTCTGCCGCAACGTCACGCCGCCTCTGCCGCTGCAGGCCCGCCCCGCACGCAGTGCCCCTCCTTCCCCCATCCCCCAACCCCCGGCCTGAGTGAGCTGGAGCCCTTGAATCAGCGGCTCCTTTAACCCCGTCCTGTCTGAGCAAAAAACAGACGCCCTCCAGCGACCTACACGCAGAGGCAGGGCCAAATCCAAAGCTGAGCTCCTGTGAGCTGTGAGAACAAAGAAGAGAAAGGGAAATCTCTCCCAGCAGCCACAGAAGCAGCAGATTAAAGCCCCACAATCAACTTGATATACCCTGCATCTGTGGAATACCTGAATAGACAAGGAATGATCCCAAATTGAAGAGGTGGAATTTAGGAGCGAAATCTATGATTTTTTTCCCCTTTTCCTCTTTTTGTGAATGTGTACGTGTATGCTTCTGTGTGAGATCTTGTCTGTATACTCTTGCTTCCACCATTTGTCCTAGGGCTCTATCCGTCCATGGTTTTTAAAAAATTTTTTTTTTCTTAATAAGTAATTTTAATTGTAATAACTTTATTATACTTTACCTTCGTTCTTTCTTTCTTTCTTTCCTTCCTTCCTTCCCTCCTTTAGACAACGAATCACCCCAAATTGAGGAGGTGGTCTCTGAGAGCAAGATTTATGATTTTTCCCCCTTTACCTCTTTTTGTGAAGGTGTATGTGTATGCTTCTGTGTAAGATTTTCTCTGTATAGCTTTGCTTCCAACATTTGTCCTAAGGTTCTATCCGTCCCTTTTTATTTTTCTAAATATTTTTTAATTCAATAACTATATTATACTTTATTTTATTTTTACTGTAACTTCTTTCTTTCTGTCTTTTTTCCTTCTTTCCCTCCTTCCTTCCTTCCTTCCTCCCTCCCTCCCTCCTTTCTTTCCTTCTTTGCTTCTTTCTTCCTTCCTTCCTTCCTTTCCTTCTTTCTTTCCTCATACTTCTACTAATTCTCTCTACTTTTTCTCCCTTTTATTCTGAGCCGTGTGGATGAAAGGCTCTTGGTGCTCCAGCCCAGAAGTCAGGGCTCTGCCTCTGAGGTAGGAGAGCCAACTTCAGGACACTGGTCAACAAGAGACCTCCCAGCTCCACATAATATTAAACAGTGCAAATCTCCCAGAGACCTCCTTCTTAACACCAGCACCCAGCTTCACTCAACGACCAGCAAGCCACAGTGCTGGACAACCTATGCCAAACAACTAGCAAAACAGGAACACAACCCCACCCATTAGCAGAGAGGCTGCCTAAAATCATAACAAGGCCACAGACACCCCAAAACACACCACCAGACGTGAACCTGCCCACTAGAGAGACAAGATCCAGCCTCATCCAGCACAACACAGGCACTAGTCCCCTCCACCAGGAAGCCTACACAACCCGCTGAAACAACCTTAGCCACTGGAGACAGACATCAAAAACAACGGGAACTACGAACGTGCAGCCTGCAAAAAGGAGACCCCAAACACAGTAAGATAAGCAAAATGAGAAGACAGAAAAACACACAGCAGATGAAGGAGCAAGATAAAAACCCACCAGACCTAACAAATGAAGAGGAAATAGGCAATCTACCTGAAAAAGAATTCAGAATAATGATAGTAAGGATGATCCGAAATCTTGGAAGTAGAATGGACAAAATGCAAGAAACAGTTAACAAGGACCTACAAGAACTAAAGATGAAACAAGCAACGATGAACAACGCAATAAATGAAATTAAAAGTACTCTAGATAGGATCAATAGCAGAATAACTGAGGCAGAAGAACGGATAAGTGACCTGGAAGATAAAGTAGTGGAAATAACTACTGCAGAGCAGAATAAAGAAAAAAGAATGAAAAGAACTGAGGACAGTCTCAGAGACCTCTGGGACAACATTAAACGCACCAACATTCGAATTATAGGGGTTCCAGAAGAAGAAGAGAAAAAGAAAGGGACTGAGAAAATATTTGAAGAGATTATAGTTGAAAACTTCCCTGATATGGGAAAGGAAATAGTTAATCAAGTCCAGGAAGCACAGAGAGTCCCATACAGGATAAATACAAGGAGAAATACGCCAAGACACATATTAATCAAACTGTCAAAAATTAAATACAAAGAAAGCATATTAAAAGCAGCAAGGGAAAAACAACAAATAACACACAAGGGAATCCCCATAAGGTTAACAGCTGATCTCTCAGCAGAAACCCTACAAGCCAGAAGGGAGTGGCAGGACATACTGAAAGTGATGAAGGAGAAAAACCTGCAACCAAGACTACTCTACCCAGCAAGGATCTCATTCACATTTGATGGAGAAATTAAAACCTTTACAGACAAGCAAAAGCTGAGAGAGTTCAGCACCACCAAACCAGCTTTACAACAAATGCTAAAGGAACTTCTCTAGACAAGAAACACGAGAGAAGGAAACGACCTATAATAACGAACCCAAAACAATATAGAAAATGGGAATAGGAACATACATATTGATAATTACCTTAAATGTAAATGGACTAAATGCTCCCACCAAAAGACACAGATTGGCTGAATGGATACAAAAACAAGACCCTTATATATGCTGTCTACAAGAGACCCACTTCAGACCTAGAGACACATACAGACTGAAAGTAAGGGGATGGAAAAAGATATTCCATGTAAATGGAAACCAAAAGAAAGCTGGAGTAGCAATTCTCATATCAGACAAAATAGACTTTAAAATAAGGACTATTAAAAGGGACAAAGAAGGACACTACATAATGATCAAGGGATCGATCCAAGAAGATATAACAATTGTAAATATTTATGCACCCAACATAGGAGCACCTCAATACATAAGGCAAATACTAACAGCCATAAAAGGGGAGATCGACAGTAACACATTCATAGTAGGGGACTTTAACACCCCACTTTCACCCATGGACAGATCATCCAAAATGAAAATAAATAAGGAAACACAAGCTTTAAATGATACATTAAACAAGATGGACTTAATTGATATTTATAGGACACTCCATCCAAAAACAACAGAATACAAAATTTTCTCAAGTGCTCATGGAACATTCTCCAGGATAAATCATATCTTGGGTCACAAATCAAGCCTTGGTAAATTTAAGAAAACTGAAATTGTATCAAGTATCTTTTCTGACCACAACGCCATGAGACTAGATATCAATTACAGGAAAACATCTGTAAAAAATACAAACACATGGAGGCTAAACGATACACTACTTAATAATGAAGTGATCACTGAAGAAATCAAAGAGGAAATAAAAAAATACCTAGAAACAAATGACAATGGAGACACAACGGCCCAAAACCTATGGGATGCAGCAAAAGCAGTTCTAAGGGGGAAGTTTATAGCAATACAAGCCCACCTTAAGAAGCAGGAAACATCTTGAATAAACAACCTAACCTTGCACCTCAAGCAATTAGAGAAAGAAGAACAAAAAAGCCCCAAAGCTAGCAGAAGGAAAGAAATCATAAAAATCAGATCAGAAATAAATGAAAAAGAAATGAAGGAAACGATAGCAAAGATCAATAAAACTAAAAGCTGGTTCTTTGAGAAGATAAACAAAATAGATAAACCACTAGCCAGACTCATCAAGAAAAAAAGGGAGAAGACTCAAATCAATAGAATTAGAAATGAGAAAGGAGAAATAACAACTGACACTGCAGAAATAAAAAAAATCATGAGAGATTACTACAAGCAACTCTATGCCAATAAAATGGACAATCTGGAAGAAATGGACAAATTCTTAGAAATGCACAACCTGCCAAGACTGAATCAGGAAGAAATAGAAAATATGAACAGACCAATCACAAGCACTGAAATTGAAACTGTGATTAAAAATCTTCCAACAAACAAAAGCCCAGGACCAGATGGCTTCACAGGTGAATTCTATCAAACGTTTAGAGAAGAGCTAACACCTATCCTTCTCAAACTCTTCCAAAATATAGCAGAGGGAGGAACACTCCCAAATTCCTTCTACGAGGCCACCATCACCTTGATACCAAAACCAGACAAGGATGTCACAAAGAAAGAAAACTACAGGACAATATCACTGATGAACATAGATGCAAAAATCCTCAACAAAATACTAGCAAACAGAATCCAACAGCACATTAAAAGGATCATACACCATGATCAAGTGGGGTTTATTCCAGGAATGCAAGGATTCTTCAATATACGCAAATCTATCAGTGTGATAAACCATATTAACAAATTGAAGGAGAAAAACCATATGATCATCTCAATAGATGCAGAGAAAGCTTTCGACAAAATTCAACACCCATTTATGATAAAAACCCTCCAGAAAGTAGGCATAGAGGGAACTTTCCTCAACATAATAAAGGCCATATATGACAAGCCCACAGCAAACATCATCCTCAATGGTGAAAAACTGAAAGCATTTCCACTAAGATCAGGAACAAGACAAGGTTGCCCACTCTCACCACTCTTATTCAACCTAGTTTTGGAAGTTTTAGCCACAGCAATCAGAGAAGAAAAGGAAATAAAAGGAATCCAAATCGGAAAAGAAGAAATAAAGCTGTCACTGTTTGCAGATGACATGATACTATACATAGAGAATCCTAAAGATGCTACCAGAAAACTACTAGAGCTAATCAATGAATTTGGTAAAGTAGCAGGATACAAAATTAATGCACAGAAATCTCTGGCATTCCTATATACTAATGATGAAAAATCTGAAAGTGAAATCAAGAAAACACTCCCATTTACCATTGCTACAAAAAGAATAAAATATCTAGGAATAAACCTACCTAAGGAGATGAAAGACCTGTATGCAGAAAATTATAAGGCACTGATGAAAGAAATTAAAGATGATACAAATAGATGGAGAGATATACCATGTTCTTGGATGGGAAGAATCAACATTGTGAAAATGACTCTACTACCCAAAGCAATCTACAGATTCAATGCAATCCCTATCAAACTACCACTGGCATTTTTCACAGAACTAGAACAAAAAATTTCGCAATTTGTATGGAAACACAAAAGACCCCGAATAGCCAAAGCAATCTTGAGAACGAAAAAGGAGCTGGAGAAATCAGGCTCCCTGACTTCAGACTATACTACAAAGCAACAGTAATCAAGACAGTATGGTACTGGCACAAAAACAGAAAGATAGATCAGTGGAACAGGATAGAAAGCCCAGAGATAAACCCACGCACATATGGACACCTTATCTTTGATAAAGGAGGCAGGAATGTACAGTGGAGAAAGGACAGCCTCTTCAATAAATGGTGCTGGGAAAACTGGACAGGTACATGTAAAAGTATGAGATTAGATCACTCCTTAACACCATACACAAAAATAAGCTCAAAATGGATTAAAGACCTAAATGTAAGGCCAAAAACTATCAAACTCTTAGAGGAAAACATAGGAAGAACACTCTATGACATAAATCACAGCAAGATCCTTTCTGACCCACCTCCTAGAGTAATGGAAATAAAAACAAAAATAAACAAATGGGACCTAATGAAACTTCAAAGCTTTTGCACAGCAAAGGAAACCATAACCAAGAGCAAAAGACAACCCTCAGAATGGGAGAAAACATTTGCAAATGAAGCAACTGACAAAGGATTAATCTCCAAAATTTACAAGCAGCTCATGCAGCTCAATAACAAAAAAACAAACAACCCCATCCAAAAATGGGCAGAAGACCTAAATAGACATTTCTCCAAAGAAGATATACAGAATGCCAACAAACACATGAAAGAATGCTCAACATCATTAATGATTAGAGAAATGCAAATCAAAACTACAATGAGATATCACCTCACACCAGTCAGAATGGCCATCATCAAAAAATCTAGAAACAATAAATGCTGGAGAGGGTGTGGAGAAAAGGGGACACTCTTGCACTGCTGGTGGGAATGTGAATTGGTTCAGCCACTATGGAGAACAGTATGGAGGTTCCTTAAAAAACTACAAATAGAATTACCATATGACCCAGCAATCCCACTACTGGGCATATACCCTGAGAAAACCAAAATTCAAAAAGAGTCATGTACCAAAATGTTCATTGCAGCTCTATTTACAATAGCCCGGAGATGGAAACAACCTAAGCGCCCATCATCGGATGAATGGATAAAGAAGATGTGGCACATATACACAATGGAATATTACTCAGCCTTAAAAAGAAATGAAATTGAGCTATTTGTAATGAGATGGATAGACCTAGAGTCTGTCATACAGAGTGAAGTAAGTCAGAAAGAAAAAGGCAAATACCGTATGCTAACACATATATATGGAATTTAAGGGGAAAAAATGTCATGAAGAACCTAGGGGTAAGACAGGAATAAAGACGCAGACCTACTGGAGAACGGACTTGAGGATATGGGGAGGGGGAAGGGTGAGTTTTGACAGGGCGAGAGAGAGTCATGGACATATACACACTAACAAACGTAGTAAGGTAGATAGCTGGGGGGAAGCAGCCGCAAGGCACAGGGATATTAGCTCGGTGCTTTGTGACAGCCTGGAGGGGTGGGATGGGGAGAGTGGGAGGGAGGGAGACGCAAGAGGGAAGACATATGGGAACATATGTATATGTATAGCTGATTCACTTTGTTATAAAGCAGAAACTAACACACCATTGTAAAGCAATTATACCCCAATAAAGATGTTTAAAAATAAAATAAAATAAAATAAATGCCCAGGCTTTGGGTTAGGAACCTAAACAGGTATATCTTAGAAGTAGGGTAAACTGGAAATAAATCAATGATCAAAAGGACCAAAGTAGGCTTAGGAATCATGTCTAGCCCTGATTGGATTATGTTCATCTGGGATTGTTGGTAACCACAGCCACCTGACAGAAGTAAACATAATCTTCTCAGAGAAAAATGACATCATTGTAGGCCTAAGATTTTCTCCATAATATTTTTACATTGTGGAGATCACATCACTGTTCTGCCCCAGCTTTGCTAGCCTTCTTTCAGCTGCTTGTACTCAACATGCTCTCCCTCACCAAAAGATTTCTGTGGCTAACAATCTTCTTCTCTTTCCTCTTTTTCTAGTAAATGCCCATTCATTCTCAGGTCTCCACTCAGCTTTACTTCCTTAAGGAAGCCTTCCTCAGCCACTCTACCTCAAACCCCTTCTTATGAGTTCTCATAGTGCTACAGACTTTTCCTTTGAGAAATGTTAAGGGTTGAATTGTGACACCCCCAAATTCATATGATGAAGTCTTAACCCCAGTAACTCAGTGTGACCTTATTTGGAGACAAGGTATTTACAGAAGTAATTAAGTTAAAATGGGGTCACTAGGGTGCCCCCAAATCCAATATGATGGGAGTCCTTATAAAAAGGGTGATTTGGATACTGAAACACTCATAGAGGGAAGATGATGTGAAGAGACACAGGGAGAAGACGTCCATCTACAAGCCAAGGAGAGAGACCCGGAACAGATCTTTCTCTCACATCCCTCAGAAGGAGCCAACCCTCCTGACATCTTGATTTTAGGCTTCTAGCCTCCAGAACTGTGAAACAATAAATATTTATTTTTTAAACCACTTGTTTGTGGTATTCTGTTACAGCAGCCCTAGGAAACTAATACAAAGTGCTTATCACAATTGAAAGTTTACATCCTTAGGGTGATTCTGTAATCAATATCTGCCTATCCCACTAAGCTGTTTTTGCTCACCATTTTATCCCTGCCCAAAACCATTGTGTTTGCAACATAATCAGTACCTGATCAATATTTGTTGAATGTATAAATGAATGGTAGAGATTACATTTTAAAATAAAATTTGTAACCAAACCAAACCAAATTATATTGAGCGTCTGTTATGCATGATTTAATCTGCTAGATTTTAGGGATCTAAAGATTGTCAAGCTAAGTACTCAGGCCCACTGACACCTAATTTAGTTCAGGTGTCAATCTAGTTCAATCTAGTTTAACCTAGTTCAAGAAGAGAAAAACATATAAACGAATCAATGTTTAGTAGATTTTATATAAAAATTTTGCAGATCCCCCACAGTATCTGGATTTCATATATGGGTTGGTTAAAAAAATATATAATAAATTTAATCATAAAACATTTATATATAATTTTTAAATAATAATATGTTTTAGTCATATAATTTTATTCCATTTACCCAATGTTTCGTGCATATATATTGAGATACCTTTCCCTGCAAAATAATTCTCAGCCCAGAGGTGGAAATCAATGTTAAAAGAAAGAAAAAAAAAGGACTAAAGGAAATCTTACAGAACATACAAGAAAGGGATTAATTTTGCCTTAAGGGATCTAGCAGATTGTATTTTTCAAAGATGGTCATAACAATACCTCTTCTGTTATTTGATCTCAACACTCCTTCAGCAAGAAGTGGAGTTTATTTCTTCACTTTCTTGAATCCAGGAGGGCCTGTGATAGCCTTGATCAATAAAATGCAGTAGAAGCGACACCTGAGCCATTTCCAGGCATAGTCCTTAGCTGGCCTGGAAGCTTCTGCTTCCTGCCTTTTGGAAGCCAGTGATCATATAAGAAGAGTACCTATCTGGAGGCTGTTATGTGTGAGAAACCCAAGACACATGGACAGTACCCATGCAGTTGCTCTCGTTAAGAGCCTCAGCTGAGCATTTCACTCATCAACAGCCAACACAAACTGCCAGCCATGGGAGTGCGCCATCTTGGACATGCAGCTTAGTCAAGCCTTCAGATGACTGCAGCCCCAGGTACATGGCAGAACACGCACAGAACTGTGAGGCGTAATAATAGACTATTGTTTTAGGCCACTAATTTTTGGGGTAGTTTGTTACACAGCAATAGATAGCCAGAACAAAGGGATTGGTAAAAGCTTACTGGAGAAGACTATGTTTCAGTTGAGTTGAAGAATGAAACTATTTTGACATGTAGAGAAGAAGCAAATTGATAAAGAGTATGAATCCTTTGGAATTTTAAAAACAACTTTCAAGAGATATAGAAAAATAATTATTTGAAAAATATTTATTGATTCCTAAGTATTACAAGAATCTTTGTTAGGCATTAAAAGTGATCCAAAGATAATACATAATGGCTGCCCCAAGGGAGTTCACAGTCTTGGCTGGATCTTCATTTTTTCAAATATTATTCACATATTTATTTAGCACATATATATTGATTTTTTTCCTATGTGCCAGCTCTGTGCTAGATGCTAAGGATACAACCAAGAGCAAGATATATCTAGATCTCTCAAGGGGATTACAGTCGATTATAACACAGTGATAAATAGCATGGTGGGGGAAGTACAGCTATGAGAGTACGGAGAAAGGACCCTTAACCCAAATGTAGGGTTACAGAGTAAGATAGGGTATGACTTCTCAGAAAAAAATGAAATCTAACCTGAGACTGAAAGATTGAGCAGGAGTCAGCCAAATAAGTGGGGGTGGGTCAGGAGGAAGAGGGTTCTAAGTAGAAGGAACACATGATAAAGGTTAAAAATAATACTAGAAAGAATAAAACAGAAATCCAATTAAAGAAACAATAATAATAGTGTACAAACCCAATAAGAAGTTGTTATGTATCATTCATTCATTGCTCTAACTCATTTAATCTTCTCTGCAGCCATATGAAGTAGATACTTTATTATCTTGTTTTACAGATATGGAAATTGAGGTACAGAGAAGTTAAGTGGCTCACCTAAGGTAACACAGCTAGTGAGTGCTGGAGTTGGTATCAAGATTCAAATGGATCCAATCTGTCTCCAGAACACAGGCTCTTAATCAATAAAGTAGAAGTATGGGTGAATAGCATACAGTTGAAGATTGAGACCATGAATTAAGAGTGGCCCCAAGATTTGAGGTTTTGTTATATTTTTTTCATTGTAGCACTGAACAGCTTGGATTCTATGGAGAGGAAGAAAACCACTGGAATAAAGCAGAGTGGGATCCATCCATTTGGATGGAATAGAAAGCAAGGAGTTGAAGTATTATTTGGATTGATGAACAGTAACAAGTTGGATGGGATGAAAGGAAAACAGAGAGGACTGATAAATGGGGGGAGTCGGAGTTCCCTGTGAAGAATAGATGTAGGAGAAGCAACTGAATGAGAGAGCTAGTAAGTTAGGAGGCTTTGAACAGAGAGTCCTAAATCCAACACTATTATCGTAGATGAGGCACTTCTGTGGAATGACAAGGTCGAGGTCCAAGATGTGGTCATGGGACTTGGAGACTGAAGTACGGTGGAGGTGGAAGGGATTGAAAGCACAGAATTCTAGGAACTAACAGGCTAGGGAATTGGTTGGGTCAGCAATGTAAACTTTGATAGTCACTCAGTGTGATGTCAAGGCCGGGGTATAGAAAAAAGATTATGAAGTCTTCAATGTTGGGTAGAAGTGGCCTAGAGGTTGATTGATGACAACAATGAGGGGACAGAGGTGATATAAGTAGTATAAGTAACCTCAAATGATTTGCACATAAAAATGGAGAGAGGGCTGGAAGTTTCGGTGCAGAGTAAGGGTACCATGGCAACTCCCAATCTTGAGATACTTGAGCTGTGGGAGAAGGTTGCAAGAGAGCTGCTGTCCTCAGGTTTAAGCTAAGGCCAGGAGTCTGAGGGGAAATGCAATAAGTAAAGCGAAAACACTGGAAATTTTGCCTACCAAAAAACAGATCCAGTGGGCTCTGTGGAAGATTTTGGAAGGGAAGGGAGAAAAGAGAAGTTCAGCAGGGAGACAGGAATCACAGATATGGATGAGGGTACACCTGCGAGGACACACTTAACTAGAGGAGCTCTGAGATGTGAGGCTGCTGGGTTCTCAGCAGCCCCCAGTGGATGTGGGGATTAAGGAGAGGGGCTTGCACCTGGGCAGTGTTTAGGGGACCTATTAGTAAAATTGTAGGCACAGGAGGACCTGAGTCTTCTTCTACTATTTACTCCACATGAGTTTTTTTTTCCTCCGCTCCAAGGCAACTTAGCATCTAAGCACTTAGATATTCTTTTTCTTAATAATCTGATGGTTCAGGGCTTGTGTCTCCTCTCACCACGGATACTGCAGCCACCTAAATTTCTTCATGTTATTCAATTTCTGTAGACTGTGATGGTTATTTTGTAGTCAGTCCCTATTTAAACCATTAAGTGTGTGGAAAGTTAAAAAATTTAATTTTGCAAAGCAATTCACATATTTAATATCCTGAAAGGCCAACCAAGAAATCCATGTTGAATTATTTTGTTAAATAAATATACCAGAGGTAAGGGGTGGTAAGTAGGCAGAACATAGAGGATTTTTAGGACATTGAAAATACTCTGTATGATACCCTAATTTTATACATTTATCCAAACCCAGAGAATGTACAACACCAAGAGTGAACAAGGTAAACTATGAAATTTGAGTGATAATGATGTATCAATGTAGGTTCATCAACTGCAACAAATATACCATTCTGGTGGGGGTGGTTGATAATGGGGCCAGAGGTATATGGGAAATCTCTGTATTCCCCTTAATTTTGCTGTGAACCTTAAACTGTTCTCAAAAATACAGTCATAATAAGTAAGTAAGGACTTCCCTGGTGGTCCAGTGGTGAAGAATCTGCCTGCCAATGCAGGGGACACAGGTTCGATCCCTGGGCCAGGAAGATCCCACATGCTGCAGGGCAACTAAGCCCACGCACCACAACTACTGAAGCCTGCGCCCTCTAGAGTCCGTGCTCCGCAACAAGAGAAGCCACCACAATGAGAAGCCCGAGAGCCGCAACAAAGAGTAGCCCTCACTCACCGCAACTGGAGATAGCCCGTGCGCAGCAACGAAGAGCCAGTGCAGCCAAACAAAAAAAAAGTAAGTAAATAAATAAATAAGCAAACCATTTTTTCCTGTGTAGCCACTACTTAAATTGAGAACACATTACTTGCTAACATTTGGTGTGTCTGAAGAGATCATTACAAATTGCTTCCCTCTTAATCCCTCAGTCTGAAGTGACTTCACCTTGTATTGTCATCATTTTCTCATCAGTGATCAAGCTATCTCAGCTGACAGTATGACTTGGTGTTTGGCATAAAAAACTGTGTGTCTTAATATCTTTTTCATGCCTTTCTTCACACCTTTCCAGCAAGGCCCTGGACTCTTGTGTTTCACTAATCACAGCTCCTTTGATCTTCTTTTTTTTTTTTCTCGGTACGCGGGCCTCTCACTGTTGTGGCCTCTCCCATTGTGGAGCACAGGCTCCAGACGCGCAGGCTCAGTGGCCATGGCTCATGGACCCAGCCGCTCCGTGGCATGTGGGATCTTCCCGGACCGGGGCACGAACCCGTGTCCCCTGCATCGGTAGGCGGACTCTCAACCACTGCGCCACCAGGGAAGCCCTCCTTTGATCTTCTTAATTCCCTTTTTTCCTCCCCTGATTTCTTCCAGCTTATGAAAAGTTGCCTGCCTATCTTCCTTTCACGTGTGTGTTAAAGAATATCTAGTAAGGGCAATAGTAGTAAGTTGTATCAAGGAAAAGAAAAACTGTAAGCAAACTAAAGTTCATACAATAAAATAAATTTCTTCCAAAGGCTAAATTGCTCTATAACATTAGGGAAAAAAACAGAAAGGCTAGATAGAATAAGTCTCACTGAAGGAAAAGAGAAAGGTTTGTGAAACTCCTCTTTCTTTCACAGTATTATAATCATAACTGCTTCTTTTATGTTTGTGGAAAGCAGGACAGGGGAAGGATATTGATCAGGAGACCAACTGGGTCAGGAAAGTTGGAATGAGGCTAGAGGAAGTACTTTAGAAATGAGTTTTTCTTACTGGGAAAACAGACCAGGGAGAAGGACAGTAGGATACACAAGCCACGATCTAAACAATGAAAGATCAGTGAACCTAATATAGGGAAATGGTGTAACCGAGCAGGACCCTTTAGGGCCTTCCCAGGGCATGCCCTTCCGCCATGTCCTCTGCTTTAGCTGTTCTCTGAAGTACATAGATAATAGTATCTGATGCACATTTCCTGAGTTGTTTTACAGATGTGAACCCCTCCCCCCCACCAAATGGAAGGTTAACTACTTGGTGACCATGAGCACATAGCCCCCACAACTCCTGAAGCCTATGGATTGATAATGTTAACCCCTGTGACACTGCTCTGTTACCTCACTATCAACGAACCAGAGAATTATGCATGAGCTGATCACATACCCTGCGATACCCACCCCTCACCTGGCCTTTAAAAATGCTTTGCTGAAACCCTTCAGGGAGTTCTGGGTTTTCTGGGCACGAGCCACCGTCTCCTGGCATGACCCTGCAATAAATCTTCTTCTGCTCCAAACTCCAACATTTTGGTTCGTTTGGCCTCACTGTGTGTCAGGCAGACGAACTTGCCTTTGGTGACAATGACAGAAAAGTGGAGAAACTGAGACTCAGAAGCAAAAACTCCATTCATCTGTTTCCTGGGAATTCAACTTGAATTATAGAGTAAATGAGCTGTAACAAATGACGTACAAACAAGAGTCTCAGTGACTGGGTTCAGAACAGGCTCAGTTCCAAGCCAATGGTGGGCCAATGGTCTACTTTCATGGGTTTGTTATGTTACTTTTCTTTGACCAAAATTTGATTCCAGGATCTTGGGAGATGAAGCTGACTCAGGTGGAGATTCTCCTTCAATCCTTTCTAAGGTTGGAAGTGTTGATCCCTACCTCTCTAACACTTCTTGTGTTTACCAATTGAGCATGTATAAATGGTTCCTCATGAGGTAGAAGGAAAAGAAGGAACCTCAGGTGCTATGGACACAATAGGGTTAAATATAATCTTGGTTCATGAAAATATCAAGGGCTAGAGAGGATGAGGGCCAATAGGATCTCTTATGCATTGCTTGCAATGATCTCAAGTTGAGTATTCACATAACTGACAAATCAGCAATTCCTCTTCAAGGCATATACCCAAAAGAAACTCCAGGAGACACATGCCAGGATATCCAGAGCCACAGTTTTCATAACTAAAAATAAACAAAATACTGGAAGCAGCCTAAATAGCCATCACAGAGGTATGGACAAATAAATTATGGTATATTTACACAATAAAATACTACAATATGAATGTATTAGTAACACTACAAGTAAAAAGAACATGTCCCAGATGACTTCATACTGCGTGATGCTCATATAATAAAGACAACCACAACTAAACCACAGATACATGTATATAACAATTTTTAGAAGTATATATTTTATAGAATTTTTTTTTTTTTTGCAGTACATGGGCCTCTTAATGTTGTGGCCTCTCCCATTGCAGAGCACAGGCTCCGGACGCGCAGGCCCAGCAGCCACGGCCCACGGGCCCAGCCGCTCCACGGCACGTGGGATCCTCCCGGACCAGGGCACGAACCCGCGCCCCCCGCATTGGCAGGCGGACTCTCAACCACTGTGCCACCAGGGAAGCACCAGAAGTATATATTTTTAGGAGCATATTATTTATGTGTGTATATATATATGATCAGCATATATCATATATACATAAAACTTTTATATGTATGAAATCAAGAGAATGATAAACACGAGATTCAGGCCCATGTAATGGGTGGGAGAGAAGCTCAGAGGCTGTTATAAGTCATTCAATGTATCAATTCCAGGTTAAGTGGTGAGTTCAAAAGTACTGCTGCTTATTATTATTAATAAACACACAAAAGAATAAATAAAAATGCCTTCTCCAAGACCAGTCATAATAAGGTGTCCAATTCTGTATAACTAAGGTTTGAATAAAATTAAAAGAAAAAATATTGGTAGATGTTACATAAATTCAACTAGAAGGATTAGTAACATGGATAATAAAGTACTTTTCAGACTCTAACTTTATTTCTCCTTCTTACTTTGTGTAAAATGCACTTAATCAGGAATGAAATGCCTTCTTTAGTTGTTACACAGGCAAAAAGGCTAGCAAAACATAAAGATATAAATGCAAAGGAAAATGTGTGTACATCATTCTGAGCACACCACAAACTCTCGGTTAGGGCACAGCTGGTTCCTGTAAATCAATAGGGGAGGAGGGTGGTGAGAGGAGAGAAGAAACTAGGCAGGGTTAGACTCCTGGGAGCAATCAGCAGTTTTCATGCCAGTTCTTAGAGTTAAGCCTGGACAGAGCTAAGACAGTTCTATTAATGACATGGACAATTATGAAAAATCTCTATATTTCTTTTGAAACACCAATAGTCCACAATAGTAAACAGTTTCGATCATAAAATAACTTGTAAATTAAATGTTTTATTAACAACTGGTCTAGCCTGTTTGCTTAAACAGAGCTCTGATGAGATTCCTGGGTTATGTAATTATGGATTTACCCAATTTATTGTTCTTCCATTTCTCTACTTCCTCTTTTCTTACTTCCTTCTTTAAAGGTCATGTGCTTTGACTCACCCTGGCCCATTATATTGATGCCTAACTTACCAATTTAAAAGATAATTTGAAAATTTCTTTTATATAAATGTGAGTGAGATAAGCTTCTCAGCATTCAGCAGGTGTGGCTTTTTGTAATAGGATTCATTAACTTTCTGCTGATTCCCATGTGACCTCTTCAGCAATGATTGTTCAAGTGTCCAATGATCATGAGAAAACTGTACCTTTTAATTTATAAATGCTGACTTTGACAGGAAGAGGCAAAATGATTATAAACATGTCATACCTTTTATGCCTTTTAATATAATGTGTTTGAAATTAATCTGATAATATAATGTTAAACATGTGTCAACTATGTTGACACATAGTGTCAACATAATGAAGCATATAAAACTCTCCCTAAGAGTCACAGAGTTTGTTTGTTTATGAGTCTGTCACCAAACAGGCTTTAGTAAAGTCTGTTACTACCTCCTACTCATGAAACTATAGCTTGATCTCTGAAGAATTTGATCTTTGAACACAGCAATGTAATGAGAAGAACAAGACTGTTAACTGTACTTACTCTGAAATAAGCAAATAAAAGTGTCTTCAGGGACTTCCCTGGTGGTCCAGTGGGTACGACTCTGAGCTCCCAAAGCAGGGGGCCTGTGTTCGATCCCTGGTTGGGGAACTAGATCCCACATGCATGCCTCAACTAAGAGTTTGCATGCCACAACTAAGAAGTCCACATGCTGCAACTAAAAATCGCACGTGCCGCAACTAAAGATCCCACATGCCGCAACAAAACATCCCATGTGCCACAACGAAGATCCCTCATGCCACAGCTAAGACCCAGCGCAGCCTAAATAAATAAATAATGAATAAATGTATTTTTAAAAAAGGTCTTCATACTTTGTAACAATTCCATCTGCTAGAATTGTGTATGTTATGCCATTACCCTTCACTGGGACTACTACAAGTTTTCTAATAACTCTCCCTCCCCACCAGTCTCTACCTATTTAAGCCATACTTCCACCAGAGCTAGTTATCTTCTAAAACAGAAATCAAATGATGCATTTTCTTTCTTAAAATCCTTTAATGGCTCCTTAGGAAAAAGTCCCAAATTTTCAACATGGCATAAAAGACTTTTATATGGGAACCCAGCCTCTCTCTCCAGCTCATTTTTTGCTATTCCCTTGTACTATCTGTAAGAGGTATACCAAAGTCACTGTATATTTCCTGAATATACCATGTACTTTTATACTTATGTGCCTTTGAATCTAATGTTCCCTTTGCCTGGACTATTTTTTTCTGCTTTAGCCTTCATTCAAGACTCATGTCCTCTGTGCAATTTCTCTCAGTATCTCTCCTACTCCAAAAGACTTGTCTTTTCTTCTTTAATTCCATGGATGTATATATATGTGTGTGTGTGTGTTTGTGTGTGTGTGTGTGTGTGTGTATGTGTGTTTTAACATCTCTCATAATTAACTAAATTATTTATTTACATTCCTGTCTGACTTTCCCACCAGGCTGTGAGTGCCCAGGGAATAATGATATGTGGTGTATGGCTTATACTTTATCAATCTTTCTATTTCTGGTACAGACCTGATACTTAGTAAAAAACTTAACATTTTTCAAAAAAAAATTAGAAAATACAGATAAACATGAAGAAAAATGTAATCTCCTACAATCTTACCATCAGGGAGAACCGGTGTTAAGATTTTCTATGTATGTAAAGCAAACGATATTTCTTTTAAAAATGGTAGCAGGATATATATTTTATTTCATAATTTCCTTTAAAAAATGAATTGTATACTGTGAATATATTTCCAAGTCATAAAATATTTTAAATCATAATACTTGATAGTTGCATTACATTTCATTGTATGCAATGCCCTTATATTTGTACATTTGAGTTATTTTAATTTTTTAGGATTATAAATGATTGCATGGTGCTCACTGAGTTCTTTTGATAAAATCACAGTAATGAAATGGTCCATCAAAGCACAAGTCTTAGTGGCAGGGACCAAACTCTCAGAAACTTCTGAGATCTATACCCTCTTTCTGTCTGCCCCATTGGTTCTTAGGCCTTAGTACCAGGGAGGAATGGAATAAATATAACAGGGTAACAAGAAAGGAGGGAGAAGAAAATCTGAGATAAGTGGAGGAGATGATTTTGATTGCCTGGAGTGTGGGAGGAGTTTGCTGTATTTTCTTTGGTTTTGTTTTTGGAATAGCTGCAAAGTACATGAAAGAGATTGAGAGTGAGTGAGATTTTTAGAAGGTTTTGTTACAGGTTTTGAACATACTCCAGATTTGGTGTTTTGGGGAGACCACGTTAAAGATTCTAATGCTTTTAATTCCCCTCAGGTTGAAGGATGATCGTTCCTCTAAATGCAGTGCCTCGCTGAGGCTGACTTCGAGAGAGCTGATGCTGCTTTCCGCAATTCCCCCCTATTTTTAAGACAATCAGCATGTATTTTTTCAAATTGTCTTCCAGAAAAAAGTACCAATTTAGATTATCATCAACAGTGGAGGAGTGCTCTTTTCTCTTTGAGTAGACAGATAGATAAATAGGTGGATGGATAGATGTTTATGGACAGATGGACAAACAGAGTATTTCGGAACCAATGAAAAGGAAAGCAAAACACATTCCTTGCAGGGAGTTAATAATACTTTGATCTGTCTAGAGTTACTGGTTTCATTCCAGGTACTGCTCATCAGGTAGCAAATGAAATAAACTCTGAGCAAGGAATTCTGTTTTATGTAGGTGAGAACAGGATTTATGAGGCACCTTAGAAGTCCATCAGGATAGCAAAACAAAAAAAAAATCTCAAAATGTTAGTCTGGTGTGTAAGAGAAATATAGATACTTGAGCGAGATAGCTGAAAGAAAACTTGTTCGGTGGGAGGAAATGAAGCACAAGCAAAATTACAAAAGAGATTGGGGAAAGCTGGTAGAGTGAGATGAAAACTTGTCCCTAGCCATTGAGCAACCGCAGGATGAGGTCTGTGGTCACAAAAAAAATCCACTCTACTTCTGTTTGTAGAAGTTGCTAGATATCAGGGCAGTAATAAAGGTTTTTCATACACACATTTTAGTGCCTGAAGAGCAGAAAATAAGAGTGGAGTGAATAGAGTTTTGTTTATTTTAATATTAATAGAACAATAATAATAATAAAGGTAATTAAGTTATTTACATGGTTTGTCTCATCAATATTTGCATAAAATAAAAAGTAGACACTTGAACCAACTATATATAGACCTATATATGGAATTATATATAGACCTTGACCAAAGATTATGAAACATTTGATGGTTTATATGTGTCTAGAATATTTATTTTATAGAAAGTAAAAATTCTGGGTGACATTTGATTTCTGTTTTTACGAAGACTACATTGAGAACAAAGCTAGCGATCTGGGAGTGAGGAAGTATGAAAAAGAAGCAGCATAATGGTAGAATTAAAAGACCTAGGGACCGGCACATATATACAATGGAATATTTCTCAGCCATGAAAGAAACGAAACTGAGTTATTTGTAGTGAGGTGGATGGATCTAGAGACTGTCATACAGAGTGAAGTAAGTCAGAAAGAGAAAAACAAATACCGTATGCTAACAAATACCGTATGGAATCTAAAAAAAAAAAAAGATGGTCCTGAAGAACCTAGGGGCAGGATAGGAATAAAGACGCAGACGTAGAGAATGGACTTGAGGACACGGGGAGCAGTAAGTATAAGCTGGAGAGAAGTGAGAGAGAGGCATGGACTTATATACACTACCAAATGTAAAATAGATAGCTAGTGGGAAGCAGCTGCATAGCACAGGGGGATCAGCTCGGGGCTTTGTGACCTCCTAGAGGGGTGGGATAGGGAGGGTGGGAGGGAAATGCAAGAGGGAGGGGATATGGGGATATCTGTATACATATAGCTGATTCACTTTGTTATATGGCAGAAACTAACACAACATTGTAAAGCAATTATACTCCAATAAAGATGTTAATAAATAAATAAATAATAAAAATAAAACAAGTAGAAAGAAAAAAAAGATCTAGGGACCTAGTTTTAGCCCATGATGAAGCAAGCAAGATGCAGAGAGGGTAAGATTTCTTGGGCTTCCAGCTGGTTGCAGCCTCTCCTCCTCCTCTGCACTGTCTTCTGCTCTTTCTGTCCAGCTGAGCTGAGTAAAGAGTGAGCTCTGAGGGGAAAGATCCTAGGGAGAAAGGGCAGAAAGCACCATCTAGAGCCAATTTGGTATCAGGACTATATTGAGCCTATAAATCTGTGACAGAATTATCATCTATAGAAGTGAGACACAACCTGTCATAGAATCAAGGTCAAGCAGCTTCAAAGGCAATGACTTGAATACTAGGGGAGAGGGCACAATTAATAACAGTGAGTCATAAAATGCACAAGTCTCCTTACCCTGATGTTTTGAATGACTTTACCCTCTAAATAGCTCTTAATGGAGAAGTTTGCTGGGTCAAACATAGGGAGAATGGAGTGGGGTTGCTTGTCAGCAGGGGAGACAAAAGAAATGCTTCAATATTGCCCTAAAATACATCTTCAAAGTGTGTGCCAGAACAATGCACACATACTCCAACAGAAGGCTGCAGCTAAGGCTGGAATGCTTAATAGTCTTTTCAGCCAAAACTCTTAAACTTCAGCCAAAAAGTGAGGGCTCAGTAGCTGTAGTTGTCACTGAAATCTCTGGTCATTTTCATCATACCTGTAAACGTTGAAAATAGTCACCTCAGAAGCAGCATTTCTGAATACCAAGGATCTGAATACCTACGTATCTTAAGGACACATGTGCAGGATAGATGGCCTTTCTTTTGACTTCTCTGGCTTGTCACTTTGGGAAGAAAACACACCTCACTCTAACACAAAGTAAGGCAGCTGGTGTGGCAGTTTTTTCCGCTAGGTCAACTTGTTAGAATTGGAAAACTGTAAAACTCCTTCCAGCCTGAAAAGTAGAGATTGTTTTTCAAATTAGTCCTTCAAAGGACTGCTTTCCTTATTATTCCATTCTGATGAAAAATATTGTCTTTCTTTTAATTGCCCATAACTTCTAAGAGCATGATCTCCCATTTTGTTCTGAAAGCAAACTCATGCACACAAAATATTTTAGTGTGTTTGACAGTATAAGGCACTGGGATAACCTTCATAAAAGGAAAGGGAGCAGGACCCAAAGATAAGAAAATCTTTAGACTCATGAAGTTAAAAACCTTCTATGGGGAATACACTCTGCATATCTATAACTTTCACAGAATGCAGTCTGTGAGAAAGGCAAGCAAAGCTCTGTGTGTGTTGCAGGGGAAGGGGAGGTAATCACCATTGCAGGGGAAGGGGTTGGGAGCAGTGTTTCCCACGAGAAGGAAGATAACTAAGCCAATACAGTCATTTTGCTAAATATCCAGATTAATGCTCTTGAAAAACTGTTTTAACATCTTTTTCCACTCTTCAATAGCTCAACTTTCACCAATTTATGACCATGGTTTACAGTTTCTTTCACCTTTAGTTGCTGAGTAAGATCTTTCATTGATCTATTGGCTCCTTCTGACCTTTTGAACTTGACATTTCTTCGAAGAACAGAAATCAACTGGTTAATCACAGAATCAGATGATCACTATACTAGAGCAAAGACAAATTCTAAGGGTAATCTTTCACTAGACAAGGCACCATTGGGAAAAAAATACGTTCACTATATTCTTTGGACTTCTGAGTAAAGGTTCTCAGCTCCGTTGCATTTTTTCCCCTGGGGCCCAGAGAGAGTCTTTAATGTAGTAGACAGTATAAAGGATTAGGATCAGTCCATGGGGAGGAAGAGTATGGGAAAGGTGGGGGAAAAAATGCAAGGGGGCTTCCCTGGTGGAGCAGTGGTTGAGAGTCCGCCTGCCGATGCAGGGGACACGGGTTCGTGCCCCGGTCCGGGAAGATCCCACATGCCGCGGAGCGGCTAGGCCCGTGAGCCATGGCCACTGAACCTGCGCGTCCGGAGCCTGTGCTCCGCAACAGGAGAGGCCGCAACAGTGAGATGCAAGGAAGTAGATGGGTAAGAAAATAATTTTGTCCTTTATGTATTGAATTTAACCTTCTTGAATTGCTCTATTTAATCAATGTTTTTTTTTCGTAATTTCCTCAATATTCAGACTTCCATCCAATATGAAATTTCTTTTACCTTCATATCATTAAGAAGAGTTTTTCATTCCCCTCATTCATTCATCCATCAAATACTAACTAAATAATGACATTAAGCAATGTTAGGCATGGTTCCAGCCATAAGAGTATATATCCTAGTTGGAGTAGATAGTTAATAAAGAGTTTACCTTTATTTACCAAAAACAAATAAAGTGTATAAGTTCAGATACTGATAAATAATACAAAAAAACAAAAACAGGGAAAAGATGAGGCCAGGCAGGTAGACAGGCTCAGTTCCTGTAGGGCCTTTGGTAAAGAGTTTGGATTTTATTTTTTTTGTAATGGGAAACCACTGGAAGGTTTTAAGCAAACAGTGATAATTCTCATACTAATGATTTAAAAGTGGCTGCTGTGTAACTGCCTGTGGATAAGAGTAGAAGCTGGGAGACCACTTAGGAGGAAATCAGGACTATGGATGAAGGATGATGGTGGCCTGGACTAGGATGTTAGCAATGGCCAGAATTGAAATATATCTTGGATATAGAGCCACCAAGGCTTACTGGTAGAGTGAAAGAGGAATGGGGTTTGCATAAAATGAAAAAAAGAACATGATTCCTAGGTATGGACCTGAGCAATAAGGTAAATAGAATTCCTTTGCAGAGGAATTTTAGTTGCTTGTTAATACACGTGTATTAATTCATGTCTTCTATTTTCTAGCACATGTATGTATGCATGCACAGATAATGACATGTTTACATGATGAAGAGTTCAAGTGTTATTCGGGGAGAAATCTGTGGATGATACCCACATTTTTATGCCTTCCAAAATCATATATCCAATCACATATTTGTTATTTCCCCTTGGACTTCTAAGACATTTTAAGATATATCACTGCTGCCACCCTAGTCCAAGTCTTGGACAAACACAACAGCCTCTTAACTGGTGTATCTGGTCTTCTTACAATTTTCCCAACTCTTCTCTACATAACAGCCTAAGGAATCTTAAAATCGCAGCTTGCTTTCCTACCTAAAATCTTCCAATGGTTTTCCATCGTGTCTAGGATAAAATCTGTCTTCCTTGCCCTCTAAGATCCTAGGATCTCTGGCTATTTCATTCTCCCCAGCCTCAGCAGCTACTCTTCTCCACTCTCATTCTTTCTGCCTTTCTGTCTGCTCCAAGAAAGTGCCCAGCCCATTGTCTATCGCCTCAGTGTTTCTCTTCGGACAGTCGTTCATCTACCCAATATGCTCTTTCTGTAGCCCTTCGCATGGTTCCTTCCTTCTCATTATTCAGGTCATATGCCTCCCCCTCAGAAAGGCTGCCCCTGAGCACACTCTAAATGGACACCCATTAAGACACTACCGCATTACCCTGCTTGCATTTCTTTCATGGTGCTTAGGTCTCACCGAATTTATTTATTCGTTTTCTTCTCCATTGTCTTTCTCCTCCCTGAATGTTCACCACTGTATCCCTAGTACCTAAAATAATGTTAGCACATAGCTGGCACCCAATAAGATTTTGTTGAATACATGAATTCTCCTTTTATGTAAAATTTAGAAAGGAAAAAACTGGACTGAAGCCTGGTATGAAGTAATAAGAAATGACGACACATGTCACATGTATTGGCCAACATGGCATGTGGTAGCCTTCCTTAGCATTTTGAAATTTAGAACCAGAAAAGTTAGAACTGTCGTCGTACTTTGGGGAAAACACAAGAAAGAAGGCAAAACAAAAGTCAGAATTAGTACAAACTGTATAATTCTATGTGCGATATAAAATATACTGATCTATATACAACCCAGAACAGTGTCTGGCACATATTAGGCCCTTAATAAATTTTTGTTGAGTAAATGAATGAATGAGCTAAAGGCCTGCAAATCATTAGACCAAAAGCAAAACCAAAATGATTAAACTTTAACTAATTGGGATATTTTTACTCCAAAATAGGAGTTCTGCTAAGGGAGGGGAAATACAGTTCAGCTGAGGCAGTCCCACGTTAAGCAGAGCTAGCTTTCATATAATAATGACAGAGCAGAGGAGAGCCCCCTCCTACATCTTGCTAAATGTGGGCCATCTCAGCCCCTTCATCTCACCGGCTCTGTGAGAGAGGAGGCCTAACTTCACCACCCTAGGACCAGCTCCACTGCGCCAGCTAAATAAGGTGACTAAACAGGTTTTACTCCCAAGTACTCAGATAACTAGTGAACATTCAACATGATAGTTTTGCATTAACTTCATGTTTCTTGACCCTTTTATTCTTATTAGACAGTATAAACTGAGTTATTAACCAAAGTGGGGCAAATGTTTTGATTAAAATGACTATTTACACTAATAATCTGTTTTTAAAGAGTAGCCAATTTGGGGATTAATCAAATTCAATTTGCTTTATTTTCTATTTTTAAAAATGCTGTACTGAAAAAGCAGGGGAAAACAGACATTTGTATTTAATGGAAATAAAATCGCTTTTCTAGAAAAGAGCAAACTAAACTAATACCACATTTTAAAAGGTGTATTTAAATATCAGAAAAGTTTCAAAAGAAAGTGAACAATCCTTACAAATGATTAGTAATAATCATTAAAATACGTGAAATAGGTAAGGAAGATTAGAGGTACAAACTTCCACTTACAAGATAAATGAACTGTACATCGTGGGGAATATAGTCAATAATTATATAGTATCTCTGTATGACAACAAACGTGGTCAAAAAGTACAAACTTACAGTTATAATGTAAATAAGCACTAAGGGTGTAATGTACAACATGTAATTAATACTGCTATATATTATATATGAAAGTTAAGAAAGTAAATCCTAAGAGTTCTCATCACAGGAGAAGATCTTTTTCTTTTATTTTGTATCTGTATGAGATGAGGGATAATGTTCACTAAACTTATTGCAGCAATCATCTCATGATGTATATAAGTCAAATCATTATGCCGTACACTTTAAACTTATACAGTGTTGTATGTCAATTATACCTCAATAAAACTGGAAGAAAAAAATTAAAGAAGTTAATCTCTGATAAACAAATAAAAAAGAGTAATGATAATTAATATAATACTGCTAACAGGAATAATATATCCAAAGAGATTCTTACCAAGCCACCACCAATGACAGCTATAGTTTTCCTTTGAATATCAGAAGAATCCATCACTGCCAAAGTGGTTTCCATAATTTTTGCTGGTCTTGTCACGGAGAAGACTGTCTCCTGCACACTGATTTCCTCCGGTCTTTACTCTGCCCAAAGCCCTGCATTTGTGAGCCAGCAGCATTATTTGAGCAAGGCTAATCTTCCTTGAACTTAGAAGGTAGCATTTAACCCGTTAGTTGCCCAAAGGACAATCAGCTCAACTTTAGGAAAAAAGGGAATTCATTGCAATAATCAAAATTTGAAAAATCCAGACAAGTTAAGCTACTCACTATCTTATGTGTAAAACAGAATTTTTAAAGCACAGTTTTACAGCTTTTCTTCTTCCTTTTCTAAACTGTGTATTCTTACTTTCATTTTCATCCATGACTAACCATGAATGATACTTCCCTGGTCTCATGTCCCAGAGCATCTTACACTTTTCTTAGGAAGATGGCATGGTTTCATAATTGATCTGTGGATTATTCTTGTTATTAAGACTGGTCAGGGATTTCAGCTAAATGGTCCTCATGGATTGTCTTTTTTTGCATCAAATGCTAGAAACGTTAGAATCTAATTTGTGCATTAACACTAGGGGAGATGGTTAATATTATGCTTTTTATAAATTCATTCATGGCTTCATATTATCTTTCCACTTCTTTGTCTTCTTTCACCCCATTTTAAAAGCATATTTTAAATTTTTGTGCATATTTTTGAATTGAGGGTTTCTTAAAAATGGAGCATGATGTGCAAAATAAAGTAAGAACGTAAATGAAGATGCTTTCTCCCTGGTGAGGGCAGACAGACTTCAGAACGGTTTTTCCCTGGTGAGGAACTAGAGTTAGACATCATTCAATAGTGACCCTTGTGGATAAGTATGGTTAGAGTTGCTAGAAGAAGTTGTTGTTAGGAATTTTTATTTATTTATTTACAATAGGTAATATTACATTCACATGGTATGAAATACAAGAGGCACAAAAGGGTATACAGTGAATAGTCATTTTTCTTCTAATCCTGTCCCTTGGCCACCTATTTCTCCTGCCCAGAGACATCCACTGTTTTGGTGTCTGGGTTTCCCTACTCTTCTGTAAACAGCACTCTCTCTCTCTCTCTCTCTCTCTCTCTCTCTCTCCCTCCCTCCCTCCCTCCTCCTCCCTTCCTTTTCATAAATAGTGGCCAATTTTACATACTTTTCCACTCTCTATTTTTTCATTTACAACATAAACTCAAGAATTCAAACATACAGAGAACAGTTTCATTTGTTTTTTAAAATTGTGGACTGTAACACAAAAAACTAAAGTACATAAAACACAAGTGTAGAGTACAATAACTTATTGTAAAGCAAGTACCCATGTATTCACCACTCAGGCTACAAAAAATCATTGCCAGAACCCCAAAAGTCTACATGTGTTCGCTGCTGATCACCACCTCCTTCACAGAGGTAACCACCATTCATACAAGTATCCTTAAAATACTTTAGGTTTGCACTTTTGCCTCATTTTAAACTTTACTGTAAATGAATTTAGGTTGGGTTTTTTCTTTGAAATTTGCTTTTTTTCTCAATATTATGCTTCTTAAGATCCATCTGTATTATTCCATGGAGTTCTAGTTCACTCGTTTTCATGTATCCATTCTACTGCTGATGGATATTTGGGTGTTTCCAATTTTTTAATATTTTGAATAATGCTGCTGCTTGACCAACCTTGTATATACGATGTAGTGCACACACATATGAGTATGTATAGGAATTACATACTGGTTATGCATATTTTTAACTTTCCAAAATAAACCACAGTTATGTTCCAAAGTATTATACTAACTTTTACTTGACACAGTGTATAGAAATTTCTCTTCTGCTACATCCTCATCAGCATGTACTTCGTTAGTACATCTAGTTTTTGCTGGTCTGGTGGGTGTGTACTGTATCTCACTGTCATTTTAATTTGCATTCTTTGATTATTAATGAAGTTGGGCATCTTTTCTCCTGTTCATTCACATTTGCTTTTTTTCCTCTGTATAGTGTTCATTTTTCTTTTGGGTAGTCTTTTTTCTTTTAACTGACACTGGATATGAGTTTTATTCTTTTTATATATTGCAAATAACTTCTTCTACTCTGTAGCTTGCCTTTTTGCTTTCTTAATGATGTGTTTTGATGGAAAGATATGCTGAATTTTAACATATCAAATGTTATCAACCTTTTCCCTTATGAGTTTGTTTTGATGGTTATTTATTTGGGGGGAGTAGGTACTCATGTTATCTAATTTCCATACAAGCATTTTAAACTGAGTGCTCAAAATTCTTTTTGAAAATTAAAAAAAAAACAAAACTGCAGGAGGGAGATCAAGATGGCAGAATAGAAGGATGTGGAACTCACCTCCTCCCACAAATACATCAGAAATACATCTACATGTGGAACAATTCTCACAGAATACCTACTGAATGTTGACAGATCTCATACAACCAAAGCTTCAAGACAGATTGCCATGTAATCAAGTATAACGAAAGGGGGAAAAAAAGGAATTGGTAGGGGACCCGCATCCCTGGGAGGGAGCTGTGAAAGAGGAAAATTTCCCAGGAACACCCTTCAACAGCTGAGATAACAGCCAGGATACATAGGGAGCTTCAGAGGCTCAGAGGAGAGTGCAGCAGCAGAATTGTGGCAGGCAGAACAGAGCGAGACCAGCACAGACAGTCCTGGTCACCTCCCGGCACTCCCCAGACTGAAATGCATGTCTGCTGGTGTGCGGGAGCTGGCTACTGAAATTTGGGCTTTAGCAGACAGATTTGGGGAGGGGATTGGGGTTGGCTCCATGGAGACAGCCTGAGGGGGCTGGAGTGTGGTCTGAGCAGCAACAACAGGTGTACACAGGACTGGCCCTGGTCCACCATAGAAGCCCCATTGTTAACACAAGCATGAAGCAGGGACACTGCCCTGCCATAGCAGTCTCATTCTCAGCATGCTCACAGTGGGCATGGCTCCACCTCTACAAACTCTAGGAGTATGCAAGCAACAGTGGGTTGTCCTCATGCAGAGGCAGAGCTGAAATCTGAGCCAATCCCTAGGGGCTGCGTGACTTAGAAAGAAGGGTTGAAATCTGAGCCATGTGTCAGCAGCTGTGTGATCCACAGATTTATGCCACCAGTGGCAGCTTTGTGAACTCAGTGCCTGCTGGACATCCAAGTGGATTACTGGTGCTCCCGTAACTGGGGTGGGTCCAGTGATAGCAGCTGCAGTCTTTGCAAGTGGGCACATGGAGAGGCAGAGCTGGGGACTGGACTGATTCCATAGCTCCCATGGCAGGTATAAGTGCACAAGTGTGGTGGTCCCAATGCCTAACTTCAGCAAATCTGCACTGATGAATCTGCACTGGTGGCTTTGTGAGCACAGTGTCTGAAGAACACCCAGGCCAATCACCTGCATTCCCACGGTTGAGGTGGGGCTGAGGGCAGTGTCAAAAACCATGTACTTTGTGAGCCCACACAATGGGTGACAGACACCACAGAGTGCACAGAGTGCACTTCCTAGTGGACGGCTCCTAGGGAGGAATACTCAGTGGCTCCTCTTCAGGCAAAAGTGCTCCAGTCCCACCTACCTCACACTGCAGCTGAGAAACAGATATGGGATCTTCTGCTCCAACAACTGGGGAGCAGACCCTACCCCCAACAGGGCTGTGACAACCACAGACAAAAAGGAGGCCCCACTCAACATCCAGTGCAGGCTGTGTTCACCACAACACCAATCACACAACCTATCAAAGGGATAAAGAGCAGCACACACTGAGGAAAGATATGGCAGGCATTCATACTAAAAATAGCTCTTACACAAAAAATATTAGACTCATGCATGCTACACAGGGATGCTCCCACGTAAAAACAGCCTTTCAAGAACATAGTAGATAACTGCTTCTCCTAAATTCATAGAGAAACATAAGTAAAATGAAGAAGCAGAGTAACCAGTCTTAGTTAAACAATCAAGAGAATTCCCCTGAAAGAACAAACAATGAAACAGAACTCTCTAGTCTATTAGATCCTGAGTTCAAAAAAGAGGAAACAGAAATACTGAAGGAATTAAGAAAGGCTATCAATAGAAATGCAGATCACTGTAAAAAAGAACTAGAAACTATAAAGAGAAGACAATTAAAATTAGAAAATTCATTTGCCAAAATGAAAGCTGCAATAAAGGCAATAAATACAAAACTAAATAATGCAGAAGAATGAATAAATGATCTGCAAGATAAAAAAATAGAAAACATGTAATAAGAACAGAAGACACAAAGACATATGAAAAAAAAATGAAAGCACTATACAAGACCCATGGGATAATATAGTGTCCCAATCTACACATAATAGGGATCCCAGAAGGAGAAGAAAGAGAAGAAGGGATTAAAACTGCATTTGAATAACTTATGCCTGAAAACTTCCCAAACTTAAAGAAGGAAACAGATACAGGAAGCACACAGGGTCCCAAACAAGATGAGCCCAAACAGACCTACACCAAGATGCATTGTAATTAAAATGGCAAAAGTCAAATATAAAGAGAGGATTCTAAAGGCAGCAAGAGAAAAACAAAGAGTTAGTTACAAGAGAAGCCCCATAAGGCTATCAGCTAATTTCTCTACAGAAAGTTTGCAGGCCAGAAGGGAATAGCAAGATATATTCAAAGCACTGAAAGGGAAACACTTGCAACATAGGATACTCTAACCAATGATAATCTTATCATTTAGAATAGAAGAGATAAAAATTTCTCAAATAAGCAAAAACTAAAAGAATACAGCAATACTAAACCTATCCTAAAAGAAATATTGAAAGTTCTTCTCTAAATAGAAAAGAAGCAAGAAACTACAGGAAAGAGAAAATCACAGTTGGAATGTAAATCACTCAAATAAGCCAGTACACAGATTAAAAAAAAAAAAAAAAGCAAAAAAATTCTTATGAAAGAGCAGATAACTAGAATGAACAGCAAAAGGATAAACATGAAGATGTGAAAGGGGACATCAAAATCATCAAATGTGGGGTTGGGGAGCTAAGAAAATGTAGATTTATTTTTTAGAATGTGTTTGAGCCTATATGACTACCAGTCTAAAGCAAGTAGATATAGTAATGGGTTAACATACTTGAAAAACAGGCTAACTACAAATCAAAAACATACAATAGATTTACAGAAATCAAAAAGCAGAGAACACAATCATAATGCAAAAGAAATCCATCAAACCACAAAAGGAAAAACGAAAAGAAAAATAAAGGAAGAAAGAAAAAATACAAAATCAACTGGAAAATAAGGTTTAGAAAGGGAAGAAATACATATCTAATCAAATTTACCTTAAATGTTAATGGATTAAATGTTCCAATCAAAAAACAGAATGGCAGATTGGATAATAAAACAAGAGCCTACAACTTGCTGTCCTTATGGCGAATGACACACAGATTGAAAGTGAGCAGATGGAAAAAGATATTTCATGAAATGGAAATGACAAGAAAGTGGGGGTAGCAAAAGTGATGTCAGACAAAATAGACTTTAAAACAAAGGACATAAAGAAAGATAAAGAAGGACACTACATAATGATAAAGGGATCAATAAGAGGCTATTACACTCATTAACATATATGCAGCCGATATAGGAACACCTAAATACATAAAACAAATACTAAGAGACATAAAGGGAGAAATTGAATGGAATATTATCATATTAGGAGAGTTTTACACTCCACTAACATCAGTGGACAGATCTTCAAGAAAAAATCAGTAAGGCAACAGAGATCCTAAAAGACACAATAGAACAGTTAGACTTGATATTTTCAGGACATTACATGCAAAAAAGACCAGAGACTCCATTTTGTGAGAGCACCAAAATCACAACTAACTGCTGAACAATCATCAACAAGAAGGCACTGGAACTTACCAAAAAAGACACCCACATCCAAAGACAAAGGAGAAGCTGCAATGAGACGGTAGGAGGGGTACAATCACAATAAAATCAAATCCCATAACCACTGGATGGGTGACTCACAAACTGGAGAACAATTATACCACAGAAGTCCACCCACTAGAGTTAAGGTTCTAAGCCCCATATCAGGCTTCCCAACCTGGGGGTCTGGCAATGGGAGGAGGAATTCCCAGAAAACTGGGTTTTGAAGGCTAGCGGGATTTGATTGCAGGACTTCAACAGGACTGGGGAAAACAGAGACTCCATGCTTGGAGGGCACACACAAAACAATGTGTGCATGAGGCCCCAAGGGAAAGGAGCAGTGACCCCGTAGGAGACTGAATGAGACCTAGCTGCTAGTGTTGGAGGGTCTCCTGCAGAGGCGGGGGGTGGCTGTGACTCACTGAAGGGACAAGGACAGTGGCAGCAGAAGTTCTGGGAAGTACTCCTTGGCATGAACCCTCCTGGAGTCCACCATTAGCCCCACCAAAGAGCCTGTAGCCTCCAGTGATGGGTCACCTCAGGCCAAACAACCAACAAGGAGGGAACCTAGCCCCACCCATCAGCAGGCAAGTGGATTAAAGATTTCCTGAGCTCTGCCAACCAGAGCAACAGCCAGCTCTACCCACTACCAGTCCCTCCCATCAGGAAGCTTGCACAAGCCTCTTAGATAGCCTCATCTACCAGAGGGCAAACAGCAGAAGCAAGAAGAACTACAATTCTGCAGCCTGTGAAAAGAAAACCACATTCACAGAAAGATAGACAAAATGAAAAGGCAGAGGACTGTGTACCAGATGAAGCAATAAGATAAAACCCCAGAAAATAGCTAAATAAAGTAGAGATAGGCAACCTTCCAGAAAAAGAATTCAGAATAATGATAATGAAGATGATCCAAGAACTTGGAAAAAGAATGGAGGCAAATATCGAGAAGATGCAACAAATGTTTAACAAAGACTTAGAAGAATTAAACAGCAAATAAACAGAGATGAACAATACAATAACTGAAATGAAAATGAAAAACACTAGAAGGAATCAATAGCAGAACAACTAAGGCAGAGAGTGGATAAGTGACCTGGAAAAGAGAACGGAGGGAAATCAATGCCATGGAACAGAATAAAGGAAAAAGAATGAAAAGAAATGAAGACAGCCTAAGAAATCTCTGGTATAACATTAAATGCACCAACATTCACATTAGAGGGGTCCCAGAAGGAGAAGAGAGACAAAAAGGACCTGAGAAAATATTTGAAGAGATTATAGTTGAAAACATCCTTAACATGGGAAAGGAAATATCCACCAAAGTCCAGGAAGTGCAGAGAGTTCCAGGCAGGATAAACCCAAGGAGAAACATGCCGAGACACATAGCAATCAAATTGACAAACATTAAAGACAAAGAAAAATTATTAAAAGCAACAAGGGAAAAATAACATACAAGGGAACTCGCATAAGGTTAATAGCTGATTTTTCAGCAGAAACTCTACAAGCCAGAAGGGAATGGCATGATATATTTAAAGTGATGAAAAGGAAGAAGCTACAACCAAGATTACGGCACCCAACAAGGATCTCATTCAGATTCGACAGAGAAATGAAAAGCTTTACAGACAAGCAAAAGCTAAGAGAATTCAGCACCACCAAACCAGCTCTACAACAAATGCTACAGGAACTTCTCTAAGTGGGAAACACAAGAGAAGAAAAGGGACTACAAAAACAAACTCAAAACAATTAAGAAAATGGTAATAGGAACATACATATCAATAATTACCTTAAAAGTGAATGGATTAAATGCTCCAACCAAAAGACACAGGCTTGCTGAATGGATACAAAAACAAGACCCGTATATATGCTGCCAACAATAGACCCACTTCAGATCTAGGGACACAAACAGACTGAAAGTGAGGGGATAGGAAAAGATATTCCACGCAAATACAAGTCAAAAAAAGCTGGAGTAGCAATACTCATATCAGATAAAATAGACTTTAAAATAATGTTACAAGACAAAGGAAGGACCCTACATAATGATCAAGGGATCAATCCAAGAAGAAGATATAACAACTGTAAATATCTATGCACCCAAAATAGGAGCACCTCAATACATAAGGCAAATGCCAACAGCCAAAAGAGGAAATAGACAGTAACAAACAAACAAGGAAACAAAATTATCGACAAATAATTCTTGGGGACTTTAACACCTCATCTCAGAATAAAAGCAATATGATCATCCCAATAGATGCAGAAAAAGCTTTTGACAAAATTCAACACACATTTATGATAAAAACTCCAGAAAGTGGGCATAGAGGGAAACTACCTCAACATAATAAAGGCCATATATGACAAACCCACAGCAAATATCATTCTCAATGGTGAAAAACTGAAAGAATTTCTTCTAAAATTTGGAACGAGACAAGGATGTCCACTCTCACCACTATTATTCAACATAGTTTTGGAAGTCCTAGTCATGGCAATCAGAGAAGAAAAAGAAATAAAAGGAACACAAATTGGAAAAGAAGTAAAACTGTCACTGTTTGCAAATGACATGATACTATACATAAAAAACCCTAAAGATGCCACCAGAAAACTACTAGAGCTAATCAGGAATTTGGTAAAGTTGCAGCATACAAAATGAATGCACATAAATCTCTTGCATTCCTATACACTAACAATGAAAGATCAGAAAGAGAAATTAAGGAAACAATCCCATTCACCACTGCAACAAAAAGAATAAAATACTTAGGAATAAACCAACATAATGAGGTAAAAGACCTATACTCAGAAAACTATAAGGCACTGATGAAAGAAATCAGAGATGACACAAACAGATGGAGAGATATACCATGTTTTTGGATTGGAAGAATCAGTGTTGTGAAAATGACTATACTCCACAAAGGAATCTACATATTCAATGCAATCCCTGTCAAATTACCAATGGCATTTTTAACATAACTAGAACAAAAAATCTTAAAATTTGTATGGAGGTACAAAAGATCCCATATAGCCAAAGCAAACTTGAGGGAAAAAAGTGGAGCTGGAGGAATCAGACTCCCTGACTTCAGACTATACTACAAAGCAACAATAATCAAGACAATATCGTACTGGCACAAAAACAGAAATATAGATCAATGGAACAGGATAGAAAGCCCGGAGATAAACTGACATACCTATGGTCAACTAATCTATGACAAAGGAGGCAAGGAGACACAATGGAGAAAAGACAGGCTCTTCAATAAGTGGTGATGGGTAAACTGGACAGCTACATGTAAAAGAATGAAATTAGAACACTCCCTAACACCATACACAAAAATAAACTCCAAATGGATTAAAGCCCTAAATGTAAGACTGGACACTATAAAACTTTTAGAGGAAAACACAGGAAGAACACTCTTTGACATTAATCACAGCAAGATTTTTTTTGACCCACCTCCTAGAGTAATGGAAATTAAAACAAAAATAAACAAACGGGACCTAAGTAACTGAAAACCTTTTGCACAGCAAAGGAAATGATAATATGAAAAGACAACCCTTGGAATGGGAGAAAATATTTGCAAATGAATCAATGGACAAAGGATTAATCTCCAAAATTTACAAGCAGCTCATGCAGCTCAATATCAAAAAAGCAAACAATCCAATTCAAAAATGGGCAGAAGACCTAAATAGACATTTCTCCAAAGAAGATATACAGATGGCCAAGAGATACACAAAAAGATGCTCAACATCACTAAGCATTAGAGAAATGCAAATCAAAACTACAATGAGGTATCACCTCACACCAGTTAGCATGAGCATCATCAGAAAATCTACAAACAACAAATTCTGGAGAGGATGTGGGGAAAAGGGAACCGTCTTGCACTGTTGGTGGGAATATAACTTGATATAGCCACTATGGAGAACAGTATGGAGATTCCTTAAGAAACTAAAAATAGAATTACCATATGACCCAGCAATCCCACTACTTGGTATATACCCAGAGGAAAACATAATTCAAAAAGACACATGCACCCCAATATTCATTGCAGCACTATTTACAATAGCCAGGTCATGGAAGCAATCTAAATGCCCACTGACAGATTAATGGATAAAGAAGATGTGGTACATATATACAATGGAATATTAGTCAGCCATAAAAAGGAATGAAATTGGGTCATTTGTAGAGACATGGATGGATCTAGAGACTGTCATACAGAGTGAAGTTAGTCAGAAAGAGGAAAACAAATATCGTATATTAACACATATATGGGGAATCTAGAAAAAGGGCACAGACAAACCAATTTGCAAGGCAGAAATAAAGACACAGATGTAGAGAACAAACATATGGACACCAAGGGGCGAAAGCAGGGGGTGGGGGTTGTGGTGGTAGGATGAATTGGGAGATTGGGATTGACATATATATACTAATATGTATAAAATAGATAACTAATAAGAACCTGCTGTATAAAAATAAATAAACAAACAAACAAATAAAATGAAATTTAGAAAAATAAAAAAAATATCAGAAAGAAAAAAGCCCAGAATACACATTCTTTTCAAGTGCCCATGGAACATTCTCTCAAATAGACCACAAACTAGGACAAAAAATAAGCCTCAACAAATTTAAGAGGATAGAAATTATTTCAAGCATCCTTTCTGACCACACTGGCATGAAACTAGAAATCAATCACAGAAAGAGAAAAGAGGGGGAAAAAAACCAAATTACACAGGGACTAAAAAACACGGTACTAAAAAAAACAATGGGTCAACAATAAAATAAAAGAGTAAATTTAAAAATACTTCAAGACAAATGACAATGAAAATACAACCATACAAAATCTATGGGATGCAGCAAAAGCAGTCCTAAGAGGGAGGTTCACAGTGATAGAGGCTTTCCTCAAAAAACAAGAAAAATCTCTAATAAACAATCTAAACTACCACCTGAAAGAATTTAGAAAAAGAACAAATAAAACCTAGAGTCAGCAAATGGAAGGACCTAATAAAGTTCAGAGAGGAAATAAGTAAAATAGAGATTTAAAAAAATGGAAAAAAATCAATAAAACCAAGACCTGGTCTTGAAAGGGTAAAAAAATTAACAAACCATCTAGCCAGGCTCACCAAGAAGAAAACAGGACCCAGATAAACAAAATAAGAAATGAAAGAGGAGAAATAACAACAGGTACTGAAGAAATACAATAAAACCCACAAGAGAACACTATTAACAATTATATGCCAACAAATTGGACAACCATTACTTCATGGACAATTTTCTAGAAACATACAGCCCACCAAAACTGAATCAAGAAGGAAGAGATAATTTGAACAGACCAATCACTAGAAGGGAAATAGAATATGTTAAAAACAAAACAAAACAAAACAAAAACTCCCTGCAAACAAAAGTCTAGGACCAGATGGCTTCACTGAGGAATTCTACCAAGCATACAAAGAAGAAATTATACTGACCCTTCTCATACTCTACCAAAAGATTGAAGAAGAGGGAACACTCCCAAAGTCATTCTATGAAGCCACCATCACCCTGATACCAAAACCTGACAAAGACAATACCAAATAATATAATTACAGGCCAATATCTTTGATTAATACAGATGTAAAATTCCTCAATAAAATATTATCAAACCAAATCCAATGACACATAAAAGGAGTTATACACCATGATCAAGTTGGATTCATCCCAGGGTCACAAGGATGGTTCAACATATGCAAATCAATCAACATAATATACCACATCAACAAAAGAAAAGGCAAAAACCACATGATTATCTCAATAGATGCAGAGAAAGCACTTGATAAAACTCAACATCCATCATGATAAAAACTCTTACTAAAGTGGGTATAAGAGGGAACATATCTCAATATAATAAAAGCTATTTATGACAAACCCACAGCCAACATAATACTCAATGGTGAAAAGTTGAAAGTGTTCCCCCTAAAATCTGGAACAAGACAAGGTTGCCCACTCTCACCACTTCTATTCAACATGGTATTGGAAGTCCCAGCCACAGCAATTGGACAAGAAAAAGAAAGAAAATGTATCCAAATTGGAAGGGAAGCAGTAGAATTGTCATTATATGCAGATGACATGATTCTATATATAGAAAACCCTAAAAAGTCTGCACAAAAACTAATAGAACTGATAAAAAGATTCAGCAAGGTAGCAGGATACAAGATTAACATACAGAAGTCAGTTGCATTTCTTTACACTAACAATGAAATATCAGAAAGAGAATGTAAAAAAGATCCTTTTTAAAATCGCATCAAAAAAATAAAATACATAGGAATAAACCTGACCAAGGAGGTGAAAGACTTATATGCTGAGAAGTATAAAACATTGATAAAGGAAATTGAAGATGATTCAAAGAAATGGAAAGATATCCCATGCTTTTGAATTGGAAGAATTAACATTGTTAAAATGACCATGCTACCCAAAGCAATCTACAGACTTAATGTTATCCCTATCAAATTACCCAAAACATTTTTCACAGAACTAGAAAAAGTAATCCTAAAATTTTTATGGAAACATAAAAGACCCAGAATTTTCAAAGCACGGAAAGGACAAACCTGAGGAAAAAGAACAAACCTGGAGGTGTAACCCTCCCAAGACTTCAGACAACACTACAAGCTACAGTAAACAAAGCAATGTGGTATTGGCACAAAAACACACATACGGATCAATGGAACATAATAGGAGCCCAGAAATAAACCTACGGTCAATTGATCTATGACAAAGGAAGCAAGAGTATACAATGGAGAAAAGACAATCTCTTCAGCAAGTGGTGCTGGGAAACCTGGACAGCCACAAATAAATCAATGAAATTAGAACACTCTTTCATACCAGGCACAAAAATAAAGTCAAAATGGCTTAAAGACTTAAATATAAGACATGACACCATAAAACTCCTAGAAGAGAATATAGGCAAAACATTCTCTGACATAAATCATAGCAATGTTTTCTTAGGTCAGTCTCCCAAGGCAATAGAAAAGAAATGAAAATAAACAAATGTGATCAAATCAAACTTTAAAGCTTTTGCACAGCAAAGGAAACAAAACGATAAGACAACCTATGGAATATGAGAAAATATTTGCAAACAATGTGACAAACCAGGGCTTAATTTCAAAAATATACAAACAACTCATACAACTCATTACTAAATAAACAAACAAACCAATTTTTAAAAATGGGAATAAGACCCAAATAGACATTTCTCCAAACATACAGGTGGCCAACCAGCACATGAAAAGATGTTGAACATCACTAATTATTAGAGAAATGTAAAGCAAAACTACAATGAGATATCACCTCACTTCTACTGTATAGCACAGGGAACTATATTGAATATCCTGTAATAAACAGTAAAGGAAAAGAATATGAAAAATAATATATATGTATAACTGAATCACTTTGCTGTACAGCAGAAATCACTCCAATCAGAATGGCCATCATTAAAAATCTACAAATAATAAATGCTGGAGAGGGTACGGAGAAAACGGAACTCGCCTACACTGTTGGTGGGAATGTAAATTGCTGCAGCCACTATAGAAGACAGTATGGAGGTTCCTCAAAAAACTAGAGTTGCCATATGATCCAGCAATCCCACTCCTGGGTATATATGCAGAGAAGACCATAGTTCAAAAAGATACATGCACCCTAATATTTATAGCAGCACTATTTACAATATCCAAGACATGGAAGCAACCTAAATGTCCATCAACAGATGAATGGATATATATATATATATATATATATATATATATATATATATATATATATGGTACTCAGCCATAATAAAGAACGAACAATGCCATTTGCAGCAACATGAATGGACCTTGAGATTATCATACTAAGTGAAGTAAGTCAGAAAGAGAAAGACAAATACCATATGATATCACTTATATGTGGGATCTAAAATATGATACAAATGAACTTATTTACAAAACAGAAACATACTCACAGACATAGAAAACAAATTTATGGTTACCAAAGGGGAAAGGGGGTGCGGGAGGGATAAATTAGGAGTTTGGGATTAGCAGATACAAACTACTATACAACAAGGTCCTACTGTATAGCACAGGGAACTATATTCAATATCCTGTAATAAACAGTAAAGGAAAAGACTATGAAAAATAATATATATGTATAACTGAATCACTTTGCTGTACAGCAGAAATTAACACTACACTGTAAATGAATTATACTTTAATAAAAAAAAATGATGACTTAAAAAAAGAAAAAGGGCTGCAGTAGTTCGAAGCTTCAGATATCAGTATATTGCCTTAGTATTTCTGCTTCTGCCGAGTGCCTGTGGGTGATTTCCCACTCATTTGATGTGTAGAATTAGCGAGGTCTGTTTCTGAAATAGGTGTTCCCTTGATGTCTATATGTCCCTTACGAGACTAAACTAGTTATCTTCAACTATTTGCTCTCTTTCAGCCTAGGAGTTTTTTTCCACAACACTTGATGTGCCCATTTTGAACGTTATTCATCTGAAAGACAAATTCTTATGGAAGTACTCATTGGCAGATCAGTAACAAATAAGATAGCCTGAAGTTTACATATAATTCTCTGCTTGGTAACTGTAAACTTTCTCTTCTACTCAAAAAGCACATCTGGTAGTATATTATTACCTGAGTAACATTCTGACTGCTTTAATTATTTAAAAAAATAATTTAAAAATTTCAAAACCTAACTCTTCTGTATGACGTATTGTTGACCCACTTCACAAATGATCTAGTTAAAACAATGTTTTGTGACATTGAGATTAACTATGAGGATGCTGATAACTGTTATTCTATGATGTTTCTAGATCATTAATGAGGTGGATCAAGTAACTTTCCAGGTCTGAGCCAAAGAAACACACATCAAGCAAGTAGATAAGAGATTAATAATGAATCATGTGGTTCTATGCAGCCTATAAGCAACATGCTAGTGGACTGATAGGTAATGATCATTATTACTTTGGTAGCAAGTCCCAGCTCTTGTCTCAGTTCACTCTCAGTAGAACAAGTAAAATTGCTTTGTATTATTGTCTCCCAGGAATTTCCCCAGTCCCTGTAACAGGGAGAGTCAGTATTATTTGACTGTTTCTCCAGTTAGGTGACAATTTTCAAGTCTCATCTTGCCTTTTCCTTTTTTTCTCTTTTTGAAAATACAAAACTAAATGAAATTTGAATTATAAAGTAGCTACATTTCATAACACCTGAATACTGTGGATTTGATGTTCTTTGGTTTGGAGGAGTACGAAAGAGATAACTTTTTGCTTGAGGTTGGGCAGGAGGAAACAGATCTGAGTAGAGTAACATAGTCAATAACTTTATAAATTGAAGGATGGCATGAGGGCCTTGGGTGTCTGATAAGAGAAAGGGCATCAAAAGCTTGAACAAAGTTTAACTATTACAAAGCTACAATTTCGACCACGGCTACTTGTCTTTCTATTCTTCCTAAATGTCAGGTAGAAAGAGTTGCCTCAGAGGGGCCTCAGGAAACTTAAAGATGACCACACCCTTTTTCTATGGAAGGTTTTCTTGAGGGAAAGAAGGAATTAATGAATTTGTTTTCTCCCTCCTCTGAGCCTGAAGAATGTGAGGCTGTGGGACAAGCTAGGGATTTATGGGGTAACTGTTGTGTCAGGAGCAGCAGCATTTCATCCTCATTGGGATTTGATTATTTGTTAATCCCTAAATCAGGTCCTTCTCCAACAGAATGACCCAAGTGGAGCATACTTTACAGTATGCTTTACTTTACAGAAGACACTGAATGTTTCCACTTTTCTCTACATATATTTATAAGTTTTAAAAATCTGCATTGTTGGGAACAATAAAAGTTTATTAAAAATTAAAATTTAGAAGAGATTAATTAATACAATATTTGCTCTGTTGTTTTCATCATTGTTATACTGTTGAAGTTGAGATGAACTCAGCTTGCTCAATAATTATTTATTCATTTCACCAGGTCTTTGGCACTTACAGCTCTATGTCTTCTTCTGTCTTTGCAGGGCTGGCTCTGCGTGTTTAGGTCTGAAAAGAAAAAAGGTGTAGTGGATGAATAGAAAAGGAAATAAATATTAAAATAAATTAATAATGTACCTTATACTCTATAATGTGCCATAAAGTTAGGAGTGTGGTTAACTTAACCCTCTCTACTTGAGGTCCACTAAAAAAATTTTTTTTTTTTTTTTTTTTTTGCGGTACGCGGGCCTCTCACTGTTGTGGCCTCTCCCGTTGCGGAGCACAGGCTGCGGACGCGCAGGCTCAGCGGCCATGGCTCACGGGCCCAGCCGCTCCGCGGCATGTGGGATCTTCCCAGACCGGGGCACGAACCCGTGTCCCCTGCACCGGCAGGCGGACTCTCAACCACTGCGCCACCAGGGAAGCCCAAAAAATTTTTTTAACAGAAGAAAAAGGAAAGATAATCTAAGACTGAGCCCTGAGGCACTTCCTCATCTTCAAGTGAGGAGCTAGCAAAGAATAGCATGAAGGACTAGCCAATTAGATAAGGGAAGAGGGGGACATTCAATACTGCAAAGATCAGGAAAGAGATATTTCCAAATGGAAGGAGTGTCAATTGCATCACTGCTGCTGAAAATATCGGACACTGTCCATTGGATTTGCAACTTGATGGTCATTGGTGAACTTGACAAAGCAGCATCAGTGGAGTGATGTGAACTGAAGGCAGTCTCTAGTAAACTGAAGAGAGAATCAGAGGCGAAGTGTAGATGGTGAGCAAATATGCCCTAGAAATGGAGAGGTAGTTGAAGTGGGATGCAAGTTGAGGCAGTTTTGTTTGGTTTTGCTTTTAAACATGGGAGATAATACAGCAAGTTTACAGTATTAGTTTATGGCAGTGGTCCAATAAAGAGAAATAAACTGATGATGTAGGAAGAAGAGTGGAAAATTAAAGGTGCAATGTCCTTGATGGGGTGTGGAATCCAGCACATTAGTAGATTTTTTTTCTTTATTTTTCTTAGGGAATGGAGAGAGAGTTGCTTAGTTTTATATTTATTTATTTATTTTTGGTTGTTAATTTTAGTGTTTTTCAAAGTTACTGTACATCCACATAGTTTTAAAAATCAAAAAGTTCTACAAGATAGCCAACATAAACGGTCATCATCCTCTTTATCTCTCTGCCATTTGTCCCTGCACAGAACCATCACTTCCAACTCCAGGGTATATATATCCGTATCTCTAAATAACATGCAATGTTATGACTTTTTGGTTGTTTTAATTTCTGGTTTTAGGTATTAGATCATGACTTCCTATCATTGAAGATGAGGATTAATGTTTTTCACCACCTTTTCTTTTCTCCCAGCACCTATACTCTTTCCATTTCTCTATCAGTATTGTTACATCAACAGTTTGGTTAGATTGATATTTAACATTTAATTTATTATAACTATGGCCTGTCAAATTTAATAATGATTATGTTTACTTTCCTGAAAAATACAACTATTTTTATTTCTCAATTTAAAAAGGTATCTTTTTCTTTGCTGAATTTTCAAGGACATCATAAATTCAATCTCCAAAATCTCCCCCATTTATCTAAATCTCTTATGAATACATTCAAGGGTTTTAGATATTTTATATTCTTGAAGAAATAGCTCCTGGATGCTCTAATTTGCTTCAATCTGGGATGGTTGCTCTCTGTGTTAAGTGCAAGCTGTCATACCCTCATCTAGGGATTTTAAATATCTATCAGATATGTTGGAGACTCTACTTCTTGAAGCCCATGACTTCCCCTTTCTTGGTTTACTCCCTATTTTTGGTGAAGCCCTTTCTCCAAGGATTTTCTGAAAAAGAGTAAGTGGTAAGTAAGTTTTTTGAGACCTTGTCTATGTGAAAATATTTTTATTCCATCCTCACATTTGATTTGGCTAGATATAGAATATTAAGTTGGAAATGATTTTCCTCCAACAATTTGAAGACATCAGTCAGCTATTCTCTAATTTCCAATGTTGCTGTTGAGAAGTCATGAAGATTCCTAATCCTTCAATCGTGACTTATTTTTCTCTCCAGAAGCTCTTCTCTCTGCTCCCAGTGTTGTTACATTTATTGATGACATGACAGATTCTGGCCTGTGTTCCCCATTGTTCTGGCACTAGTGGACTTTGTTAAACTAATTACACAAGGCAACCATTAGACCTAAGTGGCTCTAATGCTTTTGTGGCCTATATAAGCAAACCAAAACCTAAGCCTGTAAGTGCTTCAAGGTTAAGAAAGTGAAACCTAAGAATAAGCAATCACAAACAGCCAACTGGCTTTAAGCTATAGCTAATCAGATCATTTCCTTTGCTTCTGCACTTTCTCTATGTAAGTCTTTGTCCTGGCTTCTACCGGCAGATTGCTCCTAACCACTTCTGGTTTGATGCTGCCCTGTTATAATCGAGTTTTTCTCAAACAAAAATTTTAACCTGCCTCCACTTCTATTTTAACAGCTTTACTCTGAAAACTCATTTCTGCTCGTTCTAAAATATTTTCTTGAATTTGTTTAATAGTTTCTTCCTCTTTGTTTTCCAACATTATTCAGATGTTGGACATACTGAACTGTTCCTCTAATTAACTTCTCTCTCACATTTTCCTTCTCTTTGAATATTTGCTCTACTTTCTGTAGACTTTTACAGCCATATATTCCAACCTTTCTACTAAATTTTTTCTAAGAAATACCCTAGTAATCTCCCAGGTTGGGAGGTATCTTAAATTAGAATCTTCAGAGTTTTTATTTATTATACATTATTATATATAGTCCTCTATTATTATTATAGGATAATGAGAATATTTTAACTGATAAGCATAGAAACTTACTATAAATTTTGTCAACAAGGTGTTTAGATTTAGAACAAAGGAAAGAGAAAACCACTGCATTGTTCATTTGGCCTTCATGGCAGGACATCAAGTTCCATAACTTGAACAGAAAGCAAAGTCAAAGAGAAACTCAAACAAACCATGCAAATATCAACAAGAATAAAGCAGGTCAATATTGTCATCAGACAAAGTTCAAGGTAAAAAAAGAAAAAAAAGAATTAAAAAACCATGCACACAAATCTCTAAGCAAAATAAAAACGTATTTTGCATAGATAAAAGCTTGCATCCTAAAATGAAGATGTATAGTGTCAACTATTAATTTAAAGGCACTTACACTACATTTTCATTATTAAGTAACAAAAATAAATTAACTAAGTCAATGTTTCCCAAATTTCAGTCATTTGTATAGCACCTTCACAATATACTTAAAGTTTTGTTTCATCTTATGTACATTTTATTTATATAAAATGTAACATTATACTGCTGCTGGAGAGGGGAAATCAGGTTCATTGATAAATAGAAGGGGAAAATACAAATAAATTCTAAATTGTAGCTGAATTCTTCACCTGTGGATGAACTTTAGCCAAAGGCTTTCCCTCTGTTTTTACAAAAGATATTAGCAAGTGTTGGAGAAGTGTAAAATAAACATTTGCACATACACCTAAAAGACTCTTTTTACAAAATAGAGATCGAAAATGGGATAATGGCCAATGTTACTTAATGTTGCATTCCTGGGCCATGTACAGGTGGCAATATTGGTTTATATCACACCCTTGCAGAAACTCTGAACTAGACTTAAGTCAGGAAGTTGTGGTGAAAAAAAGGAAATACAAAATAAACCAAAAGAAAATAGGAAGAAATTAATAATCAAAAAAGCACTTTCAAACTAACAAGGAAAAAAGGAGTTGACATATATTGAGCCATTATTTGATCTCTAGAAAACACAAATTGTCATGGGAAATGTGAAATGAAGTGGGCCCCTTCCCTGACAAACTCCTTGAAATGACTACCTTTTCTCTACTTTGAGAAGTAGGCTCACCAGAAGTCACAGGAAATTAATAAGGTGAGAAAGATGGGTCCAAGAGGGCTAGAGCAACTAGTTGCAACTTTTTAAAAATTAATTTTATAAGTTCTATAAAGCCAGTGTGCAATATCCCCAGAAATTAAGAGGAACAGCAAACAAGGTAGAGCTGGTTCATTGGGCTTAGTGACACAGTGTGCCAACCCAGTAAAAGGCAACCAAATACCCCTGGGATAAATTGTAAACAGGGTTAAAGTGAGCAGGGAGCTACACATATGACTCCTTATATAAAGAATAAATGTAAATTGGTCTTGCTCTTCCTGAAGTAGGCAGAGACTTTGAATGGAAATGAAAATGAAGAATAAATGTAAAGTACTCCTCTCTTAGTAACATAGTACAACTATAACCACATTAGCAACCTTAAGTCTAGCCTGAATTTAAACCTAAGCAAGTCCCTTGAGTGTGGCAGTCAAAATCAGCTGAAATTCTGAAAATGGGACATAATGCTATGAATGTTGAACAAAAGATTTAATTTATAATCTAAGTTTTATACCATTTAATATTTCTGTTGCAGAAAGCTAAGAAAGAATACTGAAGAAAAGAACAAGAGCTAAAAAATATAGGAAGAGAAGGTTGCTAAAGTCTTCTGGGAAAGTTCTTTCTTATTTTTTGGGGACTGTTTCTGGAGAGACCCTCTTTCACTGAAAGTTATTACATGCAGATTCAAGGTTTGGAATTGCTGTAGCCATCTTGTCAAAATCTGAAGATGAAGCCTACACAAAGAAAAGGGCAGAATGAAGATAAGATAAGAGAGATAAAACTACAACAGTGAGATCATCTAGTCTGGAAACTGTTCTATCTGTGGATTTGTAACCAAGCAGGACCCTATGTGACCTTCCTGAGACAGAAGCGCTACCAATGTTCTCCACCTGCCTCTTGTTTTAGAAAAGCTCTAGTGTCCCAGGTTCCCCTGAGTTGCAAAAGTCTGGTTCAAGAATTAATGATTGAAAGAATGTGAACATGTAGTAACAAAAAATAGTAGTTGAGCTAGGACAACTGGTGACAATTTGAACAATAAATCAGGCATATAGCAGAATCTTTAGTTCTTCTCTGAAGGGTATAGATAGCAGTATCTGATGCACATTCCTGAGTTGTTTTACAGATACTAAAACCACCACCAGATGGAAGAAGCTAATGGCATGATGACCATGAGCATGTAGTTCCAAGACATGCTGGAGCCTGAGGATTGATAATGTTAATCCCTGTGACACTACCCTGTTACCTCACCATCAGTCAATCAGGGAATTGTGCATGAGCTGATCATGCACAATTCTCTGTGACTCCTCTCCCTCAGCTCCCCTTTAAAACCCCTTCCCTGAAACCCATCAGGGAGTTCGGGGGGTTTGAGCATTAGCTGCCCATACTCTTTGCTTGCTTGGTGCCTGCAATAAATGCTGCACTTCCCTTCACCACAACCCGTTGTCAGTAGATTGGCTTTACTGTGCACAGGTAAGCAGACACAAGTCCAGTTGGGTAACAGTTTTAGTTATGTGAGTCCATCTGGGCTGGATATCCAAGACAGCTCACTCACATGGCTGAGAATTGATGCTGGGTGCCAGCTGTGAGCTCAGCTAAGCTGTTGACTAGAATGCCTGCCTGTGGCCTCTCCAGCACAACTGTCTTAGGGCAGTCAAACTTTTTACATGGTGGCTGACTTAGCACAGGGTAAGTGTCTCAAAAGACTCATGGGGAAGTAGCACAGCCTTTTCTGACCTATCTTCAGCAGCACTCAGATTCTATTTGTTATCAGTGAGTCATAAGACCAGCCTAAATTAAAGGGGAAGATACTATTTAGACTCACCTGTGAAAAAGTCACACTGTAGAAAAGCAGATGGGATGGGAGATATTGCTGTTGGAAAATAAATTTTGCCACACCCATTTATTTATTTTTTTTAATTATTTTTAATCTTTCTGCAGTGCCAAGCTCCATTTCCTGAGAAATATTAATAATGATACAAAAAAAATCCCACTATGTGCCTGCAAAATAGTTAAGATTGTGGGTTAGTTGGATGATACTGGGCATCAATTTTCTCTTCTATAAATAGGAATAATAATAGGACCTACCTCATAGGGTTGTTCTCAGTGTTAAAAGAATTAATACATATAAGTGCTAGAAAATTTTCTAGATCATAATACGTATCAACAGGTGATTGTTAAAAGGGATTAAAATAGCCCATTTATAAAACATCTGTCAGTTAACATTTTAAGTTAAAATGTATGGTTGAAACAGAAGATACACTGAAAATAAAATGAAACAGAATTATCTAAAATAAAATGAGAAACATACATCAGGCAAATAACCACTATAAAACTGGCATAGAAAACAATATTTAAAAGAATTTAAAATAACAAGTAACAGAAATAAAGAGTGATGTTCCCAATGAAGAGAGACTACCTATAAAGAAATCATTGGAGCATTGTGTATAACAGCAAAAAATTACCTTTCATTAAAAACTGTATAAATAAAAAGTTTTACATTCATTCAATGAAATACTGTTAAGTTAAAAGATTATTAAGAAAATGACATAAATAAAATGTGCTAAATTCATGTGATGGAATACTATTAAGTAAAAACATCATGGCTAGGTGTTAAAAACAGAATCCGGTTATAGAACAGTAAAACTGTAAATTTTTAAAAACTGTTGTTTGCATACCAATATGCAAACTAAAAAATACACTGGTGAATATTATATCATAATAATGACAGTTTCTGGGAAGATGGGGAAGAAAATGCAACTCCATTATTAGTAATTTATTTTATTTTACAAAGGGTATGAAGCAAATATATCAAAATGCTAGCATTTCCTAGGAAATGAGAGTAATTATTAGTAAGTGCTTGTTTCTGTAGTTTTCTGTCAAACCGATGACAACGCTAACAATACTACCTTCACACTAAACTTTGGTGTGCTGTCTTATTCAGTGTTGTCTGTCTTTTAATGGTGGAAAGCATAACCATATGGGATGGACAGTTCATTGTTTTCTAAAACCATTCCACTGTCTTTTACTCTGAATTTTTTTTATTCTGAGCTTCTATCTTCTAAATAAATCTTGGTTTGTTTGACAGAGGGAGGAGATACTGAGATACAAAGAGGTGAGGGGGGTGGTTCTGGAATGTTTAGATGGTAGTTCAACTATTATGCTCTTTCATTTAAATTTTCAAATTTTATATATATACGAGTCAAGTTCGTAAGCCACAAAATAACAAACAGTGTTACCTAGAGGTTTTACAGAGACTAACTCTAAGAAGCTTGGCTCTGCAGGTCCTGGACTTTTTTTTTTTTTTTTTTTTTTTTTTGCGGTACGCGGGCCTCTCACTGTTGTGGCCTCTCCCGTTGTGGAGCACAGGCTCCGGACGCGCAGGCTCAGCGGCCATGGCTCACGGGCACAGCCGCTCCGCGGCATGTGGGATCCTCCCGGACCGGGGCACGAACCCGTGTCCCCTGCACCGGCAGGCGGACTCTCAACCACTGCGCCACCAGGGAAGCCCGGTCCTGGACTTTTGACTTCTGGACATCATCCAATGGTTCTCTTTCTTGATTAACTGTCATGTGGTTCCAAGCAGTTCAAAGAAGAAACAAGAGAAAAAATTGTGGTTCCTATGCAATTTTATATCTGTTCCTGCTTTCCTATCATCATCTATAAAAACAACATGCCTTTAATCTGAAAACATGTTATCAATGCAAAAGACTTGGAGAACCTGTATGCAAAAAATTAAAATTCCGAAATCACCTATGATTATGGACATCTTCCCCATTACATTTAAAAAGAGTTCCTAGAGTACCTACTAAGAAGAGAAAGGAAACTGTACAGACCTCAAAACAACAAGTTAAACGAACTGAGTAATTAGTGTTGGCTTTTTATGGATAATTATGATTTCATTCTCTATACTTTGTTTTCTAAAATGTCTGTACTTAAGAGGTAATCTGGAACAGATGAAAAAAGCAAATAGAAAATGTAATGTTTACATGGTAGCTAAATGAATAAGTAAATTCTCCTCTCTAGGCTACACCACCAACCAAATACTGACTCATTAGCTAATACCTCTCTGTTAGGCACTGTAACACAGTAAAACCAAACCAAACCAAATAAACACTGGTTCAACGACGCCACGAACCCCCTTTCGCATCATTCGTTTCCCAGGAATCCCAGGGCTCCACAGTGAGGAAGTTAAGCCCGCCCCTCACGCTTCATTGGCCATTGGCCACTGGTCCCGCCCCACAAGCTCGTCTTTGAAGCCGTTGATTGGATATGAGTGAGGACCGTGGAGGGGACTGGTACTGACAGCCGGTGCGGAGGCGTGGCCATATCCCCCGGAAGTTCTACCCGGACCGCCGCGCTATGGATCGCGCGCTACGGCTCCTCGCGCGTTCGCGTTTCCTCTCACGCGCTCCAGCTTCCGACCCCCGCCCTGGCCCCGGCCCGGCTGGCGCGGCACTCTTGCTGCTTCGGCCTCCGAACGTCGTTCGAATGGTGAGCTCGTGCCGCCCAACCGCCGTGGCCGCCCCGCGATGACCTTGAGGCCTCCCGCCTGCCGGCCCTAAGGTCCCGATACTCGGCTGCGTGTTGGAACTTCGCTGCCGGCCCGGGGCGCCTCCTCCCCCGGGGGAGCGCCCGGGAGGGGCGGCAGCAATTGGCGAGAGCCCTGTCGGGACTCCCCGACCCCGCCCCAGCCGCGCTCACTGCTTCGCCCCTGCCCACGGCGGCTGTCCTCGGAACGGTGCAGGGGTGGACGGTGTGAATTGGGGGCGGCGCCGGAATGGGACGGTGTCCGGAGGGGGCTGCTCCGCTTCTGCTTTTGATGGGCCCAGCTGGATCCAGCCCCTCTGAGCTAGCTTCTGGGGTCACAGCTCTGCAGGGAACTGTTCTTAGGCCTCCAGGCGGGTTGAAAGGTCTTGTGAACCTAAGAGATTTTACTTTTCATGAAATTGGCCATTTAGTTTGTTAGGCTGGTTTTCCCCACTTAACTTTTGTATAAACCCTGAAATGTGAAACAGGGGCAGAGTGTCCTGAAGTACTTTGGAGGAAATTACATGGACCATAACATAACTACAGCTGAATCAGCACTTTTTATTGAGAAAGACCTGCAAGGAACTTAAAGGTCCAATTTCAGGTTATGACACCCTGACTTACATGAGCCCTTTTGCGCTTTAGAGTGTCACCTTCGGTAATTTGGGCTTCAACAAGCATTAAATACGTATGCTCATATGTGTATTATCAGGAAAAGTTTGAGAAATAAATGCTAGTTTAGGAAGACTTACATTCTGCACTCTTCACTGCTGTATGAGCTTTCATTGAGAGAGATGTGATTTCAGACCCTAGTCTGCTACTCAGAGTTGGGATTTGTAGCAGGTAATATTTGTCCTCAGTGTCTGCCGGTAAAATGAAAATAATTACACATACTCATCAAGATTGCCCCTGTGAAAGTACTTTGAGTTTGGGATATGGTGAGTGCTTATTAAATGAATGCTTCCATCTAAGGTATTTCAAAGGCCCAAGACATTTTTCTGGGCTGTAAACTGTAAGATAATTTGATGACATCACTGTACTTGAAACTGCGAAATCAGGGGTGCTTTATATTTCTGCAACTCCCTGCTTGAATAATTTTAGTGCACTTTAGAGCCTTTTAAAAATTTGTTTTTCACTTATTTAGTGTTTTGTAAAAGGGAATAGAAGGCTGGAGAACTGACTCTATCCCGCTGTCAATGTCAAAAAAATAGCATTGCGTTGCATTTAATGTTGTAATGTTAGCTAACATCAGATGAGGATAGATTTTTTTTTTTATATAATCCCAAATACATCTTTTGCCCTCTGATCTTCTCAGCTCCAAAATCTCTGAGTTGATTTTATTAAAAGTTTTTCTTGTTGCTAGTGTTAAGAAATAAACTATATTCAATATCCTGTGACAAACCATAATGTAGAAGATTATGAAAAAGAATATATATGTATAACTGAGTCACTTTGCTGTATAGAAGAAATTAACACAATATTATAAATCAACTATACTTCAATAAAATTTTTTTAACAAAACAAAGAAATTCACATAACCCTAAATGCCCTGTTACCTTTTATCTCAATTAGGAACACAAGGAAGTTCATCCAACAGGAAGATTACATTGAATGCTCCCTGTGTGTAAAACAGTCACTATGGACACAGAGTTTAGAGACTACTGAGGCATATTAAATAAGCAAAGAAGTCATGCACAGTTAATAACACTGTGGTACCGAGGAGAAAAAGTACAGTGAGAGTGAGAATATATAATGGAGACCTGCTGTGAAACTGCCTTGGTAGCATGGTGGACAAGGAAGTCCTACATTTTTTAAAGTAACTTTATTTTATGATCTTCAGGATGGCTATAAAGTCTGGAAACATAGATAATATTCTGTGTTACAATGCAATATCAATAAACCATTTATTACATATTTGTCAGTATTTCAAGACTTAGTGGTCACCCTATATTTTAAGAACAGAAAGACTTTTTAAAAAGTCTGTTTAAAGGAACTGAAAGCCCAAACACAATGAAGTCAAATTTTGGATTTTTATCTCTTGAGATAGTCTTTTTGCCTAGGAAATGATTTGGATTTTCTTGAACACTGAAATATTCTTTTAAACCACCTTAGGATAAGAATCTGAAAGGCATTTTATATTTTCTTTAGGAGATACCATGGTTTAGTTAATGGTTATCTTACACATGCGTGGGGATATACTATAGGCCTGAAGCCTATATTTTTTTGGCTGGCCTTTCTGATTTAGACTGGCATGCAAATTTGGAGACCACGTCATCAATTCCTGAGGTTACCGGAATTAGTGGTTGGTAATAGCACTTGGTATTTCTAGGGCTAAATAGCAATCATACTATGGTGAACACTGGACACACTATTCATTCATGCTTCTCCAGGAGGGGAAGTGATTGTGAATAAACATGCATCTCCCAGGACATCAGGAAATTGCACATTTGTGCCTGCCCCATGCCTAGCTGGTTAACTCTTTAAACTTCTCCTAGAAATTCTGCTCTCTGAATTACAGGTTATAAAGAAATGGTTTTCAAAAACACTAGTTTTTTGTGACAATGGATTATATTATATGAATTAAAAACATTTAACAGATACCATCATGACATCATTTTTCATCAAAAGCACTGATAATTTTCCCATTAATTTAGGTGAGCAGCCCTCCTCTTCTTGCCCAAGCCACTGGGAAGAGGTGACATACATTATAATGTGGGAAGGTTTTGAAAATCATACATATGTTTTTCAGACTTCAGGTGGACTTATTAGTGGGTGGAGAAATCAATGTAGCGGGCAGTTAACAGCATTGGGTTTTTGACAGAATAGCATAGAATAGAAAATAGGCGTACAGGACAGATTTTTTCATGGAATTTTTATTTCAGGTTTGTGTGCATGTACATGTGTGTTTATGTACAATATAAAGGTTTTTTCTTCTGTAGGTCATTGGGAAGAACGTTTGAAGAGATTTGGCAGTTACCTGTTTCATTGTTCCTCTATCTGTGTATATGTGCTTGTCTAACAGACACCAGCCATAGGCATTGCCTCCACTGACAGAGCCTGGAGCCTTTCAGAGTATTTTACAGCATTGCTTCAGTTTCTGATCTACAGATTTGTGCAACCTATATATTTCCTGGGTTAAAAAAAGGGAGAACTTTCTGGTTTTTTGGAATACTTTATTAGCTGGCTAAGCTGCTACAATGTTTGTTGTTGGAAATTTGGGATGTTTATTTTTATTGCTGTAAGGACAAGAAGTATATTTTTTGAAGTGTTTACTGAGATTGTGATTTCAGCCACAATTGACATCTGCCATTTTTTAACGGTCAGTGTCAAGATCTAGAATTTGATGTAGACTGTTGTTTCTTGAGTTAGAATTTAAATTTTTCTAAAGTTTAAGCTTGAAGAACATAGGTAAAATTTATTCACTTAAATCTTTACAAAATACTTTGGATATGAGTTTTATCATTGCAACCTGTTATTTAGGTGACAACATTATTCCTGTTTTATGATGAAAATTTAATAATTTTGAACACAAAAAATGATGTTGTAAATTTAAGGAATCGAACTTGATTTCACAAATGACTGATGGAAACCAATATCCTTTCTTTGGAGCCAGTAACTATTTGCTGTCTTATAACAAGGTGATGGAGAGGAAGAAGAACCTAGCTCATGTGTCCAGTGCCACTGTTGTCATTGCTAATGTTATTGCACCAAAGTATATTTTAACATACAAGGATATTTACTTAGGATATTTAAAACAAAGATCATTATGCAAAATTTTTTTGTGCATTTGAGATATAAAACCCCAGCTGCAAGTTGGCATACGGTGGTGTCAGTGTAAGCACACTCTATTAGAGAAAAATCTAACTGTACATCTTCAGATCCTACAGGGTAGTGGTTGTTGTGGGCCAATCTGGAGTTACTTCCTCCATTTCTTGGTTTATGGAAGTGATAAAAAAGGGAATCCAAACAGCTTTTAGAATACGAAAGTCCAGGGTTTGAGTGTTTCAGGCCCTCCCTCTTGCTGTCTGGGTGATCTGCTGAGATTATTTAATCTTGTGCAGCCTCAGTGTCTCCTTCTTTAACATGGGGATGACCATAGTAAAATCTCCTAGGGTGGTTGTGAAATTCAAATAAGGTGATACCTAAAAAGTGTTTGCTACATAGCACAGTAAATGATTATTTTTATTGGCTTCTCCTTATTGGCTTCGACCAATCCTTTGCAGACTTTTTTTTTCCATTTTTATTGAAATGTAATTGACATACAACACTGTATAAGCTTAAGGTGTACAGCATAATTTGACTCACGTACATCATGAAATGATTGACACAATAAGTTTAGTAAACATGCATGATATCATATAGAGAATTAAAGAAATAGAACAAATTTTTTCTTTGTGATGAGAACTCCTAGGATTTACTCTTTTAACAACTTTCATATATAACGTACAGCAGTGATAATTATATTTATAATGTTGTACATTACATCCCTAGTACTTATTTATCTTGTAACTGGGAGTCTGTAACTCTTGACTGCCTTCATCCAATTCTGCCTAACCCCACCCTCTGCTTCTGGTAACCACAAATCTGATCTCTTTTTCTATGAGTTTGTTTGTTTGCTTGTTCGTTTTTGAAGTATAATTGACCTACAACACTATGTTAATTCCTGTTAAACAACATAGTGATTTTTTAAAGTTATTTATTTTATTGAAGTATAGTTGGTGTACAATATTATATAAATTACAGGTGTATAGTATAGTGACTCACAATTTTTTGTTATGCTCTATTTGTAGTTATTATAAAATATTGGCTATGTTCCCTGTTTTGTAAAATATAGCCTTGTACCTTATTTTACACATAATCGTTTGTACCTCTTAATTCCCTACCCCTGTATTGCCCCTTCCCTCTCTCCACTGGTAACTACTAGTTTGTTCTCTATATCTGTGAGTCTCCTTCCTTTCTTTTTTTTATATTTACTCATTTGTTGTATTTTTTAGATTCCATATGTAAGTCACATTTGTCTTTCTCTGTCTGATTTATTTCACTTAGCATAATACCCTCCAAGTCCATCCATGGTGTTGTAAATGGCAAAATTTCATTCTTTTTTACAGCTGAATAGTTTTCCTTTGTGTATATATACCATATCTTTATCCATTCATCTGTTGATGGACACTAAGGTTACTTCTGTATCTTGGCAATTGTAAATAATAGTGCTGTGAACATTGGTGTGCATGTATCTTTTTTTTTTTTTTTTTTTGCGGTACGCGGGCCTCTCACTGCTGTGGCCTCTCCCGTTGTGGAGCACAGGATCCGGACGCGCAGGCTCAGCGGCCATGGCTCACGGGCCCAGCCGCTCCGCGGCATGTGGGATCTTCCCGGACAGGGGCACGAACCCGTGTCCCCTGCATCGGCAGGCGGACTCTCAACCACCGTGCCACCAGGGAAGCCCCATGTATCTTTTTGAATTAGTGTTTTTGGTTTTTTCAGGTTTATACCCAGGAGTGGTATTGCTATGTAATATGGTAGTTCTATTTTTAGTTTTTTGAGAAACTTTTTTTCTACAGTGGGTGTACCAATTTACATTCCCACCAACAGTACATGAGGGTTCCCTTTTCTCCTCATCTTCACCAAAACTTGTTATTTGTTGTCTTTTTGATAATAGCCATTCTCACGGGTGTGAGGTGATAACTCTTGGTGGTTTGGATTTGCATTTCTCTGTTGATTAGTGATGTTGAGATCTTTTCATGTGCCTATTGGCCATCTGTATGTCTCCCTGGAAAAATGTCTATCTGGGTCCTCTACCCATTTTTTTAATTGGGTTTTTTGTTCTTTTGATGTTGAGTTATATGAGTCTTTCTATATTTTGGATATTAACCCCTTATCAGATATATTGTTTGCAAATATATTCTTCCATTCAGTAGATGGCCTTTTTGTTTTGTTGATAGTTTCCTTCACTGTGCAAAAGCTTTTTACTTTGATGTAGTCCCATTTGTTTTTTTGCTTTTGTGTCTTTTGTTTCCCTTGCCCAAGGAGTCATATACTAAAAAATTTTACCAAGACCCATGTCAAAGAACTTATTGCCTATGTTTTCTTCTGGAAGTTTTATGTAAGTTTTGGGTATTACATTTAAGTCTTTAATCGATTTTTTAATTTATTTTTGTGCATAGTGTGAGAGAGTAGTCCAGTTGGATTTTTTGCATGTAGCTGTCCAGTTTTTCCAGCACCATTTATTGAACAGGCTGTCTTTTCACCATTGTATATTTTACCTCCTTTGTCATGGATTAATTGCCCATATAAGTGTGGGTTCATTTCTGATCTCTATTCTGTTTCATTGACCTATATGTCTGTTTTTGTGCCAGTGCCATACTGTTTTGATTACTATAGCTTTGTAGTATAGTCTGAAATCAGGGAGCATGATACCCCCAGCTTTGGTCTTCTTTCTCAAGATTGTTTCAGCTGTTCAGGGTCTATTGTGTTTCCATACGAATTTTAAAATTATTTTTCTAGTTCTGTGGAAAATGCCATTGGTATTTTGATGGGGATTGCATTTAATCTGTAGATTGCCTTGCGTAGTATGGGCATTTTAAAATTATTAATTCTTCCAATCCATTTCTGTGTCATCTTTAGTTTCTTTCATCAGCGTCTTATAGTTTTTTGAGTACAGATCTTTTACCTCCTTAGTTAGATTTATTCCTAGGTATTTTATTCTTTCTTTATGAGATTGTACATGGGATTGTTTCCTTTTTCTCTTTCTAGTAGTTCATTGTTAGTGTATAGAAATGCAACAGATTTCTGTATATTAATTTTGTACCCTGCAACTTTACTGAATTCATTGATGAGCTCTAATAGTATTTTGGTGGTGTCTTTAGAGTTTTTATGTATAGTATCATGTCCTCTGCAAACAGTGACAGTTTTACTTCTTCCTTTCCCACTTGGATTCCTTTTCTTTTTCTTGTCTGATTGCTGTGGCTAGGACTTCCAATACTATCTTGATTAAATGTGATGACAGTGGGCATCCTTGTCTTGTTCCTGATCTTAGAGGAAATGCTTTCAGCTTTTCACTGTTGAGTATAATGTTAGCTGTGGGTTTGTGATATACAGCCTTTATTATGTTGAGGTATGTTCACTCTATACCCACTTTGTTAAGAATTTTTATCATAAATGGGTCTTGAATTTTGTCAGAAGCTTTTTCTGTATCTGTCAAGATGACTCTATGATTTTTGTTTTTCAGTTTGTTAATGTGGTATATCACATTGACTGATTTGTGGATATTGAACCATCCTTATATCCCTGGAATAAATCCTACTTGATCATGGTGTATGGTCCTTTTAATGTGTTGTCGAATTTTGTTTGCTACTATTTTGTCAAGGATTTTTGCATCTGTGTTCATGAGAGAGATTGGCCTGTAATTTTCTTTTTTTGTGCTTTGTCTGGTTTTGATGTCTGGGTGATGCTGGCCTTGTAGAATGAGTTCAAAAGCATTCCTTCCTCTGCAGTTTTTTGTAAAGATTTGAGAAGGATAGTTGCTACTCTTCTCTAAATGTTTGGTAGAATTTTTCTTGTGAAGACAGTTGGTCCTAGATTTTCGTTTGTTGTTGTTGTTAATTACTGATTTAATTTCATTACAGGTAATTGGTCTGTTCATATTTTCTATTTTTTCCTGGTTCAGTCTTGGGAGATTGTACATTTTAAGGAATTTGTCCATTTCTTAATGGCCATTTTATTGGTATATAATTGTTGGTAGTAATCTCTCATGTTTCTTTGTATTTCTGTGGTGTCAGTTGTAACTTCCTTTTCATTTCTGATTTTATTGATTTGAGCCCTCTCTCTTTTTCCTTTGAGTCTGGCTAAAGGTTTATCAATTTTGTTTATCTTTTCAAAGCACCAGTTCTTAGTTTCATTTATCTTTCATAATTTTTTGTCTCTATTTTATTTACTTCTGCTCTGATCTTTATGATTTCTTTCCATCTGTTGACTTTTGGGTTTTGTTCTTTTTCAGGTTCCTTTAGGTGTAAGGTTAGGTTGATTTTTGATTTTTCTTGTTTCCTGAGGTAGGTGTGTATTGCTATAAACTTCCCTCTTAGAACTGCTTTTCCTCTGTCCCATAAATTTTGCATCATTGTGTTTTCATTTCCATTTGTCTCTAGGTATTCTTTTATTTCATTAATGATCTGTTGGTTATTCAACTGCGTATTGTTTATCCTTCATGTGTTTGTGTTTTTTGCAATTTTTTTTCTTGTCATTGATTTCTAGACTCATGGCATTGTGGTCAGAAAAGTTGCTTGATATGATACCAGTTTTCTTATATTTACTAAGACTTGTTTTGTGGCCTAGCTTGTGATCTGTCCTGGAGAATGTTCCATGTGCATTTGAAAAGAATGTGTATTCTGCTGCTTTTGGATGGAATGTTCTATATAGAGCTATTAAGTCCATTTGGTCTAATGTGTCATTTAAGGCCAGTGTTTCCCTGTTAATTTTTTGTCTGGTGGATGATCTGTCCATTGATGTAAGTAGAATGTTAAAATCCCCTACTATTATTGTGTTCCTGTCATTTTCTCCCCTCGTGTTTGTTAATATTTGCTTTATATTTGTAGGTGATTCTGTGTTGGGTACATACATATTTACAATTGTTATATCTGCTTAGATTTATCCCATGCTCATTATGTAATAGGCTTCTTTGTTTGTTGTTGCAGTCTTTGTTATAAAATCTATTTTGTCTAATGTAAGTATTACTACCATGGCTTTCTTTTCATTTCCATTTGCATAGAATACCTTTTTTCATCCTGTCACTTTTAGTCTGTGTGTGTCTCAGGATCTGAAGTGAGTCTCTTGTAGGCAGTATATATATGAGTCTTGTTTCCATAACCATTCAGCCACTCTATATCTTTTGATTGGAGCATTTAGGCCATTTACATTTAAAGTAATTCTTGATATATATGTACTTACTGCCATTTTGTCCTTTGTTTTGGGGTTGTTTTTATAGTTCTTTTTGTTCCTTTTTTCTTACTTTGCTCTCTTCTCTTGTTATTTGATGACTGTCTTTAAATTACATTTGGATTCCTTTCTCTTTTTTGTGTATCGATTATTGATTTTGGTTTGTGGTTACCATGTGGTTTATATATTGCAGTGTGTGTGTGTGTGTGTGTGTGTGTGTGTGTGTGTGTGTGTATGATTATTTTCAGCTCCTGATCTTTTAAGTGCAAAAGCACTTTAAGAACCCTGCATTTTTATTTCCCCACACACACTTTTTCTGTTTCTGACATTGTATTTTACATCTTTTTGTCTTGTGTGCCCCTTAACTTCTTATTGTGGATATAGACAATTTTACTGGTTTTGCGTTTCAGCCTTCCTACTAGCTTTGTACATGACTGATTTACTACCTTTACTATATTTAGCCTTACCAATGAGATGTTTTTTTCATAATTTTCATACATCTAGTTGTGGCCTTTTTCTCTTAGAGAAACCCATTTAAAGGTGGTTTGGTAGTGCTGAACTCTTAGCTTTTTCTTGTCTGTAAAACTTTTGATCAGTCCATTTAAATCATAATGAAAGCCTTGCCTGTTGGAGTCTTCTGATTTAGGTTTCTCCCTTTCACCACTTTAAATATATCATGCACTCCTTTCAGGCCTGCAGAGTTTCTGCTGAAAACTCAGCTGAAATCCTTAAGTTAAGTACAATTACCTTGTACTTAACTTGTTGCTTTTCCCTTGCTGCTTTTAGTATTCTCTCTTTATCTTTAATTTTTGCCATTAATTAAAGTGTGTCTTGGTGTGGTCCTCTTTGGGTTGATCGTGTTTGGAACTCTGTGTGCTTCCCAGACCTGGATGTCCTTTCCCTTTCCCAGGTTAGGGACATTTTCAGCTATTATGTCTTCAAATATGTTCTCTGCCCCTTTCTCTCTGTCTTCTCCTTCTATGGCTCCTGTAATGTGAATGCCAGTACACTTGATGTTGTCTCTGAGGTCTCTTACACTGCCCATGTTTCTTTTCATCCTTTTTTCTTTTTCCTGTTCAATTTCAGTAATTTCCACTATTCTTTCAGCCCACTGAGCTGTTCCTCTCTGTCATCTAATCTACTGTTGATTCCTTCTAGTGTACTTTTTATTTCAGTTGTTGTATTCTTTAGCTCTCTTTGGTTGTTGGCTCAGGAGGTCTTAAGGCAGCTGGCCTGCTGGTGGGTGGAGCTGTGTCCCTGCGCTAATAAGCTGTATTCCAAAATGGTGCTTTCAAGAACTGATGTCCTTGTGGTAGAACAAGCTCCCATTAGTGGCTGCCCCCAGTGTGTAGGTTCCCAGTGTGAGCTCCAGTTGCCTCCTACCTCTCCGGGAGGCTCTCCAAGATCAGCAGGTATTCTTACCCAGGTTCCTTTCAAATTACTGCTTCTTCCCTGGGTCCCAGAGTGTGTGAAATTTTGTGTGCACCCTTTAAGAGTGGAGTTTCTATTTCCCACAGCCCTCTGGCCAAAAATGAGCCCTGCTAGCCTCCAAAGCCAAACTTTCAAGGGGCTCTTCTTCGCCCTGCTGGGGAGCCTGACATGGGGCCTGGACCCCTCGCTTCTTGGGGAGAACCTCAGCAATTGTAATAATCCTCCAGTTTGTGGGTCACCCCTCCTCTGGGGGTGGGGGGCAGTGGTAATAGGTTTTGACTTTATTGTGTCTTCCTCCCTCCTACCTGTTTTGCCGTGGTTCCTTTATATCTTTAGTTGTAGAAGGTCTTCTCTCTAATTTTCTAGCCTTACTCATCAATCATTGCTCTGTAGATGATTGTAGTTTTGGTGTGCCCATGAGAGGAGATGAGCTCAGAGTCTTCCTACTCTGCCATCTTGGCCACTCCCCTCCTCTGCAGACTTTTAGGCATAGAAAAAAAATGTACCTCATTGGATATACACCTGTATTTCTAACTAGGTACAAGGACACTTTTCTTTTCATGCAATCTAAAAGGCTTTATAATATATAAAGGGTTTTTAAATCTTTCTAGTCCCAGGGGATAACTACAAAATTAATTTTTTCTTATTCAGAGGACTGTTTACTAAAATAGGGTTACTTGGCTGGGTGTTTTTAAATCTTTTGAATCATCTGACCATGTTTATTTTATAATTAATGCAAGATGAACATTAATTAAAGTTCTGAGTATCTCTGATACTCTTAATCTCTTTAATGTAAAGTATCATATGTAAACTCTAGATTTGTATATTTTTTTTAAATTAGTGTAAGTTGATGTATTTAGTAGAGTCCTAGGTTCTCCATAAAAGGGATTTGGGGTCATGGGTTCCTATCCTGGGGAGTGGATTGGTTTCAAGATATAAACTCCTTAAAATCATATGTAAGATTTTACATATATGTATTTATGTTCATTCTTCTAGAGAGAAGATCCATAGTTTTCCTCATATTCTTAAAAGGTTCCAACACCCTGAAAAGGTTAAGAACTGATCTAGCCCATGTCCCCTTGTCTGTACATTTACTGTAACTTATAGATGAGAAAAGCTGACTTGCTGAAGGTGACACAGCTACCAGATGGTGGGCTGTCTCACTGCAAAGCCTGGACTGTTTTGTATGGCACTAAGCTACCTCTCATGCATAATATTTGTAGACCATAGTTGAGCTTTGTTTAAATATATAATTATAATATATATATATATAATACTTTCAAATTTTAAAGTATCATTCTTAACGTCATTTTCCAAAGTTCCCAGTAAAATACGCATTAACCTAAGTACATCAAAGCTTGACCAATAATAGGCATACTCCTGAATTGGAAAAGATTATTATTTTTATTTATCATTTGCATAGTGTATGAATTCTACAATCTGTCTTTAACACATGTATTAATAAATTTGTGTGACAAAAATTTCTCAAGAAAAAAGCTGGAAGTGGGGATAGTAGAATGAGAATCAAAATGGAATTTTTTTGTCTTTTTGGTACTTATTAAGGTTTCTTTACCTGTACATGATGTATTGTTTATATGATGTTATTGTTCTTGATACTTGGTTTCTTTTCAAGCTATAACAGTGTCTTGTCTTTATCTTTAGGCAAGCCAAAGTTCTTTTCGGATAGAATATGATACCTTTGGTGAACTCAAGGTCCCAAATGATAAGTATTATGGCGCCCAGACTGTGAGATCAACAATGAACTTTAAGATTGGAGGGGTGACAGAACGCATGCCAGTAAGTGGCTTTTTTGGAAATGTTGGCTTATTTTGGATGAACTAGGCATTATTCAGTGAGTCACCTTACCTTATAAATAAGTATTTTACAGAGTTAAAATGTAGAGTTATTAGAGAACTGGCTTTGTGAATAATAAGATGTTTCTCTCTCAGTAAAGTGTCAGAACTTTTTGAAGTTTAGTATACTAATATCTTGAGCTATGTATGACTTTGAGTATTTTGGATTTTTGATAGAACTAAGTGATTTGTCTTTCATTCTTGTTTGGATTTTTCATATTTTTACTAGAATTTTGCAGTTTGTAAGCATTTTTAATTTTGATACTTAATTTTTTAACTGATTATTTAAATGATTTAAAAGAAAACCAATTTTTCTTTAATATTATACTTTATCTATCTTGGCTTCAGTTTGTAGAAAAGTATACACAAATTCATAAAAATACTATTTGTCATGATGTCTGGCATATAATAGGTAATATATAAGTATTTGTTCACTGTTAACATGAATGATTTAATGATTAGAAAACTTTCTACCATATTTCATTAAATCCTTAGATTATAACTGATCCTCAATTAGAACTGATATGTACTACTAAGAAAGAAAAAGTCTGCCAATTAAAGTTGTGACATGTCATTGATTGTAGGATGCATCTTGATTTCAGGGATGTTAAAGTGTGAAAAGAATTGATGGAATATATTACATATCCTACTGGAGCCTAACTAGGGTATGAAAAATAGTCAGTGTAGGAATACAGGATAGGCTAGTAAGCCTAGAAGGAACCAGGCTTCATCTGGTGAGATACTGTTTAACATTTATCTTCTAAATATACTTTTTATCTTACAATAAATTTAACTTCCGTAGTTTAGCTAATTACTAAGGCTTCAAGACTGAATCTTGACAGGTTCATACAATTTCCCAAGAGGCAGCTGAATCTTCTTAGAAGAATCTCTCTGTTTTTGCCACCCACAGCCAGTTTAATGGTGAGGTAAACATAGGCTCAGACTACATGGTTGGGAGACAGAGGGTAGCAGATCCTAAAGTATTCTCATATAGTTCAACTCCTGGGATTAAAGAGATTAGTCTTAACCAGTATTGACTGGAGTAAGCATGGCTCATGTTTTGAATTTCCTGCTTCAACCAGCAAGGTGTGTGGTTCTGGGAGTGCATGATTGCTGCCACTGCTGCTGTCCTGGAGATAGAGAAGTTGTTTGGATTTGGACAGGTGTCTGTGAAACATGGATACATGGGTTATCGATTTTTCACATTTGGCTTCATCTGGATTAATTTCCTGAACTATGTTAAATGTAAAGCAGACTGTGTGCCTTAAACTAAGTAGTATGATTAAACCCAACCCTTTGTACCTCAGGTCCATAGGAAAATAAAACCAAAAAAGATTATGAACTGCTATGTGAGTAAATGAAGAATAATGAGACCCTTCTTTCATCTCCAATAATACATTTACTATTTTGTTTTAATAGTGTCCAGTGAAACTTTCTGCTGTGACCTTTGTTCATTTTCATGAGTCCACAAGCACTGTGGGATCAGTCACTCCATTCTAGTAGCCTGAGTTGATTGGCATTTGGTTGTGACTGTGGCTTGGTTGTGACTTTGGCAGTGGTTTAACCCACTGCAGTGTTCCTGTAGAAAATTAAATTCCCATTTTTTTTCATATGTAAAGTTTTAAAGCTTCTAATCTTTTGTGCCATATATCTCCATTTCATTTGGGTAAAACACTTGTAATGTTTTAATTTTGATTTCTTAAAATTCGAAGTAAAAATGTTCTGTTTTTCTTTCCTTTTGTTTGCCCTTCAGTTTATCCTCTGTGTGACCCAGGTTCAGTGTGTCTTACTCATTACTTTTTGTTGTTTTTCCACTTTTATTTTCCTCTAAGGACTATAGCTTCTCTTTTACAAATTTATCACTCTCTTCTTCACCCTTCCTTTCTTCCTTCTTTCTCATTCAAACCTGGTATGGTATCTAAATCACAGTCTATATTATTTACTTTGACAAGAACACATAATTTATTTATCTTGCGGAAAGTTACAGTACCCCAAGCCCAGTGTAGCCCTGCTTCCTGACCCAAGACTCATTTATCTTGTATTTCATTGAAACCTCATCAGATTTACTCAATTTATCCTTTTAAATTTTATGAGGTGCTTTGGAGTAGAAAGTGAAAAGATCTGAAAACTAAAAGGGTTTGATATGTGGTTATATATATCAGAAGCTATCACCTTTAAGTCTGTAGAACTCTGGGTTTTTAAAAAAAAATTATTCTGAGAGAAATGTCCAGTGATTTATTGAGTGTCAAGGCTTCACTGACTAAATAAAATATCATGTTTTTTGGCTTTGGGATGAAATGATACCCATTCAGTAACTGGGTATTTCATACTAATTAGCAGTTAAATATATTATTTCTTTTTATTATTTGTTTATCTAGTTGAGGTATAATTTACATATAACATTAGTTTCAGGTGTACAGCATAATGATTCGATATTTGTATACATTGCAGAATGATCACCACAGTAAGTCTAGTTACTAGTTACTAGTTACATGCCTAGTAACATCCATCACTATACGTAGTTACAAGAAAATTTTTTTTCTTGTGATGAGGACTTTTAAAATCTCTTTGCAACTTTCAAATATGCAATACAGTATTGTTAACTATAGTTACCATGCAATACATTGCATCCCCATGATTTATTTATTTTATAACTGGAAGTTTGTACCTATTGACCTCCTTTATACATTTTGTCCACCCCCTGCCCCTGGCAACCACCAGTGTGTTCTGTCTATGCGCTTGGTTTTCTGATTGTTGTTTGTTTTGCTTTTTAAATTCTACATATAAGTGGGATCATGTGGTATTTGTGTTTACCTGTCTGACTTATTTCACTTGGCGTAATGCCCTCAAGGTCCATCCATGTTGTCACAAATGACAAGATTTCATTCTTTTTTATGGCCAAGTAACATTACATTGTATTTTTTACCACATCTTCTTTATCCATTCATTCATTGATGGATACAGGTTATTTCCATATCATGGCTATTGTAAATAATGCTGCTATGAACATGGGGATGCATATATCTTTTCGAATTAGTGTTTTCATTTTCAAGTAAATACCCAGTAAATACCTGGAATTGCTGGATCAGACAGCAGACGTACTTCAGTTTTTTGAGGAACCTCCATACTGTTTTCCAAAGTGGCTGCACCAATTTACATTCCTCCCAACAGCGTACAATATTTGCCTTTTCTCCACATCCTCGCAAACACTTATTTGTTGTCTTTTTTTTTTTTAATTTTGGGAGTAGGAGTTTATTAATTTATTTATTTATATTTGCTGTGTTGGGTCTTCGTTTCTGTGAAAGGGCTTTCTCTAGTTGTGGCAAGCGGGGGCCACTCTTCATTACGGTGCGCCGGCCTCTCACTATCGCAGCCTCTCTTGTTGCGGAGCACAGGCTCAGTAGTTGTGGCTCACGGGCCTAGTTGCTCCACAGCGTGTGGGATCCTCCCAGACCAGGGCTCGAACCCGTGTCCCCTGCATTGGCAGGTGGACTCCCAACCACTGCGCCACCAGGGAAGCCCCTGTTGTCTTTTTGATAATAGCCATTCTAACAGCTGTGAGGTGGTATCTCATTGTGGTTTTGATTTGCATTTTTCTGGTGATTAGTGATGTTGAGCATCATTTCATGTATCTGTCAGCCATCTGTATATCTTCTTTGGAAAAATGTCTGTTTTCATCATCTGCCCATTTTTTAATCAGTTTGTTTTTTGCTACTGGGTAGTATGAGTTCTTTATATATTTTGAATGTTAACCCCTTATCAGATATATGATTTGCAATATTTCCGTTCAGTAGGTTGCATTTTCTTTCTTTTTTTTTTTTTTAAAGGCAGCAGACTCTTTATTTGATGTGGTTTTAAAATACATCAAAATCAAGTCCCTGGCTGTTCTGTATACCAAAAAGTTTTCAGCACACCTTCAAACAAATCTGGGCGGCCAGTTTGGGCCATAAGGGAAGCAGTTACAGGGACAGAAGGCAGCACCCCTCCTGGGGTTACCTCCTCTGTGCTGTGCAAGGTAATAGGGCTAGAGCACCAACTCAGCAGGCCTCGCCCTCCCCCATAGACACTAGGGCAGCTCCACTGGCCTTCTGGTCAGCCTTCCACAGGGCCACCATGATGGGGGTAGAGGAGGGGAAATAACCATCTTTACAGGCATAACATTCTCTTACAGAAAGTGCCTGAGCTCAGCCCATGGTCCAAAAACCTCACAGAAAACAAATTTTAAAAAGTACTGCTGACACCTCGTAGAATCTGGTGTACACAAAGCTCTCAGCTGGACAAGACCCTGAACGCAAATTACTGTCAGCAGATCCTCACCTGCTGTGGTCTCCTGCAGGAAAAGCTAGCAATCTAAGAACCCAATACACAACTCTTGGTCCTAAAACTGGGGCATAAGACCTGCCCCAGTGAGGAAGGAACTGGCCTTCACTCATGGATAGGCCACCTCTTCATCTGGCCCAGGACCCTGGCTGATGTGGGCAGCACCCAGGAGCCTGGGCTGAATTTGGAAAGCAGAGCACCTGTAGTGGTTGATAAGATTTGGTCAATGGAGAGGAAGAAGAAGGGGATCCCCATCCATAGCCTGGCCTGGATGCCTAGAGACAGATGGCTGGAGGTGAGAGCAGAGGTTGTACCTTGCACAGCTGGGACCACCTTGCTCACTGTAGCTCCATAGCAGCTAGACTTGGTTTCTGAGCATTGCTGTCCTGTGCGGCTGTGATTTCCCACACCACACTGGACTCCAACAGTCCCTTCCCTGCCAACATTAGGACTTTAAGAGGTAACTGAAGTGGGGCAGGCAATCATGTGGGCTACTGCAAGCCTTTCTGCTGGGGGCAGGCAGAAACTTATGCCTCTTCCCTGTGCTTCGTTAGCCCAGCAAACCCTGTATGGGATTGGCAGCTCTTATGTTCCTCAGCAGAGTAGAGTAGTATCCCCTCAGCCAGGGATGGCAGATAGGTCTCAACACTTATACTGGCTGCTGGGAGAATCTTGAGAAATGAGAATATATACCAGGGATTTAGCAGGAAATACTCTGAAGCAGATTAGTGGTACCTACCATGGGGGAAGAGGGGAAGTCATGTGCCATTCATTTGCCATCTCTGGTCTAAGTCCGAACATAATTCAGGAGTACTCTTCATGAACTTAATTATCTGAAGGATTTAAGTTAAGGGCTGAAAGAGTAGGCTATTTGTAAGATAATGAATCGACTTCAAGGAAATACAGGAAGAAGCAAAAACTCAAGCATCTGATTCATCTTGGTCTGTGGCTCCCTCAGGTACACTGAAGCTGAGCCCCAGATGGAGATGGAGTTACAGTACCCCAAGCCCAGTGTAGCCCTGCTTCCTGACCCAAGACTCATTCTGCTGTTCCAGAACATTGTTCTGTACAAAGATTGGCTAATACTCTGGCAAGTTTGCAGTTAGCAGGACTTTCAGAGTATAGGGTATCATGTATAAGGGGTGGGAGAGGGGGTAGAGAAGGAACAGACATAACTGTCTGCAGCCATTTTTGTGGATTTCTGAGGCTTAGTCAATGGCTGAGTCTCATTCTTATCCATAAGCTGTCAGACAAGACCTGGGGGCTCCCACATAAGAAGAAGTAAGATGTCAAGGAGGACATAGCTCTTATTATTTGGGCAACAAGATCAGAGCAAATCTCAAAAGATTGTACACTGCGGGTATGGGTATAGGAAGCAGAAACAGACTCATAAAGCCAAGGGGACAGTTGGGCCCAGGGCCCAGTAACTGCTGCATGGAGATAGTGGTGATGGCATCGGCAGTGGTCTCCCAAGATTGAAACCACAGGTAAGCTTGTGGCAAAGCCATCAGAAGCCCTTTCCTTTTTCTTACTCTAAACAATCTGATTTCATCAAGCAGGAAACCTCAGCCCCAACATGGCAAAGGTACCAGGTGGGGTGCTGAGGGGAGTGGGGCACTAGAGGCCAGGAACCCTGGCACCACCCCTAAAACACCCCTTCTTCCTCAGAAGATCCTCAATACAAACACTGTCACGTGCAAAACAAAAATAAAGGAAACAAAACAAAACCCAAAAACCTTTAGAAAAAATCCTTTGGGTGATCTCTTGTCAATCATTTGTGCAGGCTAGAGAGGCACCTGTGAATGATAAGGCTACTGCGAAACGTCATTGGCATGTTTGTCACTACCAGAGGGCAGAGGAAGTGGTGCCTGAGGGGCTCCCTAACAGCACATCATCCCACACAGAACATTCTCCAGGTCCCTTGTCCTAGGCAGGGAAGCAGTTTCATCGCTGGCTTTGAGCGCCCAATCAACACTCTGCCTGGCAACCCCTTTTCTAAGTCAAGAGAAGCAAAGGAGCTTCCAGGGAAGCTAGGAGAGCCAGAGCTGCCCAAGTCCTGCTAACAGGAGAAACACAGTCAAGGCCTGGGTGTGTCACCTGTCGCGAGCCCTGAAGGGCAGGGAAGGAGGGACTGAGCCTCAAATCGGGCAGCGAATCGCTCAAGTCGCTTGTCCTGCCAGCATACTGTGACAGCAGCTGCAGATGACAGCTCCGCTTTAAGACTCTTCAGCTCACAGAAGAGCCACTGACTTCATGTGTACACACCCCCATCTCCAAGGCAAGCCCATTTTACACTTACAGATATGAGTGTATGAGGTCTTGCCCATATGCTATATGTATGTAAAATTGACCCACAAAATCCAAAACTGCAGAGTCAGATGCCAGCTAGGTCAGAGCACCCTGGGCCTCAGTAGTGAGAGCCTCGCACAGGCCAGGCCTGGCTGGGCTGCTCGCTCCCTTCCCAGCATGCCCCTGGTGCAGGCTCCCTCAGCGGTGGTGAAGGTAGGCTCCTGAAGCCCCGTTTGGCCTGATGCTTCCGTGCTCAGTGCTCCAGGACAGCAAGGAGCTTCTGTGGCCCTTGGGGAGCTAGGTGCTTGGACCCTAGGCCCCTCAGCACCCTGTTCCTTGGAGGCATTGGCAGCCTCTGGCCTCCACACAGGGCCACTGTCAATGAGGGGGCCCTGGCTTCCAGCACTCAGGTCCTGCACCCTCCAGCTGCTGCATTTTCATTTTTTTGACGTTTGCTTTGCTGTGAAGAGGCTTTCTAGTTTGATGTAGTCCCATTTGTTTATTTTTGCTTTTGTTGCTTTTTCTTTTGGACTCCTCCAGAAAATCATTGCCAAGACTGATGTCAAGGAGCTTACTGCCTATATTTTCTTCTAGGAGTTTTATGGTTTCAGATCTTAATGTTCAAGTCTTTAATCCATTTTGAGTTCATTTTTATGTATGGTATAAGATAGTGGTCCAGTTTCATTCTTTTGCATGTGGCCAGTTTTCCCAGCACCATTTTGCTACCTTTATTTTATTTGCTACTTTTAGTTTTTTCTAAAGAGAAGGAAAACTTATAATGTAGCACGGGATCCAGTGAGGGGAAATAATGGTGTAGGCTGGTGAAATGGTTATCATTTGTTTTTAAATATATGAAATAAAAACATATACATTATAATGTCTTATAATAAATAGGACGAATGGTATATATGTGTGAATGTGTGTATATGTGTGTGTGAGGCATACATATATATCTATGAAAAGTCATTGTATTTGCTTTTGTTTGGTTCCCTAAACAAATAGATAAATGATGATTCTTGGTTTTTATATATCTATTTTTAATCTTTCTCTAGATCCTAAACATTTTAGGGTCATAATGTTACTTAAGTTATTGTTTTATGTACCTGCATAAGATAGTAATCTTAAACTTTCATGCCTTTTTTTGTACCTGCATTTTTTTTGTACCTGCATAAGATAGTAATCTTAAATTTTTGTACCTGCATAAGATGGTAATCTTAAACTTTCATGCTTAACTAAAATTGCAAATTTGAGATATTTTTCTGATTAACTCTAGATCCCAGTTATTAAAGCATTTGGCATCTTGAAGCGAGCAGCTGCTGAAGTAAACCAGGATTATGGTCTTGATCCAAAGATTGCTAATGCAATAATGAAGGCAGCAGATGAGGTAAGAGGTAATAAGTGTGTTTACTTAATGGCATCAGACCCATATTAACTGCTGGATAATGATAAGTGCTGACACGAGGAAAGGGGCACTGTGAATTCTTTAGTTAATGAGTTTCAGCATAGGATGGCAGCATTATTATTTGGTGAGGGTATTAATATGGTGCTTAAAATATTGTGGCAAATTTTCTGGGTGATTTTATACCTTTTATTTTTAATTTTCTTTACTTTTCCTTTTAATTTATATAGTTTAAAGAAAACTTGGAAGAGATACCCTTTGAACTTATATATTTGATTTCTTGTTTTATGTATAGATGATTCCTTTGAAAGCTAGTTGGTTATTTGATACTATGTGTGGAGAATGTAATTTCACTATGTCACTAATAACATAATTAATTGCTTACGCAATTAAAGATAAGCAGTCAGAGATAACAGTTTAAAAGCCCTGAATATAATGTTGTTCATTGCAGTACTATTTATTATAACAGCTGCTTATGTAAGTTATATTGTGAAGCCATGGAAATTTAGTTTTTTAAAGAATGTCATAGAACAAACCCTACCATATAAGAAGTGGGGAGGAAAGATTGCAAAATGCATGTATTTTATGATCCTAATTTTATTTAGAAAAAATGAACAGAAAAATATGTTTTTCTACATCTACATATATACTCCCATTGCTGAAAGTAGAGACTAGAAGGTGATGCCAAAATGCTAATCATCTTTATTTCTGAGGGTAGAACTGTGATGACTATTATACTTTTCTTAGTTCTCAGAATTTTTTACACTGATCACCTGTTATTTTTATACAACTAGGAAAAAAGTTTTACTTTAAAGTGAATCAGTTGTTTAAGGTAATAGATTTCTAAAGTGCATGCTGATTTTTTTTAAGCTAAAATCATTCCAGAAGGTGAAGTTAAGCACCCACTCTCTTAGAAAGCTTATAATCCAAAAATTAACAAATTAACTAAAAGGACAAAAATATGACAAAAATAAGGACAAATCTAGACCATATTTATGTCTATGCTTGGAGGTTGCTACTCATAGGACATGTGTGGGATGCAGTAGCTATTAGTGAGCTCACAGTGTTAAGTCACTCGTTCATTATCATGCTGACTCTGGCTGTAACATCTGTTGGATATTCCTGCTGAGTACCAACAGTAAATTTATCTAGACTTAACACATTTGCCAGCCTTAATGGGTGGGTGGGTCTGTCTGTATATTATTAGAGGGCAGTTGAGAAAAAGGAGAAAGATATCTTTGATTCAGTTTTCATTTGGAATCAGTGAAATTGTTATACCATTCACAATAGATAATCTTTCATCTTTTTTTTTTTTTAAATGTTGGGGGTAGGAGTTTATTAATTTTATTTATTTATTTTTGCTGTGTTGGGTCTTTGTTTCTGTGCGAGGGCTTTCTCCAGTTGTGGCAAGCGGGGGCCACTCGCTATCGCGACCTCTCTTGTTGCGGAGCATAGGCTCCAGATGCGCAGGCTCAGTAGTTGTGGCTCACAGGCCCAGTTGCTCCGCGGCACGTGGGATCCTCCCAGACCAGGGCTCGAACCCGTGTCCCATGCATTAGCAGGCAGACTCCCAACCACTGTGCCACCAGGGATGCCCCAATCTTTCACCTTTTAAAGTAGCAGTGGTTAGACTGCAGGAGCTTCAATTTGCTGGACAACCATGAACTATTTGGCACCATCACTAGCATATGAAAAAAGTGAATACCTTTAAAATAGTACTATAAATAGTACCAACTTAATCATATTTGATTTAAATAGCTAAATGAATATTTCTTATTTTTTAAAATTCATTTTGTAACATTTTGCTCTGCAGGTAGCTGAAGGTAAATTAAATGATCATTTTCCTCTCGTGGTATGGCAGACTGGATCAGGAACCCAGACAAATATGAATGTAAATGAAGTCATTAGCAATAGAGCAATTGAAATGCTAGGAGGTCAACTTGGCAGCAAGAAACCCGTGCATCCCAATGATCATGTTAATAAAAGCCAGGTCGGTATACGATCTTTTCTTTGTTATAACTTGAAAAGAATCCTGAGATTTTCCTTGTAAAATGGGCATTAACTTTTTTTTTATGAGGTTTTTTTTCTTTTTAAATTTATTTATTTTTGGCTGCATTGGGTCTTCATTACTATGCATGGGCTTCTCATTGCGGTGGCTTCTCTTGTTGCAGAGCACGGCTCTAGGGCGCAAAGGCTTCAGTAGTTGTGGCTCACGGGTTCTAGAGCACAGGCTCAGTAGTTGTGGTGCACGGGCTTAGTTGCTCCGCGGCATGTGGGATCTTCCCAGACCAGGGCTCGAACCTGTGTCCCCTGCATTGGCAGGAGGATTCTTAACCACTGTTCCACCAGGGAAGCCCCAGGCATTGACTTTTGACAGGGAGTGTTTATTCTGCTTATATTCTTTAATGGAAAGGACTTCTCCTTATTTCTTTTAGGAATCTTGAGTCTGTGTCTTAAATTTTCATAAAAAGCACCTTTAGGGAAAAAAAATCACTTTTAGGACACCTGAATTTAGTATATATGTATATTTTCGCTGTTTGATTTATATTTTAAAAACTCTTTCTTTTGAAATATAAAATTATTTATAAGAATTGCAAAGATACTTCAGAGTTCCTGTATACCCTTCAGCCAGCTACCCGTAATATTAAATATTTTACATAACCCTAGTACATTTGTCACACTAAGAAATTAACATTGGTACAATACTCTTAATTAAACAGGCTTTATTAGGATTTCCCTAGTTTTCTATTGATCTCCTTTTTCTCTTAACCAGGATCCAGTCCATGCTCCACATTGTATTTAGTCATCAGATCCCCTTAGTCTCCTCTAATCTATGAAAGCTTGTCTTTTGTCTTTGTGACTCTTGAAAGCAGTGGCCAGGTATTTTATAGAATGTCCCTCAATATGGGTTTGTCTGTTGTTTTCTCATGATTAGACTGAGACTGTGGATTTTTGGAAAGACTTATAGAAATGAAGGGCTCTTCTTGCATCGTATCAGGGGTACATGATAGCAACATGACTTGGTACTGGTGATGTTAACTTGAATCACTTGGTTAAGATGGTGTCTCCCTGGTTTCTCCATCTTCTATTCTCTATTTGGTAGAAGTAAGCCACTGTGTCCAGCCTATACTCCAGCTACTACACTTAAGCTCCACTTCCTAAACGGAAGAGTATCAAGAAATTTTTGGACATGTGTTAAGATTACCACAGAATTAATAGAGAACTTTGAGGCTATTCAAATAGCCTCTTTCTCCTTAAACTTTTGCCTATTCATTTTAACATTCATCAGTGGATCTTGCCAATAACAACTACATTAGTGTTTCAGTAGTGATTTTCTGTTTCCCTCATTCTTTCTACATTTATTAATTGAAATTTTTCTGTAAGGAATACTGTCTTCTCTCTCCCCTGACATTTATTTATTTAATCATTTATGTATATCAGTATGAATTCATTAATATTTTTTTCTTAAGGTTATAATCTAATATTTTTGATACTTATATTGCTACTCGTATTGTTGCCACAGAGCCACAGCTTGTTGGCTCCTGTGTCCTTTGGACATGCCACCATCCTTTTTCTTTTTTAAGGCACTGATTAATTTTTTGCACTATAAGATGCTCCAGGCTTCTCATCTTGTATTTTTCCTGCCCTAGCCCTCATAAGCACTTATTTTTCCAAAGAGCTCTTGGAGGATCTTATAACTTATTGGGAAGTGATATTTAAAAATCAAGATCTGGGTTCTGAGTATAATTTAATGTATTTTTAAGTAGTGAGGAAGTTTTTTCACATAAGTCCATTGTATGAAGGATTTTGCAAACCCAAGTCTCGCCTTTAAATGTGAGTTTATCTTTTTTTTTTTTTTTTTTTGTGGGCGGTACGCGGGCCTCTCACTGTTGTGGCCTCTCCCGTTGCGGAGCACAGGCTCCGGACGCGCAGGCTCAGCGGCCATGGCTCACGGGCCCAGCCGCTCCGCGGCACGTGGGATCTTCCCAGACCAGGGCACGAACCCACGTCCCCTGCATCGGCAGGCAGACTCTCAACCACTGCGCCACCAGGGAAGCCCGAGTTTATCTTTTACATACACTGAAGTCTGAAATCTACTTCAGAATAATCTAGTGTGTATGGTCAGATGGAGGAGTGAGGTGGAGTTATAGATGAAACAAGATTGGCTGTATGCTAATTGTTTGAATTCAGGTGGTAGATACATGAGTGTTCATTATACCATTCATCCTACTTTTGTAAGTAGTTTGATAATGTCCATAATACAAAGTTTAACAAATGAGTAATGAATATATTTTTTTAAATAGCATCGTAATTTAAAAGTATGGGTTTACAGTTGAGGAAAGAGCATGGAGTTTAGACTACCTGGTCAGGTCCCAGTTCTGCCAACCATAAAAATTTTGGCAAGTCACATAATTTCTTTGACAGTTTAGCTTTTCTATTTTTAAAGTGGTGACCTACCTCACAGAATTTTCCTCAAGTTTAGTAAAGGAAGAAGTGTTTGTGAAAGACTGTATGTGCTATTTAACTGTAAGATATTTTATTATTGCTATCCTTACATACATTTGCTAGTTGTACTTCTCTATGTCTTGCTGTCATTTCTTAGCAAGCAGATAGAGTAACGTATAATACATTCATTGTAGGTGGTATATGTAATATAGTCCTAAATACCTTCCACAAAGGAAATCAGGTTGCTTCTTATTTGATCCTAAGTGATTTGCCACAGGTAAATGTAATTGAGTACTAAATAGCCAAGTTTTGAGTAGTCATTTAGTGAGATTTTTAATTGAGGCATTCAAGTTTGGTTTATTTTTGCCTCTGATTTAACATTTTACATTTCTTTTGAAAATTTTCCAACAGAGCTCAAATGATACTTTTCCCACAGCAATGCATATTGCTGCTGCAGTAGAAGTTCATGAAGTACTGCTACCAGGACTACAGAAGCTACATGATGCCCTTGATGCAAAATCCAAAGAATTTGCCCAGATCATCAAAATTGGGCGTACTCATACACAGGATGCTGTTCCACTTACTCTTGGGCAGGTATATTGCGTGCAATTAGATTTGGTTCAATTGCGAGCTTGGTACAAATGGCCAGCATATTACCCTCTAAATCACACTGGTTTAAAAGACCAAATTTATAACAATTCAGTTCAGTGACAGATGATTCTGCATTAACCAGTCAGTAGTTTTTATTGGTATCCACTCAGAAGAGCAGAGCATACAGGCTATGAGCCAGACTCCACATCAGTCTACTTGAGTTCAAATCTTACTTTGCTATGTGCAAACTATTGGACCTTAGGAAAATTATTTAGCCTTTCTGTGCATCAGTTTTCTGAGCTGTAGAATGAGGAAAATATCTCTTTCATAGGATAGTTATGATGTTCAAATAAGCTGATTCATGTAGAGTGCTTAGAACCGTCCCTGACACATTATAAGCACATGTTGGTGTTAGCTGTCATCATCGTCTTCATCAGTATCATTATCATAATTTCTTCCATTGTCTCTCTTACTCAAAATTAGTAAGTTCTTTAAAAATTAATTTTAAAATGATTAAATGGGGCATATCTTACTCTTTACAGTTGTTTTGGCCACATGTAAAAGAGGTATTTCTCTCTTTTCCAAAATACCAGAAAGTATTTTTATGTTTCTTTATTGATACTTTAAAGAATGCCTAATAGTATACATTGCAAAGGAAATACAAGGAACAGTTTTTGTCTCAGTTAAGTTCACTCCAGTTTGGGAGGTAGGACATATGCAAATTCTATATCAAGTATCAAAAGATAGGTATCCAATAACAGTATTTTTGTAGAAATTCAGGTGAGGGAGAGAGTTTGGCTGCTGGTTATTTGGAAAGATTTCATTTGTAGTTTTGTTCAGATGACAGCAAACACTGAAAAAAAACTTGATCAATATACCTTAACTTTATCACGGAAGGAATGAGGAAAACTGGAAGTGATTAATTGACATACAGATGATATGACTAAACTGAGCTTGCTAAATTAAGTTGTTCCTTAGGCTGTATCTTATTTCTCTTTACATCATTGGCTCTTAGTACCATGCATAATTTCTAAGGAGATACAGTATATGTTTTTGAAACTTTTGAGTATCCCTCTGGATACTCCTTTTTGTGTGTGTTACATGTAGGAAAACCATTATATGCTAAAGTCTGGTTGGGCCATTTACTCAGCCTCCTATGTAAAATCATCATTCTTCGTATTATGACAGAAAGGTTTTTTTTCTCTTTGATTTTATCTTATCAGAAGCATTTATACTTGCTTTTATTGTAATTGTCTTTTGAGGTTTTTGAGTGCAGTTTTTTTCCTCAATAAAAATATATTCCTGAAGTGAATCCAGCTGGTGTATATGTAAGTGGTGTTAGATCAGATGGATCAGGTCTACCTGAAAGGAGTTGTATCTTCTAAAACATTTTCTTTAGAGCAGTGTGAAATCCTAGTACTAATCAAAATTATTCATGATTTTTCAGTGTTTTTAGGCAGGAAAAAAAGATTTAGTGTAACCCTATATCCCAGCTTGCTCAGTTGAGTTCTAGCTTATGCCTTCTGTCCTTACATAATTCTTGATAGGGCCCTTGCTATGTTCTAAACATGATGAATTCTGTGTTTACTTTACTTAAAGGATGTTATACTGTGGGAACCAGTGTGGCATTAATAGCAGAATTAAAATGCATCTTGAAGCTATAGTCTTAACTCTAACCTGTTACCTTCTTGTGCTGTTCAGTGAGTCACGTAGCTTCTTGAGTCCCTGTAAAACATCCTCAAATTCCATATCAGGTTTTTTAACTGAAATTGTACGGAGGATATTTCTATGTTTGCATTTTTCTTGAGGGGATTCAGTTTTTTTCTTTCTCAGAGTTGTTTGAGATACACCAAAAAGTAAATAATTTACAAATAAACCAATAATTTAATCTAGTAAAGTTTTTTTTTTAATGTCCTGTGTTGTTTTTCTTTGCTTTCTATGGAAAGACTAGTTTATAAATAGGCCACATGTTATCAGTGGCATTGTCTACCTGATAGGTTTATAAATTCTCTTTCTCTCCTATACTTTGTTTATTGTATGAATCAAATAATACAGTTACCACTTGAGTAGCTTCTAATTTTGTACCTGAAACGTGTTTTTTAAAAACTTGAATTTAATGTAGTTAGAGTAACTTGTATGCCATTAGAAAATTATATATTCTCACCTTAATTTCTTTTGCTTTTCAGGAATTTAGTGGTTATGTTCAACAAGTGAAATATGCAACAACAAGAATAAAAGGTGCCATGCCAAGAATCTATGAGCTCGCAGCTGGGGGCACTGCTGTCGGTACTGGTTTAAATACTAGAATTGGCTTTGCAGAAAAGGTTGCCGCAAAAGTGGCTGCACTCACAGGTAGGTGATAACACGGTTTATTACTCATTTCCATTATACTAGTCTGTATTTTTCTGGGTGTTTCTGCTTTGAATTCTTACAAATTTAAAGTTAGAAATAATATTTTCCCATCAAACATGTACTTTGTGTCTATTTCAGAAGTTGTAATGTTAACCTTTTGCTTTTTTAAAGTTTTCCATCTGTAAGTTCATACAGCATTAAAATCTGTCAGTGCTAATTTGCTTACTATCTGGTAGTATTCAATTATTTTCCATTTAAAGCTGTTTTGAATACTCATTTTCAAAGCAGGAGGAATCAACTGATGGTTGAGAAATTCATTTGAATGACAAATATGTTAGAGATTGACAGGCTTAATTTCTTTTTTTCCTATGGCATGCTGTGACATTTCTTTGAATTAATGACCTTTTTGAATTTTCTTTCCTTTAGTAGAGTACTGTGCTCTTGATAATGATAACTGTTATTAGAGCTATTATCTCCAGAAAACTCTTATTAAGATGCAGATATTACCAGAGAGTTAGGATACAGATAATTATACAATGCTTATTATTGCTTACTAGCAGAGATTTTTTTAAATCAAATTTTAATCAAGAAGAACTGTATTATGGGGTTTAGAATATGTAGATTTTTAAAAATTTGAACATGGGAGAGATTGAGAATGTCTAACTCATTCTGGCTCCCTAATCTCTCAGAGGACCTTGTGGGTCCTGGCTAGAGAAGAGAATAGAGCACCTAAAATAGGGGGAAAATTGTACTAGGAAAGGAGTGTGGAATAAAGCAGAGTGAATTTTACCTACTTTTCCTCTTTACTCAAGCGTAGTCAGGCATCAACACAGGTGTTTGCAGTAGGATAATGTTTTTTCTTTCAATATTTTATATTTCTTTCAACATTTATTGTACCTGTTCTTTTTATCTTTTAAGTGTGCTAACATCATCAGATTTTCTACCCCTTTAGGACTTCTTGAAGAAATGTAGACAAAGCTTGAGTCTTAAGCATTTTTTTCTGAAGTAAGATTTTTATTCTGTTCTTTTTTTGCTTTTCATATACTGGCACTTTCTGTTTAACTTGCTGATATTAGAAAAATGTTGAATTTTACCTGTTAACTCATATAGGTTATTATTTTTTCTTCAGGCTTGCCTTTCGTCACAGCTCCAAATAAATTTGAAGCTTTGGCTGCTCATGATGCTTTGGTTGAACTCAGTGGAGCCATGAACACGGCCGCTTGCAGTCTGATGAAGATTGCAAATGATATTCGTTTTCTGGGTTCTGGTCCTCGCTCAGGTCTGGGAGAACTGATTTTGCCTGAAAATGAACCAGGAAGCAGTATCATGCCAGGTAATCACATAGCTGGTAAATGTCAGAACTGGAACTTGACTAGAACCCAGGCATTCTCATCTACAAAGCATATCTGCTTTTGTTTTAACGTGATCTCAAAGTGGATAGGGACATGTGTGGTGCCCTTGTTTCACAATGTCTTTGTGGGCTGCTTTTGATCAGGACTTCTGGGGACATCACCCAACAATATAGGAGAAAAGAATTTTAGTTAGCAGCATGTATTTTGATTTCCACCTTAGAAAATATGTAATAGTTTTATCTTTCACAATCCAAAGCAAATAGAATTCTAAAACAGGCTGTTAAAGTGATCTGCATGGGATGAATAAAGATGAATTATATCAAATGCCTCTTATTTCATTTTTTGCTTTAGGTTTTGGCCAGTTAGGTAAGGGAGGCTCCACAAATATGGTTGGGGCCTTGCTTTATTATATGTCTTACTTTATTTAATGAAGTTGGATTTCCTTCTTTTCTTGATGTCTGGATTCCAGTAAGTCATTTGGTGGACTCACTTGATATTCATGGAATCCAGTGGAGAAGTGTGGGCAGTACTGTTAGATGAATGTAGCTGGGTGAACAGTGACATTTAAGGAGTGCCTAATGAGTTGACTTCAGACTGGAGGGATATCTTGGCAGCAAGCTGAAGGGCTGTGCCCTTTCACCACTTTACTGGTGACTGAGGGTGAAGGTAGAGAATATGTGTTGATCATATTAGCAGATAAAGTTGAAATAGCAGTACATCAGATGACAGAGCCTAGATTCATAAAGGACTCTGTAGTTGGACTAAAACTGACAAGAGTGAAAAAGAAAGACCTGACTACAGATTCTTTTAGATCTAGGCATGTGTAGAATGAGAAAAGATCTGATTTTAAAGTATGTCATGTTGAAAAATGACATGAGTTCAGTTGATTGCAAATTCAAGGTGATTACCTAAAAAAGAGAAATGCAGAGTCACAGATAAAGAACTAATCTTCCCACTGTGTTGCTTTGTACTTGTCAGAGGAATCAGGGATGTTCGGTTCAAACTTGAGCTTGTCAGAGGAGTGTTACAGGGTGGTAGGGTTCTGGAAACACAAATAGGAAAATTCCAGCTTAACATCAGTTTCCTCTGGGAAGCCTCTCAGATGTTGGTGAGGTGCTTCTTTTATAAGTATTCCCATAGCAGTCTGCACTTCTCTGTATTGACCCCTTATCTATTATAATTGTCAGTTCTCTCTCCCTCGCCTCCGAGTTCTGTGAGGGCAGGGGCTGCATCCTTCTTCCTCACTGTTGTATATTCAGTGCCTGGCTCCATAAATATTTCTAGAGTGCATGTAAGCCATGAAGGTGAAAAGAGCTATATTTACTGTGTAGTTGTAGGTACTCTACTTATTAGCCATTGCATGATTCAGAGTTTCTGGCTACATGGTTTGTTTCATTAAACAGCACTGATGGTTGGGACATTGCTTTATTATATGTCTTTATTTAATGAAGTTAGTTTTCCTTCTTCTCTTGGTTATTTGATATAAAACCTAATCTTAAACTCATATTTGAAGCCACAAGTGTGTTTGATGTGATTTCTCTCTTTGGCGGTTTTCTTGAAGGCAAGGTGAACCCCACCCAGTGTGAGGCACTGACCATGGTTGCAGCCCAGGTCATGGGCAATCATGTCGCCATTACCATTGGAGGCAGCAGTGGACATTTTGAGTTGAATGTTTTCAAGCCATTGATGGTAAGCTTTAAATTTGATTTTTAATGTCTTTAACCAAAAGCTAGTTGTCTTGGTTTCTGTCTTTCATTAAGGTTTCCTACAGTTCTTTAGGTACTTGGATAATATACCTAGCAGTTGGAAGTTAAACATATGTTAATGTTAGAAGACTAATCCTGTATATTTAATTAGGTGACTTTTAGCTTAAGTAATTGGTGGTTTGCTTTTTATAATAGGAAGAAAAATTCTGGAAGTAGGGTATAGGTTTCTTTCTTTTCCCTCACCACTGGGGATGCCAATTGTTAGAAATAAGTTCCAGTCTCCTCAGTTAAAAAAAAAAAAGAAACTCTCCTTCCAGCCTGTCTCCTTCTCATGCTGCTGCTTTCTTCCTCTCTCTGAATTCAGCCTTTTTAAAGAAATACCCACTCTCACTCTCATTTGCACTGCAGTCTGGCTTCCACCCCTGCACTTATGTTTGAATTGTTCTTGTAGCACTTGTGACCTCTTGAGTCCAGCAGACATGCCATGGCTCTCAACTAACATCTGACCTTGACTTGTTGCTCTTTGAAACACTCTTTGTCCTTGGTTTCTTCAGCACTTTCTCTCCAGTTCTCTTCCCTTTCTCAAGGCTTTCTTCCATTGGTTTTACTCTTCCACATACCTTGAAAACATTGTGTCCACTCAATCTATTCTTTTTCCTTCATCTTTCTGAAGACAGAACAAAATGGCATCATCTTTTATCCAGTTTCCCCAACTTCAGATAATGGAGCTATTATCATTTACAGTCCTTTATTTGTGTGAAGTGTTATATCTAAGTATATATTAGAGGCTTATTTCCAGTTTGTGTCTGGTGTAAAGTCTGATTTTAATTTAATAAGAATATGCAAATAACAAATATTAAGTGTATTCATTCAGTGTATTCATCAACTATTTATTGAGTACTAGTCTGTGTCAGGCACTGTACTCATTGCTAGTGATAGAACAATGAACAAGACAGATTTTTTTTTTTGCCCTTATGGAATGTACATTCTGGTGGAAAATAGAAAGAAGACAGACCAAAGCACAACTCAGACTGATAAAATTTTTTTTTAATTAATTAATTTATTTTTGGCTGCATTGGGTCTTTGTTGCTGTGCATGGGCTTTTTCTCTAGTTGTGGTGAGCAGGGGCTGCTCTTCATTGCAGGGTGCAGGCTCTAGGTGCACGGGCTTCAGTAATTGTGGCACATGGGCTTAGTAGTTGTGGCTTGCAGGCTCAGTAGTTGTGGTGCATGGGCTTAGTTGCTCCACAGCATGTGGGATCTTCCCGGACCAGGGCTTGAACTCGTGTCCCCTGCGTTGGCAGGCAGATTCTTAACCACTACGCCACCAGGGAAGCCCCAGACCGATAAGCATTTGCTTTCAGGTCAAATTCCAAACAGTTAACACCAGCTGCCTGGCAAATATATGTGCATAACAATAAGTGTCTTGCCAAATTTTTTTAAACAAAGGTCTGTTTTGTTTTTAATAGAAAATAAGTCAAGATAATCAACATTTGCCATATAATAAAGTCATTAATATCATTAAACCTTGAAGTTCTGTGTCTTCTACTAGAGGCCATTGTTGGGAGTCTGGTTTTCAGACCCTGGGATTTTAGACCACAGAGATTAGGATGTGGATATATATCTTAATATATATTGGAAATGTTAGCAGAAAGAAAAAAAACTGCTAAAACAAACTAATTGACTTTATACTGTTTTAAAATACTGTGTGAAAGGTTATTTTCAAGGGATTATGGAATATTTGTTTTGTTAAGCATAAAAAATGTGATCATTAAGAACTGAGAAGCCCTGATTTCACTGATTGCCTCAAGCTCACGCTAAACTTTTTTCTTTTTGAATTTTATTTTTTTCTACAGCAGCTTCTTATTAGTCATCCATTTTATACACATCAGTGTATACATGTCAATCCCAATCTCCCAATTCATCACACCACAACCCACTGCTGCTTTCCACCCTTGGTGTCCATACGTGTGGTCTCTACATCTGTGTCTCTATTTCTGCCCTGCAAACAGGTTCATCTGTACCATTTTTCTAGATTCCACATATATGCGTTAAAATATGATATTTGTTTTTCTCTTTCTGACTGACTTCACTCTGTAAGACAGTCTCTAGATTCATCCACGTCTCTACAAATAACCCAATTTCGTTCCTTTTTATGGATGAGTGATATTGCATTGTATATATGTACCACCTCTTCTTTATCCATTCGTCTGTCGATGGGCATTTAGGTTGCTTCCATGACCTGGCTATTGTAAATAGCGCAGCAATGAACATTGGGGTGCATGTGTCTTTTTGAATTATGGTTTTCTCAGGATATATGCCCAGTAGTGGGATTGCTGGGTCACATGGTAATTCTATTTTTAGATTTTTAAGGACCCTCCATACTGTTCTCCATAGTGGCTGTATCAATTAACATTCCCACCAACAGTGCAAGAGGGTTCCCTTTTCTCCACACCCTTTCCAGCATTTGTTGTTTGTAGATTTTCTGATGATGCCCCTTCTAACTGGTGTGAGGTGATACCTCATTGTAGTTTGACTTGCATTTCTGTAATAATTAGTGATGTTGAGCAGCTTTTAATGTGCTTCTTGGCCATCTGTATGTACTCTGGAGAAATGTATGTTTAGGTCTTCTGCCCGTTTTTTGATTGGGTTGTTTTTTTTAATATTGAGCTGCATGAGCTGTTTATATATTTTGGAGATTAATCCTTTGTTGATTCATTTGCAGATATTTTTTTCCCATTCTGAGGGTTGTCTCTTTGTCTTGTTTGTAGTTTCCTTTGCTTTGCAAAAGCTTTTAAGTTTCATTAGGTCCCATTTGCTTATTTTTGTTTTTATTTCCATTACTCTAGGAGGTGGATCAAAAAAGATCTTGCTGTGATTTATGTCAAAGAGTGTTCTTCCTATGTTTTCCTCTAAGAGTTTTATAGTGTCCGGTCTTACATTTAGGTCTCTAATCCATTTTGAGTTTATTTTTGTGTATGGTGTTACGGAGTGTTCTAATTTCATTCTTTTATATGTAGCTGTCCAGTTTTCCCAGCACCACTTATTGAAGAGACTGTCTTTTCTCCATTGTATATCCTTGCCTCCTTTGTCATAGATTAGTTGACCATAGGTGCGTGGGTTTATCTCTGGGCTTTCTATCCTGTTCCATTGATCTATATTTCTATTTTTGTGCCAGTACCATATTGTCTTGATTACTGTAGCTTTGTAGTATAGTTTGAAGTCAGGGAGTCTGATTCCTCCAGCTCCTTTTTATTCCCTCAAGACTGCTTTGGCTTTTCGGGGGTCTTTTGTGTCTCCATACAAATTTTAAGATTTTTTATTCTAGTTCTGTAAAAAATGCCATTGGTAATTTGATAGGGATTGCATTGAACCTGTAGATTGCTTTGGGTGGTATACTCATTTTCACAATATTGATTGTTGTTCTTTAACTTTTCTAGATCCTTGTTAAACATTTCTTGCATCTTCTCGATCTTTGCCTCCATTCTTTTTCCAAGGTCCTGGATCATCTTCACTATCATTATTCTGAATTCTTTTTCTGGAAGGTTGCCTCTCTCCACTTCATTTAGTTGTTTTTCTGGGGTTTTATCTTGTTCCTTCATCTGGTACATAGCCCTATGCCTTTTCATCTTGTGTATCTTTCTGTGAATGTGGTATTTGTTCCACAGGCTGCAGGATTGTAGTTCTTCTTGCTTCTGCTGTCTGCCTTCTGGTGGATGAGGCTGTCTAAGAGGCTTGTGCAAGTTTCCTGATAGGAGGGACTGGCGGTGGATAGAGCTGGCTGTTGCTTTGGTGCGCAGAGCTCAGTAAAACTTTATTCCACTTGCCTGCTGATGGGTGGGGCTGGGTTCCCTCCTTGTTGGTTGTTTGGCCTGAGGTGACCCAACACTTGAGCCTACCCAGGCTCTTTGGTGGGTGGGGCTAATGTTAGACTCTGGGAGGGCTCACTCCAAGGAGTACTTCCCAGACTTTCTGCCGCCAGTGTCCTTGTCCTCACAGTGACACACAGCCATCCCCCGCCTCTGCAGGGGACCCTCCAACACTAGCAGGTAGGTCTGGTTCAGTCTCTTATGGGGTCACTGCTCCTTCCCCTGAGTCCCAATGAGCACACTACTTTGTGTGTGCCCTCCAAGAGTGGAGTCTCTGTTTACCCCAGTCCTGTCAAAGTCCTACAATCAAATCCCGCTAGCCTTCAAAGTCTGATTCTCTAGAAATTCCTCCTCCTGTTGCCAGACCCCCAGGTTGGGAAGCCTGATGCGGGGCTCAGAACCTTCACTCCAGTGGGTGGACTTCTGTGGTATAAGTGTTCTCTAGTTTGTGAGTCACGCACCAGCAGTTACGGGATTTGATTTTATTGTGATTGCACCCCTCCTACCGTCTCATTGTGGCTTCTCCTTTGTCTTTGGATGTGGAGTATCTTTCTTGGTGAGCTCCAGTGTCTTCCTGTCGATGACTGTTCAGCAGTTAGTTGTGATTCTGGTGTTCTTGCAAGAGGGACTGAGAGCACGTCCTTCTACTCTGCCATCTTGAACCAATCTCCTCATGCTGAATTTCTAACCTCTGCATCTTTGTTTCTCTTCCTTCTGCATAGAAGATTCTTTTTCCGTCTCTGGCTATTTAAGTGCTCTCCATCAAATAAAACTTTATCAACTCCTACAACTGGAATTTATTTCTCCCTCTATGCTCTTTAACATTCCATACCTGTATTTTATAACACCACAGACTATCTTGTGTTTTATTTATTTGTATTCATGCCTTTATACCTCTTAAAAGGGCACTTCGGTGCCCTCAGATGTTTATAATTTCTTTCATATTTGTTTTCTTGGGTATGGTGCCTTACAGGTTGTAAGAGTGCTATATGTTAATTGTATTACATACTCATTTATGAATCGCAAATAATGTGTTATTGAACAAAGAAAAAAGTTAGGCTTAATAAGTTTGTCTCTCTCTCTTAGATTAAAAATGTGTTGCACTCAGCCAGACTGTTGGGGGATGCATCAGTTTCCTTCACAGAAAACTGTGTGGTGGGAATCCAGGCCAACACAGAAAGGATCAACAAGCTAATGAATGAGTCTCTAATGTTGGTGACAGCTCTTAATCCTCATATAGGTATGTGTTTAAAGAATAATAGTGTCATTTTGAATACAGTTAAAGGCTGAAAATTTTTTAAGAGACTACTGGATCAGTGTTTGTGAACGACAGATGTCTTTTGGACAATCTCTTAAGACATTTCACATTGTGTTGAAAGACGCTATATATATATAACCTTTATGGTATCATATTGCTTCCAAAATCTTGATTGATTATGCTTCATTTTACTTGAAATGTGCTATGTTCAGAAGTAGAACTTTAAACTTATTTTAATCTTAATGGAATTCAGATACTGTGGGACGCTAAATTCAGATATTAAGTGTCCTCTCAGTTTTTAATGTCACTAGGTGGCACTGGCTGATTAACAACACTGAATGAATTCGTTTTTCTACCTTCTCTAGATGCTATACTATACTTTGTTTTTGTTGTTTTATTCAACTCAGAAATGGATTAAATTAAAAGAAAAAGGGTTATGTATGCATAGCTTATAGGGAAACGGGGGAAATACAAATATTTTGTCTAAAACCATGGCTTTTGTGTTGCAAGCCTTTTCCAGATTTATAAATATTTCATTATGTAGATTCAAAAATGTTAGCTTGGATTATAGATTGACTAGTGATCCCCATTAAATACACTGTTTTGTCATGGATTTTGAGGCATTCATTGCATTGTTATAATGTGTTAAAAGCCTTTTCCCACCTTCTCCTTACTGCTGAGCTGAGGTTATTAACATATTCTTTGATTTTCTACATTAGAACAAGTTATGATGCAGTCATTTGGTGGGATATGATTACTGTTTTTAAACAGTCTTACTTCAATAATCCTGAACTTTCAAGGCTGATTTTATATTCTTGGCTTCATGTCAAGCTGTAATTTCAAGTCTTATAAAGTTAGAGCTCATATAACTGCTTCAGGTAGCTCAGAGCCCAATATGCTATCTGCTCTTTGGAATAGTATTAAGATTGACAGTAATACTGGGTTCTTTTGAAATAATTGTACATCAGCATTCAACTGGAGAGATATACAGAGGAACCCAAAGGCGTATGTGAGAAATGTTTCATCACATATATACTTCAGAATTTGTTACAGAAACATTTGGAGGTACTCCTAAAGCAGAATGATTGATGTCTTTCTTAGACAATTTAATGTGAGGTAAAGGCCATCCAAGGATAAGTAGGCAAACCACACCTTACTGGTTGACAAAGCATGAGCCTTACAACTCCACATCATGGGTTCTGTTTGTGCTTATATATAACAGGCTGATTGGTAATCATGTTTTGTGGGGCTTGAAGAAGAGAACTGAAAGGGTTAGCATAATGCATAGACTTTAATGTCATTATTAACATAAAAGTACAGAATGTCTAATATTAACCCCAAAGGTTTGACATGAGAATTCTTTCTCTCAAAGTTAGTCTGACCAGTAAATGCCCTTTTCAACATGCTTAGCATTCACAAATTAATTTTATTAACTATGTCCATAATATGTTTATAGGTAGATTAATTGCATACTACACATAACATCTTGTAGGTGGTTGATAATTGCACATGACACATAACGTGTTGCTTGGTCAATAATCATATTGCTTCAGCAGGCTTCTTCTCTCTGATCATAGTCCTCTAATCCTGGGTTGGTTTTTTCTGTTTTTTTTTTTTTCTCTTTCACTGGTTTCATTTTTGTTTTTTCCCTTCTTTCTGGTTTTTGCCTTCTTTTTTTGTTGTTGTTAACATTAAACCGAGATAACTTGCAGAATTGCCCTGCCCCTATCTTTATTAACTGTAAAAGCAAGTAACTTTGAAGTAAACAGTAGACCTGTGATCTCTTGCACAAGTATATATTTATACTAAAACTTGTACCCTTGTAATGTCTGGAAGGAGGCCAGGGCATGGAGTGCTGAACCAGAGAGAGATGTTGGAAGCAGCCCTGAAGGCTCATCTCTCAGAGCCCTGCCAGCCCTTCCCTCATTGTGGGAGGACTCTCCTCTCTTTTCCCTCTTAGAGCCCTTTACCATATAGTTCCTGGTTGTGCAGTCCTGTATTTTCTGTAGTGCTGCAGCACTGAGCTTGTTAATGCTTTGTTAGAAAGATAATTTTTCTGGTTAAGCATGCTATTGAAACAGCACATTTATACTAGTCAGATGTATACTTTTATCTCTTGGTGCCATTATATATGTGTGTGTGTGTGTGTGTGTGTGTGCGTGCGTGCGCGTGTGTGTTTGTGTATGTGTATACATATATATCGAGAGAGAGATGCATCTATGTGGATATATTTTCCGCCTTATGAAAATATCTGGGTTAGTGGGCAATTTTAATTTAGGGACAAATCTTGTAGAAAGGGAAGTATGTATTACTTCAGAAAAGTAAAGGTTTTAGTCCATCTAAGAAATGACAACTATCAAGATAATCCACTGCTAAATATTTTTAAGATTAAAAAATGTTTACTTAAGAGACCAGTAGCATTAAGTAAATAATAACGATTACCTTTTGCTTTAGAAAACCAAGTTTCACTATTAACTCCTACATCGCCTTTTAATTTTTTCTTTAGGGTATGACAAAGCAGCCAAGATTGCTAAGACCGCACACAAAAATGGATCGACCTTAAAGGCAACTGCTATTGAACTTGGCTATCTCACAGCAGAGCAGTTTGATGAGTGGGTAAAACCTAAGGACATGCTGGGTCCAAAGTGATTTAAATAAATTCATAATAAAAATTATTGTCATATAAAATAAAAAGTGAAACAGACTCCTTATATTTCTTAAACAAAAATGGATAAATGTGAAAGGAAACTGCTATTGAACTTGACTGTCTCTAGCAGAGCAGTTTGGTCAGTGTATAAAATGCCAGGACATGCTAGGTCCAAAATGAATTTTAAAAGTGTAAAATAAAATAATTAAATGTATAAAATCAAAAGGAAAACAGACTTATTTTTCTTTTATGTTAATTGACTCATATTATATAGTTGAATCTGTGAGTTTTGTGTATGGGTGTTTACCATTTCAAATGTTTTAAAAGAGCCATATCAGTTTTTAAAGAGTTGTAATTTTTTGGGGTGGTTTTTGTTTTAAAAAAATTCCCCTATAGTAAAAAAGTACTTGTTAGCTCATTCCCAAGTTAAGTCTTCAGACATCTTTTATTTTCCTGTGATTTGGGAGCATAAGCTGACCAAGCATTTGCCCTCCTAAGTGGGGTTGTGAGTGGTTTGTATGTGTGTACGCGTCATGCATACATGCATGCATATATATGGAATATATATATGTACACATATATAAGGAAATAGGATAGATTAACAAAATTAAAACATATATATCCTATGTGCTAATTACACAGACACACACACCTGATCTTATTTAAATTATCCTAGGAAGACTGAGTTAAGAATTATAGGACATGGATTAAAAAGGATAAGGGGTGCAAGCAGGAAGCTTGGAAAGAAAGGGAGGGTGTCACGGGAGTGAGTCTTGCCCATCATCTCTCTGTGCACCTCTCAGTGCGAGGATTTTTCAGCAGGAGTTCATTTGACACAACCTCAGGGAATTTTGAATTAGCAGTTCTAGGGAGATCCAGGTTAAGTTGATTTAAACCTGGAACTGAAGGCTTTGTTTAAAATAGACCCAACCTCAATTATGTAGGGAGTTGGAACAATTTGTTCTTTTTTCCCCTCCCACATGTATAATAAATAACAGGATTATGAAGAGAGTGATTCCCACTGGCTAAAGCATCTCATCTGTAAGTAGTACTCTATCAAGTGTGTTTAAAAAGAAAAAAAAAGGAATACTTACTCCTGATACTTATTCTTGGAAAATTAGGCTCATTAACACCAACTCTGCTGTGGTATTTAGAAGATAGCATATATAGCATTTTTAAAAAATAATTAAAATTCTAATATAATGTTCTATGTCAATTGTACCTCAATTTTTAAAAGTTGTATGAGTATTGTGATGAAAAATGAAATTATATTCTTACAAATAATCTCTTAAGCTTGAGTGGATATTCTTTTTTTATTGTAAAAGGGATTTCAAACCTTTTAATGGAGCCCATAGGATCTACTTTTAACCCATGCAGTATTGTTTTTGGCAGTGTTTTTCACATGGTGATGATGTGATGCTTGTGCAGTTTGATTTCCTGTAGCCTATTTTGTTTAAAAAAAAATTATTGGAAAAAATCATAAAACAAAATCAGATTGTGCCTGGAACTCAATAACCAAACTGGCAACTGTTCTATAGTTGTGGACCTGAATGATGTTTTGCCTGAGCAGGCATCCTCAATCTAAACAAGCTGTCATTGGAGGGCTCAACTAGAAACATAACCACTTATGTAATAAAGATAATAGCAAGTCAGGTTTGTAGCCTCAAACAGTCTTTGTACAGCTATCTGCTATATCCTAGCATATTATGAGCCATCATTGAATCCTTTGAGCTGACAGTCATCTTTGTGTGATGTTAGTGAAGTAAAACACTGGGCTTTATGGTGAAATCCTACATAAGTGTTTTAGGATTCCCTGTGAGAGGGTTGTACTGAAAATCAACTTCAGTATTTGTACACTGAGGACAGTGTTGTCTCATGGGACGTTTGGCAATGTCCAGAGACATTTTTGGTAGCACTGAGGAAGGAGTGCTGCTGGCATCTAGTGGGTGAAAGAGATGATGCTGAACATCCTATAATGCACAGGACAACCCCCAACAACAAAGAATTGTCCACCTCCACATATCAATAGTGGTGAGACAGAAACGTAAACCCCAAAGCTACTATCTCTGGAAATGCTCACTGTTTAGTTAGGCTTCACTGTTTGCTTGTGTGTATTTATATCCTGGCATTGCAGAGACTTTATTAATTGAAACCATGAGGTATCTTAGATGTGAGCATGAACAGAAAAGTGTTAATGAAACATTAAGTGATCACAGTGCTCATGGCTTGGAATGACCTACACCCAGCAGGGTATGCAAGGATTTGTGCTGGATAAACATAATGGGGGTGAGGGGCTGTCAAGTACTTGCGAAAACGCCAGGTAAATATGTTTCAAGATGGAGACGAAAACAATCCATTGATCCTTAGCAAACATGTAGAATGCCAAGGGGCTTACTTGAGCAAACACATTTCAGAGGAGGAAAGTCATGGGACTTACGAACAGATCAGTCTAGAACTACACCAAACTTGCCACACAGACGCAGCAGGGAAGTTCATAGAAAGCCACGGGCTAAATTTACTCATTTAACTGTTTCATTTGGTTGACAGCAAAAGTATATATTCACAAAAATTTATGAGAATATTTCATATTCAAGTATATTTTAAAGATCATATGCTTGAATATGGCTGTTATATCTCTTCAACTGTCCTATTGGTCTATAACTACAGCAGCAAGAAATCTTGGAGAGACAAATTTAATGTTTTTTTAAAAAGACAAGATTAAAACTGGTAAGCTAAAATGAATTAGTTTTTTTTTAAGCAAATTCATTAAATTGGCCATTTAGCAACTGACTTTTTGAGCAACTAACCTAGAGCTGCTTCCATCTGCAAGCTGGGTGAGATGAAAGAAGCTGCTGATCATTGTCTGCCATCTGTTTTGTCAAGAAGCAGAGCATCAAGATCACAGAACAACTGTGTGAAGCCAGGCAGATGAGGACATTGTCTTGGTATCTTCAGATTACCCTGGAGATAACCTGCTGACACTTTACCCTGCTCTTCAGGGCTTTCCACAAAAGACGTAACTATGGCTACCCAGCCACAGGCCAAGATGCTGAGTACCAAAGGAGCTCATTAAAATCTATTTGCTGTATTAGCATCAAACATATTCATAAGCCTATGGAATCCGGGATTGAGAAGACCTCTGTCCCTAGGATTAAGGGGTGGGAGATAATGAAATATGTTTCCTATATAAAACACCATACTCTAATAGACAATACTCCTTTCTAGGAACTTGTGGTCTGGGACTTCCCTGGCAGTCCAGTGGTTAAGACTTCACCTTCCAGTGCAGGGGGTGCAAGTTTGATCCCTGGTCAGGGAGCAAAGATCCCACATGGCTTACAGCCAAAAAAAACAAAACAGAAGCAATATTGTAACAAATTCAATAAAGACTTTAAAAATGGTCCACATAAAAAAAATCTTTAAAAAACAAAACTTGTGGTCAAGTGTGCATCATCTTGCCTCAGTCAGGTGAGAAAGGGGTTTAGAATGAAGAGTTTTTGATGAAAGCTACACATTGTCATCAGTAACTTGGGGCTAATTGTCATATCAAGACATTTAAACAAAGGTGAAATTTGAAGCTGTAAAAGAGAATGGCCAAGGAAAAGGCAAAAGGAAAATGAGAGGTAACCACTGAATGAGATAGATGTGGCCATGGAGGTTAAATTAGAATGGTTCAGTCTAGATGCTAAGGCAGGAGAAGGGGGAAGCTGGTAAATCCAGTGGAGTTCAATTTCACCTCAGCTGCTTACTAGTCATGTTCCTGGCCACCACTTTATGTCTATAAACCCATTTCCTTATCCCTAAAATGGAGTTATTGATAACATATTTCATACTTACAAAGTACCAAGTGCAATCCCTGCCTCAATTAGCTTTCTCGGTTTCCTTCCCTGAAGAGAATGGACAAAATTACTAAGTGTTAAACAGATTTTAAAAGGTAAAATTGGATTAGCCATTTTTTCCTTCAAGAAGACTGTTCAGCCATATAATTTATCATCCAAACTGGAACACTTTGTGTTCCAGAACAAAAGGAAGTGCTAAGCTAATTTAAATCGTATAATTTTTAAAAAATTTATTGACCAAAAAATTTTTATCATATTGGTGGACCTATAAATAATGCTACTCAAAAGTTAAGTTTAAAAATAGATTTTTCTCCAAAATACTAAAAACATTTATGAGTATGTGTGTACATTAAAAGGCAAAAATTTTAAACGATTATCTGAACAATAAAAATTAGAGAAGCAGGACTTCCCTGGTGGCGCAGTGGTTGGGAGTCCGCCTGCCGATGCAGTGGACCCGGTTCGTGCCCCGGTCCGGGAAGATCCCACATGCCGCGGAGCGGCTGGGCCTGTGAACCATGCCCGCTGAGCCTGCGCGTCTGGAGCCTGTGCGTCTGGAGCCTGTGCTCCACAACGGCAGAGGCCGCGGCAGTGAGAGGCCCGCGTACCGAAAAAAAAAAAAAAAAAATTAGAGAAGCAGAGTGACATCAACATCATGACTGGGTGAGATGCTCTCTTTATCTCTTCCCCTTCAATCTACAACCAGTAAAACATTAACAACTCAACAAAGATTCCTCTGCCCAACACACTGGGACACTGGAGAATTCCACATATCTGTACATCTAAAGGTGGCTAAACTGGAACACATAGAGGAGGTGGAACTGGAGGAATAGCAGAGGTGGTGCCTGCAATTGGGGCCCTCCGATTGCAGCAGCTGAGCCTACAGCCCCAGAAAACCTGGTAGCAGCAGGGGAGGCTGCACACACAACTCTGGTCTCCCAGCCACAGCAGTGCCCACAGTCACAGATAACTTGGCAGCAGTGGAAGCAAAACCTGTGCTCCCATCCCTCCAGCCGAGGAGGCACCCGAGAATCTGGTACCCCGCTCCCTGACCACACCAGTGCAGCCCATGAACCTGACAACACTGGACATGGCAGAAGTGCCCACAACCCAGGCAACCCCCCAACCCTCCACTCCTCCCTATAGTGGTGGAGCCTGTGGCTCAGGAAATTCCAGATGCGACATAAGCGCCCACCATCCTGGTACCCCAGGCAGTGATGCCAGAGACAACAGCAAGGCACAAATGACCCTGGAGCACAGCAACGACAATGAGGGCACTGAGCATCAACTCTGGCAAAGGCAGTGCGTGGAAAGTGCTGGCTCTCAAATATAGCTAGAAGTAGCTCAAGCAAGAGAAACCAAAAACTTGTGCTATAGCACCACCTTCTGGAAAACAAAAGAAAAGCCTCTAATTTCTAACCTGTTGAATCCTTAGACTCAAGGGGTTTTTTTGGTTTTTGGGGTTATTTTTGCGGTACGCGGGCCTTTCACTGCTGTGGCCTCTCCCGTTGTGGAGCACAGGCTCTGGACGCGTAGGCTCAGCGGCCATGCGTCACGGGCCTAGCCGCTCCGCGGCATGTGGGGTCTTCCCGGACCAGGACACAAACCCGCGTCCCCTGCATCGACAGGCGGACTCTCAACCACTGCGCCACCAGGGAGGCCCTAGACTCAAGTTTTAAAAAGATTTGTGTAAAGGTGTTCACTACTTCAAATGTGCCTGGGGGAGGGGGGCAAGATGGCGGAGGAGTAGGAGGACATGGAGTTCATCTCTCCCCACAGATGCATCAAGAATACATCTACAGGGCTTCCCTGATGGCGCAATGGTTGAGAGTCCGCCTGCCGATGCAGGGAACACGGGTTCGTGCCCCGGTCCGGGAAGATCCCACATGCCGCAGAGTGGCTGGGCCCGTGATCCATGGCCGCTGAGCCTGCGCGTCCAGAGCCTGTGCTCCTCAATGGGAGAGGCTACAGCAGTGAGAGGCCCGCGTACCACACACACAAAAAAAGAATACATCTGCAAATGGAACAAGTCTCATAGAGCACTGGCTGAACACTAGCAGAGGACCTCAGACACCTAAACGGACAAGAAAGATCCCCGCATAACTGGGTAGGATGAGAGAAAGAAGGGAAAAAGAGGAGAGGAAGTGGGACGGGAACGGCAGCCCTTTGGGGGGCAGCAGAAGGAAAGGAGAGGTTCCTGCATCCGGGGAGACCCCTCACCGGCGGCGAGATCAGATGGGACAGAAGGGGAGCTTTGGGGGCTCTTGCAAGACAATGCAGCACCAGGTCTGTGGCAGGACAGAATGAGACCTACACAGACAGTCCGTGCCCCAGCCTGAGATGTGTGTCCCCAGTGCAGACGGGGGCTGGGCGCTGGAACGAGGGGTTTGGGGAGCAAGCCCAGGGAGAGGACTGCTCTTGGTTTCGAGGAGACAGCCTGAGGGGATAGGAGTGAGGAAATCCGCAACCGGAGAGTGTGGAAGAAACCCGACTGCCGTGGAAGTAAAGCGGCATCGTTAAGTGACACGCAAGGGGCAGAGCTGCCATTACAGTCTTTCTCCCCATGCACTGGCCCCTGCCTCCCTGGCCACTAGGAGGGGCCCCCACCAAGGCGGCTTTCTCGCGCCTGTGACCTGATGCTAGGAAGGGCCCCTGCTGGGGCCTCTCTCTCACACCCACAACTGGGTGCTAGGAAGGGCTCCTGCTGAGGACAACTCTCTCATGCCAGTGGCCACTGGCTCCACCACATACCAGTCACTGCCAGGGCTCCAGCGACCCCAGCCACCATGGTGCCTCTGCACCCCCTCCTCACCGGGGTGGACTCCTGTGCTCCAAGGAAGCCTCAGGAGCAAACCCCTGTGGGTGGCCCACAGGTGGAGGTGGGACTGAAAACACAGCTGAGCCCCAGGGACCATGCAACTAAGGAAGAAAGTTTGAAATCTCTCCTCACAGCTGCACAAACTGCAAATTGGCACCTGTTCAACCGGCCTTGTAAACTTAGCACCTACAGAACACCTAAACAGACAACAAGTGCTCCTGCAGCCAAGACAGGCTTCGCTTTAGCAGCTATAGACTTTGTGAGCACATACACATGGGGGTTGGGCCAGGCTGGAGTTGAAGCTGCCCCATAGCATGCACAGCAGGTCCAGATCCATGATTACTGCAATTCTGGGACCTGACTTAGGTGGATCTATGCTGGTGGCCTGGTGAAAACAACATCTGAGAGACACCAGAGTCAATTGCTGGCATACCCACAGTTAAGGTGCGGCCTAGAGCAGTGCCAACAACAGTGTAATCTGAGAGCTCACACAACAGGTGAAAGGCACAGCCACAGGTGAACAGGTCCAGAGAAGGAATACTCAGTGGCTTCCCTCCCAGTGGGGGTGCTCCAATCCCACCTACCTCATACCGCAGATCAGATACACAGCTGAGAAACAGATCTGGGGGCATACTCCAACAAATAAGGAACAGATCCTACCTCTGACAGGGCAGCAATAACCACAGAGCAAAGGGTAGGCCATGCTCAATATCCAGTGCTGGCTCTGTTCACCGCAACATCAGTCACACCTCCTATAAAGGAGATAATGGCCAGCATACACTGAGGAAAGAGGTGGCAGACATCTATGGTTAAAAACAACCCTCACACCAAAAACTATTAAACCCAAACAGGCTACACAGGGAAGTTCCCACATAAAATAGCCCTCCAAGACAGTCTGAGGGTCTGGCATTGGGCAGAAGAAGCCCCAGAGCATTTAGCCTTGAAGGCCATCAGGGCTTGAGTGCATGAGCTCCACAGGGCAGGAGAAACAGAGACTCCACTCTTGGAGGGCACACATAAGATCTCATGTGCACTGGGATCTGGCACAAAGCAATAGTGCCATAGGAACCTGGGCTACACTTACCTAGGGGTCTTAAAGTGTCTCCTGGGAAGGTGAAGGTCGACTATTGCTCACTGTGAGCGCAAGGACACTGGTAGCAGAAGTCCCAGGGAATATTGATCAGAGTGAGATCTCCTGGAGGTCCACACTTCTCCACCAAGACCTGGCCCCACCCAACAAACTGCAGGCTCCAGAGCTGGAATGCCTCAATCCAGACAACCACCAAGATAGGAACACAGGCCCACCCATCAGAAGACAGGCTGCCTAAAGTGATACTGAGCTCACAGCCACCTCAAAACACACCCTTTGACATGGCCCTGCCCATCAGAGGGACAAGACCCAGCTCCACCCAAGAGACGGCAGGCACCAGTCCCTCCCACCAGGAGCCTGCACAAGCCCCTGGACCAACCTCATCTACCAGGGGACAGACACCAGAAGCAAGAGGAATTATGATCCTGCAGCCTGTGGAAAGGAGACCACAAACATAGAAAGTTAGACAAAATGAGATGACAGAGAAATATGTTGTAAATGAAGAAACAAGATAAAAACCCACAAGAACAACTAGATGAAGAAGAGATAGACAATCTATCTGAAAAAAGAATTCAGAGTAATGATAGTAAAGATGATCCAAAATCTCAGAAAAAGAGTGGAGGCACAGATGGAGAAGATACAAGAAATGTTTAACAAGGACCTAGAAGATTTAAAGAACAAACAAATAGAGATGAACAATACAATAACTGAAATGAAAAATACACTAGAAGGGATCAGTAACAGAATAACTGAGGCAGAAAAAGGAATAAGTGAGCTGGAAGACAGAGTGGTGCAAATCACTGCCACAACAGAATAAAGAAAAAGAAATGAGAGTCTCAGAGAATTTGGGACAATATTAAATGCACCAACGTTTGCATTATAGGGGTCCCCAAAGGAGAAGAGAAAGAGAAAGGGCCTGAGAAAATATTTGAAGATATTATAGCCAAAACCTTTCCCAAAATGAGAAAAGAAACATTCACTCAAGTCCAGGAAGTGCAGAGAATCCAATGCAGGATGAACCCAAGGAGGAACACACCGAAACACATATTAATCAAACTGACAAAAATTAAAGACAAAGGAAAAAATAGTAAAAGCAACAAGGGAAAAGCAACAAATAAAATACAAGGGAATCTCCATAAGGTTATCAGCTGATTTTTCAGCAGGTCAGAAGGGAGTGGCACAATGTATTTCGAGTGATGAAATGGAAAAACGTACAACCAAGAATACTCTACCCAGCAAGGCTCTCATTCGGATTCAAAGGAGAAACTGAAAGCTTTACAGAGAAGCAAAAGCTAAAAGAATGCAGCACCACCAAACCAGATTTACAACAAATGCTAAAAGAACTTCTCTAGGTGGGAAAGAGACCAGCAACGTAAAAAACATTGTACATACATAGACTGCTAAATCAAAACCTCATGAGATATGCAAACCCAAAAACTGCAATAGATACACACAAAGAAAGGAAAAGCAACCCAGACACAACACTAAAGATGGTCATTAAACCACAAGAGAAGAGAACAAAAGAGGAAGGGAAGAAAAAAGACCTACAAAAGCAAACACAAAACAATTAAGAAAATGGCAATAAGAACACACATATTGATAATTACCTTAAATGTAAATGGTTTGCTCCAACCAAAAGACACGGACTGGCTGAATGGGTACAAAAACAAGACCCATATATATGCTGTCTACAAGAGACCCACTTCAGACCTAGGGACACATACAGACTGACAGTGAGGGGATGGAGAAATATATTCCATGCAAATGAAAATCAAAAGAAAGCTAGAGTAGCCATTCTCATATCAGACAAAATAGACTTTAAAATAAAGACTGTTACAAGAGACAAGGAAGGACACTACATAATGATCAAGGGATCAATCCAAGAAGAAGATATAACAATTGTGAATATATATGCACCCAACATAGGAGCAGCTCAATATATGAGGCAAATGCTAACAGCCGTAAAAGGGGAAATTGACAGTAACACAATAATAGTGGGGGACTTTAATACACCACTTACACCAATGGACAGATCATCCAGACAGAAAGTTAATAAGGAAACAAATCCTTAAATGACACAGACCAGACAGACTAAACTGATATCTATAGGATATTCCATCCAAAAGCAGTGGAATACACTTTCTTCTCAAGTGCACACAGAATATTCTCCAGGATAGATCACATCAAGGCCCACAAATCAAGCCTCAGTAAACTTAAGAAAATTGAAATCATATCAAGCATCTTTTCCAACCACAAAGCTGTGAGATTAGAAATAAATTGCAGCATTATTTACAATAGCTAAGCTATGGAAACAACCTATGTGTCCATCAACAAATGAATGGATAAAAAAGGAGTAATACATAAATATACAATGAAATATTACTCAGCATAAACAAAGATGAAATCTTGCCATTTACATCAACATGGATGGACCTTGAAGATTAATACTCAGTGAATGCTTCACTAATGCTAAATGAAATAAATCAGACAGAGAAAGGCAAATACTGTGTGATTTCCCTCATATGTTGAATATTAAAAAATAATAATAAATAAAATAAATGAACAAACCAAAACAAACTAAAACAAACATGTAGATACAGAGAACACATTAGAGGTAGCCAGAGGGAAAGGGTCAGGGGAAGGGTGAAATGGTGATGGATGGAAACTAAATTTTTGGGTGAACATGCTGTACAGTATACAGAAGTAGAAATATAATGTTGCATACATGAAACATATAATATTATAAACCAGTTACTTCAATAACAAATTTTTAAAATAACAGAAGCAGAACTATTATTCATGGTACATATTAAAGTAATTTGATCAGTGTCTTATTATCTGTCTCTAATAAAGCATCACTTGTGTTTTCTAAAGAATGTATTTTTTTCCAATAGGGTCTCATTATTTTGAATTTTTCCACAAAATTGGCTATAATCTTTAAAGCTACATTTGTGGTGAAAAATTATAAACCTTTTACATTTTCAATTGACTCTTTGTAGACTACAATATTTTTAATTGAGCAACTAGTCGTTCTACAGCTGCTGATGTACCTGATAAGTTCAGAGCAAATTCTAAATGAAAGATACTTTAAGTACTATATTTTGTTTGTTTTGTTTTTCTTTTTTTTAACATCTTTATTGGAGTATAATTGTTTTACAATGGTGTGTTAGTTTCTGCTTTATAACAATGTGAATCAGTTATACATATACATATATCCCCATATCTCTTCCCTCTTGTGTCTCCCTCCCTCCCGCCCTCCCTATCCAACCCATCTAGATGGTCACAAATCACCGAACTGATGTCCCTGTGCTATGCAGCTGCTTCCCACTAGCTATCTATTTTACATTTGGTAGTGTATATATGTCCATGCCACTGTCTCACTTTGTCCCAGCTTACCCTTCCCCCTCCCCATATCCTCAAGTCCATTCTCTAGTAGGTCTGCGTCTTTATTCCCATCTTGCCCCTAGGTTCTTCATGACCATTTCTTTTTTGTTTTTTAGATTCCATATATATGTGCTAACATATGGTATTTGTTTTTCTCTTTCTGACTTACTTCACTCTGTATGACAGACTCTAGGTCCAACCACCTCAATACAAATAACTCAATTTCGTTTCTTTTTATGGCTGAGTAATATTCCATTGTATATATGTGCCACATCTTCTTTATCCATTCATTTGTTGAAGGACACTTAGGTTGTTTCCATGTCCTGGCTATTGTAAATAGAGCTGCAATGAACATTGTGGTACATGACTCTTTTTGAATTATGGTTTTCTCAGGGTATATGCCCAGTAGTGGGATTGCTGGGTCATCTGGTAGTTCTATTTTGAGTTTTTTAAGGAACCTCCATACTGTTCTCCATAGTGGCTGTATCAATATACATTCCCACCAACAGTACAAGAGGGTTCCCTTTTCTCCACACTCTCTCCAGCATTTATTGTTTGTAGATTTTTTGATGATGGCCATTCTGAGCGGTGTGAGATGATATCTCATTGTACTTTGGATTTGCATTTCTCTAATGATTAATGATATTGAGCATTCTTTCATGTGTTTGTTGGCAATCTGTATATCTTCTTTGGAGAAATGACTATTTAGGTCTCCTGCCCATTTTTGGATTGGGTTATCTTCTCAAAGTACCAGCTTTTAGTTTTATTGATCTTTGCTATCATTTCCTTCATTTCTTTTTCATTTATATCTAATCTGATCCTTTTGATTTCTTTCCTTATGCAACCTTTGGGGGATTTTTTTTGTTCTTCTTTCTCTAATTGCTTTAGGTGTAAGGTTAGGTTGTTTATTTGAGATGTTTCTTGTTTCTAAAGGTAGGATTGTATTGCTATAAACTTCCCTCTTAGAACTGCTTTTGCTGCATCCCACAGGTTTTGGGTCATCGTGATTTCATTGTCATTTGTTTCTAGGAAATTTTTGATTTCCACTTTGATTTCTTCAGTGATCTCTTGGTTATTAAGTAGTATATTGTTTAGCATCCATGTGCTTGTATTTTTTACACATTTTTTCCTGTAATTGATATCTAGTCTCATAGTGTTGTGGTTGGAAAAGATACTTGATATGATTTCAATTTTCTTAAATTTACCAAGGCTTGATTTGTGACCCAAGATATGATCTATCCTGGAGAATGTTCCATGAGCACTTGAAAAGAAAGTATATTCTGTTGTTTTTGTATGGAATGTCATATAAATATCAATTAAGTCCATCTTGTTTAATGTATCATTTAAAGCTTGTACTTCCTTATTTATTTTTATTTTGGATGATCTGTCCATTGGTGAAAGTGGGGTGTTAAAGTTCCCTACTATTATTGTGTTACTGTCGATTTCCCCTTTTATGGCTGTTAGTATTTGCCTTATGTCTTGAGGTGCTCCTATGTTGGGTGCATAAAGATCTACAATTGTTATATCTTCTTCTTGGATTGATCCCTTGATCATTAGGTAGTGTCCTTCTTTAACTCTTGTGACAATCTTTATTTTAAAGTCTATTTTGTCTTCTATGAGAATGGCTACTCCAGCTTTCTTTTGGTTTCCATTTGCATGGAATATCTTTTTCCATCCCCTTACTTTCAGTCTGTATGTGTCCCTAGGTCTGAGGTGGGTCTCTTGTAGACAGCATATATACAGGTCTTGTTTTTGTATCCATTCAGCCAATCTGTGTCTTTTGGTGGGAGCATTTAGTCCATTTACAATTAAGGTAATTATCGATATGTACGTTCCTATTCCCATTTTCTTAATTGTTTTGGGTTCGTTATTGCTCTTCTGCAGGACTGGTTCCTTCTGGGGGGCCCTAAGGAAGCCCGTGTTGCCTTGCCTTTTCCAGCTTCAGAGGCTGCCTTGCATTTCTTGGCTCACTGGCTCTTCCTTGCAATGCTCCATTGTCTTGCTTCTGTCCTCACATTTTCTACTACTCATTCTGGCAGGAATGACTACATCAAACACATCTTCCCTCTACCACTGAGTATTTTAAATTATTATTACAACACTGTCATGAACTACTGCATACTCTAAATTTTGGCCACTCTTTTACTTTTTTTCTTACATAAAGCAGTAGGGGAGAATTTGGAGGCAAAAGGGCAAGAACTTTTAGATATATACAGTTGATTCTCATTATTTGTGGCAGTTATGTTCTACAAAAGTCACAGCAAAGACTGATTTAGTGAATACTAAAGCACTGCTCCCATGAGAAATAGAAAGTTAGGATCTCACAAGCCCCTGGGCAACATATTTTCGTCAACTAATTAATATATAACCTTGTTTTATGTGTGTTTCTGTTTGAAAATCTCTTATTTAATGTATATAAGTTTGATTCATATATATATGAATATATGTATATATACATATGAATATATATGTGTATCTATGGTTGATTCATTAACACTGAACTCATGCCAACAGAGCTGTAACTCATGCCTGAACCAAGCTTATCTCATGCACATGCTTTCTCAGGAAGCCAAGTCACAGCCTTCTTGTGCTTGGGAATACTGGACAGCACTGTATTTGGGGGGCATTTTAAACAGCAAAGTGACCAACAAAAAGCATAAAAATGAGAAAAACATAGCACTAAATAGACCAAGAAAAGGACACTTGTTTACAGAATGAGAGCTAAAACAAGAAGGCCAAGCTTACCTTATTTGAACTCAGCTAGGAGCATGTGTGTCAAGCAACCCAAATTTTTCACCACTCTGCACATGTTCACAAATGGACCACAAAAGCACTATCAGTATAAATTTGGGGTTACAAATAAATTTTAGTGAGTAGGTGAACTACTCACTACTACTATTTGAACTACTACTATTCTATGGAATCTGTAAATAATTAAGATTGACTGTACTACAAAACACTTTTCTAGAAAAGTTGTACAAATTTTTACAACTAGTAATAATTGTATAGGGATAATATTTCAGCAAACAATGAGGGTTTTCATTTTAAAAATTGCCCAACTAACAGTTTCTTTTTTTGACGGTATCTCATCGTTGGTTTAAATTTCTTCTGTTACTACTGTAGTCAATTTTTTAACCCATTTACTAATTTGGTTTTTTGTTCCTGAACTTTGTTAATTTTTCTAATGGGTTTTAGTGTTTTTGTACAAATTTGAATGAGCTTTGTATGTATCTAGTTTATCAAGCTTTGATATAATGAATGTAAATATTTTTCCAGTTTTTCTGTTTGCCTGATAGCTGAATTTGTAGTATATTTTGACATGCAGGGATTTTTGCATTTTTTATGGAGCACTCAAATCTGTCAACTTTTCCCTTTGGCTGTTTCAAGATATTTGGAAGCAAAAGAAAGAGACAGGGGTATAATTTGAGGGACAAGGAGAATCCAGGGAAGTTTTATTTCAGTGTCTTTGCTCTTCTTCTTTCTCTCCTTCTCTCTTGCTCTCCCTCCCTCCATTTCTCCCTCCCTCCATCCCTCTCTCCCTCCATTCCTTCTTTCCTTCCCTCCTTCCTTTCCTTCTTTTTTTTTAAATGCTAAAACTTAAACTTTTTATTGACATAGAAGTAGATTTGAAAAGACACCAAAGATACAAGAGAAAAAGTGTTGGATGGAGTAAAGTCCCAGAAGAAACAAGAATGAATGTCATGGATAGTTTAGATTTGGCAAGAAATAGGACAGAGTTTATATTTTAAACTGGGGATACAGAAGTGAGGAGCAATTAAGGAGACCCAAGGAAAGGGATCTTATTCTTTTCTGGTGTCTCTATTCTTCAGAGGGCCTGGCACATGGTTGGTGGGTGCTCAACAAATCCTTCAGGGGTTGAAAGTTTAATGTGTTAGCCGGGTTATAATCAAGGACTCTCTCCCAAACCACATTTATAAAAAGATTGCAGCTTTACTGAGGTATAACACAATTTTTTTGTACTACAATGAGTCTTTTGTTTCTTTGAATACCATGCCTGCCAAGTAAATATTTGAAAGAGTATTTTATTGACTGAAGCAATACAATAGATGGGTGCATCCTCAGCTCATTGAGATGAAAAGTCTCAATCATTATCCCCTAAAATTTTCTTTAGAAACCAAGAATGAAAGGAAAAGACTGCTATTTAGTCTGTTCCTGCTCAATAAAAGATGGATAACTGCCTTTCCAGTCAAAAAACCTCACTTATAGGACTTTACTACTGTCCTGCAGACTGAATTGCTGAGAAAACCATCACCCAGAATTCTGTGGATCAAGCCAGATTGATTTATCACATCAACCATGTCCTGTACAGTATGCAAGGAGGATGGCAAAGGCTAGTTTAAATAAAACGTGTATGTCCTTGCAATTGTCAAACCAACCAGAAAAGATGATGAAAATAGTCACTTCCTCACAACAGTAGCAAAAGATGTGTTAATTTTCATTTTAATTTAAGCTATTCCTAATGTATTTCACAGTTTTGACAAGATGAGAAGTGCTTTGCACTTTGTCTTTTATTTTAATCATTAATCATGAAAATTATCAATATAACTTATGAATTTTGATTTTGGATTATGTATTTATATATGGTTCTATTTGATGTATGAATAAACACACAAAACAAAACTATGGATTTAGATTTATACTCTGTAGTTATTTTTTGGGAAGGGGGGTTGGAATTTAAACTGATCACTTTTTATTTTTAATTGAAGTATACTTGATTTACTATATTGTGTTAGTTTCAAGTGTAAGAAAAGGGATTCATTTATATATTTTTTTCAGATTATTTTGCATTATAGGTTATTATAAGATATTAAATATAGTTCCCTTTGCTATACAATAAATCCTTGCTGCTTATCTATTTTTATGTGTAATAGTTTATATCTGTTAATCCCATACTCCCAATTTATCTGCTCCTCTCCCTTTCCCCTTTGTTAACCATAAGTTTGTTTTCTATGTCTGGGGGTCTGTTTCTGTTTTGTATTATTTTTAGATTCCACATATAAATGACATCATATAATATTTGTCTTTCTCTGTCTTACTTCACTAAGTATAATATTCTTTAGGTCCATCTCTGTTGCTACAAATGGCAATACTTCATTCTTTATGGCTAATATTCCATTATATATATTTATATGCCATATTATATATATATGCCACGTCTTCTTAAGCCAGTCATCTGTTGATGGGCACTTGGGTTTTTTCCATGTCTTGGCTATCGTGAATAGTGCTGCTGTGAACATTGGGGTGCATGTGTCTTTTCAAATTAGAATTTTCATCTTTTCTGGACATATACCCAGGAGTGGGATTGCTGGGTCATATGGTAGTTCTATTTTTAGTTTTTTTAAGCAACATACCTACTGTTTTCCACAGTGACTGCACCAATTTACTTTCCCACCAACAGTGTAGGAGAGTTCCCTTTTCTCCACACCCTCTCTAGCATTTATTATTTGTGGACATTTTGCTGATAGCCTCTCTGACCCATGTGAGGTGATACTTCATTGTGGTTTTGATTTGTATTTCTCTAATTAGTGATGTTGAATATCTTTTCATGCGCCTATTGACAATCTGTTATGTCTTCTTTGGAGAAGTGTCTATTTAGGTCTGCCCATTTTTTGATTGGGTTATTTGTTTTTTGATACTGAATTGTATGTGTCGTTTGTATATTTTGGATATTAATTCCTTGTCAGTCACATTTTTGCAAATATTTTATCCCATTCAGTAGTTTGTGTTTTTGTTTTTGTTGATGGTTTCCTTTGCTGTGCAAAAGCTTTTAAGACCCATTTGTTTATTTTTGCTTTTATTTATTTTGCCTTGGGAGACTGATCTAAGAAAATATTGCTGTGATTTACATCAGAGAATGTTATATCTATGTTCATTTCTAGGAGTTTTATGGTGTCATGTCTTATATTTAGGTCTTTAAACCATTTTGAGTTTATTTTTGAATATGATGTGAGAGAGTGTGCTAACTTCATTGATTTACATGCAGCTGTCCAGCTTTCCCAACACCACTTGTTAAAGAGACAGTCTTTTCTCCATTGTATATTCTTGCCTCCTTTGTCACAGATTGGTTGCCCATAAAATTGTGGGTTTATTTCTGGGCTCTCTATTCTGTTCCATTGATCTATATGTCTGTTTCTGTGCCAATACCATGCTCTTTCGATTACTGTAGCTTTGTAGTATTGTCTGAAGTCTGGGAAGATTATGTCTCCAGCTTTGTTCTTTTCCCTCAGGATTGCTTTGGCAATTCTGGGTCTTTTCTGGTTCCATATAAATTTTAGAATTATTTGTTCTGTGAAAAATGTCATGGGTATTTTGATAGAGATTGCATTAAATCTATAAATTGCTGTTGGTAGTATGGCCATTACAATCCAAAAGCATGGGTTATCTTTCCATTTCTTTGAACTATCTTCAATTTCCTTTATCAAAGTTTTATAGTTCTCAGCATATAGGTTTTTCACTTCATTGGTTAAGTTTATTTCTAGGTATTTTATTTTTTGACTCAATTTTATTTATTTATTTATTTATTTATTTATTTATTTATTTATTATTATTTGCGGTACACGGGCCTCTCACTGTTGTGGTCTCTCCCGTTGCGGAGCACAGGCTCCAGACATGCAGGCTCAGCGGCGATGGCTCATGGGCCTAGCCACTCCGTGGCATGTGGGATCTTCCCAGACCGGGGCAGGAACCCATGTCCCCTGCAACGGCAAGTGGACTCTCAACCACTGCGCCACCAGGGAAGCCCTGACTCAATTTTAAATGGGAGTTTTTTTTACATTCTCTTTCTGATATTTCATTGTTAGTGTAAAGAAATGGATTTCTGTATGTTAATCTTGTATTCTGCTACATTGCTGAATTCATTTACTAGTTTTAATAGTATCTGTGTGGAGATTTTAGGGGTCTCTATATAAAGTATCATTAAACTAACCACATTTTTTATACCAAAATAATCTTAAATGAAATAGGATGAATTTCCATTCTACTGGGATGAGATGATAATAAACTAAATTCTGATTTTAATTATCTTTTGGTCATGTTTATAATTATTTAGATTCAATTTATTTAGCATATTTCTGCCTCGTTTTCTATTACATTGCTTCTAGGAATAAATTATTGTATATTTGCCAAAATGTAATTTTTGACTATAGTATTTATCTTGTATATCAAATTACAGACATATTTGAGCAAAAAGCAACTGTAACAGTGATCCTTACCCCAGTTGGTAGTGGGAGTGACACATTAGAATCTTTGGGGGAAGTTTAAAAAGTAAATCAATGTCTTACTCCATCCTCATGAATTAAATCAGTTTCTGAGGGAGGGCCCCAGGCATTGCCATTTTTGTAGAAAGCGTCCCAGGTGATTTTTATGTCTAGCCAGGATTGGTAACCACCAACCTATATAACACAATGGTATTTTTTTCCATATATAAATAAGCAATTCACTACATCCCAGATAAAATGTAGTCATTTTTAGTATGTCTAATGAATGCACATTGTGTAGTTCTTGTTATGACACTGTTTAAATCATCTGGGCAGGATTTCACATTATCAATTACTTATGTTATTTTAAATTCTCTAGTTATTTCTCCTTTATTTCCTTGAAGTCTTAAAGGGCCTTGATTATATGGGAGAAATTTTTCATTGCCATTTTATTTTATAACCAAACATTTTTCAAAAGTAATTTTTCTGTATTACTAACAGCCTTTTGGAGAGAATAGTAAAGTCACAGTTTCTTGGAATGTTGTGATACTTTCCCAAAATAAAAATTCCCCCTGCCCACCCACACACACACATGCACACACACACATAGCACATATTGTCTACTGCTATTCTTATTTTAACATAAGCAATATGTGACTTTATAAATTCATAATTGTTAGATGTAATTTTATTGAGATTCCTCACTGCCTATTTCAATACTCCCCAATCATAAATGAACATGCATTCCAAAAAATCATCCTAACTTTGTGAATACAATAAGTATATCACATAACATTTTCTCATTCTATATAACTCTACTTGTCATAGGATAGTAATAGTCAAACCTGAGCTGAAGACCAAGGTATTTGTGTCTAGTTTGCTGTGCTTAACTTCTCTTCATGGAACTTCTCTATTTCTCAATTATTTACACTGAAAAAATTGGATTAAAATCTTCCCATCATCTAATTTTTCCAGCTGTTTGAATGGCATCCTAGTGTTTTCCTCACTGACTACCCACTATTTTTATTTTACCTTATTTTATTGAGCTATTCATTTAGAACTATTTTAGACTTATAGAAAAGTTGAAAAAATAATACAAAAAGTTCCTTTATAGCTCTCATCCTCCTTCCCCTAATATTATCATCTTACGTAGTAGTACAATGATCAAGAACAGGAAATAAGCATTCATACAGTATTATTAACTAAACTATAACCTTTCTCACAAATTTCAGCAATTTCCCCATTATTATTCCTTCTCTGTTCCAGGATTCTATCTGATGTCCCAAACTGCACTTAGTTGTTAATTCCCTTTAGTTGCTTCCAGTCTTTAACAGTTTCTCAGTCTTTCCTTATCTTTTATGACCTTGACACTTTTAAAGTGTATTGACTATTTAAATTATAGAATATTCCTCAATTTGTATTCCTCTAATATTTTCTCATTTTGGGGATGAAATTATACAATTTTGACAAGAGTAACAAAGAATGATATGGTGTTCTTCTCAGTAACATCATATCAAGAGTTTCATGGTGTCTTCCCTAACATCTTTATTGGAGTATAATTACTTTACAATGGTGTGTTTGTTTCTGCTTTATAACAAAGTGAATCAGCTATATACATATACATATACCCCGATATCTCCTCCCTCTTGTGTCTCCCTCCCACCTTCCCGATCCTACCCATCTAGGTGGTCACAAAGCACCGAGCTGATCTCCCTGTGCTATGCAGATGCTTCCCACTAGCTACCTATTTTACATTTTGTAGCATATATATGTCAATGCCAGCTTACCTTTCCCCTCCCCACGTCCTCAAGTCCATTCTCTTTGTCTGCGTCTTTATTCCTGTCCTGTTCCTAGGTTCCTCAGAAAGTTTGTTTTTTTTTTTTAGATGCCATATGTGTTAGGATACAGTATTTGTTTTCCTCTTTCTGACTTACTTCACGCTATATGACAGACTCTGTCTATCCACCTCACTACAAATAACTAAATTTCATTTCTGTTTATGGCTGAGTAATATTCCATTGTATATATGTGTCAATTCTTCTTTATTCATCTGTCGATGGACACTTAGATTGCTTCCAGTCCTGGCTATTTATTGTAAATAGAGCTGCAATGAACATTGTGGTACATGACTGTTTTTGAATGATGGTTTTCTCAGGGTATATGCCCAGTAGTGGGATTGCTGGGTCGTATGGTAATTCTATTTTTAGTTTTTAAAGAACCTCTATACTGTTCTCCACAGTGACTGTATCAATATACATTCCCACCAACAGTGCAACAGGGTACCCTTTTCTCCACACCTTCTCCAGCATTTATTGTTTGCAGATTTTTTGATGATGGTCATTCTAACTGGTGTGAGGTGATACCTCATTGTGGTTTTGATTTGCATTTCTCTAATGATTAGTAATGTTGAGCATCTTTTCATGTGTTTGCTGGCAATCTGTATATCTTCTTTGGAGAAATGTCTATTTAGGTCTTCTTCCTATTTTTTAATTCCGTTTTTTGTTTTTATGATATCAAGCTGCATGAGCTACTTGTAAATTTTGGAGATTAATCCTTTGTCAGTTGCTACATTTGCAAATATTTTCGTCACTGTGAGGGTTGTCTTTTCGTCTTGTTCATGGTTTCCTTCACTGTGCAAAAGCTTTTAAGTTTCATTAGGTCCCATTTGTTTATTTTTGTTCTTATTTCCATATCTTTAGGAGGTGGGTCAAAAAGGGTCTTGCTGTTATTTATGTCATAGAGTGTTCTGCCTATGTTTTCCTCTAAGAGTTTTATAGTATCTAGCCTTATATTTAGGTCTTTAATGTATTTTGAGTTTATTTTTGTGTATGGTGTTAGGGAGTGTTCTAATTTCATTCTTTTACATGTAGCTTTCCAGTTTTCCAAGCACCACTTATTGAAGAGGCTGTCTTTTCTCTACTGTATATCCTTGCCTCTTTATCAAAAATAAGGTAACCATATGTATGTGGGTTTATCTCTGGGCTTTCTATCCTGTTCCATTCATCTATATTTCTGTTTTTGTGCCAGTGTCATACTGTCTTGATTACTGTAACATTGTAGTATAGTCTGAAGTCAGGGAGCCTGATCCCTCCAGCTCCGTTTTTCTTTCTCAAGATTGCTTTGGCTATTCGGGGTCTTTTGTGTTTCCATGCAAATTGTGAGATTTTTTTGTTCTAGCTCTGTGAAAAATGTCAGTGGTAGTTTGATAAGGATTGCATTGAATCTGTAGATTGCTTTGGGTAGTAGAGTCATTTTCACAATGTTGATTCTTCCAATCCAAGAACATGATATATCTCTCCATCTGTTTGTATTATCTTTTATTTCTTTAATCAGTCTTATAATTTTCGGCATACAGGTCTTTAGTCTTCTTAGGTAGTTTTATTCCTAGATATTTTATTCTTTTTGTTGCAATGGTAAATGGGAGTTTTTTCTTAATTTCACTTTCAGAGTTTTCATCATTAATGTATAGGAATGCAAGAGATTGTGCATTAATTTTGTATCCTGCTACATTACCAAATTCATTGATTAGCTCTAGTAGTTTTCTGGTGGCATCTTTAGGATTCTCTATGTATAGTATCATGTCATCTGCAAAACAGTGACAGATTTACTTCTTCTTTTCTGATTTGGATTCCTTTTATTTCTTTTTCTTCTCTGATTGCTGTGGCTAATACTTCCAAAACTATGTTGGAAAATAGTGGTGAGAGTGGGCTACCTTGTCTTTTCCTGATCTTAGTGGAAATGGTTTCAGTTTTTCACCATTGAGGACAAAGCTGACTGTGGGTTTGTCATATATGGCCTTTATTATGTTGAGGTAAGTTCCCTCTATGCCTGCTTTCTGGAGGGTTTTTATCATAAATGGGTGTTGAATTTTGTCAAAAACTTTCCCAGCATCTATTGAGATGATCATATGGTTTTTCTCCTTCAATTTATTAATATGGTGTATCACATTGATTTATTTGCGTATATTGAAGAATCCTTACATTCCTGGAGTAAACTCCACTTGATCATGGTGTGTGATCCTTTTAATGTACTTTTGGATTCTGTTTGCTAGTATTTTGTTGAGGATTTTTGCATCTATGTTCATCAGTGATATTGGCCTGTAGTTTTCTTTCTTTGTGACATCTTTGTGTGGTTTTGGTATCAGGGTGATGGTGGCCTCACAGAATGAGTTTGGGAGTGTTCCTCTCTCTGCTTTATTTTGGAAGAGTTTGAGAAGGATAGGTATTATCTCTTCTCTAAACGTTTGATAGAATTCGGCTGTGAAGCCATCTCGTCCTGGGCTTTTGTTTCTTGGAAGATTTTTAATCACAGTTTCAATGTCAGTGCTTGTGATTGGTCTGTTCATATTTTCTATTTCTTCCTGGTTCAGTCCCAGAAGGTTGAGCTTTTCTAAGAATTTGTCCATGTCTTCGATATTGTCCATTCTATTGGTATATAGTTGCTTGTAGTAATCTCTCATGATCCTTTGTATTTCTGCAGTGTCAGTTGTTACTTCTCCGTTTTCCTTTCTAATTCTATTGATTTGAGTCTTCTCCCTTTTTTTCTTGATTAGTCCAGCTAATGGTTTATCAATTTTGTTTATCTTCTCAAAGACCAGTTTTTCTGTTTGTTTGTTTTTTTAAAAATTAATTAACTAATTAATTTTTGGCTGTGTTTGGTCTTCGTTTCTGTGCAAGGGCTTTCTCTAGTTGCAGCAAGTGGGGGTCACTCTTCATCGCGGTGCACGGGTCTCTCACTATTGCAGCCTTTCTTGCTGTGGAGCACAAGATCTAGATGCGCAGGCTCAGTAGTTGTGGCTCACGGGCCTAGTTGCTACGCGGCATGTGGGATCTTCCCAGACCAGGGATCAAACCTGTGTCCCCTGCATTGGCAGGTTGATTCTCAACCACTGCACCACCAGGGAAGCCCAAGAACCAGTTTTTAGTCTTATTCATATTTGCTATTGTTTCCTTCATCTCTTTTTCATTTATTTCTGATGGATCTCTATGATTTCTTTCTTTCTCCTAACTTTGGGGGGTTTTTGTTCTTTCTCTAATTGCTTTGGGTGTAAGATTAGGTTGTTTATTTGAGATGTTTCTTGTTTCTTGAGGTAGGATTGTATTGCTATAAAATTCCCTCTTAGAACTGCTCTTGCTCCATCCCATAGGTTTTGGGTCGTCATGTTTTCATTGTCATATGTTTCTAGGTATTTTTTGATTTCCACTTGATTTCTTCAGTGATCTCTTGGTTACTTAATAGTGTATTGTTTAGCCTCCGTGTGTTTGTAATTTTTACAGATTGTTTCCTGTAAGTGATATCTAGTCTTATAGCATTGTGGTCAGAAAAGATACTTGATACGATTTCAATTTTCTTAAATTTACCAAGGCTTGATTGGTGGACCAAGATATGATCTATCCTGGAGAATGTTCAATGAGCACTTGAGAAGAAAGTGTGTTTTGTTGTTTTTGGATGGAATGTCCTATAAATATCAATTAACTTCATCTTGTTTAATGTATCATTTAAAGCTTGTGTTTCCTTTTTATTTTCATTTTGGATGATGTGTCCATTAGTAAAGTGTGGTGTTAAACTCCCCTACTATGATTGTGTTACTGTCGATTTCCCCTTTTATGGCTGTTAGCATTTGCCTTATGCATTGAGGTGCTTCTATGTTGAGTGCATAAATATTTACAATTGTTATATCTTCTTCTTGGATTGATCTCTTGATCATATTTAGTGTCCTTCTTTGCCTCTTGTAATAGTCTTTATTTTAAAGTCTATTTTGTCTGATATGAGAATTGCTACTCCAGCCTTCTTTTGATTTCCATTTGCATGGAGTATCTTTTTCCTTCCCCTCACTTTCATTCTGTATGTGTCCCTAGGTCTGAAGCAGGTCTTTTGTAGACAGCATATATATGGGTCTTGTTTTTGTATCCATTCAGCCAGTCTATGTATTTTGGTGAGAGCCTTTAATCCATTTACATTTAAGGTAATTATTAATAGGTATGTTCCTATTATCATTTTCTTAATTGTTTTGAGTTCTTATTGTAGGTCTTTTCCTTCTCTTGTGTTTCCTGCCTAGAGAATTTCCTTTAGCATTTGTTGTAAAGCTGGTTTGGTGGTGCTGAATTCTCTTAGCTTTTGCTTGTTCTTAACTTTTGCTTGTCTGTAAAGGTTTTAATTTCTCCATTGAATCTGAATGAGATCCTTGCTGGGTAGAGTAATCTTGACTGTAGGTTTTTCCCTCTCATGTCTTTAAATATGTCGTGCCACTCCCTTCTGGCTTGCAGAGTTTCTGCTGAAAGATCAGCTGTTAACCTTATGGGGATTCCCTTGTATGTTATTTGTTGCTTTTCCCTTGCTGCTTTTAATATTTTTTGTATGTGTTTAATTTTTGATAATTTTATTCATATGTGTCTTGGTGTGTTTCTCCTTGGATTTATCCCCTATGGGACTCTCTGTACTTCCTGGACTTGATTGACTATCTCCTTTCCCATATTAGGGAAGTTTTCAACTATAATCTCTTCAAATATTTTCTCAGTCCCTTTCTTTTTCTCTTCTTCCTCTGGGACCCCTATAATTCGAATGTTGGTGCATTTAATATTGTCCCAGAGGTCTCTGAGACTGTCCTCAGTTCTTTTCATTCTTTTTTCTTTATTCTGCACTACTGTAGTTATTTCCACTATTTTATTGTCCAGGTCACTTATCCTTTCTTCTGCCTCAGTTATTCTGCTATTGATTCTTTTTAGAGAATTTTTAATTTTATTTATTTTGTTGTTCATCATTGTTTCTTTACTCTTTCGTTCTTCTAGGTCCTTGTTAAACATTTCTTGTATTTTCTCCATTCTACTTCCTAATGGGTGGGGTGGTGTTCCCGTCTTGCTAGCTGTGTGGCATAGGGTGTCCAGCACTGTAACTTGCTGGTCTTTGAGTGTAACTGGGCCTTAGCATTGAGATGGAGATCTCTGGGACAGCTTTTGCCATTTGGTATTATGTGGAGCCAGGAGGTCTCTGGTGAATCAATGTCCTAAACTTGGCTCTCCCACCTCAGAGGCCTGACACCCGACCAGAGCACCAAGACCCTATCAGCCACACAGCTCAGAAGAAAAAGGAGAAAAACAGAAAGAAAGAAAGAAGAAAATAAAAAGAAATTATTAAAATAAAAAATTATTAAAAGTAATAAAAAAAGAAAGAAAGAAGAGAGCAACCTAACAAAAAGCAAACCCACCAAATATAACCAGTGCTAAAAACTATACTTAAAAAATAAATAAATAAATAAACAGGCAGCCAGAATCCTAGGACAAATGGTAAAAGCAAAATCAGACAAAATCACAAAGAAGCATACACATACACACTCACAAAAAGAGAAAAAGAAATATATACACATATATATATATATATATATATAATAAAGAAAGAGAGCAACCAAATCAATAAACAAATCTACTAATGGTAATAAACTCTAAATACTAAACTAAGATAAACATAAAACCAAAAACAAATTAGATGCAGAAAGAAAACCCCAAGTCTGCAGTTGTTCCTAAAGTCCGCAGCCTCAATTTTGGGATGATTCATTGTCTATTCAGGTATTCCAGAGATGCTTGGTACATCAAGTTGATTGGGGAAATTTAATCCATTGTTCCTGAGGCTACTGGGAGAAATTTCCCTTTCTCTTCTTTGTTTGCACAGCTCCTGGGGTTCAGCTTTGGATTTGGCCCTGCCTCTGTGTGTAGGTCACCTGAGGGTGTCTGTTCTTCACTCAGACAGGACAGGGTTAAAGTAGCAGCTGATTAGGAGGCTCTGGTTCACTCAGGCCTGGGGGAGGGAGCGGTATGGAATGTGGGGGGAGCCTGAGGTGGCAGAGGCCGCTTTGATGTTGCAACAGCCTGAGTCATGCTGTGTGTTCTCCCAGGGAAGTGGTCCCTGGAACACGGTATCCTGGCAGTGGTGGGTTGCACAGGTTCCTGGGAGGTGAGTTGTGGATAGTGACCTGTGCTTGCACACAGGCTTCTTGGTGGCTGCAACAGCCTTAACATTTCATGCCCGACTCTGGTGTCTGCACTGATAACCACAGTTCGCACCGGTCTCTGGAGCTCGGTTAGGTGGTACTCTGAATCCCCTCTCCTCGGGCATCCTGAAACAATAGTCTTTTGCTTCTTAGGCAGTTCCAGACTTTTTCCCAGACTCTTTCCCGGCTAGCTGTGGTGCACTAGTCCCCTTCAGGCTGCGTTCAAGCATCCAACTCCAGTCCTCTCCCTGGGATCTGACCTCCAAAGCAGGAGCCTCAGCTCCAGTCCCTGCCTGCCCCAGTGGGTGAGCAGACAAGCCTCACAGGCTGGTGAGTGCTGGTCGGCACCGATCCTCTGTGCAGGAATCTCTCTGCTTTGCCCTCTGCACCCTGTTGCTGCACTCTCCTCTGTGGCTCCAAAGCTTCCCCTCCCCCACCGCCACCCATCGTCTTTGCCAGTGAAGTGACTTCCTAGTGTGCGGCAACTTTTCCTCCTTCACAGCTCCCTCCAAACATTTCAGGTCCTGTCCCTATTCTTTTGTCTCTGTTTTTTCCTTTTTCTTCTGCCCTACCCACATACATGGGGAGTTTCTTGCCTTTTGAGAAGTCTGAGGTCTTCTGCCAGCATTCAGTAGGTGTTCTGTAGGAGTTGTTCCACATGTACATGTATTTCTGATGTATTTGTCGGGAGGAAAGTGGTCTCCATGTCTTACTCCTCTGCCATCTTGAAGGTCTCTATCTTTACCTTATTACCAATGTTGTTTACCTTGATGTCTTGGTTAAGCTGGTGCCTTCCATGTTTCTCTAATGTAAAGTTACTATCGCTCCCTTTGTAGTTAATAAATATCTCAAGGAAGTATGTTGAAAGTATGCAAGTCCTATTTCTCTCATGAATTTTTGCATCCGCGGGTAGATCTTTTCTGCATCAATTATTATTGTGGTATTTGCTTAATGGTGGTGATTCTCTTTTTTTTTCTTTCCTTAAAGAAGAGCTGTTCTTTTCATCATTTATTACTTATTTTATTATTTATTTTATCAGTATGAAACTGTGGAAAATTACTTTTATTCTCTATGTTAAAACCAATAAAAACATTATTAATTTTGTGACTCAATTTGCTCTAAATTTGGCTATTCAGGTTAGGCTACCCCTTATGTTCTTTTGACAAGCCCTCTTATTTCAAGTGCATTTTAACTTTCCTGGTACTAAAAGATTTTCATCATTTGTAACTACATGATCTCCAAACATTTCTATGATGATCTTACCTGTGCAAAGTGTTCACTTTGAAGTAGAAAACTGATGAGTTAATGTGACTGGTAATTATCTTCTCTATTAATTAGTTCATTTTTATGTTATAACCAACACAATTGTAAAATTGAGAATTGCCTGCACCTCAGTGATACCAATGTCACATAAAGTGGGTAGATGAGTATTACCAAATACCACACATAAATGAAAAATAATAAATTGAAATCACATCTAACTTACAAAATTGTTTGTTGATGTGCATACCTCCAAATGAACTTAAGTATACTTCAGATTATTGTAGGGGTTTCAAGGGATTTGGGGGTTGTCCAAGATAAAGCATGACCATAAGATGGAAGTAGTACACCCAAGCTTTGACACTTTTTGACACTTTGATAGATGTGAATGAGGGCAAAATCGCTCATAGTATTTGACCTCCTAGAGTCTAAAGATTAGGGGGTCATCACTCACAAGGGTAGGAAGGCAAGGGAACTCTTAGGGTAGAGGGGCATCAGAGATGGGATTTATGTGGACACAAGAGTGAAGTCACCTAGAAGCATGGTGGGAGTCTTTCAGTCAGAGAGTGCCAAAAGGAAACAGCATCTTGGGGTCTTTATGGCCTGGATCTTATCCTATCTATAGTTAGCATATGTTGGGTACAGTTTTTCATGAGGTACACAAAACAGGCAAGCTCTAATGGTTAAAAATCTGCTTTTTTGGACCATGTTTAAAATAGCTGGATGTGTAAAAATTTGTTTGTCTCTGGTAGGCTTTTGAGCCAAGAGGTCTTTGAAGCAGTGAAGAAATAAATAAGCTAGGGTCCATTACAAAGAAGCCATCTTTGACTCATTTATATAATAAACATAAAGTTGTACCACACTTTTCTCATGCCACATCAACTCTCAGTGCCATCAATATAATGAATGATTATTGAGGGTGAGCTGGAGGGCTAAGCCATTGTCAATCATCTGACAGAAGAGGAGGGTGAGTAATGGATAACAGTTTGTGCCTAGAGATAAAATATTCAATACCAGACAGAAAAAGATCAATTGGACTCAACCTCCAATGCCATACTAACACTTTGGGGGAAGACATAGGAATAGAATGAGTTCATACATATAAAAATTAATGAAGTAAAGGGCAAAGAGGGTGCTAGCTGGATGACTCTTGTCAGCATACTTTATGCAGCAAGAACGTTATTAGCATGGGACTGTTGCAATAGCAGTAGTTTAAAACCTGCATTACAGCTCTGTCTCTCTGGTGGGAGAAAATGGTATGCATTCAATGAGAAGCTGAAGATGGCATGCAATTCCTGATTATCTACTTACCACATATCCAAGGGGCCCTTGGGAAGGATTTGAAGTGACTTCTGTGGTGGAGTGGACAATTCTGGACTTGGATGTCAAAGTCCTCTCCAGATCTTGAGATTGCAACTTGCTTGTCCTGATACCCTAAGTAGAGGACTTAGCTTTGTAAAACCAACTTTCTTTGCAAAACAGGAGTAGAACTTTCTAATTCACACGGTTGTTGTTTGTACTGCCATAAGTCCCAGAATGTAACTACTACCAAGGATGAACTTCTAAACGTTGTCTGGCCTGTGGTGACAGAGTAGGTGGTCGCCATACCAGACATTATTTAAATGGTCTGGAAACAGTCCCTCTCAATGCTGGCTTGAAGACCCACTACAGTATAGGGCTCCATGAATATAGTGACCATATGTATTTTGTCTACCTCTGAATATCCAACATCTTACACAGTACTTGACACATAGTAAGTACTTCATAAATATTTGTTGATCAAATAAAGGCATTATTCAAACTCCTTCTTTGAGAAAACCTTGACTCTAGGCAACAATCCCTGATAAACCAAACATTATTAAATCATTAACATTGGCTTAATCAATCAAATTAACTTCAGCCATGTAGTAATATCCTTGGGGAATGGAGCATGGTTTTCATAAATGAGGTCTAGACCGTGGGATATTATTGAGTAAGGAAGGTAAAACTATGGTGTTGGGGCAGGTGGTTGCTGAGCAGTAGGGAGCTAGAGGAAGTTAAATGTATTGAAAGAGGAACACTCAAAATTAAGAGAAGGTTTCCAAAAACAGACACTTAAAGCAAATGTGAAAAACTTCCTGGGAATAAGTTCTGTGCCTATACAAATTTTAATGAGTTTGAGTCTCTATCTTACTGAGGATAAGACATTATGGAATTAATCATATCTTGAATATGGTTAGTATTTCCTAGAAGAAAGCAGAAAGGGATAGACACCCATTTTTGCAGGTCCCACAACCCAGTTATCTCTGAAGTATAGATCACATAAGGCCAATATGCACAGAGAGAACCACAGGAAAAGGAGGACAGAGGAGAGGGAGTAGGAGAAGAGAAGTGACAGGAGCATGGATTGAGTGAAGGAAGGAAGAAGCAGGGAAAAATAAGGGCTAGAAAGGAAAAATGAGATGCTAACAGTCTGAGAGCTGCCTGTCATTAGTTACCTGAACTGTGTTTCAGAGTTCCTGCTCTACTCAACCATTTCTTGGCATAGGCCAGAGCCCTCAGATAACTTTTTTCTATCATTCTCACCCACAATTTCAAGTACAATTGCCTTTGAAAGGTGTTCATCTGCTTCTCAAATGTTCCTACAGAAAGAAGTCTTTAGACTCTGAGTACTGTTGTGTATCTCAGCCACCAAAAAGAACATTTATGGAGAGTAATTGGGCAAGTTGAGGGTATAAACCCCAGAAGAAACAATGTATTTGGACCAGAAAAATTGGTTGGCAAATGTTAAGGTTTTTATGAGTCATCATGATGATTTTTAAAGTAATTATAATTTGTTCCGTACTTTGTCACAGTTGTTTTGATTTGTGGCTTTAATCAGTGTATAAAGTTATTTTGTTGTCCTTATTTTTAGGAAGATATTCACAGTGTTGAAATATTTCAAATGCCAATGATGTTAGATTTCTTGAATATTTTCCCTTGCTAGTGCCTGATGAGTCATTGTACTATCATTCTGTCCCAAGAACATTATGGTGACACCAGTCTTAGTCATAAATCTATTACCATTGTGGAGGCGGGGTGGTAGGTTATGGGAAGAAATCTACACAATGAGAATAATCTGTTTTAATCTTAAAGTTGGAGTTTTTACTCACATTTTAAAAGCAAATTTATTTTAAAGTAGATTTCCAAGCCTACAATTGCTCAGCTAGCTGCCCTATTATCATGCTATCACCAGCTGCATGAAGTCTTGGGTTTCAAAGGTATGCCATTTGGATGCTATAGTTCATAATTCAATTTTCTTTTCACCAGCATGATGAATGGAGTTTGGGCAGATAATCCTACAGAAAGACTACATTCAACTACTAAATAGAATGTAAACCATGATGTGTCCTGTTACATCACCTAAGGAAAAAGCTGGAACACACCTACAGATTATCTGTTTCAGTTCCTTATTAAGTATGAAACTCATAGTAACAATGCTCTGATAAACTTTCATACAGAGGAGATGAACACCAAATGTTGGTTGATTAGCAAAGCATGGCATACTATTGAAAAATCTAAACAGAAGAGCTGTTTTCAAACATGATAAATAGATCAAATAGTTCTGCAAGAATTAAAACTGACAGCTTTCCTAGTTATGTTATAACACATCAAAATACAACACAGTATTGAGCCTTTCAGGTTTTGAGGGGGAAATGAATGCCTTTAGTTTCATTTTATAACCAAGAAATATGTGTAAAACTAAACCTTACTTCATCCCTTACCTCCATCCACATCTACAGGTATGACAGCAGGAGGGAGAAGATATATGTACCATACGGGTTCAGTTTTCTCCGTAAAATAGAAGGTTGACTTTCCCAACTTCATATCTCCAGATTGGTTAGGTCAGATCACTCGGGGAACATTATATTTGACAGATCACTCAGGGAACATTATATTTGAAATAATCTTATTTTGGGTACTATTTTGTTGTAACATTTTAGGAAGTGGATTAAGAAGTATGGTCTCTGTTCTTCAGGAATTGATTTACTTCGGTTTTTCTATTTCATCATAATTAACTAACACTTTAAATCGCTAAAGAGTTTTAGAAACAAAATAAGTTCTCATAGAAGCTCCATTAAAAATACTGTTAATCTTATTTTACATAACTTTCATACAAAGAGATTGAAAAAGATCCCTAAACATGGGATATCTAGAAAGAATGGACCATTTGATCTGTCCACAGTTCTTTCTGACAATTGGAACTAATGTTATTGTTTTTCAAGAAATTGACCAAACTTGCAAATTGTTTTGGCCTTTTGTAAATACAATGATGATATATAAAATGAGACTTTCTAACTGCTTATCTGTATGTACTTCTGTAATTCCTTCCTTTGTGTAAATTGATTGTTGAATGAGTGAAAATTATTTTACTTGGTTCTATTAACCAATAGTCAATCTTTCACTATTCATCAAAGTTGGAAGGAGGAAAATTATTTATCTGACTTTAACGACTTAACATTATAAGAAGTTTTTTGGTGCTTAAAAAATCTTATCAAAACAACATATTTTATGTGGATAGAACTGAAATTTATTGTCTTACTTAGAGGTTACTTTTATTTTTATTGCTAATGGAAATTTCTGATTCTGATGAAAATTACTTACACTATTTTATTTGTAAATTATTTAAATCATTTTACTTGTGAATTATGTAAAATGTTTCATTTTGAAAAATTTAAAAAGTAAAATATACAAAGAACTGTTAAAATTTAACAATAAACAAACAACCCAATTAAAAAGTGGGCAAAGGATCTGAGCAGACACCTTAACAAAAAGGATATACAAATGGAAAATGAGTATATGAAAAGATGCTCAACATCATTGTCATTAGGTAATTGCAATTACAACAATGATGACATACCATTACCACCTATTAGAATGGTGAAAATCCCAAACACTGACAACACCAAATACAATTGAGGATGTGGAGCACCAGGAACTCTCATTCATTGCTGGTGGGAATGCAAAATGGTACAGCCACTTTGGAAGGCAATTTGACAGTTTCTTACAAATCTAACATACACTTACCATAAAACCAGAAATTGCTCTGGTTTTATGGTGTTTATACAAATGAGTTGAAAACTTATGTCCACACAAAAACATGCACTACTTTACTCATAGTTTCCAAAAATTAGGAAAAAAAAATTCTCTCAATGAGTGAATGAACAAACAAACTCTGGTATATCCATACAGTGGAATACTATTCAGTGATAAAAAGAAATGACCTATCAAGCCATGACAAGACATGGAAGAAACTTAAATCCACCTTTAGTGAAAGGTGCTAAATGAAAGTGAAAGAAGCCAGTCTAAAAAGACTACATACCATATGAATTCAACTATATGACATTCTGGAAAAGATAAAACTATGGAGACAGTAAAAAAAAGTAGTGGTTACAAGAGGTAACAAGCATTTTTAGAGCAGTGAAACTACTCTGTGTGAAACTGTAATGATATATACATGGCATTATGCATTTGTCAAAACCTGCAGAACTATACAACACAACAAATAAACCCCAATGCAAAATATGGATTTCAGTTTATAATAATGCATCCATATTGGTTTATCAATTGTAACAAGTATACTTTCTGCTCAATTAATTAAAAATATGCAAAAGTGTACAGAATATAAATGGATTTTTACAAAACAAATACTATAGAATCACCAACTATAGAATAAGCTTACCATAGAGGACTTACAATAGACTAAGCAACTAACTAAACTAGTCGAAGCTATTGAGTGTGGCACTATGGTTGGTTTTCATCTGAGAAGTAAGAGTAGAATATGCTACCTTGATAAGCTTCCAATTTGGAGGAAACACCAGAGATTTATATTATCATATTTTAATAATTCTAAGATGCTTTAAAAAAGTTTTAGAGATGCATCTCTAAAACTGGATGCACCTTATAATTGATGGCATTTTATAATTGGTTAACTTTTCTTTTTCTTAGTGAAACATAAAATTTATGAGAGCTTGGAATTCAATAAAATATGGTAGCTGCTCCTTTGTAGTCTCTTAACTTACTTTCTTACTTTCTCTCTAAATTTAAAGAGAGCTAATTCAAAGTTCTAGGAGAGCAGGTTCTAGTATGTCCATTAATTTTTCTGATCCCTGGTTTCATCATCTATAAAATGGTAGAAGTTAAAAGATCCTTAAGGTTCCTGCTAGCTCAACATTTGAATCTAGGTCACTTTGTAGTAAGGCAGGAGATACATGGGCTCCAGGCTAGACATTTACAACTAGCCTCCTGTTTATATTTCCTGAGGCAGGAAATAGAGGGACTCCAGGTTAGACATTTACAGCCAGCCTCCTCTTTACACTTCCAGATAGAAATAACAACAGGAACAAAGTAAATAGCTGGCCTTTGTCTCCAGTGGACATGCTAAGGTAACAGTAATGGCAGGGGCAGAAAGGGACTAAACCCTGCTTGGGTAAAAGATCAAGAGGTCACATATTTCTCATCCTTGGGGTCAGGGAAACCTCGACTGCACATGCACAGAAAGACTCCTCAGAGGTCAAAAATGAATGGTCCTGAGTCAAAGAACAAAGTAAGACGATTGACCAGAGGAAAACAAAGATTCAGAAGACTACCCCCTTATAAATGATTTAAACTTCCCAAAGGCATGACTTTTGTCCGAGTTCACCGTGTGTCTGTCGGCATGTACTCTGCTTTTGAAATACACACCTTAGACTTTCTACCTTCTATCTCCTTGTCAAAAAAAATTTTTTTTCAAGGCAGACAAGAACTGAGGCCCAGACTTTAGCCACGGACCCTCATGGTCTAGTGGCTAGGATTTGGACACTCTCACTGCTGCAACCAGGGTTTAATCCCAGTCTTGCTTCCAGCGGCTGCTCACTGCTGTCATTCCGAAACCAGTAGAACAGGACAGTCAAATTGCAAGGTAATACAAATGAAATTGAATTGTTCTTCTCTCCCTGTGAAGCACCTGGGTTGTTTCCAAATAGAAAATGCAGCTTAGTAATAGTTGTGAGCAAGAAATGTCTTAGCCAAGCTTAGTGAGGAAATAGCAGCAGAATCACAGGACTTAGAGTATGTGATCACACATTTTATATATTTGGCACCACCTTGGACTTTCATATGAATAAAAATGAAGAAGTTTTTAGTTTTTTGAAAATAAAATGTTTCAGATTTGATTTGCCTCTGAATTATACTTAGAAGTAAGGGGAAATTAGCTAAATCTATAAGGAACCCTCCAACTCTCCATCTGTCTGCTCACCCCATGCATTCCCAACATCTTTCTACACTCCTAGCCCACCACCAGTGCCACCAAGTATTGTTCCCATGACCACTTCTCCAGGCATCTCCCAAGGTTCTACTTTCTGCATATAAGCCTATACTCTGCAATCTACCTTCACTACCTAAGGCCACTCTAGATTGTGGACTTTATCCTTCCAAACATTTCCCAGCAAGCCCATGAATAATACTCCAAATGTCTTAGCTAATATCAAAAGCTAGAGAGCCTCTTTTAGGTTGATTATGAAACCGTGGATTTTATGTTTATTATAGTTGTGATTTGAGAGCAAATTAACAAACCCAGAAAAGCTGCTAATATCTGCTACTTGCCTGCATGAACATGGTGTTAATAACATAATTATATGTTAATTATAATGTTTTATTATGGTAATGAACTATTGTTCTTTCAAATTATCCCCACAATGGCATTAGTTCAGCCTTTAGTCTTGCTTAAATCTATTAATTAAATGGCCAGAGGTATCTATGTAAATCTACCACTGCATTCACCACTGAAACCTGACAGCTGTTTATGTGACACAGAACTGCTGATCACTTCCTTGAGAATCTGTCTCCTGACAGTTCTGGTAAGAAAGTAAGATGAGTAATGTAATGAATAGACATCAGAAGGGAAAGTTTAGGGCAATTAACATTAAATCATTTCTGTTTTGCTGAATTGCCCACATAAAATGTGATAGAAAAATTAATACATGATTTTAAATACAGGAGACATGAAATCCTACTATTTGCTTTTTAATCAGAACTTGAGATTAGATATACAAATTTGTCTTCTTCAGCTTATTGATATTTATTATTTTCATACATCTCATACTTATTGGTATCTTGGTTTTTGGAGGGTAATAAATATTGAGAAAAGCCATTATTTCTCTTTTCACATCTCCCAACCTCCCTTCACAGTAGAATAAAAAAATGATCACTCACTTCTCCCTAATTTTCCTTCTTTCTTCTTCATCACCTAGTTTATATCAATAATTACTTCCTAGATTTGGATAATTATAGAGATTGTGATATATGTGAGTTCACACAATCCAAATTGATTTGATAACAGCATTCAATAAATAAGCTGACTAGTAGAGGGAGTCAAGATGGCGGTGTGGGAAGACGTGGAGTTAGCATCTCCCAGCAGCTAGAGCACCTGCCAGCCACTGATGGGGGACTCTGATGCCCAAGGAGATGGAAGGAACCCCAAAGTGAACCGGTGGCTTGCAAGACCTTGGTTCATGAGCCCAGGGTCAGCCTGAAGCTCCTGCAGTGGGAGCTCTGAGTCCAAACCACTGGACTGAGAACCTCAGACCCCAGGGAATACTCATCAGAGTGAGGTCTCACGGAATTCCTCATCTCAGCACCAAGACCCAGCTCTACCCAATAGCCTACAAACCCCGGTGTTGGAAGCCTCAGGCCAAACAACCAGTGAGACAAGAACACAATCCCAATCATAAAAAAAAAAAAAAAGAGATGGCAAAAAAAGTCACAGATGAAGGAACAAGGTTAAAACCTACAAGGCCAAATAAGTGAAGAGGATATAGGCAGTCTACCTGAAAAAGAATTCAGAGTAATGATATTAAAGATGATCCAGAATCTCGGAAATAGAATGGAGGCACTGATTGAGAAAATACAAGAAATGTTTAACAAAGATCTAGAAGAACAAAAGAACAAACAAACAGAAATGAACAACACAATAACTGAAATGAAAAATGCACTAGAAGCTATCAATAACAGAATAACGGAGGCAAAAGAATGAATAAGTGAGCTGGAAGACAAAATGGTGGAAATAACTGCTGAGGAGCAGAATAAAGAAAAAAGAATGAAAGGAATTGAAGACAATCTCAGAGATACCTGGGACAAGACTAAACACAGCAACATTCGAATTATAGGGGTCCCAGAAGAAGAAGAGAAAAAGAAAGGGTCTGAGAAAACATTTGAAGAGATAGGAAGAAGGAGAAGAAGGAAGCTGAAAACTTCCCTAACATGGGAAAGGAAATAGTTACTCAAATCCAGGAAATGTAGAGCCCCATACAGGATAAACCCTAGGAAAAACATACCAAGACACATATTAAACAAACTAACAAAAATTAAATTCTAAGAAAAATATTAAAAGCAGCAAGAGAAAAACAAAAAATAACATACAAAGGAATCCCCATAAGGTTATCAGCTGATTTTCAGTGGAAACTCTGCAGGCCAGAAGGGAGTGGCAGGGTATACTTAAGGTGATGAAAGAGAAAAACCTATAACCAAGATTACTCTACCCAGCAAGGATCTCATTCAGATTCAATGGAGAAGTCAAAAGCTTTTCAGACAAGCAAAAGCTAAGAGAATTCAGCACCACCAAACCAGCTTTACAACAAATGCTAAAGAAACTTCTCTAGGTGGGAAACACAAGAGAAGAAAAAGACTCACAAAAACAAACCCAAATCAATTAAGAAAATGGTAATAGGAACATACTATTAATAATACCTTGAATGTAAATGGATTAAATGCCCCAACAAAAAGACACAGGTGGGCTGAATGAATGCAAAAAGAAGACCCATATATATGTTGTCTACAAGAGACCCATTTCAGACCTAGGGACACATACAGACTGAAAGTGAGGGAATGGAAAAAGATATTCCATGCAAATGGAAATCAAAAGAAAGCTAGAGTAGCAGTACTCGTATCAGATAAAATAGACTTTAAAATAAAGAATGTTACAAGAGACAAGGAGGGAGACTACATAATGATCAAAGGATCAATCCAAGAAGAAGATATAATAATTATAAATACTTATGCACCCAACATAGGAACACATCAATACATAAGTCAAATGGTGACAACCATGAAAGGAGAAATCGACAGTAACACAATAATACTAGGGGACTTTAACACCCCACTTACATCAATAGACAGATCATCCAAACAGAAAATAAATAAGGAAACACAAGCTTTAAATGACACAATAGACCAGATAGATCTAATTGACATTTATAGAACATTCCACCCAAAAGTGGCAGAATACACTTCCTTCTCAAGTGCACATGGAACATTCTCCAGGATAGATCACATTTTGGGTCACAAATCAAGCCTCGGAAAATTTAAAAAAATTGAAATCATATCAAGCATCTTTTCTGAATATGATGCTATGAGATTGGAAATCAATTACAGGGGAAAAAAAACTAAAATACACAAATACATGGAGGCTAAACAGTGCACTGCTAAATAACCAAGAGATCATTGAAGAAATCAAAGAAGAAATTTTAAAAATACATAGAAACAAATGACAATGAAAACATAATGACCCAAAACCTATGAGATACAGCAAAAACAGTTCTAAGAGGGAAGTTTATAGCTACAAAATCTCACCTCAAGAAACAAGAAAAATCTCAAATAAACAATCTAACCCTACACTAAAAACAACTAGAGAAAGAAGGACAAAGAAAACCCAAGGTCAGTAGAAGGAAAGAAATCATAAAGATCAGAGAAGAAATAAATGAAATAGAAATGAAGAAAACAACAGCAAAGTTCAATAAAGCTAAAAGCTGGTTCTTTGAGAAGATAGACAAAACTGATAAACCCTTAGACAGACTCACCATGAAAAAAAAGGGAGAAGACTCAAATCAATAAAATTAGAAATGAAAAAGAAGAAATCACAACAGACAGTGAGGAAATACAAAGGATTGTAAGAGACTCCTACAAATAGTGATATGCCAATAAAATGGACAACCACGAAGAAATGGACAAATTCTTGGAAAGGTACAATTTTCCAAAACTGAACTAGGAAGAATTAGAAAATATAAACAGATCTATCACAAGTAATGAAATTGAAACCATAATTTAAAATCTTCCAATAAACAAAAGTCCAGGACCAGATGACTTCACAGGTGAATTCTAACAGACATTTAGAGAAGAACTAACACCCATCCTTCTCAAAGTCTTCCAAAAAATCGCAGAGGGAGAAACACTCCCAAATTCATTCTACGAAGCCACCATCATCCTGATACCAAAACCAGAAAAATATATCACAAGGAAAGAAAATTATAGACCAATACCACAGATGAACATAGATGCAAAAATCCTGAACAAAATACTAGTAAACAGAATCCAACAGCACATTAAGAGGATCATATACCATGATCAAGTGGGATTTATCCCAGGGATGCAAGGATTCTTCAATATACACAAATCAATCAATATGATACACCACATGAACAAGTTAAGAAATAAAAACCATATGATCATCTCAATAGATGCAGAAAAAGCTTTTGACAAAATTCAACACCATTTATGATAAAAACTCTACAGAAAGTGGGCATAGAGGGAATCTACTTCAACATAATAAAGGCCATATATGACAAACCCACAGCAAGCATCATACTCAATAGTGAAAAAATGGAAACATTTACCCTAAGATAAGGAACAAGACAAGGATGTCCACTCTTACCACTCTTATTCAACATAGTTTTGGAAGCCCTAGCCACAACAATCAGAGAAGAAAAGGAAATAAAATAATACAAATTGGAAAAGAATTAAAACTGTCACTGTTTGCCAATGACATGATACTACATACAGAAAATCCTAAAGATGCCACCAGAAAAATACTAGAACTAATCAATGAATTTGGTAAGGTTGCAGGATACAAAATTAATGCACAGATATCTCTGATATTCCTATACACCAACAATGAAAAATCAGAAAGAGAAATTAAGGAAACACTCCTATTTATCATTGCAAAAAAAAGAATAAAATACCTAGGAATAAACCTGCCTAAGGAGGCAAAATACTTGTACTCAGAAAACTATAAAATACTGATGAAAGAAATCAAAGATGACATAAACAGATGAAATATACCATGTTCTTGGATTGGAAGAATCAATATTGTGAAAATGACTATACTACCCAAAGCAATCTACAGATTCAATGCAATGCCTGTCAAACTACCAATGGCATTCTTCACAGAATTAGAACAAAAAATTTTACAATTCATATGGAAACACAAAATACCCTAAATAGCCAATGCAACTTTGAGAAAGAAAAATGTAGTTGGAGAAATAAATCTCCCAGACTTCAAATTATACCACAAAGCTCCAGTAATCAAGACAGTATGTTACTGGCACAAAAATAGAAATATAGATCGGTGGTACAGGATAGAATGCCCAGAGATAAACCCACGCACATTTGGGCACCTAATTTATGACAAAAGAGGCAAGAACATACAAATGGAGAAAAAACAGCCTCTTCAATAAGTGGTGCTGGCAAGACTGGACAGCCACATGTAAAAGAATGAAATTAGAACACTACCAAACACCATACACAAAAATGAACTCAAAGTGAATTAAAGACTTAGTTGTAAGACCAGATACTATAAAACTCTTAGAGAAAAACTTAGGAAAAACACTCTTTGATATAAACCCCAGCAAGATCTTTTTTGACCCACCCCCTAAAGTAATGGAAATAAAAACAAAAATAAACAAATGAGACTTAATTAAACTTAAAAGCTTTTGCACAGCTAAGGAAACCATAAACAAGACAAAAAGGCAACCCTCAGAATGAGAAAAAAATATTTGAAAATGAAACAACAGACAAAGGATTAATCTCCAAAATAATACAAACAGCTCATGGAGCTTAATATCAAAAAACAAACAATCCAGTTAAAAAGTGGGCAGAAGACCTAAATAGATGTTTCACAAAGAAGATATACAGATGACCAAGAGGCACATGAAAAGATGCTCAACATCACTAATTATTAGAGAAATACAAATCAGTACTGCAATGAGATACCTCATGCCAGTCAGAATGGCCATTATCAAAAAATCTAGAAACAATAAATGCTGGAAAGGGTGTGGTGAAAAGGGAACTCTCCTGCACTTTTGGTGGGAACATAAATTGACAAAACCACTATGGAAAACTATATGGAGGTTCCTTAAAAAACTAAAAATAGAACTACCATATGACCCAGCACTCCCACTACTGGGCATATACCCTGAGAAAATCATACTTCAAAAAGAGACATGTGCAATGTTCATTGCAGCAATATTTATAATAGCCAGAATATGGAACCAACCTAAAGGTCCACTGACAGGTGAATGGATAAAGAAGATGTGACACATATATACAATGGAATATTACTCAGCCATGAAAAGGAACGAAATTGAGTTATTTGTAGTGAGGTGGATGGACCTAGAGTCTGTCATGCAGAGTGAAGTAAGTCAGAAAGAGAAAAACAAATACCATATGCTAACACATATATATGGAATCTAAAAAATAAATGGTACTGATGAACCTAGTTGCAGGGCAGGAATAAAGAGGTATACATAGAAAATGGACTTGAGGACATGGAGTGGCAGGGCAAAGCTGGGCGAAGTGAGAGTAGCATTGACATATATACACTACCAAATGTAAAATAGTTCACTGGTAGGAAGCAACAGCATAGCACAGGGAGATCGGCTCGGTGCTTTGTGATGACCTAGAGAGTCATGGGAGGGAAGCTCAAGAGGTAGGGGACATGGGGACATGTGTATGCAAATGGCTGATTCACTTTGTTGTGCAACAGAAACTAACACAGTGTTGTGAAGCAATTGTACTCCAATAAAGTTTTATTTTAAAAATATATGAATAAATAAATAAGCTGACCATCTAGTAAGCTGGCTACCAGAACTGTTTCTCAGACTTTTCCTAGCATGCTTGCTACTAAGTAAATACAAAGAAAATGCTTTTGAGCAAGACGGTGGCATGAGAAGAAGGTATTTTTATTCTTGCTCCCAAATTCCTATTTAAATGAACAGTAAAATATACAAATATATTTTTAAATAACTAAAAACTAGACATGAATATTATCCACACATTAGAGGAAGTGAATACAAAACCCTAGAAGAGCTCTTCTGACAAGCTATAAATTTCAAGAACTGAAGCAAAAATAGGCCCTGGAGCTATAACTCCCACCTGCCTCTTCCCACCAATAGGATTTGTGTTCCACTAGTAAACTCATAGGTCCCTGTGTTCATTCTTGTTTCAGTCTAGAAAGTAGAGAATTAGAGTTCAGCTAAGGTTTGCTCTTTACTCTTGTGAGACTGAGGAGAAAAGTGGCTGGAGACTTCTCTCTAGTGAACTGACAGTATTAGTGGCATAGATGAATATTCATTAAGTGAAAATCTATGATTTATGTTCCGTCTCCATGTCCCAGACTGTTAGATCATGACAGTGGTTTATAACTGTAAACTTTTCTTTAAAATGTGTAGACTGAGATCAAAGGTATTCAACCTATTTCTTGCTTGCCTCAAAAGCTCACCATGAGAAGACTTCCCTGGTAACACAGTGGTTAAGAATCCACCTGCCAATGCAGGGGACATGGGTTTGATCCCTGGTCTGGGAAGATCCAACATGCCACAGAGCAACTAAGCCCATGTACCACAACTACTGAGCCTGCAATCTAGAGCCCATGAGCCACAACTACTGAGCCCGTGTACCACAGTTACTGAAACCCGTGTGCCCTAGAGCCCATGTGCCACAACTACTGAGCCTGTGTGCTGCAACTACTGAAGCCCGCATGCCTAGAGCCCATGCTCTGCAACAAGAGAAGACACTGCAATGAGAAGCCAGCACACCACAACAAAGAGTAGCCCTCACTCACTGCAACTAGAGAAAGCCCACACACAGCAACAAAGATCCAACACAGCCAAAAGAAAGAAAGAAAGAAAGAGAGAAAGAAAGAAAGAAAGGAGAAATCTCTGTTAAAAAAAAGTTCACTATGAGATGAGTTAACTGAAATATTGTAGGATGTATGAAAATATACTGCAGTACACATAAAATGGATCACTCAAAAATAATTACTTCTATTGCCTTCTTCAGAAATGGATTTTCTGCCTGATTAAGGAAATTCTAACTTCTAGCAAAATCGTTAGTCCATTGTATACATATGATTTTATAATAAGTATTTGTGAAATTAAGATAATTTTAGGACAGAAAGATTACATGGAGATGAAAAATATATTTTTCGAAAACAAAAAGATGGTTAGGAGAGGACATAGGGAAAGTAAAAATTACTAATTAATAATTATAAATGAAAGGATGGTTGGGAGAAATCAAAAGTTAGTCTTTTACTCCCTGATGCGAGAATTAGAGAAAACTATACAACACTTGAAAGAAAGGTAATTTTCCAAATACAGTCCATACAGCAGAATAGGAAAAAGCAAGAAGAGAATGGATTTGAAAGAAGGAAAGAAAGAAAGAAAGAAAAGAAATTTGACATGAGTTAAACATATCAATATGTCTGACAATGTAAATGGATTAAATTCCCTTATTAAAGTGAAAAACTTTCAGATTGGTTTAAAAAAAAACAAAACAACACCAAATACCATAATATATTGTTGGGGCTCAGAGTAGGCCACACCAAAATGAAACTCAATGGCATATTGAGTATTCTGAATTAAACTTACTTAAGAAATGGCCAATGCAATGGGGACACTCTGAGTCTCCTTTCTGTTTCCCTGTAAAGCATGAAATAAATATCCCAAGTGAAAGATGCACTCCTTGCATCTGGAGGTAGAAGGGCATGCTTATCACTAAAGATATGAAGTTCAGGCTCAGAAGACTGTATAAACAAAACTTGTTACTTCTTTAAGTTACTACCTCAAGTCCAAACTCTGCTTAGATTCTTCACTAACTGAGCACCCAAAACCTAAGTTTCTTTGTCCTATCAATTCCTCACAAATTTATTGTTTCTTTGTCTAAAAAGTATAAAAGCTGCCTGCTTTGGCCACTTCTGAGGTCCTATTTCTATGGAGCCTCCAGGTACATGTATTAAAATTTATTTCTGGAGTCAAGATGGCAGAATAGGAGGACGTGGAGTTCACTTCTCCTCACAAGTAGATCAAGAATACATCTATAAATGGAACAAATCACACAGAGCACCTGCAGAACACTAGTGGAGGACCTTAAACCTAAAAGTACAAGAAAAATCTCCATGCAACTGGGTAAGACTAAAGAAAGAACAAAAGAAAAGGGGAAATAGGAAGGGACAAGCACCCCTGGCAGGGAGCTGAAAGAGAGGAGAGTTTCCCACACTCAGAGAAGCCCCCTCACAGCAGGGAACTCAGCTGGGACAGAGAGGGAACTTCAGGGTATCAAAGGGGAATGCAGCAACTGGTCAGTGGAAGGCAGGACAGAGTAAGATCTGCGTGCATGGTCCATGCTGCAGCCCTGAGCACCCCAGCCTGAGTTGTGCGTCTCCTGGTGTGGAGGGGGTCTGGGTGCTGGAAAGTGGGGTTTGGAGACTGGGCCCAGGGAGTGGGCAGCTGTTGGCTGTGAAGAGACAGCCTGAAGGGACAGGAGTAAGGAATTCCATGACCAGGAAAGTTTGTGGAAGAAGCCTGGGCCACCATAGAAGCAAGGCACCATTGTTGAGTAGTATGCAAGGGGTGGGTCTGCCATTGCACCCTCCTTCTCCAGCTGCTGGACCCTGCCTCCACGGGCAATGGGAGAGGTACCCATCTGAGCAGGCTCACCCACCCCTCAAGCCAAGGACTCCACGAACTGCACAGACTCCGGGGACCCACGCGCCACACCTGCCAAAGCCTCCTTGGGAGTCAGCTCTGGGCACCCCAGCCTAAGATGGGTGTCCGCCAATGCTGGTGGGGGCTGGGTGTTAAAGTATGGGGTTAGGAGAGCAGACCTGGGGAGAGGACTGCTGTTAGCTGTGCAGATATGACTTGAGTGGATGGGATTGAGGAGCTCCGCTGCCAGGAATGCTCCCAGACTAAGTGGGTTCTGCCTTGGAAATGAGACACCATCGTTGAGTGGCATGCAAAGGGTAAGACCACCATAACGGACTCTCTCCGTACATTCCAGTCCCTGCCTCCGCAGGCAGTGGGAGGAACTCCCACCAGAGTGAGCATGCCCTAATCCATCACAGCTTCCTGCCAGCTCCTGCCTCCATAGGCTCTAGAGGGGGATCCCATCAGAATAAGCATGTGAGCCCCAGTCATGGCCACCTTATCCCTCTCCTGCCTGAGTGAGAAATCTTGCCATCTCCCCCTTTTGCCTGGGTAAGGAACAGATGCCTGAGGGTGGCCCACACACAGAGGTGGAGCCAAAACCAAAGTTGAGCCCCAGGGACTATGGGACTAAGGAAGAGTAACTGAAATCTCTCTGTGGAGCTGCACAAGCCACAGATCAAACCCCTGTGATTGGCTTGGTAAACCCTGCATCTGTGGAATATCTGAATGGACAAAAAGTGCTCTCACAACTGAGACCAGTCTAGCTTTACCAGTTGTGGAATTTGGGGGCAAGAACATGTGGGAACTGGGCCAGGTCAGAGTCTGAAGTGCCCCCACAGTGCCCACAGTGGATACAAGAGACCTACCCAGAGGTCTTGGAGGGCCCCCTGGGGAAGTGGGGGTTGGCTGTGGCTCACGGTAGCTGCAAGCACACTGATAGCGAAGACCCCAGGAAAGTTTTGTTTTGTTTTGTTTTGTGGTCATTTTATTTTTTTTATTTTTTTATATTTCAAATTTTCAAAACTTTTAATTTATTTTTTGAAATTTTTAAATATATTTTTTATTTTTCTACTTTTATTTTACTTTTTTGAAGGTCCATTTATTTTTGTTTGTTTGTTTTTGTTTACTTTTGGTTTTTTGATTTTTGTTTTTTTAATTTTTTTCTGATTTTATCTTTTTTTGGGTCATTTTTGTGTGTTTTCTTTGCTTTTTTTACATTGCTTTCTGTTTTTGTTTTGTTTTTTGTTTGTTCTTTTCTTGTTTGTTTTGGGGTTCTTTGGTTGGTTTCTTGTTTCTTCTCATAGTGTTTGTTTCTTTAGTTAGTTTTTTGTTTGTTTTTATTACTTGTCTTGGGTTTTGTTTTCTTTTCTTTTTCATTGTTGCTTGTTAGTTTTGTTTTTGTTATTTGTCTTGGGTTTTGTTTGACTGTTTATTTTCTTTTCCATTTTCATTTGTTTCTTTTTGGTTTTGTTTGGTTTTGTTTTTATTACTTGTCTTGGGTTTTGTGTGTTTCTTTTCATTTTCTTTTGTTTTTCTTTTTGTTATTTTTCTTGGGTTTTGTTTCATTGTTTGTTTCCTTGTCTTTTTTTTTTTTTTGGCTGCACCACGTGGCTTGCAGGGTCTTGGTCCCCCAGCCAGGGGTCAGGCCTGTGCCCACAACAGGGGGAAGCACTGAATTCAGGATGCTGGACCACCAGAGAATTCCTGGCCTGAAGGAATATTAATCAGTGTGATCTCACCTGGAGGTTCCCATCCCAGCACCAAGACCCAGCTCCACCCAACTGCCTGCAAGTTTCTGTGCTGGATGCCTCAGGCCAAACAACCAGCAAGACAGGAACACATCCCCAACCATCAACAGAAAGGCTGCCTAAAGTTGTATTAAGCTCACAGACACCCCAAAACACACCACCTGGCACAGCCCTATCCATCAGAGGGACAAGACTCAGCTCCACCCACCAGAGCACAAGCACCAGTCCCTCCCACCAGGAAGCCTACACAAGTGCTTGGACCAACAGGGGAAAACATCAGAAGCAAGAGGAACTACGACCCTGCACCCTGTGGAAAGGAGACCATAAACACAGTAAGTTAGACAAAATGAGATGACAGAAGTATATGTTGCAGATGAAAGAGGAAGATAAAAACTCACAAAACCAAATACATGAAGAGGAAATAGGCAATCTACCTGAAAAAGAATTCAGATATGATCCAAGATCTCGGAAATAGAATGGAGGCACCAATTGAGAAGATACAAGAAATATTTAACAAGGACCTAGAAGAACTAAAGAACAAATAAACAGTGATGAACAACACAATAACTGAATGAAAAATACACTAGAAGGAATCAATAGCAGAATAACTGAGGCAGAAGAACAAATAAGTGAGCTGGAAGATAGAATGGTGTAAATAACTGCTGTAGAGCCAAATAAAGAAGAGAATGGAAAGAAATGAGGACAGTTTCAGAGACTTCTGGGACAATGTTAAATGCACCAACATTCGAATTATAGGGGTCTCAGAAGAAGAAGAGACAGAGAAAGGGACTGAGAAAATATTTGCAGAGACTATAGTTGAAAATTTCCAGAACATGGGAAAGGAAATAGTCACCCAAGCCCAGGAAGCACAGAGAGTCCCATACTGGATAAACACAAGGAGAAATATGCTGAAACACATATTAATCTAACTAACAAAAATTAAAGGCAAAGAAAAATATTAAAAGCAGCAAGAGAAAAGCAACAAATAACATACAGGGGAATCCTCATAAGGTTATCAGCTGGTTTTTCAACAGAAACTCTGCAGGCCAGAAGGGAGTGGCAGGATATATTTTAAGTGATAAAAGGGAAAAACCTACAACAAAGATTACTTTACCCAGCAAGGATCTCATTCAGATTTGATGGAGAAATTAAAACCTTTACAGACAAGCAAAAGTTAAGAGAATTCAGCACCACCAAACCAGCTTTACAACAAATGCTAAAGGAATTTTTCTAGGTGGGAAATACAAGAGAAGAAAAAGACTTACAAAAACAAACCCAAAACAATTAAGAAAATGGCAATAGGAATATACATATTGATAATTACCTTAAATGTAAATGGATTAAATGTTCCAACCAAAAGACACAGACTGGATGAATGGATACAAAAACAAAATGCATATATACACTGTCTACAAGAGACCCACTTCAGACCTAGGGACACAAACTAACTGAAAGTGAGAGGATGGAAAAAGATATTCCATGCAAATGGAAATCAAAAGGAAACTGGAGTAGCAATTCTCATATCAGACAAATAGACTCTAAAATAAAGACTGTTACAAGAGACAAGGAAGGACACTACATAATGATCAAGGGATGAGTCCAAGAAGAAGACATAGCAATTGTAAATATATATGCATCCAACATAGGAGCACCTCAAATATAAGGAAAATGCTAACAGCCATAAAATGGGAAATTGACAGTAATACAAGAGTAGTGGGGGATTTTAACACTGCACTTTTACCAATGGAGACAGACAGAAAATTAATAAGGAAACACAAGCCTTAAATAGCACATTAGACCAATAGACTTAATTTATTAGTTAAGACTTAATTTATTAATTAAGACATAATTTATAGGAAATACGACCCCAAAGCAGCAGAATACATTTTCTTCTCAAGTGCAGACAGAACATTCTCCAGAACAGATCACATCTTGGGTCAAAAATCCAGCCTTGGTAAATTTAATATCATAACAAGCATCTTTTCCAACCACAACACTATGAGAATTAGAAATCAATTACTGGGGGAAAAAACCCTGTAAAAACACAAACACATGGAGGCTAAACAATGCATTACTAAATTATCAAGGATCACTGAAGAAATCAAAGAGGAAATCAGAAAATTCCTAGACATAAATGACAATGAAAACACAACAGTCCAAAACATATGGGACACAGCAAAAGCAGTTCTGAGAGGGAAGTTTATAGCAATAAAATCCTAAAATCAAGAAACAAGAAAAATCTCAAATAAACAACCTATTCTTATATCTAAAGCAATTAGAGAAAGAAAAACAAACAAAACCCAAAGTTAGTGGAAGGAAAGAAATCATAAACATCAGAGCAGAAATAAATGAAATAGAGACAAAAAAATAGCAAAGATCAATGAAACTAAATCCTGATTCTTTGAGAAAAACAAAACTGTAAAACCTTTAGCCAGACTCATCAAGAAAAAAAGGGAGAGGACTCAAATCAATAAAATTAGAAATGAAAAAGGAGAAATGCAAAGGACCATAAGAGATTACTATAAGCAACTATAAGCCAGTAAATTGGATGACCTAGAAGAAATGGACAAATTCTTAGAAAGTTAAAACCTTCCAAGGCTGAACCAGGAAGAAATACAAAATATGAACTGACCAATCACAAGTACTGAAATTCAAACTGTGATTAAAAATCTTTCAACAAACAAAAGTCCAGGACCAGATGGCTTCACAGGTAAATTCTATCAAAAATTTAGAGAAGAGTTAACATCTATCCTTCTCAAACTCTTCCAAAAAATTTCAGAGGAAGGAACACTCCTAAGCTCATTCTATGAGGTCTCCATCACCCTGATACCAAAACCAGAAAAAGATATCACAAAAAAAGAAAAGTGCAGACCAATATCAGTGATGAACATAGACACAAAAATCCTCAACAAAATACTCACAAACCAAATCAACAACACATTAAAAGGGTCATACACCTTGACCAAGTGGGATTTATCCCAGGGATGCAAGGATTCTTCAATATGTGCAAATCAATAAATGTGATACACCACATTAACAAACTGAAGAATAAAAACCATATGATCTTCTCAATAGATGCAGAAAAAGCTTTTGACAAAGTTCAACATCCATTTATGATAAAAACTCTCCAAAAGTAGACTTAGAGGGTACCTACCTCAACATAATAAAGGCCATATATGACAAACCTACAACTAACATCATACTCAATGGTGAAAACCTGAAAGGATTTCCTCTAAGATCAAGACAAAACAAGGATGTCCATTCTCTCCACTTTTGTTAAACATAGTTTTGGAAGTCCTAGCCATGGCAGTCAGAGAAGAAAAAGATAAAAGGAATACAAATTGGAAAAGAAGAAGTAAAACTGTCACTGTTTGCAAATGACATGATACTATACATAGAAAATCCTAAACATGCTACCAGAAAACTAGTAGAACTCATCAGTGAATTTGGTAAAGTTGCAGGATACAAAATTAATACACAGAAATCCCTTGCATGCTTATACACTAACAATGAAAGACCGGAAAGAGAGATTAAGGAAACAATCCCATTTACCATCACATCAAAAAGAATAAAACACTTAGGAATAAGTGTTTAGGAATAAACTTACCTAAGGAAGCATGAGTGACAAATGCAGTTCTATAAAGGGACCATTTCTCAGTGAAGGATCAGAGCTGAAGATTTCTAGAGCTGGGTCTTTGGATGAAACTATCCAAGTGAGGAGAAACCTAAACCTAAGGCTAAGGCATGGATACATTTTTAACTTCCAAGACTGTCTTAGTCAGCTGGGGCTCCTCTAACAAAGTACCACAGACTGGGTGGCTTATAAACAACAGAAATTTACTTCTTACAGCTCTGGAGGCTGGAAGTTGAGATCAGGGTGCTAACATGGTCTGGTTCTGGAGAGAGCACTCTTCCAGGTTGCAGACTGCCAGCTTCTCTCTGTGACCTCACAGGGAGGACAGCAGAGAGGAGAAGCAAGCTCTTTGGAGATACTTGTAAGGGCACTAATCCCATTGATGAGAATGGAGCCCCCATCACTTCATCTAATCCTAATCACTTTCCAAAGGTCCCACCTCCTCATACCATCACGTTGGAGGTAGGGTTTCAACAGATAAATTTGGGAGGGACACAAACATTTAGTCCATAACAAGGACTGAAATGCTATCGTGTCACATTTGTTATTTCTCCAGAGCATTTTCTTCAACATGGGAGAGGTGCCAAGCCTGGAGATGGCAGCCTTACCTGGAGATACCTAAATGCTTATGCCCACCCCACCTAGGGAAAGCCTGCAGTCACTGACTGAGGCAGTGATGTTGGGGAATAGAAGATTGGCACTGCTGCTTCAAGTCAGGACATCACTGCTGCCATTCATGCTCCTGAGCTCCCTGAGGGACCAGATGAAGCTGTGTCTTTTCTTAGCTTCTTCCTCTGCCCACTCCAATATCTCTTTGCTTTAAACGTCCTTATTGGAGTATAATTTCTTTACAATGTTGTGTTATTTTCTGGTGTATAACAAAGTGAATAAGCTATATGTATACATATATCCCAATATCCCTGCCCACTTGTGTCTCCCTCCAACCCTCCCTATCCCACCCCTCTAGGTGGTCACAAAGCACTGAGCTTATCTCCCTGTGCTATGCATCTTCTTCCCACTAGTTATCTATTTTACATTTGGTCGTGTACATATGTCAATGCTACTCTCTCACTTCGTTGCATCTTACCCTTCCCCCTCCTGGTGTCCTCAAGTCCATGCTCCACGTCTGTGTCTTTATTTCTGTCCTGCCCTAGGTTTTTGAGAACCATTTCTCATTTTTTTTTTTTTAGATTCCATATATATGTGTTAGCATACAGTATTTGTTTTTTCTTTCTGAATTACTTCACTCTGTATGACAGACTCTATGTCCATCCATATCACTACAAATAACTCAATTTCATTTCTTTTCATGGCTGAATAATATTCCATGGTTTATATGTGCCACATCTTCTTTACCAATTCATCTGTTGATGGACACTTAGGTTGCTTCCAAGTCCTGGCTATTGTAAATGGTGCTGCCATGAACATTGTGGTACATGACTCTATTTGAGTTATGGTTTTCTCAGGGTATATGCCCAGCAGTGGGATTGCTGGGTCATATGGTAGTTCTACTTTTAGTTTTTTAAGGAACCTCCATATTGTTCTCCATAGTGGTTGTATCAGTTTACATTCCCACCAACAGTGCAGGAGGGTTCTGTTTTCTCCACACCCTCTCCGGCATTCATTGTTTGTAGATTTTTTAGTGATGGCCATTCTGACTGGTGTGAGGTGATACCTCATTGTAGTTTTGATTTGCATTTCTCTAATGATTGGTGATGTTGAGCATCCTTTCATGTATTTGTTGGCAATCTGTATATCTTCTTTGGAAAAATGTCTTTTTAGGTCATCCACCCATTTTTGGATGGGTTGTTTGTTTTTTTTGATATTGAGCTGCATGAGCTGCTTGTATATTTTGAAGATTAATCCTTTGTAAGTTGCTTCACTTGCAAATATTTTCTCCCATTCTGAGAGTTGTCTTTTCATCTTGTGTATGGTTTCCTTTGCTGTGCAAAAGGTCTAAAGTTTAATTACATCTCATTTGTTTCTTTCTTTTTTATTCCCATTTCTCTAGGAGGTGAGTCAAAAAGGATCTTGCTGTGATTTATGTCATAGAGTGTTCTGTCTATCTTTTCCTCTGAGAGTTTGATAGTTTCTGGCCTTACATTTAGGTCTTTAATGCATTTTGAGTTTATTTTTGTGTATGGTGTTAGGGAGTGTTCTAATTTCATTCTTTTACATGTAGCTGTCCAGTTTTCCCAGCACCATTTATTGAAGAGGCTGTCTTTTCTCCATTGTATATTCTTGCCTCCTTTACCAAAACTAAAGTGACCCTATGTGCACTGGTTTATCTCTGTGCTTTCTATCCTGTCCCATTGGTCTATATTTCTGTTTTTGTGCCAGTACCATACTGTCTTGATTACTGTAGCTTTGTAGTATAGTCTGGGAGCCTGAGTCCTCCAGCTCTGTTTTTCTTTCTTAAGATTGCTTTGGCTATTTGGGGTCTTTTGTGTTTTCATACAAATTGTGAAATTTTTTGTTCTAGTTCTGTGAAAAATGCCAGTGGTAGTTTGATAGGGATTGCATTGAATCTGTAGATTGCTTTGCATAGTATAGTCATTTTCACAATGTTTATTCTTCCAATCCAAGAACATAGTATATCTCTCCATCTGTTTGTATCACCTTTAATTATTTTCATCACCGTCTTATAATTTTCTGCATACAGGTCTTTTGTCTCCTTAGGTAGGTTTATTCCTAGGTGTTTTATTCTTTTTGTTGCAATGGTAAATAAGAGTGTTTCCTTAATTTCTCTTTTGGATTTTTCATCAGTAGTGTATAGGAATGCAAGAGATTTTGGTGCATTAATTTTGTATCCTGCTAGTTTACCCAATTCATTAATTACCTCTAATAGTTTTCTGGTAGCATCTTTAGCATTCTCTATGCATAGTATCATGTCATCTGCAAACAGCGACAGTTTTTGTTCTTCTTTTCCAATTTGAATTCCTTTTATTTCATTTTCTTCTCTGATTGCTGTGGCTTAAAGTTTCAAAACTATGTTGAATAATAGTGGTGAGATTGGGCAACCTTGTCTTTTTCCTGATCTTAGAGTAAATGGTTTCAATATTTCCCCATTGAGGACGATGTTCACTGTGGTTTTGTCATATGTGACCCCTTATCAGGTTAAGGTAGGTTCCCTCTATGTCTACTTTCTGGAGAGTTTTTATCATAAATGAATATATGAATTTTGTCAAAAGATTTTCTACATCTATTGAGATTATCATATGGTTTTTCTCCTCAATTTGTTAATATGGTGTATCACATTGATTAGTTTGCATATATTGAAGAATCCTTGCATTCCTGGGATAAACCCGATTTGATCATGGTAATGATCCTTTTAATGTGCTGTTGGATTCTGTTTGCTACTATTTTGTTGAGCATTTTTGAATCCATGTTCATCAGTGATACTGGTCTGTAGTTTTGTTTATTTTTTTCAGAAATCTTTTTCTGGTTTTGGTATTAGGGTGATGGTGGTCTTGTAGAATGAGTTTGGGAGTGTTCCTCCCTCTGCTATATTTGGAAGAGTTTGAGAAGAATAAGTGTTACCTCTTCTCTAAATGTTTGATAGAATTCTCCTGCCAGTCCATTTGGTCCTGGGCTTTTTGTTTGAAGATTTTTAATCACAGTCTCAATTTCAGTGCTTGTGATTTGTCTGTTTATATTTTCTATTTCTTCCTGGTTCTGTCTTGGAAGGTTGTGTTTTTCTAAGAATTTGTCCATTTCTATGTGGTTGTCCATTTTACTGGCATATAGTTGCGTGTAGTTATCTCTCATGATCCTTTGTATTTCTGCAGTGTCAGTTGTTACTTCTGTTTCATTTCTAATTCTATTGATTTGAGTCTTCTGCCTTTTTTTCTTGATGAGTCTGGCTAATGGTTTATCAATTTTGATTATCTTCTCAAAGAAACAGCTTTTAGTTTTATTGATCTTTGCTATTGTTTCCTTCATTTCTTTTTCATTATTTCTGATCTGATCTTTATGATTTCTTTCCTTCTGTTAACTTTAGGGGTTCTTTTGTTCTTCTTTCTGTAATTGCTTTAGGTGTAAGGTTAGGTTGTTTATTTGAGATGTTTCTTGAGGTAGGATTGTATTGTTATAAACTTCCCTCTTAGAACTGCTTTTGCTGCATCCCATAGGTTTTGGGTCATCATGTTTTCATTGTCATTTGTTTTCTGGTATTTTTTTATTTCCTCTTTGATTTCTTCAGTGTTATCTTGGTTATTTAGTAGCGTATTTTTTAGCCTCCATATGTTTGCGTTTTTTACAATTTTTTCCAGTAATTGATATCTAGTCTCATAACGTTGTGGTCGGATAAGATACTTGATATGATTTGAATTTTCTTAAATTTACCAAGGCTTGATTTCTGACCCAAGATATGATCTATCCAGGAGAATTTTCCATGAGTACTTGAGAAGCAAGTGTATTTTGTTGTTTTTGGATGGAATGTCCTATCAATTAAGTCCATCTTGTCTAATGTATCATTTAAACCTTGTTTTTTCTTATTTATTTTTACTTTGGATGACCTGTCCATTGGTGAAAGTGAGATGTTAAAATCCCCTACTATTATTGTGTTACTGTCGATTTCCCATTTTATCGCTGTTAGCATTTGCCTTATGTATTGAGTTGCTCCTGTGTTGGATGCATATATATTTACAATTGTAATATCTTCTTCTTGGATTAATCCCTTGATATTTAGGTATTGTCCTTCTTTGTCTCTTGTGATAGTCTTTAAAGTCTATTTCTCTGATGTGAGTATTGCTATTCCAGCTTTCTTTTGATTTCCATTTGCATGGAATATCTTCTTCCATTCCTTTACTTTCAGTCTGTATGTGCCCCTGGGTCTGAACTTGGCCTCTTGTAGACAACATATATATGGGTCTTCTTTTTGTATCCATTCAGCCAGTCTGTGTCTTTTGGTTGGAGCATTTACCTTTAAGGTAATTATCAATATGTGTGTTCCCATTACCACGTTATTAATTGTTTTGGGTTTGTTTTTGTAAGTCTTTTCCTTCTCTTGTGTTTCCTGCCTAGATAAGTCCTTTAGCATTTGTTGTAAAGCTGATTTGGTGGTGAATTCTCTTAACTTTTGCTTGTCTGTAAAGGTTTTAATTTCTCCATGGAATATGAATGAGATCCTTGCTGAATAGAGTAATCATGGCTGTAGCTTTTTCTCTTTCATCACTTTAAATATGTCCTGCCACTCCCTTGTGGCTTGCAGAGTTTCTGCTGAAAGATCAGCTTATGGGGATTCCTTTGTATGTTATTCGTTGCTTTTCCCTTGCTGCTTTTAATATTTTTTCTTTGTATTTAATTTTTTATAGTTTGATTAATATGTATCTTGGCATGTTTCTCCTTTTTATCCAGTATGGAACTCTCTGCACTTCCTAGTTTGATTGACTATTTCCTTTCCTATTTTAAGGAAGTTTTCAACTATAATCTCTTCAAGTATTTTCTCAGTCCCTTTCTTTTTCTCTTCTTCTGAGACCTCTATAATTTAAATATTGGTGCGTTTAATGTTGTCCCAGAAGTCTCTGAGATTGTCCTCAATTCTTTTCATTCTTTTTCCTTTATCCTGCTCCAAGGTAGTTATTTCCACTATTTTATCATCCAGGTCACTTATCTGTTCTTCTGCCTCAGTTTTTCTGCTATTGACTGCTTCTAGAGAATTTTTAATTTCATTTATTGTGTTGTTCATCATTGTTTGTTTGCTCTTTAGTTCTTCTAGGTCCTTGTTAAATGTTTCTTGTATTTTCTCTATTCTATTTCCAAGATTTTGGATCATCCTTACTATCATTACTCTGAATTCTTTTACAGGTAGACTGCCTATTTCCTCTTCATTTCTTTGGTTTAGTGGGTTTTTACGTTGCTTCTTCATCTGCTGCATATTTCTCTGTCTTATTTTGTTAAATTACTTTGTTTGGGATCTCCTTTTCACAGGCTGCATGTTCATATTTCCCATTGTTTTCGGTGTCTGCCCCAAATGGGTAAGGTTGGTTCAGTGGGTTTTGTAGGCTTCCTTGTGGAGGGGACTGGTGCCTGTGTTCTTGTGGATGAGGTTGGATCTTGTCTTTCTGGTGGAAGGACCATGTCTGGTGATGTTTTTGGGGTGTCTCTGACCTTATTATGATTTTAGGCAGCCTCTCTGCTAATGGGTAGGGTCGTGCTCCTGTCTTGCTAGTTGTTTGGGATGGGGTGTCCAGCACGGGAGCTTGCTGGACATTGAGTGGAGCTGGGTCTTAGCATTAAAACAGAGATCTCTGGGAGAGCTCTTGCTGACTGATATTACATGGGACTGGGAGGTCTCTGGTGCTCCAATGTCCTGAACTCAGCTCTCCCACTTTGGAGGTCAGGCCTGACACCAGGCCACAGCACCAAGACCCTGTCAGTCCCATGGCTCTAAAGAGAAAAAGGAAAGAAAAAATTAATTAAAATAAATCATTATTAAAAATAAATAAAATAAGAGAGCAACCAAACCAATAAACAAATCCACTAATGATAACTAGCGCTAAAACCTGAACTAGATAAACATAAAAATCAGAAACAAATCAGTCACAGACAGCAAAGCCCAAGTCTACCATTGCTCCCAAAGTCCAGCACCTCAATTTTCGGATGCTTCATTGTCTATTCAGGTATTCCATAGATGCAGGTTACATCACGTTGATTGTGGGGATTTAATCCACTGCTCCTGTGGCTGCACAGAGAAATTTCCCTTTCTCTTCTTAGTTCACACAGCTCCTGGATTCACCTTCGGTTTTGGTCCCACCTCAACGTGTAGATCACCCTCAGGCATCTGTTCCTGCTCAGACAGGAAAGGGTTAAAGCAGCAGCTGATTAGGGTGCTTTGGCTCACTCAGGCCGGGGATAGGGAGGGGTACGGTTGTCATAATTGGAATATGAGGCAAGCTTGCAGTGGCAGAGGCCGCTGTGACATTGCAACAGCCTTAGGAGTGCTGTGTGTTCTCCCAGGGAAGTTGTCTCTGGATCACAGGACCATGGTAGTGGTGGGATGAACAGGCTCCCGGGGCGGGTGGTATGTGCATAGTGATCTGTGCCTGCACACAGGATTCTTGGTGGCAGCAGCAGCGTTAGCATTTCATGCCCATCTCTGGGGTCTGGGCTACTAGCTGCAGCTCATGCCCATCTCTGGAGCTTGCTTAGGCAGTGCTCTGCCTTCTGTGGGCACATGGGAAAGGAATCCCCTCTCCTTGTGCACCCCCAAACAATGGTCCCTTGACTCTTCTACAGACTTTTTCCTGGACTCCTTTCCAGTTAGCTGTGGTGCACTAGCCCCCTTCAGGCTGTCTTCACACTGCCAACCCCAGTCCTCTCCCTGTGGTCTGACTTCCAAAGCCCAAGCGTCAACTCCCAGGCCCCACCCGCCCTGGCAGGTGAGCAGACAAGCCTCTCAGGCTGGTGAGTGCTGGTTGGCACTGATCCTCTGTGCGGGAATCTCTCCACTTTGCCCTCTACACCCCTGTTGCTGTGCTCTCCTGTGTGGCTCTGAAGATTCCCCCCACCCCCACCGTCCACCTCTGCCACTGAAGGGGCTTCCTAGTGTGTGGAAACTTTTCCTCCTTCACAGCTCCCTCCCAGAGGTGCAGGTCTTGTCCCTGTTCTTTTGTCTCTGTTTTTCCTTTTTTGTTTTGTCCTACTCAGGAACATGGGGATTTTCTTGCCTTTTGGGCAGTCTGACGTCTTCTGCTAGCATTCAGTAGGTGTTCTGTAGGAGTTGTTCCACATGTAGATGTATTTTTGATGTATTTGTGAGGAGGAAGGTGATCTCTACATCTTACTCCTCTGCCATTTTGAAGCTTCCCTCCCCGCCCTTCATTTTTTTTTAACAGGCTCTTTCTTTCTTTTTTTTTTTCTTTTTACAGGCTCCTTTTGAGAGTACTCCCACAAAAAATCACTGTGCAAGACTCACCTTCTGAGACTTCTGGGAGACCCAAATAAGACATTTGCCATGGTGTAAGTAGGGTGATGAAGTGGTCTGTTGGGCAGTTCATGGCTGGTCAGTGATATCACAACATCCAAGCCTCTGTGTAGCTGTGGTTTCATCATCATCATAATGGCTATATGTGGTAGATTACAAAAATGACCACCACTTTCCCCCCTCACTTCAAGCAGTGGAATCTCTTTGCCTAATCCCTGAATCTGTTTGGCCATGTGGTTTGTTTTGGCTAACAGGATATTAGCAAACTTGATGCAAAGACTAGGAAAGTATATGCATATTGGGCTTGCTAGTTTGCTGTTCTTGGATCCCTGGGCTACTACGTGAGTGAGCCCAGGCCAACCTGCTTGGTGATGAAATGCATGTGTCTCAGTTACCCACATTTTCCCAGAAGCAAAGCTGCCTAGCTAACCAGAATTGTACCTTAGATACATGAGTGATCCCAGCTGAGATAAGCAGTAGAACCACACAACCCAAATTGCTGATGCACAGAATCATAAACTAAATAAATGTTTATTATTTTAAACCACTAAATTTTGTTTATTTTATAGCAAATACTAACTGATACAGTGTCATAAACTATGATGGCTCATATTTATTTATACATTTTTGCTGTTTTAGGCTCAAATCGCAGTCCTACAAATGCATATGGCATGATATATGCATATAAAAATATAAAAACACAAATATATATGTTGCAAAAATATCTTTTTAAATTAATGACTTTCTTGAAATTTAGACAGGTAAATGTTGTAGTTATCAGTAATTTACATTTTGGGTAGGCAATTTATACAGTACAATGAAGGAAAAGATTCTTAACATTTATTGAGTGCCTTCCATGTGTTGGGAGCTTTCATATTTACTATCTCATTAATCCTCACAATTACATGGTTAATGCACTGTATTTATTTTTACAAGAGAAAACAACCCTTAATGCTCAGAGAGGGAATGTAACTTGCCCATGGTGAGTTGATTAGCAGATAGATTTGAAGATTAGTTTTCCTGACTTCAAAGATGCTATAATCAGGGAATTCCCTGAGAGTTCAGTGGTTAGGACTTCACACTTTCTCTGCCGAGGGCCCAGGTTTGATCCCTGGCCAGGCAGCTAAGATCCCGCAAGCCATGCACTGCAGCCAAAAAAAAAAAAAAAAAAGATGCTATAATCAGGTACCTCCTGCAAGCCTAGGAATTTTCTTTAAGTGGTTAATTAGAAATTGGAAATGCAGGGCTTCTCAATGCAATATGTATCTTTCATAACAGTGTAAGTATAACTTGGATGAATCTGTGGACCCTATTTACCACCCTTTCAATGTTGGCCTCCATGGCTTATATATAGCTCAGATTTGCAAGAAATTTTCAAGCAATTGTTATTTCCATGTTTCAGTTTAGAACAGAATTTCCCAATTTTCAGAGTAGGAGATACACCTCTAAACTTTAAAATAAACCCTTCCAGTCATCTGTCATCTAAAACATCTCCTCAAGCATAATATATATTTTATATTCAATGCAAATGTTTATTATGCACATTTTTTTTTTCAGTACGTGGGCCTCTCACTGTTGTGACCTCTCCCGTTGTGGAGCACAGGCTCTGGGCGCACAGGCTCAGCGGCCATGGCTCACGGGCCCAGCCGCTCCGTGGCATGTGGGATCTTCCCGGACCGGGGCACGAACCCACGTCCCCTGTATCGGCCGGCGGACTCTCAACCACTGCACCACCAGGGAAGCCCCTATTATGCACTTTTATGTGTCAGTCTTTGCCCTAGGCTCTGGAGAGGCAAGAAAGAGTAAAACATAATCCATTCTCTCAAGAAGCTCAAATTCTAGTGAAGGCAAAAAATACACACATAATTATAAAACAATCTAGTAAATGAAATGTAAGAGTGTTACATTGCACATTTGTGAGTCTGGGGGCTGGAGAGGTGGAGTGGTCAGGGTGAATTTCTTAAAGGAGATGATATCTAAGTCTCAGAGGAGTCCACATGGCTAGGGGTGGGAGTGGGTAGGCACATTATTAGTTAAGGGGATAGTAACTGCTGGAATGAATAAACCCCCAAATTTCAGTAGCCTAATACAATAAAGGTTAGTTTCTTATTCACATTTCAGTCTAATGCAGATGTTCCTGTTGGGGGTGGGTGTGGATGTGGATGGGGCTCAGTCCCTAAAGTCATTCAGGAATCGAGGTTGACAGAGGCTCTGACATTTTCAACACACAACCTCTGATGTCTCATTGGCATCCAGAAGAGAGAAAAGACAGGGTGTAGAAGGCACTTCTGCATCTTCTCCACTTCAATATACTTCACTTCTATAAATACTGCATGGGTCTGCATTCATGGAGTAGTCACATGGCCCAGTCACATGGCCCAGCCAAAAGGACCAGTACTTTGTTTTGTTAACTGCTGTGTACCCTGCACTGGGAGCAGTCCCTAACACATATTAAGGGCACAGCAATACTTCTTGGACTTTTTTGTGATTGAATGAATCTTTATAGCATCCAGCACACAGTGCCATTTCATGTATATTTGTAGAAATAAAATGCAGTTTCCCATCCTCCTGTTTTCCCTACCTTAAATGTAGTCAAAATGTAGTGAAAAACCTAAAGCATCAGAATATGTGGACTTCTTAGTAATGAACCTAAGCGCTGTGACAAGTTGGCAAAATTCTAGGAAATGTTTGTTTGTTGCGCATCAAAGAGGTACCATATCTCTCTAGTCAGACTCTCTCTTAGCTGGAGATTTTTTTCCTTCTGCCCTCCTTCTCTCCCTTTCTTCCATTTCCACAGGCATGAGCATATTCTACAGTGCTGCTGTCCCATATGCTTGGGGGAATACAGAGATTTATTAGACATACTTTTTCTTTGCAAAAGAAGCCCAGATACATCACCAAGAACAAGAATACAAGGCAAACAGTGACAAGCACCACATTAGAGCCATTTATAGAACTGCTCTCTTCCCTGTTCTCTGAGGCCAGGGAGGGGCTGGTTCTAGAACACTTCCCATCATCTAGATGGTTCTAGGATTTCAGCTTTACCTTTTCCCTATCTGGAGACTCTGGTACACCTAACATTCAGATGCCATCTCCCACTTCCTAGTTCTAGTGAGAGGAAAGTGGAGAAAAGATGACTGGGTGAAAACCTTCTACTGTCAAAGCCATAATTTTCATGTTAAACATCTGATGTCTCCCAAGAGAATGTTCTTGTCGTACATGTGTGCCTGAAAGTGATTCTTCCCATGAAGAATCTTTTGGTTGTCAGGCCCAAGGATTAGAATTGCACATGTCAGAAGGACAGTTTTTACCCTCTTTAAGAAGTAAGTTAACTAAAATGCATATAAATAGCTATTTCCACAGATGCAGCTGAGTTTGGAGGACACCCTAACCAGCAGAAGTTAGTGATTTTTTATGCAATCAGGAGAATTAGCTTTAAAAAATACTGCTTCCCAGTGAGACATTCATCAGCCAGTACATCAAGTCAAGCTCCAAGTTCTCAAGCACCTTATATTAAATGGATCATGAGGTTCCTCAGTAGCTTGAGGAATGTGATGAATTTGTAGCCCTAGGGATTCATACTCTGTTACAAATGTTACATGGCCCACTGATAATTCCCAAGGGCAGCAGGGTTAATGCCAAGTTAATGTCATTAGAGGAAGAATCAAAGATCTCACCACATTTCTTCTTCATGAAGAAAATTTCAGTAATGAGGCAATAAGGACATAAAATACTGTGTCTTGTTGGGATATCAGCTAAATGCTTGTTTATGTTTTCAATTTCAAAAAAAGTCATGAAGAATATGGAACATTCTCAGTTCTGGTCATATCACTAACATCTACATTGTGTGCATTTTACCAGATTTTCTAATTTCCAACTGACGACCTCACCAACTCTAGCCCTTTCTTACTCTTCCAACTGGTTGTTTGACTTCTATTTTTATGACTTTGTCTTATTAACTACATGAGCCAAATTATTGGTGTCAATCATGAAAAGTCATCTAAATGGAATTTATTTTCTTTAATATTTACAGGGAAGAAAACTAGTATCCTGTGTAGACAGACATGTTTCTAGTTCCCTGAAAACTGATACCTAAGAACCTAAAATGGTCAGTCTGGAGATCATGGGCAAACTGTAATTGCTCTGTCAAGAAAGCCAACCTGCCTTCTGCAGACCTATTAGGCAAAAGCAATAAGATATGTTAATGTCTTTAATCTTTGGCTTTACGTTACTCTTAGACCATTCTTCCTTGAACTTGTTTTTAGGTCGTAATCAAATCCAGAATTCTGTTGAGGTGGCCCTGCAAGGTCCTTAATGAATAGTCTATAAAGTATATATTTCATTAGGATTAGAAAGTAAAGCTATATTTTAGGAACAAGCATAAGTAACGGCAAACATCCAGAATCATTCATTTATTAAAATAACACTTCAGGGCTTCCCTGGTGGCGCAGTGGTTGAGAGTCCGCCTGCCGATGCAGGGGACACAGGTTCGTGCCCCGGTCCGGGAAGATCCCACATGCCGCGGAGCGGCTGGGCCCGTGAGCCATGGCCACTGAGCCTGCGCGTCCGGAGCCTGTGCTCCGCAACGGGAGAGGCCACAACAGTGAGAGGCCCGCGTACCGCAAAAAAATAATAATAATAAAATAAAATAACACTTATGTGATGATTCAGAGGCCTGAATCTGAATTACCATTCTGCCACTTACTAGCTATCTGACATTGGACATCTCTCTTAACCATTTTGAGCTTCATTCAGTTGCTGATGCTTAAAGTGAAGATAATAATGTTTTATCATCTGACTTCAAAGTTTTTTTTTTTTTACAGTAAAAAGATTTTGAAAATGCCACTTGAGATATAAAAGTTATAAACTATTATTAAAATAATCCAACAAGTAGGCCTCACACACTATTGCTTATGGGTAAGTCCTTTCTGCTTTGCATTTTAAAAAATACCTAAAGCCAGATAAAATGAACCAGAAGACCTTTTTGTTCCTATTATTTTCAGCTCAGAAGGTGTATTGAGATGGAGGAAAACTACCTTAGAGCTTATTAGATTAGTGAACAACTGCATACTGTGTTAAATGGGTTTGGACTAAACTTGAATTAATACTACTGCTAGATGTAGGAGTTTTTTAGATTCCACATGTAAGTATTTGCCTTTTTTTAATCTGACTTCTTTCACTTAGAATAATGCTCTCTAGATTTATCCATGTTGTTGTAGATGGCAGAACTTCCTTTGGTTTTTTATGGTTGAATAATATTCCATTGTTTATATAGGTCATATTTTTAAAATCTATCCATCCATGGAAGGACATTTAGGTTGTTTCCATATCTTGGCTATTATGAAAAATGCTGTAATGAACATGGGTATGCAGATATCTCTTCGAGATACTGATTTCAATTACTTTGGATATATACCCAGAAGTAGGATTGCTGGATCATAAGGTAGTTCAATTTTTAAATTTTTGAGGAGCCCCCATACAGTTTTCCATAATGGTGATGTAGGCCAAAGGCACAAATTTCTAGTTATGAGAATAAGTAGTGAGGATCTAATGTACAACAAGATAACTATAGTTAATAATATGGTGTTGTATAACAAAGTTGTTGAGAACAGATCTTGAACAATCTTAGCACAAGAAGAAAAAGACTTAAGTATGTGAGGTGATAGATGTGTTAATTATTTCAATCTTGGTAAACATTCTACAATGTATATGTATATCACAAGTTGTGCACTTTAAATATATACAATTATATTTGTCAATCATTCCTCAATAAAGTTATTTTGAAAATAATACTAGACAGAATAAGTGATTTGAAGAAAATATCCTGCCTTTTTATTAAAAGCTTGGACAGAATTTTCATAGACTCATAGTGTCAGGGAATACAGATGCTTGACTTTACTATCTTTAAAGTTATGAGGGCAAATCACTGCTGTTCACTAAGTTGAAGGATCTTAAAGTTAATTTCTAGATCCCTAAATGAGACCAATACAACTGATTTTCTAAAACATAAGAAGAGTAGACTTTGGTATATAATATTCTAAATGATGAATTTCACTAACTTTTAGTCACTGAGGTGACTAGTTTTGGGGTATGAGATATCTGACTTCAGTCAGAATATGAATTTGGTTGATCATAGATCAGGCTCTTGATAAAATAGAATAAACAGAAGATACAAGCCCTTTAAAAGAAAATGTTTAATCCCAAATACCAATTCTACAACTGCACATTTCCTCTGCTGTAAAGGTGAAAGTTGAGGGACTATAGAAACAAATGCTAACATGGGAAGAATCTTTGATGTATTTTAAGTTTGGGTTAGTGCTGAGTCGTGTTTTGACACTTTGAGGAGAATGTGATAGTGAACACTTCCTATGGCTTCTCTCATTTTGGAGCCAAGAACTTCATCAGCAACCTCTAATGTATGAATGACAATTGATGATTAGTTTTCTATGTGGCAGACATATCTTGATTGATCCTGGAAGGAAATATCCTCTTAACATTTGGGGAATTTGTTGATGCATTGTATTTCGTCTTAACCCATGTCAAATCATAAAAAAAATAGATATTTTCATGGCAGCTACTTTCTTTTAAATGCAACAAAAACTTTTATTAGAACATTGAAATTATTTCATTTAATCCTTGCAAAAACTCTGTGAGCTTTCACATTTATTAGCTCCCAGCTCTCATTGAAAGGTGTGAAAACTGAGGCACAGAAATTACAAGAGAACAGTCAAAGCATTTATTGTTATATATTTGTAAGAGGAAGTTAACAAGTACCCAAGTACATGCAAGTAGTGAGCTGGCCCTGTCTGGATACATGTACAAGTGTAAGCTTCAAAAATATATATGCAAATAACAATAGAATTCAAAAATCCATGAAGCAAAAATTTTAAAGATTAAAAGGAGAAGTATACAATTTAACAATAATAGTTGGAGACTTGAATATTCCACACTCAATAATTGATAGAGTGCAGAAAAACAGCAAGGAGTCACAAGACTTGAACAAAACTGTCAACCAACTTGTACTAATCAATATTTATAGAATACTTCAAATGATAGCAGAATATACAGTCTTTTCAGAAGCACATGCAACATTATTCAGAATAGATCATATGCCAGGTCGTAAAACAAATTTCAATAGATTTTAAAGGATTAGAATCATGTAAAGTATGTAAATTAGAAATTAACAGTAGGATGAAATTTGGGAAATCCTCAAATATTTGGATATTAAAAAAAACACTTTTATACAACCCATTGGTTGAAGAAAAATTCACAAGGGTAGTTATGAAATATTTAAACTGAATGTAAACATTTATGGCCATGAGTGGCCATAAAATGGTACAACTACTTTGGAAAACAGTTTGGTCATTTCTTAAAAAGTTAAATGTAATCTTACCATATGACCGAGCAATTCACTCTAGGTGTTTAGAAGAGAAATAAAAGCCTATGCCCATAAAAAGACTTATACATGAATTTTTATACAGCCACTATTCATAACAGTTCCAAACTAGAAACAATCAAATGTGCACAATAGATGAACCTCAAAAATATTATGCTAAGTGAGAAAAGCCAGATGTCACATACTACATATTATATGATTCCATTTATATAAAATGTCTAGAAAAGGCAAATCTACAGAGACAGAAACCAGATCAGTGTTTGCCTAGGTCTGAGTTGGAAGGGAGATTGACTCCAAATGAACACAAGGGAACTTTTGGGAGGTGATAGAAATGTTCTCAAACTAGTTTTGTGTAACGGTGCACAACTTTATAAATTTACTAAAAATCATTGTAGTGTGCAGTATGATGGGTGAATTTTATGCTATGTAAATTATATCTCAATGAAGCTGTGAAAAATCATAAGCAGCAAGGAGTAATTGGTGGACAAGTAGAGATGAAAGAAGATTGACAATGTGTTTACAATTGATTAAGCTAGTTGATTCATAATGGGTCTCATTATACTATTTCTTCTACTTTTATATATGCTTGTATATTTTTAAAATAAAAAGTATTTTGAAAGTTAATATTAAATCAAAATTAACAAAACAAACACTTGGTTTCCCACTCCTCTGGTGTCTAAAGTATATCTATCTCTTTTAAACAGTATCAATCTGGGACTTCCCTGGTGGTCCAGTGGTAAAGAATCCACCTTCCAATGCAGGGGACACAGGTTTGATCCCTGGTCAGGGAACTAAGATCCCCATGCCACAGAGCAACTAAGCCCATGTGCCACAACTACTGAGCTAGTGTGCCTCAAGGAGAGAGCCAGTGTGCTGCAACTACAGAGCCCACGCACCCTGGAGTCCATGCACCACAACTAGAGAGAGGAAATCCGCATGCCACAACTAGAGAGAAGCCCATGCACCACAATGAAAGATCCCATATGCTGCAACTAAGACCCAACGCAGCCAAAAAAAAAAAAAAAAAAAGAAAAGAAATATATAAATATTAAGAACAGTATCAATATTCAAGTGTCTCTCCAGATAATTAAAACCACAAATTAACTTAAGCCAATTTAATTTAACAAATTTTGACTGTACATCAGTTATATGCAGGATTTCATGTTGATGCTTACGGCATTTTTTTTTCTCCCAGCCAGTTCCTGATTGATTGAAGCAGATAGTCATGTCATTGTTTTTAAATTTGGTGTTTTCTGTTCCTTTTCACTGAATTTTTATTACTGTCAAGAGTATGAACTTAGAAACATTCTTTTCTATATCTCTCCCTAGATCGCCTTCCTTTCCCATATTTTATCTATAGATAATAGAGGTTTCTTATAGATAATGGAGTTTTTACCCTCACAATTCAAAACATGTAATCATAGAAGCAAAATACTTTGCAATGTGGTAAGATAATTAGGTTTTGGGAAAAGTAATTTACCCCCTCAGATGACATCCAGCAGAGACAGTAATTCAATGCCATGCTCCGAGTGACAACAAGGTCTCACTTTGTAAAACTGATTTACTTCATATAGAGATGAAATGGGTGAATTCCTCCCATCAAAGGGTAATGTACTCAGCTGAAGTAGCCAGTCCATAATTCTAGCTTTACCTATTTGAAAAATCTCAGAAGGAAGAGAGAGAATGAAGAACAGTTTTAGAATGTTTTTCATTCCCTGCTTCCCCTTAAAACAGAATCACCTATAACGGGACATTTGAGATATTGCATTCACAAACTTTATTAAGATATTTATTTTGGGACAATTGTTAGAGCCAAAGGAAGATTGATGTCCCTAGGTATGATCAGGCCCTGAACTGTCTTAACTTCTAGAATTTGGGTACAATGTCAGGAACGTCAGCACAAATTAAACAGACTAACTATGCATAGAGGTAACTTTGTGTAGCAAACATAAGAGATAAGATTATGGAAGGTTTCAAAAGCTCATCAAAGACATGGGAGAATGTCTAAAACATTTATCAAAAAAAAATCTCAGGTTTTCTGAAATCTCCACACCTGTTATTGGGCCTGTAAAAAGCAGGAGCTCAGTAAAAAAGAACTGAACTGAATGTTATTTATCAGCATTGACAATGACTAATGTAAGATAAATTGTAAAACTATTAATGATGTTATGCCTCAAGTGGTAACAATATATACATATTGTGGTATACATACTCAAGGACAAAGAAAATTAAAGATATATGTATACTCTATAACATTATATATATATATACTCATATATAAAGTATACATGCACACATATACATACTCTTTTAATTTTAATTTTTTTAACGTGTATATATTGTGGCTAAGAAAAAAAGACACCATCTCTGAGAGATACAAGAATTTCTGTCACTACAAAAGGTGACTACAAAATAAAATAGGAAAAAATGTTCAGATTACACCACAATCTAAATGAAATGTTTTTACTGTTTCAGTCATCTGATTATTTACTCTGGAAACACTTTCCAACTTGAAAGGCATCAGGCAACAAATACAAGTATCTTGGCCCTTGAAAAAATAGCTTCCAGTGGAAACTGGAATTTTGTTTTGTAAATCAGTGTTTAGTCTTAATGTAGCTAGTATTAATTGTGTGACCTTCAGAAAATCAATTTACTTTTCTGGGTTTCATTTTCTTCACTTATACAATATAACATGAGATTAGGTGAGCATTTCCCCAATTGTCTCCCTCAGAATGAAAGTCCTAGAAAATTGCTCAATCTGCTAGAACAACTGGACATCCTCATTTATTGACTTGCCATTGATTGTTCATTGAGTCCATGAGCATTGGTTAAAGTGTATTCTATTTTATAAAAAACATATTTTCACTTTAATTTTCCTTCTGACTTCAGAGTATGAAGTACTACTCCCTCTGACCTGAGGAAGGGGAATGGTATTCCCCAGTACTGCCTCTTTTTCCAATTTCCTGAAGGTGAAATCCTTCTTTAGAAATGTCAGATGAGTATCAGTGAAGACAGATCCCCAGACTGTCAAAAAAACGTTGCTGTCCATTCTGTGCAGGACTTTCTAAAGGACTTGTGGCATCACACATCCTTATGCATCCAGGTCTCTCAATCTAGCTGCAGGACATGGCCATTTGCAATGACTTCACTGAGTCCATATTCCCTATAGACAATTTCAACCTTCTTATTATTTTTTTGTATTTTATTGAAGTATAGTTGATTTACCATGTTGTGTTTAATTTCTGCTGTACAGCAAAGTGACTCAGTTACACATATACATACTCTTTTTCATATTCTTCTCCATTATGGTTTATCACAAGATATTGAATATAGTTCCCTGTGCTATACAGTAGGACCTTGTTTTTTATCCATCCTATTAACATATATAATAGTTCGCATCTGCTAATCCAAAATTTGCAGTCCTTCCCTCACCCACCCCCTACCCTTGGCAACCACAAGCCTGTTCTCTATATCTGTAAGTCTGCTTTTGTTTCTAGATATGTTTATTTGTGTCATATTTTAGATTCCACATATATGTAATATCATATTGTATTTGTCTTTCTCTTTCTGACTTACTTCACTTAGTATGATAATCTCTAAGCCCATCCATGTTGCTGCAAACAGCATTATCTTATTCTTTTTAATGGTTGAGTAGTATTCCGTTGTATACATTTACCACATCCTCTCTATCCACTCATCTGTCGATGGACATTTAGATTGCTTCCATGTCTTGGCTATTGTGAATAGTGTTGCTATGAACACAGGGCTGTATAGCAGTTTTGAATTATAGTTTTTGAAATATACTTGAATTATAGTTTTGAAATTTTTGAATTATACTTTTTCTGAATTATAGTTTTGTCTGGGTATATGCCTAGGAGTGCGATTGCTGGATCATATGACAGCTCTATTTTTAGTTTTTTGAGGAAGCTCCATACTGTTTTCCATACTGGCTGCACCAACTTACATTCCCATCAACAGTGTAGGAGGGTTCCATTTTCTCCACACCATCTCCAGCATTTGTTATTTGTAGACTTTTTAATGATGACTGGTGTGAGGTGATACCTCATTGTAGTTTTTATTTGCATTTCCCTAATAATTAGCAATGATGAGAATCTTTTCATGGGCCTATTGGCTATCTGTATGTCTTCTTTGGAGAAACGTCTATTCAACTTTCATATTCTTGACCTCTTTACCTCTCTCATCCCTTGGCTTAGCACTTGGTCTGTGACTATTTTGCTTTGATTATATGTTTGGTCAGGTTTTTTTGGCTCTGCGTGACCAGCACTTTCAACCACAATTTTGTCCACATTAGGTCTCCAGTTCCTTCCACCACAGTCATGGGTAAGGTGTGATCTTGTCTATCTTCATTCTCAGTATCCCCATTGGCCAGGCCCTCCATTAAAGAAGGACTAGAGGGACTTCCCTGGTGGCGCAGTGGTTGGGAGTCCGCCTGCCGATGCAGGGGACGCGGGTTCGTGCCCCGGTCCGGGAGGATCCCACATGCCGCGGAGCGGTTGGGCCCGTGAGCCATGGCCGCTGGGCCTGCGTGTCCTGAGCCTGTGCTCCACGGCGGGAGAGGCCACAGCAGTGAGAGGCCTGAGTACCGCAAAAAAAAAAAAAAAAAAAAAAAAAAAAAAAAAAAAAAAAGAAGGACTAGAAAAGATCTGAAAGCTGCCTTTTCACCATTCTCCCAATCTCCTGCACAGTTGCTTATGACGGGAGGTTTGGGGACACACTGTGTATCTCTGCAAGTGACTTAGATTTCTCTTTTGCCCCCTACCATGTGGGGTCTCCTGTGAAGTTAGAGGGAGAAAAATGGAGAAACTCACATTTACCATGTGCCTCCTACATCAGGAACTGTGCTAGTTGTTCACTTAATATCTACATCACTGCCATTTCACAAAGGGGATAACTAAAGTTCACAGAAATTTACTTAACTTTTCCATAGCTGGTAAAGGGCAGAATTATGATTTGATCCCTATGCCTTTTTCTTTCCTCTCCATATCAGTGCCTCACTTGAACATCTATTTATGGACATATAGCCCAATGTCTAGAGAATCAGATATAATGAAATTTGAGTTTCATATTATTTTTCCAATATCACTTAATAAATGATAATGAATATTGAACATATTCCTCTATTTATTCAAAAAACATTTATTGAATAAGTTCTATATCAGTCACTGTTCTAAGCATTTGGGATACATCAATGAAATAAAATGACAAAAATCCTTGCTTCTCGTACAGTTCACATTCTAGTGGGTCAGGGATAGAAAATAACCAATAAGCACAATAATAAATAAGTAAATTGTATAGTATATTCAAAAGTGTAAATAAACAGGAGAAAAGAAATAAAGCAAGATCAGGGGAATCACACTGTATGTGGTTTAGACAGAGGTTTATATTTTGAAATGGAGTGGTGATTGAGAAGATGACATTTGAGCTAAGACATGAAGGAGTCAAGAGGGCAACTGGGTGGTAGAAGACTTTCCAAAGGCTCTGATGTGACTGAAGCAGAGTGAGCAGTATTGGGAGTCAGGGAGAGAGGAGGGAAGGAGAGGAATACAGAGACACTTGCACACAAAGGATTTTGGAAGGGTTTTTCTTTTACCTTTTTTGAAATAGGGACCCCTTGAGGGTGTCTGAGTAAAAAAGTGATTGATTAAGTTTAAAAGAGTGCTGTGTTGAGAATAGACTGAGATAGCTTAAATGTCTAATTTATCATTGTGCATTTACTATGTCTCATGCAGATTAAGACTGGATCTTAACAAGATCAAAATCATGGCAAATGTTCATTTCATTAGACTAAGATGAGCAGCTGAGAAGAGGTGGCTGTAGTCAAGCCTAGAATGTTAACAGTAATGGAGTGTAGGAAACATGGGGGCAAGTAATAACCAGAAAAGGAAAGTGTGGTCTCTGATTTAAGAATCTCGATTTATAACCCCAGGCTTACTTCCAGGATTGATCTCTTTAATGTTCATCTTTCTTTTCTCCGTTTTGTGAAAAGATTTCAGTTTCATAAATTGAATTTTCCCTGAACGATCCTATTTTCAGTTATACATAAAACTTTAAATTTCAATGTATGTGACAAAGAAAACACAAGACTTTGGGCATAATTCTTTTTTTTTTTTTTTTTTGTATTTTTTGAGCATATGCCAGTAGCTACATGAAATTCTTTTAATACCTGTTAATTGATTCTTTTATATTCTCTGTTTTTCTTTCTTTTTTACCTACATAGTTCCCTTAAAGAATCCAAGACAAGGGACTTCCTTGGTGGCACAGGGGTTAAGAATCCACCTGCCAATGCAGGGAACACGGGTTTGAGCCCTGGTGCGGGAACATCCCACATGCCGCAGAGAAACTAAGCCCGTGTGCCACAACTACTGAGCCTGCTCTAGAGCCTGCGAGCCACAACTACTGAGCCCATGTGCCACAACTACTGAAGCCCATGCACCTAGAGCCTGTGCTCCACAACAATAGGAGACACCACAATGAGAAGCCTTTGCACCACACTGAAGAGTAGCCCCTGCTTGCCTCACCTACAGAAAAACCTGCACGCAGCAACAAAGACCCAACACAGCCAAAAATTAATTAATTAAAAAAGAATCCAAGATAAGATGAATAGAAGAGCTTTCCAAATAAATGTGAGAATCTTCTCTCTCATCCTCTTTTGTTTTTACGAGTTCTCTCTTACTGAACTTAGAATTTAGAATGTGAAACAGATGTTCCTACTCTCAAATAGCAATTTGTATTTCTTTGATACTCTTTTCCCTCTCGTCTGAAACATGAATCATATTTATATGTATTAAATATAAGTTACAAAACATTTACCAAGCACCATTTAAATTCAAAGCACCAGTAACCCTCAAAGACTTCAGACAATACTACAAAGCTATAGTAATCAAAACAGTGTGGTACTGGCACAAAAACAGACATATGGATCAATGGCAAAGAATAGAGTCTAGAAATAAACCCACGCAGCTATGGTCAATTATTCTTTGACAAGGGAGGCAAGAATATACAATGGGAGAAAGACAGTCTCTCAGCAAGTGGTACTGGGAAAGTTGGACAGCTGCATATAAATCAATGAAGTTGGAACACACCCTCACACTATAGATAAAAATAAACTAAAAATTGCTTAAAGACTTAAATATAAGACATGATACCATAAAATTCCTAGAAGATAACATAGGCAAAATATTCTCGGACATAAATGGTACCAGTGTTTTCTTAGGTCAGTCTCCAAAGACAATAGAAATAAAATTTAAAAGTAAACGAATGGGACCTAATCAAACTTACAGGCTTTTACACAGCAAAGGAAACCATAAGCAAAATGAAAAAACAACCTACAGAATGAGAGAAAATATTTGCAAATGATGTAACCAACAAGGGCTTAATTTCCAAAATATACAAACAGCTCATACAACTCAACAACAGAAAACAAACAATCCAATCAAATAATGGGCAGAAGGCCTAAATAGACATTTCTCCAAAGAAAACATACAGATGGAAAATAGGCACATGAAAAGATGCTCAACATCACTAATTATTAGAGAAATACAAATCAAAACTACAATGAGGTACCACTTCACACCAGTCAGAATGGCCATCATTAAAAAGTCTACAAGTAACAAATGCTGGAGACGGTGTGGAGAAAGGGAACCCTCCTACATTGTTGATGGGAATGTAACTTGGTGCAGCCAGTATGGAAAACAGTATGGAGGTTCGTTAGAAAACTAAAAATCAAATTATGCTATGATCCAGCAATTCACTCCTGGGCATATATCCAGACAAAACTATAATTCAAAAAGATACATGCACCCCTATGTTCATAGCAGCACTATTCATAATAGCCAAGACATGGAAGCAATGTAACTGTCCATTGACAAACAGATGGATAAAGAAGATGTGGTGTGTATATACAATGGAATACTACTCAGCCATAAAAAAAGAATGAAATAATGCCATTTGCAGCAACATGGAAGCAACTAGAGATTATCAGACTAAGTGAAGTAAGTCAGAAAGAGAAAAAGACAAATACCATATGACATCACTTATATATGGAATCTAAAATATGACACAAATGAACCTATCTATGATGCAGAAACAGACGCACAGACATAGAGAACAAATTTGTGGTTGCCAAGGGGGAGGGGGGGTGGGAGAGAGATTGACTGAGAGTTTGGGGTTAATAGAGGCAAACTATTACATATAGAATGGATGGACAACAAGGTCCTACTCTATAGCACAGGGAACTATATTCAATGTCCTGGGATAAACCATAATGGAAAGGAATATAAAAAAGAAGAAAAATTCAAAGTACCAGGCTGGAAATTGAAATATGAACATGGACAGGCAAACCCTCTGAGCTCCAGGAGCTCAAAATGTAGTGGCTGTCATTCCGGTGGGAACTTTGTTATGGGACCATTATTAAAAGCATCATCTAATATTTCTGCATGGCCATCTCGTGCATAGTCACACGAGATGTTAGAAATTCTTGCTAGCCACATTATAGCCCAGTCAACTTACACTTTTGGTGACTTTCTCTGCTCATTCTGGTCTTGTAAAATCACTATTGGGATTCAGAGTTGCAGGAGTACCTTATATATCTGAAAGATTTGTAAATAAATCCAGTATGCACAGATCTAGATTTAAACAATAGGTCAATTACTGATTATTCATTTTACCAAAAGATTCATAGCTAATTCCTTTAAGAAGCAAGCTCCTCTTATGTATTTAAAACTTTGATAAAATCCATTAAATATTCACAGTTGACATATTACTCTTTAGGGGTACAAGTATTAAATAGAGAGAGAGGTATATTTGTACCTTGGCAGTAGTAATAACTCCTATTAATTCCGTGAAGTGAAAAGATAACAGTATTGGAATTGGAGATTCCCTGAAGATAAAAATCTGTATCACAGAAACTGAAGGCAGTTACTTATACCAAAGGGAGAAAGGGAAGGAAGGAGGGAGGGAGGAATTCATTTGTCATTTCCTCAAGGACAGACCAAGTAGAAGAAAAAGGAAATGTACTTTTCCAGTTCCCTACTAATACAGGGAAAGCTTTTAGATGATATTTTATTTTTTAAATGCCTTTTCTATTTTCTGTTTGTGTTCATGTTGTATATGTATATTTTAAAAACTCATACTTTTGGTAAATATCACTATGTAATATATATTGTACTACTATATTCTATCTATCACATTTACCAGATCTATCTATCATCTACCTACCTATCACCTATTTATATAGCCATCTATCCTTCTACTCATCCAGCATAAAAATCTCTGCTCAAGATAACTACATTTTACAAGAAAATCTTTCCATTTCTAATTCTAGTCCACTCTGGAATCTAGAGTGATAAAAAATAGTTTCAAGAGGGAAAGATTATTGTGAGATTTTTCCTCTCTTCAATATATCACATTTCAGGGCATTCAACAAATCAAATGACAAAGTAGTCATTGCTACCTTAGAAGCTATGGAGAACAACCACACACATGCATACACATACCCCTGTCTTCTTAGAGTTTATCAACTACTGAAGAGACAGAAACCCAACATGTGATCCAATCACTGAAAATCAGCTTCTGCTACCAGCAACAGAGCACCCAGGGCAGGCAGGGGAGCTTGTGCCTAGAAGGTTCTGCAACCTTTACATGCAAGCTGAGGAGCACACCCCAAAATCATTTATTCAGTAGAGTCAAGATGTGAACCTTCCTCACTCTTTTTCATGTTTTTACTTCATTTTGAAGAAAACAGCCCTGCCTAGTTCTCTTTTGAAAGAGCTGTGGTCAGGCCCAGTTTACAGGGGGCTTGTGCCCTTCACAGTCTGGCTCTTTAGCACACTTGGCTCCAGGCCACTGGTAACCAGTATAGCTCATAACCAAATGTCCTTCCCATTGCCAGGTTGTGGGAGGCCATGAAATGCTCACAGTGTGTCAATGGAATTCATCCAATGTGTGCCATACACTACCTTTCAAAAAAAATTGAAGTACAGTTGATTTACAATGTTCTGTTAATTTCTGCTGTACAGCAAAGTGATTCAGTTAAACATATATATACACTTTTTTAAAATATTCTCTTCCATTATGGTTTATCACAGGATATTGAATATAATTCCCTGTGCTGTACAGTAGGACCTTGTTTTTTATCCATCCTATGTATAATAGTTTGCATCTACTAACCCCAAACTCTCAATCCATCTCTCTCCAACCCTCCCTCCCCCTTGGCAACCACAAGTCTGTTCTCTATGTCTGTGAGTCTGTTTCTGCATCATAGATAGGTTCATTTGTGTCATATTTTAGATTTCACATATAAGTGATATGGTGTTTGTCTTACTCTTTCTGACTTACTTCACTTAGTACTATAATCTCTAGTTGCATCTATGTTGTTACAAATGGCATTATTTCATGATTTTTTTATAGCTGAGTTGTATTCCACTGTATATGTGCTTCCTGTACCTGGATTTCTGTTTCTTTCTTTAGGTTTGGGAAGTTTTCAGCCATAATTTCTTCAGATACCTTTTTGATCCCCTTTTCTCTTTCTTCCCCTTCTGGGATTGCTATTATGCGTAGATTGGCATGTTTTATATTATCCCATAGGTCTCTTATATTGCTTTTATTTTTTTTTCATTTGACTTTTTCTTGCTGTTCTGATTGGGTGATTTCCTTTATTCTATCTTCCAGATTGCTTATGCATTGTTCTGCATTATTCATTCTGCAATTCATTGCCTTTAGCTCAACTTTCTCTCTGCAAATGTGTTTTCTAATTTTTCTTGGCTCTTCTTTATAGCTTCTAGATCCTTTTTACAATAACTTTGCATTTCTGTCAATAGCCTTTCTTAATTCCTTCAGCATTTTTATTACCTCCTTTTTGAACTCGGGATCTAATAGACTGGAGAGGTCTGTTTCATTGTTTGTTCTTTAAGGGGAATTCTCCTGGTCTTTTAACTAGGAGTGGTTCCTCTGCTTCTACATTTTATTTATATTTCTCTTACTCTGTGAGTTTAGGAGAAACAGTTATTGACTGTGGTCGTAGGGGGCTATTTATAGGTGGGACTGTCCCTGTGTAGCTTGTGTGGGTTTAATATTTTTGGTGCAAGGGCTGTTTTTAATATGGATGCCTGCTGCCTCTTTCCTCAGCATGGACTGGCCATTATCCCCTTGGTAGGGGCTGTGTAGATGCAGCTGCTGGTTCTTGGCAGCAATGGCAGGTTTTGAGCTCCCCTGTAGCCCTTGAGTGAGGCTCACAACTGCTCCTGGAGGCCGGGAAGGAAGGGGCTGCCATACACTACCTTTTGATCAAAGGGATCTGTAGGAGAGAAGCAGTAACAACAATTCAAACCAAGAAAACATATCCCATTTCCCAAGGGAGAAAGAGTCACAGCTTGAGCGGACTCTTTCTTTCAGGTCCCCACAGAAAGCATTGCCGGATGGCCCCCAAAAGTGGTGGGGAAAGTGAGCAAACACACAGGGTCTACTCCTGGAGACTGCCTCAGGCAAGCGTGTGATTCATGTGCCTGGGTACTGTACTCTGAAGCTGGGGTCTTATCTTGGTGATTTAGTGGCCTGAAGGAGCTTTGGCAGCGATTACATACACTTGACTCAGGAATGAAGCGTATGCTTGGCAGAACATGACTCATTATTTTCTGATAATGTTTACATCCTGATCAGTGTCCTCAGATTAAAACTACTGTCCATTGTGCGGTGATGTCCGTGTGTGACTACAGCTCAGCACAGGGGTGCAGGCACTGTCCTGAGCTTTCACAAAGTGCCTGCTGAGCTACAGCCTCATGCGGCTACAGGCACACTGACTTGCTCTGTAGTTTTCCTCTTCTTCTTCTGTGATGCATTTTTACCCTAAACACAGATTCAGTGATTAAAATGATCAAATGATAAGAAGCACCAGTTTTTTCGTCACTCAAATCTGGATTCAAATCCTCTTTCCACTAGTTAGCAAATGGGTGAAACTGAGCAAGTCATCTAGGCTCTGAGGCTCAATTTACTCATCAGTGAAATGGGGATATTAGCATACCACTCACTGCCTTACTTTGAGGAATAAATTAGATGATGTATTTAAGCTTCTCTTCAAGGAAATTGGCATGACTAGAGTGTAAGAAACACTATTTATTACTATCGGCAAATCTGTCTCCAAAGCTGCTTCTGTGAACTGGGTGGTAGGCGACCATATTCCTGCTGATTTATTCAGTAGCTGCAGCTGAACTCAGTCCACCTGAAATAGAATTTTCTATCTGGAAGGGGATGCTGCAAGTAAGATTCTAAAATCTGGAATTGGCTGAGTGAAAGAGGTGGGACTTTGGACAGTTAGGACTCAGATATTTCAGGCTACAAATCTGGTGACCCTTATTATGTGATGGAAAAACATTTGGTCAGATTGCCACCTGCTGTTCTTTGGAATACAGACCATGTGCTATGGCAGCTTTGCTATTAGCATAAGTAGTAGGAAAAATCCAGAGCCCCGGCATGAGGTTATAGACTTTTTTTCTGAAGGAGAGCTCTGTACTCAGCCTAGAGTTTGCTAATCTGTAAGCAGGGATGGGAGAGGTATTCTTTACCTGTGGCCTGCATTCTAAATTCACTGCAAAGCCTATATTTTGCATACATGCAGAATTTAAAAATAAACGTATTCTTACCAAGCTCAGTATCTGAGTTTCTTATACACAGTCTCCTAAGTGTTCTTTAGACAAATGCCAATTAACTAAGATCATATTATGCTTGATATCTCCCCACTAATGCCTATTATATTTTAAACTACCTCAAAACATGGCCATTAAGCTATGGAATAGAGGACTTGGAAGAGCCCAGAGATCAGCAGGTGAGGGAAAGGAATCTTCAAGCTAAATATCATGTCTAGATGAAATATTTGTCTGTGGTTATTCACACATGGAATTAACTGACCAAGAGCAAAAAGATTGGAAATCTAAATTTTTTATGGAACTATATTGCCAAAGGCCATAATTATTAAACCTCTAAGTCCATTCCTGTATCCCAAATTCAAACCAAAAGAAGTGGGCCCAAAAAATCTGTGGCCCCCTAAGGGAAGTTATCCTCTACAAAGCCTACTTCATATGTAGTCTTGTATGACAATGGTCAAGAGATGGTCTCCCAGGGAGTAGAATGTGAGGCTGTTGGATTGAGTAAACCCAGGAATGTATCCTAGTGATAGAGCACAGAAGTTCTGAGCTTTCCTGCCTGGCAATGTTTGGTATTTACTCTGGTAATATCTCTGCTATGTGCTTTCCATGGTTCTCTTTCCCAAATAGGAGTTAATATTGCCCTTAACCTGTTCCTCTTTTTAACCATTAAATATTGAGTGTTCTGGGGAAAGATAGCTTGTCTTTCAGTTTACCAGTCATTAGACTATGTGAAGTCCCATATAGATCTGATGGAAAGGTTGCACCCAGAGACTTTGAAGAGCTAAATGAAGCAAATAAATTAGGCTTTGAGGTTGATGCCTTTGAGGAGCAATGCTAACATATTCTGCCTTGGAAGGAAGGGTGTGTGTGAATGTTGGGTAGCCGAAGGAGTTGACTATGACAGATATAACTAATTGTCTCAATAGCCATTCTCCCCTTACTTACTAAAGAAACTCTAATTTTATCTGAAGTGGCAAACAAACAATCCCACTTACCAATCAATCACCCACTTATCAATCACCTTCCACTTACCTATAACCTCCCCAGACTTCCTTGAATAGTCATCTGACCCACTTGGACTAATGAGATACAAGCAGAAATCTATTGGCTAGGTCTCCAGAGTTTTTATTTTCCTGATTAAAAAAGAATAAAGCTGTTTAGCATTTACTATTTGCCCCTCATCTTCCTCTCTTCTTTTACTTTTGGCTGGAATTAAGACTCAGAGCCTGAAGGTGGAGGAGTCACCTTGAGACCATTAAGACAGAAGCTGCATGCTGAGAATGGTGGAGCAGGTAGCTAGCAGGAAGCTAGCTCCTGGTGACTTCCTTGAGCAGTTGCACCATCTATGGATTGACTGTCAATTTCTAGATTCCTTCTTATGTTAGAAAGTCCCTTACTTGTTTAAATCCCTGCAGTTGAGTTTTTGTGTAAATACACGTATACGGCCACATTTTAATAAACTGTGGCTTGGTTGCCAAGATAAATAAGAGATCATGGAAAAGAGAGGAAGGTCAAACATTCTTAGTTTTGGGAAGTCCATAGAAGCAATACCTGAAATGATGTAAATGGCAATGGGGTTGTGAAGGAGGCAACTGTGAGCTTTATATAGTGAGGGTGATGGTACCTAAGGAAGTTGAGGAGGCAGAAGAGTGCGACTGTGCCAGAGGTCAAAAGGAGAGGTGAGGCCAAGAGGGGGCAGTGGTACTCTCTTAGGTAAAAGACCTTGGGACAGATGAAGGCCCATGTCAAACAGAGTTACCCTGCCTGGGCCCAGGAATATAGTAGCAAGCTTCGCTAGGAATGGACATGTTGGGACTCAGAGGTGGAAGAATCAGCAGAATGATCTCCCCATCTTCTGGACATTCTATGAAGAGTCATGTTTGGGTTGTAACATGGGTCTTCTTTTCTTCCGTCATTTTCTTCTGAATGAGGACAGTCATTCAGGGGACTAAAAAGGCTGGGTTTAGGTTTTGTGCTGGCTGTTCAGGGGAGTTGTCTCGGTATGCCGCTTTCTAGCATCTGATATGCCTGAGGGAAGTTGGGGATAGATAGGCAAGGCGAGCTATCATTTAGGCCTTCAAATCACCCTCAGTTACTCCTGTTTGACTCGTAATAGCCTGGGAAGACATTTATTTGCCTTTAATATACTTTTTACCTACTAATTCCATGAGATGTGATATTAGGCATAGAGTCTCCTTGTCTAATGAATATATAACAGAATTCTAGTCAAGAAAAGTGATTACATCTTAGTTACCTGTATTATAAACATCTGAATAATTTCAGTGGTCTCTCTGATTTTTCCTGATTTCTGTTCCTGCATTTTAAGAAAATACAAAGGAAAAGGCCCTCTAAGATACAGCAGGCTTCCAAGCTTCAAGCAGACCTCAACTTGGAAGGCCCGAAATTGAAAGCACTGGTAATGGATTTGCTCAAATCAAGCAGAATAAAGTCATCCCTCCTGGCATGTATAAAAACAATCATAATCTTCAAGTAGCATGTACTACATAGATGTCATGATCATGCCTCTCTTTTTAACATACTGATAAAGAAAACAAGAAATGGAATAAAACAATGAGGAAATCTGTCCATCCCTGCTTTTGCTTCCATTATTAGTTTTAACAGAGATTATAAGGTCATAGTGGTTTGCCCATCAGACCTGGCTCATAGGCCAGCTATGTTTGGCCCAGTGTTTTAAGAGATTTTCTAAGTACTTGTTGTTAAGCCAATGGATCAGAGACTATTAAGAACACATCTGTAGTTAAGGACATTAGGTTTCTTTATATTGTTGCCATAGGGGTGATCTCACTCTGGGGAAATTTCTGGTAAAGAGCTGTTGAAAGGGTCTTCTTTTAGAGGTTGGGCTTGTGTTCGATTTTGAGGAGGAATTGGGAAGCAGATACCAGTTCTGGATTTCAGACTACCAAGAAACTAGGAAAATTCAGGCATTGAGTATCTTAATAATTTGTACCTACAAGGTGGGATCATTATATGAGTCTAGATATACGATTGTTAAAGAAGCAGTATCCACTCAGAAATAAGAGATGTTAGCCAGAAGAGGAGTTTTAGCCATTTTTGTGTCATGGGGTGACCTCATCTATGTCTTGTTCTGAACATGGTCATGCAGTGACCTTATTTGTCTTGCTTTGAGTATTATAATTTGGGGGTAACATTGTGGTCTGGTTGTCAGTAGGGCCATTTTTTTACTTTCTCATTATCAACATTTTAAAAATCAAGAGATTTTCACCTAATCTGAATTTGTCTATTTGGGGAAAAAAATGGAAATATTGGACAATGCTGGGCTTTTATTTCCAGATGACACTAATTGGCTATTTTATCTCCAGTTTGCCACAGTCTCCACCCACTTATTGTTTGCTAACAGGCATACTTTATTCTTTCATGTTATTTTCCTGACCTTTATAGACATGTGCATTTTAAACCTCTGGTCTAGATAATTAGCTAACCTCTGTTTTGCAATGGCCTAGGTCTTTTCAGTTATTGAAAATGTTTAATTCTCAAACTTTCTTCACAGTTATTAAAATGAAAGTATTTACCATCATTTAACTAAATCTCTATGCATTAAATTTTGGTCTATATAGGACCAAAATTCTATAGGAAAATAAAATGAAATCCTCAAAGAATATATTACTTTTCAACTGATTGATGAGTCTCTAAATGACTCAGCTGATTTATGTTGGATTTTAAAGGTAGTAAGCTAGAACACATCTTTCAAGGTAAATCCCATAGGATGCTTGTAATTTGTCCATCAGTAGGACTCTTGAATACAAGTGACAGAATAATCTCACTCAGAGTGGCTTAAACAAAAATAATTTATTGACTCACATAACTAAAAAGGCAAGGGGAATATTTGTCCATACTGCTCGATCTAGGCACATAAATAGAGCCATCTATTTACATCTTTTTAGAGTCTTTTCCATTTCTCATCTGGTCTTCTTTTGTTGGCTTCCTTCTCAAGCTCTGCATGAAAATGGCAGATATATATTAAACTATACAAATATAGTTTAATGTTTGACTCTCTTCTCTTTTTGAAAGCTGCACATTCATTTTTTTTAAGTTCTCAATTCGATTATTCCATTTCATCCCTTAGGTGAATAAATTAACAAACTTAATAAAAAAAAATCATTACTGAATGCTCTATGCCAGACACTGCTGAGTGATAGGAATGCAAAGGCAAACATAACACATTTCCTTCGTTCAAAGAGCTCAGAGTTCATTAAGGGATTCAGACAAATGGGCAAATAATCACAATCTAATGGGATGAATGCTATTATACCCATATGTACATGGTGCTAAGAGACCATAGCTATCAGATCCAACTCGGCCTGAGTAGGGAGTGGGTGGTCAGGGAAGCTTGCATACAATAAATACCCCTTGATCACTTACCATGTTCAGATAGTATGCTGAGGGATGGGGTTACAGTGGAGATAAGAAAGCCCTCACAGGTCTTACCATCCTTAAAAGAGGAGGAGGAATTTGTCAGATGGAAGATTGTTAGTGACATTCCTAACAATGTTAGTGACATTCTCTTTGACCTAGAAGTTGTCCTTCTACTGCCCCTCCCCTGAGCAACTCAAATAAACTAAAAACAATACTCACCATAGCCCTGCTGCTAATTTCATTATTGGCAACCGTAATGATCCTAAATTCACACTTCACCTTGGCCAGCATAATGCCAATCATCCTATTAGTGCTCACATTCTGAGAGGCCACACTCAGACTATCCTTACTAGTGATAGTATCAAACATATATGGCACCGACTGCATACAAAATCTTAACCTCCTCCAATGCTAAAATTTATTGTTCCTATGATTATATTAATACCCCTGACTTGGCTATCAAAAAGTAATATAATTTGAATTAATGCTACTGCCCATAGCCTGCTAACTAGCCTCACAAGCCTGCTCCTCCTTAATCACTTTAATGATAATAGGCTTAATTTCTCATTAATGGAATAATAAATAATTAGTGCTAAGACATGACTTGTTTAGAGAACTCCAAGAAGTTCAATGTGCCTGGTAGAGGGGCAGAAAGTCAAAATGAAGAGAAAGAAAAACTAAATCACAAAAAACCCTGAATGAATGAATTGTATATTGTAAAAATGAGGAGCATTTGAAGTCTTTTCATTGGGGTAGTAATGTAATCAAATTCCTATCTTATGAAGATAATTCTAGCATTGGTGTGGAAATGGATTAGAGCAGTGGCCCCAACCTTTTTGGCACCAGGGACGGGTTTCATGGAAGACAATTTTTCCATGGACAGGGTGGGGTGGGGGGCAGGGATGGTTCAGGCGGCAATGTGAGTGATGGGGAGCTATGGGGAGCGGCAGATGAAGCTTCTCTCACTCACCCACCACTCACCTCCTGCTGTGCGGTCCAGTTCCTAACAGGCTGCAGACCGGTATGGGTCTGCAGCCTGGGGGTTGGGGACCCCTGGATTAGAGAAAGCTGAGATAAGAGGAAGGAGACCAATTAGAGATATATGATAACTTTTGAGCTGAGGATTTGGATTAAAGGATGTGCAGTGGAGGGAAATTTTAAGAGACAGTCTAGAAGTAGAATTAATGAGATTTTGTGACCAAAATATAGGAACAGTCCACAAATGAAGGCTGAAGATGACTCTTGGACTTTTGCCTTAGGCATCTTGGTGATTAGTGGTGATATTAACAAAGGCAATGGAAGGAGCAGAAGATTGGTGGATGGTGTGAGGAGGGGAAGATAATGAATTCCACTTTGAAGATATTAAGTTTGAAGTAGTGGCCTGATATTAAAAATGCCAGAAAGCAATTGAATGAGTGGGTCTGCAACTCAGGAAACAGGAACTAAGATATATAGATTTATTTAGAACACATCAACCAGGGGATCGAAGACAAGAAGTTAGGATTACTCAGGGAGAATGTTTAGAAATTTTAGAGGAAGACTAGGTTGGTGCCTGGGCAAATTTGGAATGTAGTTGAGCAAAGAGAACCCATGGAAGCAGAGTGACAGGTAAAAAGATAGGTAAAAGATTTTTTTAAAGAAAGGAAAGAAAGTATTTCTGAAAGGAAAGTGTAGACAATAATGCCAACAGTTGCAGAAGTGAAGTAAAATAAAAATGAGGAGTAGATTTTAGATTTGGCACCTTGATGTCTGTAATAGTTTTGGGTATAGGTGAGGAGATAAGTATAAAAAGCCAGGAGGGTGGAGGAAAGAATGGAAGATGAAGAAATAGTGGATGTATGTTGCTTTTTCCAAAAGTTTGGCTATTAAGGAGAAAAGAATGATAGCTAGAGGAATTCTCAGAACAGAGGTTAACTTTTGTTTGTTTGCTTAATTATTGTTTATTTTATTCCAGGTGGGGAAGAACTGAATATATTTACTTATAGACAAGGTACAGCCATGGAGAATAAGTTCCTACGGGGTTGTGAGAGGATTCATGGAGCAAGAACAAACTGGAGGCAGGAGATGATGAAATTTAAAGAACAGCCAGAGGGATTAGCTCACTGGCTTTCAGACTTGTCTGTGCCTTAAATTCACCTGGAAAACTCGAATGCAATACCAATGCTGAGACCCTGTTCTGAATTTCTGAGACTGGGGCCAGGGAATGGATACTTTTTAATAGCTTTGCAGATAACTTCAACATATAGTCAGCATTTCCTAAAACAAATAAGACGTATCCAAGCTCATCAAAGTGTTAAAGGGTGAGGAATATTTCCAAGGCTAGAACATCATGAAGGGAGTTTGAGATGATCCTCTCTCAATTCTAGGCACTAATCAGGACTTTATTTTTTTTCTGGCATCTGACAAGTTACAGAAATAAGATATGGAGGCCATGAAAGAGGTCCAGAGAAGCACAAAAGAATAACAAAGTTGAAGTACTTGTCCTCCAGGGCCCAGGGGTGTCAAGGAATTTCTCTGGTCATATGAATGGCTTTGAGATGATGAAAACTATGTTTGAAGAGGATACTCTTTTTAGAAAATATAGAGAAAATAGATATAGAAAGGGAGTAAATGAATTCTAGGGATCTTTTTGATCCTTGGGAAAACTTCTATATTGAATAAGCCCCATAAAGTTCCTCTCATTTCTGAAAGGAAACAATAAGACAGAGCTCTAACTCCAAAACATTCCCTCAACACACACACACACACACACACACACACACACACGTACACATAGAGAAAGGGAGCTAAACCTAAAACAAAAAACCAATATTGGGGATTTTTATGAATATGTTTGTCTACAGGCAGCAGAAAATATGACTTCACTGACTTAGCAAATAGGAACTGCTTATGTAATATGACTATCAAAGTAGCTGTTAGTGTTGGTTCAATGACTTGATAAGACACCTCATGATTCACTTGCTTTGCCTTTTGTTTTTTCATCCCACGCTCAACACCTTATGTTGTAAGATAAGCACTCCTCTTCCTGGCACCAACACACATTCAAGGCTAGGAAAGGAAGGAAGGGCAGGAGGTTATGCAGGCTGTGACTTTTCTATTTTATCAGAAAAGAAAAATCTCCCTCAGGAACTTCTGCTCCCTGGCAGAGAATGCTAGCTGCTTATCCAACATTTGTCCTCCCATAGTCCTCAATAACAGAACCCAATTTTATTTTGGGTGTCACTGTGCTCAGCTAAAAGACTATATGTCCCAGCTTTCCTTGCAGCTAGGTCTAGTCAATAAGACAACAGGGGGCTTCCCTGGTGGTGCAGTAGTTGAGAGTCCGCCTGCCGATGCAGGGGACGCGGGATCGTGCCCCGGTCCGGGAAGATCCCACATGCCATGCCGTGGAGCGGCTGGGCCCGTGAGCCATGGCCGCTGAGCCTGCGCGTCCGGAGCCTGTGCTCCGCAACGGGAGAGGCCACAGCAGTGAGAGGCCCGCGTACACACAAAAAAAAAGAGTAGCGGGGAGGTCAGCATATACGTGATTTTGGTGAAGGGGGATAAGTGTAATCAAGCACCCATTTTGGCAAAAGGTTGCTGCTAGTCATGAGGAGCAGACGTCACCATTAATGATTTTAGTGCTTTTCTAGATATGAGAAGATGCAAGAAACTGGGGTCATAAAATTGTCTTCTGAAAATACCTATCTGAAGACCTATTCAGCTGGTTTTCCCAGAGCACAGAGTGTCTCATTCCTGATCTCAGCCTTGAACTTCTTTCAGGGTGTGTTGAAGGTCAGCGACTGCAGTGGCGATTTCTTTCTTCCATAACCAAATGGCGAGCAACAATTTTTAGCTGGCAGGCTTTTTTTTTGCGGTACGCGGGCCTCTCACTGTTGTGGCCTCTCCCGCTGGGGAGCACAGGCTCCGGACGCACAGGCTCAGCATCCATGGCTCACGGGCCCAGCCGCTCCGCGGCACGTGGGATCCTCCCGGACTGGGGCACGAACCCGTGTCCCCTGCATTGGCAGGTGGACTCCCAACCACTGTGCCACCAGGGAAGCCCTGGCAGGCTTTTTATACATATCAATTTATTAGAGAAATTACCTACCAAGTGGTTAATTTTGGCACAATGCACATACTCTGATTGGGTTGTGGCAAGAAGTCCCTCATGAATGCCATGTTTTTCTCTCAGAGAGAGTAGCATTTGAGGGCATTGCTACATTTATGCAAAGTTGAGCAGTTTGTCAGGGTGACTGCCAAGTGACAGATCTTATCTGAGGTGCTTTTAACTATTCAGCATACTCCATGTGTCTTCATTTTAATTTAATCTTGGAAGTCCTTGTTTCTGGACAGAATGCTAAGCTGAGGGTGGGCTCTGCCCAGTGGCCTCCATTGTCACTTTGGGGTGTCTTTTCGTCATGTCACATGGCTACTGCCACTCCTCTTTCTATGGAACTATTTAAGCCTGTGAAACCCACCTCCTGTGGAACAGCTGTTTCTCTTCCCCACTTTTGTCTCCACTGAAGAGTCACTCAGCAGCTTCTGTTGATGTTTTTGAAGCTTTGGAGCCCAGTGAGGACTGAATTTTTCTCATGTTGCCTCAATCTTTTAGACTCTAAGCACAATTCCTTCTGCTCCACCTTTTCTGCAGGTGTGGGATACAGCTCTGCCATTACACTTTTCTTTTTAGAACTTCTAAGTTGTGTTTAATTTGCTGATTTTATTCATTCCTTTCTTTCTCTAAAACTGCAGGACCCTCCTGGCACAGGCTGAGATACCTACATGTCCCTGAAGTTCATTCAGCTACTCTTCAAGTGTTTAAAAACATTCAGCCTGGGCTTCCCTGGTGGCGCAGTGGTTGAGAGTCCGCCTGCCGATGCAGGGGACATGGTTCGTGCCCCGGTCCAGGAAGGTCCCACATGCAAAAATTTAGCCTTTGGATGAGCTACCTCTATTCAAGGCTATCCATTCACAATTTGCTCCTTCGCCCTGAGAACAGAATGGAATTTGGGCAGTGACTCTAGCACTTTCCACCTAAGCTTTAAATTAATAATTTAAAGGTAAATTCTCCTTAGTGTCAACATTCCAATACCTGGAATGCTGTTCATTACCTTGAAATTTAAAATCAAAAATTTCTGCTCAACAATGCCTAAAAGGCCTGTATATGGAGAAATTCTCTTTGTCTTAAAGTTGAATCCTTACCTCAGCTACAAGTACTTAGAGAAATTATGCCTTCTAGTCCAAGGTCAGGCTGTGGAGATACTGCATGCTGATACTTGGCACTGTTTTCCAGAATGCTGGTACCTTCAGCTTTGTCTCCATAGAAACAGCAGTTTACTGTGGCAAAGTTGCCATAAACTCATGTGAACCACTAAGGTGAAAAATCCAACATGGCTGAGCCTGACACCCAAAGCTGCGTACCTTGGTGATGACAGCTAAAAACTAAACAAAGGCGCAGTTGTTAAGACACAGCCACATGGCTCTGAATGGCCTCTCTAGGTTTTCAGGGTCCAAGCTGTGTACTTACTGAAGCCCACACCTAAATTCCCATGCCTTGGCCTCAGCTAAAGACTCACCATGTCTTATTTTGGTCTGGTTCTCAGATTTCTGGCCCAATCCAATAGATGTTGTACACATCTATTTTTCCCCCCTGCCCAAGTATTGAACCACTTGAAAAAGGAAAAAAACAATAAGTTATAGACTGGATGTCTGTGTCCCCCTGAAACCTAATGCCTGAAGGGATGGTCCTAGGATATGGGACCTTTGGGAGGTGATTAGGTCATGACAGTGGAGCCCTCATTAATGGGGTTAGTACCTTCATACGAAAGAGAGCCCAGAGAGCTCATAGGATTATCACAGTAGCATAACAATGAACTCTATTGTGTGGGATTTTTGGTAAATTTACATTGCATTTCTCTTGGGTAAACACTTGGAAAGTGAAATCTTGGCTAATAGGGTAGGCACATGTTCAGCTTTAGAATGTATGACCAGTTTTCTAAAGGGATTTATAATTTATTTTATTTACAATTTATCCAAAGGGATTTACCAATTTATATTCCCATCACCAGTGTAGGAGAGCTCCAGTTGCTTTACATCCACATGAACATGTTTTTTTCAGTCTTTTTAATTTTGGTCATTCTGGTGGTTGTGTAGTCATATCTCTTTGTGCTTTTGATTTCCATTTTCATGATGACTAATGATTATAAACATGTTTTCATATTCTTACCAGCCCTTAAATATCCTTTTTTGTGAAGTACATTCTCAAGCATCTCCTCCAATTTTCTGGGCTAGTTTGATGTTTCTGGGTTGTTTGATGTTTGCTTATTCATTTGTAGGAGTTCTCTATACATTTTGTATTTGCATCCAGACCCAGGACATCTCTCTCAGTACCACAATGAGTCCATACATAAGCATCCTGGAGGTACAGGGAGTTATACCACCTTTTAGGGTAAAAATTTTGACCAGCAGCTGACAAGAGTTGATAGGTTAATGTGTTCCCTTTTTATCTTACTTGGACAAGCATCCTGAAAGCATGCTGTATAGTCTTAGTCAGTCCCATGGAATTGAGACACCAGTTGCCTGCATCAGAGGCCAAGTCAATAACTTACCCTTAAACTCCAATATCAAAAGCATTCTTCCAAGACTTTTTTAAGAGCTGCCTCCCCTCAGGCAATTTATCCTTTTGTTGAATTTCTTTAAATATCACATAGTATTTTTTTAATGAACAGTTCAAATTTATTCACCCTTAACTTCCACACAGCAATTAATATGTTTGAAAAGGCATTTGCTATATTTACAGCACTGTGCTCAGCCCTTCATATGTATATCAGCAAATTCTCACACACACACACAAAATAATTACTGGTACTAGCTCTATTTTACAGATAAGAACTTTGTAAGTAGCAGTTTAGTAACTTACTCAAGGTTGTGTAGCTAGTATGAACTGAAACAGGAAACCAAACTCAGATCTTTTTTCAAAACTCCTGTTTGAGGGACTTCCCTGGTAGTCCAGTGGTTGAGAATCCACCTTCCAATGCAGAAGATGCAGTTTGGGTCCCTGGTCGGGGAACTAGGACCCCACATGCCACGAGGCAGCCCGAGTGCCACAACTGGAGAGAGGCCTGTGGGCTGCAACAAAAAATTTCTCATGCTGTGTCTGGGATCCGATGCACCCAAATAAACAAATAAGTAAATATTTTTTAAAAATAAAGCTTTTGAAAATAAAATCCTGTTTGATTAATTACAATGTTCTGCTGCTTTACTTTGATTGTAGTTCTACATCCAAACATGATAAATTTGCTGTTGATATCACATGACATAATTTTCAGTGTGTTCCCTAAGACTTCTTCTCATTATTTTCATATGTTAATGAGGAGGAGGAGAAGGATAAAGATGAGGATGATGACAATGAATCACTTAGTCTGATATCCCTTATAAAAGAAAAAGTAGGGAAATCTCTGGGGGAAAATGTCATTCACCTCAAGAGGAACAGATGGCTCAAGCTTACAAGGAGCTACGCAAACACAACTAGGAAACTGGAGCCTTTTCTAAGCATACAGTGGGCTAATAAAGAAAACAAACATTTACTAACCAGTGTTGAATGAGATAACAGGAAAAAGAACTGCAGCCATAATCATAGGGCTTTGGGCAAGCCAGGGAGAGCATAAAGGGAATCTTATCCTATAGCAACATGGTTAGTTTCCCATTTGCCCATCCTGAGAATGTTTAATCTCTATTTTACTACTGTTGGCTCACTGAAGACAGAGATTGGAGTGAAAGGATCAAAGATTTTGGGGCTGCACATGCTTGGGTTTAATACCCGGACTTGGCCACTTACCAGCTGTATGTCTTTGCGGAAGCTGCTTGATGTCTCTATGGTTCAATTTTCTCATCTGAAAAATGAAACTAATAAAAGCCTGGCTTTGCTGGGATTTTGCGGAGGTAGGTGTCTGGAATTGTTTCCTTGGCAAACATAATGAAATGATAATTTGCATGCAAGAGTTTTATTGGGCTGTTTTCAGGATCACCACCTGTGGGGGAGCAAGGGAAGCAAGTTTGGGCTGAGCAAGAAGCTGACGGCCTGGGCAGTTGCAACAGAAACCTCAGCTGATCCTGTAGGAGCTCTAGAGCTGAGATGACCCTTAAGAGTTGTCCTGCCTGAGGCAAAAGGTCAGGTTTTTATACCCCACCTCTCCCTGTGGACCAGACGTTGGATGTGGGTTGTGTCCAGTGGGGAGTTTCTGACCTTGGGCTAGGTGGCTCTCTTTAGCTTAAGCAGAGTACCCAAGAGCTGACACTCTCAAGGGATGGCCGAATGAGTGCTTCCGTTGTGAAGGGGGGTCTAAGTAGTGGCCCACAGTATCCACTAGGGTAGGTAAAGCCCCAATCCCATGACTCAGTAGGTGCCTCTTCACCCTAACTCTCCTTCCCAGAGTCTCACTGTGCTTTTCCTTAAGACACTGTAATTGAACTTTGAGCTGCCACCATTGGCGTCTACCCTAGGGATCATCCATCTTCCTGGCCCCATTCCCAGCTTCCTTTCCTGAGGTGACAGCATGCCTTTGAGGCAAGACCCAATCACTCAATTCAGAGACTATCTTTCAGAAGTTCCTGAGAGCTACCACCTTTTAAAGCCTACATCCTGGAGCTGTTTATCTTGAGAGTCTTTGCACATTTCTGTTCAGCTCTTCTTTACTTCAGATACGAGAGTTCGATTTCCAAACATTGAACCTGGCACAAGTCAGACAGCACAAAAAAACTGCCAATAGCCAGACACTAGCCAGAAAATCAGGTAAAAATCAACAAAACAAGCCCCACTGAATGTATCTGCACAGAGGTCAGGCCATTTCCCATAATAGAGTAAGAAGAATAAGTGAACTGGCTGGGAATAGCTAGCTAGCTGACAGATGGTACACTTCTCACATGGCCCCAGGGCTGAATGAGTCTTATTTTGTATATTATGTGAACCCTTCCAAAGCATCAGTGCTGGTTTGATTAGTGACAGCTAATATTTATCAAGCCCTTCCCATGGGTCCTGTGGGTTATCTCATTTTCTCCTCACTGTAACTGGGTGGGGTTCCTGTGAGGAGGGGAATACTAGTTTCTCCATTTTGTACCTGAGGAAATTGAGGCTTAGAATGAATTTAGTTTTCTAGGGTCAATGAGATTTGAATCTAGGTAATCTGACTCTTAACATCTATGTGGGAATTATGGCTTAAAACAATAGGAGAGGTGCAGAGTCCAGTAGCTGCTCCCTCAGATCCAGGAATGATCTCGTTGTGTCAAGGAGGAACACATGGTATATAGTGGGTTGAATAGTGTCCCCACCAAAATTCAAGTCTAGCCAAAACTTCAGAATGTAATCTTATTTGGAAACAGGGTTAAAATTAGCTAAGGATCTAAGATAAAATAATCCTGGATTTAGGGTGGGCCCCAAATCCAATGACTGGTGTCATTAGAAGATGAGCAGAGGACACAGAGAGACACACAGAAGGAAAGTCCATGTGAAAACAGAGGCAGAGATTGGATTGATGTGATCACAAGCCAAGGAATGCTCGGGGCCACCAGAAGCCAGAAGAGGCAAGGAAGGATTCTTCCCTAAAGTCTCCAGAGAAAACATGGCTCTGCTGATACTTTGATTTCAGATATCTATGCTCCAGAGCTGTGCAAAATAAATTACTGTGGTCTTCAACCAGCAAATTTATGTAATTTGTTATGCCAGCCCTAGGAAACTGGTACGTGGTATAATAGAAACAGACCTAAACTGGAAACCATTCTTGTTCTTCTGTAAAATGAGGAGTGTAGTTTAAATGACCTCTAAAATCCCCCTCATCTTTGTCAGTGTATGATCCTAAATCATGCCCTTCCCCAAAATAATCTTTGCACCAGCCATTTAATATCACAGTTACTCAGATCCTTCAATACACCTTTTAAAATGGCGTTTCTTCTACAAATCTCTTAAGTAAAATGTAATCTAAAATGACTTCAGTTTTGAAAATACTCTTCATTTGTTCTTGCCATCTCTTCACTTCCTAATACAGGCACTTATAGCACAGATGACAGCATCAAAAATTAATGCAAGCATTTGAATTTGCCTGAGTTTGTCGCTTTTCAATGGGCTCTGTCAGTAATGATTAGATTCTAGAGAGAAATTGACTCTCAGAAGTAATCACACCAATAACCTACAAAAGGCTGAAGGCTATGAAATGCAGGACTTTTCACAGTACAGATAATGCCCATGTAAATGTTCTTCCTTACTTAAACTTCTGCAAGATAAGACTGTGACCAACACTTCCTCATTATGGGGGCAGCAAAACTAAAACAATGCAAAAGTAGATTTCTACCCCTAAAACACTTTGCTTCTCAGTGGCCCCACAACTAAATCTAGATATGGATCGTACTCCTTCACTTTAGAGATCCTGTTTACATGCCATTGGCTGAATGCTAAAAGCAACAGGGAGCTGAAGAAAAGAAAAGTTAACTTGTCCAAGGTCACCCAGTCAATAAGTAAAGGAACCAGATTCAAAGTTAAGACAGTCTGACTCCAGAGAGTGTGCGCTTAATTCCTACTGTACTTCCACAACATCCCCGTACTATGATTTGGAGAATGGATTTGATGGAATCAAGAATGAAGAAAATGAGACCAGTTAGGAGACTGATGTAATTTTCCAGGCAAGAAGTGTTACACACTTGAATTAAAATAGAAGTAATACTGTAGAGGGAGTAGATTGCAACATTAAGGAGGTAGAAGTTAGATAGACTGATTTGCAGGAGAGAGAGGGTTGAGATATATGACATCCTTGTTTGCTTCTTGGTAAGTGAATAAATGGTGGTGTTATTCACTTAGGTAGGAAGCACAAGAGGAGAAGAGATAAGCTTGAGTACAGATAATGTGTTCAGTTTTGGACACACCAGTTGTATCTCCATTCCTGTGGAGAAGTTCAGTAGATGTCTAAATGGTATATATCTTACTCCCAATTTTTACACGTCTCCAGATTTTCTTGGCTTCTCCTGCTTCCCAAGCACTTGGCCACTTTCTCAGTGGAGAACCTGAACTGCTTGCTACCTTGTCTCTCAACACTGCTGGCAGTTCCAGTCACTGTTTGTGAAGGCCAGGCTCTGGCAGTCTCCATTGTCCCCAGAACAGTGGGATCCACTGCAGCTCTGGCCTCCAAACCTGGCCTGAATGCATCCGGAGGTGATGGTTTCTCTACCACTCTGGACTCAGATGAAGTACTATCCTGGGAGATTGGCTTCCCCAACAGCTTCCCATAACCTGGAAGTATAGGAAGTAAATGGTCCAGGTGGCAAAACTTGACTAATAAAAGACAAAAAATGGAGAGAGCCATCAGATACCTTATTCTTTCTGCTTTCCCATGACAACTGTTTCATGGCACAATGGTTCCAACATCTTATCTGGAGACATCCCCTGGAGAACAAGCAAAAGAACAGTGCTTTTTTGGAGGCTGTACCAACCTGGCCATGTTAAAAATTGTATTTGTTTTCCCTTTTTTTCTTTTCCCCTCATTCTTGATTTCCTGGATTGTACCTCCTCCCTGAATAAAGTATTAGCTTGTAAGCTTTGTCTTTGCCTCTGTTTTCCAGGGAGCTTTGGTTATAACAATTGGTACAAGAAGTGGCTCTGGAAAGCAGACACTTAGCATGAGGTTTTGACAATGTTCTTTCCACCTCTATAAAGTCAATAAGAAGTTACTGCTGGAGTAAGTGTGATGGCAAAACTCCTCTGGCATGTAGAACATAACAAATACTAAAGCTTTCACATGTATTTAATTGGGACAAGATGCAGGTGGAAAGGAAGGAGAAAAGAGATCAAGTACATGCTACACTATGTTGGTATAAGGGCAAGAATAATTACAAGTTGTGCTGTGAAGTAAGTACTTTTTTTCCCCCTAACTTCCAGGGCTTTATTATTTTATTTGAATTTTATTTTAACATCTTAATTGAAGTATAATTGCTTTACAATGGTGTGTTAGTTTCTGCTGTATAACAAAGTGAATCAGCTATACATATACATATATCCACATATCTCCTCCCTCTTGCATCTCCCTCCCACCCTCCCTATCCCATCCCTCTAGGTGGTCACAAAGCACCGAGCTTACCTCCCTGTGCTGTGCAGCTGCTTCCCACTAGCTATCTATTTTACATCTGGTAGTATATATAAGTCCATGCCACTCTCTCACTTCGTCCCAGCTTACTCTTCTCCCTCCCCGTGTCCTCAAGTCCATTCTCTATGTCTGCATCTTTATTCCTGTCCTGTCCCTAGGTTTTTCAGAATCTTTTTTTTTTAATTCCATATTTATGTGTTAGCATACAGTACTTGTTTTTCTCTTTCTGACTTTGAAGTAAGTACTTCTGAGAGCACTGAAGATCTTGCAAAAAATATAAACAATAAGTCCAGAGTAGTTAATTTCCATCTTAAGGAATACTGTGAATGTTAGGGTACCTTTGTGGCAATTTTAAAGGGGATGCCTGTCAACTGTAGCCTCAGGGCATGCTCTGCTGAAATATCAAGTCTAGGATCAAATTATAAGTTTGGCTGTGTTACAAACAAGGCTTAATGCATAGATTGACAGGTTTTCTATGTCAAAGTCAAGGCCCTCACAGGGAAACAGTATACCTTGAGACATGGGATGACAACATTTGGGTTGGACTAATCTGAGCATCTTATACTTGTAAACTCCCCAAGATCCTTCTAGCAAGGAATACGGCCTTCTTTCCCTTGCCAGAGAAGAATAAATTTTACTTTTCTGGAAACTGTAGAAAACATCATCTGAATGAGGTTACCTGTAATATAATGTTAGCTTCCAAGTTTCACCTCTCTACTCCTCTTTGGCTTCAGGCCAATAAACAGGGCCTTATGTCAGCACAGCCTGAGCAGGGAAACATAGCCTCTGTTTCATGAAAGATAGCCAAAGCATGTCAAAATAATCAAGTGGCATGACTACTATGTACCAGTAGGAAAGGGGAGAATATTTCTGAAAGAAGATATTTAGGGTATTATATCGTGGTATGGAGAAAGCTTGAGCAGGATGAATAGAAAAGAATTTATTGACATGGGGAGAATTCTCTCATGACTTGGGATTTAATATTCTTTCCTGGAAAAATACATGTGTGCCAATTTCATGGGGCTGGCATGTTGGTGAAGTTTTCAAGCAAAGACATTTGCTTAAACCTGGTTCTTATATTTTGTTGGGATGACTCCTTGAAGCTAGGCATGACAATGACCTTCAATAGATGAAATAGAGATGACAGAATCTCCTTGGCCCAAGATTGAGGAAGGAGTCAGAACGTTCAGGGGTATAGAGTATGAGGATGGGTTTGCATGTAAAACCCCAAATCCATCACTTGACAGTGTTGCCACAGGAGTAGTCAGAAGATGGTTGCTTCACCAAGGCAATCAAGAAGGACCAGAATCATAGGACTTCCCTGGTGGTCCAGTGGTTAACACTCCACACTCCCAATACAGGGGGCCTGGGTTCGATCCCTGGTCAGGGAACTAGATCCTGCATACCACAACTAAGAGGGTGCATGCTGCAACTAAAAGATCCAGGATGCCACAACTAAAAAAGATTCCACATGCTGCAATGAAGACCCCACGTGCTGCAACTAAGACCCAGCACAGCCAAATAACAACTAACTAACTAAATAAATAAATAATTTTTTTTTAAATGAAGGAAGGACCAGAATCTTTAAAAGGCTTGGTAGCATTCTCTTCTCTTAGTGAGGGTTGACAAAAGGGTAATTCTGCCATGGAACTGGACTTCCTTTTAACAATGAGTATGATGGGTTTCTGGAAAGTCAGAGGCCAGAAGTAATACTAAATTTCAGAAGGCAAGTAGACATATGTGTTATTTATATATTGCTAAGTGCATTTATTAATTCTAACAGTTTATCTTCAGATTCTATATATAAAATAATCTTTTTGTACAAAATGAGAGTCATATTACTTCCTTCCCAGTCCTCATTATCTTTTATTTCCTTTTGTTGCCCTATTGCTTAGGCTTGAAACTTTACCTTTCTTACAATGCTAACATCTTTATCTCGTCCTTGAGCATGGGGGAAAATATTTCAATGTTTCACAATTAAATGTGATGTTTGCTGTTAATTTTTTGTAGATATCTATATCTAGGTTAAGAAAGTTCCCTTTTCTCCCAAGTTTGCTAAGAGTTTTTATTATTATTATCATTATTATTAATCAATGTTAAATTTTAAATCTTTTTTCTGAATTTATCACAATGATTTTCACCTTCTGTTAATGTGGTGAATTACCTTCATTGTTCTTAAATGTTAAAATATCTTTACATTCTTGGGTTAAAATCAGTATTTTTGTGATGTATTTCTGTTTTGTATCTATGGGTTTTATTTGCTTTTTTTGTTTAAGATTTGACATCTTTCCATGAGAAACCCTGACCTTAACTTTCCTTTCTAGTACTGTCTTTGTCACATTTTGGTATTGTGTTAATACTGGCTTCAAAACAAATTGGGTAGAAGAATCAATATTGTTAAAATGACCATACTACCCAAGGCAATCTACAGATTCAATGCAATCCCTATCAAATTACCAATGGCATTTTTCACAGAACAAAAAAATTTTAATTTGTATAGAAACACAAAAGACCCCAAATAGCCAAAACAGTCTTCAGAAAGAAGAAGGAGCTGGAGGAATTGTGCTCCTTGACTCCAGACTATACTACAAAGCTACAGCCATCAAAACAGTATGGTTCTGGCACAAAAACAGACATGTAGATTAATGGCACAGGATAGAAGGCCCAGAAATAAAACTACATTCTTACGGGCAACAAAAAAAGCAGGAATATACAATGGAGAACATACAGACTTTTCAAAAAGTGGTGAGGGAAAAAGTGGTGCTGGGAAAACTGGACAGCCACCTGTAAAAGAATGAAATTAGAACATTCTCTAACACCATATACAAAAATAAACTCAAAATAGATTAAAGGGCTCCCCTGGTGGCGCAGTGGTTGAGAGTCCACCTGCCGATGCAGGGGATGCAGGTTCGTGCCCCGGTCTGGGAGGATCCCACATGCCACAGGGTGGCTGGGCCCGTGAGCCACGGCCACTGAGCCTGCGTGTCCAGAGCCTGTGCTTCGCAACGGGAGAGGCCACAACAGTGGAGACCCGCGTACTGCAAAAATAAATAAATAAACAAATAAATTAAATTAAATCGATTAAAGACCTAAATGTAAGACAAGATACTAGAAAAATTCCAGAGGAAACTATAGGCAGAACACTCTTTGAAAAAAATCACAGCAACTTTTTTTTTTAATCCATCTCCTAGAGTAATGGAAACAAAAGCAAAAAAAAAAAAAAAGGTGACCTAATTAAATTTAAAAGTTTTGCACAGCAAAGGAAACCATCAACAAAATGAAAAGACAACCTATGGAATGGGAGAAAATATCTTCAAATGATACAACAAAGAGATTAATTTCCAAAATATATGAACAGCTTATACAGCTCAATAAAAAAAAAAAAATTGAATCAAAAAATGGACAGAAGACCTAAATAGACGTTTATCCAAAGAAAACATACACATGGCCAATAGGCACATGAAAAGATGTTCAACAATGCTAACTTTCAGAGAAATGCAAATCAAACCTACAATGAAATATCACCTCACACTGCTCAGAATGGTCATGATTAAAACGTCTATAAATAATAAATTCTAGAGAGGGTGTAGAGAAAAAGGAGCCTGCCTATGCTATTAATGGGACTGTAAATTGGTGCAGCCACTATGGAGAACAGTATGGAGGTTCCTTAATAAACTAAAAATAGAGTTGCCATATGATTCAGCAATCCCACTCTTGGGCATATATCTGGAAAAGAAAAAAACTCTAATTTGAAAAGATACAGGCACCCTAATGTTCACAGCAGCACTATTTACAGTAGCCAAGACATGGAAGCAACCTAAATGTTCATCGACAGATGAATGGATAAAGAAGATGTGGTATATATACGCAATGAACTATTTCTCAGCCATAGAAAGAATGAAATAATGTCTTTTGCAGCAACATGGATGGACCTAGAGATTATCATACTAAGTGAAGTGAGTCAGACAGAGAAAGACATTATTTTAGACTCCACATATATTATTTATATGTAATATAAGTAATTTATTACTTATAATATAAGTAATATATTACTTATAAGTAATATATTACATGTGGAATCTAAAATAATGATGCAAATGAACTTATTTATAAAACAGAAAAGACTCACAGACATAGAAAACAAACTTATGGTTTCCAAAGGGGAAAAGGGGGAGGGATAAATTAGGGATTTGAGATTAACAGATACACACTACTATATATAAAATAGATAAACAACAAGGTTCACTGTATAGCACAGAGAACTATATACAATATCCTGTAATAAAACATAATGGAAAAATATGCATAAGGATATATATTCTTTTACATATATTCTCTCTCTATATATATGTATATGTGTAACTGAATCACTTTGCTGTACAGCTGAAACATTGTGTTGTATGCCTGAATCAACTATACTTCAATTTAAAAAATAATCAATAGCAAAAAAATAAAAACATCAAAAAGAAGCAAACTCTTTCCCTTTCTAATCTCTGAAAAATTTTGTGTGACATTGGTATTACTTCCTCTTTAAATATTTGGAACAATTCATCAATGAGACCACCTAGATCTGGATATTTCTTCATGACAAAAACTCTAATAGCGGGTTCAGTTTTGATCATTTTTTTATGACTGTGGCTATGTTCTTTTCCAATGGATATTTCCAATTCATAGTGAAAAGTTTTAGCATTAAGTTCTTGATAATATATTATTATTTTTTATTGTCTGTGGGGACTGTAGTGATTTCTCCTTTATATTCCTGAAATTGGTAGTTTATGCATTCTCTTTTTTTTCTTGATCAGTCTTGCTCAAGCCTGTTTAATTGCATTATTCATTTTGTAGACCCTGATTTTGAATTTTTTCTGTTGAACATTTTATTTCACTTAATTGATTTTGACATATATTTATTATTTATTTTTCTTTGATTTGATATTATCTTCCTATTTATTTTGATGAAATGTTGGATCATTTATTTTATGTCTTTTTTCTTCACTAATATATGTATTTACATCTATAAATTCTTCATTTCTAAACACTGTTTCTGCTTTATGCCATATTTTGGCATGATATATTTTCATTGAAATTAAGTTAAAAATACTTTCAAATATTTATTTCAATTCTTCTTTTGAATTATTTGTTACTTAAAAGCTTACTGATTAATATTCTTAACATTTGTAAATTTTCTGGTTGTATTTTTGTTGATGAATTTAAGCTTAATTGCACTACAATTTAAGAATGCACTTTCAGCTATTTTAATTCTTGGATATGTATTGAGGCTTGCTTTCTGATGCAACATATGAAGAGTTTTGGCAAATGCTCATGTGCATTCTGTAATTCTTGACCATAGTGTTATCTTTAGGCAAAGTATGTAATGTTCACATTTTATATATTGTTACTATTATTCTATCTCTTGGTTCTTGCACCTTTTGTAAGATATGTGTTAAAATCCCCCAAATTGATTAAGATTTATGTATTTATTTTATTCTTCCTTTCTCATAATCTCTTTGTCTGGTTTTGGTATTAGGATAATGCTGGTCTCATAGAATGAGTTATGAAGTATTCCCTCTGTTTTTATTTTTGGAAGAGATTGTAGAAAATTGGTATAATTTCTTCCTTAAATGTTAGGTAGAATTCACTAGTGGAACCATCTGTGCCTGTTACTTTCTATTTTGGAAGATTATTAATTGTAGATTCAATTTTGTTAATAAACATCAGCCAATTCAAATTATCTATTTCTTCTTGTGTGAGTTTGGTAGATTGTATCTTTCAAGGAATTGGTTCTTCTTTTAAGTTATTAAAATTGTGGATATAAGATTTCATATATTTGAAGACGCTCATAGTATTTTTTTATTATTCTTTTCCCTTTCAATGTCTATGGCATCAGTAGTGATGACCCCTTTTCATTTCAAATATTAATAATGTCTACTTTAAAATAAAACATCCAGTTATCTCACCAGCAAAGTTAGTTTATTCAGGAACAGCCAGAGAAATTGCAATTTGTGAAGCACTAACTATGGCAAGCCATGGGTAAATACAGAGAAAAAAGGAGGGGAACTTGCTTTTATAGGGAAAAGAAGGAGATGGGAAGGTCTGTTCAAAATGAAAGTTCATTAGAGGAATGTAAGTATTCAGGGTGGCAATGGCTTCCCATTGGCTGAGTTGTGTCATTTTTCATTGGCTGAACTTGTTGCTGGGAGAGATGAAAATCTTCCTTCCTCTTCCTAGAGAAGTAGAAGCACCTTCATGTTAAAGGTGCAAGGTGCGTCTCTTCCTGTTTGAGGAAATTGACACCAAACAAAAGAGGTAGAACATGAGAACTCCTTCAACAGACTTTCCTGACCAACTTTAATTGAGGTTTAATTTATTAATTTTCACAGTCATTTGTGTCTCCTTTGTTATCTTGATTATAGTGGCTAGAGATATAACAATTTTATTGAACTTTTCAAGGAATTAGCTTTTGGATTTGTTGATTTTCTCTATTAATATCTTAGTCTTGATTGTATTTATTTCTGCTCTGATTTTCACAATTTCTTTTCTTCTTTCTACTTTGAATTTATTTACCTATTTATATTGAAGTATAGTTGATTTACAATGTTCTGTTCATTTCTGATTTACAGCATAGTGATTCAGTTTATATATATATATATATATATATATATATATATATATATATATTCTTATGGATATTTTTTCCATTATGGTTTATTATAGAATATTGAATATAGTTCCCTGTGCTATACAGTAGAATCTTGTTATATGTATCTAATTTATACATATTAGTGTGTAACTGTTCATCTCAAATCACCAATTTATCCTTTCTCCCACACCCTTTCCCCTTTGGGAAACAACCAACCATACTGTTCTCCATAGCAGTTACACCAATTTACAATCCCATTAATAGCATAGGCAGGTCCCCTTTATTCTACACCCTCTCCAACATTTATTATTTATAGACTTTTTAATGATGGCCATTCTGAGCAGTGTGAGGTGATACCTCATTGTAGGTTTGATTTGCATTTCTCTGAAAGTTAGCAATGTTGAGCATTTTTCATGTGCCTATTGGCCATGTGTATGTTTTCTTTGGATAAACGTCTATTTAGGTATTCTGTCCAGTTTTTGATTGGATTGTTTTGTTGTTGCTGTTTTTGTTGTTATTGAGTTGTATGAGCTGTTTGTGTATTTTGGATTTTAAGCCCTTGTCAGCTGCATCATTTGCAAATACTTTTCTCATATTCCATAGGCTGTCTTTTCATTTTGTTGATGGTTTCCCTTGCTGGGCAAAGTCTTTTAAGTTTGATTTGGTCCTGTTTGTTTATTTTTGCTTTTATTTCTGTTGCCTTAGGACAGCAACCAAAGAAAACATTGCTACAATGTGTGTCAGAGAATGTTTTGCCTATATTCTCTTTTAGGAGTTTTATGGTGTCCTGTCTTATATTTAAGTCTTTAAGCCATTTTGAATTTATTTTTGGGTATAGTGTGAGGTAGTGTTCTAACTCCATTGATTTACATGCAGCTGCCCAGGTTTCCCAGCACCACTTGTTAAAGACATGGTCTTTTCTCCATTGTATATTCTTGCCTCCTCTGTCATAGATTAATTGACTGTAGATGTGTGGGTTTATTGGGGGACTCTCTATTCTGTTGCGTTGGCCTATATGTCTGTTTTTGTGCCACTACCATGCTGTTTTGTTTACTGTAGCTTTGTAGTATTGTCTGAAGTCTGAGAGGGTTATTCTTCCAGCTTTGTTCTTTTTCTTCAAGATATCTTTGGCAATTCTGGGCCTTTTATGGTTCAAAATAAAATTTAGGATTATTTGTTCTAGTTCTGTGAAAAATGTCATGGGTAATTTGATTGGGGTCCATTAAACCTGTAGATTGCTTTGGATAGTATGACCATTTTAACAATATTAATTCTTGCAATGCAAGAGCATGGGATATATTTAAATTATTTTGAATCATCTTCAGTTTTCTTTATCAATGTTTTATAGTTATCAGTATATAAGTCTTTCAGCTCCTTGGTCAGGTTTATTCCTAAGTATTTTTTATGTGATTTTTAAATCTTTATTTATTTATGTATTTATTTTTGGCCATGCTGCATGGCTTGTGGGATCTTAGTTCCCTGACCAGGGATTGAATCCAGGCCCTAGGAGTGAAATCACTGTGTCCTAAGCACTGGACCATCAGGGAATTTCCTTAATTCTTTTTTTGGCTATGTTGGGTCTTCATTGCTGTGTGTGGGCTTTCTCTAGCTGTGGTGAGCTGGGACTACTCTTCATTGAAGTACACTGGCTTCTCATTATGGTGACTTCTCTTGTTGTGGCATGTGGGCCCTAGAGTGTGTGGGCTTCAGTACTTTACAAGTGGTGCACAGGCTCAGTAGTTGTGGTTCATGGGCTCTAGAGCACAGGTTCAGTATTTGTGGCACTTGGGCTTAGTTGCTTCATGGCATGTGGGATCTTCCCAGAGCAGGGATCAAACACATGTCCCCTGCATTGGCAGGTGGATTCTTAACCACTGTGCCACCAGGGAAGTCTCCCTTGATGTGATTTTAAAAGGGTGTTTTTTTTTTACATTCTCTTTCTGATGTTTCATTGTTAGTACAAAGAAATGCAATGGATTTCTGTATGTTAATTTTGTACCTTGCTACCTTACTTAATAATTTTGTCAGTTCTAGTAGTTTTTATGTGGAGTCTTTAAGATTTTCTATATATAGTATCATGTCATCTGCATATAATGACAGTTTTACCTCTTCCCTTCCAATTTGGATACACTTTCTTTTTCTTGTCTGATTGCTGTGGCTAAGACTTCCAAAACAATGTTGAGTAGAAGTGGTGAGAGTGAGCATTCTTGTCTTGTTCCAGATTTTAGTGGGAAGGCTTTCAGCTTTTCCCTGTTGAGTATTTGTTGGCTGTGGGTTTGTCATAAATAGCTTTTATTATATTGAGATATTTTCCCTCTAAATCCACTTTGGCAAGAGTTTTTAATCATTAATGGATGTTGAATTTTATTAAATGCTTTTCCTGCATCTGTTAAGACATCATGTACTTTTTGTCTTTTCTTTTGTTGATGTGGTATATCATGTTGATTGATTTGCATATTCAACCTTGTGACCCTAGAATGAACCCAACTTGATCATGGTGTATGATCTTTTTCATGTGTTGTTGGATTCAGTTTGCTAATATTTTGTTGAGGACTTTTGCACCTATATTCATCAAACTTATTGGCCTGTAATTTTCTTTTTTGGTAGTGTCTTGTCTGGTTTTAGTACCAGGGTGATGATGGCTTCATAGAATGACTTTGGGAGTGTTTCCTCCTCTTCAATCTTTGGGAAGAGTTTGAGAAGAATTGGTTTAAGTTCTTCTTTTTATGTTTGGTAGAATTCTCCAGTGAAACTGTATGGTCCTGGACTTTTGTTTGCAGGGAGTTTTTTAAATTACATATTCTATTTCACTTGTAGTGATCAGTCTGTTCAAATTATCTGTTTCCTCTTGATTCAGTTTTGGTGGGCTGTATGTTTCTAGAAACTTGTCCATTTCTTCTAGGTTGTAAAATTTGTTGGCATATAATTGTTCATAGTATTCACTTTTTTGTGTATTTATGTGGTATCAGTTTTTATTTCTCCTCTTTCATTTCTTATTTTGTTTAATTGGGTCATCTCTTTTCTTCTTGTTGCGCCTGGCCAGAGGTTGTCTATTTCATTAACCCTTTCAAGGAACCAGCTCTTGGATTTATTGATTTTTTCTATTGATTTTTATCTCTATTTTATTTATGTCCTCTCTGATCTTTATTATTTCCTTCCTTCTGCTGAATTTAGGTTTTCATTTCTTCCCTTTATAATTCATTTAGGTGGTAGGCTGGGATGTTTATTTGAGATTTTTCTTCTTTTTTGAAGAAGGCCTGTATCACTATGATCTTCCCTCTAAGGACTTCTTTTGGTACATCCAATAGATTTTGTATGGTTGTGTTTTCATTGTCACTTGTCTCAAGGTATTTTTAAATTTCCTCTTTGATTTTATCATTGAACCATTGGTTTTTTAATAGCATGTTGTTTAGTCTCCATGTAATTGTTTTTTGTTTCTTTTCCTTTTTTACATTTCTCTTTCTGTGGTTGATTTCTAGTTTCTTGTTGTTGTGGTCAGAAATGGTGCTTAAAATAATTTCTATCCTCTTAAAGTTGTTGAGGCTTATTTTATGTCCTAGTATATGGTCTATCCTAGAGAATGTGCACTTGAAAAGAATGTGTATTCTGTATTTTTGGATATAACGTCCTGAAAATATCAAAAGTCTAACTGCTCTATTTTATCATTTAGGATTTCTGTTGCCTTACTGATTTTTTTCCAGAAAGATCTGTCCATTGTTATCAGTGAGGTGTTAAAGTCTCCTATTATTGTATTTCCATCAATTTCTCTTTTTCTGTCTGTTAGGATTTGTTTTATGTATTTAGGTGCTCCTATATTGGATTTACATATGTTAACAGGTGAAATAACCTCTTCTTGTATTGATCCTTTTATCATTATATATCGTCCTTTTTATGGGTAGTTTTTAAAAATTTATTTTATTGAAGTATAATTGACTTACACTGTTGTGTTAATTTCTGCTGTACAGCAAAGTGATTCAGTTATACACATATATATTCTTTTTCATATGCATTTCCCTTATGGTTTATCATGGGATATTGAATTAAAGTGTTGTTCTTTATCTTTCTTTATGGCCTTTGTTTTAAAGTATACTTTTTCTGATATGAGTATTGCTACCTCCTCTTTCTTGTCACTTACTCTCACATGAAATATCTTTTTCCTTCCCCTCCATTTTAATCTTTGTGTGTCCTTCATCCTAAATTGGGTCTCTTGTAGGCAGTGTATTGTAAGTTCTTTATTATACAATACACCACTCTATGTCTTTTGATTGGCACATTTAGTCCATTGACAATTTAAGGCAATTATTGATATGTATTTATAGCCATTTTAAATGTTGTTTTCTATTTGATTTTGTATTTTTTCATTTTTCCTTTCTTTTTCCTTTTGTTTTCCTTTTGTGATTTGATGGTTTTCTTTGTATTATTCTTGTGTTCTCTTCTTTTTGGTGTTTGTAAATCTATTGTATGTTTTTCATTTGTGGTTACCCTGCTTTTCAAGTATTTTATCCCCTTACTATACCTACTTGCTTTAGACTGGTAGTCATATAAGTGCAAACACATTCTAAAAAATACCCCTATATTTTCTTACTCCCCTCCCCTACATTTTATGATTTTGATGTCCTCTTTTACATCTTCATGCTTATCCTTTTGCTGCTCATTGTAGGTATCATTGCTTTCACAAGAGTTTTTTGGGTTTTTTTTTTGCTTTTGTTGTATTTTTTAATCTGTGTACTGGAGTGATTTACTTCCCAATTGTGATGTTCTCTTTCCTATAGTTTCTTGCTTCTTTTCTATTTGGAGAAGACCTTTCAATATTTCTTGGAGTTTTTGCTTTTCTGTGAAATTCTTTATCTCTCCTTCGATTCTAAATGATAATCTTGCTGCATAGAGAATTCTAGTTTGCAGTTTTTTCCCTTGCAGGACTTTGAATATACCTTGCTACTCCCCTCTGGCCTGCAACCTTTCTGTAGAGAAGTAAGCTGATAGCAGTATGGGAGGATTCCCTTGTAATTAACTTTTTGTTTTTCTCTTGCTAACTTTAGAATCCTCTCTTTACCTTTAACTTTTTTCATTTTATTTATAATATGTCTTGGTGTATGTCAGTTTGGGTTCATCTTCTTTGGGATCCTCTGTGCTTCCTGTACCTGGATGTCTGATTCCTTCTCTAAGTTTGGGAATTTTTCAGCCATAATTTATTCAAATGCATTTTCAATCCCCTTTTCTCTTTCTTCTCCTTCTGGGATCCCTATTATGTGTAGATATGGATGCTGTATATTATCCCATAGGTCTCATATATTGCTTTCATTTTTTTGCTTTTGTTTTTCTGTCTGCTATTCGGATTGGGTGATTTCCATTATTCTATCTTGCAGATCACTTATTCATTCTTCTGCAATATTCACTTTGCTATTTATTGCCTTTAGCTCACCTTTTGTCTTGGCAAATGAGTTTGCTCTATCGTTGTCACAGTCACGTCAGGTCAGGAGTCTTCCCCAGTTGTTGTAGTAGAAGCCCCCAGATCCATTTCTGAGCTATGGTGTGAGGTGGGTGGGACTGGAGCACTTCTTCTGGGAGAGGAGCCACTGAGTATTCCTCCATAGGAGCTGTCCATTGGGAATTGTGCTCTGTGGTGTTGCTTGTCACCTATTGTGCAGGTTCACACAGTACACTGTTGATGGCATGCCCTTGGCCCCAGCTCAAGTGTGGGGATGCAGGCAATTGGCCTGGGTGTCCCAGGCTCTGTGCTAACAAAGCCAATAGCACAGGTCTCTTGGTGCAGATCTGCTGAAGTCTGGCACTGGGACCGCAGTAGCCATGCACCTGCGTCCACCAAGGGAGGTTTGGAATCAGCACAGACCCTGACCTGCCTCCAGGTGTGTTCACCAGCAAAACCCACAGCCACTAAAACTGGACCTGCCCCAGCAGTGGGAGCACCAGTAATCTACTCAGATGTCCAGCTGGTGCTGCTCATGGAGTAAATCCATGGATCAACAGCCCTGGAACACTGCTCAGATTTCAGCCCTGGTTATGAAGTCACATGTCACCTGGGGATCAGCTCAGATTTCAGCCCAGCCTCTTTGTGTGTGGGCAACCTGCTCATGCTTGCGTACTCCCAGAGTTCATAGAGGTGGAGCTGGACCTGCTGTGAGCATACCAAGAATGAAGTTGCTATGGCTGCATCCTGCCCCTCCCTTTGTTTACAATGGGCCTTCTGTGGTGGACATGGGCTCCATCCTCTACACACACCCAGTTGCACCTCAGACCACACTCCAGCCCCCTCAGGCTGTCTCCTTGCAGCCAACCCCAGTCTTCTCACCAGGTCTGTCTACTGAAGCCCGAGTTTCAGCTCTCAGCCCTTGTAAGCACCAACAGTTGTGTCTCTTGGTCTGGGAAGTGCAGGGAGGTGGCCAGGACTGCCTGTGCTGGTTTCTTTCTGTTCTGCCTGACAGAATCCAGGCAGATTCTTCTCTGCATTCTTCTCTGAGTCTCTGAAGCTCCCTTTGTGTCCTGGCTGATCTCCCATCAGTAAAAAGCTTTCCCAGGCTGAGAGTCCCATTCCTCTTTCACAGCTCCATCCCATGGGCACCAATCCCATCCAGATTCCTCTTTTTTTGTTTTTTTTCTTTTGTCCTACCTGGTTATCTAGTGATCTTTCTTGCAATTTTGGTTATATGAAATATTCTGCCAGTGTTCTGTAGGTATTCTGTAAGAATTGTTCCACCTGTAGATGCATTTTTGATGTATTTGTGGGAGGAGGTGAGCTCCATGTCCTTCTAGTCCACCATTTTCATCTTCTCTTCTTTACTTTGGATTTAATTTTCTCCTTTGTTTTCTTGTTTCTTAGAATGGAAGTTTAGATAATTGATTTTAGATCTTTTTTTCTAATGTATGCATTTAATATTATAAATTAATATTTTAGCATGGTTTTTACTGCATTCTACAAATTTTGATAAGTTGTATTTTCATTTTCATTTAGTCCAAAATATTTTTAGCTTCTCTTGAGACTTATTCTTTGACCACGTGTTATTTAGAAGTGTGTTGTTTAATCTTCAAATATTTTTGTATTTTCTAGCTCTCTTTCTGTCATTGATTTCCAATTTGATTCTATTGTAGTCTGAAAGCATACTTTGTATGATTTCTACTTTAAAAAATTTGCTGAGGTGTGTTTTCTGCCCCAGGATGCAGTCTATCTTGGTGAATGTTCCACGTGGGCATGAGAAGTATGTGTATTTTATTATTGTTGGATGAATTATTCTATAAATGTCAGTCAGATCCAGTTGATTGATGGTGTTGTTTGATTCAACTATATCCTTATTGATTCTTTTTGCCTGCTGGACCTGTTAAGTACTGATAGAGGGGAGCTGAGGTCTCCAACTATAATAGTGGAATTTTCTATTTCTCCTTGCAATTCTGCCAATTTTTCTTTCATGTATCTTGATGCTATCTTGCTAGATTTATGCATGTTAAGAATTGTTATAATTTCTTGGAGACGTGACCTCTTTAATATTACATAATATACTCTTAATCACTGATACTTTTCCTTGCTCTTGATTCTACTGGTCTGCAATTAATACAGCCATTCTCTTTTCTTTTTGTGTGCATTAATGTAGTATATCTTTCACCATCCCTTTCTTTTCTCTTATTTTTTTTATTGGAGTAAAATTGCTTTACAAAGTTGTGTTAGTTTCTGCTGTACAATGAAATGAATCAGTTATATGTATATTTATATCCCCTTCCTCCTGGAGCTCCCTCCCACCCCCCAACCCCCATCCAACCCATCTAGGTCATCACACAGCACCAAGCTGGGCTCCCTGTGTCCCACAGCAGGTTCCCACTAGCTATCTATTTTACACATGGTAGTGTATTTATATCAAACCTAATCTCCCAGTTCGTCCCACCCTCCCCATACCCCCCACCCTGGGGTCCACATGTCCATTCTCTATGTCTACATGTCTATTCCTGCCCTACAAATAGGTTAATCTGTACCATTTTTCCAGAGTCCACATATATGCGATAATATACAATATTTGTTTTTCTCATTCTGGCTTACTTCACTCTGTATGACAGACACTGTGTCCATCCACATCTCTACAAATGACCCAATTTTGTTCCTTTTTATGGCAGAGTAATATTCCATTGCATATATGTACCACACCTTCTTTATCCATGCCTCTGTTGATGGACATTAGGGTGTTTCCATATCCTGACTATTGTAAATAGTGCTAAAATGAATATTTGAGTGCATGTGTCCTTTTGAATGATGGTTTTCTCAGGGTATATACCCAGTAGTGGGATTGCTGGGTCATATGGTAGTTCCATTTTTCGTTTTTTAAGGAACGTCCATACTGTAGTCCATAGTGGCTGTATCAATTTACAATCCCACCAACAGAGCAAGAGGGTTCCCTTTTCTCCACACTCTCTCCAGCATTTATTGTTTGTAGATTTTTTGATGGTGGCCATTCTGACCAGTGTGAGGTGATACCTCATTGTCCTTTTGATTTGCATTTCTCTAATAATTAGTGTTGTTGAGCACCTTTCATGTGCCTCTTGGCCACCTGTAAGTCTTCTTTGGTGAAATGTCTATTTAGGTGTTCCAACCATTTTTTAATTGGGTTGTTTGTTTTTTTGATATTGAGCTCCATGAGCTGTTTGTATATTTTGGAGATTAACCCTTTGTCAGTTGCTTCATTTGCAAATAATTTCTCCCATTCTGAGGCTTGTGTTTTTGTCTTGTTTATGGTTTCCTTTGCAAAACCTTTGAAGTTTCATTAGGTACCATTTATTTTTGTTTTTATTCTCATTACTCTAGGAGATGGGTCAAAAAGACTCTTCCTGTGGTTTATGTCAAAGAGTGTTTTCCTATGTTTTCCTCTAAGAGTTTTATAGTGCCTGGTCTTACATTTAGGTCTTCAATTCATTTTGAGTTTATTTTTGTGTATGGTGTTAGGGAGTGTTCTAACTTCATTCTTTTACATGTAGATGTCCAGTTTTCCTAGGACCACTTATGGAAGAGATTATCTTTTCTCCATTGTATGTTCTTACCTCCCTTGTCATAAATTGGTGACCATATGTGTATGGGTTTATCTCTGGTTTTCTGTCCTTTACCATTGATCTATATTTCTGTTTGTCTGCCAATGCCATACTGTCTTGAGTATTCTAGCTTTACAGTATAGTTTGAAGTCCGGTAGCCTTATTCCTCCAGCTCTGTTTTTCTTTCTCAAAATTGCTTTGGCTCTTGGGAGTCTTGTGTGTTTCCACACAAATTATAAAGTTTTTTGTTCTAGTTCTGTGAAAAATGCCTTAGGTAGTTTGATAGGGATTGCACTGAACCTGTAGATTTCTTTGTGTAGTACAGTCATCTTCACAGTGTTTATTCTTCCAATCCAATAGCATGGTGTATCTCTCCATCTGTTTGTATCATCTTTGATTTCTTTGATCAGTGTCTTATAGCTTTCTGCATACAGAACTTTTGTCTCCTTTGGTAGGTTTATTCCTAGGTATTTTATTCTTTTTTGTTGCAATGGTAAATGTGAGTGTTTCCTTAATTTCTCTTTCAGAATTTTCATCCTTAGTGTATAGGAATGCAAGAGATTTCTGTGCATTAATTTTGTATCCTGTTACTTTGCCAAATTCATTGATTAACTCTAGTAGTTGTCTGGTAGCATCTTTAGGATTCTTTATGTATAATATCATGTTATCTGTAAATAGTGACAGTTTTACTTCTTCTTTTCTGATTTGAATTTCTTTTATTTCTTTTTCTTCTCTGATTGCCAGTGCTAAATCTTCCAAAACTATGTTGAATAATAGTGGTGAGAGTGGGCAACCTTATCTTTTTCCTGATCTTAGAGGAAATGGTTTCAGTTTTTCACCACTGAGAATGATGTTGGCTGTGGATTTGTCATATATGGCCTTTATAAGGATGAGGTAGGATCACTCTATGCCCACTTTCTGGAGAATTTTTATCATAAATTGGTGTTGAATTTTATCAAAAGCTTTTCCTGCATCTACTGAGATGATCATATGGTTTTCATCCTTCAATTCCTTAATATGGTTTATCACATTGATTGATTTGCATATATTGAAGAATCCTTGCATTCCTGGGATAAACCCCACTTGATCATGGTGTATGATCCTTTTAATGTGCTGTTGGATTCTGCTTACTAGTGATATTGGCCTGTAATTTCCTTTTTTGACGTCTTTATCTGGTTTTGGTATCAGGGTAACGGTGGCCTCATAGAATGCGTTTGGGAGTGTTCCTCCCTCTGCTATATTTTGGAAGAGTTTGAGACGGATAGGTGTTAGCTCTTCTCTAAATGTTTGATAGAATTCACTGGTGATGCCATCTGGTCCTGGACTTTTGTTTGTTGGAAGATTATTAATCACAGTTTCGATTTCAGTGCTTGTATTTGTTCATATTTTCTATTTTTTCCTGGTTCAGTCTTAGAGGGTTGTACTTTTCTAACAATTTGTCAATTTCTTCCAGATTGTCAATTTTATTGGCATAGAGTTGCTTGTAGTAGTCTCTTATGTTGCTTTCTGCAGTGTCAGTTGTTACTTCTTTTTCATTTTTAATTCTGTTGATTTGAGTCTTCTCCCTTTTTTTCTTGATGAGTCTGGTTAATGGTTTATCAATTTTGTTTATCTTCTCAAAGAACCACCTTTTAGTTTTATTGATCTTTGCTATTATTTCCTTTATTTCTTTTTCATTTATTTCTGATCTGATCTTTCTGATTTCTTTCCTTCTGCTAACTTTGGGTTTTTTTGTTCTTCTTTCTCTAATTGCTTTAGGTGTAAGTTTAGGCTGTTTATTTGAGATGTTTCTTGTTTCCTGAGGTAGGATTTTATTGCTATAAGCTGCCCTCTTGGAACTGTTTTTGCAGCATCCTGTAGGCTTTGGGTCATCATGTTTTCATTGTCATTTGTTTCTAGGTATTTTTTGATTTGCTTTTTTATTTCTTCAGTGATATCTTGGTTACTTAGTAGTGTATTGTTTAGCCTCCATGTGTTTGTATTTTTTACAGTTTTTTTCCTGTTATTGATATCTAGTCTCACAGCATTGTGGTTGGAAAAGATACTTGATACAATTTCAATTTTCTTAAATTTACCAAGGCTTGATTTGTGACCCAAGATGTGATCTATCCTGGGGAATGTTCCACGTGCACTTGAGAAGAAAGTGTATTTTGCCACTTTCAGATGCAATGTCCTATAATTATCAATTAAATCTATCTGGTCTATGGTGTCATTTAAAATTTGTGTTTCCTTATTTATTTTCTGTTTGGATGATCTGTCCATTGGTGTAAGTAGGGTGTTGAAGTCCCCTGCTATTTTTGTATTGCTGTCAATTTCCCCTTTTATGGCTATTAGCATTTGTCTGATGTATTGAGGGTGTATAAATATTTATCACTGTTATATCTTCTTCTTGGAGGGATCCCTTGATCATTACATAGTCTCCTTCCTTATCTCTTGTAAAAGTCTTTATTTTACAGTCTATTTTGTCTGATATGAGTATTGTTACTCCAGATTTCCTTTGATTTCCATTTGCATGGAATATCTTTTTCCATTCCTTTACTTTCAGTCTTATGTGTCCCTAGGTCTGAAGTGGGTCTCTTGTAGAGAACATATATATGGGTCTTTTTTTTTGTATCCATTCAGCCAGTCTGTGTCTTTTGGTTGGAGCATTTAATCCATTTAAATTCAAGGTTATTATTGATATGTATGTTCCTATTACCATTTTCTTAATTGTTTTGGGTTTGTTTTTGTGGGTCTTTTTCTTCTTTTGTGTTTCCCACCTAGAGAAGTTCCTTTAGCATAAAGGTAAAACTGGTTTGGTGGTACTGAATTGTCTTAGCTTTTGCTTGTCTGTAAAGCTTTTGATTTCTCTGTTGAATCTGAATGAGATCCTTGCTGGGTAGAGTAGTCTTGGTTGTAGGTTTTTCTCTTTTATCACTTTAAGTATATCCTGCCACTCTCTTCTGTCCTGCAGAGTTTCTGCTGAAAAATCAGCTGATAACCTTATGGGGATTCCTTTGTATGTTATTTTTTGCTTTTCCCTTGCTGCTCTTAATATTTTTTCTTTGAGTTAAATTTTTGTTAGTTTAATTAATATGTGTCTTGGTGTGTTTCTCCTAGGGTTTCTCCTAGGGTTTATCCTGTATGTGACTCTCAGTGCTTCTTGGACTTGCATGATTATTTCCTTTCTCATGTTAGGGAAGTTTTCCACTATAATCTCTTTGAATTTTTTTTTAAAACTCTTTTTCTCTTCTTCTTCTGGGACCCCTTTAATTAGACCGTTTGTACATTTAGTGTTGTCCCAGAGGTCTCTGAGATTGCCTTCAATTCTTTTCATTCTTTTTTCTTTATTCTGCTCCTCGGCAGTTATTTCCACCAATCTGTCTTTCAGCTCATTTATTCGTTCTTCTGCTTCAGTTATTCTGTTATTGATTCCTTTTAGTGTATTTTTCATTTCAGTTATTGTGTTGTTCACCTCTGTTTTTTCTTCAGTTCTTCTAGATCTTTGTCAAACATTTCTTGTATTTTCTCAATCCATGCCTCCATTCTATTTCTGAGATTATGGATCATCTTTACTATCATTACCCTTAATACTTTTTCAGGTAAGATGCCTATTTTCTCTATTTATTTGGTCTTGTAGGTTTTTACTTTGCTCCTTCATCTGTGACATATTTTTTGTTGTCTCTTTTTTCTTTTTTTTAGTGTGTGGGATTGTGTTCCTGTCTTACTGGTTGTTTGGCCTGAGGATTCCGGTACTGGAGTTGGGTAGAGCTGGGTCTTTCTGCTGAGGTGACAACCTCTGGGAGACCTCACTCCCTGGGGTCTGAGGTTCTCTGTTTGTCCAGTGGTTCAGAGTCAGAGGTCCCATTGCAGGAGCTCTGGCCCAACTCCCAGCTCATGGACCAAGATCCTGTAAACAGCATGGGGCAGCAAAAAGAAGAAAAGCAAAAAAAGAGGGACTTCCCTGTTGGCACAGTGGTTAAGAATCAGCCTGCCAATGCCAGGGACATGGGTTCGAGCTATGGTCCAGGAAGATCCCACATCCCACAGAGCAACTAAGCCCATGCACCACAATGTCTGACCCTGCTCTCTAGAGCCTGCGAAGCCACAACTGCTGAGCCTGTGTGCTACAACTACTGAAGCCCGCATGCCTAGAGCCTGTGTTCTGCAACAAGAGAAGCCACTGCAATGAGAAGCTCACGCAGTGCAACAAAGAGTAGCGCCCACTTGTTGCAACTAGAGAAAGTCCACGCACAGCAACGAAGACCCAATGGAGCCAAAAAAAAGAAAAAAGAAAAGCAGAACAATAAGAAAGGGTAAAAAATAAAATTAGAAAATGAAAAGATATGTTAGAAAGAATAAAAAAATAAAAATATAGATGAAACAACAACGAGAAGGTAAAACAGAATCACAGTAGTAAAAAAGAGAAGAAAAGGAAAACAAAAAAAGCTGGAAAAGGTCTTGGTTGTGGAGGGTGGCACTTAGGCTGGGGCGGGGTTTAGGTGGTGGGCAGGGTCTATGTTTAGGCCCCAGAGGGCCACTAAAGGCCCTCAGGAGGCTGGGAGGGGGCTTAGGCTCAATGCAGCAGGAGGGGCCCAGGCATGCCTCTGGCCTTGGAGGGTGGAGGACCAGGTCCAGAACCCAAACAGGCTCACTGGGCCCAAGTGGGCATGGGAAATGTTAGGCATGTTCCCCCCTGATCGTCCAATCCCAGAGATCCCCTCCTCATGGTCTCTCTTTTTCTTCTGCCTCCTCCCTCCTATGACCCTCAGACCCATTCAGCCAGTGGGGACCCTGGAAGGCAAGGGACAAGACCCAGAAACCCAACAGGCTCCCCAGGGTCTAGTGCATGGGGGAAACACCTACAGTGCCACCTCTGATCCCCCAGCCCTGGATATTCCTCCCATCTGCCTCTCCTCCTCTTCTCCCTTCCTCCCTTCCTCCTACTTCCCTAGGACCCCTGCATCCAGAGGGAGCCTCAGAGGGCAGAGGACCAGGCCCAGGTGTCCTGCAGGCTTCCTGGGCCCCAACTGGGCAGGAGAGATGCTAAGTGCACTCCTCCCGATCCTTCAAGCCCCCGAGGGTCCCTCCAGACATGGGAAACCCTCCCCCTTCCCAGATACATCCTAGAGGTGCTGGTCCTGTCCAGCCTTCACTACTCTTCCCCCGTCACTCTCCCCTCATCCTACCCAGTTGCTCGGGAGTTCCTCCTGTCTCCTTGGGCGTTGAAGTCTCCCACCAGCATCCAGCAGGCACCCTCGTTGTGGGGAGACATGAACTCCGTGTCTTCCCCAGCCACCATCTTAACACAGAGTATTCCTTTACTTTTAATCTATTTGTGTTTTTATATTTAAAATGGGTTTCCCATAGAAAACATAGTGCTGGGTCTTGTTGTTGGTGGTGGTTTTTTTAACCCATTCTGATAGTCTTTTAATTGTTGTATTTAGACCATTCTAATTTAAAGCAATTGTTCATATTGCTGGATTAGTATCCACCACTTCTGTAACTGGGTCCTACTCATTGCCCTTGTCTTTTTCCCTTTTATTTGTCTTCCACATCTTTTTCTGTCTTTTGGTTTTAATTGAACATTTTATAGGATTCCATTTCCTCTTCTCTCTTAGCATATCTATTATAATTCTTTAAAAATATGTTTAAGTGGCAGACCTAGATTTTTCCACTATCTCAGTCCACTTTCAAATAATACTATACTGCTTTATGGGTAATGCAGGTAACATAACAGAGTATTACCAATTTCTCCCTCCCCTACTTTATAACATTACTGTCATATATTTCACTTATCTGTAAGCTATAATCATCGTTACTATTTTTTTAACAAACTGCTATTTGTTAGATCAGTTAAAAATAAGAAAAGTAAAAGATGTTATTTTAAGTTCATTTGCTCTTTCTCTAATATTCCTTTATTCATATAAATCTGATTTTCTGACCTATATCATTTTCCTTCTCTCTGAAGAACTTCTTGTTAGCATTTCTTGCTAGCCAGATTTATTGGTGGGCAATTCCTTCATTGTTGTTTACCTGAGAAAGTCTTTGTTTCTCTTTCACATTTGAAGAATAATTTTACTGGGTACAGAATTCTACGTTGATTGGTTTGTTTGTTTTTGTTCTTTCAACACTTTAAATATTTCACTCCATTCTCTTTTTCCTTGCATGGCTTCTAAAAGAAGTCTAACATAATTATTTTATTTAGTTAATTTTTATATTATTAATATTTATTATGAAATGTACATCTTTATCTCTAGTAATGCCTTTTGCTTAAAGTGTACATTTTTGGCATTAATATAGATATTCCACCTTTTTTTGGGGGGAGAGTTACTGGGATATACTTTTCTACCCCTTTATTTTTAACCTTTTGTGTGTTTATATTTAAAGTGTGTCTCTAATAAATAACATGTAGTTATATTTTCTTTTTAACTCATCCATAGTCTTAGTATTTAGCACATTTATGTTTTTGTTATTACTGATGTATATAGACTTATTTATATCTTTATATTATATTTTTCCTATTTAGCACCTCTTTTTGTTTTTATCCCTTTCTGGTGTCTTTTATTAATTATAACTAAATTAATACCATTAATATAAATAAATTAATACCATTAATACCAAGATATTTTTCTTGTTCCATTTCCCTCTCTATTTATTTGACATATATTTATTCTTTTACTATTCTTTTAATGGTTACCCCAGAGATTACAATATGTACCCTTGACTTATTATAGTTCAATAATAACTATTATTTTTATTATATGTTAGTAGTGATATTTTAGTTCCCTTTCAATATTTTGTTACTCTTGCCATGAATTTTACTTATATTTTAACTCTCACATAATATTGTGTTTTTATTAAAGTCAATATTTATTTATTTTTACACACATATTTGCCCTTTCTAGTGCACTTTATTTCTTCATTCATTTCTATCTTTCCTGGCAACAAATTTCTTAGTTTTTTTTTTCTTTCTGGAAATGACTTTTATGATTTTTTTTTTGGTATGGATATTTTCACTTGTTAAAGAATTCTAAGTTGGCAGTTATTTTTTTTAACACCTTAAAAATATCATTCTGTTATTTCTTGGCCTCCATCATTTTTGTTGAGAATTCAGTTGTCATTTTAAAGTCATGTGTCATTTTTCTCTTTTATTCATTTTAAAGTTTTTTGTTATATTGGTGCTGAAAGGCTTTACTATTATTTGCTTACATCTTACTTGACTTATTTAGCTTGTGGTTTGCAGTGCTTCTTCTATATCATTTTGCTTCTCTCTAAAGAACTTATTTCAACATTTCTTGCAAGTCAGGTCTACTGGTGAGAAATTTCCCCAATTATCATTTATCTGAGAATGTATTTCTCCTTCACTTTTGTAGGATAATTTTGGTGGATCAGAATTCTAGGTTGGTGGTTGATCTGTGGGTTGATGGCTTTGATTAGTTTTGAAAATTTCTCATATAGTTTTTCTCCAAATATTGTTTTTACTCTTTTCTTTCTTTCATCTGTACATTACAATTCTTCATTTTACCCCACAATATCTTCCACTTTTTTTCTGTATTTCCTATTCTCGGTGGTTCTGTTTTTTAATCTCAGTGCTGCTGTTTGATTATTTTCTGTTAACATTTCTTCCAGTTCACTAATCCTGTCTTCAGCTGTGTCAAAACTGCTGCCAAAGACCTGTTTGATTCATAATTTCAGTTACTATATTTTTATGTTATAGAATTTAAATATTAAATGAATTACAACACTTTGGTGAAGGTCTTTATCTTTTAACCTATTTTCTCCATCTTTGCCTCTATGTTCTTGAACATGCCAATCATAGTTACTTTGAAATTCTTAATTTTCAACTTATTATCTTGATTACCTTTGAGCCTGTTTCTTGTCTTCTTCCCTCTTGGCTTACAATCATATGTTCCTGTTTCTCGGCATGATTAGTAATTTTTAATTGAAAGGTAGATATTGAATAGAAAAAAATAATGATAGAGCCTCCAGTTTATATTTCTCCATAGAGATTTTACCTTTTCCTCTGCTGGGCATATAGAGAAAGGGCTTATAACTTTATTTCAGTCAGAGACTGTGTTGAGTCAAGGCTATATTTTGTTTTTGGAAAGGCTTTGTCTAGTTCTGGTTAATTTAAATGCTAGGTTGTAAATTTTCAGTGCCTTTTTGTGTTAACCTAAACAAGTAGACTGCCAAATATTCCTCCAGCAAAGATGGGTTTATTCAGGACCTGCTGAGAATTGAAATTTGGGGTCTGCAACCTTGGTGAGTCCCAGGCAACTTCCCCCATGGCAAGGGAAGGAGAGGAAAAGGAAGTAGGGAGGGCTACATTAGAGAGTCCATGGCTTTCCATTGGTTGAGTCCTTGCCAGAAAAGAAAAGGAGTCTTCCTTTTTCCTGTTGGACTGTTATCATTACAGGGTGTGAGAACTCCCCATTCTGGTCTCCCACTCTATTTAATTGAGGTTTCTGTTGATTAATTTTTTTTTTTTTTGTGGTACGGGGGCCTCTCACTGCTGTGGCCTCTCCCGTTGCGGAGCACAGGCTCCGGACGCGCAGGCTCAGCGGCCATGGCTCACGGGCCCAGCCACTCCGCGGCATGTGGGATCCTCCCAGACCGGGACACGAACCCGTGTCCCCTGCATCAGCAGGCAGACTGTCAACCACTGCGCCACCAGGGAAGCCCTGTTGATTAATTTTTTACATTTCCCCCTTTTAATCAAGACCATTCTCTGAAAGCATCTCTGATCAAGTATCAGGTTTCCTATTTTCAGCAGCTTTTTGTCCCTCAACATCAGGAAGGAACTTTCCTGGGCGTCATGTGTCTTATCAACAGGAAAGTTCACAGATTGAAAACCTATTAAGGTCACAGTGAACTAACAAGTTAAGGGTAGGAGGGAGAACTGTCAGGCACTTTTTATCTAAATCCATATCTTATCAAGTTCATAGACATTGGAGATCATGTGAAACATTACATCATCAAAGGTTTGGCAATAAACTTCCAAAAGACCTGGTCCAGATATCTTAGGAAAGCTGTCTCATCAGATGTCATCTGCTTCAATTCTGGGAAATCTTTACTTTCAAGTCACCAGATGAAGTGTATGTCCGGTCAGGGTTCAGTGTTTTCTTTAGGTGTGTAACATGAATCCAAAAGTCTATTCCTTGGAGTTTGATGGCACAGGGTTGGTTAGCAGTACTTGATAGGGGCTTTTCCAGCAAGGTTGAAGAGAGTTCTTGTGGCAGTGTCTTTTCCAATAGATAAAATTTCCAGGTTGCAAAATGTGATGCTTAAGGTCTTCATCTCTAGAGAGTACACTGTGAAAAGATGGCTCTACCAAAACATGGTTATTTTAATAGAAGCAATTAGGCCTTTGCAATATTAGAGTATCTCTCCTTCTATCAGTTGTGGATCAAAAAAAGCAGGTGCCAATTGTATTGGATGTCCTGTGACCATTTAAAAGGGTGAGAGTTTATAGCTCCAAGAGGGATGAGTCTGAGATATAGAAGGACCAACAGCAATGCTTTTGACCAAGGTATTTGGAGGGCCTCTACAAATTTTGTCAACTGAGTGTTAATAATGCTGTTAGTGCATTAGAAGATTGAGCACAGTGAAAGTGTTGTAAAACCAGACACACAGCACAGACTTGTTAAAACACCTGGCCAAGAAAACAGGTTCCTTGGTCACTATGAAGTTTTAATAATCTTTCCCAAAAGGACTTTAGCCACAAAAAAGGTAGTAGACTGTCTGCAAGGGAAGGCTTCAGTCCAGTCTGAAAATGTACAGATCATGACTAAACATATTTATATTCATTAGACAAAGGAAGTTGTATGAAATCCATTTGCTAGTTTTTAAAAATTATCATTTGGGAAAACATCTCTTTGGACCATGACAAAGGTTTAGTTTCTGTTGTTCCCCTTAAAGGCACCATTCTTTGAAGGATTATCAGCAAGATGATTTCCCCTAACTTCCAGAGAGTCAAGTTTATAAAGCCCTGGAATCTTAATAATAGCTAAAATGACAGGTAAAACTATTTCATCAAATAATTCTTAAATATAGCGACCATTTAAATTTTTATTCCCACTGGAAGTAAGGAAACCAACATTCTTTCCACAACATTCCAAAATTATGAACTACCAAAAGCATATCTACTATCAGTATAAATATTGGCAGCTTTGTCCTTGGCTAAAGTTCAAGCCTGTGTAACAGCATATAATTCAGCCTGTTGGGCCAAAGTAGCCATGGGTAAAAATGCTGCCTCGACATCAAAGTAGGTATGATAGCATACTCAGCGCAGTATTTGCCATTGTCACCTTTAAAATAAGAACCATCAGTGAACCATGAGAAGTAAATATTATCCAATGGGATTTTCTGTAGATCATCATGAGGAGTCAGGAGGTGGCCCATCAGTGTTAAGCAGTCATGAGGGACTTTGTCAGTGATGGAGGGAAGAAGAGTAGCTGGGTTAAGTTTATTACAATATAAAGAGTTATGTGCATGGCAGTTAACAAAAGGACTTCATAGGAGGTGAGGCAGCTGGCTGAGAAATACTGAGTGTGATGACAATTCAGGAGAGCTTCTACGGCATGAAGTACAAAAATAGTTAAAGGGGATTCCACAATAATTTTGTCTTTGGCCTTAGCCAAAAGGGAAGTGGCCATAATGGCTCTAAGACCAGAGTGTTATCCCCATGCCACAGGGTCCAGTTGCTGACTATAATTCTCCATAGGTCCATGGTAGTCCCTGTGTTTTGGGGTGAGTACACCAAGGGCATTCCCTTTTCATATATATAAGGGGGGATATGATAATTAGGGAGCCCAAGGGGAGATGAGTTCACCAAATTCTCCTTTAAGGCTTTTAAAGCTACATTGCCCCATAAAATTGGACTGGGTTTTTTAATGTTGAGTAAAACCTATAATGGTTTGCACATAAGAGAAGTTTGGAATTCAATTTCAGCAATAACCAAGTAGCCCAAGAAAACCTCACAGCTGGTGCTTTGTTTTGGGTTTTGGGAAACATAGGACACCATGAAGTCTATCTGGAACTAGGTGTAACCCTTGTTCTAATATCAGATGCTCTAAATACCGAACCTGGATTTGGGAAAATAGTAATTTTTCTTTGACGACCTTGTGTCCCTTTAAGGCTAAAAGTTTTTAGATGCTGTCTTCCTATGAGGAGGTTTCAGAAGTAGAGCAAAGAAGCAAATGGTCCACATATTCCAACAAAGTAGGACCTCTAGGGAACTTTATGACATCCAGACCAGCCTTTAGGATTTGAGAGAAATAAGAAGGACTCTTACTATTACCCTGAGACATTGCTGTCCAGGTGAATTATTCTTCCCAAGTGAAGGCAAAAAGGTTAAGGCAAAAAGCTTCATTAAATGGAATACTAAAGAATGCACTGCATAAATCAATTATAGTAAAGAGTTTACTTCCAATGGGAATGGATGTTAGTAGTGTATGGGAGTTAGAAACAACAGGCGTTGAAGGATAACAATGCTGTTTATTGCTCAGAGGTCCGGGACAAACCTCCACCCTCAGCCTTTAGGTTTTCTCAACAATAATATGGGAGTGTTATAGGGGTTAGTACAAGGAATAATGACACCTTGAGCATTGTAATCTTCTATTATGGGCTTTATGCTTTGGAGGGCTTCTTATAGGGTATTGATTAATTCTGAGAAGACGTTTTGAGAGGTCTATTTGCATCTTGATAGGAGTTGTGCTGTGAATTTTGCCAACATCAGTTGGAGATTTTACCCATAAGGAAAGTGGTAGCTGATTCAATAAGGATGAATTATTAGTGTGTCCAGAATCACCTCTAGTACCATCAGAGATGGAACAAATAAAAGATGTCAAGGGTCATTTAATTCACTTGGTGGGTTCCTTTGATTACTACTGCTAATTTTTAGAATCATTTCTGTCTTTGGGAAGAAAGACATACTGGTATGATACTACTCTAAGAAGAAGTCTTAACCTAATAAATAGATGGGGTTGGAGGAACTGAGGAGAAAAGTGTCAGTATCTCTCAAAGAGCCTAAACAAAAGAGAATAAGTTTAGAGAGAGGAACCTTTTGAGGTTTATTAGAGATGTCTACTATTTGAACTGTTTTAGTACTTTGAGGTAGGGGCTGCTTTATGGTAATGGGGTTGAGCACCAAGAGTGTGGCTCTGGTGTCAATTAGGATTGGAAGCAAGTCATCCCCAGCCTGGAGAAATGTTTCTGAAAGCCAATTGAAAGGGAAGAGTGGGAATAGCCCCTGCACTTCCTTGGAGCCCCATCATTGAGAATTGGGAGAAAGTTGGAAAGGCTGGTTAGAGGGCTGTAGGCACCTAAAGCACTTCAATTTGTAATGATCTCTTTTCCAATGTCCTGGGTCTTTGCAATAACAGCAGAAATCAGGAAGGTTTTGTTTTTGTTTAGGAACTTTCATTTGGTGGAGTTGAAGATTAAGAGCTGATTGCCAGATTAACGAAATCAGGAGTGGACATAGTTTCCATTCCATCCTGGTCTTTCTTACTAGAAGGAAAAGGTCCCAGTTCAGCAAATTAATAAACATAGAGTTAAAAGCTACCCAGGTGGAATCAATATCTGAAGACTAGAATTTTCTTTAAAGACAACCTGAAGTCGATTGTAATAATCAAGAACAGGTTCTTCAGATTTTTGTGTGCAAGACTGAATTTTGTTTCAATCAACAGTCTTCAGAAAAGTCCTAGGAACTGTTAGGTTGATAAGTCTGAACGATTATATTAAATTCCTTAGCAAATCTGAGGAATTCAGTTACTTTGGGAAACTTTTTGACTATGGCTTGCAGTTCAGCTTTAGTCCAGGGAGTATAAGAAATTAAGGGTTTAACCTCTGGATCCTCAGATGGCTTAACTTTAAAGGGACAGGTTCTGACAAGTTCAGAGGAAAAGAGAGTGAAAAGATTTTCAGAGAAAGGGAGAAGTTTGGAGAGACACTTGGGGGAACTGAGGCTGTAGTGGAGGCATAGGCAGCACAGAAGGCAAGGAGGAATATCTGACCACAAGGAGTTGAAAGAGACAAGACAAGGCTCTGCTGGAGGCAGAGCCTGAGACAGAGAAGCCAAGAAAAAAGAGCCTGAGGTGCCGGGAGCCATTTTATCTCTCTTTGGTAATTTGTTTGCCTCAGTTAATCTTAAAATCTTATTCTTTACTGAGGCAATTTTAGATTCCTAACAGCATTGGGAAGCTTCAAAATACCAATCGGAATAAGCATTCCACACAGTTCTGAAAAATTCTGAGCTATTGTAGTCCAATTCTGTTTTAAGGGAATTAAGTTTGGGGATTCCAAAATTCCCCATAAAGGCCACTGATCTTCTAAATTGCTTTTGGTCAGGTCAGTCTATTTAATTAGAAATGCACAGGAGGAAGGACTGTGTTTTGTTGCTGTGCTGCCCAGCTTGCGGGATCTTAGTTCCTTGACCAAGGATTGAACGTGGGCCACGGCAGTGTAAGCACCACATATTAACCACTGGACCACCAAGGAATTCCCAGGTTATGATTTTTAAAAATAAAATCAGCTGGAGTTCCTGTGAGGGGGGCACCCTCAAAATACTTAGATAACTGGGATCCCATTTCCTACAGGTCTTTTATCCTCTAGAATAAAGAACAATTTTCAAACAACTTAAAGAGCTTACAGAACAAATGGCTCAATTCGAACAGCTTGCAAGCTAATCTCAGGCAATACTTAAAAGATAACTTTGTCTGGGAGGAGCCAGGTCTCCAGAAGACAGCTCTTCTAAAGGAATGGGCTATGGGCTGAAAAACCAGCACAGTTTCATTTATTTTTTCTTAATCATCTTTACTGGAGTATAATTGCTTTAAAATGGTGTGTTAGTTTCTGCTGTATAAAAAAGTGAATCAGCTATACATATACATATATAACCCTATGTCCTCCCTCTTGCATATCCCTCCCATTCTCCCTATCCCACCCTTCTAGGTGGTCACAAAACACGGAGCCGACTTCCCTGCGCTATGCTGTTGCTTCCCCACTAGCTATCGGTTTTACATTTGGTAGTGTATATATGTCCGTGCCACTCTCTCACTTCATCCCAGTTTACCTTTCCCCTTCCCCATGTCCTCAAGTCCATTCTCTATGTCTGCATCTTTATACCTGTCCTGCCCCTAGGTTTTTCAGAATCCTTTTTTTTTTTTTTGGATTCCATATATATGTGTTGGCATATGGTATTTGTTTTTCTCTCTCTGACTTACTTCACTCTGTATGACAGTCTCTAGGTCCATCCACCTCATGAAAAATAACTCAATTTCATTTCTTTTTATGGCTCAGTAATATTCCATTGTATATATGTGCCACATCTTCTTTATCCATTCATCTGTCAATGGACACTTATGTTGCTTCTATGTCCTAGCGATTGTAAACAGAGCTGCAATGATCATTGTGGTACATGACTCTTTTTGAATTATGGTTTTCTCAGGGTATATGCCCAGTAGTGGGATTGCTGGGTTGTATGGTAGTTTTATTTTTAGTTTTTTAAGGAACCTCCATACTGTTCTCCATAGTAGCTGTATCAATTTACATTCCTACCAACAGTGCAAGAGGGTTCCCTTTTTTCCACAGCCTCTCCAGCATTTACTGTTTGTAGATTTTTTGATGATGGCCATTCTGACTGGTGTGAGGTGATACCTCATTGTAGTTTTGATTTTCATTTCTCTAATGATTAGTGATGAGCATTCTTTCATGTTTTTCTTGGCAATCTGTATATCTGCTTTGGAGAAATGTCTATTTACATCTGCCCATTTTTGCATTGGGTTGTTTGTTTTCTTGATATTGAACTACATGAGCTGCTGGTAAATTTTGCAGATTAATCTTTTTTCAGTTGCTTCATTTGCAAATATTTCCCCCCCATTCTGAGGGCTGCCTTTTCATCTTATTTACGTTTTCTTTTGCTGTGCAAAAGCTTTTAAGTATCATTAGGTCCCATTTGTTTATTTTTGCTTTATATCCATTTCTCTAGGAGGTGTGTCAAAAAGAATCTCGCTGTGATTTATGTCATAGAGTGTTCTGCCTATGTTTTCCTCTAAGAGTTTTATCGTGTCTAGCCTTACATTTAGGTCTTTAATCCATTTTGAGCTTATTTTGTGTATGGGGTTGGGAGTATTCTAATTTCATTCTTTTACATGTAGCTGTCCAGTTTTCCCAGCACCACTTATTGAAGAGGCTGTCTTTTCTCCATTGTATACTCTTGCCTCCTTTATCAAAGTTAAGGTGACCATAGGTGCGTGGGTTTATCTCTGTGCTTTCTATCCTGTTCCATTGATCTATATTTTTGTTTTTGTGCCAGTACCATACTATCTTGATGACTGCAGCTTTGTAGTGTAGTCTGAAGTCCGGGAGCCTGATTCCTCCAGCTCTGTTTTTCTTTCTCAAGATTGCTTTGGCTATTTGGGGTCTTTTGTGTTTCCATACAAATTGTGAAATTTTTTGTTCTAGTTCTGTGAAAGATGCCAGTGGTAGTTTGATAGGGATTGCATTGAATCTGTAGATTGCTTTGGGTAGTATAGTCATTTGCACAGCATTGATTCTTCCAATCCAAGAACATGGTATATCTCTCCATCTCTTGTATCATCTTTAATTTCTTTCATCAGTGCATTATAGTTTTCTGCATACAGGTCTTTTGTCTCCTTTGGTAGGTTTATTCCTAGGTATTTTATTTGGTTTTTTTTGCCATGGTAAATGAGAGTATTTCCTTAATTTCTCTTTCAGATTTTTCATCATTAGTGTATAGGAATGTAAGAGATTTCTGTGCATTAATCTTGTATCCTGCTGCTTTACCAACTCATTGATTAGTTCTAGTAGTTTTCTGGTAGCATATTTAAGATTCTCTATGTCTAGTATCAGGTCATCTGCAAACAGTGACACCTTAATTCTTCTTTTCTCATTTGGATTCATTTTATTTCATTTTATTCTCTGATTGCTGTGGCTAAAAATTCCAAAACTATGTTGAATAATAGTGGTGAGAGTGGGCAACCTTGTCTTGTTCCTGATCTTAGTGGAAATGGTTTCAGTTTTTCACCACTGAGAACAATGTTGGCTGTGGGTTTGTCATATATGACCTTTATTATGTTGAGGTAAGTTCCCTCTATGCCTCCATTAAGAGGGAAGTTTCTAGCAATACAATCCTGTATCAAGAAACAAGAAAACTCTCAAATAAACAATCTTACACCTAAAGCAATTAGAGAAAGAAGAACAAAAAACCCCCAAAGTTAGTGGAAGGAAAGAAATCACAAAGATTAGATCAGAAACAAATGAAAAAAGAATGAAGGAAACTATAGCAAAGATCAGTAAAACTAAAAACTTGTTCTTTGAGAAGATAAACTTAACTGATAAACCACTAACCAGACTCATCAACAAAAAAAGGGAGAAGACTCAAATCAATGGGATTAGAAATGAAAAAGAAGTAACTCCTGACACTGCAGAATACAAAGGATCATGAGAGATTACTACAAGCAACTATATGCCAATAAAATGGACAACCTGGAAGAAATGGACACATTATTAGAAAAGAACAACCTTCCAAGAGTGAACCAGGAAGAAATAGATAATATAAACAGACCAATCACAAGCACTGAAATTGAAACTGTGATTAAAAATCTTCCAACAAACAAAAGCCCAGGACCAGATGGTCTCACAGACGAATTCTATCAAATATTTAGAGAAGAGCTAACACATATCCTTCTCAAACTCTTCCAAAATATAGCAGAGGGAGGAACACTCCGAAACTCATTCTATGAGACCACCATCACCCTGATACCAAAATCAGAAAAAGATGTCATAAACATAGAAAATTACAGGGCAATATCACTGATGAATATAGATGCAAAAATCCTCAACAAAATACTAGTAAGCAGAATCCAACAGCACATTAAAAGGATCATACACCATGATGAAGTGAGGTTTACCCAGAAATGCAAGGATTCTTCAATATATGCAAATCAATCAATGTGATACACCATATTAACAAATTAAAGGATGAAACCATATGGTCATCTCAATAGATGCAGAAAAAGCTTTTGACAAATTTCAACATCCATTTATGATTTAAAAAAACCCTACAGTTTCATTTAAAGCAGCCTCTTCCCAATAGAATTGGACTGAAGGCATTCTTAGCCAGCTTCAGTTGAAACAGTCTGATCTCAAGATAAGATCAAAGTGCCAAACAAGTACTTCGTACAGAACAAGGCCTTAACCACAAGGATGAAACCTTTATATAGATCCCAAGTAAAAACTAGAGAGCTTCAAATGCAGAGAGTATGAACCTGGATCCAGGAGAAAGATGTACCTTCAAACGCCAGGGTCAGGCAGAAAAGCAGTGAGTGACAATGGCCTCCACTGTGGATGCCCCACCTATTTGCTCACCAGCCACAGAGCTGCAGGGGTCTTCTCTGGTCCCCATACATGCCACCAAAATGTTGATCTGAAATAAATAGACTGCTAGATATTTCTCCAGCCAAGATGGGTTTATTCAGGATAAACAAAGAATTGCAATTTGGGATCTGCAACAAAGGCAAACCATGTGCAAGTCCCTACGTGGCAAGGTAATGAGAATGCTTTTATGGAGACGACAGTAAAAAAGTTGGAAGGGCTACAGTAAGCAAAGAGTACATGGCTTTTCATTGGCTTAGTCCTTGCCAGGGAAGAAGAAGAATCTTTTCCCGTTGAGCTCTGCCTTCGTCCCAGGACATGAGAGCTCCCCTTTCTGGTCTTCGAGCTCTATTAATTTTTCACATTTCTGATAGACTGATATGTTCACTGGGAGCCCTTCCCCTAGCAAATCCTGAACTCTAATTTTTATGTCAATATCACAGTGATACTGCAATAAAGCACGGCTCTGAATTTCAGGACATTTCGGCTCAGGTTTATATCTTCCAAAGACATTCAGCTATAGAAATAGGCAAATTCCTAGAGAGCAAAATGTTTCCCCACCAGATTCAGTTTCACTCTTCTCTACTCACTGGAATGTTGCCTCCTTATTTCCAATGTTGTCTCTCTAGCCTTGTGAGATTTACATAGTCTCTTCTGGTTTCTGTCCTCCAGCTATGGCCCCCTGCCTGGGAAAAGCCCAGATTATCAGCCTCTTGCCTTGGAACTGGAATTAATAATTGCTCTCAGTAACAAAGTAGCTACCATTGTGGTTTCAAGTTGCATTTCCCTGTTGACTAATGATGTTGAGCATTTTTCATGTGCTTATCAGTCATAGATATATCTTCTTGGCAAAAATCTTTTGTCCACTTTTAAACTGGGTTTTTGCCTTTTTATTGTTGAATTTTAAGAGTTGTTTATAAATTCTGGACACAAGCTCTTTATCAGATATATGATATCAAAATACTTTCTTCCCTTCTATAGGTTGTCTTTTCACTTTCTTGATGGTGTCCTTTGAAGCACAAAGGTTTAATGAAGTGTATTATATCATTTTTTTCCTTTTGTTTTTTGTGCTTTTGCTGTCATACCTGAAATTGTTCCCTAAGCCAAGGACATGAAGATATACTCGTAAGTTATTCTTAGCGTTTTAGAGTTCTGACATTTAGGTCTATGATCCATTTTGAGTTATTTTGGGTAAGTGGTGTGAGTAGAGATCCACTTTCATTCTTTTGTGTGTGGGTGCTAGTTGTCCCAGCACATTTGTGGAAAAGCTATACTTTCCCCATTGAATGACCTTGGCACCCTTAACAAAGATCAATTGGCCATAGATATCCATAGATATATGGATTTTATTTTGGACTCTTAAATATATTTATTTGATCTATGTGTCTATCTTTATGCCAGTGCCAAACTGTCTTGATTTCCATAGCTTTGTAGTAAGTTTGGAAGCAAGGAAGTGTGATTCTCCGATTTTATTCTCCTTTTTCAAGATTGTTTTGGATATTCTGGATATCTTGAATTTTTATATGATTTTTAGGATCAGCTTATATATTTCTCAAAAAAAGGCAGATATTTCAATAGGGTTTGCATTGAATGCACTGTCAGTATAGTTTAAAATTACATTTATCTTATGAATCAGAAGAACATATTTTTCGTATTTTAAAGCCCATTTGCGTTTCTTTTTCTGAAATAAGAACTCATGTCTTTGACTCTTTTCTTGTTTGGGTATCTGTTCCAGTTCTATTCTTATAACACTCAAATTATGTTTGAGAACAAGACTAGAGGGATGGACCTGTTTCATAGTTACACTAGAATATAGACTCATATATACTCTTCATGCTCCACTTGTATTGTGGTATAGGATATTTCTGATTAAAATAACCAGACCCACATTTAAATTCAACAAAGGAAAAACCTGTTCTTTTTTCCTCTTTCCTCAGAAGACAAAGTATATTTATTATTATGTCCATGGATTGAAAATTCCAAAATGACTTTCATCAAAATAGCCAGACAACTCATACTTGGAAGAAAGTTGTTTCACAAGACACATCAATTTATTATTAATTTTTAAAAATCAGTTTCTTTTTCTTCACATGTTTTTTTTCTTTGTTCTCCATGGGGAGAATTTATAGAATTCTTGCTCTCTTTCTGTTTTGAAGGAATTTCCCCTTAGTTATGTTATTTCTCTCTTATCCTTCCCTTACCTGGTATGGGCTAACAATTATTTATGTTTCTCTTGTATTTTTCAGTTTTCTAACTACAATTTATAGGTCTTAAATTTAGCCTAGTCATGCTCCTTGAAAGAAAAAGGCTTAGGTATATAGCTATGTCTTGGTTAGTGAGAAAAATAGCTCCCAGATGTGTCAAGGTCAGAAAACCAGTGTCACCATGAGGTGCACAATGACAGAGGGATAGGGAACATCAACCTCCATACTGATCAAGGGTGAGTGATGGGTAGTTTTGCTGTTCTCTCCACTATGCTAAGAATTAACTTATAAGTACAGGTGTTTGACAGCTTTTGTTTCAAATATGAAGACCTCTTATTCTATTCCCCTGGAGTACTGAAAGTGTGCATTTTCATTCACTCCAAACAGACTGTCAGTGCCAATGGGTATTAATCAATTCTAGATCACTAAAGGGCTGTGTGAATACCTAAATGGCTCTGCCTGTTCTTGATAACACATTAGAGAAACGAATAAGGCAGTGAAATTATAACATAATTAATTTCAAATCATGAGCAAAGTAAGATGACCATGCATTTTAAGCAAGTTTTCTCTAAGGGCTCAGTGCTGTCTCTTTTCAAATTTGTTTCTGGGAGCAGCTAATGTTCTCTATCTGTCCAGTCTCCCTCACTTCTTTATTTTAAATTGTCCTGTATGCTATTTCATCATTCTTCTTGGTGACAGACACATATTTTTGAAATATTGACTTGGGTACATAGCATGGAAAGAAAAAGAATATGTTATAGAGTTTGAATGTGGTTAAGTGTGGCATTTCCACTGAAGAATGATATGAACAGAATTTTGCTTGTATTTATTTAACATATTTCTACTAAGGAGGTCAAAGAACTTTATAAATGTGGCTGTGAATCATCTTTGCATTACTTGCAAGTGGTGCCAAATTCACAGGATTTTTCATGGCACTAGTATTAGCAGAAAACACTGATATTTGCCAGTTTCGGTTAACCATGTTCTCTAGGTTTTTTCACTTTAGTTGTTTCATAGGACAAGATTTTCTTCAGGTATGGCTAAAGCTATTTTATCAAGAAATTGTTGAAAGAAAGGGACTAACTTCTATGTAGGTCTTCCTGTGCCAGAGGCCATGCTAAAAGACCAAAGGTGTTATCACATTTGATTCTATGGCGGGCTTATGAGGTAGCTTTTATTATCTCCACCTATTTCAGATGAGGAAACTGAGGGTTCTCACATTGCAGAAGAGAGCTCTGAATCCTAGTCTACCTCCAAAGCCTGAACTTCCTCTTCCATATTCACTATCCCACCCCCAAGGAGATTGCATGAGAGTCCTGTGCTCAGGATGCAAAAGAAGTAGACTTGGGTTTCCTTGGCCTACAATTACATTTCCGTTAAATTCCAAAGTGTGTGTTTTTTCATATAAAGTTTTAGAAAATATTTTCAATTCCTTGATTTTTTTCTAGAATAGGGGCTATACCTCACACTCCCAGCCAAGTTCACTGAAAATGGGACTTTTGTCAGAAGAGGCTAAGCATGACAGAAGCTTATTGCAAGTCAGCTTTATTAAGGATCATTTATGAATGGCATTTTTGGGCCACTTCACTCTTTACAAATGAATTCAAAATCAGAATGTTCACTTATGGAAGCAACAAGTATGTACTGTATGGTACAGAGAAATATAACCATTATTTTGTAATAACTTTAAATGTAGTATAACCTATAAAATATTGAATGACTATGTTATACACCTGAAACTAATATAATATTGTAAATCAACTATACTTCAATTAAAAGAAAGAAAAGAAGGTTCACTTGTGGAGAAGCCATGCTTTCTGCTACTATGTATGTGTGGCCAGAAAATGGGAAGAAAAGGAATATGGAAGTAGCTTAGATCAAAATAGAATAAATAAATAAACTAAGTGTGCCTGGAAATACATGGCCATATCATGTCAGCTCCACTGTTGGTGCTAAGGCTGATCTCTCAGAGGTGTCAGAGCTGTAAGAAAGCTCAAAGATCATAAAGTCTAATCGACCCATTTTTTCAGATGAAAACATTGAGCCACATGTGGCAGCGGCGGGGGAAGTCAGATTCCACAACTGCAGTAGCAGGTTCATGGCAAGAATCATAGCTTGCAGGCTGCCCTGTGTGGCCTCATCTTCCTACAGCTTGTAGACCCTCAGGATTAGTGGAGCTGCTGCAGAGGCAGTGGTCACCCAGAGCAGCAAGAGTACCACCACCAAGCTCCTTCCCCTGGAACTACACTTATCATTGCAACATCAAGATGCTATATGTCTGGTCTTGGTGCTCTGGCCGGGTGTCAGGCCTGAGCCTCTAGGGTAGGACAGCCAAGTTCAGGACATTGGTCCACCATAGACTGCCTGGCTCCTCATAATATCAGTCTGTGAGAGATCTCCCAGAGATCTCCATTTCAATGCTAAGACCCAGCTCCACTCAACGACCAGTGCTGGACACCCCATGCCAAACAACTAGCAAGACAGGAACACAACTCCACCCATAAGCAGAGGCTACCTATAATCATAAGGTCACAGACACCTCAAAATACACCACCGTACGTGGTCCTGCCCACCAGAAGACAAGATGCAGCCTCATCCACCAGAAGACAAGTACCAGTCTCCCCCACTAGGAAGCCTACACAACCCACTGAAGCAACCTTACCCACTGGGGGCACACACCAAAAACAGCAGGAACTACGAACATACAGCCTGTGAAAAGGAGACCCCAAACATAGTAAGTTAAGCAAAATGAGAAGACAGAGAAATACACAGCAGATGAAGGAGCAAAGTAAAAACCCACCAGAACAAACAAATGAAGAGGAAATAGGGAGTGTACCTGAAAAAGAATTCAGAGTAACGATAGCAAAGATGATCCAAAATTGTGGAAATAGATGGAGAAAATACAAGAAACGTTTAATAAGGGCCTAGAAGAATGAAAGAGCAAACAAAAAATGATGAACAACACAATCATGGAATTAAAAATTCTCTAGAAGGAATCAATAGTGGAATAACTGAGGCAGAAGAACGGATAAGTGACCTGGAAGATAAAATAGTGGAAATAACTACCACAGAGCAGAATAAAGAAAAGAAGAATGAAAACAAATGAGGACAGTCTCAGAGACCACTAGGACAACATTAAACGAACCAACATGTGAATTATAGGGTCCCAGAAGAAGAGAAAAAGAAAGGGACTGAGAAAATATTTCAAGAGATTATAGTAGAAAACCTCCCTAATATGGGAAAGGAAAGAGCCATTCAAGTCCAGGAAGAACAGAGAGTCCCATACAGGATAAATTCAAGGAGAAACATGCCAAGACACATATTAATCAAACTATCAAAAATTAAATACAAAGAAAGAATATTAAAAGCAGCATGGGAAAAACAACAAATAACATATGAGGGAATCCCCATAAGGTTAACAGCTGATCTTTCAGCAGAAACTCTGCAAGCCAGAAGGGTGTGGCAGAACATATTTAAAGTGATGAAACGGAAAAACGTATAACCAAGATTACTCTACCCAGCAAGGATCTCACTCAGATTCGACAGAGAAATTAAAACCTTTACAGAAAAACAAAAGCAAAAAGAATTCAGCACCACCAAAATAGCTTTACAACAAATGCTAAAGGAACTTCTCTTGGCAGGAATCACAACAGAAGGAAAAGACCTACAATAAGAAACCCCCAAAATTAGGAAAATGGTAATAGGAACATACATATTGACAATTACCTTAAAGGTAAATGGATTAATGCTCCAACCAAAAGATATGGACTGGCTGAATGGATACAAAAACAAGACCTGTATATATGCTGCCTACAAGAGACCCACTTCAGACTTACGGACAAGTACAGACTGAAAGTGAGGGGTTGGAAAAAGATATTCCATGCAAAAGGAAATCAAAAGAAAGCTGGAGCAGCAATTCTCATATCAGACAAAATAGACTTTAAAATAAAGACTATTACAATAGACAAAGAAGGACACTACATAATGATCAAGGGATCAATCCAAGAAGAAGATATGACAATCGTAAATATTTATGCACCCAACATAGGAGCATCTCAATACGTAAGGCAAATGCTAACAGCCATAATATGGGAAATTGACAGTAACACAATCATAGTAGGGGACTTTAACGCCCCACTTTCACCAATGGACATACCATGCAAAATGAAAATAAATAAGGAAACACCAGTTTTAAATGACACACACATTAAACAAGTTGGATTTAATTGATATTTGTACAACATTCCATCCAAAAAAACAGAATACACTTTCTTCTCAAGTGCTTATGGAACATTCTCCAGGATAGATCACATCCTGGGTCACAAATCAAGCCTTGCTAAATTTAAGAAAATTGAAAACATATCAAGTATCTTTTCCGACCACAATGCTATAATATCAATTACTGGAAAAAAACTGTAATAAATACAAGCACATGGAGGCTAAACAATACACTACTAAATAACCAAGAGATCACTGAAGAAATCAAAGAAGAAATCAAAAAATACTTAGAAACAAATGACAATGAAAACATGACTACCCAAAACTATGTGATGCAGCAAAAGCAGTTTTAACAGGGAAGTTTATAGAAATACAACCCTACCTCAAGAAACAAGAAACATCTCAAATAAACAACCTAACCTTACACCTAAAGCAATTAGAGAAAGAAGAAAATAAAACACCCCAAAGTTAGCAGAAGGAAAGAAATCATAAGGATCAGATCAGAGATAAATGAAAAAGAAATGAAGGAAATGGTAGAAAAGATCAACAAAACTAAAAGTTGGTTCTGTGAGAAGATAAACAAAATTGATAAAACATTAGCCAGACTCATCAAGAAAAAGGGGAAAAGACTCAAATCAATAGAATTAGAAATGAAAATGGAGAAGGAACAACTGACACTGCAGAAATACAAAGGATCATGAGAAATTACTAAAAGCAACTATATGCCAATAAAATGGACAACCTGGAAGAAATGAACACATTCTTAGAAAAGCACAACCTTCTGAGACTAAACCAGGAAAAAATGGAAAATATAAACAGACCAATCACAAGCACTGACATTGAAACTGTGATTTAAAATCTTCAAACGGGGCTTCCCTGGTGGCGCAATGGTTGAGAGTCCGCCTGCCGAGGCATGGGGCATGGGTTCATGCCCAGGTCCAGGAAGATCCCACGTGCTGCGGAGTGGCTGGGCCCATAAGCCATGGCCACTGAGCCTGCGCGTCCAGAGCCTGTGCTCCACAACCGGAGAGGCCAAAACAGTGAGAGGCCCACGTACCACAAAAAAACCCAAAAAGAATCTTCCAACAAAAAAAAGCCTAGGTCCAGATGGCTTCACAGGTGAATACTATCAAACAATTAGGGAAGCACTAACACCTAACCTTCTCAAACTCTTACAAAACATAGCAGAGGGAGGAACACTGCCAAATTCATTCTATGAGGCCACCATCACCCTGACACCAAAACCAGACAAAGGTGTCACAGTAAAAGTAAACTACAGACCAATATCACTGATGAACATAGATGTAAAAACCCTCAACAAAATACTAGTGAACAGAAATCAACAGCACATCAAAAGCATCATACACCATGATCAAGTGGGGTTTATCCCAGGAATCCAAAGATTCTTCAATATTTGCAAGTCACTCAATGTGATAAACCATATTAACAAATTGAAGGAGAAAAGCCATATGGTCATCTCAATACATGCACAGAAAGCCTTTGACAAAATTCAGCACCCATTTATGATAAAAAAAAAAAAAAACACCCTCCAGAAAGTAGGCATAGAGGGTACTTACCTCAACATAATAAAGTTCATATATGACAAACCCACAGCCAACATCATTCTCCATGGTGAAAAACTGAAACCATTTCCCGTTAGATCAGGAACACGACAAGGTTGTCCACTCTCACCATTATTATTCAACATAGTTTTGGAAGTTTTAGCCACAGCAATCAGAGAAGAAAAAGGATTCAAATCAAAAAAGAAGTAAAGCTGTCACTGTTTGCAAATGACATGATACTATACCTAGATAACCCTAAAGATTCTACCAGAAAACTACTGGAGCTAATCAATGAATGTGATACAGTAGTAGTATACAAAATTAATGCACAGAAATCTCTTGCATTCCTATACACTAAGGATGAAAATTCTGAAAGAGAAATTAAGGAAACACTCCCATTTGCCATTGCAACAAAAAGAATAAAATACCTAGGAATAAACTTATCTAAGGAGACAAAAGACCTGTATACAGAAGACTATAAGACACTGATGAAAGAAATTAAAGATGATACAAAGAGATGGAGAGATATACCATGTTCTTGGATTGGAAGAATCAACACTGTGAAAATGACTATACTACCTAAAGCAATCTACAGACTCAATGCAATCCCTATCAAACTACCACTGGCATTTTTCACAGAACTAGAACAAAAAATTTCACAATTTGTATGGAAACGCAGAAGACCCCAAATAGCCAAAGCAATCTTGAGAAAGAAAAACAGAGCAAGAGGAATCAGGCTCCTGGACTTCAAACTATACTACAAAGCTACAGTCATCAAGACAGCATGGTACTGGCACAGAAACAGAAATATAGATCAATGGAACAGGATAGAAAGCACAGAGATAAACCAATGCACATAGGGTCACTTTAGTTTTGGTAAAGGAGGCAAGAATATACAATGGAGAAAAGACAGCCTCTTCAATAAGTGGTGCTGGGAAAACTGGACAGCTACATGTAAAAGAATGAAATTAGAACACTCCCTAACACCATACACAAAAATAAGCTCAAAATGGATTAAAGACCTAAATGTAAGGCTAGACACGATAAAACTCTTAGAGGAAAACATAGGCAGAACACTCTGACATAAATCATAGCAAGATCCTTTTTGACCCACCTCTTAGAGAAATGGAAAAAAAACAAAAATAAACAAATGGGACCTAATGAAACTTAAAAGCTTTTGCAAAGCCAAGGAAACCATAAACAAGACCAAAAGACAACCCTCAGAATGGGAGAAAATATTTGCAAATGAAGCAACTGACAAAGGATTAATCTCCAAAATTTACAAGGAGCACATGCAGGTCAGTATCAAAAAAGCAAACAACTCAATGCAAAAATGGGCAGAAAACCTAATTAGACATTTCTCCAAAGAAGATATACAGATTGTCAACAAACACATGAATGAATGCTCAACATCATTAATCATTAGAGAAATGTAAATCAAAACTATAATGAAGTATCACCTCACACCAGTCTGAATGGCCATCATCAAAAAATCTACAAACAATAAATGCTGGAGAGGGTTTGGAAAAAAGGAAAGTCTCTTGTACTGTTGGTGGGAATGTAAATTGATACAGCCACTATGGAGAACAGTGTGGAGGTTCCTTAAAAAACTAAAAATAGAACTACCATGCAACCCAGCAATCCCACTACTAGGCATATACCCTGATAAAACCATAATTCAAAAAGAGTCATGTACTACAATGTTCATTGCAGCTCTGTTTACAATAGGCGGGACATGGAAGCAACCTGTGTCCATCAACAGATAAATGGATAAAGAAGATGTGGCACATATATACAATGGAATATTACTGAGCCATAAAAAGAAATGAAATTGAGTTATTTCTAGTGAGGTGGGTGAACCCTGTCATACAGGGTGAAGTTAGTCAGAAAGAGAAAAACAAATACTGTATGCTAACACATATATGTGGAATCTAAAAAAAAAGGAGGTTCTGAAGAACCTATGGACAAGACAGGAATAAAGGCACAGATGTAGAGAATGGACTTGAGGATACAGGGAGTGGGAAGGGTAAGCTGGGAGCAAGTGAGAGAGTGGCATGGACACATATATACTACCAAATGTAAAGCATATATTGGGAAGCAGCCACATAGCACAGGGAGATCAGCTCAGTGCTTTGTGACCACCTAGAGAGTGGTATAGGGAGGGTGGGAGGGAGATGCAAGAGGGAGAGGATATGGGGATATATGTATACATATAGCTGGTTCACTTTCTTATACAGCAGAAACTAACACACCATTGTAAAGCAATTATAATCCAATAAAGATGTTTAAAAAAAATTGAGCTACATGGCTATTAAATGACTTGCCCAAAGTTAAACTTTTCCACTCTTAACACCTACTCCAATACCCATCCCATGACACCACAATTACTTGAAGGCTGTGAAATAATACATGGCTTATGATTTTTCTATAGTTAATCTGATGTATATGTTTTATAGAGAGTACATTTAATTTACTAAGCTGGACTTTTCTTGAGAAAGAAATAACCCCCTCTTATTTTAAGCCATAGAGATTTGGGGGCTTACCACAGCATAGCCTTCCTGTCCTGAATAATATATTCCTCTACTGAGCTGATTGATCATACTTTTTTCTCCCTTAATGTATTTATTGAAATGTTACATTAAAAGATTTTTTGATGTTGACTTATCCTTGCATTCTTGAGGTAATTCCTAGAATATGATATAGTATGTTGGCATGGCCTATTTGATATATACTACATTTAATAAAATTATTTTATTTATCTCTTACTCTAGGATCACAAGTGAGATGGGTCTATCATGTGTTCTTCTTACCCTATCCTTTTCCAGTTTTGACATTAGGTTTCACTAGGTTCATACATTGGCTGACTTTTCCTCTTTTTCTATTCCCTGAAATAGCTTGTGTAAGATAAAGATGATCATCTCTTGAGTTTTGAGCAAGAGGGAATGTAGCATCAGATGAACCTGGAGAAGTGATGCGGGGTCTGATGATTTAAGATTTTGTAGGCCATAAAATCTTTGTAAGAAGCTTGAATTTTATTCTAAGGGAATTGGGAAGCTATTGAAGGATTTAAGCTCCCAAATATCATCATGATCTATCACATATTTTAAATATATCACTCTGGCTTTATTTGGAGAATATATTAATGTGGCTAAGCAGGGAAGCAGAAACAGTAGTTAGGGGGCTACTTAAGTAGTCTGTGTAAGACATAATGGTGTCTTAGTCTAGGAGGACGCAGATGAAGTGGGAGAATAGAATTATCTTGATGTGATATTTATTTTGATATACATTGACAAGACATTAATGGATTGTATAAAGGAATGAGAAAAAGGGAAGGACTATGGCTTCTTTGAATAATTCTTAGATTTTTGTTTGTATTATTGGGAAAAGAGTGTTCTACATACTCACATGGGGAATTCTGGGAAAGGAATAACTTGGGATGTAAGTTGGGAAAATATAATCTCTGTCTTGGACCTCTTTAAATAGAAAAGGCTAGTATGTATCCCAGTGAAGATGTAAACAGTTGGAATTGTGAGTTTGGAGTTCTGGGTGATGGGGTAGAATTCAGGATAGGGGATGTAAATTAGGATGTCATCAGCATAATGATGGCATTTAAAGTCACTGAGCCGGATGAGGTCACCAGAAGAGAGAGTATCTGGGGGCAGGCAAAGAAGTTGGGCCAGGAAGAGACATTCTCCAGGGTACTTTAGTAGCTCTCTTGTATTTCTAATTTGGGTCTGGATGATTCTCCATCTACTTGGGCTGTGATATTCATTTAGAAATTTGTCAGCTACTGTGTAGGTGCTTAATGAATAAAGATTTAATGATTCAGAAAAGACAGTTATTTGTGGGCGAGGTGCTTGGGAATCCACAGGAGTTCTTACAGTGGCTTCCCGGGCCTCCCTCCACCTGTAGTGGCTTGATAGAGAATTTCAGGTTCTCCCTCAAAGATCTTCTAGCATAAATGTCCTGCTTTCAGTCAGCATAGAATTGTGTCAGCCAGAGACTTGAATTGAATCTGGCACATTTCAACAATGGGTCTCAGAAGGGAGGGAGAGCTTTAAACCAGGATCACTCCTGAAGGCCTGGAATGTCACACCCTTGGCCCAGGGCAGGATTTTTAATCAGTCATGGCATTCTTTCTGCTGATCCCACAAATGATGACCTCTTTCTCAACATGCAGAGCTCAAGGCATCTAAACAAAAATGAAAGTAAAAGCTTCATTGCCAATCAAGGAATAGACAGATGCTCAATTTAAGAGCTATAGTATTTGGATAGCTCAAGAACATGTGTTTAGCAGCTCAAGAGGACCAAAAGAGATGGCTTCAGGGCCTTAATCTGCTCTTGAGGGAGAGTTTCTCTCCCAGGTGGCCATACGCTACACTGGGAAACTTGGAAAAACCTTGTTTTCCAAATATGGACTCTATTAGTCAAGGGCAAATAACATTGATTTTCGTACCTTGAAAATTTATTCCTGGAGTAACCAACGGTAAGAAAGAAAAGTAATTCTTTCTAGGGATCTAATATTTAAGGAGAATTGGAAAATACCACCCTGTGTCAAGTAGATTGAAAGCTGCAGATTCGATGATTTAAGTACCATAAATTACACAGCACAGGGAGAATCTTAATCCTGGTGTAAGCTCTTTGCCATAGACTGCTTTGCCATCTTTCAATTACAGCATTATTCTTTGTATAGTATTTGAAGTTGGTAAACAAAAACTAATTTAGGGTCTATTTTCTAAATGTTTTTCTATAAATTACAGAAGTGTATTAAGTAATTTAAGTAAGTCTTCAGTTCACTCTTTTTTGGTTTTCTTTTGCTGTTTCTTATTAAAAACAAGTTAGGTTTGTAGAAATTCAGTAGTGCTAATGTTTGGCTAGTTGGAAGAACTAGGAAGTATTTATAAGTAGAGATAATGGAGAATCAAAGAAAAGGATAATAAGAGAATTACAAGAGAGGTTCTGACTTGGGGTGAGCAGTTGCCCTTTACCCTGAACATGATAAAATTAGCAACTTCTGAGCAAATACAAGCTGCTGGCAGGAAGACACATATAAGACAACCATGTGGTGAAGACCAACTTCATGATATCAGATAGCAAATGTTTCTAGGTGTGCAGCTTCTCTCACAGTCACACGTCAGCAACAACCAGCCCACCCTTTCTGTATGCAATGTTTAAAACTAAGTCCCCTCTCCTGCATGAGGTCTTCCTTGACACCAAGAAAGCCCTAAATGAAATCAAAGAGATATTTTATTATTGGTATCCTTCATCTGTCATTTTTAATATTTCAGGTCAATCTTGTCTCAATTTAGATGAAAATTATTTTAAGTCTTCATAGGAAAATGGTGTTCAGTTTTCAGGGTCCAGTTTCAAATCATTTCCTCCTATGCCATCTCATTTTGTAGTCAGACAACATGGATTAGAAGCAACCATTGTAGTCACCTAGTCCATGTAGCAATACATGTAACAATAATCCCTAACGACCATTCATCATGGCCTCGGACACCTCCAGGAACATGCAACTCACCTCCTCAGTAAGGCCATTCTGAACAGCCCTAATTGTTAGAAATTACTTCCTTGCATTGAACTGAAATCCATCTGCCTGAAACTTCTACCTTTTAAACTTAAATTTGTCCTCTGGGGCTTGAAAGATTATGCTTGATTCTTTTTCCTCAAGAGAATCCTTTAATGTTTTAAGATAATCATCGCAAATCACCCAAGCCTTTTCCTTTACTGACAAAGTATCTCTATTTCTTCCTATTGTCAGAGTGGCTTTGAGCACCTTCACATCCTTATTGCTTTCCTCCAGATTCATTTCATCACTCCTTCCACCTGTTGTGCCCTGCTTGTGCCTGGCATGGTTGTAGGGACTGGGTGTACAATAGGGTGCAATAAGTAGTGAGAACAGAACAAAATCTCTGTGCTCATGGATCTTAAATAGCAGAGGTAGAGGCAGAGTTTTAACAAACGATTGAATGTGGAGGTCTATGTCTTTGGTATGTGGAATCCAGAATATTTTAGATGTGTCTGCACAGAGCAGTGCTGTGCCAGGCCCAGTTTCTAATAGCTCCATTCATCTGGTCTATACTTCTCCATCACTGTATTTCTAGCAATGCAGTCTGAGATTACATTATTTGGGGGGGGCAGATGTGCACTCTTTTTGAACAATACTGAGTTTGCTTTCAATGACAAACAAAACCCAAGTATTTTTTTCATTTGAACTGATATTCAGTCATATTTTGTCCATCCTGTACTTAGTGTTAATCTAACTCTCTCCCATCTAGGTATAAGGCTTAATATTAATCCTTCCTAAATTTCATCTTACTTGGTTACAAGTTCATCTTTCCAGCCTGCCTTGATCTCCGTGGTTTCTGCCACCATTAACCGGTGCATTAGCTATTCTTCATAGCTTTGTGGCATTCATAAATTTGATAAGTGGACTACTTACACCCTTACTTGAGCCATTGCACAAGCCCAGTTAGAACAGGGAAATTCTAAGGTCAGAACTCTGAATCCTCCCCATGAAGTCCTCTTTTCTGGTGTGTCCCGGTCAATTAATCAGCTCTTTTTTCTGACTTTATTCAGTTTGCTATGAATCCAATGAACTGTTCTTAGAGCTCTCACTTTATCTTCATGTTTACAAAGCTCTCACAAAAGAAACTGTCAAATGCCTTGTTGAATAGTATATATTGCCTTCATATGGTCCTCATTTGCCAGTCAGAGACCACACCTACAGAGGAAATGTGGCTGGTTTGCACAATGTTGTGGTGGGTGCACCCTCATTTGTCTCTTTGTGAACCCCATTCTTCTCTTCAAATTTTCAAAGCCCATCCACTTTCTGATTGCTTAAATCGCAGACTTCCCAGCATGGGCTGTAGGTTCTTTGCAATCTGGCCCCAATTTATATACTATCTTCATCTCCATCAAAGTCATTCCTTCTCTTTGAAACAATCCACATCAAACTTCTTGCTGTTCATTAAATATTTGTCTCTTATTTATGTTTCTGTAATTCAGCATATGTTATTCCACCCACCTGAGATGCTGCTGTGCTCTTCTTCCCCTTTGTCCATCTGGAAGACTCCTATCAATTTTAGAGAGTCTGATAAAATGTCCTTGACTTTCATTTCTGTGCTTTCCTAACACTTTGTCAACACCTGCACTGAATACATCACACCATAGTGATTTACCCATCTTTCTACTGAACTCTGTCTTGGGAAAGGTCTATTCATCATCAGAGACTACCATAATGTCTGGTATGTTGTAAAGGACTTAATAGACATGTGTTGAATTCTATTGTAGAACTTTCCTATGGGCAGGCTCTAGGTACCAATCCAGTATGTGCATCTTCTCCCTTATTCCCGGCAAACTGGCTCAATTTTGCTATCATCTTTTCTCTACCATGCTTTAAAAGTTCCTGAGAATTTCATTTCCAAATTCTTTCATTGCCAATGCCTGGAACTTCTCTGACTTTGGAGATAAATTCTTTAAGATGGTTGAGTGCTTTTTTTTTTTTTTGGCTGTGCCGTGCGGCATGCAGGATCTTTGTTCCCTGACCAGGGATCGAACCCACACCCCCTGCATTGTAAGCACGGCGTCTTAACCACTGGACCGCCAGGGAAGTCCCTGAGTGTCCTTCTTTTTTTTTTTTTCTCTTATCCTGAGCCTCAGTTGCCTCTTAGAGGTGTTATCACATAATGTAAGAATCATTAGATTTGGAATCTTAAGACTGCGGTTTAAGTCCTGACTCTAATTCTGCCAACTTGGGTGACCTTGAGAAAGTAAGTACACTTTATTGAAGCCCAGTTTCTTTATTTGAAGGTTATTGCTTCCATTTTTATTATTTTAATATTCTAATCATGTGTTCTATCATTTCTAATTTGAAGACTGCTCTTGGCTAAGAATTTGGAAACTAAATAGGAAATGAGTTCTTCTGTGTTTTCCTATCTTCTGGGGTCATGACCCCACTTACCCCTGTCCAGCTGCTGGACTCTGCACCCATGCATCCCAATACGAGCCCCGCTGAAAACTCCAAACATGGCCTGTTCTTGCCATGCTTAGCCCTCCTGCAGGGGCTTTACCTTCTAGCTCTCATTATACCATTCTGATGCTGTCACCTGGTTTTCACTATATTTTAGACACCATACACTGCCTGTTGGATGGACTGTTTTCAATTACTGTAGCTACAGCTGCCCCTGGTGTCTGACCAACAGAAATGACCGTCTATTTCTAGGCCACTGCTTCTGATCTAATCAATATGACTGCTATCAGACTGCCTTTCTAAATACTTTACTTGCCTTGCAATAAAAAGATTTTCACACAGAACAAAGCAGATAATATGAGTTTTGTTTTATTGTTAAGGACACTGAGGCTTAGAATAGTCAAGCCACTTGCCCACTGTGACCTAGATTTTAAGCAGTGAAATCAGCTAAAACTCAGATGTTCTAACGCCCTCTCTAGTCCTACTCCAACATTCCAAAAGGGCAGGAACAAGGTTGCAACACTTTCTGTATTCCTTCCCAAACATTATACAGCATCTCACTCATAATATGTGTTCAACGAATTTGCAAACTAATTGAAGAGTGTATATAATATTTAAAAATTGTGTCACTTTGGGGCTTCCCTGGTGGCGCAGTGGTTGAGAGTCCGCCTGCTGATGCAGGGGACACGGGTTCGTGCCCCGGTCTGGGAAGATCCCACATGCCGCGGAGCGGCTGGGCCCGTGAGCCATGGCCGCTGAGCCTGCGCGTGAGAGGCCCACGTACGGCAAAAAAAAAAAAAAAAAATTGTGTCACTTTGGAAGTAATCTATATCAGAATTTAAACATTTTAACAGGAAGGAGTGTTATGATGTGACTTATTTTGTGTTATGATATCTAGTCATCTTGTGTGAAAGTTATAGGATTTATGCTATGTTAAGCTATGCTAAGTAGTTCAAATGGGGTCACAGTGGCCAATGTGAACTTTCATATTAGTTGTTTTGAAATGTCTGCTGTAGGATTGCAAGTGTCTTTGAGTAAAAAACTAAGAGTGCTAATTTCGATAAGGGATTTATTAGGCAAATTAGGATTTATGTCACTGGAACTGAAGGAGTAACTGATAGAGACAAGATCCCCTGGGGTATAACTGTTGCTCCTACTGACAGACAGACTTCTTAAAATGAGACCACTGAGCTGCATGACTGGAAGGATCTTTGCTGGAAGAGCCAACTCTGAGCTGCTGAGAGCTATTCCAGGAAACTGCTGGGGGCTCCCTCAGAACAACAGATGTCTTCCCACACATACTTGTCGCTTGTCATGAGCCCTGCTGCTGGACCTGAGATGACTCCTTCCCATGCTTTTCCTTGGAGCGTCTTGTTACCCTCTTGCTATTTCCCCACTTTGACTAACTCATGTTGTGTGCTAATTGTGTGCAATGTACCTAGTGATTTGTGAATTGAATTGGCTACATTTCATAAGTCTATAATTCTGTGATTCTTTTCTCTTTTTTTAAACTTTATTGGAGTATAATTGCTTTACAATGTTGTGTTAGTTTCTGCTTTATAACAAAGTGAATCAGCTACACATATACATATATACCCATATCTCCTCCTTCTTGTATCTCCCTCCCGCCCTCCCCATCCCACTCCTCTAGGTGGTCACAAAGCACGGAGCAGATCTCCCTGTGCTATGTAGCTGCTTCCCACTAGCTATCTATTTTACATTTGGTAGTGTATATGTGTCTATGCCACTCTCTCACTTTGTCCCAAGTTACCCTTCCCCTTCCTCATGTCCTCAAGTCCATTCTCTACGTCTGCAGCATTATTCCTGTCCTGTCCCTAGGTTTTTCAGAACCTTTTTTTAATTGTTTTAGATTCCATATATATGCGTTAGCATATAGTATTTGTTTTTCTCTTTCTGACTTACTTCACTCTGTATGACAGTATCTAGGTCCATCCACCTCACTACAAATAACTCAATTTCGTTTCTTTTTATGGCTGAGTAATATTCCATTGTATATATGTGCCACATCTTCTTTATCCACCCATCTGTTGATGGACACTTAGGTTGCTTCCATGTCCTAGCTATTGTAAATAGAGCTGCAATGAACATTGTGGAAATGGCTATTTTTGAATTATGGTTTTCTCAAGGTATATGTCCAGTAGTGGGATTGTTGGGTTGTATGGTAGTTCTGCTTTTAGTTTTTTAAGGAACCTCCATACTGTTCTCCATAGTGGCTTTATCAATTTACATTCCCACCAGCAGTGCAAGAGGGTTCCCTTTTCTCCACAGCCTCTCCAGCATTTATTGTTTGCAGATTTTTTGATGATGGCCATTCTGACAGGTGTGAAGTGATACCTCATTGTAGTTTTGATTTGCATTTGATTAGTGATGTTGAGCATTCTTTCATGTTTTCTTCTTGGCCATCGGTATACCCTCTTTGGAGAAATGTCTATTTAGGTTTTCCACCTATTTTTGGATTGGGTTTTTGTTGTTTTGATATTGAGCTGCATGAGCTGCTTGTAAATTTTGGAGATTAATCCTCTGTCAGTTGCTTCATTTGCAAATATTTTCTCCTGTTCTGAGGGTTGCCTTTCTGTCTTGTTTATGTTTTCCTTTGTGGTGCAAAAGCTTTTAAGTTTCATTAGGTCCCATTTGTTTATTTTTATTTTTTTTCCATTTCTCTAGGAGGTGGGTCAAAAAGGATCTTGCTGTGATTTATGTCAGAGTGTTCTGCCCATGTTTTCCTATAAGAGTTTTATAGTATCTGATCTTATATTTAGGTCTTTAATCCATTTTGAGTTTATTTTTGTGTATGGTGTTAGGGAGTGTTCTAATTTCATTATTTTACTTGTAGTTGTCCGCTTTTCCCAGCACCACTTATTGAAGAGGCTGTCTTTTCTCCATTGTATATTCTTGCTTCCTTTATCAAAGGTAAGGTGACTGTAGGTGCGTGAGTTTATCTCTGTGCTTTCTATCCTGTTCCATTGATCTATATTTTTGTTTTTGTGCCAGTACCATACTATCTTGATTACTGTAGCTTTGTAGTATAGTCTGAAGTCTGGGAGCCTGAGTCCTCCAGCTCCATTTTTCTTTCTCAAGATTGTTTTGGCTATTCGGGGTCTTTTGTGTTTCCATATAAATTGTGAAATTTTTTGTTCTAGTTCTGTGAAAAATGCCCTTGGTAGTTTGACAGGGATTGCATTGAATCTGTAGATTGCTTTAGGTAGTATAGTCATTCGCACAGTGTTGATTCTTCTGATCCAAGAACATGGTATCTCTCTATCTGTTTGTATTATCTTTAATTTCTTTCATTAGTTTCTTTTAGTTTTCTGCATACAGGTCTTCTGTCTCCTTAGGTGGGTTTATTCCTACGTATTTTATTCTTTTTGTTGCAATGGTAATTGGGAGTGTTTCCTTAATTTCTCTTTCAGATTTTTCATGATTAGTGTATAGGAATACAAGAGATTTCTGTGCATTAATTTTGTATCCTGCTACTTTACCAAATTCATTGATTAGCTCTAGTAGTTTTCTGGTAGTATCTTTAGGGTTACCTAGGTATACTATCATGCCATTTGCAAACAGTGACAGCTTTATTTCTTCTTTTCTGATTTGATTCCTTTTATTTCTTTTTCTTCTCTGATTGAGGTGGCTAAAACTTCCAAAACTATGCTGAATAATAGTCATGAGAGTGGACAACCTTGTCTTGTTCCTGATCTTACAGGACATGGTTTCAATTTTTCACCATTGGAGAATGACGTTGTCTGTTGGTTTGTCATATATGGTCTTTTTTATGTTGAGGTAAGTTCTCTCTATGCCTACTTTCGGGAGGGTTTTTATCATAAATGGTGTTGAATTTTTTCAAAATCGTTTTCTGCATGTATTGAGATGACCATATGGTTTTTCTCCTTCAGTTTGTTCATATGGTTTATCACATTGATTGATTTGCATACATTGAAGAATCCTTGCATTCCTGGGATAAACCCTACTTGATCACGCTGTATGATCCTTTTAATATGCTGTTTGAGTCTGTTTGCTAGTATTTTGTTGAGGATTTTTGCATCTATGTTCATCAGTGATATTGGCCTGTAGTTTTCTTTCTTTGTGACATCTTTGTCTAGGTTTGGTATCAGGGTGATAGTGGCCTCGTAGAATGAATTTGGGAATGTTCCTCCCTCTTCTATATTTTGGAAGAGTTTGAGAAGGATAGTTGTTAGCTCTTCTCTAAATGTTTGACAGAATTCGTCTGCGAAGCCATCTGGTCCTGGGCTTTTGTTTGTTGGAAGATTTTAAATCACAGTTTCAATTTCAGTGCTTGTGATTGGTCTGTTTATATTTTCTATTTCTTCCTGGTTCAGTTTCAGAAGGTTGTGCTTTTCTAAGAATGTGTCCATTTCTTCCAGGTTGTCCATTTTATTGGCATATAGTTGCTTGTTGTAATCTCTCATGATCCTTTGTATTTCTGTAGTGTCAGTTGTTACTTTTCCTTTTTCATTTCTAATTCTATTGATTTGAGTCTTCTCCCTTTTTTTCTTGATGACTCTGCCTAATGGTTTATCAGTTTTGTTTATCTTCTCAAAGAACTAGTTTTCAGTTTTATTCATCTTTGCTATTGTTTCCTTCATTTCTTTTTCACTTATTTCTGATCTGATCTTTATGATTTCTTTCCTCCTGCTAACTTTGGGTTTTTTTGGTTCTTCTTTCTCTAATTGCTTTAGGTGTAAGTTAGGTTGTTTATGAGATGTTTCTTGTTTCTTGAGGTAGGATTGTATTTCTATAAACTTCTCTCTTAGAACTGCTCTTGCTGCATCCCATAGGTTTTGGGTAGTCGTGCTTTCATTGTCATTTGTTTCTAGGTATTTTTTGATTTCCCCTTTGATTTCTTCAGTGTTCTCTCAGTTATTTAACATTTTATTGCTTAACCTCAACGTGTTTGTATTTTTTACAGATTTCTTCCTGTAATTGATATCTAGTCTCATAGTATTGTGGTCAGAAAAGATACTTGATATGATTTCAATTTTCTTAAATTTATGAAGTCTTGATTTGTGACCCAAGATATGGTCTATCCAGGAGAATGTTCCATGAACACTTGAGAAGAAAGTGTATTCTGTTGTTTTTAGATGGAATGTCCTATAACTATCAATTAAGTCCATCTTGTTTAATTTATCATTTAAGGCTTGTGTTTCCTTATTTTCATTTTGGATGATATATCCATTGGTGAAAGTGGGGGGTTAAAGTCGATTTTTACTATGATTTTTGATTTTTTTCCTGTCGATTTCCCCTTTTATGGCTGTTGTATGCCTTATGTATTGAGGTGCTCTTATGTTGGGTGCATAAATATTTACAATTGTTATATCTTCTTGGATTTATTGCTTGATAATTATGTAGTGTCCTTCTTTGTCTCTTGTAATAGTCTTTATTTTAAAGTCTGTTTTGTCTGATATAAGAATTGCTACGCCAGCTTTCTTTTGATTTCCATTTGCATGGAATATCTTTTTCCATCCCCTCACTTTCAGTCTGTATGTGTCCCTAGGTCTGAAGTGGGTCTCTTGTGGACAGCATATATACAGGTCTTGTTTTTGTATCCATTCAGCCAGTCTTTGTCTTTTGGTTGGAACATTTAATCCATTTACATTTAAGGTAGTTGTCAATATGTATGTTCCTGTGACCATTTTCTTAATTGTTTTGGGTTTGTTATTGTAGGTCTTTTCCTTCCCTTGTGTTTCTTGCCTAGAGAAGTTCCTTTAGCATTTGTTGTAAAGGTATTTTGGTGGTGCTAAATTCTCTTAGGTTTTGCTTGTCTGTAAAGGTTTTAATTTCTCCGTCGAATCTGAATGAGATCCTTGCTTGGCAGAGTATTCTTGGTTTTAGGTTTTTCCCTTTCATCACTTTAAATATGTCCTGCCACTCCCTTCTGGCTTTCAGAGTTTCTGCTGAGAGATCAGCTGTTAACCTTATGGTGATTCCTTTGTATGTTATTGTTGTTTTTCACTTCCTGCTTTTAATATTTTTTCTTTGTATTCAGTTTTATATAGTTTGATTAATATGTGTCTTTGCATGTTTCTCCTTGGATTTATCCTATATGGGAGTCTCTGCACTTGCTGGACTTGACTGAGTATTTCCTTTCCCATATTAGTGAAGTTTTCAACTATAATCTCTTGAAATATTTTCTCAGTCCCTTTCTTTATCTCCTCTTCTTCTGGGACCCCTATAATTCGAATGTTGGCTTGTTTAGTGTTTTCCCAGAAGTCTTTGAGACTGTCTTCAATTCTTTCATTCTTTTTTCTTTATTCTGCACTGCGGTAGTTATTTCCACTATTTTATCTTCCAGGTCACTTTTCCACTCTCCCCCCCACCCCAGTTAATCTGCTATTGATTTCTTCTAGATAATTTTTAATTTCATTTATTGCATTGTTCATCATTGTTTGTTTGCTCTTTAGTTCTTCTTAGTCCTTGTTAAACTTTTCTTATATTTTCTCCATTCTATATCCAAGATTTTGGACCATCTTTATTATCATTACTCTTGAATTCTTTTTCAGGGAGACTGCCTATTTCCTCTTCATTTGTTTGGTCTGTTGGGTTTTTACCATGCTCCTTCATCTGCTTTGTGTTTCTCTGTCTTCTCATTTTGCTTAACTTACTGTGTTTGGGATCTCCTTTTTGCAGGCTGCATGTTCATAGTTTCTGTTGTTTTCGGTGTCTGCTCCCAGTGGCTAAGGTTCGTTCAATGGGTTTTTTAGGCTTCCTGTAGGAGGGGACTGGTGTCTGTGTTCTGGTTGATGAGGCTGGATCTTGTCTTTCTGGTGGGCAAGACTGTGTCCGTTGGTGTGTTTTGGGGTGTCTCTGAGCTTATTATGATTTTAGGCAGCCTCTCTTCTAATGTGTGGTGACGTGTTTCTGTCTTGCTAGTTGTTTCGCATAGGGTGTCCAGCACTGAAGCTTGCTGGTCGTTTAGTGGAGCTGTGTCTTAGCATTAAGATGGAGATCTCTGGGAGAGCTTTTGCCGTTTGATATTATTTGGAGCTGGGAGGTCTCTGGTGGACCAATGTCCTGAACTCAGTTCTCCCACCTCAGAAGCACAGGCCTGATGTCTGGCCAGAGCACGAAGACCCTCTTAGCCACACAGCTCAGAAGGAAAAGGAGAAAAAAAGAAAGTAAGAAAAAATAAATAAAGTTATTAAAATAAAAAGTAATAAAAATTATTTAAAATAAAAAAATTAAAAAGTAATAAGAAAGAAAGAAGAGGGCAACTTAGCAAAACAGCAAATCCACTAGTGATAACCAGCACTAAAAATTATACTAAAACAAAACAAAACAAAAAAACAGACAGCGAGAATGCTAGGACAAATGGTAAAAGGAAAGCTATGCAGACAAAATCACACAAAGAAGCATACACATACACACTCACAAAAGGAGAAAAAGAAAAAAATATATATCTCTATATAAAATAAAAGAAAGAGAGCAACCAAATCAATAAACAAATCTACCAATGATAATAAACTCTAAATACTAAACTATGATGAACATAAAACCCAAAACAAATTAGATGCAGAAAGCAAACCCCAAGTCTACAGTTGCTCCCTAAGTCCACTGCCTCAATTTTGGGGTGATTTGTTGTCTATTCAGGTATTCCAGAGAAGCAGGGTACATCACGTTGATTGTGGGGATTTAATCTGCTGCTCCTGAGGCTGCTGGGAGAAATTTCCCTTTGTATTCTTTGTTCGCACAGCCCCCAGGGTTCAGCTTTGGATTTGGCCCCTCCTCTGCATGTAGGTCACCTGAGGGTGTCTGTTCTTCCCTCAGACAGGATGGGGTTAAAGTAGCAGATGATTAGGGGGCTCTGGCTCACTCAGACTGGGGGGAGGGGAGGGTATGGAATACAGGGCGAGACTGTGGCGGCAGAGGCCGGCATGACATTGCAACAGCATGAGGCACGCCATGTGTTCTACTGAGGAAGTTGTCCCTTAATCACAGGACCCTGGCAGTGGCGGGCTGCACAGGCTCCAGGGAGGGGAGGTGTGGATAGTGACCTGTGCTTGCATACAGGCTTCTTGGTGGCTGCAGCAGCAGCCTTAGTGTTTCATGCCTATCTCTGGTGTCCGCACTGGTAGCTGCGGCTCACACCTGTCTCTGGAGCTCGTTTAGGTGGTGCTCTGAATCCCCTCTCCTTGTGCACCCAGAAACAATGGTCTCTTGCCTTTTAGGTAGTTCCAGACTTTTTCCTGGATTCCCTCCCGGCTAGCTGTGGCACACTAGCCCCTTTCAGGCTGTGTTCACGCAGCCAACCCCAGTCCTCTCCCTGTAGTCTGACCTCTGAAGCCCGAGCCTCAGTTCCCAGCCCCCACCCATCCCGGCGGGTGAGCAGACAAGCCTCTCAGGCTGGTGAGTGCCGGTCGGCACTGATCCTCTGTGTGGGAATCTCTCTGCTTTGTCTTCTGCACTCCTGTTGCTGTGTTCTCCTCTGTGGCTCTGAAGTTTCTCCCCTGCCACACCCGTCTCCACCAGTGAAGGGGCTTCCTAGTGCGTGGAAAATTCCTCCTTCACAGCTCCCTCCCAGAGGTGCAGGTCCTGTCCCTATTCTTTTGTCTGTTTTTTCTTTTGCCCTACCCAGGTACTTGGGGAGTTTCTTGCCTTTTGGGAAGTCTGAGGTCTTCTGCCAGCATTCAGCAGGTGTTCTGTAGGAGTTGTTCCACATGTAGGTGTGTTCCTGATGTATTTGTGGGGAGGAAGGTGATCTGTATGTCTTACTCCTCCGCCATCTTGAAGGTCTCTCTAATTCCGTGATCTTTAACCTGGCCTCACCGCTGGGCCCTGACAAACAAGGAGAGAGGAATAAACTCCTGATAAGGACAAAGTTTAGTTTTCATTTTTTTCCTCTTTGCCAGCCCCCTGACATTGGTATGGGAGTTCTAATTAGCAAGAAAGTGGCTGTAAAATAGACAAAAGGATGGTAAAAGTGGAGAATAATTCATTAATGTGAGTATTGTGCCATAAATAATTGAGAGTTGACTACAAAGAAGAAAGTATTTCTTAAAAGTCTGTCATTTGGGTTAAGATTTCTTAAACCACTCTGCTTTTTTCACCCTGCCTATATCAATCTCAAATCAATTATCCCATAAAATGCCAATGTAATATTGTGACCAGCATTATCCATTTAACATGTCCTCATCTTTGTACTTGCCCCTGTGTCACTTGCAGTTCTTTCACACAATAAAAGCCTCAAATCAGTAAAGTGCTTTCTTCTAGAAATTCAAAGTGCTTTCTCTATGTTAATGTTTAATTAATTCTCAAAGCATTTCTCTGTGGAGTGGGCATGTAGTAGGAAAAGGAATTATTCGTTCCCTTTATGACACACAGGAAACAGGTTTGAAGAGCATACCATTTCCATCTATTGTGGAACGTGATGTTAATTCAGTTTTGTTCAAAGTCATAGACCATGTTCTTTTCAAACAGAATCATGTTCATTGATTTATTCACTCAATAAATCAGCAAACAATTACTGGGTGCTCTCTATATGTCAAGTCCTGTTCTAGACCCTGGGGATATAGCAGTGAACAGGAGAGGAAAAATGTTTGACCTCGCAGAACTTAAATTCTTTCAGAGGGAGACAGACAACAAACATCGTCAATTGTATTGTATGTTTGAAGGTGATAAATGCTCTGAAAAAGAAAACAAATCAGTGTAAAAAGGAAAGGGTGTGACAGGAGGGGGCATAACTTCAAATAAGTTATTTAGAGTAGGCTTCACTGAGAGGGTCCCTCAGCAATATCTGAGGGAAGAGCTGTCAGGGCAGACACCCTGGCCGACACCCTGATTTTGGACATCGAACCTCCAGAGCTGTGAAAGAATACATTTCTGTTGTTTAAGCCACTCAGTTTGTGATGCTTTGTTACAACAGTTAGCAAACAAATAAACTATTTCCAATATTTCAAAAATATTAATCAAATTCTATTTTTTTCCAAGGTAAGACTGAAGCTAAAGACAAAGACAACAACAAAAACCTTAAATGTCATTGTTTGGGGTGGAATTACATTTATTGGGTGAAGTAACAGGACTTTCACCTGATGCTCAGGAGTTCTATATAGCATGAAAAAATGGATGCATTATTACATTTTACAATTTAATTTGTTTGACAAAAATATCTCAAAATATAGGGTCCATGAGGAAAATGATAAGTGATTTTGAGCAATGATATCTGAGACTCACATATTTACATGGTTTTGGAAAGAAAGAAACAGAAAAACATCCCAAAATATCCATGTTGTTTTGCTGTTTGCAACATAAAAAGTCATTACAGAGGCCAAAAATACAAAAAAGAACATATTAAAGCTTTATGTTCTAAGATCCAGACAGGCTTTGAGAGGTGATCTAGTCTAATTTCCACAGTTTATATATGAAAAATGTGAGTCCTAGAAATGTTAAGGTGATGGACATAATTTTTTTCCAATATACTGTAACACAAATTATGAATTGTTTAATGAGGCTTAATAATAACAATAGAAGAAATGGTGAAATGTGTTATTCCTTGAATCTTCCTCCTTGATATTTGCCTTGCAAGGGTAAGCAGTCAGAAGCATTCTTGAGTCATAAATGCACAGAGAGAAAGGTGTAAGTTAGGTATGTGGAGGGATGACAGTGGGATGAGAGATGAGACAGACAATAGAATGAAAGTCATCTTGGTGGGAGACCCCTGGATTTTTTTAAACTCATGCTGTTGCTAGAGGCACTTTTGCACATTTTTTTTCATAGGGCTTTGGAGACACACAGAGGCATGTTTGAATCCAGGCTCTGATAGTTAGAAGGTATATGACCATGGTCAAGTTTCCTAACTTGAACCTCAGTTTCTTTACATAGCTTTTGGGGTAAATTTTGTCAGAAATTGTGAGAACTAAAAAAATGTATAGGACGAATATAGATATAAATTATGTCTATATATAAATATAGATATGGTAGGAATCCTGTAAATGGTGGTCTTATTAATTTCCTAATGCATTTCAGAATTTCTTGCCTTTGTGTCTTACTGAAAACCCTTTTTGTCATCATCTCTACATGGAGATATCCTATCAGTCCTTGAAGAGTCCAGTTTGAATGTCAACCCCTTCCCTTCAGTCAGTTCACATACTTTCTATCATTCAGTTTTGCACTTTCATGTAGTTATTGGTTTCAAGGTTTTAGCTCCCTAACTTGGATTTCTCTTAGAAGAGTGAAAAGCACCAGGAAGACTTGGATATGAACTCTGCCAGCCACTCAGTCAGGGAAGTAGAACCACTATTAGTATAATGGAATAAGAGGTGTATTTTAGGAACAATAGTTTACACAATTGAAATATCTGAGAAAAGTCACTACCAGACCCTCTGAGGCCTTTGTGTCGGTGGGCAAGTTGAAGCTTACAGGGATATCTCGGAAGCCAGACATAGCCGGGTGCTGGAGGGGACCATTACAGGAAGCTGGTAGAAAGTCAGCGGAAAGCTATGGTCTTTGCATGGCTACTGCTCCTTTAGGTCCACATTCAGACTCTTGGTATGTGTGTGGTTGCTCATAAGGGTTGGGAATTAGGAATGTCTGAATGTGAAGTGAGGGAGAGCAAGGACATGCTAGAACGCTCTGGGACTCTGTGTGCGTCACAGTGTCAAACTACAAAGTCCTTCAGAGAGGAATAGGTGCTATCTCACTTTGTTTTCCTTATTTTGCACAAATTCCTCCTTTGGCAAACTCTGCTCACGTGCACACAGGGAAGGGGATCTTGGGAAATGTAGTTTTGGCTAACCAAGTTGACACAGTAACAACCAGCACAGCCACTTATTGGTTATGTGGGCTGTATCTGGACAGTTTATGTAAGCTTTATAATCTTCCCCTTTCCCATTGGTGTATCAGTGCAAAAGACATGACAATTATAACTACCTCTGCAGGGTTTTAGTGAGGGTTAAATGAGATAATAATGTAAAGAATGTGTTACTAAATATAAAAATTACTTATCATATTATTATTATTAGATACATCTATTCATTTAGCTAATGTGCATCTACTGTGTGCCAGAAACTGTACTATACCTGAGATGTTATATAGCAGTGAGATAAACAGACATTATCCCTGTTATCATGAAGCTGATCAGACACCAATTAGATATTCAAATAGAGGTGTTAAGCAAGCAGATGAAAGACTAGATTTCAGAGCATGGGTCTACACTAAAGGTATATATTTGGGAGTTATTAGTATTTAGGAAGCATTTGAAGGTCTGAGTCTGATTTAGCTCACCTAGGGAGTGCTCGTAAATTGAGAGAAGTAGAAGCCCAATGACTGAGACATGAGGCATACCAAAATTTAGAAGTGAAAAAGATAAAGAGGAACAAGCAATGAGGCTGAGAAACAGCAGCCAGAAATGTAGAAAAGAAATAAAAGGGGTGAGGGGATGAGAGAAATAGGTGAGGGAGATTAAGAGGCACATACTTACAGATACAAAATATATGAGTCACAGGTATGAAATGTACAGTGTGGGGCATATAGTCAATAATTATGTACTATCTTCATATGGTGACAGTAACTAGACTGACTGTGGTGATCATTTTGAAATGTACAGAAATATTGAATCACTATGCTGCGCAACAGGAACTAACATAGCCTCATAGGTCAATTAAACCTCAAAAACAAACAAACTCAAAGAAAACCTGATCAGATTTGCGGTTACCAGAAGTAGGGGTGGGGGGGAGGTAGAATTGGATGAAGGTAGCCAAAAGGTACAAACTACCAGTCACAACTTAAATAAGTACTAGGGAACGTACTGTACAACATGATAAGTATAATTAAATATAATTAACACTGTGGCATGTTACATATGAAAGTTGTTAAGAGGAAATCCTAAGAGTTCCCATCACAAGGAAAAAACACATGTTTTTCTTTTCTTTTGTATCTATATGAGATGGCGGATCTTCATTCACTAAATTTATTGTGGTAATCATTTTATGATATATGTAAGTCAAATCATTATGGTGTACACCCTTAACTTATACAGTGCTGTATGTCAGTTATGTCTCAATAAAACTAGAAGAAAAAGAAAGAAATAACAGCGGTGTCCTGATAACCAAATGTAGAAAGTTTTTGAGAAGGTGAGAGGGATCAACTTTAACTTCTGAAAAGTTGATTCACATGATAATTGAACTGACCATTGATTTAGTAACAAGGAGGTCACTGTCAGAATAGAATGGGTTCAAGACAGAGTTCGGGTGAGGAAGTTTTTGGTGTAAAAGGAAGCAGAAAAATAGGACAGGAGTAAGTGGGAAGTGTGTCAAGGGAGATTTTACACGTTATCTGTAACTGTATCTACATATAGATATCTTATGTACATATCTTACCTAAGATAATCTACACATAGATATAGATATCATAATCTATATGACGGGTGGATAGATGGATGGGGTATATTTTACACCTCATTCATAAAATATGAAATGTTAGCTCTATTCTGTTAGTTTGTTGACTGATGGGAATGTTCCATCAGTGCTGAGCTTGGGTATCCCCTATAGGGACAGAACCTCTACCTCGACATGTGAAGGAGAATGACTGCTTGTTTCAGGTAGTTCCTCCTTAAGAGAAAGATGTTCAAACTGAGTGAATATGCCCAGTTATTCTTTCCAAACTTATTAATCCAGTTCATGACAACTTCCCAGAGTTGACTGAGTGAAGGGGAAGAGAGAGGGGCTGAAGGGGAAGAGGTAGTTTTTGGCTATGGTAAGAAGGTTAAGGACATATATAGAGAATTTGAAAAAATGGCAATTTTGCTGAAAAGGATCACAATTTCCAGAGCACACCATGGAAACAGTTTGGGAATTGGGGAAGAGTGGGAGATGGGTCAGACTAGGGTGTGTGTAAATGTAGTTTGGGCTAGTAATCTTTGCCCTGTAGTATTTAGAACAGAGGATAGGTTGAATAAATATTTGTTCCCTGAGTGAAACCTGACAGGACCTGGGTGGGACGGGGGAAATGCACTGGTGCACATGGCCCCTGGGTTTGCTTTGAACAGTTGTCCTGACCAGGGGTAAGTTCTATTCTTACCTAGGATGTTAGGAGGGGCTGGCTTGATTATTTTCTGTCTCTCCACCACACCTGGCCCAGCTGTGCAAGGAAAACTTCAGGTATTTATAACTTCACAACCCTGCCCCTGAAAGCCAGACACACAAATTCCTTTTACTATAACTGGGACACAAGTGATTTTTCTTCTTAATGTGGCTCTAATCCTTACAGAAGAATTAGTGACAGCAACCTGAAGAATAATTATGGAGGATCGGCACCCCACACCTTCTTTGAAAACTGCTGGAGGTTGAGAGTAAGTGGGTGAAAGTTCCTCTGAGCACCATCTGTCAGAGAGAGAAAACAGATATTGGGGATGTGCCTTCATTTTAACAGGTGGCAAGATGTTCCCCTCGAGTTGGCAGCCTCCAGATCATTTCCCGTTTCTCTAACTTAGGAGGAAGCTGTGAAAGTCGCAGGCAAACGGGCTGAATGACTCATTTGATCCTGGACATTTCCTTCACTCCTAGGATGTCTCAATCTCTCTCTACTCTCGTTATTTAAGCTTAACGATGAACAATCATCTGCTTCGCTCGCACAGTCAGCGAAGTCATCAGGCACGTGACGAAACTGCCGGCTGCAAGGGGTTCCATCCGTTCCTGCATGCCTCCATCCATCCACCCACCTACCCATCGCCCTTCCTGTTCTCCGGCTTACACTCCCATCGCCAGGCCTTCAGCGGCGCGCACACCGCCGGGCCGGGTGTGCAAGGGCCCGGGCTGCGCGCGCTGGGGGCAGGGCGGCAGCTTCCCACAGAGGAGACTGTGGGGCGGCGGGGCCGGAGGGGCCGCGAGGCCGCGCGGAGCCGAGCCCCGCCCCCTACCCAGCACCTACGGACGCCGGGTCCCACGTGACAGTCCCCTCCTCCCTCCCCAGTCGCGCGCACGGGCCGGGCGTCTCGGGCCCGCGCGCGCTCGTGGTCCGAGAGCCCGGGAGCAAAGCGAAGCGAAGGAGGGAGAGGCGGAGCGCGGGCCGTCAGAGCCCTGTGCCCGCGCGGAGGTGATGAAGCTGGCCGCGCGCTGACACCGCCGCACCCAGCCGCTGGGAAGAAGGCGCCTCGGGCCGCGACCTTCAGGAGAAGGTACGTGGCTGGGGGTGGGGGTTGGCGGGAGGCGGCGCCCCGGAGCCCCGCGACCCGGTCTTCGGGGCTGACACTGCCGCTGGCCCGGCTCCCGCGCGCGGCTTGGGCTCGCCTGCCATTTGCTGCCGCCGTGAGAGCCAAGCAGGCGAGCTGGGCTTGCTTGTTTTCCCCTCAGTGCCTGGTCACTCTGAGGCTTCCGCAGTTAGGTGCTGCTCACGGTGACCCAGGTAATTGCCTAAAGGGCCGACCTCCCACCTGGTCTTGTTTCCGGGACACCTTCTGATGCCTTCTTGCAAAGGTTGGGCAGGGTTACGCCGTGACTTCCGAAGCCGAGCGGGCCGAGGGGAGAGGAGCCAGTGGCCGGCAGTGCAGGCAGGTGAAAGTCGGAGAAGCTCCCAGACTCTGTGCGGGAGACCTAGGGGAATGAAGGCGAAACACATGACTGGAGAATGGCTCGGGGAATGGGCCTCTCTGATGCGCCTGTATGCGGGAAACTAGCCAGACACCTGGGAGAAAGTGTGCTGCCACAGGGTGTTGCCTTTCTGCCCATTCGGGGAAAACACCGAAGATACTGTGGAGATGCAGTATTGGGAGAGAAGAGAACTCATAGGATGGAAATGGTAACGGTGGTTTTTTTTTTTTTCTTCAGTGAGCCTTAAACACTTTAAAAAATGAGTACCCAGAAAATCAAGTCAATTAAAACCATAGTCAAATGACTATTTTAACTAAAAGATTGTCATTCATTTCTTACTTATAATTCCCTGGGAGTACTGTAGGTGTAAATTCAGTTGTTTTTTTTTTTTTTTTTAAATCTATTTCTGTGCTATTTCTTGCAAGCCAGCCCCAGCATTTAAGCATGCTCCATTGTGGGATGGGTGCTGTGGATGGGGAAGATGAATCAAGAGTCAACCTTCTTAAGGGCTTCCCTGGTGGTGCAGTGGTTGAGAGTCCGCCTGCCGATGTACGGGACATGAGTTCGTGCCCCGGTCCGGGAAGATCCCACATGCCGCGGGAGCGGCTGGGTCCGTGAGCCATGGCCATTGAGCCTGCGCGTCTGGAGCCCGTGCCCCTCAACACAGGCTCCGGACCACAACAGTGAGAGGCCCGCGTATCGCAAAAAAAAAAAAAAAAAAAAAGTCAACTTTCTTAATTACTACCATTAGGATCTCACTGATGTCTCTCTGACTCTTGCAGGGAGGAGTGATAATTCTTGTATCTAAGAGTGGACCACGTGTGTGGTGACATGGCCCAGGGGAATAATTATGGGCAGACCAGCAATGGGGTGGCAGATGAATCACCCAACATGCTGGTGTACAGAAAGGTAAGGATTTCTTCACTTTCGTGGAAAAAGGGAAACTTCTGGCTTCCTTGAATTTTTTTTCCCTCAGATCAATTTTGTGGTCTTATGGATTCTCCAAATCCCCAGTGACTGCACATTATACTTGAGGATGATCTGACATTCTCAAGTAATGCATATGTGTAGAGACACAGTGAAGTAAATGAGGCTACTCATACTGTGTTCTCACACTTTCCCTGGTGATCTTACATAGATTAATCCACAGTCAGCAATAGCAGGAAGTTTGGACATCCCACATATTTTGTTTGTTACATACATGATTTTATAGCATCTGTAATAGATTTTAGAAGCTTTTTCTTATACTCCTTCTAAGCATTTAGGTTATAATGATTATATAAATGTATAACATTTTAGAAATGAAAATAGACTACTTTGCAATTCTGGGGCAAGAGTGAATGTGGCTATGAATGTATGGGTGGTTTAAAAATTTTACTTTTAACTAAACAATTCCAGTTTTTTTTGGTTAAATCTTAGCTTTAAAGCCACCATAATAAAGGTGTATTTGAATATTGTATATGCTTCAGAGTGGTTGCTTAGGTAAGTTCATTCTGGTTATAGTCAACAATCTTCCTAAAATTAAGGAAGCAGTATTTTTTAATTAACTTCTGTACCATTTGTTTCTATTGCTTTTTATGCTGGGATTATTTTTCTTTAGCATATTATCTATAGTGCTTATGGGGCAAGATTTCTTTAGTTAACACTAGCAATTGTAAAAAGGAAACCAGACCTCGAAATGAAGGAAATTGTTAAAGATTTTGATTAGTGTGAGCACATTGAAGAGTCTAGGATGAGTTTGCTAGAGGATCAGAACTGGTTATGAATAAAGATGAAAAGCTTTCCACCTTGACCTATACTAAATGAAAACTCTCCTTCTGTGTGAGCCAGGATGATTAAGAGGTGGTGATGATATGTGTTTGAGGAAATCTTGTTATTGCTTTGATGTGAATATGCATGGACATCCTGTCAATGCTAGCCTTGTAGACCATAGTGTATTGTGTACCTATGAATGCACTTTTGTGGGTCTGGGATAGCACAATAAAACTTTTTTCCCACAGGGAAAAAAAATTGCCTATTTTAGTCTTAAAGCATCCCAACTGGATAAATCAAGAAAATAATCCACTTGGGCCTAAGTTATTACTATTATTTTCCTACACTGATTTAAATTACTGGATATTTGTCCATTCTGTATAGATGTGGTTCTGAGAAGAACTATCTTAGGGGCAGTTATGTGTTTTTTAAAGAAGTTATAATATTCTTTATTGTTTTGTATGACTGAATATTGTAATATGCAGGATGTGAGAATTGTAAATTCTACCTTATAGGTTTGTGCAATGTCGAAAGTTGGACTTCTGTAAAATTATCAGTAGTTAGCTATTTTTGTTAGGTCAAACACTATATTCTCTGTTTCCCTATTAAAAGATCAGGGGTTGAATTGATTGGACACCTAACAGTTAATCTTGATTAGAAATAAACTTAATATGACATCAGTCTGTGTCTCATTTAGTCAGTTATCATGAGAATATGTGAAAAATGAGGCTAGGAGTTTTATAGATAGTTATTGGATTATTTAGTGTACCTAAGCTTCATACTGCTAATTTTGAAACACTCTATAAATTGTTGTTTAGCATCAAATTGCCGTTAGGGCTACTTATAAATTAACAGGTTATGATAACTTCAGGGAGAGAATGTAATGCCTCATTTCTTTTAAGCATTTGTATTCTGTTGGGTAAGGTTGGAACTGCTTGTGCTACTTCTTTACCCTCCTTTTCCTAGCTTTTTGTTTAGGGTAATGGCACATACAATTTATTTCTAGAAAAGATTTCCCTGATAAATCATTGTTGGAAAAAAGTTGACACCAGTAAATTTTACTCATAATGCTTACTTATGCATTGCCTGTCTATCCTTTTATTCTCTGAACATATATCTTTTTGTTTGTGATATAAATAATAATATATAAAGAAATACCAGATAATTTGTATAAAGAAACACAGTTGTTCTTGGTTAGCATTTGCTGGTTACCAAGTCAAATGGTCCATGTCTGTAGGCAGACATACAACATGATTTTATGTGACTATTTTACCTCTGTTTTTTGTATCTTATGTGGGCTTTGACATTTAATATCTTCTCAGTAGAGGCCAGATTTTAATGTGAAGAACAGCAGAATAGTTGGAGAGGGGTAAAAAGGAAAGGAGTAGGTTGACTCCATATGTCAACTGCTCAACCTGCATGAAAGAATAAGTGACTTGTTACAAATGCTTATTAATCATGAAGTCAGTCAAAGGTTAGGAAAGAGCTTCAGCCTCACGGTGCATTGCTTAGTATCAGTGAAGAGAATAGTTAGAGAGATTGCTGTTTTATTGATTCATGCCAATTTTCTACTTCTAGTTCACTGTTGAAACACAGTTCTTAAAGTGGGTTCTGTGTTCTCACCACTTCCCCTCCCTGCAAGCCACCTCTTGTTTACTGCCCAGGATTCTGATGGTTTATACCTACTAAAGATATGCATGTGCTGTTTCCATTTTTTCTTGGTAGATTATGAATGAGGTTTAGGAATATTCTTGTGCGGCAGAGAAAACAGTGAATGGTTGTCAAAGTGTGATGCACAGAAAAGAGCTGGAATTTGTGAATTTCTTGTGTTCATCTGATGTCTCTCCATTATGATTATCCTCATATGGGTTATTGGAATTCCTCAAAATAATGGGAAAGTTCCAGGGATCTTTCTTCCATGGAGAATTCCTTAGCGATGTTCAGGAAAAATGTATTTTCAGTGGGTAGAACTATGATCCTCCAGGCAGAGTGAGTGCTGCCATAGTGAGGGCTACAGGCATTAGTAACACTGTTACCGACCAGGGTTCTTGGACTCCTTAATCAGTAGAAATTGATAAGAGGCCAGATGAGAAATTCAGGCAAGGGTTTATTGGGATGCCCACTGCAGCACAGCGGTTGAAAACAAGGAGCAGTTCCCCTTGCTTGCTGCCTGAGTGGAGGGTGAGCTGGTCCCTTAAATGGGGTGAGGGTAGGGGCGGGTCCAGGAGGCTGGACTGGAGGTATGGCTTGGGTGGTCTGCCCACTCCCTTGGTGGTGCTGGGTGCAGGGATCATGCACAGCACCCTGCTTTTGCTCTGAACGCCTCATAAGTGGCAGTTGGGTTTTTGGTCTTTTTGTATCTTGTTCATAATTTGCCCCAGCTGCACATGCACACAGTTATTTTTAGTCCCTTATAGTTTCTTTGTATTCTGTTGCTGCAGGAGACGTTCATCCAGGTGCAAGCACTGCAGCAAAGGGTCCCAGGTCCCAGCCTGTCTCACACTGCCTCACAATCAGGGTTGGTACCTGCAAATCAGTCTCGGATATTTGCCAGTACCTTTTTGGCTTAATGTGAGGGCTCTCTGTAGGCTTCATTTGATATAAGAGGTACATTAAAAAAATCCATATGGACAAAATATTTTCCTTACAAATTTTTCAGTTTATAATGCTGCTTTTTTTTTTATAAGCAAGTGATTAAGTTAGTGTGGTTATGTCATTTTATGTATTTGAAAATATTCAAAAGTTTATAAAATGTGAAGCTTAACCACTTTTATTTCTGGGGTTTCCTAAGCTCCCTTCAGATAGACCTTAACTAGAATGGAATAGAAATAATCAACTTCTTTAAGAAGAGACCCACCTAGCTCCAACTCACCTTGGATTCAGACTAGCTTCTTGAAATGTAGTGAGGTGAAATGTATGTAGAGGTGAAAACTCAGAACTCAAACACTACTGTCATTCTTGGTCTGCTTTGGGTAAAACTCTCATTCCTGGGGGTGGTACTGGCTGTAAAGGATCGCTGAGCTAGAACCCAGGGTTACAAGGAGACACATTCTAAATTTGGTGTCTGGCCAGCATGCTGCCCACTAGACAGTATACATCACTTTTTGTCCAGAAGCTGACGTTCCTGCATTTGAAAAACAAAATTTCTAGGGCACCTTGGGGCCAATATTTCATATTGGCTGGAATGCTGGCTTCTTACTAGCAAGAATGCTCAAAATGACCAATACTTTCTGTTATTATTGCAGCAACAGTTTATCTTCCAGTTGTCAGAAAAGAAAATGAAAATATTTTCCTCATTCACTGTTTTAGTGGAATGAACACATATTTTGGAAATAGCAAACCTATAAAGTTCACTATGCCTCTCCCCTCCCCCCCACCTTTTCCCTTACCCATTCTCTCTTCCCCTCCTCTCTCTTCATTTTTCATCTAGTCACTCTCATTCCGTTTGCTTCTTCTTTTCACTTTTCAAAAACGACTTAAGTGGGGACTTCCCTGGTGGCCCAGTGGTTAAGACTCTGTACTCCCAATGCAGAGGGCCCAGGTTTGATCCCTGGTCAGAGAACTAGGTACCGCATGCCGCAACTAAAGATCCCGTGTGCCGCAACTGAGACCCCATGCAGCCAAATAAATAAATAAATATTTTAAAAAAAGACCTAGGGTGAAGATGTAATTTTCCCTGAGATGCTGCTCATTTTAGTTGTGAAAGAGAAAATGATGTCTTTTGGAGATGAGAGCAGGTACCATCTTGTTTGAGTACCTGTTATACACAGACATTCAGGTGCTTTTAAACTCGGTATTATATTGTGGTAGTGGCAAAAGGTTAGTCTTGAAAGATTAAGACTGCTGTTTTTTGCAGAGTAAGATGGGACCACTGGCCTTTCTTACATAAAGGTGTAATGGGAGCTATCAGCCCAGTAGGAAGATGACCTCTGCTGATTGGCTTGACCTAGACATTGCCTTTGAAAGCTTTTTCTGAAGTAAGTCTGTTCTGTGAAAACAGATATATCTGCAAGAGAGGGGAGTGACTAGTTTTCTTCTTTGGAAAAGATTTAGTCACAGACATCACTAGTTTCTTAGGGGTGAGTTAGCTGACATTTTTGGCACTAACTCAGTGCATCTGTCACTTCAGGATTGTCCAGTGTGGTCAACCTTGAAGGTGTCACGTTCCTCCCTCCTCGAACTCCATTATGAAAAATAGCCTTTGACATTTTTGAACCTTAGTTATCTTGATCTGTCTGGGTATAGGGTGCAGCTACATGTTAGTACAGTAAAGAATATTTCTAAGTGATGACCAGAGAAAGGGCTGTTGGAAAAGGAAGGAATGTTTGCAAATGGATAATCACAGAAGGCATTTAGGCCCCTCAGATTTCTAAATTAGGGGCTCAGATGGGAGGCGGGCATCAGAAAGATTCCATTTCTAAAAAGTTCCAAAATGGAGTTTCTTCTATATGCATTATTTGAAAGCACCTTCCTAGACTAAAGGATGTTGTCTACTATAAATATGAATTTAATCTGTTTGAATCAAATGCAGACCTGTTTTTCCCTCAGTGACACAAATGCGTCCTGAGATAGGATAGGACCACCATCTATGATACTTCTGAGAAGTAGATAGAGACATTTTATGAGTAATAATTTAATGTTGAATTTTGGGTAATAATTAACTTGAGTTCAGAGCAAGAAAGCCTTTCATGGTGGAGCTTTTTCCTCACCAGTTGTTGCTTATCAGTACTATTTGTGGGATTAAGATAAGAATTTGTGGCCTGAATTTTATTTCCGTTTCTCACCTCCAACCTCCCCAAATCTAATGGATCAGAGGAAAGTGCAGATGTAGAAAGGAGAAGCTCTGAAGGAATTTTATTGCCTTATAATAGCCTTTGTGGCTCTATTGAGTGATGGAAAGCAGGGTATATTTCAGTAGTATGGTTGATGGAATGTGATCACTGCAGAGAATATGAAAATATTTTGGATTTGGATAGTTTAGTGACTTAATAAATATTAAGTCTCCTTGAAAACGATATTGTGGAAAACAAGCAACACAAGTAGTTGGCCCTTGCTCCCCCTTTCATAGCTGTGAAAAGGAGGCATTTGAATGTCAGAGTTACAGAGGCTTCTATCTTACAAGATATCAATCTAATTATAAAATAATTGTAAATGTGAATGTGGGTATGCAGTTCCTTAGGGAAAAAAAGACCCACTTCTCTGCCATTTGCCCAAGGCAATATGAAAATTTAACTTTCCCTCTTTTTAATTCCCTTTGTCTTGTGTCTAATTCAATTAACAAAGGTCTCAGGACATTGGAACTCTAATAGACAATCATGAAGGTTATTTCAGCTCCATTAAAATTGCCACCTGGCCTAGGCTAGAAAAAATTTTGACTGAGGGGCCTATCCAGGGAGAGAAGTTGTTCTGTCTTCCGGAAAAATATGTAGGAAAATGGCAGCTTTGTTCTAGCTGGGTTCTTAAGCATAGTCTAGAAGCCTTCTTATGTTAGGTCCTTTCTGGTGATTAGCAAGTAAAATTTTCTTAAGGAATCAGTGTGCTGAAGTAGAAGCATGTGCATTGCAGTTGGGTGGTTTTGGTTTTAAGTCATGGCTCTGCCATTGTTTAGCTCTGCAGTTGTGGTTTAGCAACCTAACTCCTTTCATTTCAGTTTCCTTATGTATAAAATGACAAAAAATAAGGAAACATTTCCTTCATAGAGCTGTTTGATGATAAAATGAGGTAGCCTATGTTAGACCCTCAGTGAATGTCTCAAAAATGCTATAATAATAATTATACAATTATAATTATAACATAATTTATAATATGTAATAGTTACATTATATATAATTCTAATAACTATTCTTATTACTATTTATTTAATGAAGCACCTTGTATGTTCCATGGGGTCCAATATGTTGCTATATTTTTTGATAAAGGTGAAAATATGAACATTTTAACCACTTCCAGTCATGTCTTTCTGGTAGTTAAAAAGGCAGATTCTGTAAGATGATTTGGTAATACCATTTTATGACACAATGAGCGTCCTGTCTTATGTTATTAGTTCAATATAGCTAGCTTCTTCTATTTTTAATAAGCCCTTTGAATTATTATCTAATATATCTTTGAAGTCTGCATAGTTACTTAGGTATTATGTAAACTCAATAAAGCCTTTGCATTCTGGAATTTCAGAGGTAAAAGGAAACTAAGAATTTATCTACTTTTTAATTTTGCAGATTATGAAATTTAAGATCAGAGAAGTCAGTAACATGATTTGTCTAAGGTCACACAGGTTGAATTGAGGTCTTTATTTGTCTTTCTGTGATGTGTGTGTGTCTCTCTCTTAAAATAAATGCAGTAAGTCTTGTGTTTGTAGTTCAGTTTCAGTAAGAAATCAGCATCCTGGTTACTCTGTGGCATCTATGGATTATTCCAGGATATTTAATCACCCATTATAAATAGATTACTAGATTCCCTTTTCCCTTCAACTATAGTTGAGCATTTGGAGCGCCAGGAATGATAAGATTGGGAACTAGACTGACTGACCTACCCTGGTAGTAGTTCTGTCTTTGATTTGATCCTCACTGGAAGTTCTAGGCTGATGAACACCCAGAATTTGATGCTCTGTGGCAACACTGTCCAATAGAGCTTTCTATCTTGATGGAAATATTCTGTGTACTGTCCAGTATAGTAGCTACTAGCCACAGAGGGTAGTTGAACGCTTGAAATGTGGCTGATGTGACCAAGGACCTGAATTATAAATTATATTTAATTTTAATTAATTATAATTTAAATTTAAATAGCCCCCTGTGGCTAGTGGCTATTATATTTGATAGCATAGTGATTATGGAATAAAGACCTTTAGAAAAACAGCATCAAAGCCAAGAGAAGAGATAAAAGAAAATGCTAGACTTAGCTTGAGACTTGGCATGCAGTGCTTGCAACAAAGTAGGGCCCAACAAACAACTTTTTAAAATAATAATACAGGTGTAAGGTTTTAAAGGAGGACCATGGTTTGCTAAGGAGATATTAGGAGATATTATAATAAATGACACCAAGGGTTGATGTTTTGTTATTTTTCATCCTACGGAGACTTTAAGTTGTCTGCAGAGGCTGGCCCTCCAGAGGTCAGATGATAGGGGCTGTCTTTCAGTAAGACTAAAGTCTGCATATGCCATGAATATTCCAGGAAGTGCACTCGCAGCATCTCAGATGATTTGCTGATGTTGAAAGTATTCCAGTTAATTTCTATCTTATGGTGTCTCAAACATGCATCATAGCCATTCCAATTCCTAATAAGACTGAGGGAAAACCAGAAGCCCTGGGTAAAAGGGATTTAAAGTGGTTGGAATCCTTGTTCAGAGTTTAACATTGGGTTATAAAGAAATCCATTGTTTTTAAGCTCACTTCTCTTTCATATGTCTCAGAATGTTGAAAGGAAGGCAGCAGTCTAGGGAAAGTAGTAGTTCATGACGGAGTGACAGAGTCTCCAAGTCAGAAGGGCTAGATGTGAATTCCTGCTCTGCCCCCAACTGGCTGTGTAAGTTTGGGCAAGTGTGTTAACTTCTCCTGGAGACTACTTTACAGAATCATTGGAAAGATGAAGTATAAGTGAGAATGTTTGACTGAGAGTGATTGACAGGTAATACAGACTCTTTTTGGGAATTGTGGAAGTTACTGAGGTTCCTTGCAAGAATAAACTTTGCAAAACTCTCCTTGCCAAGTCTTCCCTGCTTGCTGAGTGTCCCCATGGCTGTAGGTCATGTAGAAGTCCAGCTAACATGCTTTCCCCCATTTGGTCATTGCTGGAAGACGTCAAGACCAATATAAATCTACATAACCATCTTTGGCCACACAGAAGCTTTTGAACGTTAGGCAAACTGGTTCAGTAGAAAGTTTTTCTCTAGTACAGAAATCTAGGGAAAATTTTCACCTTTAATATTTAAAATGATGTATACCAAAGCATTTTGAAGAAAATTAAGTACACATAGAACATATTATTAATAATATTTCTCTTGCTGAACTTTTTTTAGTTGCATTTCCTCTGGAAATTAATGCCATTTGTCACTTGCTCTGTTTTATACTTAGTATTTTGGGTTTTGACTTTTGGTTTATTGTTCATTAGAATAGTTGTTATTTATTGAGTGTCAAGGCTTTTATCTGTATTACCTGATTTCCTTAAAGTATGTTGCACTTTGATTATTAGCATCCTGTTTTTCTAATAAGAAAGCTGAAAGTGACTTATGCAGACTAAGTGACTGCCCAAGATCGCTCAGGAATTAGTAACAGAGCTGGTGAGCTCCACGAGGGTGGAGACTCCTATTTTTCAGTGCTGTGTTCCCAGCACCTAGAAAAATGGCACATAATAGGTGTTTTTGAATATTGAGTGCCTAAGCACATGAATCAGTGGGTGAATAGATGAATGAATGCTTGATCCAAAGACCGTATTCTTGCCTCTTCACTGTGTTGCTTCCATTTAAGTTAGTGAATGGACAGCGCACTCAAAATTCAGTTCTGTACACCATACATACATTGAGCCTCAGCTCTGAGTGAGCCTTGTGTGGGCATTGGGGATAGAGTTGTGGTCGAGATAGATAGGGTTTGAGCCCTCACTGAGCTTATTTTACAGTGGTGAGGACAGATGTCAGACAACTTATCGTAGAGTGATTACTGCTGTGAAAAGGGAAGAACTGGGTGTTAGGAAAATTTATTTATATTGGGTCATCTGGTTTCTGAAATAAATATGTTGATATGTATCTTCTGTTTGCAGTTCTGAGTGCTTAGCACAGTGCCCAAAGTGCCCAGCTTCTGACACTTAGTAAGTACTCAATAAATGAACTAAATTGAGCTAAGCTAATGTTGAAAGTCTTCAGAGATTTATGGAGACAGAGGAGGCAAGAGTGTTGATCTTATCCCTTAGAAAACCAAATGTCTCCTTCCATAGACTAAAAATTTACTTAATACTTGTGAACTTGAATGAAATTACTTTGCCTCTTTGAGTCCCAGTTTCCTCCTCTGAAAAATGGAGATAGTAATAATAATAATGATAAGTTATTATAAATAGTGCATGTAAAGCTTGGATAAGTAGGAAACATTTAATATATGTTAACTATTACCTATAAATGCTGCCCCCAAAGGATTTCTCTGTAAGTGGAAGTGATGACACATAAGGAGGATTTCCCTTTAAAATTTGTCTTTCTTATACATATTTTAGAATTTAGAATTTGCTGCTCTTCATTGGCTCTTGATGGTTTTGTTTAAAGCTGTTTCATATGGTAAATGTACAATGAATATTAAAAATTTTTCATCATACACAATTCAAACAAATACAAAAGTAGAGAAAAATAATATAAAGAATCTTCATGTACCCATCACATCGTGTCAACAATTCTTAACTGCTGGTAGATCTGGTTTCATTTATGCTTCCTCACTTCGGATTTCCCCCAGTTGGTTATTTTGAAGCAAATCTCAGAAAGTATATCATTTAAGATATAAATTCTTTAGTGTGTATAAGTACTTTTAAGGAAGATAAAGGTAAAATAAAGGTAAATAAAATGATAATTTGTCCTAGGTCCTTAAAATAATGGCATATTTTACTCCATGAGCTTTATCATTTTTTTCATATTGCTCAAATGGGTCTATCATTCTTTCTTTTTCTTTTTTCTTTGTGGTAAAATACATCTAACATAAAATTTACCATTTTAAACATTTTTACATGTATAGTTCAGTGGCATAAAGTACATTCACAGTGTTCTGCAACTCTCACCACCATCCATCTCCAGAACTTTTTTCATCTTCCCAAGCTGAAACTCTGTACCCATTAAACAGCAGTTCCCCATTCTCCTCTCCCTCAACCCCTGACAATCACCCTTCTACTCTCTGTCTCTATGAATTTCACTACTCTTTGTACCTCATATCAGTGGAATTATACAGTATTTGTTCTTTTGTGACTGGCTTATTTCACTTAGTATAATTTCCTCAAGGTGCACCCATGTTATAGCATGTGTCAGAATTTTCTTCCTTTTTAAGGCTGAAAAATACTCCATTGGATGTATATACCACATTTTGTTTATCCTTTCATCATTGGATGGGCATTTGGGTTACTTCCACCTTTGACTGTTGTGCTAATGCTGCAATGAACATTGGTGTATAAATATCTGTTCTAGTCCATGCTTTTAATTCCCAGAATCGGAATTGCTGGATCATATGGTTATCGTATTTCTAATTTTTTGAGGAACCACCATGTTGTTTTTCATAGTGGCTACACTATTTTACATTCGTACCAGCAGTGCACAAAGGTTACAACTTCTTCACATTCTCACCAACACTTGTTATTTTTGATAGTAGTTATACTAATGGGTATGAAGTGACATCTCTTTGTGGTTTTGATTTGCATTTCCAAAATGATTGAGCATCTTTTGCTTATTGGCTATTTTCATATCTTCTTTGGAGATTTTGTGAACTTTTAAAGAGATTTGATTGCAGTTAGGAATGGTTTGACCTATGAACTACATGACCACTTAGATTTATGTCTAACCAAAATTCTGTTATTTTTGTTTGGATTTCTGAGCTACCTTTTTAATAATGGGGAGGTCTTTAAAGTCCTTTCTATCCTTAGCTTCCAAGTTTACAGTTAAAGTGAAACCTCCATAATTGACTCTTTTGGGTGATGGTAGTGATGAAGCTTAATGACTAAAAAAAATTAAAAATAATAGCACATTTAAAAATGAATTCAGTTTTATTTGTTTTGAATCTATGAAGTAACTGCTTTTGGGGCTACTGGGATGGGACAGGCAGTCCACATCTCTTAAAGAATCTTGTAAATGTTTTAAAGAATATTCCAGACTCTCTCAAATTAGAATATTTATTGTCTTTCCTTGACTTTTATTTAGTCTTTCCATTCTTTTATTTTTAGTACATTTATGTTTGGTAAATGTTAGTGAATATAGAGCACTCATTCTATTCTTAAGGTAAGAATAGAGATATAATTGATTTTAACCAGAAAAGTTACTATTCATTTAGATTAGTATAGAAAGATAATTTCAAATGAATTTCTCTTTTCATCTTAAATCTTGTTTTTATGCAGTTGTATATTCTTTTCATAACATTTCTTTTAACTGATTTGAACTGATTAACTGATTTGAAGATGTCTTAGTATAGGTCATTTGGGATGAGACTTTCAATGGCTTCAATCAAAAGGACTTTATCTTTTGGAAGTGTGTTCTAGCATTCCTCATTGCTGTCTTACTCTGAAAGTTTACTAGAAACTAATTAACTTACTTGTACACTATGATTTGTTTGACTTGTACCCTATTGATTTGTTTGACTCAAAGCTCATTATCACTTTATAAAACTGTGGTAAACCCCTCTGTCCTTGATATTTCTTTTCCTCTTCTTCTGTAGTAATAGCACTCTGCATTTTCATCTAGGCACATGGCCACTAGAATAAAGATTGCATTTCTCAGGCTTCCAGGCAGCTAGGCATGGCCATTTGATATATTCTGGCCAATGAGATGTAAACAGAAGAGGTGTATATAGTATCTGGGAAGTGCCCTCAAAGAAAGGGAGTATACCTTTCTTTTTTCCTTTTCTTACTCTTCCTGGCTAGAATGCAGTCATCTTGGCCAGGAGGTAGAAGCTGAGAGTTATGGATGGCAGAACAACAAAAGGGAATGAACCTGGGTCCCTGATGATTATAGAGTCAGCATACAAACCTGACCTGCCTACATAATTCTATGTTAGAGAAAAATTAAAAATTAAGAATTCTTCTTCTATATTTTTTAAAGATTTTTTTAGAGCAGTTTTAGGTTTTCAACAAAATTGAGAGGAAGGTACAGAGATTTCCCATATAATCCCTACCCTACATAACCAACCTTATTATCAACATTACTCATCAGAGTGGTAGATTTTTACCAAAGATAGACCTATACTGATGCATCATAATCACCCAAAGTTCATAGGTTACCTTAGGGTTCACTGTTGACGTTGTACCTTCTGTGGTTTGAACAAATACATAACGACATGTATCCATCATTATAATATCATACAGAGTAGTTTTATTGCCATCTTTATGTCTTCTTTAAGATACTATGATTTGGATTTTCTGTTACTTGCGACCAAATCAAATTCTAACCAACTTAACAACGACATCCAAAACCTTTTATTTTTAATCTGTAAGATAGTAATAGGGAAAAAATTTTTTTTTTTCTTTTGAAATATACGTTTCTTGTTTTATTTTAAAAGCAGCCTATTTGCTTTCTAGGAATAAATCTAGTTTCTTTTAAATAATATAATTGAGAAATTCTGCTGCATTAATTATGTAAATAGTTCAATTTAATTTAGTAAATATTTACTGAACAATTGTTTTGTGCTAGGTAATTTTGCTAGAAGTGTCAGGGGGTAAAGAATCAGTGATGACAATCATATATTCTTTATCAGAGCACTTTACAATCCCAAGATTGGAGGATCAACAGTTTTACAGTTAATTTCTTGTATATATATATATATATATATATATATATGTGTATGTGTAAAACCTCATAAAATTGATGGTGCACTTATTAAATTTCTTATTATTTATTATTTTTAAATATTTGTTTATTATTTATTTATTTATTTAATTTATTTTGGGTCGCATTGGGTCTTAGTTGGGGCACACCGGATCTTCATTGAGGCATGCAGAATCTTTCGTTGTGGCAGGCGAGCTTCTCCTTAGTTGTGGTGTGCAGGTTTTTCTCTTCTCTATTTGTGGCGTGTGGGTTTTCTCCTCTGTAGTTACGGCTTGCAGGCTCCAGGGCACATGGGCTCTTGTAGTTGTGGCGCACAGGTTCCAGAGCGTGTGGGCTCTGTAGTTTGCAGCACTCAGGCTCTCTAGCTCAGTAGTTGTGGCGTGCGGGCTTAGTTGCCCTGCGGCATGTGGGACTTAGTTCCCTGACCAGGGATCGAACCCGTATCCCCTGCATTGTAAGGTTGATTCTTTAACACAGGATCACCAGGGAGGTCCCTTACTCAATTTTTAAAAAATTCTTGTTTTCCTATGAGGAAACCAAGGCCTGGAAAGATTATTTTCCCATGTCAAAAAATAAATGCACATTAAAACCATATGTTTGGGCTTCCCTGGTGGTGCAGTGGTTAAGAATTTGCCTGCCAATGCAGGGGACAGGGGTTCGATCCCTGGTCCGGGAAGATCCCATATGCTGCGGAGCAACAAAGCCCGCGAACCTCAACTACTGAAGCCTGCACGCCTAGAACTTGTGCCCTGCAACAAGAGAAGCCACCACTGTGAGAAGCCCACACACCGCAACGAGGAGTAGCCCCCGCTCGCCGCAACTAGAGAAAGCCCACGCACAGCAACGAAGACCCAATGCAGCCAAAAATAAATAAATAAAATTTAAAAAACAAACATAAAACCCCATATGTTTCATTTTATTGCCAATTAAGTATGCTAGGTATACTTAAAAATTTTGAATTTATTTCTTTACCTTAGAAATTACTCATATGACAGATTTTATAGCTGAAGATGCTCTTCTTGCAATGTCTTTTTAGCTGATTTGAAAATTGAATCATTTTACATACTAAAACACAAGCTACTTAAAGTTGTGGAGCTAGGCCAGTACTGCCTAAATTTATTTGAACATTATATATGAGCCTTATTTTATGCTTATAAAAAATTTTATAAGCATTTTGTTGAGCATATTTATGAAAAAGAATTACCTTTCTTGGTAGCATCTTCGTGGGAAATTGTACATTCTTAACCATGCAGATGAGGTGCTGAGTTGAATTTTAACAAAGAGAGTCAAGTAAGTGCAATGAAAACAATTTATTTATACCATCTATTCCATCAATCTGTGGTGCCTGAGTATATCAGAAATACCCACACAACAAAGCAAAATATGGACATTTCTGCTGTGGCATAATAAGTTCCACTAAAAAAGCCCCACACTCTGCAAAATCACACACTAAAAATAACTGGCATTTTGAAGGAAATAGAATTGGAATAGATCACTCAAAGTGTTTTAACCACCAAAACATTTAATGTTATAATTAAGCAATAACCAAAAAAATCTTATTAAAACTTCTAGCATGTCTATAAAAACATGCTAACTTCCCTATAAGTAAAGAAATAACACAGTAATACAAGACTTTACCTTTAGAAAATACAGGCGAGGGTGGCTTGATGGAAGAGTATATAAGGAAGTATTGTCTGCTGAATTATGAAAACAAGGACAGAGGGACGTTAGCAGCAGAATTTGCAGGTAGAGGAGCAGTGACAGGCTTACCATGAAATGGTTCTGGCTCCTTATCTAGTGTTTGCGTGTTTGTTTTGTACAAATATACGAGAGAAATGTGCAATAAACCCTTTTGAAACCCAGCATTTAGCCAGACTGAGCCAAGAGGAAGAATGGGTCATGTGAGCAGTGCTACATTCCTCCAGTGCTTGCTGCACCCACTATGTGTATACTTTGTGTTTGGCTGTTGTATTGTGGTGGCACAAAACGTAGTGTGCTAAGAAATATTGTGCATGAACCTATGGGGCTTCTGTGTTGGTCTGACATAATTCCCTCATTTACCTATGGGCTAATTCTTGCTATGGAAATACACTCTGTGTGAAACACACTACATCAAATGATTGTTAAACTCCTCACCGTTGAGCAAGGGAGACCTGCCCAGTCCAGGCAAGAAAAAAAGCAAGTGTGTTTGAACTAAGGGTGGTGCAAGGAAAGGAGGCAGAGGAGGTGAACAATGGGTAGATAAAGGCAGACAAGGGAAGGTGAATGCTTTGAGAACACACTGTTTCCCATGTGTGATTTTATTTGATTTTCGTAACAGTCCTATGAGGGGGTACTGTTCGCTCATTCTACATATTAGGGGAATGAGGCCCAGAGAGGGTAAAGACTTGGCCCAAGATCGCACAGATAGAAAATGGTGGTGTCAGGATTTGAAATCAAGTCTGTGTAACCCCAAATCCTGTGTTTTACAAACTATAGCAGGTGACTTCCCTACTGGGTTGGAATATGGGCCTTGTAGCCCGTGTCTTCAAGGCAGTGGGCCACACTTCTGTGGCTTTGTGAACTTAGGGAATCTTTTAAACTCCCTGAGCCTCTTTTTCCTCACATATGGAGGTGCTAGGAATAGCCACTTCAGAGGATTATTGTGACAATTGTATATGATTACACACGTAGAAGTGTTTTACAAATGTGTAAACATTATGCAAGCAATAAAGCATCTTATTTTCTCTCCACGAAACTTCCAGCTCTTTACATTAAAAATGATTATAAATGTTTTTTTTAAGATTACAGGCTTAGTAGTTTATATAGTCACAAGTTAAAAAGCAGAAAGAGGAAAGTCCCTGGGAAGTTTGGTTCCAAAGCAAAACGCTTCTCTGTATGTTAAGTAAACTGAAGGAGGGAACCATTGATTCCAGCTGCAGATACTGCTTGCATGTGTGCTTATTTTTTTTTTTTTTTTTTTTTTTATCTTTTTGGCTCTGTAAGAAGAGGATCTGATTCTGGTTTCCTTTGTGTCCCTAGAGAAACTAACGTATCACCTGGCAGATTTAGTGGATATTTAATAACTGACAGATTTAGGACTGTGTGAAGGAAGAAAGAGAATTGTGGTTAAAATTTTTACAACAGATTCAAAATATTTGTTTCTACTATTTTATTAAAAAGTAGTTCCACAAACTAAGACAAAAATGGCAGTTTCTCAGTTTGCTTTGTAAGTTGTTAAAAGCAGTGGCATTTGCTGCAATCTCAAGAGTGTTTAAATAGCCACTTAAACCCTTACAGAGTAAAAAGTACATTGGACTAATCCGAAGTCCCCGGTTCCGACTTTGCTTATCATTACTAGCTGGTTGGTTTGGACAATCTGTCTGCGTCTTAATTCTTTGCCTTGTGAAACGTGCGTGTGTTTGTGCATGTGGGAAGGGCATAGTTGATGTAAAGATGCTCTCCAAGCAGTGCTAAGGTTTCAAGGTATGATTCAAGGTGCTGGAATAACTTCCCATACTCCCCCGGTAACCTGAGAGATATAATCCATCTCTCAAGGTTATAGACCACCCCATTACAAGTGGGCTCAGTCTTTAGTTTCTTGCTGTGCTGTTTCATTTTATTTGGTTTAGCCCTTTTTATTAGTGTGGAGATTGGAATAATCAATGTGCAGGAAATTGTCTCGTGGATATTATTTTTGATTGTTTGGAGCATTTGACTAGCAAAACCCAGTGCCCCTTCCTGCTAATTGTTAATGACTCCTAATGTGTCGTAATTTAATAATGCTTGTGGAAATAAATGTTTGCTTTCTTTTGTATTTGCATGTATTAGAGCTTTTACATAAATCAACTGATGATTCTGGAAGTGATTGTATAGCTAGAACTACTGATATGGATTTTTGCCAAGACATGGCCTTTTTCATTGCAGTTCCCTCTTTTTATAAAAATACAAAATGGTCATAGTATTCAAAGGAAACTGAAAAATCCATGGACTTTCTTAATGCTACTTTTTAAAAACTACATTAGAGAAGGAAACTTATCAGTTGAGTGGCTATTGCTGTTTGGGAGGAATGCTCTGTTTGCCCCTCCTCACTGTATTGCCCTATGATATACAAAAGAACTTTCTAACAGCCATTCAACTGTAGAATGAATCCCTTCAGGATAGGAAGTTCCTTTTTTTAAGAGGTGCATCAGTTCAGTGAGACTGAGTGTCATTGAGCTTATTAAAGCATTCCATGGCCTAGAATGATCTTAATGATCTATATGACCCATATAACCTCTGACTGAGAACAGATTCTGCTATTTCAACCATTGCCCTTGTATTTAGTGGAAACCTTAATTATTCTTTCAAGGGAAAAAGATTTTAAACCACCAATTAACCACCATCTTCATAACGTCAGTCTAGAAGCCGAGAATTCTGAAAAGCTTTTACTTTTCTCATCCATCATCTGCTTATTCTAGATGATTGTATTTCTGGTTTACCTCGTTTTTATTAGAAGGGAATAAGACACTTTTTTTTTTTTTTTTTTTTTGGTGGTACGCGGGCCTCTTACTGTTGTGGCCTCTCCCGTTGCGGAGCACAGGCTCCGGAAGCGCAGGCCCAGTGGCTATGGCTCACGGGCCCAGCCGCTTCACGGCATGTGGGATCTTCCCGGACCGGGGCACGAACCCGTGTCCCCTGCATCGGCAGGTGGACTCTCAACCACTGCGCCACCAGGGAAGCCCAAAAACACTTTTTGATATATATTGCATTGACTTATTCTACTAATAGATTTCTGAGCAAGTTCCTTTGTGGTTATGGTTTTGTTTTACTTAAACATTATAGAACCAAACAATGTTCATGAAACTATAATATTATACTTGCTATTAATGTAGAACTTTCACAGAAACTTATTAAAACAGAGAAATACAAAGGACTATTTTTTCTACGAAAAAGAGAAAACTGAGATGCAAAATAAATAGAACATTTTTGTATTACTAAAGAGATCTAATAAAACTCAAAATGGCCTTTTGATCTTGCTAATAGATCATAATGCCTATACAAATAGTTTTGATATTCTTAAAAAAATAAGAAAATACAGTGTATTCCTTTAAATCATTGTTAAATTATTGAGATTTAAGGAGTTAAATCATGACTGTCAGGCTCAGTAAAAGATTGCCATAGCCTAACATTTAAGCAGTGTTTTGACCTTTACAGAGTGCTTTTAGAGATGCTATTTCTTTTTAGCCCTCATAGTTATCCTGTGGGAGTTATTATCCTTACTGAGTATGGCAGATGAGAAACCTCAGTCGTAGACTTAGCCAAGATTATAGATCTGAGGACACAAACCCAGGTTTTCTAACTCACAAAGTAGTTCTCATTCTTCCAACCTAAGTCTTTCCTTAGTCGTCTAGATACCATTTTGAATACACCTGTTATAATGGCCTCAAAGTAAAGACTGGAATGATCCAGTTGAGATATATCCAGTCACTACTGGATTACTCATGGCAAATTCTCACATGTGACTAAACAAACTTTGTGAAGTTGCTGTCACCTCAGTAACCTCATCTCACCAACTGAGTGTTTTTCTATCAATACCAGTAGCCCAGCAGGCCTTGAGGAGTACGTGGTGGAGAAAGCTAGGCGAGGCAAATGACAATATTGTAGTGGTTGATGCCTTTAAGGAGAGCCTAGGTCTGCCTCTCTGTTGGTCTGTTTGGAGATTTTTTCTAAACTCCACCTACTGAATTTCCTCTCTGTGAGAGACTCTTCAAAACAAAATAAAACCTTGTATTTGTTACCCTTCTCCCCCCAGGCGACAGTGAATTGAGACCAACTCAGTTATGACTGTTCACCATTTTGGAAAAAAACTCTCCATCCCTTGCAGGCGGCAGTGAAAACAAAGGCTGGTGGGGAAATAGGACTGTCTGTTGCATTCCTATAATGTCAGAAGCCGTATTATATGGTTCAGAAGTTGAAATTTTAATTTTTTTCTTCCTCCTGTTTGTGTCAATTTGTGGGGAGCGTTCAGAGGCTTTATTTTATCAGTATTCCAACTAAATTCTCTAGGGAGGGTCAAGCTGCCAATAAGTTTCTGCTTCTCATTTGTTTACAGGTATGCAACTAGGAGATACACCACAATCAGGTTTTCAAAACAGTTTGCACAGTTAATTAGGCTTTATCTAAAAGGGAAGTGTTTCGTTGTTTTTGATATTTCATTGGCAGTGTATGAAGTAAAAAATTACTTTTTAAAATTGAATGGTACTATTTGGAATAAATGTTTAAATGAAAGGACTGGAGTGGAGGCTGAGGGTACAGTGGGTGAGAGGGAGAATCAGTGTGAAAGTACCCCAAGAACAATTTTGGAAACTAGACTGTGCTCTCAGTCTATTACAATCTATTACAATTTTAACCTTCCTGGACCAACAAAATTCCTCCTCTGTCTGTTGAACTCTCCCAACATTTGATTGATGTTTCTTTTATGATACGAATCACTTTTCATCTCTGCCTTACCATATGTCTTTGTATTGTGTGTGTATGAATGAATACTTGTGACCCCCTAACTGGGAATATCTGAATATAAGCTGTAATTCTCATTTCGTATTTCTATAAAACATTTCTGGGCAAACTACTAGCTGGCTAGTAAAATTGCCCAGAGTTCTACCCATGAGTAGATTTAAATCACTGCTGTTTTAGAGAGTCTATGGATTGAGTGAAACTAGTAAGTAAATGCAGAAATAAAATAGCAAAAATGATTCCTAGATTCCAGGTCTAAAACAGTCTCACAGTATGTAAAAGTGAATAAGTAATAGTAATAATAGTGACTCTAATAAGAATATCAAAAACAACAATGTAATAGTTAAAATATATTATTTCTTTACCGTATGTGAGGCATTGTGCTAAGCACTTTACATATGCTATATAATTTAATCCTTAAACTAGTTACAGATTTGGAGAATTTAAGGAAGATGCCAAGGCTAAGCTGCATTGACAGAGCCAGGATTCAAACCCAGATTTTTTTTTAAAGCTTGTTCTCTCCACCATTATATTATAATGCAATAGATTCTCAATCGGGTTTCATTAACAGTTTTTCACCGTCAAAGTGAAGCTAAGAGGTTTTGCAATCTTAGTGGTGACTTTCAGTTAAATAAACAACAGCACAATGGGTAAGTGATAATACCCTCTTTCTAAAATTAGACTGTTTCTCTCATTTTTGATAGACAGGATTAGGAGTTGACAATAAAATAGTATGTATATTTTAAATGTCTCTTTAGTTGGTTTTTGACATCTGCTGGAGCAAACAGTTTAAAAAAATAGAAGGAAAAATCCACTGAAGAAGAATGCATTTAATATAGGAATTATGAAAAAGCTGTACTAAATAGAGATAAAATGATGACTGATGAAAACATTTGTTGCATCCAAATAGAAACAGGGTTTTATTTTGCTTTGTAGTGTGGAAGATTATGCCTTTAGATTCTAGGGTGTATAAATAGTTTCCATAAGAAAATTCAACCACAGAGTGGCTTGACTAGTATAGTGGAACTTCTACCACCTATTTTCTGGACATTATAATTCTGTTTTTGCATAAATGGTTTCAATAGCTTTTTTTTTTTTTTCTTTTTTTTTTTCTTTGCCATACGCGGGCCTCTCACTGTTGTGGCCTCTCCCGTTGCGGAGCACAGGCTCCGGACGCGCAGGCTCAGCGGCCATGGCTCACGGGCCCAACGGCTCCGCGGCATGTGGGATCTTCCTGGACCGGGACACGAACCCGTGTCCCCTGCATCGGCAGGCGGACTCTCAACCACTGCGCCGCCAGGGAAGCCCTCAATCACTTTTTGTTTTATCAACCCTCTTACACTTCAGATCACATTGAGCTTGCAATCAAAGGAAGTATTTTTCAGAGAAGCTACTGTATAGCAAGGTCCTCTTCAAGTTCTGTTGATACTTTCATGATTGATTATTTAAACCTAAACACTGGCTTTATGTTGAAATCTTTCTAATTACATTTTATTAAATTGCATTCAGTTTTTCATCATGTTGGGTTTTTTTGTCTGACAGATTATACGTTCTATTCCATTTCACTCTCAGATGTGTGACATGGGCCACTTAAAGCTGATCACGTCAGAAGACAGAGCCATGAGCCCTCACTTTAGTTAAAAACTTGCCACCAAATTTTCATTGACTTTTTAACCAGTATTTTCTGTAAAATCTAATTTGAAAACATCATTTTCAATTCTAATTTCTAATCATTGAAATTTAATGTATCTTTATAATTGACCTTAAATATATTTTAAAAATAAGATATGACATAAATAATAATATAGATAAGCTTCAAATACATTTTTTAAAGAACAAGATGAAGTACAAACAATAAACATATACAAAATTTGGTAAGAGCTGTTGCGGGCAGGCCTATTGATACTGTTGGTTCGAAACCTCAGGAGCTTCCTGGGTGAAACCTGAAACCCGCTCCATACATGGAAGGCAAGGGGGGATGGAAGAGGCAGACACTCCAGTTTGGTAGGTGGCAGGTGGAATAAGCAGGAAACTCACGTATGAGACTTGCCTTGGGCAGCTAAAATAGGTCTCCACATCTGCCCGCCAGAAACTTAAAAGGTTATCTAGTTACATCAACTATATACCTCAATGAAAAATAGTAATAGTGCTAAGGTTGAGAAACCCTGGAAAAAAAAAAGTTTATCTAGAGGCCTTTAACTGGGTTCAGTCACATATTCAGTTCAGATGGTCTTAACACCACATTGCTCTCGGAAGTCTGCGTTCTTCAGAACGGCTTCTGCTGGGAGAACCTTGCCTGAAATGTGTAATCCAAGGACTGGAGAGGGGTGAGGAGCCTCTGACTGCCCAGGTGCAGCTCAGGGGTCAACCTGCAGTCACGTCCTTTCCATGCCTTCTTCCAACATATACATAGCGAAGGGAAGTGAAGGGACTTCACTTACTATTATTATTATTATTTTTATTATTATGACTTATTATTTATGTCATATCTTATTATTTATGTCATATCTTCACTTCTCATAGGGAAGTGAAGAAGGGGAGGTGATAGCAGAAGGATTCTCTACATTTAATAAGCGAAGGTGCAAATGAGGAGGCCAGATATGCCCAGCAGACAGTCTATGGTGATAAGCCTTACTTCCTGGAGTGTCCTGAGAGAAAGACAGACTAAGAGTGGAGTTTCTTTGCCCCTCACTCAGGAGTTGATGTAATAACACAGCTGGGGTCCCATAAGTTGGATGTTGAGGGATTGCTTCTTTCCCTCAGTCTTTTTCCATTAGAGGTGACTGGAGATGAAGCTCCTGGAGGTACCTCTGTCTGCATAGGAATCCTAGGGAGGAAAACCGAAGTTACCGGTGGTGTTTGAACAGCTTATGACTTTCCTAAGGAAGCTAATAGCCCTGGGGAAGCTGACCTTTGCTGGGGGATTTGGCAAAGGGATTACACTGTTTTATGGGTAGATCCTGTTACCGTGTACTTAAGTTTATTTAACAGTGTAGTCTCTAGAGTAGAGGCTACTTGTGACATAGTAAAAAAAGAATAAAAAACTAATGGTTGTTCGAAGTCATCCTGTTTACCTGGAGAAGTGAGAAAAATTACATTTTCCTCTAATCAGCGTACAGATATTCTCTCTTTCTCTCTCTCTCTGTCCCCCCACCTTTCTCCCTCTTTCTTTCCCTCCCTCTGTGTCTCAATACTTTTTCCCCTTTTATTTTTTCCAGTTTTATTGAGCTATAATTGACATATTACATTGTTTCAAGTGTATAACATAATGATTTGGTATTTCTCTATATTGTGAGATGATCACCGCAGTAAGTCGAGTTAACATGCATCACATCACATAGTTACACATTTTTTTCCTTTTGATGAGAACTTTTAAGATGTACTTTTTGGCAACTCTCAGATATCCAATATTGTTAACTTTAATTATCATGCCGTATATTATATCCCCAGAACTCACTTATCTTATAACTAGAAGTTTGTACCTTTTGACCACCTTCACTTACTCCATCCCCCTCTCTGGCCCCTGGAAACTGTAAATGTTATTTCTGTTTCTATGAGTTTTTTTCTTTTGGATTCCACATGTAAGTGAGATCATACAGTATTTATCTTTCTCTGTCTGACCCGCTTCACCTAGCACAATGCCCTCATGGTCTACCAATGTCATTGCAAATGGCAGGACCTTTCTCCCTTTATGACTAAACAGTATTCCACCACATACATGCACCACACCCTCTCCATCCATACATCTGCTGATGGATACCCAGTCTGCCTCTGTGTCCTCGGCACCATAGCCAACACACACCACAATGAATGTGGAGGTGCAGACATCCTCTGGGGATAGTGATCCTGTTTCCTTCAGACATATCCAGAAGTGGAACTGCTTGACCATATGGAAGATCCATTCCTAGTTTTTTGAGGAACCTCTGTTCTATTCTCCTCAGTGGCTGCATCAGTCCATACTCTCACCAACAGTGAATGAGGCCCACCCTCATCCCTGCCAGCACTAGCCATCCCTCATCCCCCGGATAACAGCCATTCCAACAGTTGTGAGGTGACATCTCACCGTAGCCCTGCTCTGACCTTCTTAATAATTCCATACACTTGCTGGACACCTGAATATCTTCTTTGGAAAAAGATCCATTCAGTATTGTATGGCTTCTGTGTAACTAGTAGGTACAAGGATCCCCTGCTAGTTTGGATCACAGTCATCACTCACTAAGAATTGATTGAAGAAGGCCGCATAGGTCCCTTGCATCTAGTTTCACATTGTTGTACTTAACAGCACCAGGAAGGCCTGCCATTGTAGTGAGTAAAAAGTTTGTCACATTGAAATAGAGAAAATCTTTGTTGTGTAAATAATTGTTTTTTCTTAGTTACTAGAATCCTTTAAATCTCCTTAGAGTCAGGTTGTTGATGGGGATGAGTGGACATTGAAATATATATGACGTTGACTAGTTTCAGATGTGTTTACCAGTCTTTTTCTCACATCAAGATTACCTTGTTTGTGAACTTTACATTCATTTCTTTTCATTCCTCTTCATTTAAAATGTAGCTATGACTATAAAGTCATAACTTTATAGTAGAATGTGAAGTGTTATAGATTACTCTGAGCACAGAACATTTTTCATTCTGAATAGAAGTATTAAATATATTTCTTAAAGAAAGAGCAATGAGCTGAGCCTTATGAAAGAGGTCAGATTTTGACTTAAACATGTAAGTTAGAAGAGGCGTCTAGCTGGGGAAAAATAGCCAGAGAAAATTAATAGATATGAGAATAAGCCATGGAAAGTTGGTGGGCAACAGTAGGGAATGATGCCAAGAAGTGAGATCGGATTCTGAAAGGTCGTGATGATCATGATAAAAGAATTTAGCCTTTATTCAGCAGACAGTGGTGCTCTATAGAAGAGTTTTTAATTGGGGATGACTATGAATTAGGAGCTCTTCTGAAGCAATACAAAGATTGCACACGTGAGAAGGCAGAAGGCTCAATGATAAGGCCCTCATAAAATCCCCAGGAGGGTAGTGAGGGCGTAAGTTATACTATTTGCAGAGAAAATGGAAAAAAGGCATTGGTTATATATGAGACGTAGCATCACTAGGTGGTAATAGAAAAGCAACCATCATCTGTGTCATAAGGCAAAAAATGTTCTGGGTTTCTGCTTCCATATCTATTCTTTTCCATTCCAAATTGTCTCCAGGGCAATGCATCCTGTGTTTAAAATATTCACTATAATAGTCTGTTTTAAGTGAACAAGCTAGTGATAAGTAGCTAGAGAGTTAGTTTAAATTTAAAGCTCATTTATTCCTTCCTCTATTGAGTAGAAAAGAAAATCGTCATCATTATTGTCATCCTCACAATCAGGACCATCATCTAACAACACCGAAGGCTATACCGCTATTGTTCATAATCTCACTTATTGCTCATAATAGCCCCTTGAGGCACTCTTACTATACCCATTTTACACATGAGATAGATGAGGCTTAGAGAGAATAAGTAGCTTGCCTAGGGCCACATGGGTAGTAAATGGCAGAGCTGGCTTTGGGCTCAGGCAGCCTGGGCTTTAAAAAATGACACTGTTTGCCTATGCCGCTTTGCTACAGCAGTATATCAAGAATAGATTAAATTCTTTTACTATGAACTTCCAGAATTTACCCTAATTATTTGGGTATGTTACGAATCTGTCATATTGGGGTTTGGCGTATATTTCAGAATAGTTGTGACCCAGCGGGTTGGGTTGACTGGAATCAGATTCTCAGCGTGTCAGGACCTCAGACAACTCTCAGGCTTGTTCTCTAACGGGAACTGCTTCTGTCTGGCATTTTCATTTGTCCTATTTTCTACTAGTTAGCCTTCTTCCTATACTTCACCTTTTGTCCTCCCTCATAACATTAAATTATGTTGGCTCACTCTTCTGATTTCTAATTCCAAAATTTTGAGATTAGAATCTCATTGCCTGGTTTATCTTCTGATGCTTGGGCATAGGTTTGCCACTGCCTGGGTTCTGGGTTCTTCAATGAGAACCCAGTTTCTCTTCTTAAAACTGGATTTGGGGGAAGGAGAAGACTGTACTCCCCTAGGCCTGCCCCTTCAGTGAGAGTGATGGGTGACACAGGCTCTGACAGGTACCTCTTTGGTTTAGAAGAAGTAGATGGTATATGTTACAAATGCATCACTATTTGAGTAAAATAAATTGTCACATCATCTATTGGTAAACACTGTGTATTAGCCAGAACTTGGTGTGTTCATTGGCACTTAATATAGCCACAGAAACTTATTATCAGGAAATTTTCTATTATCACAGAATCAAACACTTCACCTTTTATTTTTTTTTAATTTCCAAATAAAAATAGCACAGTAGTTTGTAGTGTATGAGAATAACTATGATATTTAAATGATTAACTCAGTTAATCAAAATCCCTTGGTTTTTGTTTTCTACTTTGATAAAATTTACATGTTTGTTTCTTACCGTCAGAAGAATTTAGAAATCATTTTATTTCCCAGCTCTATCAAATTGATTTCTGTCCTTTGGAGTATTCTAAGACTGCAGCATAAAATTCAAGGTCTGGGCAATATTTGTGTGATTCTGTTTTCATTTGTTCCTCATGTGGGAATTCATGAATTATGATATTTTTATCTTACATTTCATAGACTATTTGCTAGGAAAAGGTAGGGCCATTGACACTGTGACTGTATGGAACTGATACTTGCTACTCTACAGCCCAATAGGATTTCTGAAACTAGCACCTTCAGTAGTAATCATGTTGGTATTTATTATTTAATGCCATAAAGGTCTTCAGGTTTTCTGAGGTTGGAATTTAAAGAACACCTGAGGGGCTGCCTGGCATCAAGGCTCAGTTCACCCTTAAAGGGCAATTCATGCAGCTGATAATTTAATTCAGGGTAAACTGTTTCTGTACTTGAATTTTTTACATGTAGGTTATTCAACCATCAGATTTTTTTCATTAACTTTCTTTATATGAGAAACAAATGGCATATAAGCTGCTATATATATATTTGTTAAAACAACTTCTGATGTCAGTTAGAGGGTGAACATAGAGTCATTAATATCTTACAACACCTGAACCTATTAAATAATGGTAGCAGATATGTGTGGATTAAGTGGAGAAATAAAATAATCCTGGAATGTCTTCTGAATAATTATTTTAAGAGATCCAGTCATTCACTTATAGTTCTGCAGTTGTATACCTACTACGTCCTCACTGCTGTAGGAGGCTATGAAAATGAATAAGATGTGTTAGAGGTGGCAAGAGAGATATAAACCAGAAGACTGAGAGTATAGAGGACAGAGATGTTACCCTCATATGGCATAATTTGGGCAGATTAATAGAGGAGGGGTTTGGATGAGTTGGGTTTGAATACGTGGAATGGGAGGTATGTTAGTCCAGTTGAAAAAGAGAGGAGAGAACAGACATGGAGCAGGGGTGAGTTCTCTGAATGCTAAGAGAATAGCACAAGGTCTTTTGGAGATGAAGTGTAGATTTTACAAAGGATATGTGGCTTACCAGTGAAGGAGGCAGGTTGGAGACAGCTTGTGAAGAGCTTGAATTCCAGACCAGAGGTTTGTACTTTATTCTACAAATAACAAGCAAGAATTATACAGTTTAAATCAGGACACATACACATATACACATTTTTGAGCTGTGTTTTAAGAAGTCTAATCTGTCTACTATGTGTGGGATATACTAGAGAAGATTATTTAGGATTATGGTTATTAGTTCTAGGTATATTTTATTCTTTAAATTGGGCAGTAAATATCTGATATATGTGGTAATTCTGACAGAACCGAAGCAACCACAACCTCCTATCCTCATGTTGTTAGGTATAAATGACAGTATTCTTTGGTTTGAAGTAATAATTTTAGGAAGAAGTTTGGAAGAGTCTGACATTGAAGTGGTTAAAAATCTGACTTGTGATTCTGAATCAAGTGGAATAGTTTTCACTATGCTTTTGGAAAGTGAATCTGATGTGTCCACCCAACTTCATATTTGGAAGGTCATGGAGGCATGTTGGCCGAGCTGAAAGGGAGATAGGGTTCACATCCAGCTGGAGACTCTGACTTGCTTAGAAGCAGAAAGCATTGGAGAGAAAAAGACTACTCATGCTTACTACGTTTTTAATATAGAAACAGCTTCATTTCTTTGGGAGATAGAAAGGGCAATAATGCTCAAAGATGAGATGGCCAAAAGTGACTCTTTTATTCTGCAACAGTTTGATCTGAAAGAATTTCTTCCTGTGGTGGTACAGTTTAAGGAGAAGTTTATTATCTCCTCCCCACCACGCTGCCCAAGTTTGGACCTAGGAATTGGATTTGGGAAAGAATAAATTGACACCAGGTTTAAATATTTATAAAATCTTTATGAAACTCCCTCTTTCAGATCTAGACTTCCTGTACTGAGTGGCAGTCTGCATGTCTTCCAGTCATTCACTGTGGGCCAGTGCTTATAACAGTGGGTTTTGCTGTTTCCTCTGTCCATTCAAGTTATATAACATAGAGTGTTTACACTGATATATTAGGAAATTGTCCAGTCCAATTTCTATTTTGCGTTGTATTGTAGACGCAGCTGCATTTTAATTTTCTATGTTATTGGAACAGAGAAGGCTTGTGCCCACAACCCAACCACCCCTTTTTTGCTACTGCTACAGAAAGTGCTTGCCTCACTACAACACTCAGCACCCTCTACCGTAACTGTATATTTACCTTGTGTCTCCACTAGTCTCTGTTGAGAGAAGAGGCAGTGTCTCTCCTTTCTAGTTCCAGTGCCTAACACAGTGCCATCAATTAATGTTTACTCAATAAATACTGTTAATTAAATTAATGGATTGTTTACATAAATAATTGTAACCTTTTCTAAGGCATCACATCACCTAGTTTGGTTTAACTACTCTAGTCAAAGGGCCAATCGCTTAAGTGAGAGAAAGAACAAAGGTCAACCATTTGTTTAAGTTATGGAAATGTCAAAGTTATCAATTCACTCATCTCTTTATTCAGTAGGTGCTGTGCTAGGTCATTTGGGAATAACACACTTTCTGCAGTTATTTCAGTGTGATAAGTGCTTACTGTTGATGAATGCATGGAGGGTTCTGTCCAAAGGATAAACATTTATGTTGTACTAGAGAGCCTGAAAAGGCTTCCTGGAGAAGGTGATGCTGAGTTTTGAAGGAAAACCAGGAGTTAATTACTTTAAGAACACAGGGAACGGTACTTACGATATCAGGAAGAGCATCTATAAGGGCGCAGAGTTGGAGTCAGCATGATGCTTCAGTGAACTACAAGTACTTCAGCATGGATGGGAGAAAGCCTGGGAGAGTCGTTAGCTTCTTTTGGACATTTTAAAACTTTAAAACAGAAATTATAAAATATTTTCTTAAAGATATTTAATAAGTGAAATGAGATGGTAATGTTCTTTCTCTTTTCATTTATCCTTATTAAAAATAAAACTTTCGGGGCTTCCCTGGTGGTGCAGTGGTTGAGAGTCCGCCTGCCGATCGATGCAGGGGACACGTACGGGTTCGTGCCCCGGTCCGGGAAGATCCCACATGCCGTGGAGCGGCTGGGCCTGTGAGCCATGGCCGCTGAGCCTGCGTGTCCGGAGCCTGTGCTCCGCAATGGGAGAGGCCCGCGTACTGCAAAAAATAAATAAATAAATAAAACTTTCTTCAACCCAATAGTAATACATGATTATTATGGTAACTTGGACTACATGGAAAAGATAAAATAAAATAAAACTCCTCCTTTAATCCCTCCATTCAGAGATACTACTGCCATTAATATTTTGGTGTATTTTCTTACTGATTTTTAAAATATCAACATTTTACAGATACCATTAACAGTAATAATTGATGTGTTTTTGTAGGTTTTTTTCTTTTATATCAGTATTCCATATCTAATTCCATAGATGTAGAACATGGGAAAAATGAAAGTCAAGCAATAAATCATTAAATGGCCTTTATTTTAGAAAGGGAGAAGAAAGTTACCATTTATAGACAAAATGTTAGGTTTTTCATATTAAATATTATCAGTCAACCAAGTTAACGTTGCCAGAGGAATTCAGACTCTAATCTCTAGAAGATAAGAAGTGCCTATGGGTTGCTACCATGTCTGCATGGATTTCCTGCTACAGTTCTGGTTGTTCACTTAATCATTTAAACAGTCATGAATCACTTGAAAAATCACAGATAACCCAGATGTCTTACTTGAGTAATTTATGGATCAGTGCCCTTCGTTTGATCTTCTCTTTCTACCCTCTGTTTTTTAAAAAAAGTCAAATGCCATGCATGTTTAAAGGGTTAAGTCTATGCAGCCTTTTCTAAATGAATCAGAGGGTTGAATTATTTTATTATTTTATTCAGTAATAAAAATTGAATAATTTTTTATTGCTTTATAATGATTAAAAAATAGTATGAATGTTGACTCCTTTTACTTGTAAAACAACACTCCTATGTTGAAAGTCCTCACAGTAGAAGCACTTAAATGCTGGCAATTCCATACATGTACCTAAGAATACTTTAAAATACTATCACATATAAGAACTGACTTTTAAAAGTGGCGAGCTCTTGGGCTTCCCTGGTGGTGCAGTGGTTGAGAGTCCGCCTGCCGATGCGGGGGACACGGGTTCGTGACCCGGTCTGGGAGGGTCCCGCATGCCGTGGAGCAGCTGGGCCCGTGAGCCATGGCCGCTGAGCTTGTGCGTCTGGAGCCTGTGCTCCGCAACGGGAGGGGCCACAGCAGTGAGAGGCCTGCGTACTGCAAAAAAAAAAAAAAAAAGTGGCGAGCCCTTTGAGACCACCTACTTGCTACATTTCAGCCAAGTCTTATTTTATAGTTAATGTGAAATACTGCAGATGTGTACAATTTTGTTATTTTATTATTAAAACTGAGATACTTCCATTAGTGTTTGATGTTTGGATTCCCATATTGACTTAATAACTTTAACTTACTGTCCATTTATATGTATTTATTATTTTCGCTTTTCTATCAGAATGTTTACTCTTTGGTTATAAACTCCTGGGTAGCAGGGGATATGTCTGTGATACATAGACAAATATATTAAACAAGGAATAAATATTATGCTCAGACTCTCCATTGAGAAGGTGAAGTGGGTCAGGAGCATCAAGTTCGCAGGAGATGGCTTTCCTGTGGAATACACAAGAAAGGATTTGGTTTATGTAAGGAAGCCAAGGCCTTGAAAAGGAATCTCAGAATAACTTGTATGGCATATGAATCACTGTTTACTGCCCAATGTTATCTTCTGCTTTGGCAAAGGAGATGATGATATTATTGTCCTTGGAAGATATATTGAGAACCCAAAATATATCCAACAACAGCAGCTGAGGAATGGCTTCAAAGCAGATGCATGAAATCTCGGTAATCCAAAGAGATACATCTATAATGTAAACAATTGAGATGTTTATTCCATGATGTTTTGTAAAGGGCGCATACTTTGGTATGTGGGGACCACATTGGTCTCTCCTCTCAAAACTCGTCATCAGAATCCTGGGTGGCTGGGCATGTGGTCCTTAGTATAGTGGGTTCTTGGGTGAGGTCTTAAAAAGCCTGGCTCGAGGTTCAGGGTTTGATTCAGCTGAAGGGTTGATAGCAGCTTCTCTCAGGCACATTGAGAGACCCACGAAAAGGTAAATGCAGAAAGCAAGACAATGGTCTTTTCCCCATATTCGGCTCCAGGTCATCTTAACAGCTTGCTTACTGGAGACCAAGCTGAAGTTCTAGACCTGACTTGTGTTGTTTCATAATAGTCAGTTGTTAAACATACAGATGACCAATAGGCACATGAAAAGAAGCTGAACATCGCTAATTATTAGAGAAATGAAAATCAAAACTACAGTGAGGTACCACCTCACACAGATCAGAATGGCCATCATCAAAAAAGTCTACAACTAACAAATGCTGGATGGAGAGGGTGTGGAGAAAAGGGAACCTGCCTACACTGTTGGTGGGAATGTAAATTGCTGCAGCCAATATGGAGAACAGTATGGAGGCCCTTCACAAAACTAAAAAGAGAGTTGCCATCCAGCAGTCTCACTCCTGAGCATATATCCAGACAAAACTCTAAGTTGAAAAGATCCATGCACCTCTATGTTGATAGCAGCACTATTTACAATAGCCAAGACATGGAAGCAACCTAAATGTCCATTGACAGATGAATGGATAAAGAAGATGTGGTATATATACCCAGTGGGATATTACTCAGCCATAAAAAAGAATGAAATAATGCCATTTGTAGTAACATGGATGGACCTAGAGATTACCATACTAAGTGAAGTAAGTCAGAAGACAAAGACAAATGCCATATGATATCACATATATGTGGAATCTAAAATATGACACAAATGAACTTATCTACAAAACAGAAACAGACTCACAGACATAGGGAACAGACTTGTGGTTGCCAAGGGGGAGGGGGTGGGGGAGGGATGGATTGGGAGTTTGGGATTAGCAGATGTAAACTATTATATATAGAATGGATAAAGAACAAGGTTCTACTGTATAGCACAGGGAACTGTATTCAATATCCTGTAGTAAACCGTAATGGAAAAGAATATGAAAAATAATTTGTGTATGTATAACTGAATCACTTTGCTGTACAGCAGAAATTAACACAATATTGTAAATCAACTATGCTTCAATAAAATAAATTTAAAAAGAAGAGCCAACTGTTAAATTCTCAGGAAGTCTCTGTGTTGGTTTTTAAACACAGCCATTATTTAGTATTAAGTAACATAAACTTACAATTCAGTAAATTATATTAAAAGGAGGTAATAAATACTCAAAACTCATCACTTCCTAATTATTTTTTCCAAATTTTATTATTTTCTGTGCTTTTAAAACTGTTTACATCTTGTAAATAAACTGCTTGTCTCTTCCCAACTCTAGGTTCCATATCATACACTGGAAGCTTGAAATCAGCCACATTGGGATAGTTACACCACAGAAATCAGCTAACAGTACAAATGAATTGCTTACTTGATTGTTTTATTGAATTCAAGATCTGAGAAAGTGATGGCAAAAACATTGACAATGCAGATATAAACTTAAAATACATCGTGTTTAGAGCTGTTACATTGTGAACAGCCAAGAAAAAAAAAGAAAGAAAATGTTCTTCTGATATTTGAAAACTGTTATCTGACTCAACAAAGTTGCTCACGTCATTGATAAACAAGAAAAGTTTTGACATTCATCTTCACTGTTTTACTCGTTAAAATAAAAATCTCAACCAGCATTCATGCCACATATAAAATTATAACAAAAACTATTTGGAAAGGAGTTATGGATTGAGATGCAACTCCATTTGTCAAATTACGGTTGAATTGCAACCACAGTTGGCTATGGATAAAACAGTTGGGTAGAAACCAATGAAAGCATCCTGTGAGAATCAATTGGCTGTGTAGGATTTACAATAAGAAGTATGTATATTGTATTCTTGGTAAACTGTGTGGTACTCATTCTATCAGTATAATTTATAATAAACTTATGTTTATACTTACAGTTTTGGAGGGCCAGGTGCTGTCATTCATTAGCATAGTGCTGCCAGACTAGAAGCTGACAGCAATACCACCTACCCCTTAACCTTAAAAGTTTGGGCCTGTTTATGGGGCTATGATTATGAGGCTGTGGAAAAGCCCTTTCTCCTCCTTCCTTTGATGAGTAGAAATTTATTTCATAGATTCAAGGCTTCCTGTTTGTTTAAAATGTTAACATTCTTGGGAGAAGTGGCACATTATTCTTTATTAATCATTTGTATTATAGTGTGCTTGAATTTGTTATATTGATTCATTGATTAGAGAGCCAGGGATATTGTGGAAGTGAAAAAGCTCAGAATGGAGAGTCAGAAATCAAAGAGGAATTTTACACACTTCGTTATTTTGTTCAATGGCAGCAAGGAATTTAGAATTATTTATGAATATTGGTCACAGGAGAGTTTAACATCCATTGTGGGGTTTAAATAGTTTGTTTGCTTCTTTTATCAGGGTCTTTTCTGGTCAGCTGGCGCTATGTGACATTCCACAGCTCAGGGGCAGGAAAGTTAATAAGGGAGAATTGTTGGTATTGTTCAAAACATAATTTAGTCGAAATTATCAAAAAGAAATCATACTAGAGAATGCATTCAAATCTTTGGTACAACCAGAAAGTGACTCGGTTATTGATACATTTTTTAAGCCATTAAATTCCTGAAATTTATTTTCTCCTAGTCTGAAATTTTAAGGCAATAAGGCATAGCAATTTTCAGACAATAGAGAGTTAGCAGGATAACTATGCTTGAGGAAATACAGGACTCAAGAGAAACACTTTAAGTTAATTATTAAAAAAATATGAAGTCAAAACAATAAAATACCCCTGGTAAACAAAATGAAGTGGCTGATTGTGAGATTGATCATTATTCAATTTAAAATAATTCTGTATGAGGCTTCTCTTTTTCTTACGTTGAACTCACTACTGTTAAGTAGATCTTCATTTCTGGCACTCCTCCACTCCCTGGGGCCAAACTTATTTCTGCCATCATCTGCACCTCAAAAAACGGTACTACCATTCATTCCATTATTTAAGTAAAGAAATTTAGAAGCTATTCCTGATTCTGTCCTTTTTCTCACGTTGTGTTCTATCCATCAACAAGTTTCCTTGGCTCTACCTTTAAAATACATCATGACTTCATCCACATTAAATCATTTCATAGTTACCACTATCATCTCTTACATAGACTACTGCTATTTTTTTCTCCACAGTACAGACAAAATGGTCTATTAAACATTTCAGTTAGCTTATGCCACAGCATACTCAAAAACTCAGTGCACTGTAGGTCCTTGCCTTAGTCTACAAATCCCTATGGGGCTTGGGCCTGGCCATTGCTCTGACTGCTTCTCTCACCAAATCTCCCGCAAGGGTCTCTCTCTGGCCCTTTGCTACAACTGCTTTGGTCTCTGGATAGGTTCTGAAGGCGCCAAGCTCATCCTACCTCAAGCAGTTCACAGCTGCTGTTCTTCTGTCTGAAATTCTCCTTCCTCAGATATTCACGAGTCACGATTTCTCTTAGCTCATACATCAACTTTCTTGAACTCCCTGCATTACTGTCTTTGTTTCACCCTGCTTTATTCTTCTTAGCATTAATCATTCCATGATATTATATTACATATGATTACATATGATTTTTAGTGTTTATTGTCTGCTTTTCAATGAGGACTTCCTTGACCACATAATTTAATAATGCTCAGTCTGTTTCCTTGATATTCCTAATTCCCTTTACCCTCTACTAGTACATTGCATTTATCACTTTCTAACATTGTATGTAATATTATGCTATTGTTCCTAGTGTATTTCCCTCACTAGAATGTAAGCTCCATGAGAGTAGGTACCTTTGTAGGTTTTGTTCACTGGTGCATCCCCAGTGCCTAGAATAGTAGGTGCTCAATAAATAGTAACTGAGTGAATAAAGGTGAGGAATGAAAAATTTGTTGAGTGATTGGAAAAGGTAAGGAAAAGCTCCCTATGGTTTGTAACCTAGTGATATTAATTCCCTAATCAAATGTCCTTTGGGAGGCTCAAAGTTAGTAATACGCTAAGAAAATCCCAGTTGTGGTGAAGTTCACTTTTGAAAGCTTTAATTTTTCAAAGTATCAAATGTTCATCTATTTACTGATGAAAAGAGAGGCTCAGAGCAATGCCCTGTTGCTCTTCCTGTGTATGTACTCGTCTCTTAAGTATCAGGGGCAGAGAGAATCAGCTTAAATTATTTTGGGGCTTTATTTTCCATTTGGGGAACACATTCCACGATACAGTCAGTTCTGCTATAACACTCATTTGAAATCACAAATTTGTTCCAACGCAATTGATATATTAGGGAGCAATTTGCATATAATGCAAATTCACTTGTGAGTGAATGAAGAAAACTGCACCCAGCTGAATTGAGCCACATACAATAGAAATACACAAAACGCACATTTCTCAAACATCTACCAACTACCTCACAGTTTAGACCTATGCTATGAGCCACACCCACCTTCATATGGTGTCACCACTTTGCAATTTCAGACAACCCTTTTTCTATCACTTCACAGTAACACAAGTTGTAACCCTTGCCATGCCCACATCTGTTAGCCAACATCAGGTCTTTTCAAGATGGAGATTATGCATTATCTTGAAAAAACTTAAATACTGTAGAAGTTATGTATTTATTAACCAATTAACATGTGAAAAACTGCTGCCCTTTTTAATAGGTTTGTGTCTTTTTTTCATGTGTCAGAGATGAAGTTTTTTTTAATTAATTTTTATTGGAGTATAGTTGCTTTACAATGTTGTGTTAGTTTCTGCTGTACAGCAAAGTAAATCAGCTATATGTATAAATACATCCCCTCTTTTTTGGATTTCCTTCCCATTTAGGTCACCACAGAGCACTGAGTAGAGTTCCCTGTGCTATACAGTAGGTTCTCATTAGTTATCTATTTTATACATAGTAGTGTATATATGTCAATCCCAATCTCCCAGTTCATCCCATCCCCCCTTCACCCCCAGTATCTATAAATCCATTCTCTTCGTCTGTGTCTCTGTTTCTGCTTTGCAGATAAGTTCATTTGTATCATTTTTCTAGATTCCACATATAAGCGATACTATACTATATTTGTTTTACTCTTTCTGACTTCACTCTGTATGACAAACTCTTGGTCCATCCACGCCTCTGCAAATTGCACAATTTCATTCCTTTTTATGGCTGAGCATTATTCCATTGTATATATGTACCACATCTTCTTTATCCATTCTTCTCCTCATGGAAATTTAGGTTGCTTCCATGTCCTGGCTATTGTAAATAGTGCTGCAGTGAAATTGAGAGGCATGTATCTTTTTGAATTATGGTTTTCTCTGGGTATATGCCCAGTAGTGGGATTGCTGGGTCATATGGTAGTTCTCTTTTCAGTTTTTTAAGGAACCTCCATACTGTTCTCCATAGTGGCTGTATCAGTTTACATTCCCACAGATGAAGTTTTGAGTGTTGTGTCTCTAACTACATTTTCCCCCCATAAGCTCTGTGATTTATTATTTATTTATTTTTATTTAATTTTTAAATTAATTAATTTTATTTTTGGCTGCGTTGGGTCTTCCTTGCTGCGTGCGGGCTTTCTCTAGTTGCAGTGAGCGGGGGCTACTCTTTGCTGCAGTGTTTGGGCTTCTCTTGTTGTGGAGCATGGGCTGTAGGCATGCGGGCTTCAGTAGTTGTGGGTCGCGGGCTCTAGAGCGCAGGCTCCGTCGTTGTGGCGCATGGGCTTAGTTGGTCTGCGGCATGTGGGATCTTCCCAGAGCAAGGCTTGAACCCGTGTCCCCTACATTGGCAGGTGGATTCTTAACCACTGCGCCACCAGGGAAGCCCCTATCGCCCAATTTTTTGTAGTGCATAATTTTTAGGAACACCTATGTTGTGTTATAGCTGAACTAGCTGTGTTTTCAAAAGGGGCTAGCAAAATGTCTAGTAATAATAATAATACCATAAAATTGTGTTACACTTTGCAATCTATAGGTTCCATTTTTGTTATCCAATTTTTTATTTTAATAATGATTCTTTGAGTAAGATACTTTATAAATGAAGAATCAAAACATGAGAGAGGGTTGAGAACCTTGTCAGGGGTCAAAAATCAATGTCAGAACTATAGTCAAATCCAAGCCTCTGTCTATAAGTGCAGTTCTCTGCCTCAGCAACTACAAGGACCAAGATGAGAGGATACTGGCTCATTTCTTTGATCTCTGTCTTGCAGATATGCATTCCATATCCCTCTGTGGGAAAAATATTTCTGATAGTCAAATGAATACCTTTATTTATTTATTTATTTATTTTTGTGGTGTGCGGGCCTCTCACTGCTGTGGCCTCTCCTGCTGCGGAGCACAGGCTCCGGACGCGCAGGCTCAGCAGCCATGGCTCACGGGCCCAGCCACTCCGTGGCATGTGGGATCTTCCCGGACCGGGGCACAAACCCGTGTCTCCTGCATCGGCAGGTGGACTCTCAACCACTGTGCCACCAGGGAAGCCCGAATACCTTTGATTGAACAGTGGATTTTAAAAAGCAATACAAGAATATTAAGTTAAGAATTTTAAAATTTCACATAACAGCAGAATGGGAAAGAGAGCAATTCTGAATTGAGTGAGGGAGGCATTTAAAGGCTAAGGGAGGATGATTCACCCATCATTTGCTCCTGTAAGCTCCTTTTCATGGATAGTCATTAGCTCCCTGGGAATTTTATGATGTCATGATTTTGTCCTGGTTTTTCTTGACTGCAGGGGATAGTATATTGGTGAAAAGAACATATTCCTGTCTTCCTGTGTTGATTGTCTCTTTGTCTTTCATCACACACACATGCACACACACAACACACATACACACACACACACGGCTTCTTCATCCAGGTCTTAATTTACACTGTTTCTTAAGATAGATATACTTAATGGAAAATGGTTGACTTGACTAAATTAGAAGATGTATTTGCTGCCACGAGTCAATTTCTCAAGTTATTGACTTTTTTCATAAAGGAAAGAATGACTGCAAGTATTGGTTTCTTGTTCCCTTAAGATGAAAGTTCTTTGAAAAAATCCACCTTCAGGAAGAAGCAAACATGTTGTGTGCCTTGGAAATATGACTTATTAACTTGTAATGGAATTACTCACAAGACAGCATTAATGGCATTTTTGGGCTGATGCATCTCTTATCTTGCTCTGGAATGCTAGCATATTTTTGTGAGTTAGCAGAGACTGTGGCATTAAAACTCCTCTCACTAGGATTCTCAAGGATACTTGTGCCAGTGTGACAAATGGATTATTTTATACACTACCAAACGTAAAATAGATAGCTAGTGGGAAGCAGCTGCATAGCACAGGGAGATCAGCTCGGTGGTTTGTGACCACCTAGAGGGGTGGGACAGGGAGGGTGGGAGGGAGGGAGACGCAAGAGGGAAGTGATATGGGAACATATGTATATGTATAACTGATTCACTTTGTTATAAAGCAGAAACTAACACACCATTGTAAAGCAATTATACTCCAATAAAGACGTTTAAAATAAAAAATAAATAATCTGAGCACTGTATGGTGAGCTGTCAGACTGATGCAATCATGGAGACTCATGAATCATGTGCTATTTTAATTATCACATTAAGCACAATATTGTAATTTGAGATTAATTCTAACATTTGCATTTTGCCTTGCCTCCTATGCCAGAGAATCAAATGTCACAATCTGTATTGTTTTCCTAAGTTTTCAGTGAATCAGGAAACTTCTATAGGAAAAGACACTGTAACGTATAACATTGTAACACAGCGTTCCTCAGATCTTTGGTATTATATTGACCTTGTCACTTTTGCATTCTAGTAATGCTTCTAAGTATGAGTTTATTGCTGAAATCTTCTGTTTCCAGTGGCAAATGTCAGATGTCTATAATTTTAATGCCAGATGCTGTGACTTTTGAATAATTTCTTTTGATAATGAACTTTCGTTTTCTTTTTTCTTCTTTTTGCGGTTCGCGGGCCTCTCACTGCTGTGGCCTCTCCCGCTGGGGAGCACAGGCTCCGGATGCGCAGGCTCAGCAGCCATGGCTCACGGGCCCAGCCGCTCCGCGGCCTGTGGGATCTTCCCGGACCGGGGCACGAACCCGCGTCCCCTTCATCAGCAGGCGGACTCTCAACCACTGCACCACCAGGGAAGCCCGATAATGAACTTTAATTACAACAGGCTGCAATATGACCAAGATGATTGGGTGATTCCTGTTCCTTATGGACTCCTTGGGTTGTTTATTCTTGTCATTTTCATTTCGGTGCTTGCATGCCTTGAAATTTATAGGAGAGATTATTGAAAGATAAGCAAGTGAAATAAAATGAACAGTTTTGAGCCCACTCTTTGTCCATGTACTCATTAATGCCACTCTGACATAGGTGATGGCTGTCGTCAGTTTAGAGAGGATGATGGAGAGTAAAACAGAGGAGACCTGATGTTATAAGAACCAGTATATAAGTAATTCCAAACATTTTTAGTTTAAAAACCTGCATTAGCTAGCTTTCTTTTAATAAATCCGGCTTTCTTTCTCTTGCTGACTATTTCCGTGTGCATTAAGCTCGGAGGACACCCACACAGTGTGCTCATTGTAAGTATCCGTGGTGTGAACCAATGTATAAGTCTGGAGAGCATGCTGTAAAAAGCAGCCAGGAGTCATGGTCAAATCTACTAGATTACGGATACTTATATCCAGGCTATGTTAGAAACTTTAAAAATACTTAGCAACTGTCTAGCCCAAGCCCTTAGAAGTACTTACACAGATGAGCACAATCCTTTCTAGGTCTCTCAGGAAATAGACCAGCTGATAAAAGTAATTTGCTCTGACCCCCTAACAGGGCTTGTTGCTGTTATCTTACAGGGCAAATGTTTAAAGTGTGATACTTTATCCAGTTGCTTGATCCACATCAGTGTAAAAATACAAAGTTGGTTTGTTTTTGGTTAAACAGAACTGGAATATTAGAATATAGCTAAGTTTTAAGCTGTTATTTTGATGGTCCTATTTTAAATACCAAAATGGGAACACAGTTCCTTCTATATTCAGTAGACTGTAAGGGATTTGATTGGGAGGCTGGACTGGAATTGTTTTTCTATTCTGGTCAGTGTGCCCTGGGCTGCAGGCTAAAGAAAGCACTCAGTGCCTCCCCACCTCATTATTCTCATCTCCCTAGCAACTGCAATGGCATCAGTGCCTGAAACAGCCCTTGAAAAAGGATAAAGATCATTGTGTCGAAAGTTATTCCTAATTTTGCAGAGATAAAGATGTGTGTGCATCCATCTGCACATTTTAAGCGTAAAATCACAAGAGTGAAAAAAATTATTGGAGTGAGGCGAAAAGCTGAGTATCAACATACAGCTGTAATTCTCACTGAACACATATTCTTATTGCCATCTATATCTGTACCCAGAGGTCAAGGGAAGATAAGACTTTCACCAAGGACCCCCGTTGAGTGCTCTGGAGCTTTGCGTCAGCAACTTCTTTGGTAAGCCATCCCATTCATTCAGTGATTCATTTAAGAATATTAACTGAGCATCTATGTGTGTCAGACACTGCAGATGCTGGGAGACGCAACAGAAACACAAAACGCAACACAAAACACAAAACAAAAATGTCTTGATATGACTTATGAAAAGGGCCTGGAAAAAGGCCTGCCACATTATGAGTAATCAATGACCAGCATCCTCTTCTTATCTTCTCCTTACCTGAATTTTACTTTTCTAAAGGAAACCTATTTCTTTTAGTTGGTTTGAATGAATAACTAAATCTCTTAGCAGTTTGTTGAGATCTATTGGTGAGTTAATAGAAATGTATTTGAAAGCCCTGATCACTGCCCTTACTCAATGGGAAGTACCAAGATAATTGATGCACTCAAAAGTCTTGTTTATTTTTATATAATGTGCGTTTGTTATTTATCTCTTTTTGCAGTTGGTTACGCCAGTTTCTATTAGAATCTTTCTCAGTGTGGCCTTATTAGCAGGTCAGTGAATTTAGTAAGTTTTCCTTTAACCACGTTTAAATTCATTAGGATGGAGTGGAGAGTATGCACTTCCAGGGTCCACTCATAGTGTTTGGGATGTTCTCAAAATGTTCCTATAAATGACTCATCCAATAGATTGCATATAGAGATTGGACAGGAAGAAGAGCATTTTTCTATGGTCACATTTATAGTGAAGATGAAAAGATAATACCTAAACCCCAAGAAACACAGTAGAATCTTTCAATAAAAATCTGTTTTAGCAAAAAACACTCAATAGGTGACCAAATACTAATTTGCCTGCCAAGGGCTTTGATTTCATTTTTACAGCCTTTCTCCCTTACAAACCATCTCATTACCTTCTTACCTTGTTGTTAGTATGCTATGAAAGGAAACACTGGATAATCAGTCATATGACACTATTTTGCCAGTTAACCTCTTCTTTTCCAAAGTAGGCTTCTAGAGGTAGGTGTGTGTGTGTGTGTGTATGTGTGTGTGTGTGTGTATGAGAGAGAGAGAGAGAGAGAGAGAGAGAGAGAGAGAGATAGAGAGAGAGAGAGAGAGAGAGAGAGAATGAGTAGGAGGTCTTCTTGTAGTTACTTAGAAAATATACTAATATATCTTTTCTTTATTCTGATCTGAATTCCATGCTCCAAGACCATAACTATTCCAACTTCATTTCTACTGGTTAGTTACAGGTTAGTTAGACCTTGGAGGAAGTTACTTCACCTCTTTACATCTTTTTCCTTCTACAAAGAAGAGAGTGGGGAGAGTGAAGTTTTTGAGAAGGCCTTTGAAGTCCATCCAGTTATAAGATTACTCTGTTCTTTTAATAAATGTCTCTGAGGACAGTGCCCACTCTGGGTTCTTTGAACACACCCTCTAATATCCTGACACACTCATTAGCAAGAATGGCTGTTATCTGAGCTTGTGAGAGCATGGCAATCACTTTGGTGGAACTCGGTCTAGAAAAACTGAGATCGAAAATGATGTAGGATTGAGCATCAGCTTCATATTAATGCCTGTTTCTCTAGTTATGTGTTTTTGTTTTTGTTTTTTTAATAAGAGAAAGCTAGCCACTGGGGTAGAAATGCTGGGAAAAAATATATTTGTAAATTACTTCATTAAAACTTGGAAAAGGATATGAGCCAGCGAAAATAGTTTAAAATTCCTAAAAAGAATCTACCAGAGAAAACACAGAATACCTTTAGAGAAATTAGGCAGTTGTACCACTCATAAACAGAAGATCTGAAAAATTTAAACCTTTAAATAATATAGTAGATCAGGTTTATTGTAAAGTTTTGTTGTTAGATATTGGGACAACTTTTTTTTGACAGACCAAGAGGGTTACAACATATTACAATTAGTCACTGTGTTTTAATTCATGACATAGCTAAATACAGGTAATAATAAAAGATACTGATAACAATGTGCAGCTAAATAAATCTTTGACACTACATTCCCAGGACCTTCTCAAACCGCACACATGGCAGATACATGATTTCTTACTTTATTCTCAAGCCAGCACCGTAACTATCTTTGATGTCCCCTACCATCTTTCAAAAGTAAATAACTATATATTTTAAACTAACTCCTTATTTAGCAGTATGTATACAACCCGAACTTTGTTAATATAGGAAAACTGAATGGTCAGTTCTTTTCTCCATGTGCACTTCTCCCAATCCCCTCTCAACCCCTTGCTGAGTCATTTGCTTTTCTATCCAGCTTGTAGCACCTAGAACTCAAATTCCTGCCTCAGCCGGATTACAAACTTTTAATCATCAGGCACCTCCTGGGCTACTTGGAAATAGCAAAAACAACAACTCCAATCCATTGAGAACTTTTGTTGGATGTACTTAAAGACAGATCTAGGATCTGATGCTTCTCATCACTTCCAGGGTTACACCCTGGCCTTAACCATGACTGTGGCTCTCCTGGGTGGGTGAAACACCTAACTCATATCTCTGCTTCCACACTTGCCTCTATGGTCTTTTCTCTGCACAGCAATCAGAGGGACCTTGTTAAAATGTAAATTCACCAAATGGTTGACAAATGGAAATTTCTCCTATAGATATAGTCAAATAAGGATAAGTGACAGAATGTAAACTGTTATCATTTTGAAAGGATTATCAGTAGGCTGTTACCACCACAAAATAAAATTTAACCTGCATTACTATTCCTCCTGATAAAAGTATTTTTCCTTCACCTATGAAGGAGTTTTGTACAAAAAATAGAACCTGAGTCTGAACAAGCCACTTGATCTTACTGCCAATTTATAGGAGACAGAGGAACATGTTACATGAAGCCATAGGCCTGCAATCAACAAAATCCATACTGTGGCAAATTCTGCAGAATAAACAACCCAGTTTTTTCAATAACAGCAAAAATAAATGCAAGAAAAAAAGAGATGTTGGAGGGCTTCCCTGGTGGCACAGTGGTTGAGAGTCTGCCTGCCGATGCAGGGGACACGGGTTCGTGCCCCGGTCCGGGAAGATCCCACATGCCGTGGAGTGGCTGGGCCCGTGAGCCATGACCGCTGAGCCTGCACGTCCGGAGCCTGTGCTCCGGAACGGGAGAGGCCACAACAGTGAGAGGCCCACATATCGCAAAAAAAAAAAAAGGGATGTTGGAGACCCTATAGATTAAAAGAGACTTAAGAGATAGCAACAATTACAAAGTGTGGATCTTATTTTGATTCTTATTCAAACACACAAACTAAAAAATTGTAAGTTTACCAAGGAACTATGACCACTCACTGGACATCTGATGATATTAATAAAGCATTGTTAATTTTTCAAGTTTGAATCAGAGGTGTGATGGTAAGTATTTAACAGTTGGATCTCCAGAAATAAAAGCCCTGATTTTCATGTTTGTTGATTTCCGTGAAGTATATACTCCCCCTATGGTCGATTTCAAGGTCAGAGATCCCTGAATGAGAAGAGATGCACACACGGGTGCTTTTAGGCTAAGCCAATATATGAACTGCTCCAGCCCACACTGGGGGTGATAATTATATTGCAGTGGTGTTAAAAAAAAAAAGAAAAGTGCCTATATTTTGGAGGTGCCTACTAAAATATATATAGTTGAAATGACATGTTGTCTGAGGTTTTCCTCAAAATGATCTGGGGTAGGGGTGTGTAGGGAGTATAAATGAAAAAGTATTTTAGTCATAAATATACTGGGGTTTCTTATACATTTTCCTCTACTTTACATATGATTTACATTTTCTAAAATAGAAAGATTTTAAAAAGTAAGTCACATCTTCTACTGAAAATCCTCCAGGGACTACCTTTCTGAGTAGATGCCAAGGTCCTGAATATAACTTGAGAGGCCTACACTTGGCCTTCTCCTTTCACTCTGCTCCACTGGTGTTGATCTCCCTGCTGGCCTTTCAGTATGCTAAGCCTGCTTTCTCCTTTGGGCCTTTGTACTGGCTGCTGTCTCTGCCCAGAATACTTTCCCCCAGATGACCACAGAACTCACACCTTCACTTTCTTTCAAGCCTTTGCTTAGATGCCATCTTCTTAACAAGGGCCCCATTGAATGCTCCATTCTGCCCACAGCCCCAGCCTAGTACTCGTGATGCCTAGTACTTACCATCTTCTAACACATAATATTATTTACATATTTAAATCAATATAAACTACATATTTAAGTAGTTAGAATAGTGCCTGGAATGTAGTGGTTACTCTAAATAATTTTTTATTGAACAAAATGAGTGGAGGCAGGTGACATCTGTGAATGTCACAGAATTTTTCTCCTCTTGTTTGATACTACTGATTATATTACCTGCACTGACTACAACATTTAAATTATATTTTTGGAAGATGGTACTGCTGGAAACACTTTTTAATATTGATAAAAATAGTACAGATTATCTTAGATTCTCTTCAAAAGCTCAATACAAATTTGTTTCTACACCAGAAGTGCAGAGGTAGAAACCTTTTAAGAGACTATAATGAGTATCTTAAAAACAGAATCAGTAAGCTTCCAGAGGAAAAAGAATGACAATTTGATTAGTTTACTTCCAAAATGTCTTGGCCATTGTTTTAGGGAGTTTACAATTTTTTGTTAGGAGCTGAAACAATTTTTAGTTAGAATCTTTTAGATTCTAGAATATTTGCTTGAACCAGAATTCCCCCACCTCCACTATTCCCCCATTATCTTTCAGCATATACTTAGATATATGCTTTTTTCAGTACTTGTTCATCTAGGTAGATTAACTTTGACACTCCTTAACCATCATCCCCAAATATTCAGGGGAACATCTTGTAAGAACTTCAAGGAAGAACAAATCTCCTCACTTTTTGGACTTTCAAGCAAACACTGTTAATTCTAGGTGAACTTCCTAATGCCATGGTCCAAACAGAGAGCTCAAAAACTTGTCTGATGTTTTTTTTGTACATGTAGTTAGGGTACATGGACCTAAATGCTATATTGAATTGTGTAGTCCTTTTAGTACTCTTCATTTCTGCACTGATTTCTTTGCTCTAGCAAACAAAATTAGCTATTTCAGTGACCCAGGAATAGGAGCGCTCCAGTATAGAATCTGAGAACCATGGTTGGTTTTTTGCTTAAATCACAGCCAACTAATGACTAAAGGGCTTGGTTTTCATTCTGTTGCACAGCATTCAGTGGGACACTCAGGTCTTGAGTAAAAGGAGAAAGGCTTATTAGAAAATAAGCATATGAAAAGATGGGGAAATGCAAATTAAAACAACAATGAGATACTACAGGCCTGTCAGAATGATTGAAATCCAGAACACTGACAACACCAAATGGTGGTGGGGATGTGGAGTAACAGGAACTCTCATTCATTGCTGGTGGGAATGCAAAATGGTGTAGTCACTTTGGAAGACGGTTTGGCAGTTTCTCAAGAAATTATACGTACTCTTTCCTACAATCCAGCAATCACTCTTTGTTATTAATCCAAATACATTGGAACTGTGTCCACACAAAAACCTTCGCATGGATATTTATAGCAACATTATTTAAAATTGTCAAAAGTTGGAGGCAACCACGGTATCCTCCGGTAGGCGAATAGATAAATAAACTGTGGTATAACCAGACAGTGCAGTATTATTCAGCACTGAAAAGAAATGAGATGTCAAACATAAAAAGACATGGAAGAACCTTAAATGCATGTTATAAAGTGAAGGAAGCCAATCTGCAAAGGCTATGTACCGTATGATTCCAACTATATGACATTCTGGGAAAAGCAAAACTATGGAAACAGTAAAAAGACAAGTGGTTGGCGGGGATTAGCAGCGAGGAAGGGATAAATAAGTGGAGCACAGTGGATACTTAGGGCAGTGAAATTACTCTATATGATCCTATAATGGTATTTACGTGTCACTATACATTTGTCAGGACTCATAGAATATACAATACCAAAAGTGTACCCCTAATGTAGACTTTGGGTGATTATGATGTGTCCGTGTAGTTTATTGGATTGTGACAAATGTACCACTCTGATGGGGGATTGATAATAGGGGAGGCTCTGTGTGTGTTGCGGGGGCAGCAGGATATGAGAACTCTGTATCTTCAGCTCCGTTTTGCTGTAAAAAATAAAGTCTGTTTAAAAAAAAGATAGGCCTAATAAAACTGAGAGGAGAGTACCTAAGTGATGCCTTAATGTGACTAGTTAAGGAATAAAATGAAAGGCTGCTCCATAATGAACTAGATTGTTATTTATTGATTTGCAAATATGAGCATAAATAGATTTTAGGAATGAAAATCAAAGCTGTGTTTCGAAATTAGAGTGGATTAGATCTCATAGTCTTTTCTGTTTTCCTGCAAAAGATGCAGTATGTGTAGTGATGCTGGTTTCAGATCATTTCCTAAATATTCCAGTTGCCATAGCAGCCAAAGCTGATGATGGAATTTATATACAAAGTCCTCAGAAAAGAGATTTGCCAAAAAAGTCTTTGGAGTTGCTCAAGATAGTTGGCTTTTTCATATCTCATCTTCAGAACATTTCTTTGCTTATAAGTTTTCAGCATTTATTCTAGTAAGTTAAGATAGTAGTATTTTTTTTTGTTGATATGTACCTATCATCTAAGTGACATACATGAAATGGTCAGTGTAGTAACTAGACAGAATAATTGAAACACTGACTTTCCTGGAAAATATGGAGACTATTAACAAGCCTAGGAGTGTCAGAGGTTAGAAAGGGAAGCTCCAAGAGTCTTCAGAACTGTATTAGCTCATGTTAGTTAGCCCTTCTTTCTCTTTAAACATATTATCATTTCTTGGGGACTAATCCTAGATTTAAGGTTGTATACGCTAGGGACTTCCCTGGTGGGGCAGTGGTTAAGAATCCACCTGCCAATGCAGGGGACACGGGTTCAAGCCCTGGTCTGGGAAGATCCCACATGCCACGGAGCAGCTAAGCCTGTGTGCCACAGCTACTGAGCCTGCGCTCTAGAGCCCGCGAGCTACACTATTGAGCCCCTGTGCTACAACTACTGAAGCCTGTGCGCCTAGAGCCTGGGCTCTGCAACAAGAGAAGCCACTGCAATGAGAAGCCTGCACACCGCAACGAAGAGTAGCCCCCACTCGCCACAGCTAGAGAAAGCCCACACACAGCAACGAAGACCCAACACAGCCAAAAAAAAAGGTTGTACACACTAGAATTAAAATTAAAGGGTGAGAAGTACTTGTCATGTCTGCAGAGATCACTGAACCAGCTCTGGACTCCCCTGGAGATGCAATTTTGTAGCCTCTTGTTCTTTATCTGCTGAATTATGTGATGGTAAACATGCCCCAGCCTTGGGCACAGCTCAGTTGACCTTATTACATTTGTTTTTCTTTTCTAGAAGGTTATCCTAAGGTCACCAGAATGTGGTGAACGGAATCAAAACAATGGACACTAAATTCTTTCTCCATGGCTATGTGATCTCCTCAGAAGATTAGATGATGGGAGTCCTGGAGACTTTGAGAGAACTGACCTTTACCAGTATTGCTACCACCAATTAACATGGTTTCCCTGTTGACTGGTGCAACCAAGTATTTGCTTAGTATTTAACATACATAGAAGAGAACAAGCCTTATTTGGGGAAAACTATTTGTGAGATACTTCTTCTGGTCTACCAGAATTTTCTCTAAAGTTGGGTCTTGGTTTCCACTTAGCCTAAGCATAATAATACACAACGGTGTAGATGACTGTGCTGAGTGCTATGAAGAAACAATAGAAGGTGCCATTAGGGAATATGGAAAAACCTGATTTAGTCGGAGGGGTGAGATGAGCCAAGATCTTCCTGAAGCGGTAACATTTAAGCTGGGACCAAAAGAACGAGTAGGTGTCAGTAAGGCAAACAACTCTACTTGGATTAACTGACCTTATTTCAACTTTTCAAAAATAAAGCAAGCTCCCTGATCAGGGTATTCACACAGGCTACTTAACATTGGCTTGAAATGCTGGTCCTCTCCTGGTTTGTGATTATTTTTGTAATTATCCATTTAATATTAGCCTTCCCTAGTAATCTGCAATCAGGAATCATATTTCTTTCTTTATCATCAGGATTTGAGTAATATTGAATTACTTTGTGATTCCTCTTCTTTGTCCTATTAGTCACTGTCCATCCAACATCTCCTTTGAAGGGAGTGAGTTAATGTACTGGTAGCAGATCCAGTGGCAAATGAATGAGATTTGGCTTGAATATTCTTCTGTGGTGCCCAAGTTCCCTTTAATAAAATAATTTTGGTGGTTTTCTGGTTGACTATCTTTAATATATTGCTTTACCATTTATAGTAATAGCACACTTGTGTTTCAGTGTTTGATTTAGGTCTTGTAGTACTTAAACTTTGCAACATATTACAGTTGTTCCTTCACCATTTCATCGGACACCTTCAGACGGAAGTAGATGCTACTTCGAGTCACTTTGATTTTACTTTCTTTGATACTGTTCATTAGAAAAGGATTCTTGAGGACTTCCCTGGTGGTCCAGTGGTAAAGAATCCGCCCTCCAATGCAGGGGATGTGGGTTAGATCCCTGGTCAGGGAACTAAGATCCCACGTGCCGCAGGGCAACAAAGCCTGCACGCCACAACTACTGAGCTTGCGTGCTTCAACTAGAGATCCTGCGTGCCACAGACAACAGAGCCTGCGCACCTCAACTGGAGAGGCTGCATGCCACAAACTACAGAGAGTGCCCTGGAGCCTGCGTGCAACAACTATAGAGCCCATGTGCCCTGGATCCTGCGCCACAACTGGAGAGAAGCCCACGTGCCACAACGAAAAGATCCCGCATGCTGCAACGAAGATCCTGCGTGCTGCAACTAAGACCAGATGCAGCCAAAAAAAAAAAAAATATATATATATATATATATATATAATTATATAAAAAAAGAAAAGGATTCTCATTACTTCGTACACTTATATCTCAGGATTAGGACACTGAAAATCTGCAACTCCTTAAATCAACCCATTATTGAAGTCCAGGTTAATGGGGGATTTAAGGATTTATGAGGTCAAAAGCTGTGTGTGGCTTAGTACTGTAATTATTTACATGTCAAGAATTCAGCCATGCCTTTTATAGACTTCATAGCAGCTCAAGCTTTGCCATGTAGTTCTTCCTAGTATTGGCCAATTATACTGTTGAATTTTCACCTGGTGGTGATGCCCCTGGTGACAGGATCATTCTTACTTGCTAATGAATTCCTAAATTTCTGAAATGAGGTTTTTAGGATCACAGAGTTTGTTACTGACTTTTCTCCTAGTAGAGCTGAATAATCAAAGCCACATTCAAACCAGATATGAAGAAAGCTGACTGTCTATTCCTATACCTCATTACAAAAATTCACATATTCGTAGGGCATTCTTGTTGTATTCTTTCTGAATTTAATCCACTCATCTTAATCTGGTTCTGAAATGGTGCTGCTATCCTTCTAAGGATTGATTCTCATAATTTATCTGTCCTTTCCATCCTTCTCTTTACAAATTCATTCCATAAATATTCATTGAACACATTCTATGGGCCAGACAGTTTTCTAGGTTCTGGGGCTAGTGCAGTCCATTAAAGACACAAAAATCGCTTTCTTAATGGAGTTCACATTCTAAAGGCATGAGACAATGAGTAAGAGAAATAAGTAAAATATAGCATTTTAGTTGGTGATGAGTGCCGTAGAAGAAATAAGGGAGAGAGATGGAGTGTTGGTGGGCAAATTGAACATTTAAATCAGGTGGCCAAGGGAAAACCTAGCTGAGAAGCTAACCTTTGAGAACAGATGTAAAGGAAATGAGATGGCACTATTGGGGGAAGAATGTCCAAACAGGAAGAGCAGCAAGAGGGAAGATCCTAGAAGAGAAAAGATGCCTGGAATGGTCAGGGAATGATGAGTAGACCAGAGGGGTAGGACCAGTAGGGAGAGGAAAGAAGATAAGGTCAAATATGTGACAGGGATCAGGCCATGTGGGGCTGTGTGGGCTACCTCAAGGACACTGTGGCTTAGTTACTGCGAGGGAGATGGAAAGCCCCTGGAGTTTTGAGGACAGGAATGAAACGATCTGATTTACACATAAGCAGATTTACTCTGGCTGTTGTGTAATAGGCTGAAAGGGATACAGTTGGAAGCGGGGAGACCAGTTAGGAGGTTGTTACAATAATCCATGCAGGAGGTAAAGGTGCTTTGGATCGTAGTGGTGGCTGTGGAGGTGGTGAGAAGGAGAAGGATTCTGGCTATATTTGTAAGGTAGATCTAAGGGAATTTGTTGATAGATGGGCATGTGAAGGAAAGCAACAAGTCAAGGATGACTCAGAGTTTTTTGGCCCAAGCAACTGGAGGTGTGTAGTTGCTATTAAGAGAGATGCGGGGGCGGGGCTTCCCTGGTGGCGCAGTGGTTGAGAGTCTGCCTGTCGATGCAAGGGACACGGGTTCGTGCCCCAGTCCGGGAAGATCCCACATGCCGTGGAGCGGCTGGGCCCGTGAGCCATGGCTGCTGGGCCTGCGCGTCTGGAGCCCGTGCTCCGCAACGGGAGAGGCCACAACAGTGAGAGGCCCACGTACCGCAAAAAAAAAAGAAAAAAAAAAAGGGAGAGATGGGGAAGACTGGAGGAGTGCAGGTTTGGTAGAAGATGGGAAGTTTGACAGAAGGCCTCCTCGTTCCTCCCTTTCTCAAGACCCATGGCTATTCTCAGGCCTTCCTCAGTCCTGACACATACACACTCACTCATTCCCCACTGAAAGTGGTTGACAGGTTCCTGGGAGCTAGAGTCTCATTTAGTGCTGAACAAAGGGGCTGAGGGAGGGGAGAGGATATGTGTAGAGAGAGTTGCCTTTTTAACATCTGAATTTTGGATGGAGTCCTGGAGGGCCAGGGACTTGAAGAAAAATACAAATTGTGCTAGAATTCATGTTTCATTTTAAAGTAACATAATCTACAAGGAGTGAAATAAAGAACTTTGGTTGTAGCTCTTCTGATACGCTGGTCTGTATTTTCCTCTTTCATGTCAGAGTTGAGACCTCAAGCTAGAAGCCATTCCTCTGGGATTCACATTTTTTAGTTCCCTCACGCCATCCTTCACCTCCTGGGCCCCTCCTGCCTGGTTTTAGGTCTTGCTCCCAGCCTGTTGGGTAGGGTCCATATTTGCTTCTTCACAGCTGAATTTGTTGAATGAATGGCGTTTAGCTCTATGATGTGACTTGTGCCTTAAAAAACTCTCTGGTTATAACAGATCATCCTATTATTTGTAATTGATTTTCCTTTACATAAGTGTTTCACATTGAGATTGGGCTTCATTGGGAAGGGGTTCATTGAGATATGGGTACATAAGCTATTTGAATGATAGCAAAGAAATAATGTGCTACAAAATTTTAAAGCTGAAAATGGAATAAACCTTTGAGATTCAGAATTCTTAGAGGTATTAGCATGTCAGTTTTTTTGTAAACTCTGTTTTATCTGGTAGTGTTTACATGTTTATACTATAAGGCCAATTGTGTTATTACTTTGAAAGAGGCTCACCTAAAAAGTGTTGATTTAAGGAAAACTTAAGTAATAGTACAAGAGGGTCATAGTTATAGCAAAAATTGTAAAGGTTGGGATGCACATATAAGCTTGGGAAACACAGGTCTAATCTAAACAACCAGTTGACACTTGGAAGTATTCCTCCATAGCTCTGCTCAGTGGTCATTCAGCCTATGATTGTGTATGTTGAAGACTGGAGATTTTGCATGCCATAAGGTCATATTCAGACAGTTGGGATTTATGGGAATTCTCCACTGCATTGATGGTACTTTTCTTCTGAATCTGTCTAATAATTGTAAGAAATATAGTACATGGATCTTCAACTCTCAGTTACCCTGGGCTGCTTCTCAAGCATGTTTTGTTTGTTATTTTAGTACTATTATTAACAATAATTAGATAGGTAACATAGATTCAAATAATTTTAAATATTATCTACCTTGGCTCATAGAAATGAATAAAAGAAGAATCAATTTATGTGAAAAAGAGAATAGACTGAACAGCTGATTCTTGTCCTTTTCCCAAGCTGGCCCTTGGGGGCAAGGAGAGACATAAGCAAGACCCAGCTTTTGGTTTGCTTTTGTAGGGATGTATTAGGTGTAAAAAATTGCCTCTTCAATATTAAGGAAAAGTGTCAGTTTGATTAAGGAACTGCTAAAACTGTGTCTTAAAAAACAACTAATTAAAGCCAATTTGAATTGATAAATATATATATATTTTAGTCCACAAAGCTAGGAGTTAATTTGTCTCTCCTGTCTGCTACCAAACTGCATGGCAGATTTTATCATTACAGTTATTAAAGAAAATATCCTAAGTCAGGCAGTGTTCACAGACACCTGCAACCAGGCTAAGTCCCATGCAACAGTGTCTGAAAGAACAACTTCATTTCTATGCATTTCAAAAGCTGGTATGTAGTTAGTGATGGGCAGAGTTAAAAAACAACAGTTATTCTGTTGGTTGCTGTGGTGATGGCCTCAAGCTGGTAGCACTTCAGAGATGAATGTCTCCAGCTCATTTGCATGAGGCAGAAATGACGTGATGCTTAGGGTATGGCACTCCAGGTGTGTTTTTAACATGACAGTTACTGCGGAGAAATGTCTATTCTGAGACAAGTTGATTTTATTTTTAATTTTTCACTTGAAAACATTTTTATGTCACTTGACCCCCTAATCATCATTTCCAGCAGCCATTTCTCAGAGTTCAGTCTGATGGAACTTTGTACAGCGCTTACCATTGAGGGTGACTCAGCATTCTCAGCTCCTTTCCCGTGGTACTGAAATAAGGGATCACCTTTCTGTTTGTTTTTCCTGGCTCTGTCAGTGCCTCCTTCTCCTCTTAGCTTCCGAAGTGTGATCCTCCAACGTTGTTGCCTATCTCCTCTGTCTGACTCTTTCTGTGTCCCTTCTCCCTTCTCCTCTCTCTCCTTCTGCTCTTCATCTCCCTGTCTCCTCCTCTATTATCCGACCACCTCTCATGTCTATACAGATGATTCCTGAACCCTCATTACAAGCCCAGGATTCTCTCTCCAGTTGCAAATTTACATTTCTAACTCCCAGTTAGAATCTTCTCAAGATACTCTGTGGACACTTTAAGCTCAACTTGTTCAAAATAAACTCATACTCCTACCTCAATTTTTGTGAATAATATGGATCTCTAAGTAACCACCCAGAATTGAGTCTTTGAGGCTATCTTCAGTCCTCCCCTCTCCCAGGCCATTTGTATCCAAGCATTGGTTGAGTAGTTTTATCACCCGACACTTGGATCTACCTCATCCTCACCTTTGTCACTGAGGCCACAGCTGTCACTGCCTGACACTTGGACTCCTAGCAGTCTTTCACCTCTGATTGATTCAGGATGTTACTTGCTGGAGTTCCACAAACACAGCTCCAACTTAGCCTTTCCTGATATTCAAAATATGCCCTGTGGACGGAAGAAAATCTCTATTCATAAATGTGGTGGTCTGACCCTATTCCCTGTTTTCTGCCTCAACACAGCTGTTTGCACCCACACACCACTGCTCTGGCTGCGTAGGAAATGTGTTATGTTTTCTTACTGACTTGTCCTTGCTGACATTTCCCCTTTGCTTTGAAGACTCTTTCCCTCAACCTTTGTTACCTTTACATTTGTAAATGTAACTATTTTTCTTACTATATAACAAATTTTAAATCATGAAAGTAACCTCATAGAAATTTTGGAAGACAGTAGGAAAATATTAGAAAGGAATTAAAATTCTTGCATAGTCACATCACTCAGATGTAAGAACTATTATATTATTTAACTTTATTTTCATTGATATACATTTACCACACATTTAGTTTAGTGATATTGATAAACACTGTATGTACAGGTTTTACATCAGCTCTTTTTACTTCGAATTACATTCTAAGCATTTTCTGGTGCATTAAATGTTATTTGAGAACGTGTAATGTCTGCAAAATATTTTATCATATGGATGTACTGTAACTTATTCAAAATCTACTGGTTTGTGTAGTAAATAATTTTAAAGAGGCATAGTTTTCTGTTGAATTTTTAAGATGATTATCCCTATACTGTTTCTTTAGGACACATGGTTTATTTCCTTCTGCCCTCCCTTTCTTCTCTCTGTTGCCCTTTATTTTCCCTGGGGTGAGGAGTGTTCAGGGTAGATTAAGCATTTGGCTGTAAGCAGAGGCAATGGCTTGTACATAATCCACCCACTCTTGGCTTGATTGCTGATAGCATCTTCTCAGACCCATAACCTGGACTGGTTGTGATATGAGCAGTTTCTAAGTCCTGTACTGTTCCGTTGGATTAATGGGATCCTCTTCTATCCTCACTATTTGTCTCTCTGATGGACTAATAAATGGACAAAGTACATGAAAATCCACAGCCCTGTTGTCCCTTTGCTACTAGGGCTCTTCAAACTTCACTATACAAGTAGCATTTTACCAGGATGGTGAAGTGGCACTTCACCATCCTGTAGCATTTTACTTTTTGGGGTCATACCCGTTTCCAGGGAGTACTTTATTTCTTTCTTTATTTTTTTTTTCTTTTTTTTGCGGTACGCGGGCCTCTCACTGTTGTGGCCTCTCCCGTTGTGGAGCACAGGCTCCGGACGCGCAGGCTCAGCGGCCATGGGTCACGGGTGCAGCCGCTCCGCGGCATGTGGGATCTTCCCGGACCAGGGCACGAACCCACGTCCCCTGCATCAGCAGGCGGAATCTCAACCACTGCGCCACCAGGGAAGCCCTATTTCTTAAATGATCCCTTTTACACCCTCTCTTCTTGTTTTAAGGAATTGGTTTGTATAGAAAGCTGTGGAAAAAATAGTATGGATTAAAGTAGAGGCCAAGACATAATTTATCTCACTGATTGCACTGTAGAAGGAGTGCTCCTTGTGCTTTGGTTGGGACACTGAGTATTCTCTGGGCTGGAATTAGAAGAATAAGGAATGTCTGATCTCCCCTTAGCCTGGTAGCACTGTCCCATTTTAGGTGGTAAACCATGTTCTGGCTAGTAGCAATCCTCAGGTCAGCTCTACAAGTTAGTGACCAGTGGAAATTCCTCAGGGTTCTTTATCAGACAGCCATCTGCTTAAGCTTCTTTTTCTGTGTTAACATGTTATTTCAGTTGCTAGATTTACGAACTATAAGCCACACATCAAAAGCACCCACAATTCTATGAGGCCCATCTAAAATGGCCTTTACATGAACTGATCCTGATGTCCAGGGAACCTTGGCTCACTGTCTTCCTCCCTTGTGTTCTCATAATACTTGGATTATTCTGCTCTCAAAGTGTATATCTCATTTGACATAATCTGTGTACATTTTATCCCCTTTACCAGTCTAAGTTCGTTAAGGACAGAGAGGCGCTTTATTTACCTTGCCATGTTCTCAATAGAAATCTGGGAAGGAGGTGGGGTGAGTGGAAACCAAACATGAGTGCTTGTGGCTCACTAAGTCAGACGCATGATACTTTACCTGTGCCATTTTATACTTCCATTATACTGATTAATTGCATGCAGATATCCTTTAAGTGCCAATGTCACATTAGAAAGTAGTGTTCACATATACATGTGTTTGTAAGTAAGTTTATAATCCATCTAGTCAATCCATGAAATGTCTACACTCATTCTCCATTGACAGTTGAGAAAACCGAGCTTTGGAGAATTTATATAATTTATCCAGACTCACACAACTATAAAGTGACAAAGCTGGTATCCAAATCCAGATCAAATCAATTGTATAGCCTCTTTGTCACCCTTCCACACCCCCTACTTTTTATAAACGTGTGCTGAGGTGTTTAGTTAAAGTGCAATTGAGTACAGAGTTCATTGTTTTTTTTTTTTTATCAATCAATCAACCTAACTTGAAATGAGCATAGGCCAAAATTTCCTTTCTACTTTGCATAAATAAAAAAATGAAACAAAGGGTTTTTATTTTGCACCCTGAGATAGTGGATGATTAGAGATATTTGGAGTTCACGTAACCATGCTAATTTTCTAAGTCAGTGCTACCTTTTAGTAAGCTTTTGTTAGAGAAGTTATTCATGTATCTTAAAAATTTTATCTGTTGGCTAGTGGATTGTGTCTGAGGGAGATTTGCACACGTTCTTTGGAATGCCACTTTATTTTCAAATCATGTAAATCGCACATTTGGCATCAGCTAGTGCTATTTTCCTTTTGATCATCTTGCCTATAGCAGCTCTGGGTGAGACATTATTACATATGCACTCCCTAAAATACATACTTCTCATTTACAAACACTTGTACATGTGAACCCTACTTTCTGCTGTGGCATTTGATTTTAAAGGGAGATTTTCACATGTGTATGCAACTAACTAGAACATAAAAACACTGAGATGGAAAATACAGGGCTCTTTTAACCTTTGCGTATATTCTAATGATATCTCCCTTGGTGAGATAAGAAATTTCTCAACAAAGGATTCCTGCTGAGCTTGTATAAGTGATAGCACCACCTGCTTTCAATGTGAGTGCACTGGGCAGAGCCGTGGAGAGCGCCCCTGTGCTCTACCTTGCCTCCATTGCTCCTCTTCTCACTTCAGTAGCAGCAGGCACAGTCATGACCCAACTCCGTCCTCCTCCCCCACACCATTCCCCGTCTACCCCCAGGCAGATTGTTTGAGAGTCTGTTTGATCTCTGATGCACCTGAGACAGTGAGATGTGATGAAAGATTCCTTAATTTAGAATAAGTGCTCAGGAACCCAGGTGCTTTCTACATATGCTTTGTGGTTACTACATAAATATTTGTTCAGTCAATGAATGAGATAAGTGCACCTTTTACTAGGCACTTAACAACTACTGTGTCATGGAATCTGGAACTATAAAATTGAATGAGAAAAACTGAATGAGTTATTGCATAGAATCTAATTGTTGAGGAGGGTTACTAGATGTTACTATGCAACATGGTGAGTATTATGATGGAAGCCTGGAAAGGCCATTAGGGGAATATAGAGGACAAATAAATCAAGCTTGTAAATCAGGGAGTATTTCCTGACAACTGGACAATGGGACTAAATTTTGAAATATGAGTGGACATTTACTAGATGAAGAAGGTCCACAGGGCAGAAAGAGGAAAAAATTTATGCAAAGAAAAGTGCAGAGTTAAGGAAAGGATGATGTATTTAGGGACCTGCAATTAGTTTGAATTGACTGGAGAAGGAGACTTAGATGCTGAGGCTGATAGAGGGGCAGGAGCTAGACCATGAAGGGCTTATGTGCTTAGTATCTCATGGAAAGTTTGACTTGCATTGTCTTGGATATGGGGCTGCTCTGAGACCAGCACCCCTTACTGAGGGAAGAATTGGTGTCATTACTTGCCTTGCATATTAAGCCTTATACAACAAAAACAACAACAAAGAATGGTTTGGGCATTTGCAGAAGTTGAGTGGATTTATACAGTTACTAAGCAGGCAGGTTGCTTTGGTTTTGGCTGGCGTCTAATGTCAGAACAGTGCAGTCACTGGAAGGCATCCTTGTGGTAGTGGTAATTGTGCTCCAGAAAGGCGTATTTCCTGCTGAGTAGCTAGAGGTTAGGATGGAGAGGCTACAGGGACCAGAACCACCAATCAGACGTGGAACCTGAGTTCCAGAGGTTGGGGAGGAATCCTATCCTGCAGGTCCTCAATTTCTTGAGAGAGGCTTTGGGCAGGGTGCCATGAAGAGAATTCTCAGGACTTTCCAGAAATGGATTTATTCCTTTACAGGATGTTGTAATTGTTAGGAGCCCTCAGTTTGAAAATGGAAGTAGGCCTTTTTACTTATCTTACTCCTCTTGATGGCAGATAACCTTGATGTCTGCAGCAATGCAGTTTCCCATCTGAGGAGTCTACAGGTCAGAGAGAAGTTTCCCTTCCTTTACATCACTGCCCCACAGGCACTTCAGCACATTCATAACAGATTCAGATGGAGTTGGAAGGAGGATCCACTGTACACTTCGTAAGGCTTCCTGAAAAGCCTTCTCAGAGGACAAGTAACTGGCATGCTTGTCTCCTCACCTGCTCAGAGATGAAGCCTGAACTAGATACATGAACGAGAACAGGAGCTTTGGAGCAGAACAAACCTGGACTCAAATCCTGAATCTTCTCATCTCTAGCCATGTGATCTCAAGCATGTTACTTTACCTCTCTTAGCCCAGTTTTCACATGTGTGAAAACTTCACGGGTAATAAAATATCAGGTGCTTGGTCACATAAACTGTATGATCTGTTGATGTTCATTTTTTCTCATTGCCAAAACTTCACAGTTTCTGTGCTGTGGAAATTTTCATTATTTCTCATAAGTTTCTACATCAAGTAAAATGTTAATTGATCTGCAACGAGGTGCCCCTAGTTTTCTAGAAGAGTTCGACTTTCAAATGACTTGTCCTATGTCATGTACCTTGATTTTTTTTTCAATCAGAAAATCTGGCCACCACAGATGTCCAAGCCTAACTGTTACTTCCTTTAGAACAGGGCAGAAACCTGATTTCTGGCAATGCATGTGATGTTTATACGGGAGAAGTTCATCTGTCATATGTATAGTAGATGTTTATAGGTATCTATAGAAATGAGGAGAACCAGAAGAATCTTCCTTTGCCTAAGATCATTATATGATGCAGAACACTTCTGTATTACAGAAAAATAGAACTGGAAAAACTAGAGCCAGCGACTTACAGGTCATACACTGTACTAGTGACCTCATTGCCATGTATCCTTTGTGCCCAGAGAGAAAGGGTTCTATCTTCACTGTAATCTTTATGTTAATGGGCAGAAACCACTCCTTTTGTGCTAAGTCCCTGGACACATTATGACTTCTCTTAGCATTGATCAGAATAATTTTGTTTAGAATAATTTAGTGATGTCTACCGTGTGTGTCACCATCCAGTGGCTTTAAAAAAATACTGTAGTCAGATGTATTTTGAGCTTTAAGGTCAGGTTATTTTATCATGACATACAGGGATCTATATTTTGAAGGCTCTCCAATGGTTGGAGTCTTTGCAGGAATTAAGCACTGAAATCTAGATGCCATTTGTCAGTTGTGGTGGGTGGTGTATAGGTTACCAAACAGAAGAAGAGGGCTTCAAGTGGCATGTTTATGGGACTGTGAAGTCACTTTAATGATATTACTCTTTCTTGAACAATGTGGCATAACTAGAGACTTCTGGAAGATAACAATAGTCAGGCTGGTAGCAGCAAGCTGCAGGGGGCTGGCTTTTATTAGCAAGCTGAAAAGACCTGATAGAAGGATCTCTGTTTGGACTAGATGGAGAGAAGGAGAAGAAACTCAGAGGTTGAATCAGACTGACTCCTGGTGAGGCAGGTTTGATATACTCTCTGTTCGATTGAACCAGCAGATAGTCTGTATATTCAGTCTTGCTAATAGATTAGATAATACCATCATCTCTTCATCCCCCCTTTTAAAATTACAGTGGGAATTCTTCCTGATGGTGTTTCGGAATTAGGTTTGGATGGGAGGAAAGGAAGCGTCATATATAAAATAATAGGAAACAATTTCATTCTCCTGTATTAGAGCTGATGAAGGGAGTCAGTGTAAAACAAACTGGACTGAATGGAGAATCTGTATTCTGATCTTAGTTTTACCACTAAGAAGTAGCATAACATTGTCCAAGTCACTTCATTGCCTTATCACCTCTGATAAGATCCCTAAGGCTCTTTCTATCTCAGCACTGCCATGACCTTAGGTATGGGCAAAGGTAATAGAATTGTTGAGGTTTTCTGGGATGGAATGGGTATGACTGGAGATGAAGGTAGAGAGAATGGAAGTGACCTCAAAAAGGGACTTGGAAAGAATGATTTCCTTGAAGATAATGCAGCAAAAAGTTGGTAGAAAACAAAAAGTTTTGAATTCAAAAGGATATGATCAATAAACAAAAGGATTATGATTACATTTACAATGATCATTTTCAGGTTATTATTAACTCTTATGATAGAGTTTCAAAAATAAGGAATATAATTGATAATCTTTATTCTAAGAGACTTGAACCTTTTAGATTTGGTGTATGTTTGTGGGTGAGGGCTGGGGAAAGGTTGGGGCATGTAACCTTGAGGACCACATTCCACAGAGGGCACTCCTAGCTACTGTGAAATAGTCAGGAGTCCAGCCCGGCAGGAAGAGGTCAATCAAGACCAATAAGGAGCTTCCTTATTGGTAAGAAAATTTATTACCTGAGAGGAGTTTTAGTACACTGTTTGAAAGCACTGACTCTGGAGACACACTTCTTGGGTGTGAAACCTGGCTCTGCCACTTTTAGCTGTGTGACCTTAGACAGGCTACTTAATATCTTTTTGAATCAGTTTCTTTGTGTGTAAAATGGAGATGATAATAACTTTAGAGGATATTATGAAGATTAGATGTAAAATACCTAGGACAGACTTCTGTCTCCAAGAAGGTGAAGTAGACATACTTTTCCCTACTGGATCCTCTAAGTACAATGAAAAGTCCTAGACACTACATACAAACAAATGTAAGAAGACTATGAAAGGAGGAGATAAGAAGTTAGACTAGCTAGGGACTTTGGAACATGAGGAATGGTACCGCTAATGAGTTCTCTGGGTAATCTTTTTGCTTCATATCCCAGACTTGGAGTAGAAGAAGACAGCAACCCAGAAATTCCAATGGCACAGACCAGAAAAAAACGCCACAAAAACCTGATCTCTCTAGTTGAGGGACCAGGAAAAGGGCAACTCAGAAAGACAGATACTTTTAGATAATAACAGCTCCACTCTAGCCAAACACCACAGAAAAAACTGTGGCCCCACCACCACCCATACCAGCAAAGGCTCGGTGGGGAGACTAGACATTTTCTCTCACAAAGCTGTAATGAGGTACCCAACACCTTCATCACGATGGTGCCAGAGAAGACCAAGTAGGGGTCAGGACTTTCATTCCTTGTTGTTAGTATCAAGACTCTCTCCCCCATCCCACACCATGGTCAGTGGAAACAATATGGGTAGCCTGGACAGTAATGAGGTAAACCCTCTCTTTTCCTCTGAGGTGGTGTCAGAGGAGGCTTAATGGAGAGTCAGGACTTTCACCATTGCCCAGGGTTAATGAGAATATCCTCACTGTGGTGTCAGAGCTAGAAATACCACCCATGACAAAGAGTGACAGGGAGTGCCCTCCACTTCCAGGTGTCAGTGGAAGCCAAGTAACAAAACTGAACTTCATCTGGCAATAATGAGGTAGCACCCTCCCCAATACCCTGCCAGAGCAGTGTCAGAGAACATAAGATCCAGAGTCTCCTAACATGTGACAAAAATGCCTGTGTTTCAGTTGAAAATCATGAACCATACTGAGGACCAGGAAGATCCCAAACTAAATGAAAAGAAAAAAATCAATAGCTACTATCATCAAGATGACAGAAATGTTAGAATCTGGCAAAGATTTTAAAGCAGCCATAAGAATGATAAGAATACTTCCGCGAGCAATATGAGCACACTTGAAACAAATGGAAAAAATGAAAAGCCTCAGCAGAGAAATAGAAGATATTAAAGAAAAAAACTAACTGGAAAATTTAGAACTGAAAAATATAATAACTAAAATAGAAAGCTTAGTGAAGGGGCTCAACAGCGGAATGCAGGTGATAGATGAAAGAGTCAATGAACTGGAAGATAGAACAACAGAAATGACACAATCTGAAAAACAGAAAATAGACTGAAACAGAATGAACAGACTCAGGACCTGTAGAATTATACCAAAAGATTTAATATTTGGGTCGTCAAAGTTCTGAAGGGAGAGGAGAACGAGGGTGGGCTGAAAAGGTGATCAAAGAAATACTAAATGAAAACTTCCCAAATTTGGCAAAAGATATACACCTATAGATTCAAGAAACTGTGAATGAACTCCACCCAGAATAAACCCAAAGAAATTCATGCAGGGACACACCATAATTAAACTTCTGAAAATTAAACTAAAAGAAAAAAATCTTAAAAGCTGCCAGAAAAAATGTCATTTTAATCTCTGGGGCAAAAAAAAAAAATAAAAATTTTTATCAGAAACATTGGAAGCTAGAAGGAAGTGACATATTATTTTTCAAGTGCTGAAAGAAAATAATTGTCAACCCAGAATCCACTATCCAGCAAAAATATCCTTCAGGAATGAAGGGGAAGTCAAGTCATTCTCAGATGAAGGAAAACAGAATTTATTGCTAGCAGACCTACCCTAAAAGAATGGCTAAAGGAAGATCTCTAAACAGAAAATAAATTATAAAAGAAGGAACCTTGGAACATCAGGAAGGAACAAAGAACATGGTAAGTGAAAGTATGGGTAAATATGTAGTTTTTTCTTCTCCTTTTGAGCTTTCTACGTTATGTTTGACAGTTGAAGTGAAAACTACAACACTGTCTGATGTGACTTTAAATGTATGTGAATAAAGTATTTAAGGCAATTATATTATAAAGAAGAGAGGGTAAAGGTACATAAAGGGAGTTAAGTTTTCTATATATCACTCAATTGGTAAAATAATGACACCCAAGTGTCAACAACCACCCAAGTAGGTTTTGATAAGTTATGTATCTGTAATGTAAAACCTTAAAGCAACAAATAAAAAAGTTATACATGGAAATTCACTTAAAAAGATATCAAAATGAAATTCTATAAAATGTTCAAATAATCCACAGGAAGGCAGGAAAAAGAAAACATGAAAAACAGAGGGAATAGAAAAAATTACAAAGGCAGACTTAAGACCTAACATATCAATCATTACATTAAAAATAAATGGCATAGTACACCAATAAAATTAGAGAGATTGGCAGAGTGGATTTAAAAACATGACTGAGCTATATGCTGTCTATAAGGAACTGACTTCAAACATAATAATTAACAGAAAGTGAAAGATAGAAAAATAAATTTATACAAATACTAATTAAAGGAAACAATGAGTGACTATATTAATATCACATAAATTAGGCTTCAAGGTCAAAAAAATTACTAGAAACAAAGAAAGACATTATATAATGCTAAAAATGTCAATCCAGCAAAAAGACATAGAAGTCTGAAATGTGTATACATCAAAAAATAGTTGCAAAATATTTGAAGCACAGCTCCTAGAATTGAAAGAAGTAGACAGATTGACAGTTTAGCTGGAGACTTCAGCACTCCTCTCTCAAAAATAGATTAGAACAACTGGCCAGAAAGGCAGCAAGGATATAGAACTCAGCAACATCTTCAACCACCAGGATCTAATCAATATTTAAAGAACACTCTAGAAGTAAGATATATATATATATATATATATATATATATATATATATATATATATATCCCCAAGTGGTTATGGAACACATGCCAGATAGACCACATCCTGGGACATAAAACTCACCTCAGTAAACTTAAAAGAATCGAACCCATAAATAATATGTTTTTTGACCACAGAGGAAACAAATTAGAAATTAATAACAGAAAGGTAACAGGAAAATCTCCAAACGCTTGGCCACTAAACAATACATTTCCAAATAAATCGTGAGTCAAAGGGGAAGACAAGCAGGAAATAGTTTAAAAATATTGAACTGAATGAAAATGAAAATAGAATATATCAAAATTTGTGGGGCCTAGTTAAGTAGAACTGAGAAATTTAGAGCATTAAAAACATATATTAGAAAATAAGAAAAGCATCAAATCAATAAGAGGAGCAAAGCAGGAAGAAATAAGGAAGTAATAAAGATAACATATAGAAATGAAATTGAAAATAAAAAAATAGAGAAAGCAATGAAGCAACAGGCTGGTTCTTTGAAAAGATCAAATAAAGTAGCAAACCTCTGGCAAGACCAACAAACAAAAAAAGAAAGAAGACATATATTACCAATCTCAAGTATGTAGCAGGAGTTATCACTATAGACTGCAGATAATAAGGATAATAAGGAAATACTCTACACACATAAATTCAATAACTTAGATGAAAGGACCACTTTTTCAAAAAACACAAATTACTACAATCTACCCAATATAAACTTGATAATTTGAATAGCCCTATAACAAATGTTTAAAGAGTTGATACCAATTCCACACAATTCCTTCCAGAAAATAGAGTAGGAGACAACATTTCCCCAATCATTTTAGGAGCCTCATATTACCCTTATACCATAACCAAAGACTGTACAAAAAGAGAAAAGCTCACATCAGTATCTCATTAATATAGTGCAAAAATTCTTAACAAAACAATCACAAGTAGAATTCAGTAGGATAAAAAGAATTATACACTATGCCTACCTGGAGTTGATTTCAGTGATCCAAGGCTGATATAGTAGTTGAAAATCAATCATAAATCTCTGTATTAGAAGGCTAAAGAAGAAAATTCTCATGATCATATCAATCAGTGCAGAAAAACCATTTGACAAAATCCAACACCCTTTTATGGTAAAAACTCTTGGAAACCTAGGAATAGAAGAGAACTTCTTCAGTTTAAGAACACCTACAAAAAACCTACAGCCAGTGTTATTCTTAATGGTGAAGAACTGAGTGCTTTCTCCCTAAAACTGTGAACACTGCAGGGATATTTACCCTCTCCACTCTCATTCAACACAATGCTTAAAGTTTTAGCCAGTACAGTAACTCATGAAGAGGAAAGGACATTCAGATTAGAAAGGAAGAGGTCTCTTTGCAGATGACATGACTATGTAGAAAATTCCAAGGAATCTATGAAAAAACTCCTAGAACTGTTGAGTTCAGTAAGATCATAGGATACGTATGATACGTAAGATACAATTGGATACATAAGATACAATTGATCTTAAAATCAATTGTATTTCTATATCATAGCAATGAAAATTTTGACACCAAAATTAAAAATATAATACCATTTACAATTGCTAAAGATAAAATTGAAATATGTGTAAACCTTGTGAAACAAGACGTATGCTGAAAACTGTGCAATGCTGATCTAATAAATCAAAGATTTAAATAAATGGAGAGACATACCATGTTCATGGATTAGAAAACTCAAAATATTAATGATGTCAATTCTCCCCAAATTGATATATAGGTCTAACATAATTCCTATAAAAATTCCAGCAAGATTTTTTTGTAAATATAGGCAAGAATACTCTAAAATTTATAATGAAAAGCAGAAGAACTAGATTAGGTAAAACAATCTCAGAAAAGAAGAATAAAGTTGGAAGAATCAGTCTTTTCAATTTTCAAAACTTATTGTATAGCTACAGTAATCAAGACTGTGTGGTATTGGTAAGAGGGACATATACATAGATTAATGGAACAGAATAAAGTAACCAGAAACAGATCCACACGAATATGACCAACTGATTTTTGGCAAAGTTGCACAGTTTGAAGGAGGAAAGGCAGCATTTTCAATAAAAGGTAATGGGATAATTGGACACTCATGGGGAAACATGAACCTCAACCTCTTTGTTTCACATTTTATACTAAAATTAACTGAAACTAGATTATGGACTTAAATATAAAGTCAAACTGATAAAGCTTTGATGAAAAACATAGGAGAAAACCTTTGAAATGAAGAGTTAGGGAAAGAGTTTGAATATATGATACTAAAAGCATAATCCATAAAAGGAAAAAAATCACTAAAGTGGACATGATCAAAATTAAAAACTTTTGCTCTCTGAAATACCCTGTTAAGAGGATGAAAAGACAAGCTATAGACTGGAAAAGAATATTTGCAAACCATGTATTTGACAAAGGGCTAGTATTGAGAGTGTATAAAGAGCTCTCATGACCCATCTGTAAAAAACCAAACAATCCAATTAAAAAATGGCAAAAGAAACGAGGAGACATTTCACAAAAGAGGACAGATGACAAATACGTATGTAAAAATATGTTCAACATCATTACCCATAAGGGAAATGAAATTTAAAACCAACAATAAGAAATAACTACACAGCTATCAGAATGACCAAAATAAGAAAATAGTGACAACAGCAAAAACTGGGGAAGATTCAAAGAAACTGGATCACTCATGCATTGCTGGCGGGAATGTAAAGTGCAGTAGGCACTCTGGAAAATAATTTGGCAGTTTCTTAAAAAAGTAAACCTGCAACTACTATTCTATTTTCCCAGAGTTTGCAATCCTGGACATTTTTATCCCAGATAATTGAAGATTTATATTCACACAAAAACCTGTGTATGAATGATTGCAGCAGTTTTATTGATAGTAGCCCTGACTTCATTTGCTAGGGCTGTCATAACAAAGCACTGAAACTTTGGTGGTTTAAACAACAGATAATTGTTGTCTCACATTCCTGGAGACTAGACATCTGAGATCAAGGTATAGTCAGGGTTGGGTCTTTCTAAGGGCTCTGAGGGAGAATCTGTTCTAAGCCTCTCTCCTATCTTCTGGTGGTTTTCTGGCAGTCATTGGTGTTCCTTGGTCTGATCTCTGCCTTCATGTTCACACAGAGTTCTCCCTGTGTTTATGCCTGGGTACAAATTTCCTCTTTTAATGCTGACATAAGTCACATGGATTAGGGGCCCACCCTACTCCAGTATGACATCATCTTATTATTTATCTGCAAGAACCCTGTTTCTAAATAAGATCATATTCTGAGATACTGGGGGTTAGGACCTCAACATATGAATCAACAAACCCCAAACTGGAAACAACCTAGAAATCTTTCAACAGGTGAATGGGTCAACTGTGACATATACTGTAGAAAACTACCCAGCAATAAAAGAGGGACAAACTATTGATACGTGCAATAACCTGGATGAATCTCTAGAAAATTATAATGAGTGAAGAAAGCCAATCCCCAAAGTTTACATGTGGTATAATTCCATTTGTATAATATTCCTGAAATGACAAAGTATAGAAATAAATAACTGATTAGTGGTTGCCAGGAGTAACGGAGGGGGTGGAGTAGAGGGATGTGGGTGTGGCAGGCAGTATGAGAGATTCCTGTGGTAATGGACAGGGTCTGTGTTTTTTACTGATATCAATATCCTGGTTGTGATACTGTACTATATTTTTGCAAGATGTTACCATTGGCAGATATTGACTAAAGGTTTCAAGTGGTCTCTCTGTATTATTTCCTGCAACTGCATGTCAATCTGCAGTTATCTCGAAATAAATTTGTAATACCAAAAATAGCTAAGACGTAAGTGTGTGGTACATAGCTAATTGTTCAGTAAGTGAGCATTTGACTCAGGAAATGAATAAGTTAGCACTAAATGCTGTTATTATCTTTGATAAAAGACCATTTTTTTTCATATAACTTCAGCACTGAGTGCGTCTACACATAATACATTTAGCTTTTGCCTTCCCTCAAAGAACAAATGTAGAAATAATAAGAAAATCAGTAGGTACCAACACCCATTCTTCACAGTAACTGGACTGTGTCCTTCCTCTTGAGTCCTAAATGGAGCTCTCTTGAGCTTTCTTGGGTACTGCGTACTGAAGGAAGTAACATCTTTGTCCTAATTATCTTCCATGTACTCCAGTGTATTTCTTTGTTCAGCTATATTATAAGGAAGTTCTGGGATATTGCTGCCTTCCACGTTGCCCATGATTTCTTGTGGTCTTCATTGGGGAAGGAACCAACCAGAGCATGTACTGATTGTGTCCCACTATGGGAAAGATGTGTATGTTGATGGAGGCCCCCATGTGGATAGCTGTTGGTATGTGTTCCTTTTGTGGTGGAGTGAAGAGAGTGCTTCTCCCACTTTCTCTCAGAAAATGAGAATGGATAATGGAAACAGGAAACATACAATCCATTTTCAATGGATTTAGAAAACATCTGCTACCCTAAACCACAATGTATGAGGAAGGGTGGACAAGTACACTAGAGGTCAAGGAGAAATGTGCAGAGACATTGAGTCAGCATGCTCAAAGTGACAGTTTATAGACAAAGCCGACAGAGTACAAATCTTCAAAGTGGGTGGAACAACCTGAGGGGCAAGACAACCATCCACTGTTGAGAACAGTGATAACAAGGTGCATGGGCTGGTAAGGGAAGGATGAGTAGTTGTGGGTGAATGAGAAATGACACTGACGTGCTATAGTTGTGAGCTGCAGGCAGCAATGGAGGGTCTGCACTGGGCAGCCTACAGCTACTGAAGAACCCTCACCCACCCTGTGTCAGAGAGAACCTCTCCAACAAGTTGTACATACCTGCTCCAGGAAGAGCTCACATTTTTCAAAAACAAGTGATAAATTAATAAGGGGGGTGGGTAAGGAGAAGAGCCAAGAATAAATTTTGTACAAAAGTAATGTAGAAAAGATTAGAAAAAACAAATACAAATGGCAGATGGAGAATGTGCACTCTAAAAATGTTCTCTGAACAGAATGATATTTGTGTTTTTAAAAAATTAAAGCAATAAGTTCCATAGAATAAACATTTCAACCATGCATATGAGGTCATGGAAGATGTGGTGAGGCAACAGAAGAATGTGAAACATGAGCTGCTCGAGGTCAAGAAATAACGTGAAAGAAAAAAAATTCATCAAATATGAAGTCCTCCTTGGAAGCAACACAAAGAAAATTAGAGATTATTGAAAATAAGGCAGGCAAAATGGGGAGGTATTAGGCAAAGGATGCAAATTCTCATTATACAAGATGAATAAGTCCTGGAGATCCACTTTACAGCATTGTATCTATAGTTAACAATACTCTATTGTATACTTCAAATTTTATTAAGAGTGTAGATCTTAAGTGTTTTTTATCATAAAAAATAATAAATAGAGAGGGCAGTAAAAGACTTTTGGAGATGATGAATGTTTATGGCATAGATTGTGGTGATGGTTCCATGAGTTTATACTTATCTCCAAACTCATGAGTTGAATACTTAAATGTGTACAACTTTTGTATGTCAGTCATACATCAATAATGTCATTTGAGGGCTTCCCTGGTGGCGCAGTGGTTGAGGGTCCGCCTGCCATTGCAGGGGACACGGGTTCGTGCCCCGGTCTGGGAAGATCCCACATGCTGCGGAGTGGCTGGGCCCGTGAGCCGTGGCCGCTGAGCCCGCGCGTCCGGAGCCTGTGCTCCGCAACGGGAGAGGCCAGAACAGTGAGGCCCACGTACCGCAAAAAAAAAAAAAAAATAATGTCATTTGAAAACTATGGTTACAAATATGAGTGTGACAGCATTGAGGAAAGCAAGCAAAATGATGACATGAGCAAAGGATAAAATGATTTTAAAAAATGATAAATATGGAAGAGAAAGTGAATCAACATACATATATTTACTATTCCTGAAGAAAAGAATCAATTAATGAAATGGAAAAAAAATCTAAAGATGCAATTTAAGAAAACTTTTCATAACCAAAAGAAGCCTTGAGGCTAGGATTCAAGGGCCAAGAAATGTTGACACATAATAATCAAAATAGATATATATCCTAGTAACTTTACTAGACCTCAGAATTGTAAAAATAATTTGGGTATAATAAGATGAAAAAACTGAGCCCAGCTTTAGACTTTTCCACAAAATTATCTAGAGCAGAAATAGAGGAAATTGGAGCAATGCCCTGCACTCTTCTGTACACCCCCCACAAATTGAAGCAGTGTTTTTAACAGCAAAAGAATCAAAGCAATCTGTAAATGTCAATCATTAGGGAACAATTTAAATGAATTATAATATTAAATTATAGTATATGCATGCAATGGAAGATTATATAGCTATTAAAAGAATATAGCATCTCTAGTAATAATATTTGGAATGATTTCCAAGGTATATTTTAAGCAGAAAACCCAGTGACATGCTACTCTATATTATTTTAAGATATATTTTTAAAAACTGATAATAGAGATTGTCATTGAGCAGAGGTAAGAGGGATACCTTTCTCTGTCCCTTTTTTCTTCCTCTGTGCACATGCTATTAAGATAACTGAAACAAAAAGAAATGGACTTGTTTACTCAAAATATCTTCTCTACTAGAGCCTGAAAATTGACCATTAGAGTCACCTTTCCGTTTTATTCATTGATTTCCATTTTAAGGTGCAGATATTCATAGGTCAGATAGCACATTGTGATTCCCTTGGGAGAAATGGACCATTAAAATTCCTTTGTTTTTCTTCAGAACACTTTTATCAGAGAAGGTGCTCAACAAACACTGATTGTCTGGACATTCACTAAGCTAAAATGAAGCAACAAAATAGGATCCTTAAGATGATTCATATTGTTGCTTGAGTATGAAAGTATTACCAGATTGTCAGCATTGCTCCTTAAACCCATTTATCCAAATGAAACATGGAATTGAGAATTAGAAATAAAATTAGCACTTTGAAGCCATTTTTTACTCTGCTTTAAGAACTGTATTTTTCCTTTTTGACCTGTCAGTAGAATTGTATTACCTTTCAGGCTTTAATCAAGAGCTAAATGTACTAACGGCAAGAGTTGCCCCAAGTTAATTGTGTTTAGTCTAAACTGTTTATAGAATATTTTTGAAGTCCCTAGAGTATTCTGTGCTGTGATCCATTCTGAGCTGATCTTAAAGTCACCTACTTCATTTCCAAGTTCTGTAGGACAAATCTCACTGTAACCCCTGTGGTTCCCACTACTGACACAAGAGTTATGACAGACAAAGGCTTTAAATACGGGAAGGTGATAAAATAATTGGATTATCTCCATATCTCACATACAACCACATCAATATTTCTCAGCCATTAGCATGGCTCATTTTGGTCATGATTTAACCCACACAAGCCTGTATAAGGCACCTATCTAGATTCATTAAAAGCTTCAAATGATTAAGTCTCCATTTGAGTTGTTGCTACCCCTACTAAACAAATAGGTTTTTCTTTTACTCATTTGATTTTGTTTCCTACTGTAACTTTTTGAGAAATGTATATTCAACTGACAGAACTGAGTGAAAAGAGCTGAGTGAAAAGTAACTGAGTGAAAAGTAGCTGAAATGCTATCTGGAATGGCAGTGCTTGGGCCCTGGCTAGTTTAAAGCATAGAAGCTTGATTCTTTCCCTTTTGTCCTCACGTAGGGCTCTTTGAGATCCCTGGGAGAAGGAAGTCCCTGGAAAGCTTTTATAGATGAATACCCTGCCTACTCTTAACTCTGTTTTTCTAACTGGGCCATTAATAAAAATCTACCAGCTGATCTTAATTGCTACAAGGGAGAGAAAGATGCTCTCAATGTTGGCTAACATTTCCTACCACAGAGGGTTTTAAAGAATTAAGACAATGCCTTAAGCTACCGTAAGATGCAAATAGGGAAACACAAAGCTCAAGATGGCGGAATAGGAAGTGCACTCCATCTTACGAGAACAACAAAATCACAACTAAGTGCTGAACAACCACTGACAAAGAAAACACTGGAACCTACCAAAAAAGATACCCTGCATCCAAAGACAAAGAAGAAGCCACAACAAGACGGCAGGAGGGGCGCAATCATGATAAAATCAAATCCCATACCTACCAGGTAGGAAACCTATAAACTGGAAAACAGTTATACCACAGAAGTTCTCCCACTGGAGTGAAAGTTTTGAGCCCCACGTCAGGATTCCCAGCCTGGGGGTCTGGCAAAGGGAGGAAGAGCCGCCAAACAATCTGGCTTTGGATGCCAGTGGGGTTTGATCACAGGAATTACACAGGACTGGGGGAAGCAGAAACTCCACCCTTGGAGGCCATGCGGAAGGACCCATGTGCACCAAGACCCAGGGGAAAAGAGCAGTGACGCTGTAAGAGACTGGTCCAGACCTATGTGCTGGTATTGAAGGGTCTCCTGCAGAGGTGGGGGTGGTTGTGACTCATGCGGGAACAGAGACACTGGCAGCAGAATTCTGGGAGTACTCATTAGCGTGAGCCCTCCTGGAGGCCGCCATTAGCCCCACCCAACAGCCTATAGGTTCCAGTGCTGGGAAGCCTCAGGCCAAACAACCAACAGGGTGGGAACACAGCCCCACTGGTCAGCAGAAAAGCACAACCTTCCGGAACATGGCCCTGCCCACCAGAGGAACAAGACCCAGCTCCACCCACCACCAATCCCACCCATCAGGAAGCCAGCAGAAGCCTCTTAGATAGCCTCCATCCACCAGAGGGCAGACAGAAAAAGCAAGAAGAACTACAATCTTGCAGCCTGTGGAATGGAAACCACAATCACAGAAAGTTGGACAAAATGAAATGGCAGAATATGCCCAGAAGAAGGAACAAGATAAAAGCCCAGAACAACTATGTGAAGTGGAGATAGGCAACCTTCTGGAAAAAGAATTCAGAATTATGATAGTGAAGATGATCCAGGATGTTGGAATAAGAATGGAGGTAATGATCAAGAAGATGCAAGAAATGTTTAAGAAAGACCTAGAAGAACTAAAGAATAAACAGAGATGAACAGTACAATATCTAAAGTGAAAAATACACTAGAAGGAATCAATAGTAGAATAACTGAGGCAAAAGAATGGATAAGTTATCTGGAAGACAGAATGATGGTAATCACTGCAGCAGAACAGAATAAAGAAAAAAGAATGAAAAGAAATGAAGACAGTCTAAGAGACCTCTGGGACAACATTAAATGCACCAACATTCGTATTATAAGGGTCCCAGAAGGAGAAAAGAGAGAGAAAGATCCTGAGAAAATACATGAAGGGATAATAGCTGAAAACTTCCCTTACATTAGAAAGGAACCAGTCACCCAAGTCCAGGAAGCACAGAGAGTCCCAGGCAGGATAAACCCAAGGAGGAAAATGCTGAGACACATAGAAATCAAATTGATAAAAATTAAAAACAAAGAAATAATATTAAAAAGAAGGGAAAAGCAACAATAGCATATAAGAGAACTCCCATAAGGTTATCAGCTGATTTCTCAGCAGAAACTCTGCAGGCCTGAAGGGAGTGGCACAATATATTTAAAGTGATGAAAGGGAAAGATCTACATCCAAGAATACTCTACCCAGCAAGGCTCTAATTCAGATGTGACAGAGAAATCAAAAGCTTTACAGGCAAGCAAAAGCTAAGAGAATTTGGCACTATCAGACTATCTTTGCAGCAAATGCTAAAGGAACTTCTCTAAGTGGAAAAGAAAAGGCCACAGCTAGAAACAAGATCACTGGTAAAGGTAAACACACAGTAAAGGTACGAAATCATCCACACACAAATATGATATCAAAACCAGCAGTTGTGAGAAGGGGAGAACACAAGGCAGGATATTGGAAATGCATTTTTAATTAAAAGACCAGTAACTTAAAACAATCTTGTTTGTATATAGACTGCTATATCAAAACCTCATGGTAACTGCAAACTGAAAATCTACATTGGGTACACACACACAAAAGAAAAAGGAATCAAAACACAACACTAAACTTAGTCATCAAATCATAAGAGAAGAGAACAAAAGACAAAGGGAAGAAAAAAGACCTACAAAAACAAATCCAAAACAATTAACAAAATGGTAATAAGAACATACTATATCAATAATTACCTTAAACATAAATGGATTAAATGATCCAACCGAAAGACACAGACTGGCTGAATGGATACAAAAACAAAACCTGAATATACACTGTCTACAAGAGACCCAACTTCAGACCTAGGGACACATATAGACTGAAAGTGAGGGGATGGAAAAAGGTATTCCATGCAAATGGAAATCAGAAGAAAGCTGGAGTAGCAATACTCAAATCAGGCAAGATATACTTTGAAATAAAGACTCTTACAAGACACAAAGAAGGACACTATGTAATAATCAAGGGGTCAATCAAAGAAGAAGATATAACATTGTAAATATATATGGACCCAAAATAGGAGCACCTCAATATATAAGGCAAATACTAACAGTCATAAAGGGAGAAATCGAAATAACACCCCACTTTCATCAATGGATGGATCATCCAGACAGAAAATCAATAAGGAAACATAGGCCTTAAATGTCACATTAGACCAGATGGACTTAACTGATATTTATAGAGCATTCCATCCAAAAGCATCAGAATACACATTCTCCTCAAGTGCACATGGAACATTCTCCAGGATTCGTGCTGGACCACAAATCAAGCCTCAGTAAATTTAAGAAAATTAAAATCATATCAAGCATCATTTTGGACCACAATGCTGTGAGATTAGAAATCAATTACAGGAAAAAAAACTGTGAAACACCACAAACACGTGGAGGCTAAACAATAGGCTACTAAATAACCAATGGATCACTGAAGAAATGAAAGAGGAAATCAAGAAATACTTAGAGACAAATGAAAATGAGAGCACAACGATCCAAAACCTATGGGATGCAGCAAAAGCAGTTCTAAGAAGGACTTTTATAGCAGTACAATCTTACCTCAGGAAACAAGCAAACAAAAAATCACAAATAAATGACCTAACTTTACACCTAAAGCAACTAGAGAAAGGAGAACAAACAAAACCCAAAATTAACAGAATGAAAGGAATCATAAAGATCAGAGCAGAAATAAATGAAATAGAAACAAAGAAAACAATAGAAAAGATCAAGGAAACTAAAAGCTGGTTCTTTGAAAAAATAAACAAAATTGACAAACCTTTAACCAGACTCATAAAGAAAAAAAGGGAGAGGGCTCAAATCAGTAAAATTAGAAATGAAAAAGAAGTTACAGTGGACACCACAGAAATACAAAGAATCATAAGAGACTACTACAATCAACTATATGCCAATAAAATGGACAATCTAGAAGAAATGGACAAATTCTTACAAAGGTACAATCTCCCAAGACTCAACTAGGAAGAACTGGAAAATATGAACAGACTAATCACAAGTACTGAAATCAAAAGTGTGATTAAAAAACTTCCAACAAACAAAAGTCCAGGACCAGGTGGCTTCACAGGCAAATTCTGTCAAATATTTAGAGAAGGGTTAACACCCATCCTTCTGAAACTATTCTAAAAAATTGCAGAGGAATACTCCCAAACTCATTCTATGAGGCCACCATTACCCTGATACCAAAACCGGACAAAGATACCACAAAAGAGAAAATTACAGGCCAATATCACTGATGAACATAGATGCAAAAATTCTCAACAAAGTACTAGCAGACCATATCCAACAATACATTGAAAGGATCTTAAACAGTGATCAAGTGGGCTTTATCCCAGGGATGCAAGGATTTTTCAGTATCCGCAAATCAATCACTGTGATACACCCCATCAACAAACTGAAGAATAAAAACTATATGATCATATCAATAGATGCAGAAAAAGCTTTTGACAAAACTCAACACCCATTTATTGTAAAAACCCTCCAGAAAGTGGGCATGGAAGGAACATAACATAATAAGGTCCACATATGACAGACCTACAGCTAACATCATTCTTAACAGTGAAAAGCGGAAAGCATTTCCTCTGAGGTCAGGAACAAGACAAAGATGTCTACTCTCGCCACTTTTATTCAACATAGTTTTAGAAGTCCTAGCCATGGCAATCAGAGAAGAAAAAGAAATAAAAAGAGTCCAAATTGGAAAGGAAGAAGTAAAACTATCACTGTTTGTAGACAACATGATACTATACATAGAAAATCCTGAAGATGCTACTGGAAAACTGTTAGAGCTCATCAGTGAATTTGGTAAATTGGTGGGATACAAAATTAATATACAGAAGTCTGTTTCATTTCTATACACTAACAACAAAAGATTAGAAAGAGAAATTAAAGAAACAATCTCATTTACTGCTGCATCAAAAAGAATAAAATACCTAGGAATAAACCTACCTAAGAATACAAAACACCTATACTCTGAATACTATAAGATGCTGATGAAAGAAATCACAGATGACACAAAAAGATGGAAAGATATATCATGTTCTTGGATTGGCAGAATCAGTACTGTCAAATTGACTGTACTACAGAAGACAATCTACAGATTCAATGCAATCCCTATCAAATCACCAATGGCATTTTTCATAGAACTAGAACCAAAAATCTTACAATTTGTATGGAGACACAAAAGAACCCGAGTAGCTAAAGGGACCTTTTTTTTTCTTTTTAAATTTTTTTTCGATTTTTTGATGTGGACCATTTTAAAAGTCTTTATTGAATTTCTTACAGTATTGCTTCTGTTTTATGTTTTGGTTTTTGGCCACGAGGCATGTGGGATATTAACTCCCTGACCAGGGATTGAACCCACACCCCCTGCATTGGAAGGTGAAGTCTTAACCACTGTACTGCCAGGGAAGTCCCAAGGCAATCTTGAGAAAGAATAGTGGAGCTGGAGGAATCAGGCTCCCTGACTTCAGACTATACTACAAAGCAACAGTAATCAAAACAATATGGTACTGGCACAAAAACAGTAATATAGGTCAGTGAAACAGGATAGAAAGCCCAGAAATGAACCCACTCACCTATGGTCAATTTATCTACAACAAAAGAGGCAAGACTATGCAATGGAGAAAAGACAGTCTCTTCAATAAATGGTTCTGGGAAAACTGGACAGCTACATGTCAAAAAGTGAAATTAGAACACTCTTCAATACCACAGACAAAAATAAACTCAAAATGGACTAAAGACCTAAATGTAAGATCAGATACTATAAAAGTCTTAGAGGAAAACATAGAACACTGACATAAATTGCAGCAATATCTTTTCTGATCAGTCTCTCAGAGTAATGGAAATAAAAACAAAAGTAAACAAATGAGACCTAATTAAACTCAAAAGATTTTGCACAGTAAAGGAAACCATAAACAAAATGAAAAGACAACCCAGAAAATGGGAGAAAATATTTGCAAATGATGTGACTGACAAAGAAGTAGTCTCCAAAATTTACAAACAGCTCATGTGGCTCAATACCTTAAAAACAAACAACCCAATCAAAAAATGGGCAGAAGACCTAAACTGACATTTCTCCAAAGAAGACATACAGATGGGCAATAGGCACATAAAAAGATGTTCAGCATTGCTAATTATTAGAGAAATGCAAATCAAAACTACAATGAGATATCACCTCACACCAGGCAGGATGACCATGGTCAAAAAATCTATAAACAAATGCTGGAGAGGATGTGGAGAAAGGGAACTCACCTACACGGTTGGTGGCAATGAAAGTTGGTACAGCCACTATGGAGAATGGTATGGAGGTTCCTTAAAAAACTAAAAATAGAGCTATCATATGATACAGCAGTCCCATTCCTGGGCATATATCCAGAGAAAAACTTGGTTTGAAAGTATACTTTCACCCCAATGTTCATTGAAGCACTGTTTACGATAGTTGAGACGTGGAAGCAACCTAAATGTTCATCGACAGATGAATGGATAAAGAAGATGTGGTACACATACAATGGAATATTACTTAGCAATTAAAAGAATGAAGTAATACCATTTGCAGCAACATGGATGTACCTGGATATTATCATACTAAGTGAAGTAAGTCAGGCAGAGAAAGGCAAATATATGATATCGCCTATATGCAGAATCTAAAAAAATGATATAAATGAACTTATATACAAAACAGAAACAGACTCACAGACCTAGAGAATGAACTTCTGGTTACCAGGGTGTAAGGGTGGCGGGGAGGGATAGATTGGGTGTTTGGGATTGACATGCATGCACTGCTATATTTAAAATAGAAAACCAACAAGGGCCTATTGTATAGCACAGGGAACTCTGCTCAACATTCTGTAATAACCTACATTGGGAAACGAATTTGAAAAAGAATAGATACATGTATATGTATAACTGAATCACTTTGCTGTCCACCTGAGACTAACACAACATTGTTAATCAACTATACTCCAATGTAAAATAAAAATTAAAAAAATTATCCTCAAAAAATTAAGTTGTGGGCTTCCCTGGTGGCGCAGTGGTTGAGAGTCCGCCTGCCGATGCAGGGGACACGAGTTCATGCCCCAGTCTGGGAGGATCCCACATGCCGTGGAGCGGCTGGGCCCGTGAGCCATGGCCGCTGAGCCTGTGCGTCCGGAGCCTGTGCTCTACAACAGGAGAGGCCACAACAGTGAGAGGCCCGCGTACTGCAAAAAAAGAAAAAAAAAATTAAGTTGCAAATAGGAAGCTAGCATACTCCCAAGGTGACCGAGCCTAAGGATGTATAAACAAGTATCCTGTGAGGGGTTTGTTATAACGTGTTTTTAAGGAAGCAAATAACTAATTGCATAAACTCTTCCTACTGAATATCACCTTTCCTCAAATTGAAAAAATAGACAACTTCCTTGGGTCATCATATGAATTAGTAGGTACTGAACAAAGTCTTGTCTGTCCTGGGTCAAAGCACAGTCCAGGACTGTGGCTTTAATGTATGACTGTGGCCACTTCTGAAATGTCTTTCTAATAATCCATTCTGTTTCTTCAACCAGAGCTGAATTTTCAGCTATACTCAGTCTTTATGGTGAGGGAGGTCTAAAAAACTGTTCTGCTGAGCCAGCTCTGCCTTGCCTATGGTAATCAGATACCATAAGTACACTCATAGTATACTGTTCTTACTCTTACTTCTCACTTCTGTTGGTAAAATGAAGTTGCTATCCAGATAAAACAGGAGCACATCTACTTTGCCAGAGTTAACTTGAATGATCAGTACATCCTGTATAAGGTAAGTTCTTCTCAGTGCTCTGGTTGTGATACGATCTGAAAGAACATATTTAGAAGGTCAATGATACAGATAATTTAGTATAATTTCTCAGCTTAATATAAACCAGGGGAAACCTAGGCTTGCAATTTTCCATTGTCAGTCATGAGATTGGGAGGAAATACTGAATGTAACCACAGGGCATTTCCATGGGCAGTAATGAGGTTTTATTAGTAATATAATTGTATTCATTTTAAACCTGTAAAAGTCATGAGTAATAAGTTCAAACCATCCATTAAAAAATTTCTAACTTAATTTCTATATTTTCCACTTAAATACATTAGAATTTCTTGAGCCTTCTCAGTTAATGTCATAATCATATCTGCATAGATTACATTGATGTTTCTTCATCTGTAAAATTTCTTCAGATATCCATGTTACAAAATCATAATAAATAATATTAGTTCTGGGTACAAAGTTGTCTTAGAATGGCATCATTACTAAAAATTATTTAAATAGTTCTGTTATTTGTGTAGTCTTTGCCGCTTCAAAAAATTCAGGGGAAGTTTAGTTTAATTAATCTTTGTCCAGTTAGGTGTCTGGTTAATACAAGCAATTTGGTGTCTAATACCACTCTCCTCATTTTACACATTCAATAAAAGTTTGAGCGGCTACCAAGTATCAGCACCAGTCCAGATGCTGAAAATATAAAGATGAAGGAGATTTCTGGATGCATGTAGGAAGTTACAAGAGACTATCACTCCCACACTAACTTTGACATTATCACTCCCACACTAACTTTGACATCAAGTCAAAGCCAACTCTTTTCCAGGGACCTTCACCAAATGTGCAGAGGTACAGTGCCAAATAGTGGCATCAGAACAAGTTTGCTGAACTAATTTATCCCTGAGATATGAGAGGTCTTTCTTAAATACAAGGTGGAGGACTATTGAAGGCTAGGGATAGGGCAGGAGATAAGACAAATTTCTCTCAGGCATTTTAGACCATCGTCAAGTATACTATAGTAGCCCCCTAACGGCTGGGAGTGGGGCAGGAAAGCTGAGATTGTCTCACTAGACTAATTAGGGACTTCACAGAATGTACTGTAAAAGCCTTCTGAAGGCTAGGGGTCAGATATTAGTGCTAAGAGGGATATCTTGAGGTGCAGAAAGCTATAAGTGGGACTGGAGAAGAAAGATAACTCCCTAGAGACCAAAAAACAAACAAACAAACAAACAAACAAACTGGAAGATGTACTGAAAAGTAGGTAGAGATTTCTCAGAGCTTGAAAATTTGGTGGCTGAGTGCCAAAGCAGAACAGTATTTCTAGAGACTTGCCAATGGCCTAGTCTTGCTGAAGGGAAAGTCCTGATTATGTCTTTGAACTTTTGAAGCTGGTGCATAACTAAATCTGACTAAAGCAAAACTTTAGCCCAGATACATCTCAACTACAGATTATCCTAACTAAGCACTGACAGAAGAAGGAGTGTATCCTTTCTTGGGAAGTACTATTATTTACTTTAGTCTCTAATATTACTTTACTTACAATGTCTCAACCACAGTAAAAATACATGAAGTATGCAAAGATGTAAGGAATATGGCTCGAAGTCAAGAGAGAGGATATAGTCAATAGAAGCGGAGTAAGGGTTGGACTGGATGATGGAATTATCAGGCAGACTTTAAAAAGCCCATGATATGTATGTTAAAGGATCAGTGGAAATGTGGACAAAATATGTAAACATACAGGAAATTTCAGCAGAGAGATAGAAGCTATAAAAAAAAGAGCCAAAGAATATGCTAGAAATGAAAACTACAAAAATCAAAAATAAAAAAAATTACTTGATGAACTTAATAGATAGAGGAAAGGATCAGGAAACCTGAACATGTGAAAAGTGAACAAATGATCCAAACTGTAAAATAAAGAGAAAAAAGAGGAAAAAATGAAACAAGCTACTTGAAACATGGGGACATTTTCAAAGTGGTCTAATCATAGGCAATTAGAACCTATGGAAAAAGAGGAGAAGAGCAGAGAGAAAAGAAATATCTGAAGAGAGAGTAGGTGAGAATTTTTCAAAATTGATTAAAGGCCTCAACCTTGACGAAAGATCTGGAGAAAGACTGGTTATATGGATGGGGTTAGGAACTTCTTTTCAGATTGGGTATTCAAGGAGTGCTTATATGAGATTAGCGTAATTTGAGCAGAAATCGTTAGCCATGGTAAAATACAGTTGAGAGCATTCTAGGGTGAAGAAACAAACAAAAGCCCTAAATTGGTAGTAATCCTGGTGTGTTTGAGGGTGGCAGGAAGCCAGTGAGGGGAAAGCTGTGGGAAATAATGTGTAGAGGTCAGCAGGAGTGAGATCACATGACCTTGTGTAGGCCATTGCAAGAGGTGATGGGCAAATTCTGCTATGGGAAGATATTGGCAAGTCTTAATGCATTTGATGGGAATTATTTGGACTATGGGAATACCCAAACAGATTTCTACATCTGATTTCCTTTTTTTTTTTAACATTTTGAGATGCAAAAATGTTAATTCAGGGAAGATTCTTTACTTGTCTCTCTAATCAAGCTCATCAGGAAGCTCTGAGGTCATCTTTGGGTAAGTATCAAAATAATTTTAAAGGTTATAAAATCTATTTACAATTTTGGACTTCTAAATTTACATTTTAAAAGAAACATTTTAGCCAGGTTAGTTTCCACCAGCAGAAAAGATACAGGTTAATTTTCCACATAGGTCAGAAGTGAAATGATGAATGTTTCAGCCACTGTAGTGATATTTAAAATAGGAGCCATGCAGAATGCAAAAGGGACGTTAAATGTCTGAACAGGGAGTTTTATTTCTATGAATGTTACTTCTGAACTGAATGTTACTTCTGAATGTCAGGTCTTCTGTAGTTCTCATGACCTAGGCCAGTAACCTACCTGACTAGTGAAAAGCAGATTCACTAGAGCTTCAATTGGAGTTTTCTTTAAACTGTGTTAAAGTTTCTTTAAACTACATTAAAACTTGAAAGTTTTCTTTACTCAGACAGGTACTTGATCTTCGAGCTATCAGTACACTTTCCAAGGCCACCAGGTTGGAAAAAATTGCTTTAGGTTTCATGTAAGCCATGGGAATATGGCTTAAATTTTGTCTGTTAAAGTAAAGAAGTTTAAGTAGATTTAGGATTAAGATTGTAAGACTTGCAATACAAAAAACAAATGACCCCAAGATCATTAAAAGAGGAATATTTCTGCACCCTGAGATAGATGGAAGGAATGCAGTTCTGTTGTTCCATGTGTCCAGTTTTAAATATGGTGCTAGTTAGGCCAAGGGCACAAATTTGCTTGTGCCATAGGAGTGTCCTTAGCCTTATTCTACTCTGCCCACCGAAATGGAGAATTTCAATGGGAATTGGCCCTGTGGGAGAGGGACTGCCATTTTAAAGCTAGGACCCTTGAGAGTACTCAAGCAGACGGGGCAGGCATTCGTTAGTGGAGTCAGGCAGGGCTGGCACAGTAGGCCTCCCAGAGAAGGTGAGGCTTAAACCAGTTCTGAAGGAATTGAGATGAATTAACTAAGATTTCATAATATTCAAGGTCTTCGAGTTTATTTTAAAAAAAACGTATCTGTTCCTATGTGCTATCTAAGTCATTTCGCTTGCTGATAAATGCACTGCCGAAAGTAACAATGTTCAGAAAGAATGAGCTGTTTTTAATTCAGCTTCATAACGACCTAAGTTTGCCAACTACTTTTGAGTCCATGGCCCTAAATGGCTAGAATGATTTACAATGCAGGATTTGTTCTTGTATTGTTCAGGCAGTAGTGTAAATTTCTACTGGAAAATCCGTAGATTAAGTGTTGAAAACGGGACAGGTCTCATTTGGGATACCTATGTTGCATTTAGATAGAGGAAGTGTACTTATGGTTCAAAGAATAGCAGATCTCCCCTTTGTTGTCAGAATCACTTTTTGTTCTTTTTAAATTTCTTTCCCTTTTATTTTTCTTTCTTTTTCAATTACTCTCACTCAATCTTTTCTTTTCCTTTTTCCTTACTTTCTAAATCTGACCAGAGGCATATAAACAGACAAGCTGAATACATATTTCTGGCAATTATTCTTGGAAAAAACTTTGGAAAATTATGTGACTGTTGTATTACCATTCCCACCTAGTAGAATCTATCAAGATAAAAATACATGACTCGGCAGGAGCCCTTGCTTGAGGACCCCTGGGAATGAAATGTGTGGTTGAACCCAGTCTTCTTTCAGGTTTATTTTTACTTGCTGGCATCCTCAGTCATTGTGTTTGTTCACTAGGAGGTGTCTACCCATGTTTCCACAAAAAGCATCACTGGACTAGAGTGTCACCTCCATAATCCTCCTACCATGTTCAGCTGGGGCTTTTAGGCTGGTTACAAAAGAGAATTTTTAAAAAAGAGGCCCGAGATTCTGTCAACTCTTCCATTTTCCTTAAAGTATTAAAGCTAATCTCCTGGAAACATGAGATAGTTGATTTGAGTTAGGAACAAAAATGACAGGGATGGTAAGTATCACTCTATATAATTAGTCTATATAATCTCTAGAATAACTACTGAAGAAATTTCTTATATATTTATCTAAACAAAGTATTAAAGTTTTAAAATAATAGTACAGGTTTCTAGTTGAGCATGGAGCTTTGAACACCTGTTTTACCTCAGCTCCCTTTTAAAAGTCCACTTAAATGCTAGTGTAAGGCATAAAAATAAAGTTCAACAGTGAAGAGGAAGGAGGGAAATCAGGAGTGGGCTAGAGGTGTCCACACATTTTTGGAATATGTAAAGAGGTTGGAGGAGTGGAGACTGATTTAGCAGTGAGATAAAGCTGTTAGTAACTTATGCCTGTAGATGTCATCAAGCAACACCACAGATTCCCAGAAAGGCAACATGATTGGAGGCTTCAGGTACCACAGACAGCAAGCATAAAGTACAGGGCAAGACTACAGGAAAATCAATCCACGTGTAGCATTTGAACCTCCACTTTCCTTCCTATACCCCACAGTGTCAGGAAACGACCCCTACCCTTGCTTCTATAGAAGTCTACAGCTGGAAAAACAGACTGGAGAAACTGTTACCTCAGGGAGCTCAGGCACATTGCAGGTGTGTGTTCTCAAGCAGGGACTGTTTTGCTCCCCACCCTCTAGGGGATGTTTGTCAATATCAAGAGACATTTTTAGTTGTCACAACTTGAGGAGTCTTCTGGCATCTAGTGGTTAGAGGCTAAACAGTCTAGCAGTGCACGGCATGGCCTTCCATAGCAAAGGATTGTCTAGCCACAGATGTCCTCAGTGCTGAGGTTGAGAAACCCTGCTCAGGGGTAAGGAGAGGCACAGGGCTTGATGGGAATTAAGCCAGAGTCTGCACATTGAACATTGGGAACCCCAGCTCCTTTCCTTACTCTGGTCTTGGAATGCCAAATGGCAGGCGGGAACTCTGATGAATCTCTTCTGCAAGATAGAAGAAAAGGCCACCAGGCAGTGACTTTTGGGGAGGGGAGGTGCCAATAAAAATGCCTCTCACTGCCAGATTGTCCAACCACCAACTGGCAAGACCACCGATACACAGGTCCAATCAATGTGTTAACATTTTATCTTTAAATATGAATGACAGGAAATAATCTTAGAAATATTTCAGACTCAGAAAAAAAAGCACACACTTAAACTGAAATTAAAATTGTAAAAAGTGTAAACAGAGAAAACCAAAAAAAAAAAAAGTGTAGAAAAAAGAACACTTCAAAAAAATCTCATAATATCCTCAGAGAGATAATAGAAGTTTCAATGTATTCTATACTTAAAAGAGAAGTCAGAGAGCAGGAAAGAGCTTTTTGAAATTAAAAATATGTGGGGCTAAAAAAATAGAAGAGTTAAATGAAAGTTGAACTTTTCTAGGAAGTAAAATAAGAAGCAAATTGACAATTGGAGAGAAAAGATATGAAAGCTGGGGCTTTGACATGTGTCTACTAGAAGTTCTATAGAGAGAGAATAATAGGCAAAGAAATGTGAGAATAATTCCCCAAACCAAGGAATATGAGTCTCCAGAGGGGAAGAACTGCCAAGCAGCCAGCACCAGAAATTGAAAGAGAACAATCAAGGCAAATCATTGTGAATTTGTAGAACACCAAAGAGAAAAAATAGGTCCAAACAAAGGACTGGGAATAGGAATTGCATCAGTCTTCTTAGCAGCAATCTGACCCGCTAGAAGTTAATGGAACAATTCCTTCAGAGTTATGAAGAACAATGGTGTGACCTGGTCACAGTCATCTAACTAGAATTCTAAACCCAGTCACACCCTCCGTGAAAGGTTGAGGAAGGAATAAAGGCATTTTCAGACAGGCAAGAGGCCACAAATCTACCTTTTATGCATCCTTTTTTGAGGAAGATACTGGAAAGGGGGGGAACCTGGGATCCTGGAAGGTTCCCAAGGGGTGAACCTGGGATCCTGGAAGCAAGGTCCCAACCTCAGAGAGTGTCTGAAGACAGGTGCAGAACAGCTGTGCAGGTGGTCTGGTGAGCACCCAGTCCAGCCTGGAGACAGGCAGAAGCTCTTGGGCAGAGTCTCCAGGTAAAGAAAAATGAAACAATGATTTCCTGTTTTGTTGGATTAGTGGAGCACAGACTTGACTTTATCATGGCACATACAGAGAGCAGAGGTTTGAATTATTGGGCTGTTCTCATAAATACAATGCTATATCTGAGATCTGAGGAGGTTTGAGGAAAAGGAAGAAAGAATTTGTCTGATTTTGTTGTCACATTTTATTGGATTGGCCAAAATTTCACTTGGGTTTTTCCATAAGGTGGTACCAAAAACCCGAATGAACTTTTTGGCCAACCCGATATATCCAAAAGACTTGCTTACACTCCTTAAAATAAAACTCTGTTTTTCACTATGTCCCTGAAGTTTCTACCCAATGTTTAAAAAATGTTAGGAGTTCCACCAATAAATATTAGTTGAATGAATGTTTCAGATATGGACCTTGGTTCCACAAATTGTGGAAGAGTACAGAAGACTGCACAGAAGTTCTCTATTCTGTCTTGAGGGAAGGTAACATTCAGGTGAAAGAGGCCTGACTCCAAATGAGAAGGCTCGAGAAATGGGGTGTTCATCAGTGACTAAGAACTGGAGAGAGTTTTTAAATAAAGGAAAAGGAATGGAGAGATTTAGCCAATTATGGAGCCAAGATAATCCCGATAAAAACCACTTTCAAAAATCAGATAATGGAGTCAGTGTGTGATCTTGACAACATGCAATTCCCCAGTCCTTGGGGTTTAGTTAACAAACTTAATGAGGCACTTCCAATTATTCTGAAATCATGGAGACCTGGCATGAAACCAGATCTATGCATAGAAGTCGCATAATAGTTTCTAAAATAGGTGAATAACAGTCTTAAAAATTTGGTGTTAATCCTCAGAACAACAATGATTTAAATGAGATAAAGGCAGAAGAATGGCAAGCGGCTCTGAGGCTCTGAGGCTCTGGAATCCTAGGTAGAGAATTCTGAATTTTGTGGTTCACAAAACCTTGAGCTCTCCACAAACACCCTCTACAGATCACCTCTATTCCAGCCCCTGGAAACCAGGCTGTCTTGTACATTGAAAGGCAGGGAGGATCAAGAGGGAGGTGAATATAAATTGCTCTTGTCTAGTACTCAGATGACTCAGGATTTGTGTGACCTGGATGCTAATGTCACACATTAATTGAATGTTGAATCATTTTACCTCATGATTCAATCTGAGTAGTCACAGTTCTGTTTTTTTTTCCTGAGACTAAATGTCCATCTCATGTGTGCCGTTGACTCTTTTATATTTGTTACGCTATGCTTTGGTCCTTGTAACTCATCCAAATCCTTCCTTTCTTTTGCTTGTCCAATCCATTCAGGCTCTTCTTGGAGCCCTGCCCCCTACCCCACCCTCTTGCCCTGACTCTGCATCCTGAGGATAGATATTGATCTTGTAGGACTGCTTCTGGGAACACCACCCATGGCTGTTCTCCACCTGCCTATGGAAAATTTCTCTGCATCTTCTTGGCCTCTGCTGGCTTCCTGGATACCCTATAGCAAACCACCTTCTGGGTACTCAGAATCAACTGTATGCTTTAACTTTGCCCATGGGTCTATTTTGATTACCTTCTCTTCACCTATTGGTGAGGGAGGGATTACCATCCTAAGATTATGGGATGACTGAATACATGGCACCTGAAACTGGACAGATGAGATCAAAAGCAGTTTATTAAGCATATACACTCACAGCCTGGCAGAGGAGAACAGACTACCACACAGAACATGTGAAGGCTGCACTTTGGAACAGAGTGAACAAGAAGGCAATGTGGTTGGTAGCCTTTGTAGTAATAAGAGGTTGGGGTGATATCTGGTTCCTATAGGAGGATGTGATTGGCTTGTTTGAATAATTTCAGGGGCTGGCAAGGAACTGAAGCACACTATTCAGGGATAAGCAGGTACTGTGTCTGCTCTCCTTGATAAGGAGGGCTGTTTGTTTAGCTAGGGGACATTACCTGTGGGAACTTGCAGTTGGGCCATTCCAGGCCCCTCCTGGTTTGCTGCAGACTGTCAAGACATGTATAATATTAGGCCTTGATAACCTTAGGGTCTTTCCTTTATCTCCTGATCTATTTGTGTGTTTATGTCTACTTAATCCTTTGCTGCCCCAAACACTGCATTTACCTTTCCATCTCTTGTGACATCATGGGAGAAAGTCAATCCACACCCACTGCATTGATCTACTTAGTATTATGAGATAAAATAGCTTGGTGGAAACTTCAAGATTGTCTGCCTGGATAACTTCATTTCGTAGCTGAGGGAATGGAGGCTATGGCATGCCTTGATCATAATCCCACAGTTAGTATTGCTGCCGGGGCATGAAGTTATTAAGATAAAATATTCGTTTATTTGATTGACAGTGAGATGCTTTGGAGTTTCCATCCAGGAGCCATAGAATGCCTGGGTCCTCATCAGCTGAACAGCTGACCTTAAATATTTTAAGAATTCTAGCAATGGGTCGTTAGCCATAGACACACGCGTCTCTCCTGTGGCGTCTATAGTACTTGGGATCCATCCAGGGAGGCTTCCTTCTCTTTTTCTTCCCTAGCATAGTGTGAATGACCAAGGCATTGCAAGGGGGAATGATGAATGGAGTAGGGAAGTGGGCTGTAACCCTGTATATGAAGGGCTGAAATTCAGACTTTGAGGATATATAAATGTGCCCTAGCATTGCTAAATTTATCTCACTTGAAAATTCCTTTTTTCCACTTGTCCTTTGAAAATAACTGTTATTTTCCCTGGCCCATCTACATAGTATATATGCAATATGTACTATTTTTATTTCAATCTGAAAATTACCTTCATTTTTTTCTTTTTTAGTGTGCAAACACACTGTAAAAATCAGGGAAAATAGCATTTTTTATTTCCTGAATTCTTAGCCATCATACTTTTCTATAGGTCTAGTATTATTAAATGGTTTTTTTTCTTTCTTTGGTTACAATTAACATCATGACTGCTGGTCCTTATTTAGCAGCTGTCTTCCCGGTATAAAGAGTAGAATAGAATTCTGGAGCTGGAAAGGATTTTTGTGACCACCTCAATTGTTGCCCTTATTTTTTATTATCCAACATTTTTATTGGAGTATAATTGCTCTACAGTGATGCGTTAGCTTCTGCTGTATAACAAAGTGAATCAGCCATATGTATACACATATCCCCATATCCCCTCCCTCTTGTAGCTCCCTTCCACCCTCCCTATCCCACCCTTCTAGGTGGTCACAAAACACCGAGCTGATCTCCCTGTGCTATGCAGCTGCTTCCCACTAGCCATCCATTCTACATTTGGTAGTGTATATATGTCCATGCCACTCTCTCACCTCGTCGCAGCCCACTCCTTCCCCTCCTTGTGTCCTCAAGTCCACTCTCCACGTCTGCCTCTTTATTCCTGTCCTGTCCGTAGGTTCTTCAGAACCTTGTTTTTTTTTTTTTTCAGATCACATATATATGTGTTAGCATATGGTATTTATTTTTATCTTTCTAACTTCACTCTGTATGACAGACTCTAGGTCCATCCACCTCACTACAAATAACTCAACTTTGTTTCTTTTTATGGCTGAGTAATATTCCACTGTATATATGTGCCAAATCTTCTTTATCCGTTCATCTGTTGATGGACACTTAGGTTGCTTCCATGTCCTGGCTATTGTAAATAGAACTGCAGTGAACATTGTGGTACATGACTCTTTTTGAGTTATGGTTTTCTCAGGGTATATGCCCAGTAGTGGGATTGCTGGGTCATATGGTAGCTCTATTTTTAGTTTTTTAAGGAACCTCCATAGTGGCTGTATCAATTTACATTCCCACCAACAGTGCAAGAGGGTTGTGTTTTCTCCACACCCTCTCCAGTATTTATTGTTTGTAGACTTTTTGATAATGCCTATCCTGACCAGTGTGAGGTGATACCTTATTGTAGTTTTGATTTGCATTTCTCTAATGATTTGTGATGTTGAGCATCCTTTCATATGTTTGTTGGAAATCTGTATATCTTCTTTGGAGAAATGTCTATTTAGGTCTTCTGACCATTTTTGGGTTGGGTTGTTTGTTTTTTTGATATTGAGCTTCATGAGCTGCTTATAAATTTTGGAGATTAATCCTTTGTCAGTTGCTTCATTGGCAAATATTTTCTTCCATTCTGAAGGTTGGCTTTTTGTCTTGTTTATGGTTTCCTTTGCTGTGCAAAACCTTCGAAGTTTCATTAGGTCCCATTTGTTTATATTTGTTTTTATTTCCATTTCTCTAGGAGGTGGGTCAAAAGGGATCTTGCTGTGATATATGTCATAGAGTTTTCTGCCTATGTTTTCCTCTAAGAGTTTTATAGTATCTGATCTTACATTTAGGTCTTTAATGCATTTTGAGTTTATTTTTCTGTATGGTATTAAGAAGTGGTCTAATTTCATTCTTTTAGATGTAGCTGTCTAGTTTTCCCAGCACCACTTATTGAAGAGGCTGTCTTTTCTCCATTGTATATTCTTGCCTCCTTTATCAAAGATAAGGTGACCATATGTGCATGGGTTTACCTCTGGGCTTTCTATCCTGTTCCATTGATCTATATTTCTGTTTTTGTGCCAGTACCATACTGTCTTGATGACTGTAGCTTTGTAGTATAGTATGAAGTCCAAGAGCCTGATTCCTCCAGCTCCGTTTTTCTTTCTCAAGATTGCTTTGGCTCTTCAGGGTATTTAGCGTTTCCATACAAATTGTGAATTTTTTTGTTCTAGTTCTGTGAAAAAAGCCATTGGTAGCTTGATAGGGGTTGCATTGAATCTATAGATTGCCTTGGGTAGTATAGTGATTTTCACAATGTTGATTCTTTCAGTCCAAGAACATGGTATATCTCTCCATCTGTTTGTATCATCTTTAATTTCTTTCATCAGTTCCTTATAGTTTTCTGCATACAGGTCTTCTGTCTCCTTAGGTACGTTTATTCCTAGGTATTTATTTTTTGTTGTTGCAGTGGTAAATGGGAGTGTTTCCTTAATTTCTCTTTCAGATTTTTCATCATTAATGTATAAGAATGGAAGAGATTTTTGTGCACTAATTTTGTATCCTGCTACTTTACCACATTCATTGCTTAGCTCTAGTAGTTTTCTGGTAACATATTTAGGATTCTCTATGTATAGTATCATGTCATCTGCAAACAGTGACAGTTTTACTTCTTCTTTTCCAATTTGGATTCCTTTTATTTATTTTTCTTTTCTGATTGCTGTGGCTAAAACTTCCAAAACTATGTTGTATAATAGTGGTGAGAGTGGACCACATTGTCTTATTCCTGATCTTAGCGGAAATGTTTTGAGTTTTTCACCATTGAGAACAATGTTGGCTGTGGGTTTGTCATATACGGCCTTTATTATGTTGAGGAAAGTTCCCTCTATTCCTACTTTCCGGAGGGTTTTTATCATAAATGGGTGTTGAATTTTGTCGAAAGTTTTTTCTGTGTCTATTGAGATGATCATATTGTTTTTCTCCTTCGGTTTGTTAATATGGTTTATCACACTGATTTGCGTATATTGAAGAATCCTTGCATTCCTAGGATAAACCCCACTTGATCAGGGTGTATGATCCTTTTAACCTGCTGTTGGATTCTTTTTGCTAGCATTTTGTTGAGGGTTTTTGCTTCTATGTTCATCATTGATATTGGCCTGTAGTTTTCATTTTTTGTTACATCTTTGCCTGGTTTTGGTATCAGGGTGATGGTGGCCTCGTAGAAAGAGTCTGTGAGTGTTCCTCCCTCTGCTATATTTTGGAAGAGTTTGAGAAGGATAGGTTTTAGTTCTTCTGTAAATGTTTGACAGAATTCGTCTGTGAAGTCATCTTGTCCTCGGCTTTTGTTTGTTGGAAGATTTTAAATCACAGTCTCAATATCAGTGTTTGTGATTGGTCTGTTTATATTTCCTATTTCTTCCTGGTTCAGTCTCAGAAGGTTGTGCTTTTCTAAGAATTTGTCCATTTCTTCCAGGTTGTCCATTTTATTGGCATATAGTTGCTTGTAGTAACCTCTCATGATCCTTGATATTTCTGTAGTGTCAGTTGTTACTTTTCTTTTTTATTTCTACTTCTATTGATTTGAGTCTTCTCCCTGTTTTTCTTGATGAGTCTGGCTAATGGTTTATCAAGTTTGTTTATCTTCTCAAAGAACAAACTTCTAGTTTTATTGACCTTTGTTATCTTTTTCTTCATATCTGTTTCATTTATTTCTGATCTGAGCTTCATGATTTCTTTCCTTATGCTAACTTTGGGTTTCCTTTGTTCATCTTTCTCTAATTGCTTTAGGTGTAAGGTTAGGTTGTTTATTTGAGATTTTTCCTGTTTCTTGAGGTAGGATTGTTTTGCTCTAAACTTCCCTCTTAGAACTGCTTTTGCTGCATCCCATAGGTTTTGGGTAGTCGTGTTTTCATTGTCATTTGTTTCTAGGTATTTTTTTATTTTCTCTTTGATTTCTTTAGTGATCTCTTGGTTATTTAGTAGCATATTGTTTAGCCTCCGTGTGTTTGTATTGTTTACAGTTTTTTCCCTGTAATTGATATCTAGCCTTATAGCGTTGTTGTTGGAAAAGATCCTAGATACGATTACAGTTTTTTAAAATTTACCAAGGCTTGATTTCTGACCCAAGATATGATTTATCCGGGAGAATGTTCCATGAGCACTTAAGAAGAAAATGTATTCTGTTGTTTTTGGATGGAATGTCCTATAAACATCAATCAAGTCCATCTTGTTTAATGTGTCACTTAAAGCTTGTATTTCCTTATTTATTTTCATTTTGGATGATCTGTCCATTGGTGAAAGTGGGGTGTTAAAGTCCCCTACTATGATTTTGTTACTTTTGATTTCCCCTTTTATGGCTGTTAGCATTTGCCTTATATTTTGAGGTGCTGCTATGTTGGGTGCATAAATATTTACAATTGTTATATCTTCTTCTTGGATTGATCCCTTGATCATCAGGTAGTGTCCTTATTTGTCTCTTGTAATAGTCTTTCTTTTAAAGTCTATATTGTCTGCTATGAAAATTGCTACTCCAGCTTTCTTTTGATATCCATTTGCAGGGAATATCTTTTTCTATCCCCTCACTTTCAGTTTGTATGTGTCCCTAAGTCTGAAGTGGATCTTTTGTAGACAGCATATGTACGGGTCTTGTTTTTGTGTCCATTCAGTCGGTCTGCGTCTTTTGGTTGTAGCATGTAATCCATTTGCCTGTAAAGTAATTATCGATATGTATGTTCCTATTACCATTTTCTTAATTGTTTTGGGTTGGGTTTTGTAGGTCTTTTCCTTCTCTTGTGTTTCCTGCCTAGAGTAGTTTCTTTAGCATTTGTTGTAAAGCTGGTTTGGTGGTGCTGAATTCTCTTAACTTTTGCTTGTCTGTAAAGATTTTAATTTCTCCATTGAATCTGAATGAGATCCTTGCTGGGTAGAGTAATCTTGGTTTTAGGTTTTTCCCTTCCATCACTTTAAACATATCCTGCCACACCCTTCTGGCTTGCAGAATTTCTGCTGAAAGATCAGCTGTTAACCTTATGGGGATTCCCTTGTATGTTATTTTTTGCTTTTCCCTTGCTGCTTTTAATATTTGTTCTTTGTATTTAATTTTTGATAGTTTGATTAATATGTGTCTTGGCACGTTTCTCCTTGGATTTCTCCTGTATGGGACTCTCTGTGCCTCTGTCCTGAAGTTGATTGACTATTTCCTTCCCCATATTAGGGAATTTTTCAACTTTAATCTCTTCAAATATTTTCTCAGTCCCTTTCTTTTTCTCTTCTTCTTCTGAGACCCCTATAATTCGAATGTTGCTGCATTTAATTTTGTCCCAGAGGTCTCTGAGTCTGTCCTCAATTCTTTTCATTCTTTTTTCTGTATTCTGGTCTGTGGTAGTTATTTCCAGTGTTTTATCTTCCAGGTCACTTACTGTTCTTGTGCCTCAGTTATTCCACTATTGATTCCTTCTAGAGAAATTTTAATATCATTTATTGTGTTGTTCATCATTGTTTGCTCTTGTTCTTGTAGGTTCTTGTTAAACGTTTCTTATATTTTCTCCATTCTGTTTCCAAGGTTTTGGATCATCTTTACTATCATTACTCTGAATTCTTTTTCAGGGAGACTGCCTATTTCCTCTTCATTTGTTTGGTCTGGTGCATTTTTACCTTGCTCCTTCATCTGCTGTGTATTTCTCTGTCTTCTCATTTTGCTTAACTTACTGTGTTTGGGGTCTCCTTGTCTCAGGCTACAGGTTCGTAGTTCCCATTGTTTTTGGTGTCTTCCCCCAGTGGGTAAGGTTGGTTTAGTGGGTTGTGTAGGTTTCCTGAGAGGGGACTAGTGCCTTTGTTCTGGTTGATGAGGCTGGATCTTGTCTTTCTGGTGGGCAAGACTGTGTCTGGTAGTGTGTTTTGGGCTGTCTGTGACCTTAGTATGATTTTAGACAGCCTCTCTGCTAATGGGTGGGGTTGTGTTCCTGTCTTGCTAGTTGTTTGGCATGGGGTGTTCATCCCTGGATCTTGCTGGTTGTTGAGTGGAGCTGGGTCTTTGCATTGAGATTGGTATCTCTGGGAGAGCTCCCACTTATTGATATTATGTGGGGCCGGGAGGTCTCTGGTGTACCAAAGTCTTGAATTTGGCTCTTCCACCTCAGAAACTCAAGGCTGACAGCCGGCCGGAGCACCAAGACCCTGTCAGCTCCGCGGCTGGAGAAGATCAGCTATGAGTTGGGTGTCAGCCACTGCCCTGTTGTAGCTCTGTCTCAGCTGTCTCCAAAGGTCACCCAGATACATTGGGTTATTCCACCATTCCTCAGAACTTGCACATGGCAGTCTAGGAGTTTTAGACGTCCTCCTAATTCTCTTTATTGAAATACCTTTCATTCATGGTAGTGAGAGATATGCTAATAGTGTTGGTTCTCTTTTGTTCAGAGACTGGAACAGTCTGAGCCTTCATGTGACCAAGTCAGGATCAGCTGGCCAATGGTCCCAAAGTGATAACATGTCAGATTCCAAGAACGCTTTCTGCAGCACATGAGCCGTAGTCCCAAGCAGCCGCTCTGCTCAGCTGCAACACTCTTACCGGGGAACTTGGTGGGACCCTCAGACGAGGATTTCTGCCATCCCTAGTGCCTGACTTGCCCACCCAGGCAAGGAGCTGAGGAGAGCGTCTCCCAGCCCTGTCTCACCAGAGGAGTGGACACCTGCTGTTGCCCTCATTTTTGAGAGGAGCACCTTGAAAACCAGGTAGAGCTGGAACTGGAATATAGTGCATGAGAAACCAGTCAATTTGAGGCTGCTGCTTATGTGGCATGGCTTGAGGAGTGCCAGCAGGGCTCCCTTGCTAAACGCCTGCTCCACTGTCTGTCATCTATGAGGACATTGGAGCCATTGAGGCTTGAAGAAGTTTTACATTAGAAGTCTTCTGTTGAAACCAGATGTCTTAGGGAAGAGTCCCACGTTTAGCCCATTTTAGCCAAACCTTTGGATATTTGCTGGAACTGTACAAGGAATTAGCAGAATGAGACACAGCGTTGATCTGGAGTTAGGGAACAGTGGGATATGGAGGGAAAGGGCATTCCAATGCTTTGTTACTGACTTTCATGACAATATTGTCTACATATAAGGTAGATAATATTATCCCCATATTAGAGATGAGGGGCCCAAGATTCAGAGACGTTAAGTGTTTTAGGTCTACCTATGGAACAAAAACAAATCCTCCCAAAATAAATGATATAACACTTTATTCTTTTGCCTTATCTAAACCCAAGTTGAATGTCTTTTGACTTTAGAAGCATGAATGCTTGGATTGGTTACCCTGTGAAAAATCAGGTGTTACTTTGAAGTCTGGCTTTTTCAGGCAATATAGGTAATTGATATACTCAACATAGGTGGACAGAAACAATTAGGTTACATTTAATGATGATTCAACCTCTGAACAGGTATTTAGAGCTGCTTTTTCTGTGCCCAGTAGAAGCCAGGAACAGAAGAGCAGTACCAAGTAATCAGTGCCTACCCTCCAGTCATCTGTAGCATGCTTGTGAGAGTTTCCTAGGAGAAACTATTGAATGTCTGTTAGGACAGCTGTGTGGCTTAGCCTGCTAGTGTTGTAGGTGCTCAAAGAAGACTGAGGCTAGTAGAGCCACGGTGGTTAGAGGAGCTCCACAGTGAAGGTGGAGCTTTTAGTGGACAAGCAGTGAGAATTTGGGCGGATATAGGACAAATCTCATATGAATAGTAGGCAGTATGGTGCAGCTGAGCAAACATAGGGAGTCAGATGACTTTGCATTCATTTTGGTCTTTGCTATTCAATAAATTGATTATGGGATTATGATTATGATTTTAATCTCTAGACTAAGTCTTAAAATGAGAGAATAAGACTACATGATCTCTAAGGTCCCTTCTAGTGCTAATATTTTATAATTTTAAATGGTACACATTAAATAGAGTGATATTAGTTGAGGTTTCAGTACTATGTCATGAGGCCCAATGATGCCTACAAGTGGGGATGGCAAAAGTGTCCTTGTCCTAGACCTTTTCATTCTTGGGTCTCATAAACAATTGTTGTTGCTATTAGATTAGTATTTTAGTGGTATATAATTTGTTCCTGACTTCATTCTTTGTGGTTTCTTTTTAGTCTTTATACTTACAGTACCTTTATATGTCATCCCAGTGAGTACATTGTGATAAGCTCCTTGAAAACAGGGTCATGCCTAATTTTTGTTTTTTGGCTGCATTGGGTCTTTGTTGCTGTGCATGGACTTTCTCTAGTGGTGAGTGGGTGCTACTCTTCGTTCTGGTGTGCAGCCTTCTCATTGCGGTGGCTTCTCTTGTGGAGCACAGGCTCTATGTGCGTAGGCTTCAGTAGTTGCAGCACATGGGCCTAGTATTTGCGGCACACGGACCCTAGAGTGTGCAGGCTTCAGTAGTTGCTGCACGTGGGCTCAGTAGTTGCGGCACATGGGCTCTAGGGTGCGTGGGCTCAGTAGTTGTGGCTCACAGGTTCTAGAGTGTAGCATACCTAATTAATACTTGCCTAGTACAATGTATGCCACATATTTGCTGCTAAATATTTGCCAGATAGAGTTAAATAGAACATTTAAAGTGCTTTTCAACTTTCTGTAACATGAGAGAAGTTTCATTGGTCCTTAGAATTGTGCTAGAAACTGAGATGAGGGAGAGTGGGAAAAGAAGGGAGAAGTGACCTTGGTTATGTGGGCCAAAAAAAAAAAAAATGGAATTGGGGCTAATATCTCTATCTTTGTATAATTTCCTGCTGTGGAGCCTGGTCCCCTGATGCAATTGACATTGCCTGTATTATTGGAAAATTATCATTTCTATTTAGATGTAGAAATAAAAGAATAATGGTGTAGATTTAGACTAATTGTTTTCTTTGAGGTACTGTAGGATAGTAGTATGGAAATGTGAATTATCATGTTGCTAGGCAAAGTTAATGGGTGTAGAAAATTTTCTGTATATCTTGCCTCTGATAGATCATTTGAGTAATCCTCTCCCTACTTCCCCCCTGAATTTTTGCTTGTTAAAATTCAGACTTTGGTGATGTTCACAGAATTTCTAGCCTATATCAGTTCAATTAGAACCTCCCTAGGGTTGTCTGTTCCTTGTTAGGACTGTAAGTTGTTTGACTTGCATGACCTTGGCCTTTCCTAATGTAGGCATGGACTGAGAAGAACCTGTGGTTGCTGGGGAAAATAAAAACATGGCGTTTTATGATTTCCTCATTTCATCTACTTAATTTTGTTCCTTAAAAGACATGGCATGCATGAATGAGTACTGAAAGGCTGCTGTAGCTCTCACTAAATATTTAAGTAAATTAATTGCCTTAGAAAAGGTCATCAAAATCTTTAGATGTTATAAATTATGTGATTCAATGAAACTAAATTCTGCCACTCAAATTCTTCTATTACTTCTTGTGTCTGAAACATATAAGACTTTTAGTCTAGAATAGTTTTCTCATTTCTTTCCCACCCACATTCCCTGTCAATTTGTTTTCTCTACTTTGAGTTCAGGCTTTTCCCTCATTCTTGCAGGGGAAATGGGGTTCACTATGTGATTATTGAAGCGCTACAGTTAATTCCTTTTCTGGAAGAAAGGGGAAGTCTTTCTCCCTTCCATAAATCAAAATGAATAGGATGAAATGAAAAAAAAGGATTAAACCTCTTGCCAACCCAGTATATGAGATCTCATTAGATCAATTATATCCAACGATTCCAGATCTAAGTTTTTAAGAGGCCATGATATATGTCTTTAATTCACTGTTTAAGTCTTCCTACCTGCGTGGTGTTATAGACTGTTAATTTTCAATGATGAAAATAATTTAATTAATTTTCTCTCTACTTATTTAAGGATTGGTCTAATAGAGTAAAAGCTGATTCTAATTCTAACAAACACTTTCTGCGTGAAATTTGGCAAGCCATTTCAATTCTCTGCATCTCTGGTTCCTTATCTGTGAGGCAAGGCACATAGTTTTTCTTTTCTTTCCTTTGTGTGAGCCTGCAAGGGGAGTTAGAGAATGAGAGATGGGGAGAAAGAAAGTGGGGAAAGTCTCGATACTGTTGTCCTACTGAATTAAAAATGATGTTTTCCTCACACTTTAGACAGAATTTTAATTCCCAGAGGGAAATGTATTGTTTTCTCTTAAATTAGAATATAAGCATTTTAAAGGCAGGAACTTGTGCCTTCTCCATATTAATTTAGACTGTACAGGGCAGACCCAAATATTGCAAATGTTTATTTCATAGATTTGTGCCTTTAGGCACAATCTTGGTTGTTTTAACTTTTTTTTGCAAAGTCTTCCAAAGTTTTCAGTACAGTAATGTATACATATATTATTCTAATAGCAGTTTAAAAATAATCGGCATCTTGGCCTATGGGAGAAGTTTGAGAAAGTCCTTGCTGTGGACTGAATGCTTCTATTCCCCAAAGTCACATGTTGAAATCTTAACCCCCAAAGTGATGGTATTTGGAGGTGGGGCTTTGGGAGGTCTTATCTTAGGTCATCAGGTTATAGTTCATGATTGAGATTGTAAGGAGAGACGAGAGCGCTTGCTCTAGCACTTTCTGCTCTCTGCCATATGAAGATACAACAAGAAGATGTCCATCTACAAACCAAGAAGCAGGCTTTCACCAGACACTGAATATGCCAGCACCTTGATCTTGGACTTCCAGCCTCTGTAACTGTGAAAAGTAAATTTGTGTTGTATAAGCCACCCAATCTATGGTATTTTTGTTATAGCAGCCTGAGCTAAGATAGTCCTTTGAGGAAATAGTGCAAAATGTAAATAAGTGACAGCAAGACTACCTCACAATTACAATGTATCCTCATCCTCAACTGTTGACCATTATGTGTTTCAGCAGAGACCAGTTGTTTAATACTTCTCTGTGCCGGAAGACTTTTTGAAATTATGTCAGGTGTTGGACAGACATTTTGTTCAGAGAATAAAGTCATTTTTAATAATTTCTGTCTCTTTGGAGAATGAATCTAAATTTTTCCAAACACCTAAGAGCCATTCTAGAGATGTATAACTTTTAAGATCTTGACACCCTACTTTCCTAAGTCATCTTACACAAACCACATGGAGTGATGGTTCAGGCTTGCTGAAGTAAATTTTTTGGGGGTGGGCTATAGGATTACAGAACAGGGGTTACCAACTGGTAAAGATCTTCAAAGATCTTTAAATTTTACCTGGGACTTCTCTGGTGGTGCAGTGGTTAAGAATGCAGGGGACACGGGTTCAATCCCTAGTCCAGGAAGATCCCACATGCCGCGGAGCATCTAAACCCGTGTGCCACAACTACTTAGCCTGCACTCTAGAGCCTGCAAGCCACAACTACTGAGCTTGTGTGCCACAACTACTGAAGCCCGTGTGCCTAGAGCCTGTGCTCCACAACAAGAGAAGCCACTGCAGTGAGAATCCCATGCACCACAACAAAGAGTAGCCCCTGCTCGACACAACTAGAGAAAGCCCACGTGCAGCAACGAAGACCCAATGCAGCCAAAAATAAATTAAAAAAAAAAATTCACCTCATCCATGTCTACTTGTATTCAATAGTATTGTTTCCAACTTCTCCACTTTTAGTTTCTGTTGTTGTTCAGGGACTTCTCAGTCTATTTCTTTTTCCACCTCTGGTATCTCAAAATTTCAAGAAATACAAAGTAGATTATTTTCATAAAAATATTTTTGAATTCCAGCCATAACTTCTGGTTTCTCTCATTAATGGAATTTCCCACATTCTGTTTTGCAGTGAGTGTTTATGTCGTTAAGCACCCACTTGAGAGTTTTAGTGAAGGGCATAAAGCTAGGGAATGCCTTCCTTCCAGTCAAACCCAAATTCAGAGCCCTCTCTGCTCCATATCTATCTGAAGAAAGAAGCACGTTGCAAATCCTCCAGGAATCGAGCCCTGTCTACTTACATTTGGACAGTAGGCCCCCTAAATGCTGTTGACAGTTACTCTTCACCTCCCTCACCCAGTTTAAACACGGAATATTTTTGTTGCTGTTCCCTCACATTCAGTGTCTGCTCATTTTTCTGTCTGTCCTTAGAGTGCTTTTTGTGTTAGTGTTTCCTGTCATAGGCAGTTAGTTCCTGGAATTTCTTTGATTCAGGTTGAATGACACTCTGTTCAAGTTATGGGCATTACTAACTGCATCTGTCAATGACATGGTGGAAAGAAGGTTTTTAGGTGGTGATTAATGCCAGTCTCTCTACAAAACCTGGCTTCAGGAGTAAAATAATAGAGTTATTTCTCATTCCCAGTAGAAGCTTAGAATACCTTTATTTATGCCTCATAAAATTGGACATGACTGATTCAGAACTAGTGATCTCTGCTTGCTGTGTTTCATGTTTATCACCCAAATAAATTGAAAATCAGTAGTTGCTAACTAATAATTATATAAACAGGATCAGTGTAAGGTATTGTTCACTTATTTAGAATTGTGAGAACTTTAGCAAACTAGTTCCTAAGATTATATATCCTCAGGGTTAGAAAAGATCTCAACAGTCACCTTCAGTCCTCTGTGTGGCCTAGTTTCTTCATCTTCAAAAGGAATGAAGACAGAATAATTAGACAAGATGATCTACCAGCTGTGAAATTCTGTGATGCTATGTTGTGGGTATTTCAGCACTTGAGTTGGTGAATCAGGATCAGTCTCAGGAATAAATTGAACATTTTGGGGGGAATATCAGAAATGTTGGTTGCTAGTACTCTCCAGGTGTTAAAGTGCCAGGCAATATAATTCTTAGTATATAATTATTGCTTTGCAATTTATTCAGTTATTTTTCTGAGAACATTCGGAGATTAGTCAATATTATTTTGAGAATAGTCAACATCTTACAACTAATTTATAAACATACAACTAAATCCTGAAAACCCAGCATCCTATGGACTAAATGTTTGTGTTCCCCAGATACCTATGTTGAAGTCCTTAATTTGTAATGTGATGGTATCTGGAGGTGAAGATTTGGTGAAGTAATTCGGTTTGGTTGACGGTGGAGGCTTCATGATGGAATTGGTACCCTTATGAGAGGATGAACAGGCCGGAGTTTTCTCTCTCTACCATGTGAGGGCACAGTAAAAAGGCTGTCTGTAAACCAGGAAGAAGAAGAGGGCCCTCACCAGAACCCAGTCATGCTGGCACCCTGAGTTCAGCCTTCCCAGCCTTCAGAACTGTGAGAAATAAATTTTTGTTATTTAAACCACTTACGCTATGGAATTCTGTTAATAGCATCTTGAACAGACTAAGACACATCTCAAAAACAAAACAAAACAAAACAAAACTCCCTCTCTTTGGATTTCATTTCCTACAAACATGATTTTATTACCTCCTTGAATGACTCCCATGTCCTGCCAGACCAAAATCACTCTCCTAACTTGCACGCTTGCATTTCTTAACCTGTCTTGTAGTGAGAAGAAATTTGAAGAGAATAGCACCAGAATCTATTGTTTATTTCTTACTAATAGTGTGTTACATGTAGATAAACCTAGCAAACGATAATAGTTCTCATCCAGAGTTTTTATCAACAATATTGTTTGTCTTCATAAATTTGGGAGTTAAATTGAGTTACCATAGAGATGAGAATAGGTCAAAAACCAACTCAGATTCGGAAGAAAATAAGTAACCACTATAGAATTCTGTGTGAAGGCTTATTTCTGACTTAGGTTACTACACATGACATAGGTTTTCCTCAAGTTTCTATGAAACTCTGGAATTTCAGGGAATGAATACTGCTTATTTCTCACAAAGACAGTGAATCCTGAGGAACAAAAGACAGTGTGCTTAGGGCAAGGCATAGTGGACTTGATTTTCTGCCTCAAGGCCCATGCAGAATAACCTTTATCTTCCTTGAGAATGCACAATGTTGGTGTAGAGGTAGGGGAAAAGAAGTAGCGGAAGATGGGCTCTTGTTAGTCTGGAGGTCGTGTTGTGGAGATAGCTCTTGTTAGTCTGGAGGCCGTGTTGTGGAGATAGCTATGTGCAGGAAATGATAGGCACACTCTAGGGGCCGAGGGCCTTGCTCCTACAACCACAAGAAATAAATTTTGTCAACAAACGGTGAGGTTGGAAGAAGACCCTGAGCCTCAAACAGGATACAGATTTAGCCAGTGCCTTGACTGCAGCCTTGTTAGACCCTGAACACAGAGGGCTGATGTAAATTGTGCCCAGATTCATGACCTATGGAAACTGTGAGGTATTAAATATATGTTGTTCTAAGATGCTGAAAAAAGGAATGCACCATGTCAAACATCAGCTAGAGAAGGTGAAAATGCCGTAACATCTACCCTTGAAGGATTTAAAATGTATTTATTTGTAGAACTAATAATTTGTGGAACTAACTAAGTGGATGTGTGTGGGTGGGGGGAGTTGTGAGGCTTAGCAAAACTCAGGTGAGAGGCGACCAAGTATGGTCTCAAGGCCTCCTGTCCCTCTAAATTCTTTGATCCTCACGGAAAAGAGGCATCATATTACAGAATTTCTCTATAAGATCTCTTGGGAAATAGCTACTAAATGAACTGAGAAAGCACTGAACTGTGTGTAACATGTTCCCCAAGTATTGAGACTTGACTTTGTGATGTTTCCCAAAGAAAGAAAACCACAGTGCATTGTTCAGGGTGGGTGTCTGCTCGGGGACATGATGAGAACTTGGTCTTCACCTCCTGGTAATAAGCTCACCTTTCAGTTCCATTTGCTTTCAGAGTCATCAAGAAAGAAGGACAAGAGCTAACCTTTTCTTGACCTGTGCTTATGAAGGACTACATCATGCCTGCAGTGCCATTCTCTGCAGCCTTGCCATGTAAATCTGGGTGTGGCTGGTGAGGGTTCTTTTGCTCTTAACAGAGCTCCCAAATAATTTGCTTCTTCCTGTGGCAAAAGGATTGCCTTACTATGATTTAAATGTTTAGCTTAGTATTTGGAACTTGAACATACATTCTTGAAAAATTCAGGGCTTCCTGTGAATTGGAGAGCCCTTTGACTGGAAAGACCTTCACTCCAGTCAAACTTCATGTGCTTTATTCCTTAGACTATTTACTTTCTTTTCTTTCTTCCTCACAGTCATATACTCTCTACAGTGAGAGCATGATAGTAAAACATTTCAGCAGAGGTTCTTGTCTTGCTAAGCTACAATGATAAAGGTAAGATATCTGAGTAATAATTAATGTCTTTGAAGCCCAAGGTGGTTGTTGAAGGCTTCAGGTACTTTTTTATTAGCACCAAACACAAAAATTAATTAAAAGCAACCAGGGATTAATTTTAAATCTGTGTCACTGGTAATATCTTCTCAGTATCAAATAGTTACTTGAATAATGTCTCCAAAATGTTGTAAAAGTGTGTTTACATTTTCAGAGGATTCAGTATTTGATGCAAAAACCAAGATTTGAAAATATACAATGAAAGAGGCTTTAGCATGTTATTATTTTAAAGAGTGATCAATAGGTAAATGTCAGAGTATCAGTCAAGGACACTTATTGAAAGCCAATACTAAGTATAAGGGATTCAAAGATGAGCAAGGCTGAGCCCTGCCTTTGAGCTGAGCAGAGGAGGCAGACATGAAAATAACAAATACAGCAGAACAATTCACTATTCAAAGGGCCTTTCAGAAATCCACTGGGCTCAGCCTCCTTGTTTATTGAACTTCCTGATGCTACCAATATTTCTTGGTTTGAATGAGTTATTATTTCCTGTTGAGTTATAGAGTTTTATATTTGTTACTTGACAAATGACAGACATCATCTGACAAATGTCCAAACACTCCTGTAATAGCCATTTATCAAAGTGACTAGTGCTTTAAAGGCACAGTGCTTACCGCTAAGTACAGACGGTTTGTGCACTAGAGAGACCTGAAAGACAACAGAGAGGCAGAGAGAAAGGCATTGCCTGCTTTATCTTCTGTGGTGTTTGGTGTTTTTATCCAAACATTAATTCTCACATTTTAAAGTGCTTTAAGTTACTTTGTAGGAGGTGAATGTCAAAAACCACAGCACTAAAATGTTTACAATGGTGACTCCAGATATTATTTAGAGCATCATTTTGTAGTTCATAGGTCAAAAGTAGAAAGGTAGGGATAATCAGTTACACAATTTTAAAAGAAAAAGAACCGTAAGTGCTTGTTATAGACTGAATGTTTGTGTACCCCCCCAAATTTGTATGTTGAAATCCTAACCCTCAATGTGATAGTATTTGGAGGCTAGAACTTTGGGAGGTGATTAGGTCATAAAGCTAGAGCTCTCACGAATGGTATTAGTACCCTTGTAAAAGAGATCCCAGAGAGTTCCCTCCCCACTTTTGCCATGTGAGGATGCAGTGTGACATCAATGTACTAGGAAGTGGGCTCATGAATATCCCAGTGCCTTGATCTTGGACTCCCAGCTTCCAGAACTATGAGAAATAAGTTTCCATTGTTTATAAGTCCACCAGTGTATGGTAATCTGTTATAGCAGCCTGAACAAACTAAGGTGGTGCTTTTGACCTGTTTCACTAACATAAGATTTAATTTACCCTTATTCCCTCCTCCAACAAAATTGTTTGCTCTTTCTTTTAAAAAATGAATTTTTATTAAATATGAAATATAAAAAGGTAGTGTAAAATATAATGTATGCCATAGAGAATAACACTTAAATGTGTAATGTACTCATCATTTTCCTTCCACAAAAAAATTACCCTTATCCTGATTCTTCTATTTATCATTCTCTAATTCTTTACAGTTTTCCCGTATATGTTTGCATTCTGAAACAACATCTCTGGCTTTTCATATTCTTAATGTAATATTAATAGAATCATATTGTATATATTCTTTAAAAATTTAACCATTATGAGTCAATTCATTGTTAACTGCCATATAATATCGCATAATTTATTTATGTACAAATACACTACCATGTATTTATCCTTTAAACTGCTGAAGGAAATTTTCAGTATCTTTCTGTGGTACAAGCAGTGGTACTAGAGGCATCCTTGCATATGTCTCCTGGCGAATTGTCTAAGAGTTTCTAAGATGTATACCTAGGAAGAGATTGCTGGGTCATAAGGTCTGCATATGTTCAGAAGACACAATGTTATTAGTATGTCAGTTCTCCCACAAAAGATTTATAGATTTAATGTAATGTCAGTCAAAATCCCAGCAAGCGTTTTAGGCAGAAACTGACAAGTTCATTCCAAATTTATATGGAAATGCAAAAAGCCTAGAACTGCTAAAACAATTGGGAAAAGGAGGTCAAAACTGAAAATTTTACACTACTGATTTCAGGACTTACTATAGGAAAGTAAGCAAAATAATCATCTTATTTGTGTAAAGATATACAATTAGAACAACAGAACAGAATAGTAGTCTATAAATAGATCACACGCATATGGTCGAAGAGTTTTGATAAAAATGCTAGGACAATTCTATGGGTACAATAATTACAACAAACTGTGCAATAACAATTATGTAGTCATATGAGAAAAAAAATGAACCTTGACTTTTACCTTGTACCATGTGCAAAAGTTGACTCGAAATGAATCATATACTAAAATATCAAAATCTAAAACTTCTAGAAGAAAATCTTAGTGTCCTTAAATTTGACAGAGTTTTCTTATGTGCGATACAGAGCTATAAAAGGAAGGTCAGTAAGTTAGACTTAATGAAAGTTAAAAACAGGGATGAATAGACAAGCTACAGACAAAGCACATGTTTAATAAAGAACTTGTACCTAGGCTATATTAAGAATTCTTACAACTCAATATAGTCCAACTAAAAACAGGGAGAAATGTTAATATCCAATGTTAATATCCCTAAAAGAAGGAGTGCTTATAATAAGAAAATGCTTTTCAATAAGAAAAAGTATACCGTGATAGAAAAATGTGGATGGTATGTGAATAGACAGTAAACAAAACAACAAAAATACTTATTTAACCCCATTAATAATTAAATATGCAAATAAAAGTAACTCAATATTTTTCATTTACCAAGATTTCAGAAATTAAAAAAAATCTAAGCAAATCAGGTGTAAAGCAAAACAGGCAATTTCAAGTACTTCTGATGGTGTATATTCACAGAAGTTTTTTGGAGGGCATTGTGCTAAATGTGTCTGAGTATCCCAACTTAATTCTTGTGGACTGGGCAATCATACACTTAGAAAATAATTGTATATTTTTAAATATATATTTACTGTAGCACTATTTATATTAGTAAAATTATAGAAACAACCTAAATGCTCATTAGCAGAGAAGTAGTTACATAAATTATAATATATGCATAGTATGGAATATATAGCTATAAAAAGTGATGATTGACCAGTTTTTCCCATTTCCATCCATCCACATATTTATCTCTTCGTGTGTGTGTGTGTGTGTGTGTGTGCGTGCGTATGTGTGTGTGTAACTAGGTGGAGTTACTCCTGAATTAAATGTTACATGTTCTGAGGCAGAAAATGAGAGTTTTTCAATCGGAGAGAAAAGTGCTTCCCCTGCTTGAGGTGGTAGGGAGTTTAGGAGAGAGGGATGGGTCTAGGAAAAGCTGAGAAAATACATATGGACAAGTGAAAATAATGAGATGGTGGCTCTAAATCATGATAGAATATTTTGCACTGCTCAAGAAGACTATACTCCTTGTGGTAATGTCTACATTTGCCCCATGGACTGAATTAGCCTCCCTCCAATGATGTTATTATCTCCAGAGAAAGAACCTAGGGAGAGAAGAAAGCTTTTTATGCAGGATGAGATTCAGATTCAGAGTTAATACCTAACTTGAATATTAAAAGAAATGTAATATCATTTAATTCCCTAACTGCTGGAGCAAAACACACCTATTATTGTACATCAGGGTATGCTTATAAGAAGAGATGTCTTGAATACAGTCACTTAAAAGCTTATGGTGCTCATCTTTGGGTAGTGAGATTTCTACTGACTATAACTTTCTTCTTCTAACTTTTCTATGTTGTTTGATCTTTTCCAAACAACCAAGTATTATTTTTACAAAATCCAAAAGATTATTTAAATAAAATGCCATTAAATTTTGCATGTGATCATTTCATTAGGGAAATGAAGCTGACTAATTTTAAATATGTTTAACTAATTTTTGAACTTTGAAAATGTTTTCATCTACCTACAGATACTCCTGTACAAACTTCCTGTAAAAATTAAAACATTGAACTCTGTAAAGAAAATTCCTCTTTCTTTGACTTAGGAATGTTATAATTTTGAAGATAACCTGTATATTTTCAAGAGTCCCTCTTTTGTTCTTATGCCTTTTCTATTTAATTTTCACCTCTCTACAGATTGTCATAAGTAAGTTCAGCAGAGTTACCAGGATTTCTGAAGGTGGTGTGTGTTTTATAAAAATTCCTCTTATAAGCTCAGAGATTAGAGCAGATATGGCCAAACAGTAGTTTTTAATCTACTTAAAGATTATCTTGAAGTAAATTTTGTAGTGGAGTCCATATAATAACGCTCACTCTGGCAAACAATTTGAAGTACTTCTCATAATATATACATATGTATATATTGGGCTGGCCAAAAGATTCGTTCATTTTTTTCCATAAGATGGCTCTAGTAAACTTAGTTGTCTTTAGCTTCATTCAAAGCAATTTTAATAGGTTGTATGTGACAGCTGTCATATCAGCATGCATTTTAAAAAAAGACTTATCAAAATTGGTGAATTTTGGGACTTCCCTGGTGGCGCAGTGGTTAAGAATCTGCCTGCCAATGCAGGGGACATGGGTTCGATCCCTGGTCCAGGAAGATACCACGTCGCGGAGCAACTAAAAGCCTGTGAACCACAACTACTGAGCCCGTGAGCCACAACTACTGAAGCCCACGTGCCTAGAGCCTGCGCTCTGCAACAAGAGAAGCCACCGCAATTGGAAGCCTGCGCACCTCAACAAAGACCCAACGTGGCAAAAATAAATAAAATGGTTAACTTAAAAAAAAAAAGGCTGAATTTTTGTGTATTTTAATATTGAAGATGGAAGAAAAAAGCAACATTTTCAGCATATTATGAAAGGTAAAAACGCAACTGAAACGCAAAGAAAAAAGATTTGTGCAGTGTATGAAGAAGGTGCTGTGACTGATCAAACGTTTCAAAAGTAGTTTGTGAAGTTTCATGCTGGAGATTTCTCACTGGGCAATGCTCCATGGTTGGGTAGACCAGTTGAAGTTGATAGCGATCAAATCGAGACATTATTTGAGAACAATCAATGTTATACAACGTGGGAGATAGCCAACATACTCAGAATATCCAAATCAAGCATTGAAAATCGTTTTCACCAGCTTGGTTATGTGAATCGCTTTGATGTTTGGGTTCCACGTAAGTTAAGTGAAAAAAACCTTCTTGACCATATTTCCGCATGTGATTCTCTACTTAAACCTAACAAAAACGTTCCATTTTTAAAACAAATTGTGATGGATAATGAAAAGTGGATAATGTACAATAATATGGAACAGAAGAGTTCGTGGGGCAAGCAAAATGAACCACCACCAACCACACCGAAGGCCGGTCTTCATCCAAAGGTGATGTGTATATAGTGGGATTGGAAGGGAGCTCCTTCCAGAAGACCAAATGATAAATTCCAAGTGCTGCTCCTAGTTAGACCAACTGAAAGCAGCCCTCGGTGAAAAGCGTCTGGAATTAGTCAACAGAAAATGCATAATCTTCCATCAGGATAACGTAAGACCTCATGTTTCTTTGATGACCAGGCAAAAACTGTTATGGGTTGGCTGGGAAGTTCTGATTAATCCACTGTATTCACCAGACATTGCACCTTCGATTTCCATTGATTTTGGTCTTTACAAAATTCTCTTAATGGAAAAAGTTTCAATTTCCTGGAAGACTGCAAAAGGCACGTGGGACAGTTCTTTGCTCAAAAAGATGAAAAGTTTTAGGAAGATGGAATTATGAAGTTGCCTGAAAAATGGCAGAAGGTAGTGGAACAAAAGGGTGAATACATTGTTCAATAAAGTTCTTGGTGAAAATGAAAAATGTGTCTGTCATTTTTACTTAAAAACTGAAGGCACTTTCTGGTCAACCCAATATATTATATATATAATTATATCTCAGATATAGTATAGTTTGAAAACACTGCCTTAATAAATTATTCTCCTGGTCTGACATCCAGTAAGGGGGCTCCTTGTTATAAGTAGAGGAAAATCAAAGAATAATAAGATCAACTTCCTGGCCCCGGACAGCTTAGGCTATGACTGTGTGGGCCTCTGTTTCGGGGAACATAATCTTCCCATTAAGTTGACTTAAGTTTTTGTAATACTGTGATTAGTTGTTGTGAAAAGTCTTTGTAAGTGTTTGTTATCTAAAACAAAATAAATCAGAATAGGTTTCTCTGATGCTACAGTCTTAAACTCATCAGAATATAATACTCCTGAGATGAGGTACGTTCTAGAGCTCAACTCCTAATTTTCTAAAACTCACCGTGTATTCTTAAACCAGTCATTTAAATTTTCCAATTTCCATTTTGGTCATCTGTAAACTATAAATAAAACTGGCCTCATTGACTTCTTTGGTAAGTATTCTAAAATTGTAGACAACATTAGAATAAGATTTACTTATCCTGAACTCACAGGGAATTAGTAGTCATTAATTGCTGGGGATTTAAAGTAGGTAGGGATGGATTAGATGCTAGCGTTCCAATTGTTTCAGATTAAAAATTGAATAAGATATGGTGTATGACACCTGGTTAGATTTGCACTTCAGAATTGCCCTATAATATTGGAGCAACTAGGTAATCCACACACACCCGGGCCTTGAGGTTTTCATTTATTAAATGGATGTAAGAGTAGGACTTGCTCTATTTAATAAGCTTAGTATGAGTCACATGAGATAATATATGAAAAAACTTTATGCATTAGAGTGGCCTGTGAGTATAGATGACTAATGTATCAGATTTTTCCATAATATAAATAGAATATACTGGATTATCATCTAGGTTTTTATTTTCTATGTATATTATATGCACATAATTTAAGGAAGTCATTATGAATATTCTTGCATTTTCTATGCCAAAATACAGCTGTAAATATAAATGCAGTTGTGGTACATAAAAATGTTTACTACGCTACACAACAGATGCACATATCCCACATACCCCACCCTACCCAAATCCTGAGATGGACTTTAGAGGTTGTAACCCTTGTAGCATCAAACACTGACACGCAAAGTACTACTGGATTGCTGGTAGCTTTTGGCCAGAGTTTCCTGCAGAAATTTTTACCTATCTCACAACAAATATATATAACAATTTTTTTCTACTTCATTTTCTTCAGACACTGCAATACTGAAGTTCAGGTTGATTTTTAGCCCCCACATATCTCTTCCCCTCAGAGCGTCAGAAATATTTTTTTCTTGTTATTTTTTTCTTTATATTTTATTTTTTTCTTCTACCATTTTCTGCATGTACTATTTGGCCTATTACAGGCATTTTTGGCCAATCAGAAACTTTGTTTCTTCCAAGCCAATAAATTACTCTGTGATCTAGGCCAATCAGAGTGTCTTACCTTAATTCACTTTTTACTAGCAGCCCAGGGTCATCATTTTGGCTGTGAAAGTGAGTGCATGTATGATTAAAAACAAGCCAAAGATTCAGGAATCTGAGAAAATCCCAAGCCAGATTAATAATGAAGAAAAGAAAAGCACACCTATGAACATCATTATAAAACTTCTGGAAAACAAAAGTAAAGAAAAACAGAAATCTAAACACGGAGACCAAAAAGAGACATATTAAGTAAATGGGAATGTTGATAAGAATGGCAGCTAACTACTCCCTAATAACAACCATAGACAAAAAAAGAAAAAGAAAAAAAAAAGGAACAGCATTTTTTAGTGCTAAAGGAAAAAACCCTGCCAACCTAGAATTCTATATTCAGTGAAGCCTTTGTGGAAGTCCAAGTTCCAGCAAAGAAATTTTAGCACACTGTTGGATACACTGGAGAGGGTAAGAAGAATATTTTGACTTTTACCCCTGTCACACTTTTCTCAGCTCAGTGCAACGAGAACACATCTTGAGCCATAATTTCTGCTGTGGAGGAAAGTGAAACTATGTTAGTGAGCACTTCCCTAGCTATGATGGACACTGTCAAAGAGGCTCATTTCTCTCTTTCCCCATCCAAAGTACTGATTGTGAGAGGCATGCCTAAAGTCCATATGTGACAAACCCACAGTTAACATCACACTCAATGGTGGTGGTGGCAGTGAGTGGCTTGGAGAAGAGCAGCCAGAGCTCAGAATGGAATGTATCAGAACATGGATTCTACCATGTCATGGACTCTGCTGGGAGGCCTGCCCATGAGCTGCTGGGGATGCCTTGCCTGCAGATAACTCCAGTTGGCCCATGGGCACCCCTAGTGCTCCATGGGCCTCACTCACATATCCCCCACTCCATGCCTGGCTCATCGGTATGCTCTTGATGGCAGCGAGAGCAAGCTATTGTAGATGGCGAGTGAGTACATACAGAAAGCCAACCAGGGTCTGCAGGCCTGGGAGAGACCACAAAGTTGAGCATTTAGCACTGCCCTTGTGAAAGCAAAAGGGAAGCTGTCAGCATCCAGCCTGGCTTGGCAGGATGGAGAGAAGGCATACAGGCTTAAGAATTCTGCCACGAGAGAGTAAGAAATGTGGAGCAGGCAAATCCATAGAAGGTCTGAGTGAGCCTTAGGATCCCTAGTAGGGCTAACAGAAGGCATTTTTCTCCTGAAATCAGTCACTAAAAGATGGTGGAGGTGACTGCTACTTCAGATGTGAAGACAGCAGTGCAAGACATGAAGGAACGTGAAAAATCAAGGAAACATAACATCAACGAAGAAATCAAATATTTTTTTAAGTAACATCCCTAATACATGGAGGTCTACAATTTACGTGTTAAAAATTCAAAATAGTTGCTTCAAGGAAGCCTAATGAGCTACAAGAAAGCACAGAAACAGAATTGAATGAAACTAGGAAAGCCATACATTAGTAAAATCAAAAGTTAATGAAGAGATAAAATCATTACAAAGAACCAAACAGAAATTCTAGAGTTGAAGAATAGAGTTAATGAAATGAAAAATGCAATAAAGAGCATCAATAGTAGAACAGATCAAGCAAAAGAAAGAGTTTGTGAAGTAGAAGGCAGGACTTTTGTAATTGTCCAGTCAGAGAAGAATGAAAATAAAGAGTGAAGAGAGCCTGTGTTAACTATGGAATATCTTGAAGAGAAACAATCTGCAAATTATTGGATTCCAGAAGGAGAATTACGGTTAACAACCATAATTATGGTTTTCTGTGGATGTATGCCCAGGAGTGGGATTACACTCTCTCCAGCATTTATTGTTTGTAGACTTTTTGATGATGGCCATTCTGACTGGTGAGAAGTGATACCTCATTATAGTTTTGATTTTTATTTCTTAAATAATTAGCAATGTTGAGCATGTTTTCATGTGCTTTTTGGCTATCTGTAGGTCTTCTTTGGAGAAATGTCTATTTAGATCTTCTGCCCATTTTTTGATTGGCATGTTTATTTTTTTCAAATTGAGCTGCATGTGATGTTTTGTATATTTTGGAGATTAATCTCTTGTTGGTTGCATCATTTGTAAATATTTTCTGCCATTCTGTTGGTTGTCCTTTCATTTTGTTTATAGTTTCCTTTGCTGTACAAAGGATTTAAGTTTAATTAGGTTCCATTTTTTAATTTTTGTGTTTATTTTCATTACTCTCAGAGGTGGATCCAAAAAGACATTGCTGCAGTTTATGTCAAAGAATGTTCTCCCTGTGTTTTCCTCTAAGAGTTTTAGAGTATCCGATATTACATTTAGGTTTATTTTTGTGTATGGTGCTAGAGAATGTTATAATTACATTCTTTTACATGTAGCTATCCAGTTTTACCAGCTCCACTTATTGTAGAGACCGTTTTCTGCATTGTATATTCTTGCTTCCTTTTTCATAGATTAATTGACCATAGTTGCATGGGTTTATTTCTGGCTTTCTATCCTGTTCCACTGCTCTATATTGCTGTTTTTGTGCCAATACCATACTGTTTTGATTACCATTGCTTTGTAGTATAGTCTGAAGTTGTGGAGCCTGATTCCACCAGTGCTGCTATTCTTTCTCAAGATTCCTTTGGCTATTCAGGGTCTTTTGTGTTTCCATACAAATTGAAAATTTTTTTGTTCGAGTTCTGTGAAAAATGCATTGGTAATTTGATAAGGATTGCATTGAATCTGTAGATTGCCTTGGGTAGTATAGTCATTTTGACAATATTGTTTCTGCCAGTCTAAGAACATGGTATATCTTTCCATCTGTTTGTGTCAATTTTGATTTCTTTCAACAGCATCTGACAGTTTTTGGAATACAGGTCTTTCACCTCCTTAGGTAGGTTTATTCCTAGGTATTTTATTTTTTTGATGTGATGGTAAATGGGGTTGTTTCCTTAATTTCTCTTTTTGATCTTCCATTGTTAGTGTATAGAAACACAACAGATTTCTGTGTGTCAATTTTGTATTCTGCAGCTTTACTGAATTTTTGATGAACTCTAGTAGTTTTCTGGTGGCATCTTTAGGATTTTCTGTGAGTAGTATCATATCTGCAAACAATGATAGTTTTACTTTTCCAATTTGGATTCCTTTTATTACTTTTTCTTCTCTGATTTCTATGGCTAGGTCTTCCAAAAGTATGTTGAATAAAAGTGGTGGGAGTGGACATTCTTGTCTTATTCCTGTTCTTAGAGGAAATGCTTTCAGCTTTTCACCATTGAGTGTGATGTTAACTGTGGGTTTGTCACATATGGACTTTAGTATGTTGAGGTATGTTTCCTCTATGCCTACTTTCTGGAGAGTTTTTTTATCATAAGTGGGTGTTGAATTTTGTCAAAAGCTCTTTCTGCATCTATTGAGATGATCATATGGTTTTTATTCTTCAATTTGTTAATGTGGTATATCACACTGATTAATTTGCAGATATTGAAAAATCCTTGCATTCCTGGGGTAAATCCCACTTGATCATGGTGTTTGATCCTTTTAATGTTTTGTTGGTTTTGGTTTGCTTGTGTTTTTGCGTCTGTGTTCATCAGTGATATTGGGCTGTAGTTTTCTTTTTTTGTGGTATGTTGTCTGGTTTTGGTATCAGAGTGATTGTGGCCTTATAGAATGAGTTTGGGAGTGTTCCTTCCTCTGCAATTTTTTGGAATAGTTTCAGAAGGGTAGGTGTCAACTCTTCTCTGAATGGTTGATAGAATTCGCCTGTGAAGCCACCTGGTTCTGAACTTCGTTTGTTGGGAGTTTTTCTTTAATCACAGTTTCAATTTCAGTATTTGTGACTGATCTGTTCATATTTTTTATTTCTTCCTGGTTCAGTCTTGGGGGATTGTACCTTTCTATGAATTTGTTCATTTTTTCTAGGTTGTCCTCTTTATTGGCATAGAGTTGCTTGTAGTAATCTCTTATGATTATTTGTAGTTCTGTGGTATCAACTGTAACTTCTTTTTCATTTCTAATTTAATTGATTTGAACTCTCTCCCTTTTTTTCTTGATGAGTCTGGCAAAAGGTTTATCAATTTTGTTTAAGTTTTCAAAGCTTCAGTTTCATTGATCTTTTCTTCGTCTCCACATCAGTTATTTCTCCTCCAATCTTTATGATTTCTCTCCTTTTACTAAGTTTGGGTTTTGTTTGTTCTTGTTTCTCTAGTTCCTTTAGGTGTAAGTTTAGGTTGTTTATTTGTGATGTTTCACGCTTTTTGAGGGAAGCTTGTATTGCTATAAGCTTCCCTCATAGAACTTCTTTTGCTGCATCCCATAGGCTTTGGATTTTTATGTTTCATTTTATTTTTCTCTAGATATTTTTTGATTTCTTCTTTGGTTTCTTCAGTGGCCCATTGGTTGTGTAGTAGCATATCGTTTAGCCTCTTCATATTTTTTTACAGGTTTTTCTTGTTGTTGTTGATTTATAATCTCATAATGTTTTGGTCAGCAAAGATGCTTGATATGATTTCAATTTTCTTAAATTTACTGAGGCTTGATTTGTGACCCAAGGTGTGATCTATCTTGAAGAATGTTCCATGTGCTCTTGAAAAGAATGTGTATTCTGCTGGTTTTGGATGGAATGCTCTGTAGTTATCAATTAAGTCCATTTGGTGTAATGTGTCATTTAAAGCCTGTGTTTCCTTATTGATTTTCTGTCTGGATGATCTGTCCTTTGATATAAGTGGGATGTTATTGTCTCCCACTCTCATAGTGTTACTGTCAATTTCTCCTTTTATGGCTGTTATATTTGCCTTATATATTCCAGTGAACCTATTTTGGGTGCATATATATTTACAATGTTATATCTTCTTCTTGAATAGATCCCTTGATCATAATGTAGAGTCCTTCTTTATCTATTATAACAGTCTTTATTTTAAAGTCTATTTTGTCTGATATGAGTACTGCTACTCCAGCTTTCTTTTCATTTCCATTAGCATGGAATACCTTTTCCTGTACGCTCACTTTCAGTCTGTATGTGTCCCTAGATCTGAAGTGGGTCTCTTGTAGACAGCATATATACGGGTCTTGTTTTTGTATCCATTCAGCCAGTCCGTGCCTTTTGGTTGAACCATTTAATCTATTTACATTTAATGTAATTTTTGATGGGTATGTTTTTATTGCCATTTTGTTAATTGTTTTGGATTAGTTTTTGTAGGGTTTTTTCTTTCCTTCCTCTTATGTTTTCTTCTCTTGTGATTTGATAACTAACTTTAGTGTTGTGTTTGGATTTCTTTTCTTTGTGTGTATCTATTGTTGATTTTCAATTTGTGGTTCCCATAAGGTTTTGATTGAGCAGTTTATATATGTACAAGATTGTTTTAAGTTGCTGGTTTCTTAATTTAAAATTCATTTCAAATATCCTGCATTCGTACTGTCCTCCTCTCAAGGTTACTGGTTTTGATATTATATTTGTTTTTGTACGTGTTTCTCCCTTTACTGTATGTTTGCCTTTACCAGTGAATGTTCACATTTTGTAATTTTCTTCTTTCTGGTGGAGGCCTTTTCTTTTCTGCCTGGAAAATTTTCTTTAGCTTATCTTGTAAAGCTGGTTTGGTGGTATTGAACTCTCTTAGCTTCTGCTTGTCTGTAAAGCTTTAGATTTCTCCGTCAAATCTGGATGAGAGCCTTGATAGGTAGAGAACAGTAAGTCCCCTACATACGAACCTTCAAGTTGTGAACATTCATAGATGCAAATGTGTGTTCTCTCAACGTCAGGTGTGAGTGAAATTGCAGCTTTCCCTTTGTCTTCTGTTGCTGAGGATCCTTCAGCTTTATCATCTCCCACCTCCTCTTCCTTCTCCAGTCAGTAACTCTTCTTGCCTGTTCACTCAATGCTAGCCCCTGTTTGACAGCTGTTGTACTGTACTGCTATACTTTTCAAGGTACTGTATTGTAAGATTTAAAATGTTTTTTTAAATTTTTGTGTGTTTGTTTTTTATGTATTATTTGTGTGAAAAATATTATAAACCTATTACAGTACAGTACTATATAGCCTATTTTGTTCGTTGGATACCTAGACTAGGTATCCAACTTTGTTGGACATACAGACAAATTGGACTTACAAACACACTCTTGGGATGGAACTCGTTCATACTTCGGGGACTTACTGTATTCTTGGTTGTAGGTTTTTCCCTTTCATCACTTTAAATATATCATGCCATTCCCTTTTGGCCTGCAGAGTTTTTGCTGAAAAATCAGCTGATAACCTTATGGGGATTCCCTTGTATGTTACTTGTTGCTTTTCTCTTGTTACTTTCAATATTTCCACTTTGTCTTTAATTTTTGTCAATCTGATTAACATGTGTCTTGGTGTGTTTATCCTTGGGTTTATCCTGTATGGGACTCTGCACTTTGTGGACTTGGGTGACTGGTTCCTTTCTAATGTTAAGAAAGTTTTCAGCTATTATCTCTTCATGTATTTTCTCAGACCCTTTCTCCCTCTCTTCTCCTTCTTGGACCCCTATATTGTGAATGTTGGTGCATTTAATATTGTCCTGTAGGTCTCTTAGACTGTCCTCATTTCTTTTCATTCTTTTATCTTTATTCTGTTCTGCAGCAGTGATTTCCACCATTCTCTCTTCCTGCTTACTTATTTGTTCTTCTGCCTGATTTATTCTGCTCTTGATTCTTTCCAGTGTATTTTTCATCTGTATTGCTCATCTCTGTTCTTTATATCTTCCAGCTTTTTGTTAAACCTTTTTTGTAACTTCTCAGTCTCTGCCTCCATTCCTTTTCCTATATCTTGTATCATCTATGCTGTTGTTCCTCTGAATTCTTTTTCAAGTACATTGCTTAATCTCCACTTCACATAGTTGTTCTTCTGGGTTTTATCTTGTTCCTTCCTCTGGAACATATTCCTCTGCCATCTCATTTTGTCTAACTTTCTGTGTTGTGGTTTCCATTCTGTAGGCTGCAGGATTATAGTTTGTTTTGCTACTGGTGTCTGCCCCCTGGTGGGTGACGCTGGTCTAGACACTTGTGCAGGCTTTCTGGTGGGAGGGACTGGTGCCTGCTCACTGTTGGGTGGAGCTGGGCCTTGTCCCTCTGGTGGACAGGGCCACGTCAAGGGGTGTGTTTAGAGGTGGCTCTGGGCTCGGGAAGATTTTCGGCAGCCTGTTTGCTAATGGTTGGTGTTGTGTTCCTGCCCTGTTGGTTGTTTGGTCTGAGACATTACAGCACTGGAGCCTACATGCTGTTGGGTGGGGCCAGGTCTTAGTGTCTAAAGGGTGGTCTCCAGGAGAGCTTAAGCCAGTGAGAACTCTCTGGTACCTCCACCACCAGTGTTCTTGTCCCTGCAGTGAGTCACATTTCCCCTGCATCCCCAGAAGACCTCTCGAACTAGCAGATATGTCTGGCCCAGGCTCCTGTGAACTCACTGCTTTTTTCCTGGTTCCTAGTGTGCAGGAGAACTTGTGTGCAACCTCCAAGAGTGGAGTTTCTGGTTCTCCCAGTCATGTGGAGTTCCTGTGATCAAGCCCTGGCCAAATGCTCTGGGGCTCCTCCTCCTGATGCAAGACCTGTGGACTGGGGAGCCTGACATGGGGCTCAGAACTCTCACTCCTCTGGGGGAACATCTGCGATACAATTTTCCATTTTGTGGGTTACCCACCCAGTGGGTATAGGGTTTGATTTTATCACGAATGTGCCACTCCTACCATCTCATTGTTTCTTCTTGGTCATTGGATGTAGAATATCTTTTTTAGTAGCTTCTGGGGTTTTTTGTCAATGGTTGTTCAGCAGTTAGTCATGATTTTGGTCTTTTCATGAGAGGAGGTGAGCTCAAGTCCTCCTAATCCACCACGTTGTCTCCAGCTCTGGGAACACATTTCAAAAAATAGCACTTACCCCAAAAGAATACACGAAATGTTTAGGAAATGAGGGACAAAGCAACAAACGCAGTACGGTGGGAGACTGAAATACAACCATGTCATTATTTACATTAAATTTAGATGGGGTAAACTCTTTATCTAAAAGACAGATATTTTGAATATTGAAAAAAAACCAGGACCTAAGTATATGATGTCTACATGTATATACTTTAAATAGAAAGGCACACATCAATTAAAAGTAGATGAATAGAAAAATATATACCATTGCAAACATATTATAAGACTTGGTTGGTTTTATTACTATCAAAGTAAATTTCAAGGTAAGGAATAATACCATAGATAAGGTAAAATAAGGATTAAAAGGTCAATTCATAAAAAATTCATAACAATTCTAAATGTTCATGTACCTAAAAATGTAACTTCAATATATATAAAGCAAAAATTGTTAAAAATAGAGAGAGAAACATATTTAGACATTTTAACATTCCTCTCTCTTTAATTGATAGAAAAAGGAGTTGGAAAATCAGTGAGGATACAGAAGACTTGATCAACACCATCCATCAACTTGACCATATTGACAGTTACACCATAGTCAGTTAATGTAGGCTACACATTCATTACAAGTGTACATGTAATATTTATCAAGAAATTGTATTTTGGGTCATAAAACAAATGTATTGATACAAGACATTAATTCTGTCTCTATTTCTTCCAAAAGACAAATATTTTAAAATTATTTTATTAATCTAAAATCACGATCCCTATTTTTTTCAGTTGGGAAAAGGAAGCTCATTTACTCCCAACTTACTCTAATTAAATCCAGTTTGATTCTTGCTCTTGGTGGCCACACAGACCAATTACATGATCGTATTATTTAAGAAAGCTATCACAAAGCCTTGCCCTCTGGGCCTCCTAGGCTGGCTGTCCCTGGCACTATTGGTAAAGAACAATAGCATGTGGATTTTTCTTTCAACTAAATGATTTATGCACATAGATTCTCTTTCTTCCTATTATTGCAATTTCAGATTCATGCAAAAGTACTTACCTTGTAATATTAATAACAGTGGAATTCATGATAACCAAATTCAAGAAATACGACTTAGTGGTACTTTAAAATAAACTGAACTATTTGAATTAAAAGATTTAATTCTAGTATAGCTTTATTCTTTCATTCAGAAATAATTATTGAATCTTTCTTACAAGATGGGGCTTGTTTTGAGAGAGCTTACAACTTAGAAAAGGATACAGTGAAATGTTCCAAGTGTGTCTCATTTTGTAGACAAAATGAGGATATATTCTCTTTTAAAGACCAGGTGTATGATGACTTCAGCCTCCCTCCTGCTTTAGTGCAGTAATTCTAGTCTTTTGCCATGTCTCTTTTCATGTATTTCTGGGAGTCCCAAGGGGATGGTTACTAATACATGAATTTATTCTGGTTGTTGCTGTGTTTTCACCAGTCAGCCAGTCATGTCAGTTCTGCCCTAGGGCCACTGCTGGGTTCCTTCTGTGCCCCCACTTCCTGGAAATGGCTCCCTTTGGGCCACTGCTGCTGTCCTTTGTGTTGCTTCATCCAAGCATGGGTGCTTAATTTTATGAGATTTACAATATGTTCAGGAATAACAGAAGAAAATAACAACAAAGAGAACAATTTAGAATGGCTACTAGGAAGGCCCTTTTAAAGCTCACAGGCCCAGACCCCTCAGATTCTAGCCTAGTACCATGTTGCAGAAGCCAGTTTACCTACCTGTAAAGGACTGCTCAAAACCCAGAGCCGGGGCTTCCCTGGTGGCGCAGTGGTTGAGAGTCTGCCTGCCAATGCAGGGGACACGGGTTCGTGCCCCGGTCTGGGAGGATCCCACATGCTGCGGAGCGGCTGGGTCCGGGAGCCATGGCCGCTGAGCCTGCGCGTCCGGAGCCTGTGCTCTGCAACAGGAGAGGCCACAACAGTGAGAGCCCCGCCTACCGCAAAAAAAAACAAAAAACAAAACAAAACAAAAAACCCAGAGCCATGCATCCTTCAAGTCTGAGCAAGAGGGAGATTTGTTCTTCTCATATCCATTCCTTTTAGTTTAAGACATGCCTTCCTAAACCTTGTATTGGTACTGGAATTAATCTCTGCATTGGAACATGGACAGTGAAAATATCTACTTCCTTCAAAAGAAATTTCACCTTCTACTTCTGTAGGGACATAGTCTGTTCCTAGAGTTAAAAGCACACTGTCATGCTAGACCACAATAGTGAAGAATCAGTATATTTCCCTAAGTTTGAATTATTGTCTAGAAATACACAAGTTGAAAAATATAGTCAAATTTAAGTGAACCAGGTTCCATTCCTTTTTATAGTCATGTCTGACTTTCAAGCAGACCCGTGGCCTGCATATCCTTCCTGCTTATTTTTGGGGTATTCATTTCTGATCTCTGAGATAGCCACCCCAGTCTTAATCCATACCCAATCACCAAAGACATTCAAACATTTTTAAAGAAAATAATGTACAATTGCATAGGTCAGTCTTAATCCATACTTGGGAAAGGAAATTGCTCTAAAGGAAATAATCTGGAGACATTCAACTCTGCCTACCACAAAGGGGCACTTTTACATCATAATGCTGTATTATTTTTGGCTTCTAACACTCTGTATCCAGAAAAATCTCTGCTGTACATTTGTATATCTCATGGTCCTTCTGAAAAAAAAGTTCTCTGAATGATGAGATCGCTGCCTCCAAAACAAAGTCAACTGTTTACCTCTTGTCATAGAAGGTGTCTTTGCTGGATGCTCCAATAGCATGGTGTTTTCAGGTTTTTGCCTTTCCAATGAAACAGGTGACTTTCTTCATTTCTCTTTGCATGTTTAATAGGCACCTGGAGCATGATGTAGCGAAAACAGAACTCTTGATTTCCTCCTCCCCCCAAATTTCTTCTGTCCCTCTGTACCCCATTTCATAAAGGCCAACTCCAGCAATTTGGTTGCTGAAGTAAAAACCTACATTTTTTTTGGATTCATCCCTTTTCCTCATCTTTCCCATTCTCTCTTTCTTCCAAGCTGTTAACTATAGTCTTGTTGGCACTGCATAAAATATATTCCAAATTCATCTATTTCTCTCCCTTCTAGTCAAGTGACCCTGTGATTATTGTAGTAAACAACTGGTCTTTCTGCTTCTATTCTTATATATTCTAGGAGCTAGTGATTTTTTTGAAGTGAAAACCAAGTGGGAGGGAAAATATTTGCAAATGATATGACTGCTGAGATTAATTTCCAAGATATATAAATAGCTCATACAACTATCAAAAAATCAAACAACCCAGTCAAAAAATTGGCAAAAGACCTGAATAGACATTTTTCCAAAGAAGACATAGAAATGGCTGATAGACACATGAAAAGATGCTCAGCATCGCTAATTACTAGCAAAATGCAAATTAAAACTTCAATGAGACACCACCTCGCGTCTGTCAGAATGGCTATCATCAAAAAGATATAGCTCTGGCTATACAAATAGCAAATGTTGGCAAGGATGTGGAGAAAAGGGAACCCTTGTACACAGTTTGTGGGAAAGTAAATTGGTGCAGACACTATGAGAAACAGTATGGAAATTCCTCACATACTAAAAATAGAACTACCATAGGATTTGACCACTCCATTCCTGGGTATATATCTGAAAAGAAATGAAAACACTAATTTGAAAAGATACAAGCACCTCCATATTCATAGCAGCATTAGTTGCAGGAGCCAAGATAGGGAAGTAACCTAAGTGTCCATCAACAGATGAATGGATAAAGAAGATGTGGCACATATATACAATGGAATGTTACTCAGCCCTATAAAGAAATGAAATTGAGTTTTTTTGTAACGAGGTGGATGGACCTAGAGACTGTCATATAGAGTGAAGTAAGTCAGAAAGAGAAAAATAAATACTGTATGCTAGCACATATACATGGAATCTTAAAAAAAAAAAGAGTTCTGAAGAACCTAGGAGCAAGACAGGAATAAAAATGCAGATGTAGAGAATGGACTTGAGGAAACGGGGAAGGGTAAGGGTAAGCTGGACGAAGTGAGAGAGTGGCATGGACATATATACACTACCAAATGTAAAGTGAATAGTTAGTGGAAAGCAGCCACATAGCACAGGGAGATCAGCTTGTTGCTTTGTGTCCACCTAGAGGGGTGGGATATGGAGGGTGGGAGGGCGACGCAAGAGGGAGGAGATAATGGGGATATATGTTTATGTATAGCTGATTCACTTTGTTATACAGCAGGAACTAACATACCATTGTAAAGCAATTATACTCCAATAAAGATGTTAAAAAAAAAAGTTGTGGTATATATACAGTGGAATATTACTCAGCCATAAAAACAGAATGAAACTCTATTATTTGCAACAACATGGATGGACCTAGAAGGTATTATGCTTAGTGAAATAAATGAGAGAAAGACAAATACTCCATGTTATCACTTATATGTGGAATCTGAAAAATAAAGCGAATGAATGTATGTAGCAAAACAGAAACAGGCTCACAGATATAGGAAACAAACTAGTGGCTACCAGCGGGGAGAGGGAAGGGGGAAGGGACAAGATGGGGTAAGGGACTAAGAGATACAAATTACTATTTATAAAATACATAAGAAACAAGGATATTTTTTACAACACAGGGAATATAGCCATTATTTTGTAATAACTTTAAATGGAGTATAACCTATAAAAATATTGAATCACTATGCTGTATACCTGAAACTAATATAATACTGTAAATCAACTATACTTCAATTAAAAAAAATAAAGAATATAATTTTGCAACCTAAAAAAAAATAAAGTGAAAACCAAATGCCACTTTCCTGCTGAAAGACTCAACTATATTTCCCTACTGCACTTAAAATAATATTCAGATTTCTTTCCATGACTTATGAAATCCTATGTGATGAAGTGAGAATCCTTGATTCTTGGTGGCTTATTGGCTATGAAGGCAGTGGGAGCGATATCAGCTTTGCTTCTTCAGTGCAAATGCTTGGCATAGGTTTCTGATTAAATCACCTTCTCTAGGATAAAGAGAGAAAACAGGATTGGGTTGGAGAATGGGAATGGGAGACATAGAAGACACAAAGGAGAATGAAAGAGTGACAAGATTTTACAAATGTTTAAAAAAGAAATTTCAAAAAGCAAACGTGTTGTTTGTTACCTGTGAAAAAAGAAAATAGCTTCACTCTAGGTTGCTGCTTCTCACTTGATAACCGTGTGAAAGAAGAGGCTTCTGAGAAACATGGACAGTAGGGGTCTGTTTAGGTTCACAGACGTGTATGAGTTTGCTCTGGTATCTGAGTCACTGTTAGCAGAGTAGGGGCTGTAGGAGTCTTAGGTAGCTCATGCACCCTGAAAGGTGAAGAGGGTTCTTTAAGCTCACCAGGCTCTCCAAGGTATTTTTCTAAGTGTTGCATTATTTTTTCTGCTTTTCCATGAGGTTGCCAATCACTTCTAGGAGGCAGAGGGGTGAAGGTCAAAGTAGCCCCGTTTGAAAGCAAGCAGTTCCACAGACATGTGCTCCCCCTTCTCTGTGGCCTTTAAGCCCATGGAATATTGAGATGAAAATAGAAAACAGCTCTAGAAAATTTATGCCTCAAGAAATATTGAGCCAAATTTATTTGCTAAGGCATTGCTAATCGGTTTTATAGAAAAGTAAAATGACTCAGAATCAGATGTGGGGCAAGGTGTCAGAGGACTGTTTCCTTTACTTGAATTGTCAAGTGGAAGGCGTTTCCTCTGTAAGGCCAATAAGGCTGTCTTGAGGTCCCAAGTCTCCTACTTTCTCTCTCACTGGAGAGAAGCAGAGGGCTCTTCCTGGAGAGGACCAAGAGGGAAGCAAGCAGACTGTTCCAGCTGATGAGGAATGCTGGAAGGTGAGCTGAGGTTATCCTCCTAATTATTGCTGACCCCCTCAGGAGGGCAGATGGACTACATGTGATGAAGATGAAGAAGTGATGGCATCTGTTGGAAGGAACTTAAAGGCATTTGGATGCCAGGTTTTCCTGAAGCCCAGTAGGCCAGCATGTGTTGTCAGAAGAGTGCTTAATATGAACAGAAGTGGCTCAGGGAGCAGGGCAGTGATTTGTTTACCTTAATCTATGTCCCCGAATAATATAGTATTTATCTTTGTTTTTCATGTTGTAATTTTAAATGTTATTAAAGCATTAAAATTTAATGTTTTAATGTTATAAGTAACATATAATTTCATATTTTGGATAATTATATTTCTAATATATATATATAATTCCTAACCATTAATATATAAAATTCTTAACTATATAATAGGAATATAATATGTATGTGAAGCTATATATAAAACTATATATATAACTTAACTATATCTAAAATATATAGTTACAGACTTATTTATGGTTATATTGATATATTTCTCATATATGTATGTTATATATTTATACTCATTATTTATATAAACACACGTTTAGCAGACCCATGTTTCAGTGAGATCTACTTTTTTATATGGTTACTACCTTAAAAGTGGCAACCCAGTTTGAATTTAATACGTTTTGTTTTCTTACAAGCAATGTTTACACACACGCACATGTGTAGTATTTGTGACCATGTTTAAAGAGCAAATTCTCTAGCTCCATCAGGCTTACTCCTTGAGTCTGATATTAGTCAGAATCATGTAAGCCTGATGAGGCATCACTTCTGTGGTGGCAGGTGTCTAAACTGCAGGATCAGTGCATTGAATCATTAAGAGTAGCAGATGACACTCTTCTCGTTCTGCCGGGGTGTTCACTCAGGCACTTGCCTGTGTCAGTGGCAATTAGATGACTCAACTGTTTCGCCATGCAGCCTTTTCCCCCTGCAACACTTTCGCTTCAGTGTTGAAAGTGTTGCAGGGGGAAAGTCTGAAAGTCTGAAGTATAGAAAGTCTCCGTTTCTATGTTTATCTGACTCCTCAAGCCCTGCGGCCCTGGATCATTATTCATTTACTTTACTTGAGCCACTTCTGTTTCAGCTTCAATAAGTGGCCTTGGTGGGCTTCACTCCTGCCATATGTGTGTGCTAAACTGCGGACAGTGTAGTAATTGATGACATGCTGGTTGCTTGTGTATTTTCTATCTTCTCTGATAAAAGCACAACAGATGCAGGTGTAAGAAATACTGTACTTATTTACAGATTTCTGGCCCCATTCCCAGAATTTCTTTTTTTTCCCCCACTTACCATGAAAGTGGATTTTCTTTTAATTTTTTTTAAAACCAAGGTATAATTTATATACAACAAATGCACAGATTTTCAATGTACAGTTCAATAATTTTTAACAAATGAATTATACCCACGTAACTGTGCACCAAACTGTTGAGCATTTCCATCACCCTGGAAAGTTCACTTGTACACCTTTGCAATCAGTCCCGTTCCGTGAAACAATCTCTTTTCTTACTTCTTTCATCATAGGTCATATCTACCTGCTCTAGCACTTTCTATATGACACCATACAGTAGGTACTGTTTTTGTTCCTGACTTGCTTAAAATGTCTTTGAGATTCATGAAGAAATTTATTCCTTTCAAGTACCAAGTAGTGTTCCATTGTATGAAGATACTACTGTTTATATATTTACTTGTTGATGCTCAGTTGTTTCCATTTTGGGATTATTGGGTTGTCTATTTATTATTGATTCATAGAAGTTTTACATATTCAAGATAACAAGTTCTTTGCCAGAAGTTGGCTTTGCAGATATCTCTCCCAGTCTGTGTTTTATCTTTTCATCTTCTTAATGGTGTCATTTGATGAGCAGAAATTTAAAATTTTGATTATGTTCGTTTTATGATTTTTTTTATGCCTAGTGCTTTTTGTATCCTGTTAAAGAACTCTTTGCCAACCACAAGATCATTCTCCTGTGTTTCCTTTTTGAAAACATTGAAGCTTTCTAGTTTCAGATTTTGCATGAAGCCTTCCTATCTAAATCTAATTCTTGTGTATGGTGCGAGGTAGGGGTCGAGGTTCTTTTTTTTTAATATGGATATACAATTGATCTAGCATCATTTGTTGCAAAAACTTTCCTTTCCCTACTGGCTCTGTGTGTGTGTGTGTGTGTGTGTGTGTGTGTGTGTGGATTTCAGGACTTTATTCTGTTTCACTGACTTGTTTATCTACCTTTATGCAAGTGTCTTAATTATTGTGGTTTTATGGTAAGTCTTAAAAACAGGTAGTATAAGTCTTCCCAATTTGTTCCTCTTTTTAAGGTTATTTTTACTATTCCTCATCTTTTGCATTTTCATAGACATATACAATCAGCTTGTTAATTTCTACTACAAGCCTCAAGGAATTTTGATTGGGTTGCACTAAATTTATAGATCAATTAGGGGAGAACTGACACTTTAGCAATATTAATGTTTCCAATTCCTAAGCATGTTATATGGTTTAACTTTTTATTTAATAACTTTCTGCAATATGTAGTAGTTTTCAGAATACAAGTCTTACCTATCTTAAATTCATTTTTGAGTATTTTATGTTTTTCCTACAATTGTAAATGAATTGCTTTTTAGTTTCATTTTCTAATAGTTCACTGATAAAATATTGAAATGTAATTAAATTTTGTATATTGATCTTAATTCCTATGACTTTGCTAAATTCACTTTTCAGTTCCAGTAGTTTTGGGGGGGTAGATTCCTTAGAATGTTTTGTATGTACAATCATGTCAACCTCAAAAAAGACTGTTTTGCTTCTTTCTTTTTAATTTTTATACCTTTATTTTTTTCTTACATTGTTGTCTTACATAGAACTACCAGTATATTTTTGAATAGATGTGGAGACAGTGGAAATCTTGTTCCTAAACTAAGAAGCATTCAATATTCACCATTAAGTATGACATTAACTGTTTGTTTCTTCATATATGCCCACTATCAGGTTGATGAAATTCCTTTCTTTTCCTAGTGTTTTGAGAGTTTTTTTTTTTCATGAATGGGTGTGACATTTTGTCAAAAATGTTTTTGAATCAGTTGAAATTTTTATTTCTCTTTGATTCTGTTAATGTGATGAGTTACCACCATTGATTTCATAATGTAAAACCAACCTTTAATTCTGGCATAAGCTCCGTGTATTAATGAAATTTATCCTTTTTGTATAGTGCTGAATTTGATTTGCTAATATTTTATTGAGGACTTTGTATATTTATTCATGTAGGTTATTGGTCTATAATTTTCTTTTTTTATAATGTCTTTGTGAGGTTTTGGTAACAGGGTTATTCTGGCTTCATTAAACTACCTGAAAAGTATTTCCTTCTGTTTTCTCAAAGAGTTTGTATAACACTGGTATTCATTTTGTCCTTAAACCTTTGATAGAATTTGTGAGTAAAGATATATGGGCCTGGGGTTTTCTTTGTTAAAAAGTTTTAAATTATGAATTCAATTTTAAAAATGGATATAAAGCTCTTTGAATTTTTCTGTTTCTTCTTGTGCTAATTTTGGTAAGATGTGCTTTTCAAGGAATTCTTCCACTTGCTCTAAGCTGTTGAAGTTATAGGCATAAAATCGTTAATGTTTTTGTCTTCTTGGAGAATTGAATCCCTTTTCATAATGTAATAAGCCTGTCTATCACTAGTAATATTTCTTTTCTGAGGCCTACTTTGAGATTAATAAAACTACTTTAGCTTTCTTTTGAGTAGTATCTGAATGGAATATCTTTTTTCATTCTTTTACTTTTAATCCATTTATGCCTTTATATTTAAAGTGGTATTCTTATAGGCAGTATATAGTGGGATCTTGCTTTTATCTAATCTAACAGTCTATATTTGAATTAGTGTGGCTTACATTTAATGTGATTATTGACATGGTTGAATTAAAATCTACCATCTAACCAGTTGTTTCCTTTTGTAAATTTATTATTAATTTTTAATTTTATTTTTTAAATTTTATTGGAGTAGATTTACAATGTTGTGTTAGTTTCAGGTGTACAGCAAAGTGATTCAGTTATATATATACATATATTCATTCTTTTTTAGATTCTTTTCTTATATAGGTTATCGCAGAATATTGAGTGGTGTTCCCTGTAGTATACAGTAGGTCCTTGTTGGTTCTCTATCTCATATATAGTGGTGTGTGTGTGTTCATTCCAAGCTTCATCCCTCCCCCCACATTTCCCCTTTGGTAACCATAAGTTTGTTTGCGATATCTGTGAGTCTCTTTCTGTTTTGTAAATAAGTTCATTTGTTTCCATTTTTAATTAGATTCCACATATGAGTGATATCATATGATATTTGTCTTTCTTTGTCTGACTTAATTCACTTAGTATGATAATCTCTAGGTCCACCCATGTTGCTGTAAATGGCATTATTTTATTCTTTTTTATGGCTGAGTAATATTCAATTGTATATATCGATATGTACCACATCTTCTTTATTCATTGCTCTGTTGATGGACATTTAGATTGCTTGCATGTCTTGGCTGTTTTGCTCTGTGGTGACTTGGCTACTGTAAATAGTGCTGCAATGAACATTGGGGTGCATGTATCCTTTTGGATTATGGTTTTCTCCGGATATATGCCCAGGAGTGGGATTGCTGGATCATGTGGCAGCTCTATGACCAAAATCATATTGCTTCTTTAGTGAATGTAACGTGAATGTAATGATAATAATGCTGGGACCTTCCACTTGAATTTTCTTAGTCCTATACTGTTCATATTCTCTCAAATCTAAACAAGCTCAGCATAAGTCTGACTGAGGTTGTGGCTTATTGGCAGATAATGTACACAGTTTAATAACATAGGTCTTCCTTATCTGTAAATAATGTGTTAACTAGAAGCATAATATCAAAAAATTAACACCATTTTCTATATGTGATGGATGTTCAGAAGTCCTTATTTTGGGTCAAATGACAAGGTGTTAACAAGAGAAATTAGCATCTGTGGGAGGTTTAACTGGGTCATTTGGTGTCTGTAAATTTGCTTCATGACTAACTCTATACACTGAGGAAAAATAAATATCTTGAACTCCAAAATTGCATGTTACATAATATAATATCCTGAATACATTTCACTTTTTATTAGTTTCCAGATTAAAAAAAACAGGTGAGTGGTTCCTTTCTAAGTGTTTAAATATGTACATTCATGCACTAGACAGTTTGCTTCGTGCTAGTCATGCATTCAATTATGTTTCTAAAATGTCAGCGATATAGAACATATATATTAGGGACATTTGTCATCTTGGGTGTTCTGCCTTCTCTTCCTCTTTCTGACAGTATCTCGGTAGGAAGCAAATCAAGGTGCTTGGCTTCATACCAATAAAACTGGAGGGTCCCAGAGGTTCCTTCCACAGGATTGTTCCTCTCACTGCCACATTTCCACTCAGAGGCAGACACAAAATCCAAAGGTGACTAGTCAGACCCTTTGTCCATGTACTTAAAATCCCGAGTGACAGATAAGTTGGAATGCTTTGTGGCTGAAAGCATGAGATGAGCCAGCTTACAGTGGCTTAAGCAATAATTGTATGATCTCATATAGCAAGAGATCTGGAGGGAAACATTTGGTAGCGCGAGGGTTCATAAGCTTAGAAACAGCATGAAGACTCAACAGCTTCCCTTTCCTCAGAGGGCTGGTTTTTCATTCTCACATTTGTCATATCGTGGTCCCAAACTACAGCCGTTATATATGCACACAGGCACACAGGAGCATATTAAAACAGAACTGAGGGGTAATCAGGAAGCCAGAAAACACACACACTCTCTTTCTCTCAGAAAACAAACACTTCCCAGGTCACCTTCAAGAGACTTCCTCTTATGTTTCATTTCCCTATGCCTAGTTAAGGGAAACAGGGAAAATGGATACCTGGGAAGCAGGTTTCAGTCAGCAGGGAAGAAAGGAAGGGGGGAATGGGTACAAAAACAAAACAAACAAAAAAAACTCCCACAATCAGGATGAAAATACAAACAGTAAGTATTGCTGGAGTTTATAAATTCATTTCATTGGCCACATCGCATGAGCCGTGGAGCTAATATTGCGATGGAAATCTTATAGAGCTGCCTGATTTGTTTGTTCCAAGTTTTGATCTTATACATCCCCAGATTTAAAAAATATTTCCCTTTTTGCTTATGTTGCCAGTTTGCTCTTTACCAAAGGAACGCTAACTTTTTCAGAGACTAAGAAGCCAGGGTTCTGACATCAGCTCTGCCATTCAGTGTTTGTGGGACCTTCTGAAATTAATCATGCTACCTCTCTGAACTTCAGCCTCTCATCTATGGAATCGAATTATTTAACGGCTTTGCATGTTATTGTCACTAACACCTATGATTTTGTAAGATCTATTATTATATTCAATTACAGGCCTTCTCTCTCTTGAATATTCCCAGAATGGTTGAATAAATTTGCTTTTTTTCTGCTACATCAAAAAAACAAAGAGCTTATTAGTATCATGATGAATACATTAAAATAAAAATTAGATTTAAAAATCTGAGAGGGGGCTTCCCTGGTGGCACAGTGGTTGAGAGTGTGCCTGCCGATGTAGAGGACATGGGTTCATGCCTCGGTTCGGGAAGATCCCACATGCTGCGGAGCGGCTGGGCCCGTGAGCCATGGCCGCTGAGCCTGCGCATCCGGAGCCTGTGCTCCGCAACGGGAGAGGCCCCAACCGTGAGAGGCCCGCGTACCGCAAAGAAAAAAAAAATATGAGAGGCTTCTGAAGGCCAAATTGTATACCTAAAATATTAGGAATTTAGATTTATTACCCTGGAAATAGCATGGAATTCAAAGTTGATATTCCATGAAGTTTTTTTTTCTACTTTTGCTACTCCTTTGCAGGAAACCAGCTAATATCAACTAAGCACCTACAATGTGTTGACACTACTCTAGTTACTGAGGATGCAGTAAAGTGTGGTGTATATGTTTGGATTAAGTTTGACAATAGGGAACAGAGACCTAGAGACACAACAGCTTAAATCAGGGAGCACTGTATGTCTTTCTCATGGAAAGCCCAGAAGTAGGTGACCAGAGTGGTATATGGAGATGCAGGCTCTTCTCATACTGTTGCTTTGCTATGTGTGATCCCCCATTCCTAAGATCACCTCATGGTCAGGATGGCTGCTCCTGACCTGCTGGTCAGGTCAGATTCTAGCTGTCGAGAAGGAGAAAAAAATTATATTTAAAGACTAAATATAAATATATATGAATATAAAGAAGGAAAAGATATACACTGGCTGTTTTGGGGGGAAGATTTCTGGAAGCTGCCTCATGATCTCCTGCTCACTGACCACAGCATATTCATGCTGGGAGGCTGGGAGATAATAGTCTTTAATTTTTTGCTGTGCTTTCTGAAAACTTAAGGGCTCTGTTACTTTGGAAGGAGAAGATGAATACTGATGAACAACTAGCAGACTTTCTTATACATGGTGATTCAGTTTTTTTGAGATGAGTATATAAGTATTTAGTTAAAATGAAATATAGAAAAAACAATGATAGACCTCCAGTTTTAGCATTTTTGGAAGCACGTAAGAGGAGCTCCATGTGTATGTGTGTGTGCGCACTGTGTACGTGCATTTCACAGTGGAAGATAAGGCAGGTGGAGAGAAATCAAGAGAGGTTCCTAGGATAGGGTAATGGATAAACTAGACATGAGATATAAATTAAAATTTAAGCAAGAAACATAGGATTGCAGGGTGCTACCAAAAGTTCAGTACTAAAGAAACAAACACTCTGAGTTATGGATGATGGGAAATGATGTTAAGTAGCAGGCAGAGATTGTGTCATGGAAATCTTCTCATACCATCATATGAATTCTGTAAAAAGATTATAAGATTTTATTTTATAAAAACCAGTGGTCTACAAAACTAATTTTATTTATGTATACTGGCAGTGACCAATTTAACAATGAAAATAAAAGCACAATTTCATTCATAATAGCATCAAAAAGGCCAAAGCACTTAGGATTACATGTAACAAAAGAAGTGCAAGGCATGGACATTGAAAATTACAAAACGTGGTTGAGAGAAATTACATGTTCATGGATTGGAAGACTGGATATAGTCAAGATGGTAATTCTCTAGTTGATCTGTATGTTCAACACAATCGCTAAGTCCCCATAGGCTTTTGTTTTTTTCTAGAAACTGATGAGATAGTTCTAAAACTTTTATGGAAATGTAAAAGACTCAGAATATCCAAAGCAATTGAAAGAAGAAATTAGACCACTAGTTGGACCGCTCAATTCAAAACTTATTATGAGCTTACATAAGTTAGACAGTGTGGTATTGGTTTAAGAATACACATATAGATCAGTGGAACAGAATTATGAGATCCAAAAATAAATCCTGTATTTATGGTCAACTAATTTTCAACAAAGGTGTCAAGATGATTAAAAGGGGGTAAGGACAGCTTTTTTGTACAGTAGTAGTGAGACAATTAGATATCCACAGGTAAAGTGGTGAATTTAGATCCTTACCTTCTATCACACACAAAATCAACATAAGATATATCATAGACCTAAATATGAGCTAAAATTTTAAAACTTCTAAAAGAAAAAACATAGTAGAAAATCTTTGTGGTCATGGGTTAGTCAGCATGTTTTTAGATATGATACCAGCAGCACAATCATGAAAGAAAAATTAATAAATTGGATTTTGTCAAAATTAAAACCTTTTGTTCTTCTAAAGACACCATTAAGAAACTGAAAAGACAAGCCTTAGCCTGAGAGAAAATATTTGCAAATAATTTATTTGATAAAGATATGTGCTATAGAATATGTAGAGAAATCTTACAAATCAGTAATAAGACAATTTATTTAAAAATGGGAAAAAAGCTGAATAGCTATTTCGTCAAAGAAGATATATCATATTAATAGCCCTTAAGCACATGAAAAGATGCTCAACAGCTTTTGTCATTAGGGAATTACAAATTAAAACCACAATGGAGTACCACTTCTCACCCAGTAGAAAATGTCTATTATCAAAAAGGCAATTACCAATGTTGGTGAGGATGTGGAGAAAATGAAACTCTCATGCATTACTAGTGGGAATGTCAAGTAATTAATTAAATTTTCCTTCTCTTATAGAGTCAGTATTACCATGTTCACCTGATCATCCAAATCTACGTTCCTGATTCTCAGACATGTCCCAAGCTAGTGATAATAATCATAATAGTAATTGCAAATATTCATATAATGCTCTGTGCCAGGAGCTGTTCTAAGCACATTATACATATAAACTCATTTAATCCTCACAACAACTCTATGAAGTAAGGTCTAATAAAATGAGTCTATTATCCCCATTTTATAGATAAGGAAACAGGTGCTTTAGCTTACCTCAGTTTCGGTCCTTATCTTTTTTTCCCTGAAAAAGTACAATAAGCTCCTAACATATCTCTGCCTTACAGTCAAATTATCTTCAAACCCACCCTCCTCTAAATTGTCATTGTTCTATAGCTAACGGATAAATGTAACCCTAGGCCTCTCCTGATTACAAGCCTTCAAGTGCCTCCCTCTTACAGTATCATCTAAAGGTACACATCAAAATCACCTGGGAGGGCTTCCCTGGTGGCGCAGTGGTTGAGAGTCCGCCTGCCGATGCAGGGGACACGGGTTCGCGCCCCAGTCCAGGAAGATCCCACATGCCGCGGAGCGGCTGGGCCCGTGAGCCGTGGCTGCTGAGCCTGCACTTCAGGAGCCGGTGCTCCGCAACGCGAGAGGCCACAGCAGTGAGAGGCCCAGATACCGCAAAAAAAAAAATCACCTGGGATCATTTCCATAAAATAAATGCCTAAGCCCACTCCAAACCTAGAGGATCAGAACAGCCTTGGGGCGGGAGGGTGGGGGGACTCTGAACATGTATATATACTTATAAGTCTTCTCAGGATTTCTGCCATATGTCTCTAATTCAGAACATAGACCACTCTAATTCAGATCATTGTGTTTTGTTTTGAGAGTGTTATCGAGGTATAACTTACATACTACAAAATTCACCCATTTTTAAGTGTATAATTCAATGATTTTTAGTAAATTTACTAAGTTTGGCAACCCCAACCACAATTCAGTTTTTGAACATTTCTATAACCCCTAAAAGCTTTTTTGTCCATGTGCAGCAAAGCCTGCTTCCAACCCAGCCCCAAGGAAACCACTATCTGCTTTTTATATCTATAGATTTGCCTGTACTACCCATTTCACATAAATGTAATCTGTTAAGTCTGGGTTCTTTCACTTGGCATAATGTTTTGTAGGTTCCTACATGTTACAACTTGTATCAGTAGTTCGTTCCTTTTAATTGCTATAAATATTCTACTACATGCATATACTCATTTTTTTAGTCATTCACCATTTGATGTATATTTGAATTGTGTGCATCTTTGGCTACTATGAGTAGTTCTGCTATGAACATGTGGGTACATATTATTGTGTGGACATATATTTTCAATTCCCTTGGGTAAATAGTGAAGTGTAAAATTGTTGAGTTGTATTGTAAGTTCATATTTAACTCTTCAAAAAAAATGCCAAACTGTTTTCCAAAGTGGTTGAATTACTTGACATTCCCACTAGTAATGCATGAGAGTTTCATTTTCTCCACATCCTCACCAACACTGGTAATTGCCTTTTTGATAATAGACATTTTCTACTGGGTGAGAAGTGGTACTCCATTGTGGTTTTAATTTGTAATTCCCTAATGACAAAAGCTGTTGAGCATCTTTTCATGTGCTTAAGGGCTATTAATATGATATATCTTCTTTGACAAAATAGCTATTCAGCTTTTTTCCCATTTTTAAATAAATTGTCTTATTACTGATTTGTAAGATTTCTCTACATATTCTATAGCAAAAATCTTTATTTTATTTTTGTTGAAGGAAAATTCAACAGGACAAGGAATCAAGATGACACAGGAGAGAAGTGGGCAAGCAGGGGGTGGGACTGGGCATACCTCACCCTCTGTGACTGGGGGAACACGAGTATGGATGTGGTGGTAGGGGCACTTGCAAGTGGGGAGGAGATGGGGAGCTGAGCTTGGAAACAGGCACTTTAGTTCTGCCTACATTGGGGCTGACACCTCGCTGTGCCTACGGCTGAGAGGGCCATAGTTGTGGACCTGGAGAAGCAACATAGTGCCCAATACATTCTTGTTTCCTCATCTTCTCAAATTTTACCTCTGAGCATTAATACTTTTACTAGCTCTTAGTACCCTCTCCTGTTTCCCTCAGTAAACCTTCTAGGAGTCTCTGCTCCTTAAGTTCGCTACACTGTTGTCTTTATCCTTAGGTCAAAACTTTCTCATGTTGGCTTTGATGAAACTAGGTCTGAAATGGCTTCTATTTTATTGCTTTGTTCATAAAATAAATGTATGACTGGGCAGGAGGGTGACGTAAATGCCCTTTGAGGCCAGACAGGGAAGATTCTGCCAATATTTGTGCATTTTACAAAGCCAAAGAGCATCTATTTATTTATCCCTTTTGAAGATGTAAAACATAACGGCTATTTGATGGAAATTAATAGTACCCTCTTTAGTTCTAATAAAAATTCCTTTATTACCATAATATCTTTATAGATATGAAGTGTCTTCCTGTTAATGATTTCCTAGAACTCCAGTGGTAGAATCACATTTTGCTTCATACTAACTCTGGGAGAGAGTTGGGGATGAGAACAAAGCAGCCTGATCAAGTGACTGTTTGTAGTACAGATCAAGAACTATGGCTTCTAGGAGTTATTTGACATCTTATGGAAATAATAAGATGTGAACTAATTTCATAAATAGTGAAGTAATTGAAGAAGGAAGAAAGAGAAGTAATTTCTCCCTGAATATAAAGAAGTAAAAATGAGCAGGAATAGATAATGTTTGTATAATGAGCTACTTTATCTAGTCTGGTTGGAGAACAGTGCATTCTAGTTTTGTATGATTCTGACAGAGTTTTCTGTACAAACCTAAGGACAACTAATTTTCAAGGAATCATAATAAAACAAACCATATTTGACCCTATGGCTTTATTAAGCATAATTCAACTTTACTTAATGATTCAGAAAATGCTCTCAGGCATTGTACAGGCTTTGGGGTCAATATTATTGCTCACTGAGTACCAGACTGTAAGAATCAAAGATGGCCCATAGTTTGTCTCTGTGACATGCTCTGCAATTCTTCCCAGAAAAATGAGTCTCTGTGCCCCCAAATTAAATGTGTTTTCTTACTCCATTGACACACATTGAGTAGGAATTTCCAAGAATGATAAGGCAAGGACTTCAGGTAGAAAGTCAGCCTGATGTTAGAGAGACAGTATAGTACAGTAAAAAGAACCTTGAATATGGATGGTGGAGGTTATTGGTTTTAGGAACTGATGAAGATTTATCATCCAGTAGCCAAAATTCTGAATGTTGGGCAGTAGCCCTTTACGCTGAACTGTAGAGGTTATCTGTTTTCTGTTATAGATCTACAACCATATGTTTTAGAACAATCAATTCCTTTGGTTTTGAGATAGGAGGCCAAGCCCATTGCTATTCTGTTTGGTATCTTTATGTTCATAGGTAAATTTTATGAATGTTCCCAGGATTTGAAGATCGGTGTTGGCAAAATTATTTTTAAATGATTCTGATAATTTCCCCCAAATGTATCCTTCACTCTCCCCTTTGTCGTATGGCAGAGTTCCCAAACCAATCAAGTTCAATTTTGAGTGTAAACTGATAAAATGAATGTTTTCTTGAGGAGGAGTAGAGAAGGAAGTGGCCTACTACACCATTTGTAAAAAGCTCTTTAAATATTTTACTCAGCATTCTTTGGTGCAACCTCATTTCTGTCTCTTCATATATTTAGAGCAGCTCAGTTAGCTTTGGAAGGCAGTTACAGAGAGCTTTCAGCTAGCTTTTGGCCACAGACAGATGGCATCAGATGACTAGTGCGGAGGATGTCTCACCTGTAAATGAGGGCAAGGAGAAGTGGAAGCTGCAGGCATGAGGACTCTTGGCTAGAACAGAGCGTGTAGCTGCCAAGAATTCAAAGACCAGAGAAGAGGTTTAAAGATTTCACTACTGTGGGAAGTTTCCTATCATCTACTTCCTAAGTCAATTTTCTCAAAAACGCTTTGTCTGCAACGTGCTTGAGTATAGCTACAGTATATTAGGATACTGCCTCGGAAAGCAAGGCCTGAACTGCGAGTCAGTAGACCATCTGTTCTTGCTTTATTAGCAAGTTGTGATGGGGGTAGCAAACGGAAATTGAATACTTTCTAATTACCAAGAATGGCATTTTTCTCTGAGTGTATGCCCAGTAGTGGGATTGCTGGGTCATATGGTAATTCTATTTTTAGTTTTTTAAGGAACCTCCAGACTGTTCTCCACAGTGGCTGTATCAATTTACATTCCCACCAACAGTGCAAGAGGGTTCCCTTTTCTCCACACCCTCTCCAGCATTTATTCTAGACATCACCCCTTAATAGGGAAATGACAAGGTCATACCGGAGAAGAACACGTGGGCTGAGAGATATGTGGGGAACATATCTGGAAAACACAGTATGCCACCACATTAAATAAAGTAATGATAATAAAGAGTTCTAAGCTAAGTAGAAGTACCCTCAGGGTATCTAGTTAATCAAATCACTATTGCTTGTTAAAGCTCTGAGTATCTTTAATTTGACAGATGTCTTTTATTGACCCTGAAATCTGGCCTTTTGCATACTGAAACCAAATAAAACTGTCCTGAGCTTTCAGGCTCCATACCAGTTACCTGCTACCTGATTACAGCTTACCTTTTCCCTCTATGAACAATTTTTGCCACAGAGTTTATTTTGCCCTCAGCTGGATTTCATCACAGTCAAATGCATCCTCAGCCATTGTCACTTGCTGGCTGGGCAACCTGAGCAGTTTCTTTCATCTCTATGAGCCCCTAATTTGAGGTGTGAGGAGTTTAGGATATATGGTTCCTACATTCCCCTACAGCTGTCATATTCTCTCATTGCATGTGTGCACATGGATATAGCCCTATACATGGGTTTTATTTTGCTATAGTAGATCCCACCTTAGAACACTTTTCCCTAGCTGACATAAGTGAATTTTAACCACCTTGGAATTCCTCACCAGAGCTGACCTTTGTATTGGCAGTTCACAGTCTTTACTGCATCAGATCCCAGCTTGCCTTCTGAAAGCAAAAGTGACACACTTTTTTTTTTGCGGTACCCGGGCCTCTCACTGTTGTGGCCTCTCCCATTGCGGAGCACAGACTCCGACCGCGCAGGCTCAGCGGCCATGGCTCACGGGCCTAGCCGCTCAGTGGCATTTGGGATCTTCCCAGACTGGGGCACGAACCCACGTCCCCTGCATCTCTTCCCACCAGGGAAGCCCGACACACGTTCTTACGCATTTGAACGTTTGACCTAAGAAGATCATGACCATTTTTCATGAAGTTATCTGGGAAAGTAAAACCTATTTTGTATTACAGTGTGGTTTATTAAACTTTTGAAACTTCAGAATTTAAAAAAGCAAAGAAAACAAAACAAAAACTACATGCAGAATAAATTGTTAATATATTGAGTTTTGAAAAATAATTATTTGCTATTCTTATCAAGGGTGATGGTTGCTTTCTCTGATCAATTTCTGCTTATCCTTCAGTGTTCAGCTGAAATGTCATCTGGAAGTAATCAGTCAATTTTCCCTATTATATAAATTCCTAATATCTTATTTATCTCCTTCATAACACTTGTCACAAGTGTTATGTAATTGAATAATTATTATGCAATGAATAATATATTGTTTTTTCCCATTGTCTTTATTCTTTTTTTATATTTTATATTGGAGTATAGTTGATTTACAATGTTGTGTTAGTTTCAGGTGTACAGCAAAGTGATTCAGTTATACATATACATATATTCTATTCTTTTTCAGATTCTTTTCCCATATAGGTTATTACAGACTATTGAGTAGAGTGCTGTACAGTAGATCCTTGTTGATTATCTACTTCATACATAGCAGTGTGTATATGTTAATCCCAAACTCCCAATTTATTCCTCCCCTCACCTTTCCCCTTTGTTTTCAAAGTCTGTGAGTCTGTTTCTGTTTTGTAAATAAGTTCATTTGTGTCAGTTCTTTAGACTGTATTTACATTTAGAATCTGTTATTGTTTGCCTCCACTTTTGTATAAGCTCCATTGTGGTCTAACTCATTATTTCCCCCACTGCTTGGTCATTAATAGGTGCTCAGCAGAGTTTCACTGTATGCAGGAATGAAGAATAGGATATACTCTCAACCCTGTATACTGAAAGAGATCATCTAATCATCTTAACCACCAGACTCTGTGCGACTTGCTCATCCTGAACATGACTGGAGCAAGTGGTCACAGAAAAGGATGCTAGCCTTCCTCCAGCCCCCTCTCAAGGGTACTTGCATACTGTGATGGTAGCCAGCTTATTGTTCCTTACATTTTGTAGGAGCATTTACTATTTAATAAAACATTTTGTTTTCCTCACCTAGAGGGTAAAATAGATTTTCTCGTTCTCTCTTCTTTACTCAGGGAGCGTCTTTATTTGGCTAATGCCATTGTCTTCTTTAACAGATGAGTGTGTTAGGGAATTTTAAGGGACTTGGGGTGCTCTCACCTCCAGCACTCTTGGTTTGAGATGTAGCTGCTGAACTGCCCTTGTGGATGAATCAGTACCCTCTTGATCCCATGAATTTCTCCTGGCTTCTAGCCCAAGGTTCGAGTGGTATTGCAAACGTCAGCACCCTTGAAGAGGTTTCAAATATTTAGTCCAATAAATCAATTTTTCCTCACTCCTACCACTGCTAAATGGCACTCTTTTCTCAGTGGCAGCAAAGAAAAGGCAACTTAACATGAAAACTGCAGTTGGGAAGTTGGCATACAGCTCCTGTTTATGTCTCGCTCAGGCTGGACTGTTATCACTGTTGATTTCTGTACCTAACAAGTCAGAAATAACTGAGCTCAAGAAAGTATTCATACTTTCACCCTCTCCGTCAACATGAACTTTAAGATGCTAAATAAGTCATATGTTCAAAGAGAAGCTTGGTAGAAATATCACAGTCACTCAAAGGCCTTGTAATATCTCTCTAAAAGGCACATTAAACATTTCACATCCAAAGCCTGCTCATTCATTCATTCAGCCAATATTTGTGGAGCAGACACTATGTGCCTGGTGCTGGGGATACAGCAGTGAATATGAGAAGAATCCTTCCTGCCTTCAGGTGTCCTACCCCATTTTATAAGAGAGGAAGCTGAGCATAGAATATGAAGATTTATTGCAGTTCTTATGGTATCAGCAATGAAGTCAGGTATATTATACCTTAAGACAGTATATTTACTATATATGTCTTTCTTGGAGATTGCATGAATTATTTAGGTAATTTAAGCCCAATTCTTTTACTTTTCCTTGAATTATAGGGACCTGTCTAAAATGCATATTTCCTAAATTGCACATTTTCCTCAGTTCTCCACTATGCTCTGAGTGAAGCACCACAAACAACGTTTTTTTTTTTTTTTTGGTCTAGGTCATTTCCAAATCAAACTTTTGTGGAAAACATTCTATGCTGCAATCACTCTTCTATACACTGTTGGGGAACCAAAATTGTAGTGGGCCTGTTTAGAAAAGCTTGCTGTGGAGAAGATGAGACAAGGCACAGACTCAAGAAACTAAATGGAATGATTGCCCATGGTAGTTGCTAAAGAGGAGAAACATGGGCCTCCATCTTTCTCAGGAAGCATTTTATCCACTGATGTATTTGGTGGTGTTTATATTTAAATACAGTGAACATTTCACAGTTAGCCTCCTATTAAGTCTTCATCAAGCTATATCTGACCAAATTATTGTCATGAATTTTTGTCTAATTTTAGTGATGGGAAGAAAGAGACTGAGTATTCTAATAAATAAATTTGGAATCAATATACTATATAAATATAGAGTGTGTATTTTGTTTACCAGTCATTAGACAAGGCATTTCACAAAACACCTTTTCTTGGAAACTCACGATATGTAAAGATAGAGTCTTAGGACTGTCATGGGCCATGTCTTCTTATTCCCTTCTAGTGCAGAGTGACAATTTTAGTATCAACTTGAACATTTCAATGGATGGGACCTCACAATGTGATAATAGAAACAAAAATATCCAGTGTTTTATATGCTTTTACAAAACATATTTTCTTATTAAATTCTCCTAGCAGCCTTGCTTGTTATTTTTAGAACAGCACTAATTTTTGGAAAGTCTTCTTTATATCAACCAGAACTTTCTGTTTTGCAAACTCTAACTTATGATCCTGATTTAACTTTCTAGAGTTAAGTAGAACATGCTTATTTTATCTGGGTGAACATAATAACCTCTTTTAGAGGACAACTTTAACAATATTTGAAGGTACTACCAATGTTCTCTTTTTCCAATCATCTTTTCTCACCACTCATCAACTTAATTTTGCCTTTTTTGGGGTCAAACTCTGCCATACTATTTAAACCTATTCCTTGTGGAAATTGCTTGCAGACTCTCCAACAACCTGGTCACCCCTCTCTGGACACAAATTTACTATCATCTTTAAACTGGGGTGCTGGGAATAGAATGCAGATACCTGACTGTGTGTGGCACAGTGAGATTCTTATCTTCTTATCTTGATCAAGGCATTTTCTTCAGGTGAATGGGAGGTGTCATAGCGTAGAGTTCAGAGTGTGGACTGTGGAGTCAGCAAAGCCATTGGTTAAATTGTGGCTGTCTGCCTGTGGCTGTAAGACCTTGAGCAGTTTACCTAGCCTCTCAGTTTGAGCTTTGGTTTCCTCAGCTAAAACATGCAAAGCATAATATTTACAAAGCAGTTTTGTTGTAAGATATGTGTGTAATCTTCTTGTTACTATTAATAACAATAATAATATAGCTCAAAACTTGGATGTGAGGCAAGTGCATCACCCTGTTCATTTATATTAAGCTTTTCACTAACAGACTCTTGGTTTCTCTTACACATTACTTTTATTATTATTATTATTTTTGGTACGCGGGCCTCTCACTGTTGTGGCCTCTTCCATTGCGGAGCACAGGCTCCGGACGCGCAGGCTCAGCGTCCATGGCTCACGGGCCCAGCCGCTCCACGGCATGTGGGATCCTCCCAGACCGGGGCATGAGCCCGCATCCCCTGCATTGGCAGGCAGACTCTCAACCACTGAGCCACCAGGGAAGCCCCACATTACTTTTAAAATCTGGTTTCTGTCATCCTGTAGACCTGTGGTTCTCCAACTTATCACCTGGAGAGCATTTAGAAATTCCAGTGCCCAGGCTGTACTTCAGAAACCAATTAAATAATACTTTCTGAGAGTAAAGACCAAGCACCAGTATTTTTTAAGGGCTTACAATTTTTCATACACAGCTAACTTTGAGAACCACTGCTGTAGAATGCTGAGAATAAAGATAGCTTAAATACTATCTAATTCAACATTTACCATGTTATTCAGATTAAGTAATGCTAACAGGTATAATAAATCCACAAATCTTAGTAACTGAGCACCGTGAAAGTTCATTTCTCACTTACACTATGTCCAATATGGATGATCCTAGTCATCCATACAGACTTCTGATGCAGAAACCCGAGCTCCTTCCATTTTGTCTTTGATCTCCTCTAATTCTTAGAGTTTTTCCTAAAAAGTCATTGTCTTGATCAGGGCTCTCCAGAGAAACAGAACCAATAGGATATGTACACACACACACACACACACACACACACACACACACACATACACATATATATGTACATATTCATGTATATACATGAATATAACTATATTTATTTAAAAATTTGTTTTAAGGAATTTGCTTACACAGTAATGAAGGGTGTCAAGTCTAAAATCTGCAGGTTGGGCTAGTAGGCTGACCCTGAGAGGAGCTGATGCAGTAGTGCAAATCCAAAGGCCCTCTACTGCAGAATTGTCTCCTGCTCAGGCAACATCACCCTTTTGTTCTTGTCAGACTTTCAACTGATTGGATGAGGTTCACCACATTATGGAGGGCAATCTGCTTTATGCAGAGTGCACTAAATGTGATTTATTCCCAAAACGTCCTCACAGAAACATCCAGAATAATGTTTGACCATCTATCTAGGCACCCCATGGTCCAGCCAAGTTAACACATAAAATTAGCCATCACAGTTAAGCCTGAATAGTTTTCATTAGCCAAGTCTGGATGTGGCATTTATTACATCTGTTCATGTTTCACTGGCTAGAACTCAGTCACATCACTACAACCAAGCACAAGAGAAGCTGGAAAATATAGTTTAGGTGTGCACTCAAGAAGAGAGGAAATGGGTGAACATCTAGCCAGTATATGCCACATCTGCATTTAAAAAGCAGAGAAATAAGTATTAGCTCTTATCAACTAATAGAGGGTTTTGTTCTTGTTTCTTCTTATTTAACCGAAGTGAAGAACCTTATTTTTGTCTCCCTTTATTTTTAAGCTTTGCTTCATTCCTTCTTTTTATTTCAGTAGAATCTAAATCCCTAATATACTTGTAGAGTATTAGCAATATTAATAATATTAACACTTACACTGTCACTACAGGAAGAGTCTTCCTGCCCTAAGATTAGAATGATCTTTATGAGAACCCAATAGGGTTCATGAAAAACTATAACCATCCCACATAATTTGAACATCTGTCTTCTAGTACTTTCTCTCCCTTATTTGAGAAGAATTTGCCCCCTTTCCTACTTTAAAAAAAAGGGGGGGGAGGATAAGGGAGTATGAGAGGAAAGAAAAATAATTTTCTCTCAGGAATAGACTCTACTTTCAAAGGTTCTTAACCCTGGCTACACATTAGAAATATCTGGGGAGTTTCAAGTATATTCTGTGTTGGACCCTGTCTCCAGACATTTTAAATTAATTGGTCTGCAGTATGGCACAGGCATTGATATTTCTAAAGAGGTTCCTAGGTGAATATGACCAGGGGTAAGAATTACTTCCAAAATTACTTTTATTGGCAGTGTTAAAATCTAGAATTAGGGCTTCCCTGGTGGTGCAATGGTTGAGAGTCCACCTGCCGATGTAGGGGACACGGGTTCGTACCCCGGTCTGGGAAGATCCCACATGCCACGGAGCGGCTGGGCCTGTGAGCCATGGACGCTGAGCCTGCGCGTCCGGAGCCTGTGCTCCACAACGGGAGAGTCCACAACAGTGAGAGGCCCGTGTACTGCAAAAAAAAAAAAAAAAAAAAAAAAAAATCTAGAATTGCAAAATTGGATATTTATTTAAATACTAAATAATATAAAGTTATATATATATGTGTATGTATGTGTGTGTGTGTATATATACATGTATAAAGTTTTATGTATAAAACTTTTTCAAGCAGGCAACATAACAGAATGAAGCAGACCATAATAGCAATCATATTACATATATATGACATCAAATATATATGACAGAAGAGCCGAAAGTAGAAATTTACTTCTTATTTATAAATCAGATTAGAGATTAGCAAGTATTCTTGGTATGGAATTTAAAGACTGCCCTTATGTGGAAGTTTTGTGATATCACATACAACAGATTAAAAAAATGTGCATTGTCATATGAATGGCAATTTAGAATCCAGATGATTTTTATGAGGAAGCCCAAAGCAAACCACCTCTTCTTCTGTTGGCATGATCATTCCAACTCTAGGTTTTGAGATTCAGTTAAACCGAGGATGAAAAAATGAGGAAATTTTGGACATAATTTAGTTTTTATTTTTATTCACCTTTTAATATAGGAGTATAATATGAATTAAGATATGTATGTAGTGTGCAAAGAGTGAGCAAAATAATCCTTTCCTCTTTGGCTTTCACTTATCTTCCTAGTTCTGTTTTCCTGTAGACATATAAAGATGGCTTGGGTCAATTTTGTTACGAGGCTGCATTGTGAAATTGACCCTTGATTGGTACTGTACCTGGACTGGGAGACCTATAAATGCCTGATAGGAAGCCATAATTTTGGTCCCAGACTGACTTGAATAATCAACATGTCCCTTTTGGGGTTCCTGAAAGGTATGTCTATGGAGTTATTCAAAAAAGATGTGAGGCATGTGTTTTCTAAACCAAGATGCCCCTCATACCTGCCAGATGTGAATCTGGTAGCTCCTGACAACTGGGTAAGCTACTATAAGGACTCCCCCAGAAAGAGGAACACTTGGTGCTTTCCTGCTGGCATGCTGTGTCTACTGTCCTATAGCATCTTATTAGTGGTTATCAAAGGGTGGTTCTTCAGTCCAGCATCATCATTATCTCCAGGAAACTTCTTGAAAGTTCAGATTCTGGGACCTCATCTCAGGACCACTGAATCAGAAAGCCAGGTGAAAGGGGAGGGTTGGGGAGCAGCAGTCTGTGTCTTAACAGTCCCTTGAGGCAATTCTGACACATACTCAAGATTGAGAACCATTGCTCTGAGTGATCTTGATGCCAAGTGTGGCCTATGGTAGTCTTGTGTGTCTGAGTGTTTAATTGAACCTATGACAGTGATCTTCTCTGGTATGCATAGTGCATTAACTATGTTCAAAAATGTGTCAGGGAAATGCACGTGTTTTCCCAATGAGTTAGAATTGGTTTTAGCATTTAATGAGGATAGTTTGACATATATTTTGTGGATCATAACATAAGATAAAGTTCCTATTTGTGGTGAAACTCACCAAGAGTCAATTTCACCTATTAAATTCCATTTCCCCTAAAGCAAAAGTTCTCACCTGAATAAGGGATAGGGAGGGAGGGTGAAAGGATATTTGAATCTTTTGTGAGAAACACATTTGTGCCCTTCCTCATTAGAGTTAACAAAATTTGAGGGCGAGGAAACGTGTCATTCAAGGACACATACCCACACCCACACACATGCACACACATACACACAAATTTCCCTCCCTGTTTCTTTTTCTTCCCTTCCCTTCCCTTTTCTCCCTCCCTCTTCATTTTTAAATTGTTTTCTTTTTTCACCAACTATTTAATTCTCTTATAAATCTTTCTTTTTATTAATGCCTCAAAAGATAGAAAGGAATATACCAGTTAAATGGTTAGCTTTGTTCTTTTGAGTTTTGGAACTTTCAAAATTGATTAAAAACCATCTGAAAGCATATCCTGTAGTAGAGAATTCTTTATTACCATTTTCAGTGTTATCCTCTTGGGTCAAGTTGAGATAATCCTGAATGGCTTATGTGAAATGGCTCTTGTTTGAGGAAAATGTAATTAGTCAAGGCTTAACACATACATAGTTAAGTGAATAATTGGTGGCAATCTTGTGATTGGAAAGCTCTTTAGTTTAAGTGGAACCCTGATCTTTGCCAGTGAACCACTTGGGAAGGTAAAAGAAAAATTTTTAAAGTGTATTTAAAAGGCTTTTGTTGGTACAGTGGATTTTTAGTTTTAGTGGGCTCTCTTGCTGATTGCATATGGGTTTTACCTGAAGGGAAGTTTCATCAGTGGAGTAAATGGGCATAATAGGTTGTAACACAAATCTGCCTATGGAACCCTAACTTGCTGTATTACACAGTACTCATAGTTTTAAGTGACTCCAACTGTATTAGTCTACTCAGGCTACCATGACAAAATACCACAGACTGGGTGGCTTAAACAGCAGACATTTATTTTCTCACAGTTCTGGAGGCTGGTAGTCCATTATTAAGGTTCCAGAAGATTTGGTTTCTGGTGAGGAACTCCCTTCCTGGCTGGTAGACAGCCACCTTCTCACTGTGTCCTCACATGGCTTTTCCTCAGTGTGCTCATGGGATTGGATGAGTAGGAGAAAGAGAAAGAGCTTTCTGATGTTTCTTCTTATAAGGATACTAATCCTGTTGGATCAGGGTTCCACCCTTATGACCTCATTTAACCTTGATTACTTCCTTAGAGTCTCCATTTCCAAATACAGTCACACTGGGGGATTAAGGCTTCAACATATAAATTTTGGAATGACACAAACATTCAGTCTATAACACCAACTTAACTGAAAATGTCTTAAGGGCAATTAAAATGTTCATATAACTGAAAGTTCAGGTTATCTATCAGAGTTGCTGGATGCAGGCTTAAATGAAGTTGTTGGGACTCTGTTCTTCTATATTTCTTAGCATTGATTTTTATTCTCGGCCAGACTCTCTCCAAGAGATGGCAAGATGACCACTACCAAATTCCAAGTTTATATTCTGTCATCTAACTCAGTGAAAGAAAACTTCACTTTACCAACTGTTTCGTTCAGATTGCTATGACTGTACCTCTTTTAGTTTATTTGAGCCACAAATTCATTCCTAAATCAATTACATTGATCAGGAGGCCAATTGGTCAGACCTGGGTTATGTGTCCAGATCAAGGATTGGGGCAGATATGTCCAAAAATATGTGTCAGGAATAAAGGAGAAGTTACACAAAGGAAACTATAAATGCTGTTGATGAAAGGAGAACCCATTCTTGGCAGGCAGAAGTAACATAGGCACCATACTTCCTAAGCAGAGTGGACCTTCCTTCAGAAAACTGCATTTATCTTCCTACAAATACGGCTGGTATTGATAGGATCCTGTCTTAGTTGGTATATATTTTTTCTAAGAGCTGGATTTAGAGTGACTTCATGAACACCATTTGAAGGTTTAAGTGTAAAAAGTCATAATCTAACCAGGTATATTTTAAATATATAGAATTAAGCTGGCCATGCTTTTTTTCTTTCTTCTCCTTCTTTTTTTTTTTTTTTTTGATGTGGACCATTTTTCAAGTCTTTATTGAATTTGTTACAGTATTGCTTGTTTTTTTTTATAGTTTGATTTTTTTGGCCCCAAGGCATGTGTGATCTTAGCTCCCCAACCAGGGATCGAACCCTCACCCCCTGCAGTGGACGCCAGGGAAGTCCTTTCTTTCTCCTTTTTAAAAGCTCAGTGAAGTTCCTGCTCTTCAAATGACATGGGTCATTGCTACTTTTAATTAGTATAATTTTCTAATATTCTTTTCAAAATTTCTATATGTATATGATATATAAACAGCAGTGTTTTTCCTTTCGAGTAATTTTAGATAGAAGTGAAGTTCAGTTATTTTATGAATTTTATTTTCCTTGTATTATCTTCACTTAATTTATAAATTATATAGTGATTTGTCCTTGCAGGTAGATGAGCTGAAAGATGAGGTATTTAATAATGCCAATTTTTGGAATGTACTTTTTTCTGTTGGGGATTTTGAAGACATTATCTTCCTCACTCATATGGGTTATAAAAGGCTTAGGCATTGGATGTTTGCCAGCTGATATGAAAGGCATAACAGTGGTTATGACTGTACTATGTATGCTGGTGAATAAAAGACATAAGTAAGGTATCCCCATGAAGGAGTTTACAGGCCAATCTGGGAGACAGTCCACTCAACAGAAATGCAAAGCCATCTCAATTTTCTGGAAAAAAAGGGGAGGCTAGTGCTGAAATCATGAGCCCTGAAGTAATTCCATTAATTATTAGCTCTGTGAACTTACACAAGTTACCTAAAATTTCTGGGCCTTAGTTTTCTTATTTGTAAACTAAACGTAATAGACTCTATCTCACAGCGTTGTTAGGAGAATTTAAAAAGTTAAGATATGTTAAACATTTATAAAAAGAAACTGGGTAGAGAGTAAATACAGGCACATGGCCTATTTTTTTCTGTTTATTTTAAGATAATTTTGTTGAACATACTATAACACATAGTTGGAAATTCAACTGAGGGAGACACTCTGGTCTTGGTAATATCAGAAGAAGCTGTGTAAAACTAACCCTTCTGCTTAAAAGAATGATAAATTTTGAGGAAAAAATTTTTAAATTCTCAAGTCATTGGAAAGCAATCAAAAGCAGACAGAAGTTAGAGGGCATCCAACCCTCCAACAAGAAAACTACACTGGTTAAGATTCACATTTGTAAGTCTTTTCCCCCAAGAACACCTCCTAAATGACATCTTATGGGGGGCTAGAACTGAGGCAGAAAGTTGAAGTCCTATCAGCCTGAGGAGTCGTAAAAAGAAAGAGTTTGGAATAGCCAGAGTAGCTGGAAATTGAGGGAAGTAATACCAGAAAAGAGAGAGAGATAGAAGGGGCTGCAAAATATAATGTAAACTCTCCTCAAATCCTTGCTTGACCCGTGAACTTCACATGTGTTACCCATGTGCTTGGAAAATCTCCAAAGTATCTAAGGAGAAAAATAGTAGCTGGAGGCTTGAAAGAGCTTAGCAGGGATGTCAGCCACTACCTATTACTAGGAGATAGAGTTTGAAATTTGAATCCGGTCAAGTTAAGAGAATGTTGGTAAACATGTTGTTGGACTTTTCATTGAAAACCTAGAAGGGCCACTGTTTAGGATTAAATACTATGTATCCAGACTAAAAGCATAACCAATATAGGGCATATCCTCATGAAACATGACATTAAATCTCAACTTGGTCAAGGCGATTCACCAGTGATTTAACTGCCTGCTAGTACAAATCTCAGTACTCTTCAAAGGAAGACAACAGATTCTCAAATTTTACAATGAAATATCCACAATATCACTATACAATAAAAAATCACTAGACCCACTGGAAAAAATAATGTTAAAGAAATAGACCCACGAAGAATACTTATATGGAATAAGCAGACAAGTACTTTATCATAAATATATAGTCTACAGGAAAAATAGGTATATTAAAAAAGGCATGAGGAATTTGAGGAAAAATAAGAAAAATGTAAAACAAAACAAACTGAATAGAAATGCAAGAACTGAAAAATATGAAAGCTGAAATGAGATGAGATTAATAGCAGACTAGACACAACAGAAGAAGCAATATATTTGGTGATAAATCAATAGAAGTCATCTAAAAGGAGGCACAAAATGAAAAGATTTTAAAAATGAACAAACACAATGATCTGAGGGACAGTATCAAATGGTACAATACACTTTTTAATTGTAGTCCTTGGCAGAGAGAAGAGAGAAAATGAAGAAGGAAAAATAGTTGAAGAAACTTTGGCTAAAAAATTTCTAAATTTGGTCTAAAACAGTAATTCACAGATCCAAGCATCTCAGTCAATGAATGTAAAGAAAACTGTACCTAGGCACATCTGCTGAGGTCTTAAGATTAAAAAAAAAATCTTAAGGTCAACCAGAGAAAAAAGGAACATTATATATTAGATAAAAATGCTAAGAATTTTTAAAGATAGCTGACACGTCATTGGAAATAATTGAGGCCAGACAAAAATGGAATGATATCTTTTAAGTTCTGGGAAAAAACATGTTAATCTAGAATTCTGTATTAAAACAAAATCATATTTTTTTAAATGAAGGCACAATAAAGACATTTTCAGGTAAATAACAACTGAGAGAAATTGTTGCTGGCAGGTCTGCAGTCCTAGGTATGCTAAAATAGAGTTCTTCAGGCTGAAGGAAAATGATCCAAGATGGAAACTTAAAAATACAGGAAAGAAAAGCAAAGGACATTATTGATATGTAGATAAATATAATGAATATTTTAGTTTCTTTCTAAAATTATTTAAAGTCAACTGAATGTTTATACCTAAACTAATGACAGTGTATTTATTGAGTTTATAACGTGGGTAAGGGTACTTTAAACAATAGCAAAAGGATTGGGAGGTCTGTAATGGAGCTATACATACATTATGTATCGTGGTATAATATTAATACTACATTAATATTATTAATATTCAGGGTAAACTGTGCTAAGTTCAGAATGCATGTCCTAATCATGATGGTAGCAACTAAAAAATTACTACAAAGAGGAGTACCGAAAAATTCAGTAATGATGTTGAGTGTGACCATGAGGAGGGAGGTGGATGTTGACTAGTCTTTTTTTTTTATACTCTTCTGTAATGTGATTTTTATTTATTTATTTATTATTTTTTGTTGTGTTGGGTCTTCGTTTCTGTGCGAGGGCTTTCTCCAGTTGTGGCAAGCGGGGGCCACTCTTCATCGCGGTGCGCGGGCCTCTCACTATCGCGGCCTCTCTTTTTGCGGAGCACAGGCTCCAGACGCGCAGGCTCAGTATTTGTGGCTCATGGGCCTAGTTGCTCTGCGGCATGTGGGATCTTCCCAGACGAGGGCTCGAACCCGTGTCCCCTGCATTAGCAGGCAGATTCTCAACCACTGCGCCACCAGGGAAGCCCTTGACTAGTCTTTATACAGACTTCAAGTAAGTTTTCCTGTTTCCATTACTATGGCTGACTTTCACCTCTTGTCATATATGGTCCATTTTCACATGAGTTGTGACAGCCTCAGTCAGATAACTTGATGTGCATTCAGGATTCATTCTGATTTGTATGCGATGAACATAAAGTAATGATTGGAGCAGAGATATTTCGGTGCTTTGCCACTGCAAGTGAGATTTATGGTCAGGAATGAAAGTGCAGTGTCTGATACCCAAGGGCATGCTTACAAACAAGACATTATCTATTAATGAGTCCTCATCCTTCAGAAGCAGTTTAATTAAAAGATATATAACCCAGAATCCCGAATGCGTTCCAAGTCAGCAGCATCAAAGCAGAGCCCACAGTATGTGGCTGAAGGTCATCCTCAGGTATACTTCATCAGGAGGCTGACAACAATTAAGGGTAAATAGGAAAAAGAAAAAAAAACACTTGGATTAATATAAGGATTGGCCCATTTTCACAGGAACTGATTTCAGGAGCTTTGGGAAAATGTGAGAGAGTTACCAAATAAATGCAGCTCTGACCAAGGAGCAGTAGGAGAGGTGTTGATTATGGAAGCGACATCTGTGACCTGGGACACAAAACTGGTCCTGCAACATCTGCTTATGTTCCTGGGCAAGTCATTCATTAGACAGAATGCAGAGAGCGTACCACTGATGAGCTGGGGACCTTGGGAAAGTCACCAAAATTCTGGAGGCCTCAATTTTTTCAACTGAAATGCGAGGGTGGGACTGAATGATATCTGAGGTCCCTAAGATTCTGATTCAGTGCTGCAGTCAGATACAACTGAGGCCCTTTCCAGCACAACCAAGAGCATCCTCCACTAAGCCCTCCTTCTCCTACCCCCCCAACCCTGGTACCTTCAGATTCAGCTTTTATCCTCACTGGCAGGACCAGCTACATAATTTGTGAGGTCTAGTGCAAAATGAAAATGCAAGGCACCTTGTTCAGATACTAATTAGAATTCAGGATGGAGAGAGCAGAGCATGTCTTAGAAGCACAGGGCCTTCTAAATGTGGTACCCTGTGTGACTGCCCAGGTCACACGTCTATGAAGCCACCTCTGCTCCCTGGACTTTGAATATGGAAACTTAGTAGTGACACAGATTATCCCAAATGACAAATATGCAAATATTACATATTGATGGTGGAATATTTATAAACTGTAATTGTATAAACCTGCCTCCTCATAGTACAAATTTGACATCTGACATGGTAGAGAAATGGTGATAATGGTTAACCATAATTTTACTGAGTTAATTTAATTACTAGTAATGATATTTATTTTCTAATAGACCTTATTTTTTAGAGCTGTTTTAGATACATAGTGAAACTGAGTGGAAAGTACATATATATATATGGAATATGTATTATATGTATCCTATATACCACTCACCCACCACCACACACATGCATAGCCTCCACTATTATCAACATCACTTACCAGAGTGGTATCTTTGCTACAACTGATGAGCCTACATTGACATATCATTGTCACCCAAAGTCCACAGTGTACATTAGGGTTCACTCTTGGTGTCGTATATTTTATGGGTTTAGACAAATTTAATGACATGTATCATATAGAGTAGTTTCATTGACCTAAAAATTCTTTGTGCCCCGCTTACGTGTCCTTCCCTTCCCCTTAACCCCTGGCAACTACTGATCTTTCTACTGTCTCATAGTTTTGCCTTTTCCAGAATGTCATATAGTTGGAATCATACAATATGCAACCTTTTCAGATTGGCTTCTTTCATTTAGTAATATGCATTTAATTTTCTCCAGGTCTTTTTATGACTTGATAGCTCATTTTAGTGCTGAATAATACTCCATTGTCTGGATGCACCACAGTTTATTTATCCATTCACCTACTGAAGGGCATCTTGGTTTCTTCCAAGTTTTGGCAACTATGAATAAAGCTGCTGTATACATCAGTGTGTAAGTTTTGTGTGAACATAGTTTTAAATTCTTTTGTATAAATTCCCAGGTGTACAGTTGCTGGCTTGTATATAGTAAGAGTATGTTTAATTTTGTAAGAAACTGCCAAACTGTCTTCCAAAGTGGCTGTACCATTTTTTTATTCTCACTAGCAATGAATGAGAGTTCCTGTTGCTCCACATCCTCCCCAACATTAGGAGCTGTCAGTTTTCTGAACTTTGGTCATTTTAAAAGGAGTGTAGTGGTACATCTTTTCAAATGCTTATTTGCTATTTGCCTATATTCTTTGATGAGGTGTTTGTTCAGCTCTTTGGCCCATTTTAAAAATCAGGTTATTATCCTATTGTTGAGTTTTAAGAGTTATTTGTATATTTGGGGTAACAATCCTTTATGAGATTTTTTTTTTCCAAATATTTTCTCCCAGTCTTTGGCTTGTCTTCAAATTCTCTTGACTTGCTCTCTTGCAGAGCAGAAAACTTTCATTTTAATGAAGTTCAGCTGATCAATTCTTTTGTTCATGGATTGTGCCTTTGGTCTTGTATCTAAAAAGTGTCATTGCCAGACTGAAGGTCATCTAGATTTTCTCCTATTTTTTCTCCTAGGAGTTTTATAGTGATACTGGCTTTCTTTTAACCTGTATAACTTGTCACCATACACACAGTGTTTCTCACCTAACACAATTATATTGGATTCTTAGAATCCAATGAAAAATACAGTTATTTTCCAGGTTAAGAAAATGAGGCATTGAGACAGAACAATGATTCAGAGCCATCTCTTTTTACTCTTGGTCCAGTTTTCTTTCTTTGAGACCATGATATCCCACTACATCACCTCCCTGAAATAAAACTTGATGGAACACAAAGACACTTTTATTTAGAAAGTTCAAACGTCTCTAGGTGCAATTCCTTATGGAAGATTGATTTGGCTGTTTTGTATAAATAGAACTGGTACAGCAGATACCATTCAAAAGAACCTTTATGAATACCAACCATATGCTAGAATAGCCTTGGCTGCAAGGTCTTTTGTGATTTCTTTTTTTTCTTTTGTTGAGTACAGAGGACACTTACCTCTGCTGTGAATGGCTTTCATCCCCACACTTTGCATTTCTTGCTATTGAACTAGAGTAATGGGGTCTTTAGTTATGAAAACCAGGGGTTTCTAAACCTTACAATAAAGTTGCTGTTTCAAGAATAAGATGCATTTTTCCCAAATAATATTGAAACTGTTATCTGCTTGATACTATACTCTGCCTGTCTCTCATTTTATGTTGGGGGTTGGGGTAGGTAGAGGAGGATAGACTGATGAATTAATACACGGGGTTAGGAGTTCAAATTCTAGCTCCATACTTACTAACTGTGTGATCTTTGGCAACTTACTTAATCATCCTGTGCCACTAAAATACTGGAAAATATTTGTACCAACAAAAAAGGATTGTTGTGCTGAGTAAAAGAAATATAAACCACATAGTTTGCGCCATAAAAATTAGATAATAACAATTTATTATTTTAGGAAGTAAAGTGAAGAGTTGATAGAACAGTGTTTTATGAGTGATTTTATTAGCAACTTGGTGACACACTCCAGGAACTAGCATGAACAGTATGCAAATTGGGGATATAGTGAGATAGCAAAAATGGAATGAAAATGACAAAAACAGAATTTAGGGGAAAATGTTAATAGTAAGGGAACTAACAAGAAACAACAAGCACACAAAAACAAAAAGCTCAATCAAAACAAAAAATATCTGAACTAAGCTTCAGAAAAGTAAAATTAGCCAAATCAGATTATATAAGAAAATAAAAAATACAACCTTTAATTCAATTACTTTATTTACCCAGAATATGCATTATACTGAAAGGCAGATTAAAACTAATGTAAAATGGGTTTAGAAACTGTTGAAAACAATTAAGGTTAAGGTAATTTGTAGCCAAGTTCAAATTTGTATGGTTACAGTTTTGCTTTATGTCAGTGCACTCTTAAAATATCTATTTGTAGCATGTTGCAAAATAGTAGATGACAATTCTCTTAAAATAGTTATTTAGTTCAGGAGAAAGTAAGCTATAAGCTTATGAATAAGGTATGATCCCTGCCTCTGGGTGGTCAGGCATATAAAAGTCAATAAATATTTATTGAATTTAATTGAAACATGTAGAGGTACAGATAGAGGCCTTCTCAGAGGACTTTTGGTTTGGTGACCATAATATACTGTTACCCTTGAATTTACTTATGTTGCTATGTTACCAAAATAGTGTCTATAATTTATTCCTTTTATAATCACAGGGTAAAGATCCTTAGCAATCACCTGGTCCTGTGTCATCTCGTGTCCAAAGCTTGTTCATCCTCCGCAAGGTTTGATTCCCACTAGAAATCTATGTATTGAGTCCATGCTTATTCTCCTTCACATCTAATCCTTGTTGTTTGTAATTTGGGAAACTGAAACACTGTGGAATGTGCCTGCTATGATTTCCATGACTACCCTCTGCAGCAGTGCAGACAGCAGGCGGACAGAGAGGCTTGAGGACCCCTGCAAGCTGTCATGTTCTCCTCTTTCTGTTATTTAGGTGTAAATTCACCAATATTTTCCATTCTTCTTTTTTTAAAGTGGTGGCATAGCCTGTCTCTTCAAGGCCTCATTTTTCCTAGAACAGAATACAGTATTTTCAGTGCAGTCTGATATGGACAAACTATAGAAGCATTATTAATTCTCTCATTCTGGGCATTATTCTTTAACAGCACCTAAGATCACATTAATATTTTTGACAAGCGCATTACATTATTGATTTATTTTAAGTTACTGTATATCTTTGTGCCTCAGTTTCTTCACCTGTAGAATGGGAATGCCAATAAATTTACTTTAAGGGTTTTATCCAGAGTGAATGAGTTAATGCTTTTAAATGATTAGATACTTTAAATGATTAGAGCAGTGCCCAGTACATGGTAGACCCTTCATATATGTTAGCTGCTATTATTTTATGATTTTTATTATATTCTTATTAATGGTCAGTTAAAATTCCTAAGTCTTAATCATATTGATGTTCAATCACATTCTTCTCATCCATTCTAATGGGTTTTTTGTTTTTATCTTTAAGGGAAAGATTTGGATTTACTAAATATAATCTTGTTAAAATTCCATTATGCCATGTTATCTAAATCAGGATACTCTTATCCAATTCATGCTGTGTTCCTCTAGGCTGTGCATTATTTCACATGTGATAAGTGCATCATCTGTGTGTCCCAGGCTGTTAAATCATTGTTAAAAGTGTCAGATTTGTCCCTGCAGTGGACCACTAGAGACGTTGCTCCAGGTTGACACTGATTTAATAATTAGTTTTCTTTGGAGATAGGTGCCCAATCAGTAAAAAGCTGACTGGAATTTATACCATTCAGCCTGTATTCCATGCACAATAGATCCTTCATCCAGGAACATGGTGTTGATGAAGGAAGAGCCCCTGCCTTCAGAGGAGCTCCGCTTCTGCCTGAGTGCTCACAGGTTTTCAACTGTGGCTCTGTGATATCTTTGGCAAGTTCTTTCAGTACCTGATAATGTAGTTAGAACAACAAAGATCCTCTTACCTCACCTGAATATTTCTCTGTTAATTGTGTTTTTAAATCTCTCAGGGTTTCCTCCCCTGTTTCCCAGACCACACAGGCAGATTGGAAAGAACAAAACTATTGCTTGAACACACAGCTTCTGCAGTGTTGTGAGCATGTTTGGGATCTTGTTTCTCATTCTGGTGTAGGGCTGGGGTGGGACAGATGGGTGAAATAGGGAAACTATAGTATACTTTTCGCCTGGGATGTTCCTCTTTGCTATGGCAGAGGAAATTGCATAGGGGCAGGGCTAACTGGGAAGGGCTAAGGATTGAAATTAGATCAGTTCATTGAGGGGCTCATTATCACTGCCTTCCCTCCATCTTCCAAAAAGAGGATCCCGGTGTGGTTCTGGAAATGCCTCCTGGTCTGTGGACATCACTAAGCCTGTCACAGTAACCCCATTCCTGTGATCAGTGATTGGCTCAGACATGAGCATGAGATGCATAGTGTGGGACAAAGACCAAGTGAGAAGAATTGTGTCCTAAACAAATGTAAGAATTACTACTATTTTCATTTTGGAGAAAAAACAGATGGCAAAGATATCAGTGTTTCTACTCAAAATCCCACAACAAGTAAAGCAGAAAGGATCAGTCTACACTTTAATCTTGAGTATTGAGCCATTATTTTCTTTTCCAGTGGCAGCAATTCAGTGAACCTTCCATTTGAGTGTAGTTTTATGGACAATTAACTGCTTCTGTTAATTGATCTAGGGGAAAGAGATATAAAAAATTGCAAAGCAGTTTTACTTGAACACTTCACTTGATTTTTTTTTTTTTTTTTTTTTTTGGCGGTACATGGGCCTCTCACTGTTGTGGCCTCTCCCGCTGCGGAGCACAGGCTCCGGACGCGCAGGCTCAGCGGCCATTGCTCACGGGCCCTGCCGCTCCGCGGCACGTGGGATCCTCCCAGACCAGGGCATGAACCCGTGTCCCCCCTGCATCGGCAGGCGGACTCTCAACCACTGCGCCACCAGGGAAGCCCTTCACTTGATTTTTTTGGTGGGTTTGGTTAATGAACCCTTTTGAACAAGCCCATTGTAATTCTCTTTGCTAGTACCTTTTATTTCATCCCCAGCAGTTATCACAGCCTGAAATTTTCTTGCTTGTTTGTTCTCTGTCTCCTCCAGCTAAATGTGGGCTGCATGAAGACAATGGTATTGTCTGTCTCATATTCCAATGCCTGGAATAGGTAGTTGCTTAATAAATATTCACTGAATGAACAATCAGATTTTCTAGCCATCTCTATTACATCAACATGTAAGCTATGCAAAACACATTTTTTAAGTGCATTCTCTATTCCTGGCATAGTGGTAAACAAAATAGCCCTATGTAATTCTTAATTTTTAGAAGGGAAAAGCAGAAAAGGAAGGAAGGAAGAGAGAGAGAGAGATGGAAAGATGGAGAGATGGAGGGAGGGAGGAAGGATGAAGGAAAGAAAGGGAAAGGAAAGGAAAAAGAAAGAAAGAAAAGAAGGAAGAAGGAGGGAAGGAAGGAAGAAAGGAATGACTATGAGAGTTCTGGAGGCTTGGAAGTGCAAGATCAAGATGCCAGCCAATTTGTTTCCCGGTGAGAGCTTTCTTCCTGGCTTGCAAATGGCTTCCTTCTCCTTGAGTTCTCACATTGCCTTTTCTTGCAGTGTGCACATGGAGATCTCTGTCTGTCTCTCTCACTCTTCCTTTTCTTATAAAACCACTAATCCCATCATAAGGACTGTACCCTTTTGACCTTATATAACCTTAATTACCTCTCAAAAGTCTTATTTCCAAGTACCATCATATTAGGGGTTTGGGCTGCAACATATAAATTGGGGGTGAGGGACGCATTCAGCTCACAAAGGAAGGAAGGAAAGAAAGAAAGAAAAGGAGGAAAGGGAGAGAGAATATGAAGGAAGGAAGGAAGAGGTAATTTGAGAAAGCATTAAGTGCTATGGAGAAAAATAAGACTGAGCCATGTAATGTGCCTGGAGAATTATGTTAAATTGGGTGGTCACACGGCCTCTTCAAAGAGGTGACATTTATTTAAGATTGATATGTAAAAGTGAGCAAGAAGAGAGTTCCAGGCAGAGCGGTAGGTAGTCCAATGGTTCCGAGGAGGAAACGGCTCACAGTGTTTGAAGAACTGAATGCCAGTGGGGTGAGCATGGTAGGTGAAAAGATGGTGACGAGGAATAAGGTTAGTCACATTGATGGGAGCTCCATAAAACAAAGATTTGTAAGTCATGGTTAAGAAGTTCTAATTTATGCTGAGAGTATGGGAAGCCAATGAGAAATTTTTAGAAGAGGAGTGAAACCATCTGATTAGGTTTTTTAAACTTCACTCTTTTGGTCATGAGGCAAATGGATTGTAACTCGGTAAGAGTGGCATCAGGAGACCAGTTTAGAAGCTATTTTATTAGTTCATGACTAGTAATGATGTGTGGCACCAAGGTGGTTGTAGTGAGGATGGGGAGAAATAGATGTATAACAGATGCCTTTTGAAGGGTGAGTCAATTGAATTTGCTAATAGATAGACATGGGGCTTAAATGTAAAAAAGGGACATTACTGCTTAGATTTTTGGCTTGAGCAAAGAGCTTCAAAGCTGTGAGAAAAGTCAGGTGTCTTGATAACTTCCTCTGCAGTTCTATTCATCCAGGCTATGAATTATCAAGACCCATTACCTCTTGCAATCATTACTGGTACCTTATAATGCTTTTTTAAGGAGTTTCTTCTAAGTTAGAGTCAGGAAGTATTCAAGATAGGACATTCTATGAATACTAATTGATTTTTTTTCTCCATTAGTTAATTATTTCATGAATTAGCAAAAAAGTTCAAAAATAGTGATTAACATAAATTTAGGTACCTATCTGTGGATTCTGTTATTGATTCTTGAATTTCATGACCATGGATAAAAAGAGATAAATCTATTAATAAATAATTTTACTTTTGTGTATCTATATGTATACATACTGTATGCATATATATGTATGTGAATATTATTTTAAACTCAACAGTTCTGATAGCAAGATGTTCAAATATGAATTTTTAGTATAAAGCACTTAAAAGCCCTCAAATGGAGTATTTCATTATTGATACAATTTAACTGTATTATCTATATTATAGCTTATGTATTGTCATTCTGTGAAAAGCCAGTTTAAATCATTAATGAAAACTCCAGAGTTTTCCACCATTAACATTTCTTTCAATATACTCATTCTTTTTTTGTTTGTTTTTTGTAGGGGTAAGAAGAACAAAAACAAAACAAAAAGGCAGTTGAGACAATAGTCTTTTCTCTTTTGTTCATAAATCTAGCTGACTTTTTTTTTTTTTTTTTTGCGGTACGCGGGCCTCTCACTGTTGTGGTCTCTCCCGTTGCGGAGCACAGGCTCCGGACGTGCAGACTCAGCAGCCACGGCTCACGGGCCCAGCCGCTCCGCGGTATGTGGAATCTTCCCAGACCGGGGCACGAACCCGTGTCCCCTGCATCGGCAGGCGGACTTTCAACCACTGCGCCACCAGGGAAGCCCAATCTAGCTGACTTTTAAAGTGAGTGCTCTAAATTGGATTCTTTCATTTTCAAATATTTCTATTCTAAATTGGCAGACACCACGATTATTAGCTTTTTACAGAGAAAGAGTGCTATAATTACTTAATTTTATTTTTTTGCCAAATGAATTTCTACTTTATTCACTAAGAAAATTGTACAGCACCCACCTCAAATTTATTATGTGTGCTATGTGTTTTAAGACCTTGCACATCACACCTCACCCATCCCGACCTCTCCCCATGTCCTACAGGATAGAGAACACTCTGGAGCTTGGCAGGCAGTCACAATGCTTGACCTTTTGTTCTTCAACTTTCTGTTCCTCTGGGATCCTTTTCATTTCAACCAATTATCCTCTTTGCTGAGTGTTGACTCTGATTCTTGAGCTCCCTTTTTTGTGTGGTTTCTAAGAGTATTTCACCACATATGGTTCTGTCCCTCCCCCTTCACACATATCTAAGTTCTTTTCATCATTTTAGGCTCATTCTTTCTAAAGTTTTTCTTGAACTTTGGTCAACTGAACTTTCCCCCTTAATTTACTTTTGGTAAATTCATACTCCCTTCACCCATTATTCCCACCCCCCCATTTATTAAAAACAAAATAAAATAAATCATAACAAGCATCAGTAAGTAAACAGCTAGTAGCTTAATGGCAAAGAGGCATTTTTTTCCCCAAAAATACAAATTTGGTAATATTGGCATTTAGTCTATGTATCTAGATGGTTGGCCATTTGAAAGGGCAATAGAGTTCCTATTAGGTTTGACCCTCAGATGATGGCTTCAGGAAGATAAATTCTGTTTTCAAATAATGTCATCATCTGGACTGCATGTGTCATATCTTCTGGTTGCCAACAACAAAAATATCAAAGGAATTGTAAATTTCATGAAGGTTAGTACTATTTTTATCCTGCCACTACTGCACCTTAATTGTTTAGAAATGTACCTGCCATGAATGAATGAAAAATAGCAAAGGGAATTTATTATATTTTAACAGAAAAAAATAGCATTGCAGGGGTTAGTGTACTTGTTTTGTGATTGCCCTCAATGTGTCAATCAAGAGATTGGGATTATATCAGGCCGGATTGTTGCTTTCAAGTCATAGAACCTTCCTTTGATTGATTTAAGCAGAAAGAAATTTGGTGAAAGGATATTGTTTGGGGTATTCAGTGCTCACAGAGTCAATGAGAAACTGGAGGACCCAGCTTGAAAAGGAGCGGGAACCAAGATACCTCTAGATGGCCATGGCAGCCAAAAATGCAGATGCCTTCTAAAGACAGGAAAGTAGAGCAGAATGGATACATGGCCTGGGTTTGAATGAGAAAAGTCACAGCTGAAAGGTACAGAATCTGCCCAGGATCTGCCAAGCAGCAAGATTACATGCTAAGTGTTGAGGACAAAGCATTTCAGGATGTATCCCTCTCTTTGCTAGATTCCTTCCAGTTTTGGTGCTGTGGCCCAAATTAATTGTCCTTATTATTCTTATAAAGAGGCCTATTTTCTTATTATGGGAAAAGTATGTTTGCCTCATAGATGAGCTACTTCTAGGCTAATAAACTATGCAAGCTGATGATATTTTATTGTTGTTTACTATGTTTGTAAGTTCCACAGGCATGGGGAAACAGATATCATGAATATCTATCATAAGAACTGAGTAGATATTTATGAATGAATCTTGATAATGTAGGATGTGAATTTTGCAGTTTTAACACCTATCCCTTTGGGGTTTCCTATTCTGATGCCAGAAGAGACAAGTTCTCTCATTTTGGGAGCCTCACTACCTGGGATGATGTAAGCCAAAAATCTCTATAGCCATGGCCAGACTTCTCCTGCCCTCACCTATAGGATGAGTGTCCATAATGCCAGAAGAGAACCGTGTAAAGACATAGAAACAGAAAAAGGGGAGAGAGAGAGAGCTGCTATGAAAGTTATAATTATGGGATTACCTAAAATTTTAATGTTTTTTAAATGTTTCCTTATGTTAGTTTGGTTAGCTTTTTGTTTTTTAGGAATTTGTGCATTTTATCTAAATTTTAAAATGCATTGGCACACAGTTGTTCAAAATAGCCTCCTCTTAATCTGTTTTAAATTTTTATTTTTCTAATTTAAAAATTTTATCCACTCTGCTTTAGATCCTAGTCCCACATAGGTCATTACAGAGTGTTGACTGGAGTTCCCTGTGCTATTCAGTAGGTTCTTATTAGTTACCTATTCTATATATAGTAGTGTGTATGTGTCAATCCTCATCTTCCAGTTTATCCCCCCCGTCCCCATTACCCTCTGGTAACTACAACTTTGTTTTCTACATCTGTGACTCAACTTCTGTTTTGTAAATAAGTTCATTTGTACCATTTCTTTAGATTTCACATATAAGCAGTATCATATGATATTTGTCTTTCTGTCTGACTTACTTCACTCAGTATGACAGTCTCTAGGTTCATCCATGTTGCTGCAGATGGCATTATTTCATTCTTTTTTATGGCTGAGTATTGTTCCATTGTATACATGTACCACATCTTCTTTATCTGTTCCTCCATTGATGGACATTTAGGTTGCTTCCAGTCCTGGCTATTGTAAATAATGCTGCAATGGACATTGGGGTGCATGTATCCTTTTGAATTATGGTTTTCTCCAGATATACACCCAGCAGTAGGATTGCTGCATCATATGGTAGCTCAATTTTTAGTTTTTTTAAGGAATCTCCATACTGTTCTCCATAGTGCCTATACAACAGGAACCTCCATACTGTTCTCCATAGTGGCTGTATCAGTTTACATTCCTGTCAACAGTGTAGAAGGGTTCCCTTTTCTCCACACCCTCTCCAGCATTTATTGTTTGTAGATTTGGTTGATGATGGCCATTCTAACTGGTGTGAAGTGATACCTCATTGTAGTTTTGATTTGCTTTTCTCTAATAATTAGTGATGTTGAGCATCTTTTCATGTGCCTCTTGGCCATCTGTATGACTTCTTTGGAGAAGTGTCTATTTAGATCTTCCACCCATCTTTTGATTGGATTGTTTGTTTTTTGATATTGAGCAGCATGAGCTGTTTGTATATTTTGGAAATTAAGCCCTTGTCAGTCGCTTCATTTGCAAATATTTTCTCCCATTCTGTGGGTTTTCTTTTAGTTTTGTTGCTGGTTTCCTTTGCTGTGCAAAAGCTTTTAATTTTAATTATGTCCCATTTGTTTACTTTTGTTTTTATTTTCATTACTCTCAGAGGTGGATCAGAAAAGATCTTGCTGCGATTTATGTCATAGAGTTTTCTGCCTATGTGTTCCTCTGAGATTTATAGTATCCAGTCTTACATTTAGATCTTTAATCCATTTTGAGTTTATTTTTGTGTATGATGTTAGAGAATGTTCTAATTTCATTCTTTTACATGTAGCTATCCAGTTTCCCCAGCACCACATATTGAAGAGACTATCTTTTCTCCATTATATATTCTTGCTTCCTTTGTCATAGATTGACCATAGGTACATGGATTTATTTCTGGGCTTTATATCATGTTCCATTGATTTATAAGTCTGTATTTGTGCCAGTACCATACTGTTTTGATTACTGTAGCTTTATAGTATAGTCTGAAGTCAGGGAACCTGATTCCTCCAGCTACATTTTTCTTTCTCAAGATTGCTTTAGCTAGTCACAGTCTTTTGTGTTTCCTTACAAATTTTAAGATTTTTTTTGTTCTAGATCTGTAAAAAATGCCATTGGTAATTTGATAGGGATTGCATTGAATCTGTAGATTGCCATGGGTAGTATAGTCATTTTGACAATATTGATTTTTCCAATCCAAGAACATGGCGTATCTTCCCAGCTTTTTGTGTCATATTCTTTTTCTTTCATCAGCTTCTTATAGTCTTTGGAGTACAGATCTTTTGGCTCCTGTGGTAGGTTTATTCCTAGATATTTCATTCTTTTTGATGTGATGATAAATGAGATTGTGTCCTTAATTTCTCTTTCTGATCTTTCATTATTACTATTTAGGAATGGAAGAGACTTCTGTGTATCAAGTTTTTATACTGCAACTTTACTGAATTCATTGATGAGCTCTAGTAGTTTTCTGGGAGTATCTTTAGGAATTTCTATGTATAGTATCATGTCATCTGCAAACAGTGACAGTTTTACTTCTTCTTTTCCTGTTTGGATTCCTTTTCTTTTTCTTGTCTGATTGCTGTGGTTAGGACTTCAACAGTATGTTGAATAAAAGTGGCTATAGGGGACATCCTTGTTTTGTTCCTGATCTTAGAGGAAATGCTCTCAGCTTTTCACCATTGAATATGGTGTTAGATGTGGGTTTGTCATATATGGCCTTTATTATGTTGAGGTATGTTACCTCATTACACAATTTCTGGAGAGTTTTTATAATAAATGGATGTTGAATTTTGTCAAAAGCTTTTTCTGCATCTATTGAAATGATCATATGTTTTTTCTTCAGTTTGTTAATGTGGAATATCACACTGATTGATCTGCAGATATTGAAAAATCGTTGCATCCCTGGGATAATTCCCATTTGATCATGGTTTATGATCTTTGTAATGTATTTTGAAATTCAGTTTGCTAGTATTTGTTGAGGACTTTTGCAGTGATGTTGGCCTGTAGTTTTCTTTTTTGTAGTATCTTGTCTGGTTTTGGTATTGGGGTGATAGTGGCCTCATAGAATAATTTTGGGAGTATTTCTTCCTCTGCAATTTTTTGGAATAGTTTTAGAAAGATAGGTGTTAACTCCTCTCTAAATGTTTGATAGAATTTGCCTGTGAAGCCATTTGTTCCTGGACTTTTGTTTGTTGGGAGTTTTTTACCCACAGTTTCAATTTCAGTACATGTGATTGGTCTGTTCATATTTTCCATCTCTTCCTGGTTCAGTCTTGGGAGATTGTACCTTCTAAGAATTTGTCCATTTCTTCTAGGTTATCCATTTTATTGGCATATGGTTTCTTGTAGTAGTCTCTTATCCCTTGTATTTCTGTAATGTCAGTTGTAACTTCTCCTTTTTAATTTCTAATTTAATTGATTTCAGCCCTCTCCCTTTTTTTCTTGATGAGTCTGGCTAAAGGTTTATCAATTTTGTTTATCTTTTCAAAGAACCAGCTTTTAGTTTCATAGATCTTTTCTATTGTTTTCTTTGTCTCTATCTCATTTATGTCTGCTCTGATCTTTATGACTTCTTTCCTTCTACTAAATTTGGTTTTGTTTTTCTTCTTTCTCTAGTTCCTTTACGTATAAGTTTAGCTTGTTTATTTGAGATTGTTTTGTGGTGTTTCCTGAGGTAAGCTTGTGTTGCTATAAACTTCCTTCTTAGAACTGCTTTTGCTGCATCCCATAGGCTTTGGATCATCGTGTTTCCATTGTCATTTGTCTCTAGGTATTTTTGGATTTTCTCTTTGATTTCATCAGTGAGCCATTGGTTATTTAGCAGCATATTGTTTAGCCTGCACGTGTCTGTGCTTTTCACAGTTTTTTTTACTTGTAGTTGATATCTAATCTCATAACATTGTGCTCGGAGAAGATGCTTGATATGATTTCAATTTTCTTTAATTTACCAAGGCTTGCTTTGTGGCCCAGCATGTGATCTATCCTGGAGAATGTCCCACGTGCACTTGAAGAAAATGTATATTCTACTGCTTTTGGATGGAATGTTCTATAACTATCAATTAAGTCCCTTTGTTCTAATGTTTTATTTAAGGCCTGTGTTTCTGTGTTGATTTTCTTTCTGGATGATCTGTCCATTGATGTAAGTGGGATGTTAAAGTCCCCCAGTATTATTGTGTTACTGTTGATTTCCCCTTTTATGGCTGTTAGCATTTGCCATATATATAGAGGTGCTCCTCTGTTGGGTGCATACATATTTACAATTGTTATGTCTTCTTCTTGGATTGATCCCTTGATCATTATGTAGTATCCTTCTTTGTCTCTTGTAACAGTCTTCATTTTAAAGTCTATTTTGTCTGATATGAGTATTGGTAATCCAGCATTCTTTTGATTTCATTTGCATGGAATACTTATTTCCATCTCTTCACTTTCATTTTGTATGTGTCCCTAGATCTGAAGTGGGTCTCTTGTAGACAGCGTATATATGAGTCTTGTTTTTGTATCCATTAAGCCACTCTGTGCCTTTTGGTTGGAGCATTTAATCCGTTTACATTTAAGGTAATTGTCTATATGTATGTTCTTATTGGCATTTTGTTAATTGTTTTGGATTTATTTTTGTAGGTGCTTTCTCTTCCCTTCCTGTTTTGTTCTTTTCTCTTGCTATGTGATGACTGTCTTTAGTGTTGTGTTTGGATTCCTTTTCCTTTTTTGTGTGTATGTGTATTGTAGATTTTCCCATTAGGTTTTGATATAGCAGTCTATATATGTACAAGATTGTTTTAAGTTGCTGTTCTCATAATTTAAAATTCATTTCAAATATCTTGCATTTGTACTCTCTTCCTCTCAAGATTACTGGTTTTGATATTATATTTGTGTGTACATGAGTTCCTACCTTTACTGTATGTTTGTCTTTACTGGTGAGCTTTCCCAGTTTGTAATTTTTTTTGTTTCTGGTGGTGGCTTTTTCTTTTATGCCTAGAGAATTTCCTTTAGCTTTTGTTGTAAAGCTGGTTTGGTGGTGCTGAATTCTCTTAGCCTTTGCTTGTCTGTAAAGCTTTTTATTTCTCTGTCAAATTTGAGTGAGAGCCTTGCTGGGTGGAGTATTCTTGGTTGTAGGTTTTACCCTTTCATCACTTTAAATATATCATGCCACTCCCTTCTGGCCTGCAGAGTTTCGGCTGAAAAATCACCCAGTAATCTCAGGGGCATTCCCTTTTATGTTATTTGTTGCTTTTCCCTTGTTGCTTTTAATATTTTCTGTATGTCTTTAATTTTTTTCAATTCAATTTATATGTGTATCAGCGTGTTCCTCCCTGTGTTAATCCTACCTGGGACTCTGTGCTTCCTGGACTTGGGTGACTATTTCCTTTCTCATGTTAGGGAAGTTTTCAGCTATTATCCCTTCATATATGTTCTCAGGCCCTTTCTCACTCTTTTCTCCTTCTGGGACCCCTATAATGTGAATGCTGGTGCATTTAATATTGTCCCATAGGTCTCTTAAACTGTCCTCATTTGTTTACATTCTTTTTTTCTTTATTCTAATCCACAGCAGTGATTTCCCCTATTCTGTCTTCCTGCTCACTTATCTGTTCTTACAGCTCATGTATTCTGCCATTGATTTCTTCTAGTATGTTTTTCATTTCAGTTATTGTATTCTTCAACTCTGATTGTTCTTTATATTTTCTATTTCTTTGTTAAAATTTTGTTTTAACTTCTTGCACTGTGCATTCATTCTTTTTCTGAGATCTTGGATCATCTTTATGATCATTACTCTGAAGTCTTTCTCTGTTAGATTGCCAATCTCCACTCCACTAGTTGTTCTTTGGTGTTTTATCTTTTTTCTTCATCTGGAACATATTCCTCTGATGTCTTATTTTATTTAAATTATTAAACCAACTGTTTTCCCAGTTGGTTCCACAGGCTGCTGGATCATACATAGTTTTCCTGCTTCTGTTGTCTGCCCCCTAGTAGGTGAAGCTGGTCTAGAGGCTTGTGCAGTCTTCTTGATGTGAGGGGTCGGTTCCTGCCCACTGCTGAGTGGAGCTTGGTCTTGGCCCTCTGATGGGCAGTGCCATGTCAAAGGTTGTGTGTAGAGGTAGTTGTGGGCTCAGGAGCTCTTCAGGCTGCCCGTCTGTTGATTGGTGGGGTTGTGCTTATGCCCTTTTTGTTGTTTGGCCTGAGGCATCTCAGTACTGAAGCCTACAGGCTGTTGGGTGGGGCCCTGTTTTGGTGCTGATGACCCGAGCAAGATGTCTGCCTTCTTGAGGGTTCATGTGTCTGAACAGTACCCGAAATTTCCACCACCAGTGTCCATGTTTCCAGGGAGCACCACAGCCATACCTCACCTCCCCACGAACCCCTCCAAGACCAGTGGGTAGTTTTGGCCTAGGCTCCTGTGAAGACACTACCTTTGACCTGGGCTCTGGTACGTGTGAGACCTTGTGTGTCTCCTCAAAGAGTGAAGTCTCTATTTTTCCCAGTCCTGTGAGCTCCTGCAGTCAAGCCCTGCTGGCTTTCAAAACTAAATGCTTTGGGAGCTCCTCCCCCTGATGCCAGATACTCAGGCTGGGGAGCCTGATGTGGGGCTCAGAACTGTCATGCCTGTGGGAGAACTTCTTCAGTATAATTATTCTCCAGTTCGTAGATGGCCCACCCATTGGGTGTAGTATTTGATTATATTGCGAGTGCACCCCTCCTACTGTCTTGCCGTGGTTTCTTCTTTATATTCTTGGATATAGAATATCTTTTTTTGCAGGTTCCAGTCTTTTTTATTAATGGCTGTTCAGCAGTTGGTTGTGTTTTTCGTGTATTCGTGGGAGGAGGTGAGCCCATGGTACTTCTATTCTGCCATCTTTTTTTCCTCCAGAGATTTATGTGAACTTTGCCAAACAGTAGCTTCTGGGGCTGAGGGTGACGGCCAGGAGGACACTCAGCAAATGGTTGGTACAAATGGAAAGGCTCCTCATTAACCACACAGCTGCTAGTTTGCATTACCACCAGCAACTCGAAACTACAGCCAAGTAGTTGGCTGACTTAACATGGAGGCTGAGAAGCTTTTTCTTGCAGTACTGATGAAGAGATTAATAAAAAGGATATGGCCCTTGTAGCTGAGTACAGTGAGTTTTCATCCAAGTGGCCTTGTCTTCTTCTCATAAGTTTGTTTAAGATATTCTCTCCTACAGGGACAGAGCCTGTCCCTAGGCCTGCTACTGCTCTGTCTCTATAAGTTTTCCCCTCAATCAACGGCTGGTCCCAGTTGGTGTGTGTGCTTTCAGGGCATTCACTCTTGATTACTTGACATTAGATGATCTTGGACAAGTTATTAATTCTCTGTGAGCCTCAGTATTTTCTTCATTAAATAGGGATAATGACAGTAAACACTTCATTTGGTTTCTTCTTTATGGATCCTCAAAGTTCATCAGAAAATTTAAAAATCCTCTAGCTTATCTTGCACTACTCTATTTTCTCTTCTTCTATTTTTAAAGTCACACAGGAGAAAAATAATCAGTTTTCAAAGTTCCATTGATCTGATCTCCCTGCACCAGCAAAAATGTGTCCAAGTGATTCTGCCAAAAAGTAAGCCAAAAACTCATCAAAGGTAAAACGAAGAAGTGAGGAGTGGAGAAGGAAGGGGATGGTGAAAGCTGGGGGTCTTTGGACTGGGAGCCCAAGTAGCCAGAGAATATTTTCATGCTGTTGAAATCTACAGTACTATATACCCGCTTTGGTTGTCATACAAACAAGCACACTCGCGGACACACACTTTCTCTTTCTCACAAAAGCAGGCACACATTCACACTCACACAAACCCGTGTGAAGAATCTATCAATAGTAACCTCTAATAGCTGTTGCGTGCTGCAAATGGTTCAGCTCACTTACCTTTTGATTGGTGTAGGGTCAAAAGAATATACAAAATCAAGGGGGAGCCCCACAACCATGTAGATTCCAGATCCCTCTCCCCCAGGCAGATTCATGATTTTACTACTTTTATCTTTTAATTTCTCTACTACCTTTGTGTGGGAATGATATCCTACATTTACTCTATGTTGCCTTTAGCAGTGAGTTTTTACTTTGTAACTTTCTTGTTTCTAGTTACCGCCTTTTTGTTTTGTGTTTCTTTTTATAAGTTCCTTTTACATTTGTTGTAAAACTGGTTTGGTGGTACTGAATTCTTTTAGATTCTGCTTGTCTGTAAAGCTTTTGCTTTCTCCATCAAATGTGAATGACAGACTTGCTGGGTAGAGTATTCTTGGTTGTAGGTTTTTCCCATGCATCACTTTATATCATGCCACTCCCTTCTGGTCTGCAGAGTTTCTGCTGAAAAATCAGCTGATATCCTTATGGGAGTTCCCTTTTATTTTATTTGTTGCTTTTCCCTTGCTGCTTTTAATATTTTCTCTTTATATTTAATTTTTGTGATTTTGATTACAGTTTGTATTGATGTGTTCCTCTTTGGGTTAATCCTGTGTTGGACTCTCTATGCTTCCTGGACTTGGGTGACTGTTTTCTTTCCCAGTTTAGGGAAGTTTTCTGCTATTATATCTTCAAATTTTTTCTCAGGCCCTTTCTCTCTCTCTCTTCTCTTTTTGGGACCACTGTAATGTGAATATTAGTGTGCATGATGTTGTCTCAGAGGTCTCTTAAATTATCCTTATTTCTTTTCATTCTTTTTTCTTTTTTCTGTCTAGTGGCAGTGATTTCCACTACTCTGTCTTCCAGCTTAGTGATTCGCTCTTCTGTATCACTGAGTCTACTATTGATTCCTTCTAGTATATTTTTCATTTCAGTTATTGTGTTCTCTATCTCTGTTTCGTTGTTCTTTAAATTTTCTAACTGTGTTAAAAACTTTTAACTTCTCACTCTGTGCATCCATTCTCCTCCTGAGTTCTTTGAACATCTTTAGGATCATTACTCTGAACACTTTCTCAGGTAGCTTGCCAATCTCCACTTCAGTTAGTTCTACTTGTGGGGTTTTATCTTTTTTCCTTCGTCTGGAGCACATTCCTCTGCCTTCTCATTTTGTCTAAATTGCTATTTATATTTTTATGTATGTGGTAAGTTAGTTATGTTTCTTGAGCTTGGAGAAGTGGCCTTCTATAGAAGACATCCTGTGTGTTCCAGTAGTGCACTCCCTTCTCATCACCCAAGCTTTATGCTTTAGGGTTTCCCCTTAAGATGGCTGTGTGGGTCCTTCTGTTGTAGAAGCCTGATTGTGTGGATGGTCTGGTAGGCTTGATTGGCCCCTAGTCCTGTTGGTTGCCAGACCCTGCCTTGTATGGATGCTGTTAGCTGCTCTTTAGCAGGGCCTGGTCACAAGGCCTGGTTGCAGAACCCTAGGGGACCCCAGGAGTAGCGCTGGCTCACTAGTGGGTGGAGTCAGGGTCCAAAAAACTCTGGGGCTGTTGCCCACCACTGGCATGTGAAGCCAGAGCCTGGGGTTAGTTCCACACTACTGACAGGCACAGCTGTTTCCTGGAGTCTGGCTGCAGGACCTGGGGTTCCCAGAGCTTGTTTCAGATCATGGAGGGGGTGCTTGTTCCTGACACAGTTGCATATGGGATCCAGGGTGTCCTGAAGGTTGTGTTGGCCTGCAAGTGGACAGGGCTAGGGCCCAGTTGTTCCTAGGGTGCTTTCTGGCATCCTGTTCATGAATTTGGTCTGCCGGTTGGGGATCATAGTTTTCCTCCTTCTGATGACTGCCTCTGGTGGGTTAGGCTAGTCTAGAGGCTAATGGAGGCTTCCTGTTGGGAAGAGCTGGTGCCCACTCAATGGTGGGTGGAGCTGGTTCTTGGCCTTTCTGCAGTCCTATGGGGCACTTGTAAGTATGTCCCACTGGCCTTCAAAGCCAACTGTCTAGGGGCTTGTCTTCCTGGTACTGGACCCCCAGGCTGGAGTGCCTGATATGGAGCTCAGAACTCTCACTTCTGTGGGAGAACCTCTGCAATATAAATATTCTCCAGTTTGTGGATCACCTACCCAGGGGGATATAGGGTTTGACTGTATCATGAGTCTGCCCCTACTGTCAGTCTCATGGTTCCTTCTGTATGCCTTTATTTGTAGAAGGTCTTTCCTGGTAGGTTCTAGTCTTTTTTCATTGATGGTTGTTCTGCAGATAGTTGTGAGTTTGGTGTGCTAGTGAGAGGAGGTGAGCTCAGGGTCATTCTACTTCACCATCTTGGCTGCTCTCTTCATGGTCTTTTCTTAATTTTCTATCATTATTTTCTTATTCTTCTGGCCTTAATTTTTTCTTCTGACTCATCTTCCAATTCACTGGTTTCTTTTCTTTGGTTCTGTATAGCCTACTGTTCTATCTATCCACAAAGTTTTAAATTTCAGTTCTAGAATTTAAATTTTCTTTGTTTTCAGAGTTTTTGGCTCTTTGCTAAGTTTTTTCACCTTATTTTATTCTTTAATCACAGTTATTTTGAAGTTCCTATCAGATGAATACAATAACTGGATTTCTCATGGGTCTTTGAGTACTGTCTGTTTTTTTTCCCTCTTGCTATTTGGCCACATCTTTTTTTTTTTTTAATTTATTTTATTTATTTATTTTTGGCTGCATTGGGTCTTCCCTGCTGCGTGCATGCTTTCTCCAGTTGCGGTGAGCAGGGGCTACTCTTCATTGCAGTGCGTGGGCTTCTCGTTGTGGTGGCTTCTCTTGTTGCAGAGCACAGCCTCTAGGCGCGCAGGCTTCAGTAGTTGGGGCACGAGGACTCAGTAGTTGTGGCTTTTGGGCTCTAGAGCGCAGGTTCAGTAGTTGTGGCGCACGGGCTTCATTGCTCCATGGCGTGTGGGAACTTCCTGGACCAGGGCTTGAACCCGTGTCTCCTGCATTGGCAGGTGGATTCTTAACCACTGCGCCACCAGGGAAGCTCTGGCCACATCTTTTAATATGGTTATTTTTAATTGAATATCATATGTTGTAGATGAAAACTTGTAAGATATTTTGAAGCTTGAATGAATGTTCTTTTTCCAGGTAGGAGTTAGATTTATTTCTTGAAAGCAGCTTGGTGAAATGGCAGTCCCCTTAACCCTTTAAGGGGTTGAGCTGAACTGAAGTTTAAGTTTTTATGAGGGCTGATCTGTTTTCTCTTTACCTTACTTTCAGTCTGAAGCCCTCTGGGGTCCCTAATGGCATCTTATGTCTTCACCCGAGGCTATTCATCCCTTAACGGCTGTGAAGTCAAATTTTTTTGCCCTTCCTTGTGGAACTTTTAAATACTTCATTCAGTCTCATTCAGTCTCTGAGCCTTTCAGCACCTGCTTTGGAGGTATACTCCCTCGAGGCTTCCCTTATCTCAGAATTTTGGCTTTGAAAATCCTCTTTATCTTCATGACTCTCTGATGAGTTCAAACATAAGGGTTTTATAATTTTTTTTCAGCTTTTATATTATTTTCTGCAGGAAATCGGTGAGAAACAAAATGACCTCCATTGCCAGAGCAGAAGTCCGCTTCATTTTTGAAGAACAAAAACCTTGTCTTTGAAGTTTTATTATACTACCCATTTTCTGAAACTCACCAGCTAGAGAGACATGATGGTTAGAAATCACATTAGTTAATTTTCAGGATCCAGGATGTTAGGAGTTATCATCGTAGGAGACCTGACTAAAGACGGCAGGAGCCAAGCTCTTCTTCCAGTATAGGAGGGTGGTAGAGAGTGTCTGAGACTCAGATCCACAGGGCTACCCAGGACCATCCTCTGGGGCAGCAAGGGATGAAGAAGGTTCTGAGGGAAGTGGCTAGCATTCTTGGATTAGCTGTCTGATTTGGGGCTTAAAGAGGATGAATTATTTCTCACTTGGTATACTTCCACCCTCAGTCAGAATTGGCTTAAGAACTGACTTAAGTCTGATTTTGTAGGTGATATATTTGGCTATAAGGAATGCGAAATCCACAGAAAAAGAAAAACTTGTGGTTCCCAATACAAACATTTGTGTCTCTACAATTAAAGACAAGGCAAAGATGGCTGCTCTCAACATCTTCATTTAACATCATGCTTGAAGTCCTCACAGATGCAGTATATCAAGAAAAGGATATAAAAAGTATACAGACAAAGAAGAAAGAAATAAAACTGCCACTATTGTCAGATGGAATGACTGTCTACATAGAAAATGCTAATGCATCTACAAAAAAATTCCTAGAACTAATTAGTGAGTTCAGCAAAGTCACAAGATCTAAGATAAACATACAAAAACCTATTGTATTTCTCTATCAGAGTAGTGAACACATGGATATCAGAACTAAAAAGATATTACCATTTATAATCATTCAAAATAAAAAAGTAAGTACAGGACAAGATATACAGGACTTCTTATGCTAAAAACTACACAATGCTGATCAAAGAAAATCTAAAGAAATGGAGAGAAATATCTTTTTTATTACTCAAAACAATAGAAATTTATTCTCACGCTGTTTCAGAGGCTCGAATCTGAGATCAACATGTCAACACTGTTGATTCCTTTTTGTTGGTTCTGAGGGAGAATCTATTCCTTTTCCTCTTCCTAGCTTCTGGTCCTTACTGGCAATCCTTGGCATCTTTGGCTTGTAGACTCAGTACTCCAGTCTATGCTTCTGTTGTCACGTGGCATTCTACTTGTGTGTCTCTGTCTTCACATGGCATTCCTGTATCCAAATTTTCTTTATTTTATAAAGACACCAGACCAGTCACTGGGTTAGGACCCACTCTTCCTAATCCACTATGACCTAATTTTAACTTGATTATTTATATCTGGAAAGACCCTATTTCCAAATAAGTCACATTCACAGATCCCAGGGTTGGGCCTCAATATATATTTTTTGAGGGACACAATTCACCCTATAGCAATATGCCTTATTTTAAATTATATTTTTGTGGATTGGAAGACTCAGTGTAGTAAAGATGTCAATTCCCTTCAAAACCGACTTACTGATTCAACACAATTTCTCGCAAAATTCCAGCAAGATTTTTGTAGATATAGAGAAGATTATTCTAAAATTCACATGGAATTCAGAGGAACTAGAGGAGCTAAAACAATTTGAAAAAGAAGAATAAAGTGGGAAGAATCAGACTACCTGATTTTGCTATCAAGACTGTAGAATTAACAGTGGAATAAATGCATAGATCAATGGAACAGAATAGAAAATTGGAAATATACCTGCACAAATATCACCAATTGAGTTTTGATAAAGCTTCAAAAGCAAGTCAGTGGAGAAAAGATAGCCTTTAGCCTTTTCAATAAATGCTGTTGATGCAGTAGTAGGATGTCCAAAGGGCAAAAAATTGAACCTCAATCAGTCTCACAGCTTATACAAAACTACCACGTATATTAACACAGAATGGATCACAGACTTAAATATAAAATGTAAAAGCATATAAGTTAAGAGAAAAGAGAAGAAACTTTGCAGTATCTATGCCAGGGCAAATAGCTCTAAGACTTGATACCAAAGGAAGATTTATAAAACAAAAAATTGATAAATTAGACTTTATCAAAGTTAAAAACTTTTGTTCTGTGAAAGACCTTGTTAAGAGGATAAAAAGACAAGCTATAGACTGGGAGAAAATAATTGCAAACCCTATATATGAAAAAGGCCTAGTATCTAGAAGGAATTTTCAAAATTCAACAGTGAAACAAGCAAACAATACAATTAGAACATGTGCAAAGATAGGTCAGCAAGTGGCAGTCTCAGTCCAGGTATTTGTGGGTTTAATTTTTTTCCTCCTATGATTATTACATTTTAATGAGAATTTTTATTTTGAAATAATTATAGAATCATATGCAGCTGTAAGAAATGATACAGAAAGATCCCATGTACCCTTTACTCAGTTTCCCCCAATGGTAACATCTTGCAAAACTATACTATAATCTCATAACCAGAATATTGACATCGATACAGTCATCTTCATCACCGCAAGGATCCCACATGCTGTCCTTTTACAGCCGAACTTACTTCCCCTTCCACCACATGCCCTCCTTAACTTCTGGCAACCACTGATTTGTTCTCCAACTCTATAGTTTTGTCATTTTAAGAATGTTATGTAAATGCAATCATATATAACCTTTTGGAATTGGCTTTCTTCACTCCACATAATTTTCTGGAGAGTCATACATGTTGTTGCATGTATCAATCATTTGTTTCATTTTATAGCTGAGTAGTGTTCCATGGTATGGATATACCATACCATGTAATATTACTTAAGTTTGCTTAACCAGTCACCCATTGAAGAACATCTGAACTGTTCCCATTTGGGACTATTATGAATAAAGCTTCTAAATATTTGTATATAGGTTTTTATGTGAACATAAGTTATCATTTCTCTGCAATAAATGTCCAGGAGTGCAAGTACTGTGTAGTATGGTAGCTGCATGTTTAGTTTTTAAGAAACTGCCAAACTGCTTTCCGAAATGGCTAAATCATTTAAATAACCACAAACAATATACGAACATTTCAGTTCCTCCACATTCTCACCAGCAATTAGTGTTGGCACTATTTTTTATTTTACCATTCTGATAGATGTGTTTAATTGTGGTTTTAACCTAATGGATAATATCATATGTATTTTCATGTGCTTATTTGCCATCTGTATATCTTTGGTAAAAATTCTTATTAAAATGTAATAATCATAGGAGGAAAAAAATTAAACCCACGAATACCTTGACTGAGACTACCACTTGCTGACCTAATTCCTTGATTTTATCTGATTCCTGTTTCATTATCACAGACCATTTCTTTTTCTTTATGTGTGTTGTTTTAGCCTCCTCAGGTAGACTGTGGGCCACTTGGGCACAGAGATATGTCTTTCATATGCCCTTTTTCCACATGCTCCACAATTCCTGCACCAATACTGAGCATGTGGAAGTGAACCTCACTTAATGTGTTTGGCAGTTGGGTAAATAACTGAGGTAAGTGGTGTTATCACAAAACCCTGTTACTTCATTGAGTTGGAAATGTAAAATGAAGAATAAAATGGTATTTTTGTTTTGTTTCTTTACCCTCAAGAAGACATATGAAATAGATAAGCATAAGATTTGTATAGCAGGTACATTTTGTATTTTTTGGTTGATAGTTTGAATTTCTGCTGAATTGCTAAACATTAGAAGTATTTTTTGTATTTCCTCATATACTTTTAAAACATTTTTTTGAGGTAATGATAGGAAGGGTCTCTTAGTACTTCTCTTTCTAAATAAGTAAACAAATTTATGGAGGGGTTAATTTACTACCCAAGATCACAAAATAATGTCACAGAAACATAGAAGGCAGTCAATATTAGTCCTAGGGCTTTTCCTTGGTTTTCCAAGGTGATTCTTACTATTTCTGTTACTGATTTGTAATTTTAAGTATGGTTTCTTTGTAAAACTTGTGAGGAGGATTAAGAGCCTATAATCATAAAATTCCTCAAATAAAATTTCCATGGATTGAAAGATGAAGAGCATATTTTTTGTTACCACGTTATAACAGTTTGCTATAAAGAAAAATGTCTTATAATTGAGGTTCTCTTTTGATTCTTATACGTATTTCGTATTTATTATAAAGTTCTTTTTTTCTGAAGACCTACTCAACTATTTAAAAAGTAGATTGGTTATATAAGTAATTAACATATTCACTTGTGAAAAACTTTCTACATGATTGCTCAAGGCCTGCCTGTGCTTTTGGGAGAGTGGAATGAAAAGACTATAATGGCAGTTAGAGAAGAGTCTAATTCTCCTTTTACCTTTAGATGATGTTTTAATGCAGTCAGTGTAGTGGATGTTTGTTAGTTCATATCATTTGATCGAACACCAAATTGAATAATGGAATTGAAATAAGCAATCCCCTTGCTAGATGAAGAGAAACAAACAGATACTTAAAGGTGAAGATAGCTATAGGGAATAACTTATAGTTTGCGTTTTTTAGAAGTGAAGTAAGGTAAATGGCAGTATGCACTAGGTTAATGTTAATTTCTTTATAAAAAGATTCTCAGTCCTTGAAGTGGGGCAACCCTGTGAGCCTAAAAATTTGATCTTTGGCATTCCAGTTTTATTGAGCTGTATGACATAGAGAACTGACGATGAAAAGAGCCTTCAGTTAGTATTCCGAACAATAGAATTGCCTTCTCTAAAAATCTCTCCCTGAAATAATTTTATACTGGTATTTAATGATTTTTTCCTCCTGAAAGTGACAGTTGAAAAAAAGTATAAAATCTCAAATTTGAGTTCAAATCTTAGCTACTTCACTTACTAACAGTATAGCCTTGGATAATTCATTTATCACTCCAAACTTAGTTCTCTTCATCTATGCATAGGGAACTGTTATCTACCTCACAGGATTGTCAGGAGGATGAAATGAGGTGACAGTACTGTGACTGTTGTCCAGTAGGATCTTAGTAGATGCAGAACCTAAATTGAGATCTTATGTAATACTGTTAACTCCCCTGTTTATTCTTTATTTTTCCTTCACTCCTTCACAACATCTACCCTTTCTTTTTTTCTTTATTAAAAAAATAATCACAGAGGTTTGTATTGGGTCCTTTCCCCTCTGCTATAACCTTTCCATACTTGAAAAACAAGTTTATCACAATTTTCTCATCTCTACAATAGGCAATCTCTTCTCCTTCAGCATGCTGAGAAGTCTGTGGGATTCAATATTAAAGGAACTTAAGTTTATATGAGGATAATATGCCTGTATCATTCTTGGCAAATGAGTTGACACAAAAGACCACAGGGTTCTTCATCTGTCTACATTTCTATTTCATTCAGTGTGGAGTTCCTTGTCGTAGACATATGCTAATGTTAGATAAGAAGTATGATCAGGAAATAGAATTTCAGGGGAAAGAGGTTTGAGAAGAGCTGTAAGAATCAGATGAAAATGCTTGGAAGGGCTTCCCTGGTGGCGCAGTGGTTGAGAGTCCGCCTGCCGATGCAGGGGACACGGGTTCGTGCCCCGGTCTGGGAGGATCCCACATGCTGCGGAGCAGCTGGGCCCGTGAGCCATGGCCGCTGAGCCTGCGCGTCCAGAGCCTGTGCTCCGCAACGGGAGAGGCCACAACAGTGAGAGGCCCGCTTACCGAAAAAAAAAAAAAAAATGCTAGGGAAAACCATCTTAAATGAGGGATCTTGTGATCTTCTGCATCAGTTGATAAATTAGACTTAATCAAAGTTGAAACCTTTTCCATTTCAAAAGAAATCATTAAGAAAATTAAAAGTCAAGCTACAGATTGGGAGAAAATGCACACAAAACATATATATCTGATAACTGACTTGTATCTAGAATATTTAAAACATTCTTACAACTTAATAAATGAAAGAAAAACAGCCCCATAAAATGTACAAAAGCTTTGAGTAGACATTTTCACAGGGAAGATATACAAATGGCAAATATGCTCCTGAAGGATGTTTAAAGTGATTAGTCATTAGGGAGATTGAATTAAAAGTACAGTGAGATACCACTGTACACGCAGTAGAATTTTTGCATATTTTTGGCTATAACGAAAAATAATGACAACAGTAAATGTTGATGAGAATGCGGAGAAGCTGTAACTTTCATTCTTTGCTGGGTGGAAATGTAAACTATATAGACACTGTGGAGAACAGTTTGGCACTTTAAAAGTTCACAATAACTAACCATGTGGTGCAGTAATTCTACTCCTAAGTATTTACTCAAAAGAAGAGAAATGAAGAAACTATACCTACACGAAGATTATATGTGAATATTCACAGCAGCATTATTCATGAGAGAGTCAAATTTTGGAAACAATTTGGATGTCCATCAGTTGGTAATAGATAAACAAAATGTGGTATATTGATGCAAAAGCATGCTATTTGAAAAAAAAAGAAAAGAAAAAGGAAACAGTCCACTGATATTTGTTACAACATGGGCAAACCTCAGAAAAGTTACGCAAAATGGAAGAAATCAGACATAGCAGATCATATAATGTATGATTTCATTTGCATGAAACATCTATAAAAGGCAAATTTTATAGACACAGAAGGCACATCAGCAGTGGCCAGGGACTGGGTGAGGAGCAGTGATTGATTGCAAATAAGCACAAGGCAATCTTTTGGGGTGATGGAAATGCTCTAAAAGTAGATTGTGGTGATGGTGACTAATGCACTATATATTTTCTTAAAATAATTGAATTGTACATTTTTATGAGGTGAATTTTAAATTACATTTCAACACTAAAATTTTTAAAAATATGCTGTCAACTTTTTAAAATTTAACAGTTTTTAATGTCTGTCTGAAATGCATGCAATTATTTCTGTTGATCATCTTCCCTTTCCCTTACATCGTAGAATTGCCTAATACCTGCATTGAACTTATGACTGACTTTGGAACCTTTGCTACGATGCAACTCCATCATTTTATTTAATCTCAAAGCAGAGACAAATCACAAAACATACATTAAGGTCATAGAAATTGTTTTATTCTTTTAAAAAATAAACAGTAAAATTCACTTTTTTTTTGCATTACAGTCCTATGAGTTTGGTCAAACATTTACAGTCATATAACCACCAATCAAGAACTGTTCCATCACTACCCTCCCTCCCCCAGACTCCCTCATGCTATCATGTTATAGTCAATACTTTTCCCTGCTTCCAATCCCTGGAAACCTTTTACTGTTTTCTGTCCCTACATTTTTACCTTTTCCAGAATGTTTTATACATAGAATAATATAGTATGAAGCCTTTTGAATCTGGCTTATTACACTTAATATAACATTTGAAATTCAGCTGTGGTGTTGCCAGGTATCAGTATTCTGTCCATTTTTATTGCCAAGTCATATTCTATTTCATGGATGTATCATTGTTTATCTATTCACCAGATGAAGGGTATTTGGGTTGAAATTATGAATAAATCCTCCATGAACTTCATGAACAGGTTTTTGGGTGAGCATAAAAATTTGGGGGGTAGGTAGGAGTGGTTTAATATCTGGTTTGTGACAGTTTTTAATATTTGTAAGGTTTATAATGATGGTTGCTTTTTTTATCCCTGTTACTGGTAACCTTCTCTCTTTTTCTCTTAATCAAACTGGCTGAAGGTTTATCAGTTTCTTAGATTTTTTTTCATGAACCAGCCTTTGATTTTATCTATGTTTTTCTGCTTTCAATTCCATTGATTTCTTTTCATAACTGCTGTTTTCTTCCTTTGTTTATTTTGGGTTTAGTTTGCTCTCCTTTCCCTAATTTTTTAAGTTGGAAACTTAGTTATTCTGTTTAAATTTTAGTGTTTAATGCTATGAATTTTCCTCTAAGCAGTCTTGAATGCATCCCACCATGTTCGATATGTTGTGTTTTCATTTTCATTCAATTCAAAATATTTTCTAATTTTCCTTGTGTCTTCTTTTTTTGGTTCATGGTTATTTAGAGGCATGTTTTTAAGTTTCAAAGCATTTGGGGATTTTCCAGTTATCTTTTTGTTTGTTGTTAAGCTCTAGTTTAATTCTATTATGATCAGAGAATTTATGTGATTTTAATTTTTATGATTTCTTAAGGTTTATTTTATGGCTCAGATTATGGTTCCGCTTGGTGGATGTCCCAAATGCACTTTAAAGAATGTGTATTCTGCTGTTGGGTGGACTGTCCTATAAATGTCAGTTGGTAAAGTTGGTTGGTACCATTCTCAGGTCTTCTGTATCTTTACCTATTTTCTATTTGTTCTATTGATTACAAAGAGAAAAGTACTGAAATATTCGGCTATAATTGTAATTTTTCTTCGTTCAGTTCTATCAGTTTTTGCTTCATGAATTTTGAAGCTCTGTTTTTATTTATTTATTTATTGTGATTAATCCATATTTTATTGTATTTTATTTTTTTAACATCTTTATTGGAGTATAATTGCTTTACAATGGTGTGTTAGTTTCTGGTGTATAACAAAGTGAATCAGCTGTATGTATACATATATCCCCATATCTCCTCCCTCTTGCATTTCCCTCCCACACTCCCTATCCCACTCCCCGAGGTGGACAAAAAGCACAGAGCTGATCTCCCTGTGCTATGTGGCTGCTTCCCACTAGCTATCTATTTTACATTTGGTGTATATATGTCCATACCACTCTCTCACTTTGTCCCAGCTTACCCCTCCCCCTCCCTGTGTCTTCAAATCAATTCTCTACGTATGCATCTTTATTCCTGTCCTGCCCCTAGATTCTTCAGAACCATTTTTTTTTTTTAGATTCCATATATATGTGTTAGCATACAGTATTTGTTTTTCTCTTTCTGACTTACTTCACTCTGTATGACAGTCTTTAGGTCCATCCACCTCACTACAAATAACTCAGTTTCGTTTCTTTTTATGGCTGAGTAATATTCCATTGTATATATGTGCCACATCTTCTTTATCCATTCATCTGTCGATGGACACTTAGGTTGCTTCCATGTCCTGGCTATTGTAAATAGAGCTGCAATGAACATTGTAGTACATGACTCTTTTTGAAATATGGTTTTCTCAGGGTATATGCCCAGTAGTGGGATTGCTGGGTCGTATGGTAGTTCTATTTGTAGTTTTTTAAGGAACCTCCATACTGTTCTCCATAGTGGCTTATCAATTTACCTTTCCACCAACAGTACAAGAAGGTTCACTTTTCTCCACACCCTCTCCAGCATTTATTGGTTGTAGATTTTTTGACTATGGCCATTCTGACTGGTGTGAGGTGATACCTCATTGTAGTTTTGATTTGCATTTCTCTAATGATTAGTGATGTTGTGAAGGTCTGTTTTTAAGTGATCATAGGGATTTCATATTAAAATAGGATAGACGAGTAGAAACAATAGAATTCTGTATTTCTCTTTAAGAAGTTACTTTAAAAGGAGAATCATCTTCATGCATAGACCATGTGGGCACAGTTTCTTTTGTTCTGTCCCTTAGACTACTTAGTGGTTCTCAGACTTTAAAGTTAAAAATCCTACATGATTGTAGACCAAAATCCATGTGTACTTCATGGATAATTTCAGGAATGTACAAAGATAAATTTAACTTTATCTGATTTTTCCTAATGTACTTACTTTAGAGCCCAACTTCCTATAAAAGTGTACCTCCACAATATCTTCTTTATTCTACTGAGAATGTTCAAATCAAAGGTTACAGTCTCAGCTAAATTCTATGAGCTACTTTTTTCCTTAGTAGACTAATTTGAGCTTCCATATCTCTTCAATTATGTCTGTATCATGGCAGTTGAAATTCCATTATATTTGATATATCTATGAGCTGCCTTCCAAGAATAACTTAGCCATCTGCTTATCCAGTGCTTGTCATAGCAACCTGACATGTGGTTAGGCCATTAGGGGTTATTTTAAAATAAATAGGTATAAAAATGAGTGTAAATTTTCTGTCATCTTCAACAAAGTAGCTAGGTAATTTATGTTTTTATTGGCTCCTGACCTCACGTAATAATTGTGGACTCATGATCCTTAGTAGACTACTTCACTCAATACGCTTTTTTTTTAGTCAATACATTTTTTGATTAACCAGAGCCATTTATGATCATGGAGTGCACAAATAATCTAGTTAGCTACTAAGTGACTTTGCTTTTTCTAACGTAACCCTCTCTGATGCAGAGTTGCATGGAGGTGCGTCATCCTTACTTGTAATACCCAGAGGTGAGCTGCTGTCAGTTTGTAGCTCTCTAATCCCACCCTCTTCTGCTCTGTCCACCTGGCTTCTACCAGGTAACACTATCACTGCTTTTAGCTACTGCTTTTTCCTGACAATGATGTCACAGATGTGTTTTGGTCTGAAGATGCCTAAGGGATGTCAGGTTCTCTGATATCCTTCTTGTGCCAAGGCCATATAGAAGTGAGGGAGAATGCTCCTCTCTTATTACTGTTCCATTTTCTCCACATGGTTCCCATGTGGTTCGCAAATGTTTTTCTGTATATAAAACCTCTCTTTCCCAATCCCTTACTAGAATTCAGGCAGGAATATATGGGAAGACTGGGCTGGAGGACAGATTTGAACTTGTAGAATTATTCTTCCTCTTTACAAATTATCTTTGCACTTGACCCAGCTTGACTTCTTCCTGAGAGTGAATTTTTTCCCCAGGAAACTTCAGTACCATAGATAGATAGACTACCTACAGGCCTGACCCACCTATCTACCACACATACCTAGATTGCTTAATTCCAGGTGTCATCACAGTTGTGATAAATGAAGGATGATTTATTGTGCTTTGAGTATCTACAGGGCCTATTTAGCTTTTTACAACAGGATGGGCCAGACTAGAAAGGTCCTACACCTGTCTGGTGAGATGGAGCAGATAGCTGTCAGCTGAGCTGAGCCTTTTGCATGTCCTAATAGTAGAAATCAAGTACCACAGATAGGCACACACCCAAATCATACTGTAGAGAAACAATTGCAATAGGTTGCAGAGAAACAATTAGCAATAGAGGTTTCCAGAAAAGGTAGTGTAATAGGCACATGTATGAAGTCCAAGGACTGAGAAGCTGAGACATGGTCTACTTCTATGTCCAAGCAGGAAGGCAAGTGGTATTTGGGTGATCACTAATAGGGAGAAGGGCCCAGCCATCAGACTCAGTTCTGAGTCTAGGCTTCAGGTTTTAGATAAGGGATTAGTGAGTACATGGCAGGGACCCAGTGCCAGGAGAGGGTTATCAAAATGAAACAAATAAATGGGGGTCGGAGCATGTATGAATGCATTTATTCATTCTTTCTTTTAAAAGACATTTATGGAAACCTAAATGTGCCTGGTGCTATGTTAGAAAGAAACTTGTTCATAAGACCTAGAGAAACTAAAGCTCAGGAATGGGATGCAAACTCAATTTTCAGAACAGAGGTACAATACCAAGGTCAGAAGAGCAGCAAATGTTGCTCTGTGCTGACACCTGAAAGTATGAGCTATCATTTAGAAAGCATTCATAGCCATACTAACATTGATGTAGCACCTATTATACGCTGAGAGTTGTGTGTGCTAAATGCTTTATTTGCATCATTTCATTCAGTTCTCTCAACTGCCTTGTAAGGTACACATTATCTCCATTTTTAGAGGTGAAGAAATTGATCATTAATCACAGCTGTGACAAATGGAGTATGATTTATTGTTCTTTGGGTTTCTGTGGGGCCTGCTTAGTTATTTACAACAAGATGGCTCAGGCCAATAAGGTCCTAATCCTGTCTGCTGAGATGGAGCAGATAGTAGCTGAGCTGAATCTGTTGCAGGTGCTGATGGTAGAGACCCAATTCAGGAAAATGAAATGACTTAGGCAAGGTACCAAAATTATGGGACTGAAGGAGAGTCAGAATTTCCAACCCTGCTTTTCTTGCATCACAGTGCCATCGATTGTAATACGGTAATATATTAGTCTTCCTGGTCTGTTAAGATACAGAACATTATTTGTTCCCCCACTGTATGGTCTCAGAACAAAAACTCTTTCAGAATTCTTACGCTTCCTTCCTATTTTTCTTCTGTATTCCCCTATGCGTCTTGCCACCATCAGTAGGGCTTCTTGTCACAGTTCTGGCTTTTCATTCCAATCAGCAGCTTTTGATCTGTTGTAGGCTAAGAAACAAATAAGAAGACCTGGAGAAACTAAGGCTCAGGAATGGGATGCAAACTCAAATTTCAGAACAGAGACACAATACCAAGGTCCCAAATAATTAGCAGATGTAGCTCTTTGTTGACACCTGAAAGTGTGAGCTATCATTTAGAAAGCATTCACAACCGTACTAATATTGATGTAGCACCTATTATATGCTAGGAGCTGTGTAAATACCTGCCACTTATTGAACCTTGTCTGTCTGGCAGGTTCTGTGCTAAATCCTTTACAAGTTTTATCTCATTTAATTCTTACTACTCTATGGTAGAAATACTATTCTTTGTTTTAAATAGACTAATTTTAGAGCAGTTGTAAATGCCACAGCCAAATTCAGAGGAAGTACAGAGATTTCTCATATATTCCCTGCCCCTACGCATGCATAGCCTCCCCAACTATCGACATCCCCCACTAGAATGGTACATCTGTTATAGCTGATAAACCTACATTGACATATCATTATCACCCAAAATCCATAGTTTACAGTAGAGTTCACTCTTGCTGCTCTACGTTCCATGAGTTTGGACAAATGTATGATGACATGTATCTACCATTATAGCATCATATAGAATAATTTCATTGCCCTAAAAAATCCTCTGTGCTTTGCTTATTCTTCCCTCTCCCCTCTAACCTCTGGAAACCACTGATCATTTTCCTCTTTCCATAGTTTTCCCTTTTCCAGAATGTCATACAGTTGGAATCATACTGTATGTATCCTTTTCAGATTGGCTTCTTTCACTTAGTAACAAACATTTAAGGTTCCAGAGGTACTAGTCTTCCCAATTTACAGATGAGAAAAATACAGTCTGTGAAAGCTGAATGATTTGCCTAGGATTACACAAAGAGTGAGTGGCAGGGCTTCCCTGGTGGCACAGTGGTTGAGAGTCCGCCTGCCAGTGTAGGGGACGCGGGTTCGTGCCCCGGTCCGGGAAGATCCCACATGCCATGGAGTGGCTGGGCCCCTGAGCCATGGCCGCTGAGCCTGCGCGTCCGGAGCCTGTGCTCCGCAACGGGAGAGGCCACAACAGTGAGAGGCCCGTGTACCACACAAAAAAAAAAAAAAAAAAAAAAGAAAAAGAACGAGTGAGTGGCAGATGTGTTTGACTTCAGAACTGGAGAGAGCTCTAGACTCCCCTCCTCCCGCTGACCTTTGTTGGTAGCAGAGTCAGGAACCTTCAAGCCCCTTGACTCCTGATCTGTTGCTCTTTCTACAATGCCATTTTGCTTCTCAAATAAGGTCCTGCTATAATAGAAGAGTAATTATAAGGATGGAAACCTTATTCTCTGCTTGGAAACATTGTCCCACATGTAAGCCATGTCCTAGAGATCTGTTTCTCAACATTACACTTCCTTATGGTTGCCATGCAACAAGAAATGTGTGTCAAGGTGTGTTTCTTATATATGATGCTCTAGACTGATCATTTTATCTTAAGGGAGAACAACACACCTTATATTATTGTGTCCCTCTGTTTACCAAAAATTCCACTAAAGATTCTTGTCCACCTTATATCTGAATCACACCGATGGATGGATGACTGTTAATTATATAGGACATCACAACATTAAAATTTTTTTATTATTGCAATATTAGATTTTAATTTAGCATTTCATAAAGGGAAAGGCATCTACCCAACTAGATTTTAGGACCCCTAAAGGGCAGGAAGTGTATTCTGTATTCCTTTGTGTCCCTCATAGTGCCTATCAGAGTGCCTCATGTGAGTATGATTTAATATTGATTTGCCAATTAACTTGTCACTAAAACCAAACTCTGGTAATCACACCATATTAACAGAAACTCTTGGTGAATTTTTTCTTGGGCATCCACAGACTGTGATGTTATATTCTTCTGGAATTTGGTGCAGAATTGGACTAACATGCTTTTTAGATCAACTGTAAGTCATTAGACTTTCTTTCTGTAATTATTGTGTTGAGGGAAACTGTGGGTCACATGTTGTCCATCTGAATCTGTGTGGCAATGAATCATGTGCTTGTGGAGATTTATTATGCACCAGTATTATGAATAATGAAAGGCCTTTAGAGCTAGAATGGGATTTACCTGCCTACAGGACTTTGCTTAGTTGTGGCTCCCTCATTCCAGTGTGTCAAATGGGAGTGCTAACTGTCTTTTCGTTGCTCTGATTTGGTGCTGCAGTGACTCAGAATGATAATTGATTGATGATTAAGATACCCCATCAACCAGAGTTTTTGAGAATCTACCAAATATTAGACACTTGTTAAATTCTAGGACTTCAACTGTCAACATATCAGGCATTTTCCCACCCTCAACAGAGCTTATGATTCAGTAGAAATGTAGCCAGTGATGCACCATGATGGAAGGTAATTAGCATGTGTCTTTAGGCTGAGCTACAACATAGTAGGCATCTTTAGAATTCTACACAGTGAGCACTAAAGATATATAGCACAGTTTGGTATATATCTTGGTATATAGCACAGATTGATATATATCAATCTTACAGTAGAATCTAAAACTGATGCACAAGAGATAAATGGAAATGATAATGAATAAAAAGTTTATTTCTTTATTCCAAACATCTGGTATGAATAAATGGATTAAATTTTAACTGGATTCTGGTATCATATCAGTAAAACCTAGGATGTAGTACTTAGAAACTATATCCACAAGGAAAATGATATGTTTGGAGGGGTTTGAATCTTATGCAACATATCAACCTCATTATACACTGTTGACCACATCCTCCTTGGAATACTCTCTTCTGTTGGCTTCTTTTGGTTTTCCTCTCTTTTGGTTTTCCTCCTATTGAAGTGGCCCTTGATGGCTATTCACCTTCTACCGACCTCCAAATGGTCAACTCCCAGGGTTTGATCTTGGGCACTCTTCTTGTCTCTACGCTTAGTCTCTCCCTAAGTGATCACAGCTAGTCCTATGGCTTTAAATCCATCCAAATGCTGATGATTCCCAAATTTATATCTCTTACTCTCAATAATATCCTGGACTCCTGACTTACATATACAACTACCTTTTTCACATCTCCATCTTATTACCGGTAGGTGTCTCAAGCATACTGCAACTAAATTGAACCTCTGGGTTTCCCCCACCCTTCCCTTCCTCCCCAGTTTTCCCAGTCTCAGTAAATGACACATCCATCCAGTCAGTTGCTTAGGCTCTTAAGAATAAGACCTAGGAATTGGCTTTGATTACTCTCTTTTTCTCTCCATTCCTACCCCATTCCCACAGGAAGTCCTGTTGCCTCTCCAAAATATGTCCTAACTCTGTTCATTCCTCTACCTCCCCACTGCCACCCTCAGTCCAAGCTATTATTAATTTTCACCTGAACTTCTGCAGTAACCTCTTAACTATTCTGTCTCAAAGTTTGCTTTCCTGCAGTCCATTCTGCACTCAGCATTCAGAGTGCATAAAGTTACTTGAATAAGTTTAATACTATTAGTCCTATAAAGACATTCTCCTGTTTAAACCTTTTCAGTGGCTTCCTGTATTTACAATAAAACTCAAATTCATAAATATGGCCAGTATGAACCTCTCTGACCCCATTTTCCAGTGTGTTCCCCGTCCCTTTCTGTGCTGTAGGATCACTGGCATTCCTTGTTTTGAACATGCCAAATGCGTTCCTGTCTGAAGACCATCATATCTGCTATTCCCTCTGCATTGGATGCTCTTGTCTGGCCCCTGACTTCTTACCACTCTGGTGTCTGTTTCTTCAGACAGGTTTTCCTTGGCCAGCTCTATGAAGTAGCTTTTCACTCACTTTGTGACATGATCTGATTTTATTTCTTTCACAGCCTTTTTCATGATCTCTTTATTGACTGTTACAGGCATCTTTATCCCTACACAAGAATGTAAGCTCCTTGAAGGCATGTGCTTTTCCATATTCATTGTTCTCTCCTAGTCAGCCAAACAGGGTACCTATCAGGCACTCAGGAAATACTGCTTGCATAAATCACTTAGCTCTGTGCATAGCCTCGAAATCCTTTTCAGTTTGGTGAGACGGTACCGTGTCAACTTTACACATCACCATCTTAGAACTTGAAAGGCAGAGTTGCATAGAGTCCTATTGCTGGAGAGTGCCTCATGCCTAATTCAGCATTTCTCAGAGGAGGGAATGAGCACACTAGACTACCAGAGGATCCTGCCATGGGACTTCACTCTCTTGGGTTTCCCTCAAGTAGTAAGTATTCAGAGTAGAGTCTGTTTTTCCTCATAAGGTTAGTATTATTGTTAGTCATATCCAAAGCTCACAATGGCCTCTAATAGGGAGACTGCAGAGTGTGTGACTCTTGATTACCCAAAATGCAGCTGCTTTGTGCCTTTATCTAAAATATAAGCCCCAGTCCCTTGTTTTCTGTCCCATTGGTTGCGTATAAATCCCAGACCCTCATTTACTACTCCTGGGTTTAGCCAATTAGAAAAGTTCATCTGGCTTCTAGGTAACTGATGTTCTCCTGGAGGTGGTAGAGGGTAAGATGAGCACTTGAAAGATACCGACTCAGAGATAGCTAAGCACTTTTTCCTCCGTCCTTCAGATGAGTGTGCAAACAAGTAAACAAACTAATAACCCAGATCTTAAAACAGTATCCCGGGCAGCTTTGGTCTTTCCAAAGCTCAACTCTGAACTAACCCTGATAAAAACCTTTCAAAGCTTTCTATTGCTTACATATCCTGTTTTAGGATAATGCTCAAGGGCTCCTGATTTCAGCCTATGACTCCCCTTCACAACCTTATCTCTCATGTCTTTACTTCAAAGGATGGCAGAATAACAAAGGGGAGCTGGGGTAAGGCTGCCTGGGTTTCTGCTTTGCCTCAGCTCTTGTTACTTTCTAGTGATTAGGCATCTGATCTTTCCTTGTTTAAATTTATTGACAGCTCAATCCTCTTTCCCTCCTCTGTCATGGACTCCTCCCACCATACAGCCTGACCCACTTCTCTCTTTGAATTCTCATATTTCTCAACTGCCCTCTTACGGTATTATACTTACCACATTCTGGCTAACGTTCTGGCATTGATGCAGACATCCACGTCCTTTCCTAGTCTACAAGCACCTTGCAGTCTTGCAGGTCTGTGAAAACTTGTAAACCTTGGACCAAAGCCTGGTCTTCCCTCTGGAGAAGACCTCTTCCACACATGTGGCATCCTGGGGGTTATTCATGGAGCAGGGAGTGAGAAAGTGACACTCAGAGAGCTAGATGAGTCCCCACCAAACTGGTGATGACTGAAGTGACTGCTGTGACAACTAATCTCCCACCCCTCTCTCCTCTCTCCTACTTGTAGTGATGGTATAAAAGAATCTTACATGCCACTCATGTGTAACAGGAGACAAGGATGCCTTCTTCTTCTCATGTATCTTCTGGTATTTTCTGTGAATTGGAGTCTAGAAACACATGGGAGATATTTTCCCTTTCAAATACACTAAAAAAGAACTCCATTATTTGCTTTTCGTTGTTCACAGAACTACCACAGACAGGAGTGCTCTTCCTACTAATCACAAAGTATGGAGGAGAAGGAAGGAGTTGTCCCAGTATAACCAGTTTTTCACTTAATTTTTGAAAATAGCTCAAGATTGTAATGTGTTCTGGCTTTGGGAACACAAAGTTCCCAAACTAGCTGTTTCCTGATGTGTAAAATGGGAGTTAGTAATAGCCTCACCCATTACTGGACTGAATGTCAATATTATGACATAGTATGAGTGTGTTTCGTGTTTGGTCATTGCAATCGTTGTTGCTTTTGTTGTGGTCATCCATTTACAATGCTTGGTGTCAGTCTATTTATCTCTTGTAAAAATAAAATACAGTGTGTGTGAAGAAAAAAAAAGAGGGAGGAGATATGGGGATATATGTATAAAAAAAAAAAGAGCCTCACCCAATAGAGTTTTAAGGATTAATTAAAATACTTCATATAAAGCTCTCAGCCCAGTGCCTGGTGAAGAGGATGATTGGAATATAAAAATAAAAGTTTCCCTTGGGTGTGCCATGCAATACATTGAATTTTCATTAGCATTAACGGCTCACTGTAATTCTGTGGATCTGAACAAATCCATTTCTTATCTGGTATTGGGAACAGAAGAATTAACCTCTTAAAAATTTGTCGGGCAAAGTAAAGATTTAGATTTCTAAAGTTGCTTCGTCCTTTCTGACTCTGGTTTTAACACATAGAAACTGCTTTTATGGACTATAATTAAAGTGGTGGAATGCTTCCATGTCCGATTTTCAATTTTCTCAACATGGTACTTCAAGCAATGCCCCAAGTTAACCATTGTATTTAAAAATTGAGTCGTGTTGTATTAATTTCTTAGGATCACTAAAATTGTTGGGATCCTAAAATCCTCAGGATTAATGAACAAGGGTTGTGAGCTCCAATTTTTTTTTGCTTTCCCTGCAGCAGACCTCAAGGTGGGTAGCAAGTGAACATATGAAGTCAGTGCACTTGGAAATAATTTGTATCTTTAAACAGTTAAACTCTGTATACCATGGTGTTAGGGTAAACTGATTCAGAAACATGAACAATATTTCCTCACTTGTCCTTCCTCCAGGGTAAGTATGAATAAGTGTGTTCTGAGTAACCTGGAAGGATGGGACTGTGGACCCCTGTTTCTCAGTACTGCCTCAAGCTGCATGGCTTACTGTAAAACTGCGGTATCATCTGGCTTGACCAGTAGGAGAGCAGTGGTGGTGGTTGGGTGGATGCGGGGTTGGGAGGCAAAAACTGGTAATTATCGGATTACCATAAAAGTAGCTAACCTAAAGCCAGATAGACACTTTTCTCTCAGACTAATCAACCATACTTTCTATATGCTTTGAAATAAAAACTTCTGGCTATTAAATTCCTAAAATATGTTTATATACATTATGATATTTGATATTCATAACAACCCTGTGACCTAGGTAACTCAGGCATCTTTATTTATCTATACAAAAAAGGAAAAGAAGAGTCAGGCAATCAAAGTATAAAAATCCGCTGGAAGAAGTAAGCTAGAATAGAGGCCCAATTGTGGAGGCCAGAGGCTGTGGTTCAAATCCTAGACCTGCCCCATATAATGGTGACTTTGCCAAAGGATTTAAAACCTCTGAGCCTCAGCTTATGAATTTGAAAAATGAAGATTGTAATAGTCATTATGTAGGGTTTATTACAAGGGACATAATTTGGAAGCTGTATGTAAGATATGAAGATTGTCTAATAATCTCTAAGGAAAAAATTTGCAATGGCCTATTTATGCTTCTCTTTCTAGGACCAAAAAGTTATGCCAAGAAAATTCCTTGGCTCCCTTTTACTGCAAAACTTTGACAGAAAGAAGGCCCGATTGACATGTATACTTAAAGTTGCTTGCCTTTTGCTCTTTAAAAGAGCATTGCGAATTCTTAAAAAACACGTAATGCAGTTATGGGTAAATAATCTTCACTGTTTATTGCATTCTTTCTGAACTTTGAAAGTAAAATTTCCTTTCCTGCTCATTCTGCTCATTTCCACTTGACAAACAGATGACTCATTTCTCAAGGTTTGAAGATGGCAACGATTTAAAGTTTTCAAAGTCACCAGCAAATAAACTGACTTCAGGCTGAGTTTAGACACAAAACCAGATTTATTTATTTATTTTTTATTATTAGTTTTTAAGATGTTGGGGGTAGGAGTTTATTAATTAATTTATTTATATTTGTTGTGTTGGGCCTTCGTTTCTGTGCGAGGGCTTTCTCTAGTTGTGGCAAGGGGGGGCCACTCTTCATCGCGGTGCGCGGGCCTCTCACTATCGCGGCCTCTCCTGTTGCGGAGCACAGGCTCTAGACGCTCAGTCTCAGTAGTTGTGGCTCACGGGCCCAGTCTCTCCGCGGCATGTGGGATCCTCCCAGACCAGGGCTCGAACCTGTGTCCCTTGCATTAGCAGGCAGACTCTCAACCACTGCGCCACCAGGGAAGCCCAAAACCAGATTTATTTTGTCCTTGGGTTGTCAGTTCAAAGTCTGGTGAATTCTGTCTCATGTGAGTCCAACTTGCTGTCCACAAAGCATTAAACTGCATTAAAATTAAGGATAATACCTTAATTTTATTCAGTGATTTATAAACGTACAAAGTCCAGCAACCATGTCCTATTCTTTGCCATATTCTTCTGATTAAGTATTGGATTTTAAGATACTTTTTTTTTTTTTTTTTTTTTTTAAACATCTTTATTGGGGTATAATTGCTTTACAATGGTGTGTTAGTTTCTGATTTACAACAAAGTGAATCAGCTATACATATACATATGTTCCCATATGTCTTCCCTCTTGCGTCTCCCTCCCTCCCACTCTCCCCACCCCACCCTTCCAGGCTGTCACAAAGCACCGAGCTAATATCCCTGTGCCTTGCGGCTGCTTCCCCCCAGCTATCTACCTTACTACGTTTGTTAGTGTGTATATGTCCATGACTCTCTCTCGCCCTGTCAAAACTCACCCTTCCCCCTCCCCATATCCTTAAGTCCGTTCTCCAGTAGGTCTGCGTCTTTATTCCTATCTTACCCCTAGGTCCTTCATGACATTTTTTTCCCTTAAATTCCATATATATGTGTTAGCATACGGTATTTGTCTTTTTCTTTCTGACTTACTTCACTCTGTATGACAGATTCTAGGTCTATCCATCTCATTACAAATAGCTCAATTTCATTTCTTTTTAAGGCTGAGTAATATTCCATTGTGTATGTGTGCCACATCTTCTTTATCCATTCATCCGATGATGGGCGCTTAGGTTGTTTCCATGTCCTGGCTATTGTAAATAGAGCTGCAATGAACATTTTGGTACATGACTCTCTTTGAATTTTGGTTTTCTCAGGGTATATGCCAAGTAGTGGGATTGCTGGGTCATATGGTAATTCTATTTGTAGTTTTTTAAGGAACCTCCATACTGTTCTCCACAGTGGCTGAACCAATTCACATTCCCACCAGCAGTGCAAGAGTGTCCCCTTTTCTCCACACCCTCTCCAGCATTTATTGTTTCTTGATTTTTTGATGATGGCCATTCTGACTGGTGTGAGATGATATCTCATTGTAGTTTTGATTTGCATTTCTCTAATGATTAATGATGTTGAGCATTCTTTCATGTGTTTGTTGGCATTCTGTATATCTTCTTTGGAGAAATGTCTATTTAGGTCTTCTGCCCATTTTTGGATGGGGTTGTTTGTATTTTTGTTATTGAGCTGCATGAGCTGCTTGTAAATTTTGGAGATTAATCCTTTGTCAGTTGCTTCATTTGCAAATATTTTCTCCCATTCTGAGGGTTGTCTTTTCGTCTTGTTTATGGTTTCCTTTGCTGTGCAAAAGCTTTGAAGTTTCATTAGGTCCCATTTGTTTATTTTTGTTTTTATTTCCATTACTCTAGGAGGTGGGTCAGAAAGGATCTTGCTGTGATTTATGTCATAGAGTGTTCTTCCTATGTTTTCTTCTAAGAGTTTGATAGTTTCTGGCCTTACATTTAGGTCTTTAATCCATTTTGAGCTTATTTTTGTGTATGGTGTTAGGGAGTGATCTAATCTCATACTTTTACATGTACCTGTCCAGTTTTCCCAGCACCATTTATTGAAGAGGCTGTCCTTTCTCCACTGTACATTCCTGCCTCCTTTATCAAAGATAAGGTGTCCATATGTGCGTGGGTTTATCTCTGGGCTTTCTATCCTGTTCCACTGATCTATCTTTCTGTTTTTGTGCCAGTACCATACTGTCTTGATTACTGTTGCTTTGTAATATAGTCTGAAGTCAGGGAGCCTTATTCCTCCAGCTCCTTTTTTCGTTCTCAAGATTGCTTTGGCTATTCGGGGTCTTTTGTGTTTCCATACAAATTGCGAAATTTTTTGTTCTAGTTCTGTGAAAAATGCCAGTGGTAGTTTGATAGGGATTGCATTGAATCTGTAGATTGCTTTGGGTAGTAGAGTCATTTTCACAATGTTGATTCTTCCCATCCAAGAACATGGTATATCTCTCCATCTATTTGTATCATCTTTAATTTCTTTCATCAGTGTCTTATAATTTTCTGCATACAGGTCTTTCGTATCCTTAGGTAGGTTTATTCCTAGATATTTTATTCTTTTTGTTGCAATGGTAAATGGGAGTGTTTTCTTGATTTCACTTTCAGATTTTTCATCATTAGTATATAGGAATGCCAGAGATTTCTGTGCATTAATTTTGTATCCTGCTACTTTACCAAATTCATTGATTAGCTCTAGTAGTTTTCTGGTAGCATCTTTAGGATTCTCTATGTATAGTATCATGTCATCTGCAAACAGTGACAGCTTTACTTCTTCTTTTCCAATTTGGATTCCTTTTATTTCCTTTTCTTCTCTGATTGCTGTGGCTAAAACTTCCAAAACTATGTTGAATAAGAGTGGTGAGAGTGGGCAACCTTGTCTTGTTCCTGATTTTAGTGGAAATGCTTTCAGTTTTTCACCATTGAGGATGATGTTTGCTGTGGGCTTGTCATATATGGCTTTTATTATGTTTAGGAAAGTTCCCTCTATGCCTACTTTCTGGAGGGTTTTTATCATAAATGGGTGTTGAATTTTGTCGAAAGCTTTCTCTGCATCTATTGAGATGATCATATGGTTTTTCTCCTTCAATTTGTTAATATAGTTTATCACATTGATAGATTTGCGTATATTGAAGAATCCTTGCATTCCTGGAATAAACCCCACTTGATCATGGTGTATGACCCTTTTAATGTGCTGTTGGATTCTGTTTGCTAGTATTTTGTTGAGGATTTTTGCATCTATGTTCATCAGTGATATTGGCCTGTAGTTTTCTTTCTTTGTGACATCCTTGTCTGGTTTTGGTATCAAGGTGATGGTGGCTTCGTAGAAGGAATTTGGGAGTGTTCCTCCCTCTGCTATATTTTGGAAGAGTTTGAGAAGGATAGGTGTTAGCTCTTCTCTAAACGTTTGATAGAATTCACCTGTGAAGCCATCTGGTCCTGGGCTTTTGTTTGTTGGAAGGTTTTTAATCACAGTTTCAATTTCAGTGCTTGTGATTGGTCTGTTCATATTTTCTATTTCTTCCTGATTCAGTCTTGGCAGGTTGTGCATTTCTAAGAATTTGTCCATTTCTTCCAGATTGTCCATTTTATTGGCATAGAGTTGCTTGTAGTAATCTCTCATGATTTTTTTTATTTCTGCAGTGTCAGTTGTTACTTCTCCTTTTTCATTTCTAATTCTATTGATTTGAGTCTTCTCCCTTTTTTTCTTGATGAGTCTGGCTAGTGGTTTATCTATTTTGTTTATCTTCTCAAAGAACCAGCTTTTAGTTTTATTGATCTTTGCTATTGTTTCCTTCATTTCTTTTTCATTTATTTCTGATCTGATTTTTATGATTTCTTTCCTTCTGCTAGCTTTGGGGTTTTTTTGTTCTTCTTTCTCTAATTGCTTGAGGTGCAAGGTTAGGTTGTTTATTCGAGATGTTTCCTGCTTCTTAAGGTGGGCTTGTATTGCTATAAACTTCCCCCTTAGAACTGCTTTTGCTGCATCCCATAGGTTTTGGGTCGTTGTGTCTCCATTGTCATTTGTTTCTAGGTATTTTTTTATTTCCTCTTTGATTTCTTCAGTGATCACTTCATTATTAAGTAGTGTATTGTTTAGCCTCCATGTGTTTGTATTTTTTACAGATCTTTTCCTGTAATTGATATCTAGTCTCATGGCGTTGTGGTCGGAAAAGATACTTGATACAATTTCAGTTTTCTTAAATTTACCAAGGCTTGATTTGTGACCCAAGATATGATCTATCCTGGAGAATGTTCCATGAGCACTTGAGAAAAATGTGTATTCTGTTGTTTTTGGATGGAGTGTCCTATAAATATCAATTAAGTCCATCTTGTTTAATGTATCATTTAAAGCTTGTGTTTCCTTATTTATTTTCATTTTGGATGATCTGTCCATGGGTGAAAGTGGGGTGTTAAAGTCCCCTACTATGAATGTGTTACTGTTGATCTCCCCTTTTATGGTTGTTAGTATTTGCCTTATGTATTGAGGTGCTCCTATGTTGGGTGCATAAATATTTACAATTGTTATATCTTCTTCTTGGATCGATCCCTTGATCATTATGTAGTGTCCTTCTTTGTCCCTTTTAATAGTCCTTATTTTAAAGTCTATTTTGTCTGATATGAGAATTGCTACTCCAGCTTTCTTTTGGTTTCCATTTGCATGGAATATCTTTTTCCATCCCCTTACTTTCAGTCTGTATGTGTCTCTAGTTCTGAAGTGGGTCTCTTGTAGACAGCATATATAAGGGTCTTGTTTTTGTATCCATTCAGCCAATCTGTGTCTTTTGGTGGGAGCATTTAGTCCATTTACATTTAAGGTAATTATTGATATGTATGTTCCTATTTCCATTTTATATATCGTTTTGGGTTCGCTACTATAGGTCATTTCCTTCTCTTGTGTTTCGTGTCTAGAGAAGTTCCTTTAGCATTTGTTGTAAAGCTGGTTTGGTGGTGCTGAACTCTCTCAGCTTTTGCTTGTCTGTAAAGGTTTTAATTTCTCCATCAAATGTGAATGAGATCCTTGCTGGGTAGAGTAGTCTTGGTTTCAGGCTATTCTCCTTCATCACTTTCAGTATATCCTGCCACTCCCTTCTGGCTTGTAGGGTTTCTGCTGAGAGGTCCGCTGTTAACCTTATGGGGATTCCCTTGTGTGTTATTTGTTGTTTTTCCCTTGCTGCTTTTAATATGCTTTCTTTGTATTTAATTTTTGACAGTTTGATTAATATGTGTCTTGGCGTGTTTCTCCTTGTATTTATCCTGTATGGGACCCTCTGTGCTTCCTGGACTTGATTAACTATTTCCTTTCCCATATTAGGGAAGTTTTCAACTATAATCTCTTCAAATATTTTCTCAGTCCCTTTCTTTCTTTCTTCTTCTTCTGGAACCCCTATAATTCGAATGTTGGTGCGTTTCATGTTGTCCCAGAGGTCTCTGAGACTGTCCTCAGTTCTTTTCATTCTTTTTTCTTTATTCTGCTCTGCAGTAGTTATTTCCACTACTTTATCTTCCAGGTCACTTATCCGTTCTTCTGCCTCAGTTATTCTGCTATTGATCCTATCTAGAGTGATTTTAATTTCATTTATTGCATTGTTCATCGTTGCTTGTTTCATCTTTAGTTCTTGTAGGTCCTTGTTAACTGTTTCTTGCATTTTGTCCATTCTACTTCCAAGATTTCGGATCATCCTTACTATCATTATTCTGAATTCTTTTTCAGGTAGATTGCCTATTTCTTCTTCATTTGTTAGGTCTGGTGGGTTTTTATCTTGCTCCTTCATCTGCTGTGTGTTTTTCTGTCTTCTCATTTTGCTTATCTTACTGTGTTTGGGGTCTCCTTTTTGCAGGCTGCAGGTTCGTAGTTCCCGTTGTTTTTGATGTCTGTCTCCAGTGGCTAAGGTTGTTTCAGTGGGTTGTGTAGGCTTCCTGGTGGAGGGGACTAGTGCCTGTGTTGTGCTGGATGAGGCTGGATCTTGTCTCTCTAGTGGGCAGGTTCACGTCTGGTGGTGTGTTTTGGGGTGTCTGTGGCCTTATTATGATTTTAGGCAGCCTCTCTGCTAATGGGTGGGGTTGTGTTCCTGTTTTGCTAGTTGTTTGGCATAGGTTGTCCAGCACTGTGGCTTGCTGGTCGTTGAGTGAAGCTGGGTGCTGGTGTTAAGATGGAGGTCTCTGGGAGATTTCCGCTGTTTAATATTATGTGGAGCTGGGAGGTCTCTTGTTGACCAGTGACCTGAAGTTGGCTCTCCTACCTCAGAGGCAGAGCCCTGACTCCTGGCTGGAGCACCAAGAGCCTTTCATCCACACGGCTCAGAATAAAAGGGAGAAAAAGTAGAGAGAATTAGTAGAAGTATGAGGAAAGAAAGAAGGAAAGGAGGAAAGGAAGGAAGGAAGAAAGAAGCAAAGAAGGAAAGAAAGGAGGGAGGGAGGGAGAGAGGGAGGAAGGAAGGAAGGAGGGAAAGAAGGAAAAAAAGACAGAAAGAAAGATGATACAGTAAAAATAAAATAAAGTATAATATAGTTATTGAATTAAAAAATATTTAGAAAAAAAAAAAAGGGACGGATAGAACCTTAGGACAAATGTTGGAAGCAAAGCTATACAGAGAAAATCTTACACAGAAGCATACACATACACCTTCACAAAAAGAGGTAAAGGGGGAAAAATCATAAATCCTGCTCCCTGAGACCACCTCCTCAATTTGGGGTGATTCGTTGTCTAAAGGAGGGAGGGAAGGAAGGAAAGAAAGAAAGAACGAAGGTAAAGTATAATAAAGTTATTACAATTAAACTTAATTATTAATTAAAAGAATTTAAAAAAAAAAGTCATGGACGGATAGAGCCCTAGGACAAATGGTGGAAGCTAGAGTATACAGACTAGATGTCACACAGGAGCATACACGTACACCTTCACAAAAAGAGGAAAAGGGAAAAAAATCATAGATTTCGCTCCTAAATTCCACCTCTTCAATTTGGGATCATTCCTTGTCTATTCAGGTATTCCACAGATGCAGGGTATATCAAGTTGATTGTGGAGCTTTAATCCGCTGCTTCTGTGGCTGCTGGGAGAGATTTCCCTTTCTCTTCTTTGTTTTCACAGCTCACAGGAGCTCAGCTTTGGATTTGGCCCTGCCTCTGCGTGTAGGTCGCTGGAGGGCGTCTGTTTTTTCGCTCAGCCAGGACGGGGTTAAAGGAGCCGCTGATTCGGGGCCTCCGGCTCACTCAGGCCGGGGGTTGGGGGATGGGGGTAGGAGGGGCACTACGTGCGGGGCGGGCCTGCAGCTGCAGAGGCAGCGTGACGTTGCGGCAGAGGCCGGCGTGACGTTGCACCAGCCTGAGACCCGCCGTGCGTACTCCCGGGGAAGTTGTCCCTGGATCCCGGGAACCTGGCAGTGGCGGGCTGCACAGGCTCCGCGGAAGAGGGGTGTGGAGAGTGACCTGTGCTCGCACACAGGCCCCTTGGTGGCGGCAGCAGCAGCCTTAGCGTCTCCCGCCCGTCTCTGGGGTCCGCGGTTTTAGCCGCGGCTCGCGCCCGTCTCTGGGATTTGCGCTTTCAGCCGCGGCTTGCGCCCGTCTCGGGGGCTCGCGCCCTCAGCCGCGGCTCGCGCCCGTCTCTGGGGTTTGCGCTTTCAGCCGCGGCTCGCGCCCGTCTCGGGGGCTCGCGCCCTCAGCCGCGGCTCGCGCCCGTCTCTGGAGTTCCTTTAAGCAGCGCTCTTAAACCCCTCTCCTCGCGCACCAGGAGACAAAGAGGGAAGAAAAAGTCTCTTGCCTCTTCGGCCGGTGCAGGCTTTTCCCCGAACTCCCTCCCGGCTAGTCGTGGTGCACTAACCCCTTCAGGCTATGTTCAAGCCGCCAACCCCAGTCCTCTCCCTGAGCTCCGTCCAAAACCAAAACCCGTGCCTCAGCTCGCAGCCCCGCCCGCCCCGGCGGGTGAGCAGACAAGCCACTCGGGCTGGTGAGTGCCGGTCAGCACCGATCGTCTGTGCAGGAATCTCCCCGCTTTGCCCTCCGCACCCGTCGCTGTGCACTACTCCGCGGTCCCGAAACTCCCCCCTCTGCCTCCCGCAGTCTCCTCCCGCGGAGGGGCTTCCTAGTGTGTGGAAACTTTTCCTCCTTCACAGCTCCCTCCCACTGGTGCAGGTGCCGTCCTTATTCTTTTGTCTCTGTTTTTTCTTTTGCCCTACCCAGTTACGTGGGGAGTTTCTTGCCTTTTGGGAGGTCTGAGGTCTTCTGCCAGCCTTCAGTAGGAGTTCTGTAGGAGTTGTTCCACGTGTGGATGTATTTCTGGTGTATCCGTGGGGAGGAAGGCGATCTCCGCGTCTTACTCTTCCGCCATCTTCAAGGTCCCCTTAAGATACTTTTTTTTTTTTTTTTTTCTGTGAGTGAATGTAATTATTTCAAATCCTGGATGTAATACCTGTTTTTATTTTACCATTTTAACTTTATATTTTGCAGTTTCCTTATCAAAGTCAGTGTGCTCATTCACCCAAAATAATAGCCAGTGATGCCAGGAAAGACCTTGGTATCCAGATTGCCACATAAGCTCTGCTTCTTAAAAAATAACTTAGCAGAATCAGAAAGCAGAAGACATAACCAACAAGTATCTTGGCAGCACAGAAGTGATTGTATAAACAATAGGATCAATTGAAAAGCAGTTTTTAGAACACGCTGAGTCCCGGTGGAGAAATCCTAGTTTGCTAAAGGTTGATCTGAGCATAATGAGTTCAGTTAACCTTTCTATCTCATAATTTTCCACTTGTTAAATTGTGAAGATGATGCAGTTTTTTCTGGGTTGATAAACGGGATATTTCAAGAGTAGCACAAGCACTAAATTTACACAATATCAAAAGGAATCAACTGAAAAAAAACCATCTAGTCAATCCATTTGCTACAGATGCATTAACTTTGACTGATTTTTTTTCATCTACTGAACTGAATGATTAAGAAAACATTACAAAGTTGTTTAAATTAACAAATTATCTGATGAATGTAGGGAAAGCTGGAATCCTTTCCATTTAATGTACCTATGTCACTCATGGATTAGGTACAGAAATAATCCGTTTCTCAAAATACCTAAGATATTCCCATGTGTTAACTCAATGACAGGTACTATAAAGTGATTTAAAAACCTCTAGAACTCACTTATGATTATAAAATTGAACTTCAGAAGATTTTTGTATAATAGAGTACTATGTAAGAGTAGAGGTACATAGATATTTAAATTTCTGACATTTTATTTCATGGAACTGTGGGTCATATAAATGATCTATAAGTATGTGTTAAATGAATGAATAAATGGATAAGTGAAAGAACATTTATAGGAGTTAAAAGAACTGAGTTGATGACTAAGATTGTGTGGCTCTGTCTCAGCTGAACCATCACCACAATGGGACTGCTGTCTGATTTATGGGATTATAGTGAGAAATGAAGAAAAAGAAAACTTTGGAAACCACTAATAACCATTTAAATGTAATATGATGCTCTATTTAGTATGGTAACATTTAATTTTTCCAACATTATGAGAAAACGACATGTTTGATGAATGAAATTTCTAGGCATTCACCAATTTAGGTAGTATTAAGATAACCAGTTTGACAGAAATTTTCTAAAATATGGTATATATTTCTTTCCTTTATTAAACAGAACATAATGAACATAATTTAACCTTGCTCTAATGACTCATACTCATTGTTACAAAGTGGGCTGCAAAGTAATAATTTTTTCTTGATTATTAAGTTTGTAGGACTGATGGCTCCTGCATCAAATGGCCCCTGACTGCTTTGCTTGTCTAATTAGCTTATTCCTATCATCTGTCACTTCTGACTATCCTAAGAAGATGACTTTATTGCTTCTAGTCTTTAGTTCTCTGTAGGCCTGGATGAGGTAGGATTGACAGGAGAAAATGGGGATCTAATGCAAAGCAAGTAATTTTCACCCTGGAACTGGATTCTCTTTCTGTGCTACAGTAGCAGAGTGAAATCTTCCCTGTTGCACAGGCAAAGTCACTTTCTGCTCTCTGCTCTGATTTCCATCTACCCTTTGCACATTGACCCATATTTGTAATGGCCAATTGCTCTGCCAGCCTGCCTATTCCTTGACAGCCTGGTAAACTTGGGCGGAAATCATCAATTGTATACCTCCTGTCATTATACCTGACATACATAGTAAGTTTATAATAAATATTTGTAGAAATAAACACATAAGAGATTTACCAGCTCTCTTTGTCTCTGTCTCTCCAAATAGGGCTGTTGTGTGTCTTTTCAGGCTGCTTGCAAAGTTGTCTAGAATCAAAACATATTAAAGGGTAATTGTTTCTGATTATAATATCCAGGGGTAATTCATTGTTTTCACTTCTTTTAAAAAAATTTTTAATTTTTTATTGGAGTATAGTTGCTTTACAATATTCTGTTAGTTTATACTGTATAGCAAAGTGAATGATCTATACTTATAGATATATATCCCCTCTTTGTTGGATTTCCTTTTCATTTAGGTCACCACAGGGCATTGAGTAGAGGTCCCTGTGCTATACAGTAGGTCCTCATTAGTTATCTATTTTATACATAGTATCAATAGTGTATATATGGCAATCCCAGTCTCCTAATTCATCCCACCCCCCCTTCTCCCGTGGTATCCTTATGTTTGTTCTATGTTTGTGTCTCTATTTCTGCTTTGTAAATAAGATCGTCTATACCAATTTTTTCAGATTCCACATATGTATGTTAATATACAATATTTGTTTTTCTGACTTACTTCACTCTGTATGACAGTCTCTAGGTCCATCCATGTCTCTACAAATGACCCAATTTTGTTCCCTTTTATGGCTGAGTAATATTCCATATATATGGAATATATATATATATATATATATGTTTGTATATATGTACAAACATAAATATATATATTTACAAACATATAAATATATATATATATATGTTTGTATATATGTACAAACATCTTTATCCATTCATCTGTTGATGGACATTTAGGTTGCTTCCATGTCCTGGCTATTGTAAATAGTGCTGCAGTGAACATTGGGGTACATGTGTCTTTTTTGAATTATGGTTTTCTCTGGGTATATGCCCAGTAGTGGGATTGCTGGGTCATATGGTAGTTCTATTTTTAGTTTTTTAAGGACTCTCCATACTGTTCTCCATAGTGGCAGTATCAGTTTACATTCCCACCAACAATGCATGTGGGTTCCCCTTTCTCCACACACTCTCCGAGCATTTATTGTTTGTAGATTTTTTGATGATGGCCATTCTGACCGGTGTGAGGTGATACCTCATTGTAGTTTTGATTTACATTTCTCTAATGATTAGTTATGTTGAGCATCCTTTCATGTGTTTGTTGGCAATCTGTATATCTTCTTTGGAGAAATGTCTGTTTAGGTCTTCTTCCCATTTTTGGATTGGGTTGTTTGTTTTTTTGATATTGAGCTGCATGAGCTGCTTGTAAATTTTGGAGATTAATCGTTTGTCAGTTGCTTCATTTGCAAATGTTTTGTCCCATCCTGAGGGTTGTCTTTTCATCTTGTTTATGGTTTCCTTTGCCATGCAAAAGCTTTTAGGTTTCATTAGGTCCCATTTGTTTATTTTTGTTTTTATTTCCATTTGTTCTAGGAGGTGGGTCAAAAAGGATCTTTCTGTGATTTATGTCATATAGTGTTCTGCCTATGTTTTCCTCTAAGAGTTTTATAGTGTCTGGCCTTACATTTAGCTCTTTAATCCATTCTGAGTTTATTTTTGTGTATGGTGTTAGGGAGTGCTCTAATTTCATTCTTTTACATGTAGCTATCCAATTTTCCCAACACCACTTTTGAAGAGGCTATCTTTGCTCCATTGTGTATTCTGCTACTTTTGGATGGAATGTCCTATAAATATCAATTAAGTCTATCTAATCTAATGTGTCATTTAAGGCTTCTGTTTCCTTATTAATTTTCTGTCTGGGTGATCTATCCATTGGTGTAAGTGGAATGTTTAAGTCCCCCACTATTATTGTGTTACTGTTGATTTCCCCTTTTATGGCTGTTAGCATTTGCCTTATGTATTGAAGTGCTCTTATGTTGGGTGCATACATGTTTACAGTTGTTCTAGCTTCTTCTTGGATCGATCCCTTGATCATTATGTAGTGTCCTTCCTTGTCTCTTGTGACAGTCTTATTTTAAAGTCTATTTTGTCTGTTATGAGTATTGCGACTCCCTCTTTCCTTTGATTTCCATTTGCATGGGATATCTTTTTCCTTCCCCTCACTTTTAGTCCGTATATGTCCCTGGGTCTGAAGTGGGTCTCTTGTAGACAACGTATAAATGGCTCTTGTTTTTGTAACCGTTCAGTCAGTCTCTGTCTTTTGGTTGGAGCATTTAATCCATTTACATTTAAGGTAATTATCGATATGTATGTTTCTATTACCATTTTTTAATTGTGTTGGGTTTGTTTTTATACGTCTTCTTCTTCTCTTATGTTTCCTGCCTAGAGAAGTTCTTTCAGAATTTGTTGTAAATATGGTCTGGTGGTGCTGAATTCTCTTAGCTTTTGCTTGTCTGTAAAGCTTTTGATTTCTCTGTTGAATCTGAATGAGATCCTTGCTGGGTAGAGTATTCTTGGTTGTAGGCTCTTCCCTTTCATCACTTTAAATATATTATGCCACTCCCTTCTGGCCTGCGGCGTTTCTGCTGAAAGATTGGCTGATAACCTTATGGGGATTCCCTTGTATATTATTTGTTACTTTTCCCTTGCTGCTTTTAATATTTTTTCTTTGTATTTAATTTTTGTTAGTATGATTAATACATGTCTTGGTGTGTTTCTCCTTGGGTTTATCCTTTATTGGAATCTCAGCACTTCCTGGACTTGATTGACTATTTCCTTTCCCATGTTAGGGAAATTTTCGCCTATATTCTTTTCAAATATTTTTTCAGACCCTTTCTCTTTCTCTTCTTCTCCTGGTACCCCTATAATTCAAATGTTGGAATGTTTAATGTTGTCCCGAGATCTCTGAGACCATCCTCAATTCTTTTCATTCTTTTTTCTTTACTCTGGTCCGTGGCAGTTATTTCCACCATTCTGTCTTCCAGCTCACTTATATGTTGTTCTGCCTCAGTTATTCTGCTATTGATTCTTTCTACTGTATTTTTAATTTCAGTTAGTGTGTTGTTCATCACTGTTCTTTAGTTCTTCTAGGTCCTTGTTAAACGTTTCTTATATTTTGTCCATTGAATTTCTGAGATTTTGGATATCTTTACTATCATTACTCTGAATTATTTTTCAGGTAGATTGCCTATTTCCTCTTCATTTATTTGGTTTTGTGGATTTTTATCTTTCTCCTTTGTCTGCAACATATTTCTTGGTCTTCTCATTTTGTCTAACTTTCTGTGTTTGAGGTCTCCTTCCTGCAGGCTGGCTGCAGGATTGTAGTTCCTCTTGCTTCTGGTGTCTGCCCGCAGTGGGTGAGGTTGGTCCAGTGGCTTATGTACGCTTCCTGATGGGAGGGACTGGTGCCTGCATTCTGGGGTTTGGAGCTGGATTAGTCCCTCTGATGGGTTGTGCTACATCAGGTGGTGTGTTTTAGAGTGTCTGTGGGCTTAGTATGACTTTAGGCAGCCTATCTGCTGATGGGTGGGTTTGTGTTCCTGTCTTGCTTGTTTGGTGTGGGACATTCAGCACTGGAGCATGTGGTCAGTTGGGTACAGCCAGGTCTTTGAATTGAGATGGAGACCTCCGTGAGAGCTCTTGCTGTTTAGTATTCCCAGGGACCAGGAATTCTCTGGAGTTCCAGCATCCTGGAGTTAGCACTCGCACCCCAGAGGCTCAGGCCTGACCCCCCCCCAGCTTGGGAACCAAGACCCTGCAAGCCACACAGCTTGGCAATAAAAGGAAAAAGCAAAGAAAAAAAAAAAGAGCAGATAGAAAACAGATAAAAACAAAGAGGCAAAAAACCCCAAGACAGATAACAAAGACAAAAACAAGCAAACAGCAACAACAACAATTAAGAACAAACAAACAAACAAATGAACAGACAGACAAAACCCCAGATGGGTGGTTAAAGCAGAACCAAACAAAAACTAAGAACATACAAAAAAAGGAGAAAAAGAGAAACGGGGAAAATAAAAAGCAAGAGAACAACCAGACAAAGAAAAGAACCCCAAAATGTTATCAAACAATTAAAACAAAATTGACAAAAACAAAGAATAAAAAGCAAAATAAAAGCAGAATGCAAACTGAATGAAAAAGCAAATAGAACAAAACAAACACAAAAAATGATTTTAAAAAGATAAGAACAAAGGAAAAAATATGTAAACAAAATAGAACAAAGGAAAGAAAAAAACAGAACAAAAAAGTAACGTAGAAATAGAAATATAAAAAACAATAAAAATATGTATAAAAAACTATAGTATAATAAAAATAAAGCAAGTAAGAAGACAACAACAGAAAAATCAAAACTTAAAAAAATAGTATTTTCCTGGGGTCTCATCTCTCAGTGTCCTTGCCCCCACCGTGAGTCACAGCCAACCTCTGCCTCCCCAGGAGGCCCTCCAAAACCTCTAGATAGGTCTTTGGTCCCCCTGTGGGCACTGCGGCAGCAGCTTAGACTCTGACTTGGGCAGACTTCTGTGGGTACTAGTTCCCAGTGTCACAGCTGCTAGAGCTAGAGCAGTTTCATTAGTGGGAACACTTGTTGTCCATTCAGATATTACATAGATGCAGGGTTTACCTAGCTGATCGTGGTGATTTATATCTATGGCATTTAAAATTTTTTTTAATGACATTTTTAAAAAGATATTATCCACTTGATAAATAAAAGTGAGGGAGGTGTGAGGTAAAGAATATAAATGAAAATTAAGTTTATTCATTATTTCAAACCTTTGGAAATTAATTGAAAGCAAAAACCTGTATGGTTATTGGAATGCCTTGCATAGAAAATCTAAATGGTGCCCCAACACACTTTGTGATGAACAATTGGCATGTCAAGGAAATTCCAGCACACTTGTATATGAGAATACTACTATTATCTGCATGACTCAGCTGCTATAGTGGTTACCCACCATGCTGATAGTAACTGAAAGGAGAGCCACATGGTAACTGTCTAACAGAGTCATTTTAGGATTCCATTAGGGATGTCACTAGGAGATCAGTTGAGATTTGGATATGTTCTTTATTGCTGCAACTACCTATTCTCAGCTGAGTTAATGTGGGAAATAAGCTGGTTGAAAACCATCCTAACCATTGAGGATATCAATTATAAACACACTAACACACATGCATATGAACATATACAAGAAAAAAACCAAACCAATTTCTTATAAACTACATATAAGAATTTCACTCAAATTTGCTTCTGTTTAATAAGTAAATTCCTCATTTACTAACTAAAAAGTGATCAAGTCATCTTGCATTAGCCATCAGTAAAGTGTATTTACTGGACTCAAGTTAACAATATGTTGTTTTCAATTAATGACTAAAGAAGCACACATACATATATGCATACACACATTGTCACAGTCACATACACATTCGGATGAAGACGACTCTTGATTTTCTTAAGGACCGTAAACGTAAGGAGCATATTCATATATACATACACATGTATATATATATATATATATATATATGTGCTTTTCTATATCTATTTATATATGACCATACATAACATATATATGTGTGTATATACTTATAATTTCTTATAGCTGCAGAAAATATTACCATAAACTTCCTAGTGACTTAAAACAGCACCCATTTATGAACTCAGAGTATGTATGGATCAAAGGTCAGGAGTCTGGAGACAGCCTAACTGGGTCCTCTGTTCAGGGGCTCAAAAGACTGAAATCAAGATGTCAACCAGGCTACATTCTTATCCGAGGGCTCAACTAGGGAGGAATCCACTTCTATGTTTCCTCAGGTTATTTGCACAATTCATTTCCTTTTGGCTGTAGAATTCATGGTGGTTTTCTTCTTCCAACTTAACAATGGAGAAATGGAGAGAGAGCGTTTGCTGCTGTCACACAGCATTTTCATATATGTCATATTGGATAGAATCCAGTTATATGGTCTTATTACCAAGGTTGGTGTCTTTATTACATTGAAAGACAGAGAGAACAGATACTGAAGGAAATCTTACCATCTTTGCTTTGGTGTGCCCCTAGCCACCCAACTATTTGTATGTGTTCTTTACTCCACACCTCTGACATAGTTCCTCCTTCCCAAAGGAGGCAAGCCCAGTGTTCTATATCTGAACCAAAGTCCAAGATATCTGCTTCAATCTCCTGCTTTCTCCCATGTATGGGTAGTATTTTTCTTATTTTGGTGACCTATAAACTAAATGACATGTTATTTGCCCCTCCCAGCTTATGCCATTTCAGTGGACCAATGGAAACTCTCATTCAGACAAGAGGAGAATGGGGGACATAGGCACTGTTCCATAGCATTGGGTTGGCCAAAAAGTTCCTTCGGTTTTTCAGTAAAAAGAAACATTTTTCATTTTCATCAAGAACTTTATTGAACAATGTAACAACACAACAACATAATCATTGTTTTGTTCCACTACCTTCTGCCATTTTCCAGGCAACTTCATAATTCCATATTCCCAAAACTTTTAATCTTTTTGAGCAAAGAACGGTTCCAGGTGCCTTTTACAGTCTTCTAGGGAATTGAAATTTTTTCCATTAAGAGAATTTTGTAAAGACCAAAATAAATGGAAATCCAAGGGTGCAATGTCTGGTGAATACAGCGGATGAATCAGAACTTCCCAGCCAAGCTGTAACAGTTTTTGCCTGGTCATCAAAAACCATGCGGTTTTGCATTATCCTGATGGAAGATTATGCATTTTCTGTTGACTAATTCTGGACACTTTTCGTTGAGTGCTGCTTTCAGTTGGTCTAATTGGGAGCAGTGCTTGTTGGAATTAATCATTTGGTTTTCTGGAGGAGCTCATAATAGAGGACTCCCTTCCAGTCCCACCATATTCACAACATCACCTTCTTTGGATGAAGACCGGCCTTTGATGTGGTTGGTGGTGGTTCATTTCTCTTGCCCCACGATCTCTTCCATTCCACATTATTGTACAGTATCCACTTTTCATTTCCCATCACAATTTGTTTTAAAAATGGAACGTTTTCATTATGGGAAGTAGAGAATCACATGCGGAAATATGATCAAGAAGGTGTTTTTCACTTAACTTATGTAGAACCCAAACATCAAAGCAATTCACATACCCAAGCTGGTGCAAATGATTTTCAGTGTTTGATTTGGATATTTTGAGTATGTCAGCTATCTCTCCTATGGTATAATGTTGATTGTTCTCAGTTAATGTCTTGATTTGATCACTATCAACCTCAACTGGTCTACCCGACCGCGGAACATACTCCAGTTAGAAATCTCCAGCACGAACCTTCGCAAACCACTCTTGACGTTTGACACTTACAGCACCTTCTGCATACACTGCACAAATCTTTTTGCTTTTCAGTTGCGTTTTACCTTTCTTGAAATAATAAAGCATAATATGCCGAAAATGTTGCTTCTTTTCTTCCATCTTCAATGTTAAAATGGCTACACAAAAATTCATCTATTTTGTTTTTTTTTTTTTAATGCACTCTGATATGGCCATTGTCACAATACAGTCTAACAAAATTGTTTCAAATGAAGTTGAAGACAACTAAGTGATACTAGAGCCATCTTATGGAAAAAAGCTGAACGAACTTTTTGGCCAACCCAATAATTACCAATCTGACTGGTTAGGAATAGCAAAGATTTCCTTCCCTGGTAGTAGAGCATTTTCCTTACTGAACTTGTCCTACAGGCCCTGGTTCTGCCCTCCATTGTTCACTGTCTTTGTGCCCTCTGGCTCAGCCTTCCAAAAGACTGTTCTTAGTGCATTATCATACATGACCTTTCTATGGGAGGGTATTGGGGAGCATGCCATGCTTGAGGTTGCTCAGTTGGTGTTAGTTTTGGGGCCAGGGTTCTCATGGAGTCTGAACATTGATGGGCTTTTTCAGGCTGGGAGTGTGGATTATTTGGCAATAGTCTTTCAAAAACTTAAAAGGCTTCTGATCTATTTAATCATAATAATCTTATCTGCAAAAAACTATAGCCAAAGGCACTGTCTATGAAATTTTTCAATCCAAAATCTCTGGCTCTACTCATCGCAGCCTATGTCAACTACAGGGTGACTTCCTTGTGATCTTCTAAAATAATAGCTTAAGCTTTTCCCTGTCCTCAGTTTCAGGGCTTTTGTAAGACAGGATTATCATTTCATTCCTGTTGTGGCTGCACCTTGGAGCTAATCTAGACTAGCTGATTTAATCTCATTTTATATTCTATGTCTTCCCATTCGTTAGGCTCCAACTACAGTGTCTTCTTTCAGTTCTTCAGATAGCTGAACTTTTTTTCCTGCTCAGGGCCATTGCCATATGCTGCTTCTCCTTGAAATGTTTTTCCCCTCGCATAGCCTCTTGTTCTTCCTCCTATCCGTCAATGACTGACTAACTCCATCGCATGCTCAGTTCCCAAGTTCAAATGTCACCTATTAAGAGAGACTTTTCTGACCACTATATGTACATAAAGTCCCCCATTTTTATTCTCTATTTTGTCTTCATGTTTCCTTCATGATGTTTACCCAATGGATGATTTTAAAATTTGCTTTCTGTAATGGGTTGAGTAGTGTTGCCCCCCCCTCAATTAATATCCACCTAGAATCTCATAATATGACCTTGTTTGGAAATTGAATCTTTGCATATATATCAGTTAAGGATCTTGAGATAGAATTATCCTGGATTTAGGGTGGGCCCCAGACCCAATGACTGGTGTCTTTGCAAGAAGAGGAGAGGACGCAGAAAGACTCATGGGGAAGAATGCCATGTGAAGAAGGAGACAGAAATGGGAGTGATATTGTCACAAGCCAAGGAATGTGAGAGGCCACCAGGAGTGGAATAGGCAAAGAATATTCCTCTTGAGCCTTTGGAGGGAGCATGGCCCTGTTAATATCTTGATTTCAGACTTCTGGACTCTGGAAATGAGAGAGAATAATTTTTTTTGTTTTATGCTATGCAGTTTGTGATAGTTTGTTATGACAGCCCTAGGAAACTAATATACTTTTATTTTTATTTGATTTTTTCCTGACTGTTCTGTAGAATGCTGCTTCTCAGATATGAACTTGCATCAGAGTCACCATGAAGGATTGTTAAAACAGACTTGCTGGGCTCCAGCCCCAACACTTCAGATTCAGTAGGTCTGAGGTTCTAAGATGAGGCCTAAGAATTTACATTCCTAACAGTTTTTTCAGGTCATGATGATGCTTCTGGACTGTGGGGTCAAACTTTGAGGACCACTGCTCTCAGGTATAAACTTCTGAGGTTTGGGACCAGATTTGCCATTTTCAACATTGTACACTAGAGCCCTGGCATGGAGTCCGACACATGGTGTGCGATCATTACATATTTGTTAAGTGAATTATTAAGTTGGTAGGTTAAGAAACTCATATTTGTATAGGTTACTCATTCAACATATTCTAGACCTAGCATGAATGCTGGTTACAAATATAAACTGCTGTGCCCAACAATAAAGTTGTATACAAGTTTAGTACCTACCTCCTTCTGTGGTGTTAATAGCTAAGTATCCTGGCTGTTCACCAAAATAAGTCCATCAAATGGTGAGACTTCATATACAGAAGGAGTGAACCCTTTACAAAGAGGCAGCTGAGGATTTGAATACAGTGGAATGGAAATTTGACCTATATGATTGTATGTGAATATTACTGTTCAGTACTATGGTTATGATTATAGACATTTCAGTTAAATTTTTTCCAGTGATGTTCAGATTATATAAAACCTTATTGGCAACTCTGAGAATAGTTCCTTGCATTCAGACTACTGAGGAAAAACGTTTCCTCAATATTGGGATTTATTGATCCCAAGTACATATTAGCATATGTCGGTTGCAAACTGGTGGCCCATGGGCAAAATCTGCCTAGTTGATGTGTTTTGTTTGGTTTGCACAGTATTTTTTAAATGTGGGAAACTTCACATACATATTTAGATATCTACCTTCTTGATAAAAGCCCTTAAAGCAACAGTCTGCCAGATCTAATTAGAAGCTACCACATTTAGATGGGTCAGGGGCTCCTCAGAGAGACAGTACCCCACTGCTTATCTTACACCTGACTTTCATTCCGTTACTTCCTTGGCCTTCCTGTAGACACATGAGTTTTCAACCTGTCGTGTTATATAACAAACATTAGTGAACATGTGCTGTGTATCAGGAACTGAAATTGGATGTGAAGAGATGATTAAGACAGCCCTTGGCCTCCAAGCACACATGGTCTATTGGGAGAGATAGGCACTGAAGCAAATAATTATAATGGTGAAAGTGATATCTATAATGGAGGTTTGTATAAAGTATTAGAGGAATTACTACTAATTATTGCAAAGAAGCGAGAGAGAGGGAAAAAAGATCCAAGTTTTTTGTTCTTTCACAGATGAAATGCCATAGATGTGGGGAAGATTTTTTTAAAATGCAGAATGATTCTTGGCAAAGTGCATGATTTCCACTGGGCTTGTCATTTGCTTTTTTCCCTTTTTATATGTAACTATTTTGTTTATTGAAAACATTTAGTTTGTGCTCCTCTTTGCCACTGAGGATAGCAATATGGTAACAAGTTTATTGATTTTGTCTTTTTCTTTCTTCATGCTGTCATGCACATGATAAAATATTTCATTTCAGATTACTGCTTTTTCAGTGTCACCAGAAACAAATGATAATAAAAATAATTAAGTAAACAAAGTACTACCAACCACCGCTACCAATATGTTTTGTATTTGGCCAATACTGTTTCGGTTTTAGCTAACTCTGGCGTATAAGACGCTTTTCATCAATGACTTGTTTTACTTTTCATCAGAATCATCATTTTTAACCTGGATGTATGAAGCATGATAATTGCCTGGGTAATTATGACAGAAGTATAGGGTTGGACAAAAAATTTGTTCGAGTTTTTCTGTATAGTGTTGCAGAAAAAACCCGAATGAACTTTTTGGCCAACCCAATATTTCATGTAGGATTTAGCATAGGAACACTGGAGAAATTCCTCCTTATAATTTGTAATGGCATCATGCTTGTTTCTGCTTGTGACCTCTGCCTAAAAGAATTTTTTTTTACTCCCAGGAATATGCACCTGATTATCTGTGTTAATTACTGGTGGAAAAGGAATGGAGCACCAGGATCACCTAGAGAAAAGAGGTTCTCAGGCTTAAAGTCTAAAGATTTTTGTACATGAGACTATCTTGAACAATATAATAAGGTCTACCAACAAAGAATTTTAGCCAAAATGAAAGTGAGATATTAAGTGTAATACTAGATCCATTAAGAATTTCAAAGTGTTCTTAATGTGACAGTCAGTGCAAATCATTTGACTTTCTATGAGTCTTATTTTTTTATTATATGTGTTCCATCCCCCCTATACTAATGCCTCTCTTCTACTCTCTCTCTTTTTCCCTACAGTCCTACTCAGTACTTCTACTTTCTTCCAGTGTATTGTCTTGGCCAAGGATGTTAAGTTATCTTTGCTTTATGTCTCTTCTTTTTATTATAAAAATAAATATTTTTGTCTCTTATGTTAAAAGGTAATAAGAATTAACCTGATAAAATCTAGGAAAGAATTAAATATATATTGTTATCAGGTTGTTGCAACCAAATAAAAATCATCCTTAAAATTTCACTGAAGTATGGCAAGTATTTCTTGAGAGTCTAGCTCCTGAAACATGAAGAGTCCTGAGCATTATTTTGTGCTTAACATGTTTAGAACAGTATGAATTCATATGGTGTGAAAGATTTCGTTTAAAGTTAGTGTCATCTGGTGTGTCTGGCTGCACTGAAAACTTGGAGTTGTGTCAGTCTGATTAGCATATTCTACTGAGTGTTGTTAAAAACCCAGCTGTGCTTTTCATTTTTTTACCTTTCCTTGGTCCTGGCTTGAGGATCAGCACATGGTTATGACTAGAATTGACCACCATGTTTAAATTTCCAACTGAGCTAGTTTTCTCTGATTTTCTGCTGGCCAATCCATGTGTTACTTGTTCCTGACCAATATGGCATTTTATTTAGAGAGTAGAAAGCCTCAGGCAAAATCTAGAATGATAATAGAAAGTAGTTAATGAAAATCATTGACCCTCAAGGTAACTATTCTAGTGTGTTAGAATAAAGGTTACAATTTGATTTGATTTGGCTTTAGGAGTTGTGAATAGGAGGCAAGAGGGAAGCCTTTGGTGTTGCCCAGGCCTGCCTTTGTCCTGTTCCCAAGAAGTCCCTGAGCATGGTTTTGATAAGGTCAACCCACTGTGATCCAGAGGTTGGCCTGGACCTACAGACTCAGAGATCTGACTGGTTAACACAATTGAAGTCAACCTGTCCCTCAGCATGCAATTACATATCATCCCCGTTCATAAAGTTGGACATAAAGCAGAGCAGAATGTATTAATTTCCAGTAAAATTGGCCAGAGTGCTGAAATCTTGTGTCCTCTAGTCAACCCAAATGCTCTCTACAGTCAAAATACATAAGAAGCCAAATTAAAAATGGAAAACTAGTTGTGAACATGTATTTGAAAAGAGGGATGTTACACCGTTATCTCCGCAAAGCCACATTTAGCCCTAGTACTGAAGGAGTTGAGCTAAATCACCCTGTTTTCACTGAAAGGATTGGAAGGTCACTACAGTTGCTTGCTTCAGGCACCTTCTTTTCCTGGCTTCTGATTAAGCCCCTATTCATCCCCTTGGCTGAGTTCAGCCAGAAGTGATCATGCTTTCCTACCCATGGAGCTAGTCTTTCTTTAAGGAGACATTGCATATAACTATTCCTATCATATAGTTTTCAAAGTGGTAAAACCAGGACAACTTAACTTACATCTTTTACAATTTCTTGGAACATAATGCTGTCATTTCCAATATACTAACTATAGGTCTACATTCTACACTTTTTAAAAAATATGTTTATTTATTTGGCTGTGTTGGGTCTTCCTTGTGGCACATGGGGTCTTCGTTGTGGCACTCATTGCGGGCGCACGGACTCCTATAGTTGTGGCGTGTGGGCTTTCAGAGCACGTGGGCTCTGTAATTGTGACACATGGGCTCTCTAGTTGCAGCGCACAAGCTCAGTAGTTGTGGCGCACGGCTTACTTGCCCCATGGCATGTGGGATCTTAGTTCCCCTGACCAGGGCTTGAACCCTTGTCCCCTGCATTGAAAGGTGGATTCTTTACCATGGACCACCAGGGAAATCCCTAGGTCTACATTCTAAAGGTATAACAGGCTTAATGAAGGCAACGATTATCAAAGGACTGGAAGCTATGGTTTAAAAACAGTTGCAGACTGCCTTAATTGTAATAAGCGCTCTGCTATTTACTGGTTATGTAGACTTGGCAAAGAAACTTACAACTTTAAGTCTCAGTTTTCCCATCTGAAAGATGGGAAATAATAATGTTGCCTGCTTCATAGAATAGTTAGGATTAAACGACATGATATATACATAAGGTTAAGCAAATTTCCAGGCATTTATTGAAGTAAGCATTAAGTTGAATGTTAGTTATTACTATTTATAGTATTATAATACATGCTCTTTTTAATCATGCCTTAAAAGCACCAATCAGGTGAAGTGGGCTGATCAGGTTTGAATGGAGATTTTGATTCTCTTGGTGCGATGAGTTCTCTGTGCCTATGGCAAAACTTCCAAGATCCTTCTAACTGCTACTTTTGGATACATTGAAAGCTATAGTCCCTTCTTATGACTAAATCCCATCAAAAATTATATTTCAGTTATTCCAATACCTCTGCATATGCAGATACAACCTGGGAATGATGTAGTTTCTATTTTGGAACTTCTCAAAGTGGGTGTTTTATTTTATGAAGATTTCTTAGTCATTTCTACAGATGATTTGGATGTCTAACCAAATTCAAAATGCATTAGCTACCATATTCCTTCTGATTTCAAACCAGCAAAATGTGGTAGGCAAAATGAATACACTTTGAAAAGTCCTGCTATAGATAACATGGCCTGGATGGTTTGATAGGTCAGGAAAAGAGAAATCAAATTTCAATTAAAATATTTAATAAGCTGGAATGGTGCAACAAAATATGCGACTCCTCCATAATTTCAGGACAGTTTGACTATCAAATTGACTCATCACCATTTTAATTCTGAGTTGATTTGTTATTATTATGAAACAGCTCTTATTTTGCAGGTATAATTGATAATACAAATAAAGAGCCAATACATAAAACTCACATTGAATTTTGTGAGCATGAAAGCTATAACAACTCTCTATTTTAAATTCAAATATACATTCCACATCCCAGTTCTTCATTGCTACTTATCTCACCTGTCCACATATCATTCAGGTGATGAGTCACTCAGTCTTTCTTACTTGGAAGAGGAACAAAGTAGTATCTTTCATTTTAACGTCTGTCTAGAATTTTATAAAGAGGGTGAGATCTTACCCAGAACTCTTTGCACTGTTCAGAAGAAAGGAATACCCTCTCTTGATCTTGAGGGCTGAGTCATTGTCTGTATCATAAGATAAGAAGTCAAGGATGATGGAACGTTGCTTTTTCAAATTCCCTTCCATGATAATGACTAGCCCCCAATTTTTCCACATTGAAATCATACATCTGACATGTTGTAAAAGGAAGAGCTAACATAGGGATCTCAGGTCCATATTACTTAAAGATAATAAGAAGTTCTAAGTGTTCTATCAAAAATATGACAAAATGGCCCTAGGAAAAGGTTTTCTTCCTGCCATATTAACTTAACCTTTTCCAGAGGTGCTCCAGTTTCTCATCACCTGCTTTACCTTTGGCCCAGAACACCTTCTGCCCTTCCCACCCTTCATCCATCTGGCTTCATGCTGCTTGTCCTGCATGGACTTAACTCAACATGACCTCCTCTTAAAGATGCTGTCTACATTGGCCCCCTTCCACTCTGACTTAGGTGTTGTTCTTCTGTATTCTTTGACCCCATAGCACTCTGCTCATACCTCAATGCTCTTATTAACTAAGTAGAAATATCTCATTTTCTTGTCCATTTTTTTAGTATATAGTAGATACCCTATATGTTTGTTTAATAAGGAATAAATGAAGGGATGAATGGAAGAAATGTTTATTTTTGCCTGGGGCAGTTGGAAAGTTCCTACATTTGGATTGTCTAGAAGGATGGGTAGGTGTTTGTCAATAAAGGAACAAAGAAGGGGATTCTAGGTAGAAAGAACTGTGCATGACAAAGACAAGAAATGAAAACACTTGGTGAGTAGAGGGAGGAGTTAATGTTTTGCTGTATAGTGAGACAAGTGGATGAGATAAAGTGGAATCGGGTGGGTAATAGAACAGTGTTGGACAGGTCAGGTGAGATTAAATTATGAAAGGCTTTTGAAGCTGGAGTAAGCAGAAAAGAAAGCATTGTTACTTCTTAGGTAAGCAACAGATGTAATTGAAATGGATGATGTGTTTACAAACAATAGAAAAGATAAACACATGTATCATTTCTTTGTGAACTCTGACTCCAAAAAGCTCAGTATACTTTGAAAAGTAAGAATAGGCATAAACTCTTGGGTACTCTTTTGAGAAATATTGCATAAATAAATTGATGGATGGAGATAAAGATAGAAGGCTCATGGGTAGATTTGTAGCAAAATTTTTATGATTTGCATGTGCCCATGGGAACCCCAGACATGTTAGTATTCAATTGGCCATTAATGTGCCCTTTGGGATTAAAAATTTTATTTCTAATCTTCTGATATCTTTGATAATAAAGTTTCAGGCATCTGGAGACTAAGTGCTATTGTATCAAAGCCACTGACTCCCAGGGATAAATTAAAATTCTGGAACTTTTAGGAATAGTCCAGGGAAAACATTTTCTACCTTAGTTTGGGAGGCAGATCATAAATATTCTTTACACTTAAACAGATATCATCATTGCTGGTACATTTCCCTGTTGCTTACATGTTTGAAGATGTATCCATTCATTTATCTAGGCAACATTAAAATGGCTCCCATTTATTTGACAAATACTATTTTTCCAGCTCCATATTTAATACAGATATTTTGACCTAAAATTATGTGAAGGATTGAGTCTGAATTGGGGTCTATAAGTCATTATGCATTTCTGTATAAGATGTTTAGTGTTTTGTGAGAGGTGAGATAATTATAGACAGGTGTATATGTAGCAAGTCTATCTATGTGAATACCCAAATTGGGGTATTCATCAGTAATCAAATGTATGATATTTTGCCCATCGAACCATAAGTCATATAGCTCAAGAGTTGGCAATTTTTCTAAAAAGGGCCAGATGGTATACATATTGGGCTTTGTGGGCTATATGATACCTGTAACAACTTCTCACTTCTGTCATTCCAGGGTAAGCAGCCATGTAAAACATGTAAATGAATAAGCATGGCTGTGCTCTAATAAAGCTTTATTTATGGATACTGAAATTTGAATTTTGTAGGATTTTCACATATCATGAAATATTATGCTTTTTATTCTTTTCAACCATTAAAAGACCTAAAAAACATTATTAGCTCATGAGCCATACAAAAACAGGTGGCAAGCCAGATTTGGCCCATGAGCCAATGTTTGCTGATTCCAGACAAAGATGATCATCTTTGCCTCTAGAATCATCTTCTGGATCTGCCTGATGGATCTACTTCCAAGTTGCCTGGATGAGAAGCATCCCTTCCTCGGAAACCAGTTTTTACTTAAGTATTGATTAGAATGATTCTCACACCAACTGCTAATTACCTTTTACAGCAGGTGGTTTTCCATGTGGTGCAAACCAAGGAATGCATTGTGAATCACAGAGGGAAGGTGGTGTGGGGAATCCTTACTTTCAAAGCTTTCCTAGCCTCAACTGCTTCCTCTCCCTCTTCACTGACTCATGTTAGAGCATCAGACTTTTCAGGAACTGATGCCAGCCAGGGCTCCTGGAAGCAGGTAGAAGCAATGGAAAGTAACATTTAGCAGGAAAAGGGTGACCCCTGTATCCAGGTTATATCTTGAAATAGATGTTTTCCTTTTTTTCCCAAGAACTGCCAGTAAGCTAGGAATGCAAGTTGCACTGATGGAAATGCCAGTCCTAGCAGCTGTGACCAACAGCATACTTACCTTTGGTAGAGATTTTAAAAATATATATGTACATTCACACATAAGTATGTATACATGTACTCATGTACAGGAGGCAGGCTGTAGTCAGAGTCTAGGATATAAAATTATAATTAGGCAGTATCCTTGGGACCAGTATCTGGAAGGGAGGAAAAAGAAGCAATAGGGAGTAGAGGGAGAAGTTGAGCTGCTGTGCAGGCCCAAAGACAAAGACCCTGTGGGGAGCTCTGTAATTAGAATTGACCATCAGAGTTGTCCCAGGTTGGGCCAGGATAGGCACATCTTTATGCTCTCATACTAATTATGTCATTAGATTGAGAGCCACCCAGGAAGGGGTATGACCTTATGTGAGGCTGTTCTCTGCAGTTGGCTGACAGCTGAAGGCTCTCTACTGACTGTACTCACAGACTAGGCTACAAGTCCTTTAATGAAAAATTCTGTTTCTCTATCCCTTAACTCTCTGTCCATCTGTCCATCAATCCATCCATTCATTTATCTATGTATCAGTCAGTCTACTGTGTGCATGTGTGTGTGTCCTAGCATAGTGCCTAGCTCTTGAAATAATTTGCTGGAAGGATTAACTATAATTAATGTTTGACGAGGCATCATAGCTAGTTATAAGTATTTGTTTTGTTTTTATTACTTAGCATGAAATTTATCTTTTGGCAGTTTATCTTGAGATTAGTGAGTTTGTGATAAAGTTCTTTTTTATTGCCTTTATTGATTTTCTTTTTCATATCTGGACTACACTATTTTTTTGAAAAACACATGGCTGTTTTGACAATTTTTTTTGTTTGTTTACAAGTTACTGTCATTGTTGACTACATCTTCGCTTGGAGTGATCATTTATTAGATGCCCTCATGTCCCATCTCTGCTATCACTGACAATGAAATCAGGTAGCTCACCCTAAATTGTCCATTATTTTGCTCTCCTCTTTGCCCCTGTCATCCAATATGTCTCCAGGCTCTGCCAACTTTACCTTAGTATGAGTTTTCAGATTTTGGCATCTGCAATATCTGCCTAAGGCTAGGTTCTACTTATCTTACACTTAAAATGTTTTAATGGCCTCTAGCTTGTTTTCTTGGCATTTGTGGAGACATCTTACATCCAGCAACAGATTCATTTTCAAGAGGTTCTAATAGTTTTACTTTCTCTGGGTGCTGCCCTGGCTCTCACTGGCCTTTTCTTAAGGTCCCCCTCCTGTCACTGCTGCCTGTTATTCTTATGTCCTGGGCTCACCCCTTCTCTTCAGCCAGAGCCATACTGGCCTCCTAGGAAGACACACTGGTTTTCCCTTGAGTTCTGTACAGTTGCTGTTCCCTCAGTTTGAGATTCTGCTCTCCCTGTGTCTCCGCGGGGTTCTTTCCCTCCCTACACTTAGGACTCTGATAAAATTCTATTTTCGCAGACCAGCGTTAACCATCTGCCCAAAGAAGCCAGACCCATTTTTTTTTTTAATTAATTAATTAATTTTATTTATTTTTGGCTGTGTTGGGTCTTTGTTTCTGTGCGAGGGCTTTCTCTAGTTGGAGCAAGCGGGAGCCACTCTTCATCGCGGTGCGCAGGCCTCTCCCTGTCGTGGCCTCTCTTGTTGCAGAGTACAGGCTCCAGACGCACAGGCTCAGTAGTTGTGGCGCACGGACTTAGTTGCTCCGCTGCATGTGGGATCTTCTCACACCAGGGCTCCAACCTGTGTCCCCTGCATTGGCAGGCAGATTCTCAACCATCGCGCTACCAGGGAAGCCCAGACCCATTCTTCTCTATTCTCTTACCCTTCCTTATTTTTCTCCATGGTATTTATTAGTATCTAAAAATATTATATATACTTATCACTTGATTTTTTTCATCTTCCCTCATTACAATGTCACCCACAAAAACAGGACTATCTTTGTCTATCTCCTTCGCTGTTTATCCTGTGTCCTTGCACTGACAAAGGTCAAAGATCAAAAGGGCAAAGATCCTTACACTGACCCTCTAGGAAATTATACATTTTGATAAAATTATACATTAAAATTTTTTATTGAAGTATATTTGATTTACAGTGTTAGTTCCTGGTGTACAGCAAAATGATTTGGTTTATATATATATATATATATATATATTATCATATTCTTTTGCCTTATGGTTTATTACAAGGTATTGAATATAGTTCCTTGTGCTATACAGTAGGACCTTGTTACCTTTTTATATATAGTAAGATTGTATCTGCTAATCACAGACCCCTAACTTATCCCTCCGCCAGCTCCTTCCCCTTTGGTAATCATGTTTGTTTTCTATGTCTGTGAGTCTGTTCTGTTTTGTAAATAAGTTCATTTGTGTCATATTTTAGATTCCACATATAAGTGGTATCATATGGTATTTGTCTTTCTCTCTGTGACTTACTTCACTTAGTGTGATAATGTCTAGGTCCATCCATGTTGCTGCAAATGGCATTATTTCATTCTTTTTTATGGCTGAGTTATATTCCATTGTATATATGTACCACATCTTCTTTACCCATTCCTCTGATGATGGACATTTGGGTTGCTTCCATGTTTGGCTATTGTGTAAATAGTGTTGCTATGAACATTGGGGTGCATGTATCTTTTGAAATTATAGTTTTCTCTGGGTATATGCCTGGGAGTGGGATTGCCGGATCATATGGCAACTCTGTTTTCAGTTTTTTAGGAACCCCATACTATTTTTCATAGTGGCTGCAGCAATTTACATTCCCACCAACAGTGTAGGAGGGTTCCCTTTTCTCCACACCCTCTCCAGCATTTCTTATTTGCAGACTTTTTAATATTGGCCATTCTGACCAGTGTGAGGTGTTACCCCATTATAGTTTTGATTTGCATAAAGTTAAACATTTTAATAATGTATGTAAAAGCACTTCAGAGCATTTAAAGTATACCCAAATAAGAATATTAGTCCTTGATTTTGTGTAGTAGTACTGTACCCTGGAATACTTCTCACCCTCCTCACTTCCAAGCCATGTATCTTCCTTCCGTCCAAGCTCAGCCTAAGGCTAGGCTGTTCTCCATTAGACCTTTCTGTTGCTGTATTTGAGGAGCCCAATAAATAGTGCCTGCTTCCCTGCCCATATTCTGGGCAGGTGGAGACACAAAACATAGCAGTCAGACTGCTGAGACCACATTACCACCATTATTACTGGTGAAGGCTATGCTGGAAGATGGGGTTAGGTCTGCAGGCGAATGTGCTACCCAGTGCGGAGCACTCAAAGTAGACACGCTCACCTGCGTGGCCATAGGCAGCACTTGACTGGGCCAGACCCCTCCTCTGTTGTGAACAGCTTACCTTGGCAGCACAGTGGAGAATATTTCCCCTAACATATTTTTCCATATAAGCCCATATTTTTACTTTTAAAGTGGATTGAGCTGAATTGCATACAGCTTGAAGGCAATGGTTGGGTCTTCTGGTACCTTCAGGGATGCTATGCTGTCATTGCAGTTGTCAGCAGTTCTGATAGTATTGTTTACAATACTACCACTCTGTTATCAGCCTGGCAAATGTATCTCATTTTTGTCTTACAAAATGAACATAATCCGTTTGTGGGTTTATGTGTAAATCCACAATGACTACTCGTTATCAGTTGATGTTTATTCTGAGTGACACAAATGGGGAATGTATTACCTAAATCTCTGAGTTCCAATTACACAACTCATAGATCTTCATAAATAAAAATATGCACTGATTTGCAGTCCAGGCATATTTAGTGAGTGATCTGATTAGCAAATATCATTAAAGAGATAGGCAATAAGACATTTGTTTCAGTCAGAATCAGTTAGGGTATGGAAACTAATAACCTCCAAATCTCAGTGGCTTAAAACAAAGTTTTCTTTCTCACTTTTGTCCTCACCCACTGAAACACTGCTGGCTCCTGTGATAGGAGGAAGAAAGTGATCTCCTAGCAGCAAACGTGCAAAATGCTTGTCATACCTTCCACTCACAGCACAGTGCCAGAGCTAGCCACATAGCTCTACTCAACACAGGGGTCCGACTCGCATCCTCCTAACATGTCCCCAGGTAGTGGACAGCTAGAAATACTTGGTAAAGGGCATTAGGGACTACATCAGCATTGTAGCGTATGTAGCATGTGAAGCATATGGCTACATTGAGTCAGAGACTAAAGCAGACTATATTGTGGCTAAAAGCGTCTGGACCGTTCACCAAGCTTAGTGAAAGAGTTTCATTCAATGACAAAAAAAATAGCAATTGCTATTGGGTAAAGTTCTCAATATGTCTGAATAACTTAAAAGAGCTTTTACTAGGGAACCGCTGCTCTATCTTCAATGAATAATAGTATTTTCAATAATGATGCAAAAAGACACTACCTGGGACCTGTATTTACCTATTTTTAAGTAACATACATTCTACAATTAAGGTATATTTTATTGATATTTTTAAACTGGGAGGTTTTTTGTTCCAGAGTTAGAGTTAAATTATCAAGAAAACTATCAAAACATATATGGCACTGATATCCAGCTCTACATTTTCCATTCCCCTTAGGACTCCTTAGGACTTAGGCGTGTCCTAAAATTCCATTTTCTTGAATCTCAGTGAGACAGAGTCACCTTTCTTCCTCATTTTCCATTAAGTCACTCATTAAATTTCTCATTTGAATCAATAAGAATGCTACTTACAGGGGCAAACGTTAGGTTATGAAGGCAAATAAGAAGTAAGTAAGTGGAATATTCTAGAGTAGCTTTGTTGATAAAGTGAATGTACGATGAGCATAGTTTGCAAAGATGGATCACTTCACAGCCCAAGGTAGAGTAAATGTTTTTATAGACAACCACATGGCAACAAGAGTTGGTATCACATTCACAATACCTAAAGATGCTAACATGAAAATGTCTTTCCCTCTGAGATAAAGTTCTTTAATATAATTTAAGAGAAATTCTACTTGATATTTTTCTGGTTCTTCTAACAAACATGTTATGTTTTATAGTGCATTTTCTTACCATAATAGCAAGCCAATGGAAATGGAGTCATCTTATTAGATGTAACCCAAGTGTTTTGTCAGCCTGGAGTCCAGACCCAAAAGAGTTCCTAGTCCACTATTCCCTCTATACACTTGATAACTCCCATCTGTACTGCCTGTGACAGAACTGGGTGTTTCTCCTCTGGTCATTGTTTACAATCCCTTCCTCAGTCCCACATGCCAAGTGAATGCTTCCGTTTCCTTCTGCTGGAGTCTCTACACATGTCTGGGCTGCCTTCATGGACATTGCCTAAGGAGCTCAGGCTTTCTTTGCTCTGACACTTTGGGGGCACAAGTTGTAGTACCTGCTCTTCAGGGCACGGGCACAAATGCTTGCCAGCACCATCTCTCTTCCTACAGATTTTCAGGCATGACATCAAGGGCCAAGCCCCAGGGGATATAGATCAAGCTTCTAAATCCTTTCTCTAGGATGGAGGTGAGGGGCAAACTCTTCAGCATTCCCTGTGGAGTGGGGCATATGGCACAGTTTATCCAAAAAACCCTTTGTTAATCTCCAAACCTACGATTTTGAACCTCAGTATGGGAATCAATTTTATATCTTCAGTATGACTGAGGGACCAAGTCATCATTTTTCCCCATGGTCTTGTTTTCTTATCCTGGAAGGTAAGGAATTAAGGCTTCAGGCAAAACTGAGACTGAAATAATTACATTTTGATATCTTTACTGTGCTGACATTTATTCTCAAATCTGTCTACAAGTGAACATAGAGTGAAAACATGCATCTCTATAAATGGGTTACATATTGCACTAAGTGTAATTTTATTGGTTACTACAGTTGCTCATATTCCCAAACAAGTTGCAATCATGTTACCACCTGTCTTCATTTTATGATCCACATTATTTTTTTTTTGCTCATCCGTACTGATATATATGTAATTCAGTGACAAGGGATGGCAGCCTCCCTTTAACACATGAGCATTGTACCCTTGGTCTGTACATTCCCCATGTGCAGGGAAGACGAGTAGAGTGGTTTAGAAGAAATGCCCATCATTCTCTCCCCCACTGTCAATCTCTATTGGACATACAGCAGATGTCCACACTGGTCTCTTTGTTCATCCCCCAACACGTTTATTGCTATTATACTATGGTATGGATATAGGTATGGATATGGTTAACTGAGAGTTAACAACTACTGCTGGTTAATAAGATAAGACCTAGCCAGTCTGTTTGTCTATAGAACTTATTCAGGAGAACAGGGCCATGTGAGTATAGTACTGGTAGGATGACACAACAAAACAGCAAGTCATGTCAGTAGTTTTGTAAAAAAGGAAATGCTCACGTTAGCTACTTATGAAGTTAATTGGTTACATTTTCCACTTTTCACTTGGCTGTTTGCTGTTTGTTTGCTGTGTGTATAGCCAAAGTAAGCACCTGAGGAATATTTTCTGCTTTTTGTTCAGTTAGAACCACAGATATTTGTGCTAGACTGTACACTAAAGATCATCAATCCAGTGATGCCCTGTTGAAGCATGAAGACCTTTTAAAATGTCAACAGAGTTGCTACTGTATTTTTTGTATGTGCAACAAAATTAAAAATAAGCAATTAGGATTACATCAAACTAAAAAGCTACTGCACAGCAAAGGAAACAATCAACAGATTGAAAAGGTAACCTACAGAATGGGAGAAAATATTTGCAAACCATATATCTGATAAAGAGTTAATATCCAAAATATATAAGGAACTCCTACAAATAAATAGCAAAAACCAAATAAACTGATTTAAAAATGGGCAAAGAAGCTGAATAAACATTTCTCCAAAGAATGGTTCCAAGGGATGGCTATTTAACAACAAATAAGATAAATGTTAGTGAGGATGTGGAGAAAAGAGCACCCTAGTGCAATCTAGATGGGAATGTAAATGGTACAGTCACTATGGGAAACAGTATGGAGGTTTCTCAAAAAACTAAAAATAGAGATACCATATGATCCAGCAATCCCACTTTTGAGTATATATCCGAAAAATTGAAATCAAGATCTTGCAGAGATATCTGAACTCCCATGTTTACTGCATCATTATTCACAATAGCCAAGACCTGGAAACAATCTAAACGTCCATCAACAGATGAATAGATAAAGAAAATGTAGTGTGTGTGTGTGTGTGTGTGTGTGTGTGTGTGTGTGTATATATACACACACACACACACACATATATATACATACACACACATATATGTATACAAAGAAATATTAATCAGCCTTAAAAAAGAAGGAATTTCTGCCATTTGTGACAACAAGGATGAATGAAGCTGGAAGGATATTATGCTAAACGAAATAAGCCAGACACAGAAGATCATGGTACCTGGCCATGGTCAAATACTACATGGTACCACTTACATGAGGAATCTAAAATAGTCAAGTTCACAGAAGTGGAGAGTAGAATGATGGTTGTGAGGGGCTGTGGGAAGGGGGAAATGGGAAGGTATTAGTCAGAGGGCACAAAGTTTTATTTTAGTTATTTATTTATTTTTATACGTCATACTTGAATTTTATTTTTTAACAATTTTTATTGGAGTTGATTTACAATGTAAATAGTTGATTTACAGTGTTGTGTTAGTTTCAGGTGTACAGCAAAGTGAATCAGTTATACATATATCCACTCTTTTTCTTTTTTTTCAATTCTTTTCCAGAGGGCACAAAGTTTTAGTTATACAAGATGCATAAGTCCTAGAGAAATCTGTTGAACAGTGTAGAGCCCATAATTAACAAAACTTTATTGTATACTTAAGAAGTTGATAAGAAGGTAGATCTTAGGTTGTATTCCTATCACACACAAAAAGAATCATTTAAAAAAATTTTTTTTAAATTAGGACAACCTTAAGAAAGGTATAAAGATAAAATAAAAAGTCTTTTTTAAAAAAATATTTACGGACCAAAGCTACTATAATTTCAGTAATGCTTTTGAATGATACTGGTTTTCTTAGGCACAAAAAACTACATATATGTGAAACTGTTATTTTGTTATTGTGTGTGTATGCATGTGTGTTCAGTCTTTACGTAGCCTTAGACTATATGTGGGTTTTCAGATCCTTATAGTAACTCCCAACTTGACCCAACTGGTTGGGAACCACCTGTCTGTATCTATCTGTATTATTTTATGGGTGAGGAAAACATCAGGTGAAGTGACCTGCTTTAGGCCACACATAGTGGAAGGAGTGTTGTCATTTAGTATTATGATTATTATATTTCAACTGACACTCATAGTTGTACTGGGCTAAGTGCTGGGAATAAAGTATTGAGACATAGTCCATGAGAAGTTAAGACATACGTAGAAAGCAAAAGGGCTTCTGACTTATACTGACCAATATTACCAGCAGACCCTGTTCATTACCATCTGGCTAAATGACGTGAAGTGAATAGAACATTTGAAACTACCACGTAGTACCAGTAAAGTTGTCTTGTCACTGGGCATATAGATGCAGTTCCAGCCTCTGAGGCTTAACATACTTCCTGGAAAATAGTAGTCATTCAATGAATATTTGTTGAACAAACGAATGAATGAGAAGAAAGTAAAGAAATAAAACAGCATATTTTTTTGAGTCGCTTTATGGTATTGTGTTGATTCCTTACATATGTAATACTTAATCTAGATGGAATATTTAACCTGCCAAAAAAACTTAAAAAGTAAAAATTTAATTACTTTGTGGACTGATTCTCAAAATGCTTTAAAGATGCATTTTACTGGTACCCTGCATAGAAATTACATGTTAAAACTGTGTGATTTACTGGTAGTATTGGAATTATTGTCTGAGTCATTTATGCCTGTCATTATTGAATCTTTTTTTTGTTTTTTCCTTAATCATAAAATATGGAGAAGTAAAATTCATAATAATTTATATTTTACAGACAGTAGAAGACCAAGACAGGTAATGTGGCTTACCCAAGGTCATATAGCAGTAAATTCATCCAAAACTGAGAAGAGAATCCTCCTTCTAGGTTAAGGCTCTAGGTTAAGGTTTGCTAACCAGATCAAACAGTAATGGTGGTGTAACCTTACAACAGACTGAAATTAACTTAGATTTTGCACTTTTGGCATATAGGGAATGATCGTATTGGATGCAAATGAGTGGGGAAGGAAAAGAACCCGGGACATTGAATTTCTTTGCATTAGTCAGTGTGTCTCCCTGTTTTTTATAATAATCTCTACACCTTTCTCTGACTAGCCAGAGAGTAATTTCTTTCTGGAGGTTGACTTTGCTGGAAAATGGAATCTTGTGTACATGTGTTATTTAGTTCCATGAGGCAGGCTGGATGGAGGTGGTGATTGTCAACCCAAGGGTTGCTTCAAGTATGAAATAGATGTGCAAGTAGAGTCACAAAACGTAGCTATCAATGAAGCAAAACAAACAAAGAAACAAAAAAACCCAACCTTCTTGGGAAAGGCAATGAGTGACCTCTGGGGAGAAAGAAGAGAATTTCTTATTTTCTTGCTTTGGTGTATAGTTTAGGTTGGGAATCTTGTCCCTAAATTATTTATGTTCAGAGCTCAGCTATTGTGATAGGATCAGGTTTTCCAGATGTTTCTTCTGATGCTGACATTTTACTGAGTAAGGATAAGGGAGCAATTGTGTGACTTTTGCTGCATCACTGGCTTCTGGAAGTGCTTCAGCCCAGAGCATACTTGCCTTCCCTTCCTCAGCCTTCTTTATCTGCCAACCCCACCCACAACAGAGCAGAGCTGTTGTTACCTCTTTGTCCTCAACCAACAGACAAAAACACCTTATCCTTTCCAAACTGTGACTTTTCCCTTTGAGGGTAAACTTAAGTGATAAAAATCGTATAACTTGCCGTCTTCTGCAAAACAATGATTAGTATCAGGAAATTTGCAAGGTTGAAAAACACTCAAAGAAAATGCAAATTTCACTCTAATTATCACCACTAGAACTGCTAATTAAACTGGGGATAAGACCATGGAATATAGAATTTAAAAAGAGCAGAGGACCTTGAAGTCTATCTAATTCAACCTTGAATCCAAAGTACAAATCTCTTGTCAAAAATCCTGCTTGATGCTTTCTCTCAGGACAACATACTCCCTTTTTATTGAGCTCTAATTGGTGTGAGATTCTTCCTGGAGCAAGCAGGCATCTAAAACATTTTATAAATGACACCAAAGCCTGAGGTGGGGAAGCAGGAGCAGAAAGGAAGAAAGGGCCAACTCCTCCCGACTCACTAAGCTGCCCCTTCTTGGGAGGGTGAGATTTTAAGGAAGAAGAAGAGGCAGGTGAGCTAACAGAAGAGGAAAAATGATAGTGCTTCTCATGCTGTCCTGCAACATTGACTAGTTCAAGGGTTTCCTGCCCCACTGGCAGCTCTGGGGTTGACTGGCTGGATGTCAACCCTGTGCTGCAGGCTTGTTGCTGCTATGGGGGATGGAAGATTCCAAATACCAGGTTTAGCATCCCTCCGCTTCTGTCTTGCAAATGCAGCCAGATGCTTACCTGGCAGCACTTATCTAGGCAGGCCCAGGACAGCACAATGACAGAGATGATTAGGTTTCTGCTGAGGAGTGCCAGCACTTTGAAAGCACTTGCCTGGCGGGTTAATATTCTGCCTCAGTTCAGATCAGTGAAAGATTACATTTATGGCTTCCCAGGGAAGATGGGGTATTTTGAAGGTTTACAAAGCTGCTTCTGTGATTAATCCTCTGTGCCTCAGTAAATGATAATAGTGTCTAGAAGTTCTTACTGATAAGACCTTTTGCCAAACATCCTGTGAGACCCACAGAGGGTATTGGGCCATACCTACTGTCTGTGTGTCTGTGTGCACACGTGCGCAAGTACGTGTGGTAGATGCATTTACAAGAAAGGTTTGGTATAAAGACCAGTGGAATAAATAGCACATGCCCCGGCACATGGGTATCAGTTTGAATGAGAATTTGGTCTGTCCTCCTGAAGCAGTCCGTCTGAAACATGCTTTTATTTTTCTGTGTATTATTGGAACAAATTTGGAAAGTCAGTAAAATCTGTACATTATTATTTCAGCTAAGTAAGTGGTTTAATTCTTTGGAAAATACATCCCTCCCTTGCTTGCCTTAAATATTCCATTCAGAGCTGCCTGCGTATAGCAGTGGTTCTTACCTCTAGAGGGAATAGCCATCTCCCTGAGGGCTGTCAAGAATGCAGATTTCCGGTCCTGCCCACAGAGAGTCCAGCTCAGTGTATCTGGGACGCCAGGGACCCGCATTTGAGGCACTGGGGATTCTCAGCCCCTTGACCAGGCCTCATAGCTGCTCGTTCCTGGGCTGCTCCTCCTGGGGGCTTTGGCTGGGGCTTTGTTCTTCTCTTGCCCTCACTCCGCATCAGTAGAGAAGTTCAGTAGTCAGCAATCCATATCTCCAATTTGGGTAGAGAACATCTATTATAAAAGCACACTGGCTCTTAGGGTAATTACATACCTTTGGGTTGGAGAAAGCTGCTCTGGTAACTTTAGGGAAACTGAAGAAGTATGCCTTTCCTATTTTTATGCTGAGTAGGGTGGAGGTGGTGGGAATGTCTTCTACTGTGAGTGACTACAAAGCAAGATAGGGAGGTGACAGTGCTCATAAGAAACCCAAATGCTGTGAAATCAGGGGGGAATGGACACTAATGGGTAAATTGTGTCAAAATATGTCTGAATCCATGACTTCAAGATAACTATTAGTATTATCCTTCCATTTTATGCATATAAGTATTGGTCTTTGTTTTAAATAAGGAGTTTTGCTTATTCTCTGTCAGTCAGTGAGCCAACAGGAAGGAGGATGCACACTTGAAAGGAGCTATTTGAAGAGAATGAAAGATACTCTGTCCAGAGGGTGGGCAAGGTTAAGGAAACCATCAGAGAATGGAGAAAAATAAGGGACCAGTCACGGCAAGGAGCCCTTCACACCTCTGGGCTGATGGTACAAGGGGAGGGGGCTCTTGGTGGGAGTTGTCAAGAGTGTCCAGCCACAGGTCTTGGTGGGAGTTGTCAAGAGTATCCAGTCCTGCCTGCCTGGCAGGACTATTCAATAGGAAAGGAAAGGCATTATCCACTGCCAAACTGCAGCCCACAGGGAGAGGGCAGAGGAAGAATGTTCTCCAATCATGCTCTCCTGCCTGTGTCCCAGTCATAAGCCAGACACAAGCAGCTTGGTGTGGAGGACAGCCTGCAGGGCAGAGAGTAGAGGAGGGAAAAGAGCAGAACACATGTGGAGAGCCAACAAGAATATCCAGCAGGGTCTCTCTCTGCAGGGTAGTTCATGTAAGGAGCAGTAACAGAAACAGGATGGTTATTGGGTATGGTTCTCTAAAAGAATCTCCGTGGGCTAGAAGTAAATTACAGTCTTAATCTTGGGGTAGAATCAAGATTATGACTGTAAATATTAGTTGAGGCAAAGCTTTTAAGGAGAGTTACTTCTAAATTGGGGAATTATAATGACAAGAAAAAAATTAGTTGAGAATAGTCAAATGAAAGTATTTTGAAATGAACACTTTATAAGAAAGCATGGCATAAGCACATGAAAAGATGCTGAACATCAATAGTCATTAGGGAAATGCAAATTAAAAGCACTATGAGGTCCAGCTACACACCCAGTACAGTGGCTGTCATCAAAAAAGACAGACAATAATATGCTGGTTACGATGTGGAGAAATGGGAGCCTTCAGACTTGTTGGTGGGAATGAAGAATGGTGCAGCCACTTTGGGAAACAGTTTGGCATTCCCTTAAAAAGCTACACATAAGCTAATCATCTAACCCAGCAATTCCCCTCCTAAGTATCCATTACCTACCCAAGGGAAATAAAAACGTATTTTCATCCAAACGTAGTATATTAATGTTAATTGCAGCATTATTCATAATAGACCCAAAGTGGAAGCAACCCAAACGGTCATCACAACTGGTGAATGGATAAACAAAATATAGTACATTCATACAGTGGAATGCTATCTGGAAAAAAAGAAGGAAGAAAGGAAGGTAGGAAGGAAAGAAGGAAGGACACAATCTACTAATAAATGAAGCATCAGGGATGAACCTAAAAAAATATTTTGCTAAATAAAATAAGTCAGACATATTTTATATGATTCCATTTATATGAAATATCCAGCAAAGATGAATCTGTGGAGACAAGAGTTTTGGAGCATTTTTAATCTTTGCCGATATTTTACCTCTCTTCATTCCTGGAGCTGAGTGTTATTGATTGATGATTTTGTATAAAATATTACAAAAAGGCCTAGAGTTGGTACTTAGCTTAATGTCAGGGGCATTTGTTCAGCCCTAATCTGGATTATGAAGATATGTTATTCTTTTAAAAGCATATTATGGGGGGAGACCTCCACTAAGCTGTTTAAGAGAAATGGAAATAATCCTCAAAGCTTTTGAAGAAATATAAAAGAAATATTTATGCAGAGAACTTCAAGTAGTAAGTGGAAAGGATGGAGATGAGTTTTTTTGGACATGATCTTTTAAAATGGGGGATATAGATAAGTGAAGTAACTGAAATAAAGAGGAGGCACAGGGTATGAAATTATATTAATTATCAAATTCTAAGCATCTATGGCTATCACTGGATCAAGACAATAGATGAGATACTTTTAACAACCAAATTCTACAGGAGCCAGGTGTGCCTGATGGGGGCCGTCCCTCACAGCGGGCATGCTGTGCTTCTTGTTGGCCTCCTATTCACATGTGGGGTATTTAGCTCCAGTTGCCCAATTGTGCTCAGCCTGTTCAGTATCCTTAAATCTCCTCTTCCTACTCTCTCCTCCTCTCTCTACACTTGTTCTCTAACGCCTCTCTCTTAATTTTGGTTCACTGTGATACCTCCCTTTTTGGTTGCCCATAGCATTTATTACTAGTGTTACAAATTTTGGCTCTTGATTAAATTTAGGAATTGTTTATATATTTTGTTATTCTCTAATAGCTTTGTGTTGATTCATATCATCTTCTCAAATGATAGCATTCAAGTTCCTCTTAGGTAGCAGCATATAAATACACTTTGTGATTCCGTAAAAATAGTGATATACTGGTAAACCAGCTCTCTGGGGAAAAAAAGGCCGTGATTTGTAACATTTGCTAAATTCTGTGGTTTAAACATTCTTGCCATGGCCAATTTCAAGCTAGCTATTGTTTAACAATCTCTCACACAATTCCTGAAAATTTAACCACTGGGTCCTGCAAACAGGTGTGTGACAATTCCAGCTCACACTGCAACCAGTGTAGAGACTAATGATGTCCAGCAGCCTGCTTGGACAGTCTGAATTGGCTCACAATGGAAGTTATGGAAGTTGAATTTTTAGGTTCTTATAATGAATATTAAATTTGGGAGCTCAAAGTCATAAAAGACCCCTTTGTAAGCCCTTGTATATTCATACTCCCTAAAACAACAAGAAAGAAAAAACAGTAAAAAAAGATACCAGTAACATACATATATTAAAAAGACTCAGTGTTTTTAATTCAGATATAATTCATTAAAGTTACTTATTTGACATAGACTCTGTGCCACTCTCTGACTTAAGCCCCAGATACTTGAAGACCAAAGAAACATAACTACTCCCCTCAAGGAGTTCACAGTAGGAAAGGGAGAAAAGTAAAAAGAGATGCCTATAAAATATAGTTTTTGCTGGTGGAAGTCAAGGAATATCTATACCAGACTTGAAGGGAGGAGTGTATATAATAAACATTGTTTAAATATAATATAATATTTAAATATAATAAACATTGTTTTAATAATGAAGTTTATAATAGAATTTTACATTTGCTTAAGTGGACATCAAGATGATCTAGGAAACTAGCAGATTAACAGAAGGCACATCTTCATGGCTTCTTTGGGCCCCTCCTAACTCTAACATATGAAAATTACACGTTTTTAATACAAAGGAAGAGAAAATAGATGACAAATCATTGTGAAAACAAAATAAGCATAGTATAATTCCCATTTGTAATTTTTAAACCGATGAATTTACAAATGCACTTGAGCTGAGACCATGAGCAGTCCCAAAACCAATTGAAAATGAAAATAAGGTAGAACAAATTAGCTATTTTGGGGTGCTCTTTAAAAATAAAGAGTATAACCATTTTCAGGTAATCAGGTAGTTTTGTTGCTTCTTCACCCCAAGTTTCCCAGTTGCTGCCTAGGGGCTTTGTGCCTGGAGCTCCTTACCAGATGCCCAATGCTCCACAGGGCCACTCACTGTGTGATTTCGTGGCAGCTGTGTGAGCAGGAGAGAACTCTGGGGTGACACACACCTTTATACTGTGGATGTCTCCACTCACCTCTAAACCATTAGGAAATGTTTCACAAGGTGCTATCCAAGAAAACTCTCCATCATGACTACCTGTGGAGACAGTGGAAACTTGTGTTTACATTTTATTTTTTTGACTTTTTCTACTCAGTCTTTTTTTTTTAATTGAAGTATATTAGATTTACAATGTTTTGTTAGTTTCTCGTGTAGAGCAAAGTGATTCCTTTATATATATATGTATATATATACACGTATATACATGTGTATATTATTTTCCATATTCTTTTCCATTATACGTTATTACAAGATACTCAATATAGTTTCCTGTGCTATACAGTAGTACCTTGTCTATCTATTTTTTTTCTGATTTCTTTTCTTTGTTAACATCTTTATTGGAGTATAATTGCTTTACAATGGTGCGTTAGTTTCTGCTTTATAACAAAGTGAGTCAGCTATACATATACATATATCCCCATATCTCTTCCCTCTTGTGTCTCCCTCCCTCCCACCCTCTATCCCACCCCTCTAGGTGGTCACCAAGCACCGAGCTGATCTCCCTGAGCTATGTGGCTGCTTCCCACTAGCTATCTATTTTACGTTTGGTAGTGTATATATGTCCATGCCACTCTCACTTCGTCACAGCTTACCCTTCACCCTCCCCGTGTCCACAAGTCCATTCTCTACGTCTGCGTCTTTATTCCTGTCCTGCCCCTAGGTTTTTCAGAACCATTTTTCTTTCTCTTTTTTTTTTAGATTCCATATATATGTGTTAGCATACGGTATTTCTTTTTCTCTTTCTGACTTCACTCTGTATGACAGATTCTAGGTCCATCCACCTCACTACAAATAACTCAATTTCGTTTCTTTTTATGGCTGAGTAATATACCATTATATATATGTGCCACATCTTCTTTATCCATTCATCTGTCAATGGACACTTAGGTTGCTTCCATGTCCTGGCTATTGTAAATAGAGCTGCAATGAACATTGTGGTACATGACTCTTTTTGAATTATGGTTTTCTCAGGGTATATGCCCAGCAGTAGGATTGCTCTGTCGTATGGTATTTCTATTTTTAGTTTTTTAAGGAACCTCCATACTGTTCTCCATAGTGGCTGTATCAGTTTACATTCCCACCAATAGTGCAAGAGGGTTCCCTTTTCTCCACACCCTCTCCAGCATTTATTGTTTCTAGATTTTTTGATGATGGCCGTTCTGACTGGTGTGAGATGATATCTCATTGTAGTTTTGATTTGCATTTCTCTAATGATTAGTGATGTTGAACATCCTTTCATGTATTTGTTGGCAATTTGTATATATTCTTTACAGAAATGTCTATTTAGGTCTTCTGCCCATTTTTGGATGGGTTCTTTGTTTTTTGATATTGAGCTGTATGAGCTGCTTGTCAATTTTGGAGATTAATCCTTTGTCAGTTGCTTCATTTGCAAATATTTTCTCCCATTCTCAGGGCTGTCTTTTCATCTTTTTTATGGTTTCCTTTGCTGTGCAAAAGCTATTAAGTTTCATTAGGTCCCATTTGTTTATTTTTGTTTTTATTTCCATTAGTCTAGGAGGTGGGTCAAAAAGGATCTTGCTGTGATTTATGTCATAGAGTGTTCTGCCTATGTTTTCCTCTGAGAATTTTATAGTGTCTGGCCTTACATTTAGGTCTTTAATCCATTTTGAGTTTATTTTTCTGTATGGTGTTAGGGAGTGCTTTAATTTCATTCTTTTACATGTAGCTGTCCAGTTTTCCCGGCACCACTGTTGAAGAGGCTATCCTTTCTCCATTGTACATTCTTGCCTCCTTTATCAAAGATAATGTGACCATATGTTCGTGGGTTTACCTCTGGGCTTTCTGTCCTGTTCCATTGATCTGTATTTCTGTTTTTGTGCCAGTACCTTACTGTCTTGATTACTGTAGCTTTGTAGTATACTCTGAAGTCAGGGAGCCTGATTCTTCCAGTTCCATTTTGCTTTCTCAAGATTGCTTTGGCTATTCGGGGTCTTTTGTGTTTCCATACAAATTGTGAAATTTTTTGTTCTAATTCTGTGAAAAATGCCACTGGTAGTTTGATAGGGATTGCATTGAACCTGTAGATGGCTTTGGGTAATATAGTCATTTTCACAGTTTGATTCTTCCAATCCAAGAACATGAAATATCTCTCCATCTGTTTGTATCATCTTTAACTTCTTTCATCATGTCTTATAATTTTCTGCATACGGGTCTTTGTCACCGTAGGGAGGTTTATTCGTAGTTATTTTATACTTTTTGTTGCAATGGTAAATGTGAGTGTTTCCTTAATTTTCAGATTTTTCATCATCAGTGTATAGGAATGCAAGAGATTTCTGTGCATTAATTTTGGATCCTGCTACTTTACCAAATTCATTGAATAGTTCTAATAGTTTTCTAGTCGCATCTTTAGGACTCTCTATGTATAGTATCATGTCATCTACAAACAGTGACAGCTTTACTTCTTCTTTTCCAATTAGGATTCCTTTTATTTCTTTTTCTACTCTGATTACTGTGGCTAAAACTTCCAAAACTATGTTGAATAATGGTGGTGAGAGTGGACAACCTTCTCTTGTTCCTAATCTTAGAGGAAATGGTTTCAGTTTTTCACCATTGAGAATGATGTTGGCTGTGGGTTTGTCATATATGGCCTTTATTATGTTGAGGTGAGTTCCCTCAATGCCTACATTCTGGAAGGTTTTTATTATAAATGGGTGTTGAATTTTGTCAAAAGCTTTTTCTGCATCTATTGAGATGATCATATGGTTTTTCTCCAATTTGTTAATATAGTTTATCACATTGACTGATTTACGTGTATTGAAGAATCTTTGCATTCCTGGGATAACCCCCACTTGATCATAGTGTATGATCCTTTTAATGTGAGGTTGGATTATGTTTGCTAGTATTTGATTGAGGATTTTTGCATGTATGTTCATCAGTGATATTGGCTTGTAGTTTTCTTTCTTTGTGAGATCTTTGTCTGGTTTTGGTATCATGGTTATGGTGGCCTCATAGAATGAATTTGGGAGTGTTCCTTCCTCTGCTATATTTTGGAAGAGTTTGAGAAGGATAGGTGTTAGTTCTTCTCTAAATGTTTGATAGAATTCGCCTGTGAAGCCATCTGGTCCCGGGCTTTTGTTTGTTGGAAGATTTTAAATCACAGTCTCAATTTCCATGCTTGTGAGTGGTCTGTTTATATTTCCTGTTTCTTCCTGGTTCAGTCTCGGAAGGTTGTGCTTTTCTAAGAATTTGTCCATGTCTTCCAGGTTGTCCATTTTATTGGCATATAGTTGCTTGTAGTAATCTCTCATGATCCTTTGTATTTCTGCAGTGTCAGTTGTTACTTCTCCTTTTTCATTTCTAATATTATTGATTTTCATCTTCTCCCTTTTTTTCTTGATGAGTCTGGCTAATGGTTTATCAATTTTGTTTATCTTCTCAAAGTACCAACTTTTATTGATCTTTGGTATTGTTTCCTTCATTTCTTTTTCATTTATTTCTGATCTGATCTTTATGAATTCTTTCCTTCTGCTAACTTGGGTTTTTTTGTTCTTCCTTCTCTAATTGCTTTAGGTGTAAGGTTAAGTTGTTTACTTGTGATGTTTCATGTTTCTTGATTTATGATTGTATTGCTATAAACTTCCCTCTTAGAACTGGTTTTGCTGCATCCCATAGGTTTTTGGTCATCTTGTTTACATTGTCATTTGTTTCTAGGTATTTTTTGATTTCCTCTTTGATTTCTTCAGTCATCTCTTGGTTATTTAGTCGTGTATTGCTTAGCCTCGATGTGTTGGTATTTTTTACAGGTTTTTTCCTGTAATTGATAATCTAGTCTCATAGTGTTGTGGTTGGAAAAGATACTTGATACGATTTCAGTTTTCCTAAATTTACCAAGGCTTGATTTTTGACCCAAGATATGCTCTATCCTGTAGAATGATCCATGAGCACTTGAGAAGAAAGTGTATTCTGTTGTTTTTGGATGGAATGTCCCATAAATATCAATTAAGTCCATCTTGTTTAATGTATCATTTAAAGCTTGTGTTTCCTTATTTATTTTCATTTTGGATGCTCTATTCATTGATGAAAGTTTGGTGTTAAAGTCCCCTACTATTGTTATGTTCCTGTCGATTTCCCCTTTTATGGCTATTAGTATTTGCCTTATGTATTGAGGTGCTCCTATGTTGGGTGCATAAATATTTACAATTGTTATATCTTCTTCTTGGATTGATCCCTTGATCATTATGAAGTGTCCTTCTTTGTCTCTTGTAATAGTCTTTATTTTAAAGTCTATATTGTGATATGAAAATTGCTACTCCAGCTTTCTTTTGATTTCCATTTGCATGGAAAACCTTTTTCTATCCCCTCACTTGCAGTGTGTACATGTCCCTAGGTCTGTAGTGGGTATCTTGTAGACAGCATATATACGGGTCTTGTTTTTGTATCCATTCAGCCAGTCTGTGCCTTTTGGTTGAACCATTTAATCTATTTAAATTTAATGTAATTTTTGATGGGTATGTTTTTATTGCCATTTTGTTAATTGTTTTGGATTAGTTTTTGCTTAACTTAGTGTGTTTGGCATCTCCTTTTTGCAGGCTGCAAGTTCATAGTTCCCCTTGTTTTTGATGTCTGACCCCAGTGACTAAAGTTGGTTCAGTGCGTTGTGTAGGCTTCCTGGTGGAGGGGACTGGTCCCTGTGTTCTGGTGGCTGAGGCTGGATCTTGTGTTTCTGGTGGGCAGGATCACATCTGGTGGTGTGTTTTGGGGTCTCTGTGACCTTATTATGATTTTAGACAGCCTCTGTGCTAATGGGTGTGGTTGTCTTCCTGTCTTGGTAGTTGTTTGGCATAGGGTGTCCAGCACTGTAGCTTGCTGGTCGTTTAGTGGAGGTGGGTCTTAGCATTGAGATGAAGGTCTCCAGGAGAGGGTCTGCCGTTTGATATTATGTGAAGCCAGGAGGTCTCTGGTGGACCAATTTTCTGAACTCAACTCTCCCTCCTCACAGGCACAGGCCTCACACCCGGCTGGAGTACCGAGACCCTGTCAGCCACATGGCTCAGAAGAAGAGGGAGAAAAAAAGAAAGAAAGGAAGAAAAAATAAAAGAAAATAAAGTTATTAAAATAAAAAGAATTAAAAAGTAATAAAAAAAGAAAAAGGAAAGAAAGAAAGAAGAGAGCAACCAAACGAACAGACTAACCCACCAATGATAACCAGTGCTAAAACCTATACTAAAAAAAAAAAAAAAGAAAGAAAAGAAAAATGGACAGACAGAACGCTAGGATAAATGGTAAAAGCAAAGCTATGCAGGCAAAATCACACAGAGAAGCATGCACATAGACACTCACAAATAGAGAAAAATATCTATATATCTATATGTCTATATCTATATCTATATATATTAGAAAAGGAGGTGAGCAGCCAAACCAATAAACAAATCTACCAAAGATAATAAACTCTAAATACCAAACGAAATAAACCTAAAATCAAAAGCAGATTAGAAGCAGAAAGCAATCCCCAAGTCTATCGTTGCTCCCAAAGTCCACCGCCTCAATTTTGGGATGATTTGTTGTCTATTCAGGTATTCCAGAGATGCAGGGTGCATCAGGTTGATTGTGGGGATTTAATCCACTGCTCCTGAGGCTGCTGGGAGAAATTTCCCTTTCTCTTCTTTGTTCACACAGCTCCTGGGGGTCAGCTTTAGATTTGGCCCAGCCTATGTGTATAAGTCACCTGAGCACGTCTGTTCTTTGGTCAGACAGGAGGGGGTTAAAGGAGCAGCTGCTTAGGGCGCTCTGGCTCATTGAGGCTGGGTGATGGGAGGGGTACAGAATGCGGGGAGATCCTGGGGCGGCAGAGGCCAATGTGATGTTGCAACAGCCTGAGGCGCACCGTGTGTTCTCCTGGGGAAGTTGTCCCTGGATCATGGGACCCTGGCAGTGGTGAGCTGCACAGGCTCCCTGGGAGCGGAGGTAATGGATAGTGACCTGTACTTGCAGCAGCAGTGACCTGTACTTGCAGCAGCAGTGACCTGTACTTGCAGCAGCAGCCTTAGCATTTTATGCCCATCTCTTGTGTCCACACTGATAGCCGCAGCTTGCACCCACCTCTGGAGCTTGTTTAGGTGGTGTTCTGAATCCCCTCTCCTTGTGAACCCTGAAACAGTGGTCTCTTGCCTCTTCAGCGGTTCCAGACTTTTTCCCGGACTCCCTCCCAGCGAGCTGTGGGGCACTAGCCCCCTTCAGGCTGTGTTCATTCAGCTAACCCTAGTCGTCTCTCTGGGACCTGACCTCCAAAGCTGGAGCCTTAGCTCCCATCCCCCACCCGCCCCGGCGGGTGAGCAGACAAGCCTCTCAGGCTGGTGAGTGTGGTCGGCACCAATCCTCTGTGCAGGAATCTTTTCTCTTTGCCCTCTGCACCCCTATTACTGCACTCTCCTCTGTGGCTCTGAAGCTTCCCCCCCCACCACACCCGTCTCTTCCAGTGAGGGGGCTTCCTAGTGTGTGGAAACATTTCCTCCTTCACAGCTCCCTCCCAGAGGTGCAGGTCCTCTCCCTATTCTTTTGTCTCTGTTTTTTCTTTTTTCTTTTGCCCTACCCAGGTACGTGGGGAATTTCTTGCCATTTGGGAAGTCTGAGGTCTTTTGCTAGCATTCAGTAGATGTTTTGTAGGAGTTGTTCCACATGTAGATGTATTTCTGATGTATTTGTGGGGAGGAAGGTGATCTCCACGTCTTACTCCTCTGCCATCTTGAAAGTTTGTCCTTTTTATCTATTTTCTATATAGTAGCTTGTATCCGTTAATCCCTAACTCCTAATTTATCCCTCCCCACCCTTTTCCACTTTGGTAACCATAAGTTTGTTTGCTGTGTCTGTGAGTTTGTTTCTGTTTTGTAAATAAGTTCATTTGTATCATATTTTAGATTCCATATATAAGTGATATCATATGATGTTTGTCTTTCTCTGTCTGCCATACTTCACTTAGTATGATAATCTCTAGGTCCATCCACACTGCTGCAAATGGCATTCTTTCATTCTCCTTATGGCTAATTAGCATTCCATTGTATATATATACCACATATTTTTTATGCATTCATCTGACGATGGACATAGTGATTGATTTCATGTCTTAGTTATTGTAAATAGTGCTGCAGTGAATATTAGGGTGCATGTATCTTTTCCAACTATAGGTTTCTCTGGATATATACCCAGGAGTGCGATTGCTGGATCATATGGCAACTCTACTTTTAGTTTTTTGCAGAATGTCCATACTGTTTTCCATAGTGGCTGCAGCAACTTACATTCCCACCAATAGTGTAGGAGTGTTCCCTTTTCTCCACACCCTCTCAAACATTAATTATTTGTAGACATTTTTATGATGGCCTTCCTGACCAGTGTGAGGTGGTACCTCATTGTAGTTTTGATTTATATTTCTCTAATAGTTGGTGATGTTGAGCAGCTTTTCATGTTCCTATTGGCCATCTGTATATTCTTTGGAGAAATGTCTATTTAGGGCTTCTGTTCATTTTTTGATTGGCTTGTTTGTGTTTTGTATTATTGAGTTGTATGAGCTGTTAGTGTATTTTGGAAATTAAGCCCTGTTGGCTGCATCATTTGCAAATATTTACCCCCATTCTGTAAGTTGTCTTTTCATTTTGTTTATGGTTTTCTTTACTGTACAAAAGCTTTTAAGCTTTTGATTAGGTCCCATTTGTTTATTTTTGCTTTTATTTCTTTTGCCTTTGTAGACTGACCTAAGAAAATATTGCTATGATTTATGTCAGAGAATGTCCTCTTCTAAGAGTTTTATGGTGTCCATTTTATATTTAAGTCTTTAACCCATTTTGAGTTTACAGTAGTTTTGCATATGGTGTGAGGGAGTGTTCTAACTTTATTGATTTACATGCAACTGTCCAGCTTTCCCAACACCACTTGCCAAAGATACTGTCTTTTCTCTATTGTATATTCTTAGCTTCTTTGTCATTGATAAATTGAACATATGTGTGTGGCTTTATTTTGGGGCTCTCTATTCTGTTCCATTGATCCATATATCTGTGTTTGTGCCAATACCATGCTGTTTTGATTACTGTAGCTTTGTAGTATTGTCTGAAGTGTGGGAGAGTTATGATTCCAGCTTTGTCCTTTTCTCTCAGGATTTCTGTGGCAATTCTGGGTCATTTATGGTTCCATGTACATTTTAGGATTATTTGTCCTGTTTCTGTGAAAAATGTCATGGGTAATTTGATGGGGATCACATTAAATCTGTAGATTGCTTTGGATAGTATGGCCATTTTAACAATATTAATTCTTCCTATCTAAGAGCATGGGATATATTTTCATATCTTTAAATCATCTTTAGTGTCCTTTATCAGTGTTTTATAGTTCTCAATGTGTACATCTTTCACTTCCTTGGTCAGGTTTATTCTTAAGTGTTTTATTCTTTATGATGTGATTTTAAATGGGATTTTTTTTTCTTTCCCTTTCTGAGATTTTATTGCTACTGTAAAGAAATGCAACCAATTTCTCTATGTTAATCTTGTATCCTTCTACCTTGCTGAATTCTTTTATCAGTTCTAGTAGTTTTTGTGTAGCGTCTTTACAATTTTCTGTATAATATCATGTCATCTTCATATAATGACAGTTTTACCTCTTCCTTTCCAATTTGGATACATTTTATTTCTTTTTCTTGTCTGATTGCTGTGGCTAGCGCTTCCAACACTATGTTGAATAGAACTGGTGAGAGTGGGCATCCTTTTTTTATTCCAGACTTTAGCAGGAAGGCTTTCAGATTTTCGCCATTGAGTATTATGTTGGCTGTAGGTTTGTAATAAATAGCTTTTATTATGTAGAGATGTTTTCCCTTTATACCCACTTTGGTAAGAGTTTTTATCATGAACGGATGTTGGATTTTGTTAAATGCTTTTTCTGCATCTATTGAGATGATCATGTGTTTTTTGTCTTTTCTTTTGTTGATGTGGTGTATCACATTGATTTGTGCATGTTGAACCATCCTTGTGAACTTGGGATGAACCCCACTTGGTCATGGTGTATGATCTTTTTTGTGTGTTGTTGGATTTGGTTTGCTAATATTTTGTTGAGACATTTTGCATCCATATTCATCAAAGACATTGGCCTGTAATTTTCTGGTGGTGTCTTTGTCTGGTTTTGATATCAGGTTGATGAAGGCTTCATAGAATGTCTTGGGAGTGTTCCCTCTTCAGTTTTTTGGAAGATTTTGAGAAGGATCAGTATAATTCTTTATGTGTTAGGTATAATTCGCCTTGAAGCCATCTGGTCCTGGACTTTTGTTTGTAGGGAGTTTTTAAATTACAGATTCCATTTCACATCTAGTGATCAGTCTGTTCAAATTATCTCTTTCTTCTTGATTCAGTTTTGACAGGCTGTATGTTTTGAGAAACTTGTCCATTTCTTCTAGGTTGTCGAATTTGTTAGCATAGAATTGTTCACAGTTTTCTTTTATGGTTTTTTGTATTTCTGTGGTACTGGTTGTTATTTTCCTCTTTCATTTCTTATTTTGTTTATTTGGATCCCCTCTCTTTTCTTCTTGGTGAAGAAAAGATGGCCAATAGGCACATGAAAAGATGTTCTACTTCTACTTTTCTTTTATATTTATATCTCTTCTCCCTTAAAGTAAACATCATGGTTCCTAATATCATCAATACATCTACTTATTTTCTCTATTGTACAATAAAATGCACCAAGCAGTCTCAAAACTAGAATACCAACACTACTACAAACAGTAAACACACTAATAAAATATAGGATATGTTTTCAGACTTTTTTTTTTGCTCTTAAACTCATATATCACTAAAACTGGACAGCTAATTACAAAAGTCATCTGAAATAATTTTATTCTGTGTGGTTATCAATTTGAAATATACTTAATCTCATTTATTTCTATTTAGTTTTATATAAAAAGGGGTTTTCTTTTTTCTTTTATAATTACTTTCATAACTGTATTTCTTCACTTTACCAATGTAAATAAACAGTATTTCCATTTGTATTACCATTGTTTTATTGAAGTATAATTGACTTACAATATTATATTAGTTTCAGATGTACAACATAGTAATTTGATAATTTTATACACTACAAAATGATCACCATGGTAAGTGTAGTTACCATCTGCCACCATGCTGTTATTATAATATGATTGACTATATTACATATGCTGTATATTACATACTGTGACTTATTTATTTTATAACTGAAAGTTTATGCCTCTTAATCTTCCTTACCCATGTCACTCATTCCCTGACTTACCTCCCTTATGACAACCATTATTTTGTTATGTGTGTTTATAAGTCGGTTTCCCTTTTGTTATATCAATATTTGTTTATTTTTTTTAGATTCCCCATATAGGTGAAATCATACAGTATTTGTCTTTCTTTGTTAGACTTATTTCACTTAACTAGGTCCACCCGTTTTTGTCACAAAGGTAAGATTTCATTCTTTTTCATGGCTGAGTATATACACACACACACACACACACACACACACACACACACACACACACTACATCTTCTCTATCCATTTATCCATCGATAGACACTTAGGTTACTTCCATATATTTGCTGTTGCAAATAACACTGCAATGAACATGTGGGTATGTGTATCTTTTTGAATGAGTGTTTTTGTTTTCTTTGAAAAAATACCCAGAAGTGGAATTCTGGATCATATGGTAGTTCTATTCTCAATTTTTTGGGGAAATTCCATACTGTTTTCCATAGTGGCAGGACTAACTTACAATCCTACCAATAGTGCCCAAGTGTTCCCTTTTCTCCACATACTCGCCAAAACTTTTTGTTTGTTATGTTTTTATTAGCAGGCATTCTCACAGGTATGAGGTAAAATCTCATTGTTGTTTTGATTTGCATTTCCCTGATAATTAGTGATGTTTAGCATCATTTCATGTTCCTGTTGGCCATCTGTCTTCTCTGGAAAAATGTCTTTTCAAGTCTTCTGCCCATTTTTTAATCAGATTTACAAAAAAAAATTTGAGTAGTATGAGTTCTTTGTATATTTTAGATATTAACCCCTTTTTGAGTATGTCATTTGCAAACATCTTATTCCATAAGCTGTCTTTAGTTTAGCTGATAGTTTCCTTTACTGTACAAACCCTTTTTAGTTTATGCAATCCCATTTGTTTATTTTTGCTTTGATTTGCCTTTGCCTGAGGAGACATATTCAAATAAACATTGCTAAGACTGATTCCAAAGAGCATACTGCCTGTGTTTTCCTCTAGAAGTTTTATGGTTTCAGGTCTTACATTTAAGGCTGCAATCCATTCTGAGTTTACTTTTGGATATGGTGTGAGAAAGTATAGTTCAGTTTGATTCTTTTGCATGTAGGTTTCCAGTTTTCCTAGCACAAATTATTGAAGAGGCTGTTTTTTCCCCATTGTATATTCTTGTCTCCTTTATCATAGATTAATCGACCATATAATCATGGGTTTATTTCTGGGTTTTCTATTCTGTTCTATTGATCTTTGTGTCTGTTTTTGTGAGTAATATATGGTTTTGATTACTGTAGCTTTGTAGTATAGTTTGGAGTCAGGGAGCATGATGCCTAAAGCATTGTTTTTCTTCCTCAAGATTGTTTTGGATGTGTGGGGCCTCTTTTGTCTCCAAACAAATTTTAGACTTAGTTGTTCTAGTCCTGTGAAAAATACGATTGGTATTTTGATAGGAATTGCAATGATTCTATAGATTGCTTTGTTGAATATAGTCATTGTACAATATTAATTCTTATAATCCATTAGCAAGGCATATTTTTCCATTTTCTTGTGACATCTTCTGTTTCTTTCATAAATGTCTTATAGTTTACCAAGTACAGAACTTTTATCTCCTTGATTAAGTTTATTTCTATTATTTTTGCTGCAAAGATAAATCAGATTGTTTTTTTAATTTCTCTTTCTGATAGCTTACTTTTAGTATACAGAAACATACAGATTTCTGTATATTAATTTTGTATCCTGTAACTTATTGAATTCATTTATTGTTTCTAATAGTTTTTGTTTTGTGGCTTCTTTAGGCCTTTCTATATATGGTATCAGGTCACCTGCAAACAGTGACAGTGTCAGTTGTTCCTTTCCAATTTGGCTTCCATGTATTTTTTTTTTTTCTTGTCTGATTGCTGTGGCTAGGATGTCTAGTACTATGGTGAATAAAAATTGTTGAGAATGGGCATTCTTTTCTTGTCCTTGATCTTAGAACAAGTGATTTTGGAGTTTCCCTGTTGAATATGATGCTAGCTGTAGGTTTGTAATATATGGTTTTCATATGCTGAGGTAAGTTCCCTCTGTACCCACTTTGTTTTGATAGCTATTTTTTTTTAATTTAATTTAATTTTTTTATACAGCAGGTTCTTGTTAGTTATCAATTTTGTACACATCAGTGTATACATGTCAATCCCAATTGCCGAATTCAGCATGCCACCATCCCACCCCCCACTACAGCTTTCCCCACTTGGTGTCCATACGTTTGTTCTCTACATCTGTGTCTCAACTTCTGCCCTGCAAACTGGTTCACCTGTACCATTTTTCTAGGTTCCACATACATGCGTTAATATACTGTATTTGTTTTTCTCTTTCTGACTTACTTCACTCCGTATGACAGTCTCTAGATCCATCCACATCTCAACAAATGACTCAATTTTGTTCCTTTTTATGGCTGAGTAATATTCCATTGTATATATGTACCATATCTTCTTTATCCATTCATCTGTCAATGGGCATTTAGGTTGCTTCCATGACCTGACTATTGTAAATAGTGCTGCAGTGAACATTGGGGTACATGTGTCTTTTTGAATTATGGTTTTCTCTGGGTATATGCCCAGTAGTGGGATTGCTGGATCATATGGTAATTCTATATTTAGTTTTTAAAGGAACCCTCATACTGTTCTCCATAGTGGCTGTATCAATTTACATTCCCACCAACAGTACAAGAGGGCTCCCTTTCTCCACACCCTCTCCAGCATTTGTTGTTTGTAGATTTTCTGATGATGCCCATTCTAACTGGTGTGAGGTGATACCTCATTGTAGTTTTGATTTGCATTTCTCTAATACTTAGTGATGTTGAGCAGCTTTTCGTGTGCTTCCTGGCCATCTGTATGTCTTCTTTGGAGAAATGTCTATTTAGGTCTTCTGCTCATTTTTGGATTGGGCTGTTTGTTTTTTTAATATTGAGCTGCATGAGCTGTTTATATATTTTGGAGATTAATCCTTTGTCTGTTGATTCGTTTGCACATATTTTCTCCCATTCTGAGGATTGTCTTTTCATCTTGTTTAGGGTTTTCTTTGCTGTGCAAAAGTTTTTAAGTTTCATTAGGTCCCATTTGCTTATTTTTGTTTTTATTTCCATTACTCTAGAAGGTGGATCAAAAAAGATCTTGCTGTGATTTATGTCAAAGAGTGTTCTTCCTATGTTTTCCTCTAAGAGTTTTATAGTGTCCTGTCTTGCATTTAGGTCTTAAATCCATTTTGAGTTTATTTTTGTGTATGGTGTTAGGGAGTATTCTAATTTCATTCTTTTACATGTAGCTGTCCAGTTTTCCTAGCACCACTTATTGAAGAGACTGTCTTTTCTCCATTGTATATCCTTGTCAACTTTGTCATAGATTCGTTGACCATAGGTGCGTGGGTTTATCTCTGGGCTTTCTATCTTGTTCCATTGATCTATGGTTCTGTTTTTGTGCCAGTACCTTATTGTCTTGATTACTGTAACTTTGTAGTATAGTCTGAAGTCAGGGAGTCTGATTTCTCCAGCTCCGTTTTTTTACCTCAAGACTGCTTTGGCTATTTGGGGTCTTTTGTGTCTCCATACAAATTTTAAGATTGTTTGTTCTAGTTCTGTAAAAAATGGCATTGGTAATTTGATAGGGATTGCATTGAATCTGTAGATTGCTTTGGATAGTATAGTCATTTTCACAATATTGACTCTTCCAATCCAAGAACATGGTATATCTCTCCATCTGTTGGTATCATCTTGAATTTCTTTCATCAGTGTCTTATAGTTTTCTGTATACAGGTTTTTTGTCTCCCTAGGTAGGTTTATTCCTAGGTATTATTTTTTAGACTATTTTATTTATTTCTCCTCTGACAATTACTGTTCCTTTTCTTCTACTGACTTTGAGTTTTGATTGTTCTTTTTCTAGTTCCTTTAGGTACAAGTTAGATGGTTTATTTGAGATTTTTCTTATTTCGTGTGGTAGACTTGTATCAGTATCAACTTCACTCCTAGAACTGCTTTTGGTGCATCCCATAGATTTTGGATCATCGTGTTTTCATTACAGTCTTCAGGTATTTTTAATTTCCTCTTTGATATCTCCAATGACCCATGTTTTGTTTAGTAGCATATTATTGTTTTTCACATTTTTTTCTTATAGTTGATTTTTACTCTCACAGCATTGTGTTCAGAAAAGGTGCTTGATATGATTTCAACCTTCTTAAATTTATTGAGAATTGTTTTATGGCCTAACATGTGATCTATCCTGAAGAATGTTACATATGTACTTGAAAAGAATGTGTATGCTGCTTTTGGATGAAATATTCTTTATTTTTCTATTAACTCTGTCTCATCTAAGGTGTCATTTAAGGCCAGTGTTTCCTTATTGATTTTTCTGTCTGGGTAAACTGTCCATTGATGTAAGCAGGGGGTGTTAAGATCCTCTACTATTATTTTATTACTGTAAATTTCTCCCTTTTTGCCTGTTAATATTTGCTTTATGTATTTAGGTGCTCCTGTGGTAGGTGCATATATATTTACAGTTTTATGTCTTCTTGGATTGATCCCTTTATCATTATGTAATGTCCTTCTTTGTCTATTGTTACAGTCTTTGTTTTAAAGTTTGTTTTCTCTGATATATGTATTGCTAACCCAGCTTTCTTTTTCTTTCCATCTGCATGGAATACCTTTTTCTATCCCTTCACTTTTTCTGTGTGTGTCATTAGATCTGAAATGTAGGCAGCATATCTATGGGTCTTGTTTTTAATCCAGTCAGCCACCTTGTCTCTTTTCTATTGGAGCATTTAGTCCATTTACATTTAAATAATTACCAATAGGTTTGCACTTATTGCCATTTTCTTAATTGTTTTTGTAGTTCTTTTTTGTTCTTCTCTTCTTCTTTTGCTCTCTTCCATTTTGATTTGATGACTTTATCTTTAGTGTAATGTTTTGATATCTTTCTTTTTTTTTTTAAGCCAAGCCACGCGGCATGCGGGGTCTTAGTTTCCCCAACCAGGGGTCTAACCCACAGCCCCTGCAGTGGAAGCGTGGGGTCTTAACCACTGAACCACCAGGGAAGTCCCTTCTTTCTCTTTTTTGTGCTGTATCTATTATACATATTTTTTGCATTTATGACAGGAGTATATTAAAAAACATACATTTTTACATTGCTTATCACTTAAGTTCAAATGCATTCTAACAACCCTGTACTTCCCCCCGTCATACCCCTGCCATTCAGTGGTTTTGACATCATCTTTTACATGTCTTTTTCTCGTGTATCTCTTCGCAACTTATTGTTGATATAGATGACTTTAGTACTTTTGTCTTTTAACTTTTCTACTAGCTTTATAAATGATACATCTCCTACCTTTACTGAATGTTTGCCTTTACCAATGAGATCTTTCCTTTCATAATTTTCACATTTCTAGTAGTTGTCTTTTCTTTTCCTCTTAGAAAAGTCCCTTTAAGATTTTTTATAGAGCCAGTTTAGTAGTTCTTTTACTCTTGTAGCTTTTGCTTGCCTGTAAAAGTCTTTATCTCTCCTTCAAATCTGAATAGTAGCCTTCCAAGTAAAGTATTCTTGGTTGTAGGTTTTTTTCTTTCTTCCCCTTGAATATATTGTGCCACTCCCTTCTTGACCTGCAAAGTTTCTGCTGAAAAGTCAGCTGATGGTCTTATGTGAGTTCCTGTGTATGTAACTAGTTGCTTTTCTCTTGCTGCTTTTAAAATTCTGTCTTTATCCTTTATTTCTTACATTTTAATTATAATGTGTCTTGAAGTGGAACTCTTTGTGTTGTTCCAGACCCTGTGCTTCCTGTATCTGGATGCCTATTTCCTTTCCCAGGTTAGGGACGTTTTCAGCTATTATTTCTTCAAATAAGTTCCCTGCCCCTTTCTCTCTTTCTTCTCCTTATGAGACACTTATAGTGCAAATGTAGTACACTTCATGTTGTTCCAGAGGCCTCTTAAACTATCCTAATTTTTTAATATTGTTTTTACTTTTATTCCCTTCAGTTTGGGCTATTTCCGCTACTCTGTTTTTCAGTTCACTGATTCATTCTTCTGTATCATCTAATCCATTGTTCATTCCTTATAATGGCTTTTTTATTTCAGTTATTTTATTCTTCAGCTCCTTTTTTCTTCTTTATATTTTCTAGCTGTTTGTTAAACTTCACCGTTTTCATGTATTCTTCTCTCAAGTTCATTAAGCATCTTTATGATCATCATTTAAACTCTTTATTGTGTAGATTCCTTATCTCCACTTTGTTTAGTTTTTCCTCTGAGGTTTTGTCTTCTTTATTTGGAATGTATTCCCCTGTCTCCTCATTTTGCCTAATTCTCTGTGACTGTTTCTATGTATTATATAGGGTGGTTACATTTTCTGTACTTGGAGAAGTGGCCTTACATAGGAAGCCTCCTATAGGGCTCAGCAGCACACTGTCCTCTAGTCAGAGCTATATGCTCTAGTGTTGCCCAGTATGTGAGTGTGTGAGCCCTTCTGCTGTGGCATGGTGAACTACTTTGTGCACACTGGTAGGTGGTGCTTGCCCCCAGCCTGGTTGGCTGCCAGCCCCTGCCTCTAGTGGTGGCTGTTAGCCTGCTGGTGGGTGAGGTTGGATCCTGGGGTGGCTGGCTGTGGTGCATGCAGGGGCCCAGGGCTGGTGCTGACCTGCTGGTGGGCAGGTCCAGGTCCCAGGGCAGTTGGATGCAGAGCCTGGGGGCCAGGTCTGTTGCTGGCCTGCTAGTGGAAGAGGCTGGTCCTGGGGCAGCTGGCTGCATGGCCTGAGGGATCGTGGAGCTGATGCTGGCCCACTGGTGGGCGGGTAACCCCCCTGGCACTAATAGATTAGTGGGAGGACTCCTAATGGTACTTGCCAGCACCAGTGTCCTCGTGGTAGAAGGAGCTCTTCAAATGGCTGCTACCAGCACCTATATCCTCAGGGGGATTCCCAGTTACCTCCTGCCTCTCAAGGAGGCCCTCTAAGAGCCTCACATGGGTCTGACAGAGGCTCCTTTTAATTTACTGCCTCTGTGCTGGGATTCAACGTATCTGTGATTTTTGTGTGCATCCTTTTAGAGCAATCTGTTTCCTGTAACCCTCCCATTCTCCTGTGTGCAAGCCCCACTGGCCTTCAGAGCTGAATATTCTGGTGGCTTGTCTTCTTGGTGCAGGACCCCAGGCTGTAGAGCCTGACATGGGGCTTGGACTCCTCACTCCTTGGGGAGAACCTCTGCAATTGTGATTATCCTCCTGTTTGTGGGTTGCCTATTCATGGTGAATGAGTCTTGACTATACTGCATCTTCACCCCTCCTACCTATCCTATTGTGGTTCCTTCATTGCACCTTTCGTTGTGGCAAATTCTGTTCTGTTAATCTTCATGTTGTGCTTATCAGTAGTTGCTGTGTAAGTAGTTGCAATTTTGGTGGGCCTGTGGGAGGAGGTGAGCTCAGGGTCTCCCTACTCCACCATCTTGACCACTCCTCCTCTGTATTACAATTTTTACAATCTGTTACATTTCTGCAGTGTATTACAATGTATTTACAGTGTTTCACTTACATTTTTCAGAGCCCTTTTTAAATAGAAAATCCATTCTTGTAAGTTGAGTTATTGAAAAATTTTAACAATAAATCTGATTCTTAACTTTGAGATTCCTTGTATTCTGTAGAATTTTGAGGTAATGTACCACCCCCCCAGGAAATGCAAGTATCTCATATAAATTTGTGCCAATGGATCCCATAGTCCTATACTCATGACAGTTATACTTATTATTTAGTTGCTTGATTATTTTTTACTTTGATTAAAAATAACATTGCTTGAGACTTTTCTCTTTGCTAGGTGTTGCATTTTTGTTCATAGCTGATAGGCTGTCAAAATTAATGAAGACAGGGATCTTTTTCCCTACCCAAAGCACAGACTTGACCCTGTGTTTTCCATAAACGATTATTGAACGGATACATAATGAACACTTCTCTGGGCTTCACGCTACATGTGGAGATGCGGGAACCATTCAACGAAGTCCTTGTGATATTGTAACAAAATATTTGTGGATTTCTGTCTGAAAAATATTAGTGCCCCCAAATTATCCTACTTTTTAATTATTTTTGTGTATGACACATAACAAGTAGAATATTTTCCATTGTCTTCAGGCTTTCAAAAAGGTTTACATTGTATTCATGGGAGTTTCTTATTAGTGAGAAAAGGAGCAGAATCCCTGGCTTGTGAAGACTGACAGTCCTTCAAGAGGTCCATCACTAATAGACTGCCACTTCTTTCTTTCCTTTTATTAAACCTAATACATCACATTTTCCAGTTAGGATGGATGCTGCTGCTGCGTTTAGTTTGCTGTATTTTAAAGCATCGTCTATTAACAGGGTATGTAATGTGTTTCAAGCTGGTTTAATGAGCCAGACAAGTGAAAACAAATGTCCTTCATTCTCTGCTTGGTTAATAAATATTTCTTCTGCATTTTCTTATGGGATAGCTAGCAAAGAAGCCAAAGTTTTTTGTTTCTTTGAAAGAAAAAACATCAGTGAAGTAGCATTGGCTGTTGGGTTTAATCAGCTGCAGCTTGTACATTTGTACTGCTTAGATTTGGAATCATAAGTAAGATACAGAAAAAATGAGATCTGTGATGTTATGAGAGAAATTCTGGTAGATCCTTAACAGTTTAGGTGTCTTTTTTTCTTTTAAAATATATTCCTATTCTCTGCCCAATTCCCACACATATGTCTAAAGAGACAGTCTCTTCCTCACTCTCACCAAATTTAACCCATCTTCTAGAACAGTAATTCTGAACAGTGGTCCCGATATCATCAACACCAGCCAGCTTATCCAGGAAAAATGTTAAAAATGCAAAATTTCAGGCCCTACTTCAGATCTACTGACTAATAAACTCTGGGGGTGGGACCCAGAAATCTCTGTAAGCCTTCGCTTTGATTCTGATGCAGGCTCAAGTTTGAGAACTTCTATTTTAGAAAGAGTGAGATAATGTCTTTATTTTGGTGATTAGATTCTTGCGAATGAGCAGAGATCCAAATTCCTTTACTTTTCCAAATAAACATTTGGTTTCTTTCCCTGTGTGCTGAGTGTTTAGTTTAATTCAAGAATGACTATGATTCATGCGTGACTCTGGAAAGGTGTTTTTATTTTTAAGGTACAGAGAGTAAAGTCTAAAGGAGAAAAACATATATTGCTCAATTTTTTTTAAAAAGTGAATCATGTCATCGGCATAAACACATCATTCTTCAGACTGGCATTAATTCAGTTAATATTACTTCCTAAATTGCTGCCATCAATATCATGTTACCACCACCTCTCCTTTCAGAGCAGAATTATGCTGGCCTCTTGTTTTCTTTCACTTTGTAATTAAATCTTTTTTCCTATTAATTTGCATTTAATTGCTATTAACACCTATCTCCAAAGATGAATGGGACAGAGTAAGGAGTTGTCACATTTAGTTTACATCTGAAAGGAATATTAAAAAGCAAAAACACTCAATCCAAACCCTTAATGGTTCAGGAAAGGAAATGGTATTCAAGAAAGTTAAGTGGCTTGCAAATTTAGGATCTCTCTTGCTTTAGCAGAGAATGTTTATCACTGTTTGTTGTTAGCAATTCGGCATAGTTAGGAAAAAGATTTTAGACTTACTGACTAAGAAATATGTATTTTTTGGCATGAAGTCATTACTGATTTCATCTTTGCCTTTTTCTTATTATCTCTCTTATTAATAGACATGAATACTTGAAAGCTTCCTGCAGGATTTATAGAAGTAATTACTTGCTCAAATATTGCAGAGCAGACAGGAGATTCATTCCAGGACTTTTTTTGTGTGTCAAAATGATTCTAGTTTTTAAAAATGAGAATGAACAATGGTCCATGGTACAATTAAAAGCATAAGTACAGAGCTTAGTTCTTTTTATTTTCTTTGTCGTTGTTAATCACTTAAAATGGGTAATTAATTCTCAAATTAATCCCTGGAAAATTAAAGGAACATCTGGTGAAGTGCATTATTTTGGATTATTTTACAAAGAAGTGGTTACCAAGTGAGTGCTTGCTGGGCTAGAAAAATTGTAACCTTAACCTGTTTTTTTTCTCCTTTTGAAAGTCAGCCAAACAATGCTCATTCTCAATAGAAGTAATAGCTCCATCTATGGTCTATAGTAACACTGACAATTTGAAGACTTTGCTGAGCAGTGATAGCAACTTTCTGACTTATATTCTTGCCCTAGATTCAAAGAGATGGATCAGTGATTATACTAATCAAAAGCTTGCAATTCTAAAATACCCGGAAGAAATTCAGTTACATCATTAATTTGATATAAAAGTAATTACTTGAAAAACAGTTTTAATAATATAAGAGATTTGAGATGAACTTAGGTTGACTGTGTAAGAGTCATTCCCCCTACCTCTTGGCACACCCCCAATTTTTTTTTTTTTTTTTTTTTTTTTTTGCGCTACGCGGGCCTCTCACTGTTGTGGCCTCTCCCGTTGCAGAGCACAGGCTCCGGACGCGCAGGCTCAGCGGCCACGGCTCACGGGCGTAGCCATTCCGCGGCATGTGGGATCTTCCCGCACCGGGGCACGAACCCATGTCCCCTGCATCGGCAGGTGGACTCTCAACCACTGCGCCACCAGGGAAGCCCACACCCCCAATTTTATATAGGCATTCATACTCCCACATGCTTTAGACCAATCCTTAGAAGGACTAACATCACCTGGGAGCTTGTTGGAAATGCAAACTCATGGGCCCTACCTTAGAACTACTGACTTTGATGTGGATCCCAGAAATCTGTGTTTTAATAAGCTCTCCAGAAAACTCCAGTGCACACTCAAGTTTGAAAACCACCGCTTTTTGGGGGGTTGATTATATGTATCCCATTCTCTTGGCCAGTGATTGGCGTATCAAGCACACTTAACCAAATTCTGGCTGACTTGACCTAAAGAGATTTCTTCTGTGGGGCTGCCAGGAATACTTTTTTGCTATTTGAAGGAAGCAAAAGTAATTGGTAGACCCATTATGTTTGTTTTTAAACATTGGTATGTGAAATGTGTTGCCTGGGACTGTTGCAGCCATCTTATGATTATGAATGTCACAAATAGGGAACCAAATCTTAAGTCGCCCTTCCTCAGGACTTCTCGTTTTGTGAGATTTTAAAACAAACAAAAAACCTATTACTGCTTAAAGCCTTTTAGTTCAGTTTTTTGTTTCTTTATTTGCTTGTTTGTTTCTGGTGGCCAATAGCCAAGTACACTTGAGCACACAGGCCATTTATGGCATTTTGAAAATAAATCTTATGGTTGATTTGAGTGTTAAGACTGAGGGTGAAAAGCTCACCTCTTTTTATATCACATCTGCTTTGAAAATCCTTTTTCAAAATGTTAGAAACGTTTGAGATTTTTTTTAAAGTTATGTTTCCCCCTTCTCTACAGTGCTAATTGGTGTATAAATAGAAGCTGTCCTTCTGTCAATATTTCTGGGTAGAAATATCAATTATAATTATTTAGCTGTTTAACTGTTATTTAATTTGCCTTCTTTCTGGGCTTAAGACAGGATATAGCATAGAGGAGGAAAATGTGAACCATATCCAAGGCTGAAAAATCTTAAAAGAGTTCCCACCCCTTTCTATAAAATTCCCTACCTACTCCTCTCATGAACTGCTTTTTTTGCTTATTATTCTGTATGTTCAAATAGCATTTAAGTGACCAGTTTCTCAGCAATTCCTTTGCAAAATAATTTTTTTTTTTTTTTTTTTGCGGTTCACGGGCCTCTCACTGTTGTGGTCTCTCCCATTGCGGAGCACAGGCTCCGGACGCGCAGGCTCAGCGGCCATGGCTCACGGGCCCAGCCGCTCTGCGGCATGTGGGATCCTCCCGGACCGGGGCACGAACCCATGTCCCCTGCATCGGCAAGCGGACTCCCAACACTGCGCCACCAGGGAAGCCCTGCAAAATAATTTTGAAATATTTTGTAGAGCTGTCGATCATTCAAGTATACTTACATATATACATGTATTCTACAGTTTAAACTTTTTGGTATCGTGAAATCTTTTCTGAACTTTTATGTAACATATCTCTCTATATTTCCCCTTTAACTCTATTTAGCTACATTTTTGAAAGTTCAGTTTTGTTATTTTCAGTTAAAATTTGTTTATCCTTATATATTTATGAAATATGTTAAACTTTTTGCAGAGAGCAATCTCTAAAACTATGTTTTTACATCTAAGTATATACACCTAGATACATGTTAGTACCACTGTTTGTAGTCTACCCTGTTTAAATATTTACCTCTATTTTAATTTTAATTGATAAAATAGTATGGAAATTTATTATTTTTTTCTAGCTTAATAGAATTGTACTCTCTGTATGATTCAGTCCTTGAAATATGTTGAGATACACTTTATGACCTAGTATATGGTCATTTTTTTATAACTGTCACATGTAAGTTTAAAAAACTATTATGTATTTTGAGAAGATATTTCCCAAATATTACAAATATTCTTTATTTGATAAATCCCTAATTATCCTTCAAAGATTCCAATCTAGTGTCACCTCCTCAGGGGGGCTCTTCTGATAGCTTAAGGCAGATCCTTCATCTGGTTTCCCCCAATAATATTACTTTGACATTGAAATTTATACACTTACGTGCATATCCACCTTAGACCATAAGATCCTAGGTCAAAAGAAACTTCTAACTGATCTTTACTACTGTACCTAATTTAATACTGTACCATAGTACACATAGTAGGCACTCAGGAAATATTTCTGGAGGGAGGGAAGGAAGGAAGGAAATAAAGAAGGAAGTAAGGGAGGAAAGAAAGAAAAAGAAAGAAAGGAAGAAAAGAAGAAAGAAAGAAAGGAGGGAAGTGAACAATAGAATGGTAATATGTTGAACTTAATCATATGCTTAGGATTCTTCAAGGTTGGTTTCTGTATTTAGATAATGCCATCACCAAGACAAAAAAAAATATCAACTCAGGGTTCCTAAATAAAGAATGAGCAATTTGAAGAGAAGATGCAATTATAGCCAACACTTACGTGGTGTTTTTCTGTACCAAAAAATTTCCTAAGCTCTGCAGTAGGTGTATGGGGGCTAGGGGTAGGAGGGTGTAAACTCATTTAATGCTCACAACAGCTCTGTGAGGTGGGTACTATTATTTATCAATTCTATTTTTCAGATGCTGAGATTGAGGCACTAAAATGTTGACTAACTTTCCCAAGATCAGAAGATGGAGAATAGCAGAACTGTGGTTTTTATCCAAGCATTATTGCTCTAGAGCCTGTGGTTTGAACCTCATGCCATACATACTACCTTAATAAGTACAAATGGGAAGAACCTCAGATTTTAGCAATTTTGAGAGAAAGAGCAAAATTTGAAAACTTTTTTTGTGGAGGTCCTCTAGAATGGAGTTGTCTTCTGACCCTTGAATGGGCTTTCCAAAACTCCAGGTCCCAGCTGTGGTTCTGCCCTCTGCTGCCTGAGGGTCAGTTCTGGAGTCATTTAAACAGCTTACATCTATCTCCCTCTGTTCCCTCTGCACATTGGAAATAAGAGCATTTTTCCTTTGTTAGAGGGCAGCTGTGAGATAATGTCTGAAATGCACATTCCTAAGAGGGAATAAGATCTATGTAGTAAAGGGGAGTTAATATATGCCATAAATTAGATGGGGAATGTAAAACTCTCCATCAGCTCAGGCTGTTTCCATGCCAGGTCACAGTGAAGAGGACCTCCCTACTCAGAGCAATAAATATGTATGTACCTATTACATTCTAAACCCACCTACTATGTGTCTAAATTAATTCTGAAAAGTAGGAAGATTGCTTTATCCTTTTAACAGCTGGCATGAGAACTTTTCTTAAATAGAGAACTGGCTTTGTTGGGAAAGCATACTTGGAATAGAAACTGAAGGCTGAGTGTGGGGGAGGAAGCTGATGTGCAGGAGAGCAGAGGAGGAACCCGTGGCTTTTCTGCAGAGGAAGGGAGGCTGAAGTCAGTGTATGTGTGTGTGCGTCGGAAGTATCTGGATGAGGGAGAAGGGAGGACAGAGACCTAGAGAAATTCGAACATTGCAGTGGGATGTAGCCCTCTCCTTGTTAACCCCTCAAATATTGAGTGAATTCTAGAAAACCTTGAATTGAAGTGAGTAGCATTCTTGTGGAGAGCTATGTAAGAGCTGATTTTGAGCTCACTATATGCAGGCACAGAATAATGACCTTGTGTCTGGATAAAGCTGAGCCAGGAAAGGTATTAGCAGAAATCTCAGGACAGCTTAAGATTTCCTCATATTGTTCATTGGAGGGTCAAAGAAATTCTACATAAACTCCAAGGACATAGAATCCCAGCTGATATCTAGGTTGTGGTTCTTGAAGCAAAAAGGCAAGGCAATGCCAAAAATACTTAAGATACCAAGAAGCATTTTCTGCCTAATGTCTTGGGAGAAGACAAATGCTTTAGTCTCTGAAGAAGACCTCCCACGTCTTTATATAATCAAGTTTCTTTAGGCCTTACCAGTCTGATGGTACAGAGAGAGTCAATTGATCAGTAGCAATCCAGTTTCACTGGTTCTTGCCTCTATCTGCAGCTGTGTGCTGTTTCCCATCAATTTTCCCCAAACACCCCTAGGAGGGCCCGAAGTGTGTTTCATATGTCCACATGATCAGGTCAGCTCCCAGGGACCATTGGTGGTTTAGTTGGGGGTCACATGGCTCTGCCCTGTCCACTAGGCACAGTCTAGCTCCCACAGTTTGGGACACTTCACTGCAGGAAGCTGAGATTGGTTCCAAAGCATTAGTACTGGTTCCCACCTAGTGTTACTCTTTTAATGGAACAGCTTTTTATTATTTTGTTTTCCTTTGAGTGCTACTCCTACCCACCCCCCACCTCTGCCTTCCATAGTAATAAGACAAAAATCTAAAGAGAAAAACAGATGTCCTCAAAACCTGTCTCCCCATCTGCTAACTAATGATTTTATAAAGCTTGGTGGTAGAAGGCACCTTTTGGCTCTTATTAAGAGACATTTTTTTTTTTTTGCGGTACATGGGCCTCTCACTGTTGTGGCCTCTCCGGTTGCGGAGCGCAGGCTCAGCGGTCATGGCTCACGGGCCCAGCCTCTCCGCAGCATGTGGGATCTTCCTGGACCGGGGCACGAACCCGCATCCCCTGCATCGGCAGGTGGACTCTCAACCACTGCGCCACCAGGGAAGCCCACCACCCCGATTTTTATGCTGGAAAGTCAAACTAGTTGGTTACATTTTATGTATGGCTGCATCAGTTATAGGGTTTATTTCCAAACAGATTTTCAAATGACAGTTTTATTGTTGCTGCTTTTTATGGACTTGTTTTTTTTGTTCCTCTTTTCGTTGTTGTTCTTTCATTACCTTAACCTAGACCCATACATACCTTCCAAGTGTCTTGTACTGAGCATTAGCCTCTGAAATCTCCCTACAAAATAAGGTTCTACAGCTCCACTGTTTGGAAGTACTGCATACCACAGTCCTGTCTTAGAAATCTTTGGTGCAAGTTAGAAGAGTAAGACCTCTGGAAGCCTTATATTGGAGACATATGTTTAAAACTTTTTTTCCCACCAATATTGCACAATTTGGTCACTGAATCCCTTTTCCTGATATCATCTATAAACTGTCCAAATTACTAGTGTTCTGCTCTCTGGGTATCCTTCACAGTCCCAAGAAACACACAGGGGTCTCGGCAAGGGTATTTAATGGAATAAGAAATACCATCTACAGTGGAATGGTAATTGAGAGAGCAGTGTTCATGGGAACACATTTTCCTGGGATCAAAGCCTTCTACTGGGACCTAAGTATGTGTATAAAATCCTTGCCTCTAGTCTTTCTTCACAATCCAAAATGTGGTGTGAAACAGGCTTACTTAATCTATTTAAAATGTGCCTAACATTTACCTTTACTCTAATCCTCCATTCCCTATTTCCTGAACTATGGGCAAACTTCATTACTGGCTGATGTGGTACCATGAATAGCCCCTTTCTTGCTTGGTCCACTTTCTTTTTTTGCCTCTATCTCTAGGCCCAGGTATTTCTAGGTCTGAGACCAGCTCTGTCCATGAACAGGAAACATAAGGAAACTCAGGGGATCTCTGGCCCACTTGCTCATTAATTCAACAAGTATATCAATATTTTGGACATATATATGTACCAGGTAAAAACATTTCTGTGCAAGACATGGTTTCTACCCGTAAGTTGACAGTATAAAGGAAGAGACAGATAAATAAAATACAAATACAATATCAGGCAATAAGGACTATGTTAGAGGTATGCAGAGAGCAGTGTGTGTGAGAGAAGGTGACTCAGAGCCATGGACTCTGTGTAGAATCTTGCAGGATAAGCTGAATTTTACCAGGTCGGCTGGTCAGGCCAAGGCTCAGAGGCATGACAGCTCTCTTGAGAGAAATGACTCAAAACTTCAATGTGGGAAGGAAACGAGGGGATGAGGATTGTGTTGTGGATGGGCGAGGGCCTCTTATGCAAAGCCAAGCTCTTTGAGCTTTATCCTAAAGACAAATAAGAAACACCAAAGTATCTTCAACAAGAGAGCAAAATAATTAGATTGACTCACAACACACTACTCTGACCACAGGGTGGAGGGTAGCCTTTAGAGATCAGGACTGCACACCAGAGTGCAATGGTTGTGTCCAGGATAAGTCCTATGCGATCCTTTGAGTTGCAAGCAGAGCTAGTCTTCCTTTGCATGGAACACCATTGTTAGTTGAAAGAACGACGAAACTTGTTTCAGACATGGGTGTTTGGCAGACTTATTTATTTGTTTGAACAAAATGATCCTGTCACTTCAAGGAAAAAAAACCTGACTATTAATTGCCAATAACAAAGTTCTGTCTTCGGAATAAAAGTTAGAATTTCGGAAAACTTGTAATTGTCATAGTGGACCTGGCAGCTTCCTAATAGTTAAAGACGTTTATCATTAGATTGGTGGTGATATTAACAAATGTCATGTTTGCTCTTATATAATGAAATGTGTCAGGATTTGAGAGATCTACATAATTCAGTGACTCAGTTTTCAGATGACCAATGCACAATATCCCTGGGTAAAAGATTCATTCAAAGTGAAAAATAGACCAATAGATTTTAATATTAATAGAAGATGAAAAGTTCATTGATAAGGTGTCAGATTCTACAGCTCAACTAACCATTGATAACCTATAGTGTTTTAGTGTAGTATCGAAGAGGAATATCCTCAGCTGTCTGAAATAGCTATTAAAATACCTCTTCCTTTTCAACCAAAGAACATACTGCAACAGATTGAATGCACAATAGATATAAGAATCCAGCTGTCTTCTCCTAAGCCAAACATTGAAGAGATTTGCAAAACTGTACAATAATGACACTTCTTACTAAGTATGACTTGGGAAATATAGTTATTTTGTGATAAAAATTATGTTAACATGTAATGGATTTATTATAATTTTAATGAAATGTGTATATGTATATTTATATTGCTTACTTTTGATTTCAAAAATGGTAAATATTAATAGGTATAACGCATCTGAACAGAAACTCTTTAGGGTTCCCAATAACTTTTAACAATGTGAAGGGGTTCTGAGATCAAAAAATTTGAGGAGCTGGGTTAGATGTCTCTTTCTAGAGACCAGGACTTTCACTTTAAATGAAATGAGGTTTTTTTCGTTGTTTGTTTAATTGTTTGGGTGGATCTTAAGGATTGGAACTACTTGCTTACATTTATTTCCTCATGGAATGCACCCAACAGAGTAGTATTTTACAAACTCTAGTTAATTATGTTCTATTAGGTTATGGAAGCAATTGAGAAGGTTGTAACTAGTGTTTTTATTATAATATAATGGGGATATAATGGAAAATGCCAGACTTCACTACCCAGACTAAGTGCAACTATTGTTTCATGAAACTGTTTTTTTTTCAATTAAATCTATATATGTATATAGGAATATGCATGTTTGAACTGGGTCATCATGGAAAATGTTTATGTCACTGTACATTGCTGTAAAAAGTCTGAAAGCCTTTGCAAGAGAGATCTTACAATGCTCTTACAAGTGGTTGTATTAACCCAGCCTCTGCTTGGGTTGACCTCATGCTGTTTTTTTTTTAACATCTTTATTGGAGTATAATTGCTTTACAATGGTGTGTTAGTTTCTGCTGTATAACAAAATGAATCAACTATACACATACATGTATCCCCATATCCCCTCCCTCTTGTATCTCACTCCCACCCTCCCAATCCCACCCCTCTAGTTGGATACAAAACACCCAGCTGGTGGGAAGCAGCCACAAAGCAGAGGGAGATCAGCTCGGAGCTCATGCTGTTTTGATTCTTTGCAGCACTGGCTCTGGTTCCCAAAGCCATTCCTTGATTTCTTACCCAAGGTCCTTTTTGTCTTTGTTGGCTTCCCCATAACAACCTTAGGATTGAATTACATTGCAGCTTTTCTTTTTCCTCTATTTCCTCTTTTGCCCCTGTCCTACTTCTACTCAGGCCTGTGCCTAACACTCTTTCACTTTCTCTTACAAATACCTGCTCCACAAACTATCTGTTCTAGTCAAATTAATCCAAAGCTTTCTTACTGCCTTAGTTTTGCTTACATCTGTCCACTCAGTTTATCTGATTTGTACTCAGTGTTCAAAGCACAACCCAAAAGATCTCTCCTCTGGGAAGTCATTCCTCACCTCCTTTCCTGTCACAAACCCCAGACTACAGTGTAGGCATTTGACATTTCTACATTATAGATTTCACAGTAACTATAATACTAGCAACTTTAGTGAAGCATTTAGAGAGAATTATTAAACAGTTGGTTCAGCCACTGACATATGGACTGAATGACATAGTTTCTGTATAGTTTCAAAAATTCTATAATTCTTAGCAGCTATTCCCAGGGAATGCATGAAGACAAGCAGAACTTGAAGTGAGAGTATTTCAAAGTCTTGGTTGAAATTCAAAGGATTGTTAGTACTGTATGCAATCAAATGGAAAATCTTCAAGGTGGTATAAGTCTTTTCCTCAAATTTCCCCTAATAGGAGACTAGACTGTGTTCTAGGGACGTTTATATTGTATTTTAAGAGGAAAATTGATGTTCTTTTTTTGATGGCAGTATGTTTTTTGGAATATTATTCTCCATTGCCATGCTTTGCAGGTGGGCTCACTAGAGTGTTCACGTCTTACCAACTGTGTAACCTTGAATCTATCACTTTAATTTTCAGACCCTTAGTTCTGTCATCTGTAAAAAGATGTTAATAGTAATAACACTATCTATATTACATGGTTATTAGGAGCAAATTAAAAAACGTATATAAAAGTACAGTGCAAATTTTTAGTATATGAACTATTTTGCTCATGAAAAAAGGTCAGATCTAGTGCCAAAAGTATCCATAGTGGCAGGAGGCTAGCACCCAAAGCCTACTAGATGAGCCCAGTCACTTTTTATGTGAGAAATTCACACTAATTGAAAACTTAGTATATGTTTTCTTAAAATAATACCTTTTGTAGAGGGAATTTATATTCCTTTTAAAAAGTAAGTTGGCATAATAACTTGATGGTTTTTATAGCTGAGTGATGAGTACATAGGGGCCCAATGTATTCTGTTTATCTGTGTCTATTTAAATTTTTCTACAATAAAAGTTTAAAAATTACACATATAATGCAAATTTTAGAGAGGTCTAATTATAGATCACATAAGATTTGGTTTCACATTACTGCCTCCTTTCTAGGCACAGATTTCCTAAGATGGATATATTCATTGTCTTCCATGTCAGTCAATACCTAGCACCAATGGAAGGACACAGCGTGGCCCTTTAGAAAGCAGGGTAAAGAACGTTTATACTCCCCAAAAGGAAACTAATCCAAATGACAGGGCTGGCAAGAAGAAAGGAGAAGCCATCCTGTCACATTTCACAAATGCACTGAGGAAAGATGATTCCCCACTAGGGCCTGAATCCAATGATCCTCCATTTGAGAATTCTTAGTGTGCATGACCCTCAAGGGTACATAAGTAGAATTTTGAAAAAGTTAATTGATAAGTATTTAATAGAAGAATAAATGTCTCCTGGAAGAAATCATTTAGGTTTATACCCATGGCTCTTAACTGAGCAGTATAGCATTGCTGGGGTTGGAGTGGTTGGGATTTACTCTGGTCTTTTAGAACTTTTAAGGTAGCAACATTTAAACCAACAACTGTCCAAAGATTCAGAGCAAATCATTCTTTCACATAAGAATAATCTATTTCTGATCAGTTGTTCAACTATCTACTAAATCAGTGTTTTATTTGACCTCAACACCTCTCTATTAGTCATAGAATGTTAGAACTGGAGAGGGATTTTGGTTCTATAAAAGGCGTTGTTTGGACAAGAATTTACTCCAAATTTTTCTCTGGAATTCTACTACATATAATTGTGTATGTTTAAAAGTGTGGAAATATAGACCACCCAAATGAGAACAAAAGATATTCAGAGCTTGCATAGCTACGGAGTCAGCCACCATCACTAGCATTTGGCAGATATTCAAAAGCGGCAAGGGAGTTGGAAAGCTTTATACTGAAAAAGAGAAGGCTTCAGATCGGCCCTGATTGCACGTTGTTGGCATGGGGAAGTTGGAGGTGGATATCTTATTGGCTTGGGGACCATATTTAGCTTTCTCTGGTTGGTCCTGAGTTGGAAGCAGGGGCAAAATTAGGGAAGCTACTGTTCATTGCCAAGGTCCTTACTCTTCTAGGCTCACTGCTGCAGAGCTTGTGATTTGGCTTCTTGGGCTGGTTGCAGAGTTTGTGGGTCAGAGTTCTTTTGTCATTTGTGGTCTGGCTGTTGTCTCTTTGTGTATTCAGCCTCTCAGAGGGTACTGTTCAGGATATACATACAGGTGTAATTAAACCAGTATTTATTCTCAAGAAACTTGCAGTAAAAGAGGGCAGAAAAAATATTGTACATAGATGATTATAGTAATACAGAGTGTGTCATTAAGAAGGGAATAAAGAAAGTCGTAATAGTCACTCTGAAAATAGGGCAGTTTCACTTCATAGTAGTGCACTTTTGGAAATACTGTCATCCCAGGGTCTGGGAAGGGGAACAAATGTTGACAAGCACATGTTCCATCAAAGAAGTAGCATTCTCGTTCTATAGAGAAAAAGACTAAGGTTCAGAGACGTTAAATTACTTTCCTAAAATCATTCAGCAAATGACAGAGCTGAGATTTCCACCTGGTTCTCTTGGACAAGAAAGGTCATTTACTTCACTTCTAGTTCCCAAAAGTGCATACTTATGAGGGTGTCAAAATGTTAAGGGAGCAGATGCAGTTATAAAATATATTTAATATTTTAATGTTTTAAGACCATAAAAAAAAAGCTATTGTTTTCATTATTCGAGCTACAGAAAATAAATCTCCACAAGTTTCTCTTGACTGGTGGAGACCTGCAGAAATTGATGACTGTCAATGGAGGTGTTTCAAATTGTCTAGGAGTCTGTGGAATTTGCATTTGTCAAAGGGGAAATAGTTTTAATGATTCAACGTCACTGCACTTTAGTGTAATTATGTAGAACTAAATTTGCTGATTTTTTTTTTACTTATCACATTTTTTTATTGAAGTATAGTTGATTTACAATATTGTGTCAATCTCTGCTGTACAGCAAAGTGACTCAGTTATACACATACATTATTTTTTATATTCTTTTCCATTATGGTTTATCACAGGATATTGAGTATAGTTCCCTGTGCTATACATTAGGACCTTGTTGTTTATCCATTCTAAATGTAATAGTTTGCATCCACTAACCCCAAACTCCCAATCCTTCCCTCCCTTCCCCCCATCACCCTTGGCAACCACAAGTCTGTTCTCTGTGTCTATGAATCTGTTTCTTGTTTGTAGGTTCATTTGTGCCATATTTTAGGTTCCACATATAAGTGATATCATATGGTATTTGTCTTCCTCTTTCTGACTTACTTCACTTAGTATGATAATCTCTAGTTGCATCCATGTTGCTGCAAAAAGTCATTATTTTGTTCTTTTTTATGGCTGAGTAGTATTTTATTGTATATATGTACCATATCTTCTTTATCCATTCATCTGTCAATGGACATTTAGGTTGTTTCCACATTTCGGCTATTGTGAACAGCACTGCTATGAACATAGGGGTGCATGTATCTTTTTGAATTATAGTTTTGTCCGGATATATTCCCAGGAGTGGGATTGCTGGATCATATGGTAATTCTATTTTTAGTTTTCTGAGGAGCCTCCATACTGTTTTCCACAGTGGCTGTACCAACTTACGTTCCCACCAACAATGTAGGAGGTTCCCTTTTCTTCACACCCTCTCCATTTGTTATTTGTAGACTTTCTAATGATGGCCATTATGACTGGTGTGAGGTGATACCTCATTGTAGTTTTGATTTGCATTTCTCTAATAATTATTGATGTTGAGCATCTTTTCATGTGCCTCCTGGCTATCTGTATGTCTTCTTTGGAGAAATGTCTATTAAGGTCTTCTGCCCATTTTTCGATTGGGTTGTTTGTTTTGTCATTGTTGAGTTGTATGAGCTGTTTGTATATTTTGGAGATTAAGCCCTTGTCTGTTGCATCATTTTCAAATGTTTTCTCCCATTCCGTAGGTTGTCTTTTCATTTTTTTTTTTTTTTATGGTTTCCTTTGCAGTGCAAAAGCTTGTAAGTTTGGTTAGGTCCCATTTGTTTATTTTTGTTTTTATTTCTATTGCCTTGGGAGACTGACCTAGAAAACATTGGTATGATTTATGTCAGAGAATGTTTTGCCTATGCTCTCTTCTAGGAGTTTTGTGGTGACATGTCTTATGTTTAAGTCTTTAGGCCATTTTGAGTTTATTTTTGTGCATGGTGTGAGGGTGTGTTCTAACTTCCTTAATTTACATGCAGCTGTCCAACTTTCCCAGCACCACTTGCTGAAGAGACTGTCTTTTTCCCATTTTATATTCTTGCCTCCTTTGTCGAAGATTAATTGACCATAGGTGTGTGGGTTTATCTCTGGGCTCTGTATTCTGTTCCATTGATCCATATGTCTATTTTTGTTCCGGTACCACACTGTTTCGATTACTGTAGGTTTGTAGTATTATCTGAAGGTTGGGAGAGTTATGCCTCCTGCTTTTTTTTTTTTTTCCCCCTCAGGATTTCTCTGGCAATTCTGGGTCTTTTGTGGTTCCATATAAAGTTTTGGATTATTTGTTCTAGTACTGTGAAAAATGTCATGGGTAATTTGATAGGGATTGCATTAAATCTAGCTTCGGGTAGTATTGCTATTTTAACAGTATTAATTCTTCCAATCCAAGAGCATGGAATATCTTTCCATTTCTTTTAATCCTCTTTTATTTCCTTTTTTAATATTTTGTAGTTCTCAGTGTATAAGTCTTTCACCTCCTTGGTTGGGTTTATTCCTAGGTGTTTTTTTTCTTTGTTTGTTTTTTTGGTATGATTTTAAAAGGTATTGTCTTTTTGCATTCCCTTTCTGATATTTCATTGTTAGTGTAAAGGAATCCAACCGATTTCTGAATGTTAATCTTGTATCCTGCTACTTTGCTGAATTCATTTGTTAGATCTAGTAGCTTTTGTGTGGAGTCCTTAGCGTTTTCTATATTTTGTATCATGTCATCTGCATATAATGACAGTTTCACCTCTTCCCTTCCAGTTTGGATACCTTTTATTTCTTTTTCTTGTCTGATTGCTGTGGCTAGGACTTCCAATACTATGTTTCTAGAAAGTTGTCCATTTCTTCTAGGTTGTCAAATTTTTTGGCATATAATTGTTCTAGTATTCTCTTATGGTATTTTTTTTTTTTTTTTTTTTGGTTTTCTTTTCTTCTTGGTGAGCCTGGCCAGAGGTTTGTCAATTTTGTTTACCCTTTCAAAGAACCAGCTCTTGGTTTTGTTGATTTTTTTCTGTGTTTTTAGTCTCTATTTTATTTATTTCCTTCCTTCTGCTGACTTCAGGTTTAGTTTCTTCTTCTTTTTCTAATTCTTTTAGGTGATAGGTTAGATTGTTTACTTGAGATTTTCTTGTTTTTTGATGAAAGCCTGTATCGCTATGAACTTCCCTCTAAGAACTGCCTTTGATGCATCCCATAGATTTTGTATGGTTGTATTTTCAATTGTCGTTTGCCTCAAGGTATTTTTTAATTTCATTTTTGATTTCTGTGTTGACCCATTGGTTTCTTAGTAGCATGTTATTTAGTCTCCATGTAATCGTTTTTTTCTCATTTCTTTTCCTGTTGTTGGTTTCTAATTTCATGCCATTGTGGTCATTGAAGATACTTGAAATAATTTCTATACTCTTAAATTTGTTGAGGTTAATTTTTTGCCCTAGGGTGTGGTCAATCCTAGAGAATGTTCTGTGTGAGCTTAAAAAGAATGTATATTCTGGGTTTTTCTGGATGTAGTGTCCTGAAAATATCAACTAAGTCTATCTGTTCTATTGTATCATTTAGGACCTCTGTTGCCTTATTGATTCTCTGTGTGGAAGATCTGTCCATTTATGTGAGTGGAATGTTAAAGTCTCCAATATTATTATATTCCTATCAATTTCTCCCTTTATGTCTGTTAGTATGTGTTTTATGTATTTGGGTGCTCCTATATTAGGTGCATATATGTTGATGATGTAAAATCCTCTTCTTGTATTGATCCTTTTATCATTATGTAGTGTCCTTCTTTATCTTTCTTTATAGACTTTGCTTTAAATTCTATTTTCTTGTTATGAGTACTACAACTCCTGCTCTTTCTTGTCATTTCTGTTTGCATGAAATATCTTTTTCCATCCCCTCACTTTCAATCTATGTGTGTCCTTTGCCCTAAGGTTGGTCTCTTGCAGGCAGCATATTGTAGGTTCTTGTTTTTTATATCCAGTCTGCCACTCTGTGTCTTTTGATTGGAGCATTTAGTCCATTGACATTTAAGGTAATTATTGATACATATGTATTTATTGCCATTTCAAACCTTGTTTTCCAGTTGGTTCTTTGTTCTTTGTTCCTTTCTTTTTCCTTCTTTTTTTTTGTTTGTAGTTTGATGATTTCCTCTTATTTTATCCTTGTGTTCTCTTCTTTTAGGTTTTTGTGAATCTATTGTATGTTTTTGATTTGCTGTTGCCCTGTTTTTCAGTTATGTTAACCCCTTTCTATATCCTCTTGCTTTAGACTGATCATCATATAATAGACTCAAACACATTCTTAAAAAAAGAAAAAGAATCTGCATTTTCTTACTCACCTTCCTTACATTTTATGATTTTGATGTCCCTTTTTACATCTTCATCTTTATCCTTCTGCTGTTCCTTATGTTTATCATTGCTTTCAGAAATAGGTTTTTATTTTCTTTTTGATTTGTATACTGGCTAATTTAAGTGATTTATTTTCCAATTGTGATTTCCTCCTTCCCGTTTATTCTTACTTTATTTCTTTAGAGATGACCTTTCAATATTTCTTTTAGAATAGGATTCATATTGCTGTATTCTCTTAATTTTTGCTGGTCTGAGAAATTATTTCTGCTCTTATTCTAAATGATAATCTTGCTGGGTAGAGTATTCTAGGTTGCAGACTTTTCTCTTTCAAGACTTTGAGTATATTTTGCCACTCCTTTCTGGCCTGCAGTGTTTCTGTAGAGAAATCAGCTGATATTCTTATGGGGGTTCCCTTGTAAAGAAATCTTTGTTTTTCTCTTGCTGCCTTTAGAATCCTCTCTTTATCTTTTACTTTTGCCATTTTTATTATAATATGTCTTGGTGTAGGTCTGTTTGGGTTCATCTTGTTTGGGACCCTCTGTGCTTTCTGTATCTGGATATCTGTTTCCTTCTTTAGGTTTGGGAAGTTTTCAGCCATAATTCTTTAAAATACGTTTTCATTCCCCTTTTCTCTTTCTTCTCCTTCTGGGATACTATTATGCATAGATTGTTCCACTTTATATTATTCCATAGGTCTCATATTGCTTTCAGTTTTTTTTTTTTTAATTTGGCTTTCTCTCTTCTGTTTTGATAGGGTAATTTCCATTAGTCTATCTTCCAGGTCACTTATTCTTTCTTCGGCATTATTCATTCTGCTGTTCATTGCCTTGAGCTCAGCTTTCATCTCGGCAAATGAATTTTCTAATTTTTCTTGACTCATCCTTATAGTTTCTAGTTCCTTTAACAGTAATCTGAATTTCTGTCAATAGCCTTTCTTAATTCCCTCAGTATTTTCATTACCTCCTTTTTGAACTTGGTGTCTGTTAGACAGAAGAGGTCTGTTTCATTGATTGTTCTTTCAGAGGAATTTTCTTGGTTTTTTAAACTGAGAGTGGTTCCTATGCTTCTTCATTTTGCTTGTATTTCTCTTAGTCTGTGAGTTTAGGAGAAATAATTATCTACTGTAGACTTGGAGGGCTATTTATAAGTGGGATTGTCCCTGTGTGGCTTGTGTGGGTTTAATATTTTTTTGGCCTGAGAGCAGTTTTTGGTTTGGATGCTTTCCATCTCTTTCCTCAGCGTGTGCTGGCTGTTATCCCCTTGATACGGGGTGTGCAGGTGTGCAGGTGCATGGCTTGCACAGGTTCCCAGGATGGCATGGGCAGAGGTTGGCTCCTGGTTGCAGGTCCCTCCTCAACAGAGCTGGCAGGTCACGTGCCCCTAGGGAAGTTGGCCCCGGATCATAGGACCCTAGGTGGCAGTGGGTCATGCACCCCCATGGAGGTGGGGGCAGTGGTTGGCACTGGGTCTCAGGACCCTCAGCAGAGACGGGCCTCACGTGTTCCTGGGGAAGTTTGCCCCAGATTGCGGAGCCCTTAGCAGTGGCCGTGGTGGGTTGTGCGCACTGGGGGTGGTGGGGTAGGTGGTCGGCACTAGGTTGCAGGGTCCTCGGCAGTGGTGGCAGGCCACACGTGCCCCCGGGAAGTGGGCCCCAGATCGCAGGACCCTCAGCAGTGGCAGGCCATGCAGGCTCCTGGGAAGGTGGGGGCAATGACCTGCACCCACTGACAGGACCCGCAGCAGTGGCGGCAGCACTCCACGCCTACCTCTGGAGTCCAAGATGGCAGCCGAGGCTTGCACCTGCCCCTGGAGCTCATGGAGGCAGTGCCTTGTCACCTGCGAGTGCACAGAGAAAGAAGCTCCTATGGCAGGCCCACTTCCTCCACTCACGTCTCCCCCAACAGTGGTCCCTTGCCTCTCTGGCAGGCCCAGGCTTCTTCCTGGACTCCCTCCGTTGTGGCGCACTACACCCTAGCCCCCTCAGGCTGTCTTCACACAGCCAACCCCAGACCCCTCCCCGGCGTCTGACCTCTGAAGCCCGAGCCTCAGTACCCAGCCCCCACCTCCCCCAGCGGGCGAGTGAACAAGCTTCTCAGGCTAGAGAGTGCCAGTTGGCACCAGCCCTCTGTTCAGGTCTCTCTCTGCTTTGCCCTCTGCACACCTGTTGCTGTGCTCTCCTCTGAGGCTCTGAAGTGCCCCCTCTGTCCCTGCCAGTGAGAGGACTTCCCAGTGTGCAGAAGCCTGCCTTTCCTCTCTCACAGATCCCTCGCAGAGGTGCAGGTCCCATCCACATTCCTTCCTCTCTCTCTCTGCAAATTTAGATATCAGATCAAGATGACAGAAGAGTAGGACATGGAACTCACCTTCTCTCCACAGATACATCAACAATAAATCTACCTGTGGAACGACTCTCACAAAACATCTACCTAACACTGGCAGTAGAACTCAGACTCCCAAAAGGGCAGGAATATCTCCAAGTAACTGTGTAGGGCAAAAGAAAAAAGAAAAAAGAAAAAAACGAGAGAGAGGAAGGAACGTGGATGGGACCTGCACCTCTGTGAGGGCTGTGAAAGAGGAAAGGCTTCCGCATACTGGGAAGTCCTCTCACTGACAGGGACAGAGGGGGTGCTTCAGAGCCTCAGAGGAGAGCACAGCAACAAGTGTGCAGAGAGCAAAGCAGAGAGAGACCTGCACAGAGGGTTGGTGCCAACTGGCACTCCGTAGCCTGAGATGCTTGTTCACTCGCCCGCTGGGGGAGGTGGGGACTGGGTACTGAGGCTCGGGCTTCAGAGGTCAGATGCCGGGGAGGGGTCTGGGGTTGGCTGTGTGAAGACAGCCTGAGGGGGCTAGGGTGTAGTGCGCCACAACGGAGGGAGTCCAGGAAGAAGCCTGGGCCTGCCAGAGAGGCAAGGGACTACTGCTGGGGGGTGTGAGAGGAGGAGGTGGGCCTGCCATAGGAGCTTCTTTCTCTGTGCACTCGCAGGTGACAAGGCACTGCCTCCATGAGCTCCAGGGGCAGGTGCAAGCCTCGGCTGCCATCTTGGACTCCAGAGGTAGGCATGGAGTGCTGCCGCCACTGCTGCGGGTCCTGTCAGTGGGTGCAGGTCATTGCCCCCACCTTCCCAGGAGCCTGCATGGCCTGCCACTGCTGAGGGTCCTGCGATCTGGGGCCCACTTCCCGGGGGCACGTGTGGCCTGCCACCACTGCTGAGGACCCTGCAACCTGGTGCTGACCACCTACCCCACCACCCCCAGTGCGCACAACCCACCATGGCCACTGCTAAGGGCCCCGCGGTCTGGGGAAAACTTCCCTGGGAGCATGTGAGGCCCGCCTCTGCTGAGGGTCCTGAGACCCAGTGCCAACCACTGCCCCCACCTCCATGGGGGTGCACGACCCACTGCCACCTAGGGTCCTATGATCCGGGGCCAACTTCCCTAGGGTCACGTGACCTGCCAGCTCTGTTGCGGAGGGACCTGCAACCTCTGCCCATGCCATCCTGGGAACCTGTGCAAGCCATGCACCTGCACACCTGCACACCCCGTATCAAGGGGATAACAGCCAGCACACGCTGAGGAAAGAGATGGAAAGCATCCAAACCAAAAACTGCTCTCAGGCCAAAAAAATATTAAACCCACACAAGCCACACAGGGACAATCCCACTTATAAATAGCCCTCCAAGTCTACAGTAGATAATTATTTCTCCTATACTCACAGACTAAGAGAATTTGACTATTTGCTAGAACAGGGAAACACTTATGTTTACTGGCTTACTTTTATGATAAATTATGTTATGTGGTAAAGGCTACAGATGAATATCCAGATGAAGAAATACATGGGATGAGGCCTGGGAGGGTACTAAGTGCCAGAGCTTCTGTCCCCATGAAGTTAGGATGTGTCAGACTCCCTGCATGTTGATCTGTTCACCAATCTGGAAGCTCCCTGAACCCCATATTATTGAGATTTTTTTATGGAGGCTTCATCAACTATGCAGGATTGAAAATTTACTCCATTTCTAGCTCCTCTCCCCTCTCTGGTGAATTGGGGTCGGTGTGGGGGCTGACGATCCCAAGCTTCTAAACATGGTTTGGTTTTTCTGGTGACCAGCCCCCATTGTGGAGCCTATTAAGAGTTACCTCATTAGAACAAAAGACACTCTTATCACCCAAGAAATTCCAAGGGATTTAGGAACTCTCTCAGGAGCCAGGATCAAAGATCAAATATCAGAATGAAAAATGGTCCTGGTACCCTTATCACTTAGGAAATTACAAGGATTTTAAGAGTTCTATACCAGGAATCAGGGGCAGAGACCAATATATATACATTTTCTATTATTTTGCACTTATGCTTTACAAACATACTGCATATTCCATTAATCCCTCCCCCTGCAAAGGGATTCATACAAATTCCTATATATATAAAATGTGGAGTAAGATCTTTTTCTCCAGCATAACTGTAATTCCCTGTTCATCCTAGCTACCTCTCTCTATGCTTAATGACACCTTCACTATGATTTCCTTCACCTGGATTCTTTTTTCCATTCAGCCACTGTGTGTTAGATAAGTTATGCTGTGTCATATTTTACCTTCCTTCTTTGTAATGCTAGGTAATTTTCTGTGGTTAATCTCTATTTTTAATGCTTGGTGTATATCTCTGCTGTTGCCTTGATAACATATGTATTATATAGCATGTGATACTATACTTTGTAATAAGGAAATTTGGCCTACAGGAGAAAAGTGCTGTTTAATGGAAGATGTATCCTGGCAAGGGTTTAAACACGCATAAATGATGCCTAGATGTATCCCAGCCTTTTAGGTGAATGGATGCTTTTAGCATTTATGTCTGTTCCCTCAGTATTTTCTGTCTACACTTTAGCACACTCACTGGAAGGAATGGAGTACATTTAGAAACTGAATAAGTTAGTAGACATGAATGGAAAAAAAGAATGATTTAATTACAAATTTTATATTCAATAAATCATGTTACATTCAATCAATCATGTTTCCCTAGGGATACAACTTAAGTTTTTGCATTACACAGTGTTACATTACATATTTGCATAACATTCAAGGAAGCACTTTATAGATAATAGAATACAGACAATTTTTGCTTTTGAGACACTATTATAATGTGATTCCTTTTTGCACGTAAGTGCACATATGGCAGGTCCAGTTAGACCTCTGAGACCTAATAGTTGTAAAACTCATGACTCTTATAGAACCTGGAGGGGAAATATAGTTGATGTAAGGACTATTCCTTCAAACCAGTATTAAAAAGTGATTACAGGGCTTCCCTGGTGGCGCAGTGGTTGAGAGTCCTCCGGCCGATGCAGGGGACGCGGGTTCGTGCCCCGGTCCGGGAGGATCCCACATGCCGCAGAGTGGCTGGGCCCGTGAGCCATGGCCACTGAGCCTGCGCGTCTGGAGCCTGTGCTCCGCAACAGGAGAGGCCACAACAGTGAGAGGCCTGCGTACCCCAAAAAAAAAAAAAAAAAAAAAAAAAGTGATTACATCTCATAATTATGTTAGATGCACAGACACATTAATATAACATAATAATATATTGTTATAACATTACTATATTTGAACTATTTTTAGGGCAGTGCCTGAGCTTTGTGCAATAGCAGAACAAAATTAGGATTTCAGATCAGTATTTCTAGCTAGAGCAGTGACTAGCCCAAGCCAATCTTGATTATGGTACTGAGTCTCCCATGACCTTCTGATGTCCATGGTTTTATTTTTTTTCTTCCAGTTTTATTGAGATATAATTGGCATACTTCTAATACTGTGTCAAATAGAAATGGCAAAAATGGACATCCTTGTCTATTCCTGATTTTAGAGTAAAGGCTTTCAGTTTTTCACAGTTGTTTATGATGTTAACTATGGGTTTGTCATAAATGGCATTTATTACATTGCAATATGTTCTCTCTATACAAGCTGTGATAAGAGTTTTTATCATGACTGGATATTGAATTTTGTCAAGGGTTTTTTCTATGTCTACTGACGTGATCTTGTAATTTTTATTTTTCCTTTTGTTAATGTGGTGAATCACATTGATTGATTTGCAAATATTGAAATATTCTTGTGATTGTGGAATAAATCCAACTTGATCCTGGTGTATGATCCTTTTTTATATACTATTGGATTCACTTTGCTAATATTTTGTTGAGGATTTTTGCATCTATTTTCATCAAAGATATGGGCCTGCAATTTTCTTTTTTCGTAGTGTCTTTGTCTGGTTTTGGTATTAGGGTAATGGGGGCCTCAAAGAATGAGTTTGGTAGTGTTCCATCCTCTTTAATTCTTTGGAATAGTTTGAGAAGGATAGGTATTATCTCTTCTTTATATGTTTGGTAGAATTCCCCTGTGAAGCCATCAGTCCCGGAGTTTTGTTTGCTGGTAGTTTTTTTTAAATTACAAATTCAATTTCACTACTAGTGATTGGTCTGCTCAAATTGTGTTTCCTTCTGATTCAGTCTTCGAAGTTTCTATGTTTCTAAAACTCTGTCCCTTTCTTTTATGGTGTCCAATTTGTTGGTATATAACTTTTTAAATTTTATTTATTTATTTTTGGCTGCATTGGGTCTTCATTGCTGCATGCGGGCTTTAGTTGTAGTACGCAGGCTTTCTCTAGTTGCGGTGAGTGGGGGCTACTCTTCGTTGTTGTGTAGGCTTCTCATTGTGGGGGCTTCTCATTGCAGAGCACGGGCTCTAGGTGTGTGGGCTTCAGTAGGTGTGGCACATGGGCTCAGTAATTGTGGCTCACGGGCTCTAGAGCGCAGGCTCAGTAGTTGCGGCACATGGGCTTAGTTTTTCCGCGGCATGTGGGATCTTCCCAGACCAGGGCTTGGACCCATATCCCCTGCATTGGCAGGCGGATTCTTAACCACTGTGCAACCAGGGATGTCCCAGTTGGTATGTAATTGCTTGTAGTATTCTCTTGTGATTTTTTTAGTATCTCTGTGATATTCGTTGTTATCTCTCCTCTTTCATTTCTTATTTGGTTTATTTGGGTCCTTTTTTTTTTTTACTGATAAACCTGGCTAACGGCTTATAAGTTTCATTTATCTATTCAAAAAACCAACTCTTGGTTTCACTGATCTTTTCTATTGCGTTTTTTGTCTTTACTTTATTTATTTCCTGCCTTATCTCTTATTTCCTTTCTTCTGCTGACTTTGGGCTTTGTTTATCCTTATTCTGATTCCTTGAGGTGATAGTTTAGGTTGTTTATATGAGATTTTTCTTGTTTCTTGAGTAAGGCCTGTGTTGCTACACACTTCCCTCTTAGAACTGCTTTTGCCGCATCTCATAGATTTTGGTGTGTTGTGTTTCTATTTTAGTTAGTCTCAAGGTATTTTCTGATTTCCTCTTTGATTTCTCCATTGACCCATTGGGTTTTAGTAGCATGTTGTTTAGTCTCCATGTGTTTGTGTTTTCCCCATTTTTCTTCCTGTGATTGATTTCTAGTTTCATACTATGGTGGTTGGAAAAAATGCTTGATGTAATTTCTAATATCTTAAATTTGTTGATGCCTGTTTTGTGGCCTAGCATGTGATCTATCTTGCAGAATTTTTACATGTGCACTCTAAAATAATGTGTAGTATGCTGTTTTTTGGATCAGGGTCGTATAGATAGCTGTTAAGTCCAGCTGTTATATTGTGTCATTTAAGATCACAGTTGACTTGTGATTTTCTGTCCACTGATGTAAGTGGGGTGTTAAAGTCCCCTACTATTATTGTATTACTGTCTGTTAATATTTGTTTTTAATATATTTGGGTACTCCTGTATGGGGTGCTTATATGTTAATGAACATAATATCCTCTTTTTGTATTGATCCTTTTATCATTATGTATAATGCCTCTCTTTGTCTTTTGTTTGTAGCCTTTGTTTTAAAGTCAGGTCTAGTATGAGAATTGCTACCTCTGCTTGTTTGTTTTTTCTGTTTGCATGCAATATCTTTTTCCATCCCCTTACTTTCAGTCTGTGTCTCTAGCTCTGAAGTGAGTCTTCTGTAGGCAGTATATAGGTGGATCTTGTTTTATTATCCAGTCAGCCACCTTATGTCTTTTGATTGCAACATTTAGTTCATTGACATTTTAAGTAATTATTGATAAGTATGTACTTATTGCCATTTTCTTACTTGATTTCTGTTTGTTTTTATATTTCTTTTTTGTTCTTTTTCTTTTTGTTTCTTCCCTTCAATTTGATGATTTTTCTCTAATAGTATTTTTGTGTATTTTCTTTTTAGTTTTTGTGTATCTATTGTAGGTTTTTGATTTGTGGTTACCATGAGGTTCATATATGTTGACCTACACCTAAATCTACAAGTTTTAAACTGATAGTCTTTTAAGTTCAGACACATTCTAAAAGTTCTACATTCCCCCCCAATATTGTGTTTTTAATGTCATATTTTACATCTTCATGTTTATCCCTAAACTATTTATTGTAGGTATAGTTGCTTTTACAATTTTTTTCTGTTCATCTTCCTACTGGCTTATTTAAGTGGTTGGTCCTTAGCCCTTGCTATATATTTGTCTTTCATAGTTGGATTTTCCCTTTCCCATAACTTCTTCTATCTTTTCCACTTAGAGAAGACCTTTTAACATTTATTTTAGGCTAGGCTTAGTATTGATGAACACGTTTAGGTTTTGATATATATATATATATATATATATATAGTGCCACTCCCTTCTTGTCTGCAAGAAGTTTTTGTGAGAAATCAGCTGATATCCTTATAAGGATTCCCTTGTATGTGATTCTTTGTTTTTCTCTTACTCATTTTAGATTCTGTCTTTAACTTCTGCCTTTTAAATTATGGTATGTCGTGGTGTGGGTCTGTCTGAGTTCATCTTGTTGGGACCCTCTGTACTTCCTGTGGTTGGATATCTGTTTCCTTCTTCACATTTGGGAAGTTTTCAGCCATAATTTTCTCAAATATAATTTCTATCCATTCTCTCTCTCTTCTCCTTCTCAGAGCCCTATAAAATGAATGTTGGTATGCTTAATGTTATCTTGGAGATCTCTTAAACTGTTTTGATTTTTAAAAATTTGCTTTTCTCTTTGCTGTTCTGTTTGGATGATTTCCATAATCCTATCTTCCAGATCACTTATGTGTTCTTTTATGTCACTTAGTCTGCTGTTCATTCCTTCTAGTGTTTTGTTTGTTTGTTGTTGTTGTTTTTAATTTCAGCTATTGAATTCTTCATTTCTGATGGGTCTTTTTTATATTTTCTCCTTCCTTGTTAATGTTATCACTGTGTAGATCTATTATTTTACCTAATTCAGTTAACATTTTTATAACCAGTGCTTTGAATTGTTTACCTAGTAAATTGTTTATTTCTATTTCATTATTTTTTCAGTGGTTTTCTCTTTCTCTTGAGAAGAGAGCAGTTGAGATCACTTCCTCTGCTTTTACATTTTGCTTAACTGTCTGTGCTTCTATGAATTTAGGTAAAACAGTTGCCTATTGCAGTTTTGGAGGGGTGTTCTTATGTGGGAGCATTCCCATATAGACTGTTTGTAACCATTGCCTTTGTGGGAGAGCTGGATTTGATGTGGACGCAAGTTATGTCTTTCCTCAGGGTGTACTGGCAACTATCATTTTGGTAGGAGGTGGGGCTGGAGATGGGAGGGATAGAGCTGGACTCAGTTGTGAGGTGGAAATTGTCCTCTGCTCAGTGGCTGTCACTGCTATATCCAGTGTGGGATCTGATCCCAAGTTGCTGGAGCAGGAGTCCTGAGGATTGGGACTGAGCTGGCTTTGTTCCCTTTAAGTGGATTTTCCCCTCTTCCTGCACTGGGACCCTTGCCCCAGAGAGGGTAGTACCAAAGCAAGAGGGGCCATGCAGGCTCTCAGCTTGTGGTTGGCTGTAGACAGAGATTTGAGCTGTTTCCAATGTGCTGCCTTATGCAGGCATTCGTATTTGTATCACTCACTCCACTCAGACGCAGCCTTGGGTGCAACTCTCCTTTATCCCTCACAACTGATCACTGCCCCCGCCAGCCTCTGCCTCCCCCAGCTTGTTGTGGGGTCACACCACAGAGCTGGCAGGGTCAGCGTGGACTTTTGGCATGCATCGGGATGTGAGCTCTGGTTGAGCAGTGCTGTCAGAGATCTGGGCTGCTTCTGATGTGCTGCTTTGAGCAAGCGCCCCAAATGGGTGCCACAGCCCTGCCCAGTCTCTGCTCCTAGACTGGGTTGTTTGTGCATCCTGGGGTTGAATCTTCTCATCTCCAGATTCAGGGCCACGTTGTAAGATACAGTAAGTAAGGCAGGAGTGTTTACTTGCCTGGGGCTGAGGTGCAAACCGAGGCAGTGGCAGGATATTTTGGCAGTTGCTAGAGCAGACCCCCCAAAATATTGCATGCTCTTTATGAGCAGAGTCCAGGCTTCCTAATGCCCCATTGTCCCAGCAGTCCTCCATACAGCCAGTGGGGCTCATCTCCCCCACATAGGACCCCAGGACTAGGGTGTCTAATCTGTAGCTCTCACTGCTCACTCCCCAAGGTGAATGTCTATGTATTCTCCCTTTTCCTCTGAGCCCCCTCCCATGAGCACAGGTCCCAACCTGATCACTTTTCTTCCCTTTCTGCCTGATTATGTATCTTTCTTACAGCCTTGGTTGTAGTGGAGTCCTTCTGCTACTTTTCTGGTTAGTGAGAATTGTTCCACATGTAGGTGTATTTTTGATATATTTTGGGGGAGAAGTGAGCTTTATGTCCTCTTACTAGGCCATCTTGGTTGATCTCCTACAACATCATTTTTTTGACATATATACATATGAAACGATTGTCACAATCAGTTTAGTAAACATCTATCATCTCCTATAGATAGAAAATTAAAGACAAAAAGAATTTCTTCTTGATGAAAGCTCTTAGGATTTACTCACTTAACAACTTCATTAAAGGAGTTTTAATTATATTTATTGTGTTGTACATCACATTCGTAGCTCTTATTTTTCTTATAACTGGAAGTTTGTGCCTTTTGACTGCCTCCATTCAGTCCCCCCTCTCCCTATCCCGCTTTGGTAACCACAAATCTGATCTCTGTTTCTATGAGTTTTTCTGTTTGTTTTCACAATAAAATTGCCCTAGAACACTTTTAATTCCTGTTACACAACATGATTCAATATTACTATACATTTCAAAATGATCACCATGGTAAGCCTAGTTATGATATGTCACTGTGCAAAAATATTATATAGTTATTGACTATATGTCCCACACTGTACATTTCATACCCATGACTCATTTGTTTTGCAACTGGAAGTTTTTAAGTTTTTATCCTCTCACCTATTTCTTTTTTCCCTCTACCCCCCTCCACTCTAGCAACCACCTATTTGTTCTCTGTACCTACAATTCTATTTCTGTTTTGTTATGTTTGTTGATTTGTTTTGTTTTTTAAATTCCACATATAAGTGAAATTATACCTGACATCCATGTTTTAACTGTAAAATAATAGATATAGGTGTTCTAGCAGTAAGTAAGGCAAACTCCTTATTTGACTTTATTTTTTTCTCATAAAATTATTGAGTATTGTTGTCAAGAAGAAGGCAGCCAAGGGTTCTGATTTCCTTGGCATGAGAATTTTGTTTTCATGAGGAAAACAAAATTGTGGGGGAGATAAAAGGCACAGTTATTGGATGAGACGTTATACATTTGTATGTCTAGGTTTGGACCTACTTTGCTTAGGGATTTTGTATAAACTCAATCATTATGCATCCTAATTTCTCTTTTCACTTAGAGAATGAGTGAATAGTTGTACTAAACTTGGTGCAGAGAAGTTTTTTGTAGGTAGATCAGTAAGAGGGAGGTGATTTTTGCCAAATCCCCATCTCCAGCCTTCTGCATGTAAAGGGTGAATCAGAAAAGTCACAATGAATTTTTCCTTATTTATAGCTAACTGTTCAGTAGGTTGGAAAGATCAATATGGCTGTTCAAATGCTTTTGAAAAAATAAAATAGATATTAGCTTTGTAGTGCCTTGAACTGTCAGCACCAGGAAAGGTAGAGTTAAAGGAGGAGTTTCTTTTTTCCCTTTTGCCTTCTACAATTTACTCATTGATCTCAAAAGAATTCTAAGAAATTGAAATTTAAAAATCAAGCTGTGAAATAAGGAAACCAAAGAACTTCCCATAGAAAAAAAGGTCAGAATCAGCAGCAGCAAAAACCAAGTTATAACTCTGAAAAACATGAAGCATAAGGCAGATAGCCAAATCATCGTATCTTTATTTTTAGTGTGTGTATCTGAAGTAGGTAAACCTTCATCATCGGCATGATTATACTTTTGTCCTTTTAAAGTGCTTTTGCCTTGTCTTCAGGTTATAATCCTTTAAAAAATTGTTTTAAATGGGAGTCACAGACAGGGTATTAATTCTTACACTAAGCAGGCTGGATTAACCTAGGCTAAGCAGTAATCATATATACGGTGGTGATGACCACAGCTCATTATTTTGATTACACTTGTTAAAACAATATTGAAATCACTCCAGAGATATCTCTGAGCATCCATTTTACAAAAGAAGTTGTCATAAAGTAGATTACTTGAGTAATATATATTGATACCACATCATTAAAATAGGAGTCTTTAGCCCTTCTGCCCACACTTAATCCAAAACCCTCATGTTTCCTCTCAGTGGAAGCAGAATACAGCTATTGCTTGTGGCCCCAAAAGTAACACTCCATGCACTGACAATTAGGTCCTGTCTGGACCAGCACTCTCAACCAGGATTTTCTGAGAATATTAAACCCTAATTGACTGAGGGTTCCATTTTATGTGATAAATTAACTTCCGAATACCACTAGTCCACTACCAACTTTGAGAGAATTGAGAAGATAATCACTAACATCATATTCTGAAGGGCTTAATTCTCTTATGGAATCCTTTATGGAAAAGGAGGCTGGGCAGGGTATTACTTCATTTGGCATTGTCCTTTGCATTTTTATGAAAGAATAGTCCAACCTAGGGGAACCTATACATCAATGAAACCACTGGACAAACCTCTTTTTCTAGTCCTTGGAAGGGATCTCACACCTCTGACTCCTGGGCCCTGGCAAGAATGTTCAAATTCTAGGTCTTCAAGCATACAGATGGGCAAAGAGCTGTCTGGTGCTTCCAGGTTGGGAAACAGTGCAACACAGGGTGAACACAGATCTTTTCTTGTCTCCCTAACTCAGAAAGTTTTTCTACCTTGATCAATGCTGCAAGGACACTTGTCTCTTAAATTTCTTACTCAGTGCACCTTCCCTTCTGGTCTTAAATCTCTTGACTGTTTTCTGTATCTGAAGCCTTCCTGATAGTGATGGGACTCAGAGAACTTAACCTTATATTTATTAGCTCTAGCCAGGCTAAGGGGACAGAAAGAACAAAGAAAGTTAGTGTGAGATTGATCAAAAAGACCAGCTCTTGTTATCTTAACTACTTGTTCCTTTACCACATAATGCTTAATATTCTGAAATCAGGATTCAACTTCACTTAAGAAGACCCTGGGAAGTATGACTTAAGGGCAATATTCATAATAGTACTTAATAGTTTTTGAAACATTGTTTTACATGTATATCTCATTGAATGTGAGAGGTAAGTAACATTATCTCCATTTAATGAATAAGGACACAGAGGCTTAAAAATAGGTGACTTGATCAGGGTTATTTAACTAATATTCCACCTAGCTGAGTATTAAACTTAGCCCCGTTTTGTTATTTCGCACTTGGCCCAGACTGAATAGCATCCTCTCTTACCTCTAGACACTTTGCTAACTCTGGATCTTTATATGTTCAAATTAATTGGGATAGTGTTGCCTGACTTTTTGCCTCCTTTGTTCAGTTCCACTGTTCCTGATTTTGTTTCCACATTATGCCAAACGTTGTTACGGAAATTTTGTAATGATGAGACCTTTTAAGAAGAACTTTTAGAACATTCTTTAAGAATCTCTGTAAATTCTTAAAGTAGAAATAATGAATGCATGATGATATCTTTCATTAAATGATAAAACATGGCATCAGTTTTCCTGTGTTTACTTTTATTAGGTGGATTTCTGTACTGCTACCCACCTTAATCCCTAGTCAAAGATATGACTTATCTAGGCTTGATGATATAAGAAATTTTTAATTAGGCTGAGAGGAAGGAAGGAAGGAGTAAAATAAATTCAAGATTTTATTGTCTTTTTTTCTATTTAAACATGAATGTTAAACTTCAGTACAATATATTAATGACAGTCTTGGTCGCAAATACAGCTGTTTATGAGATGTGGATGGATAGACAAGTGCATTTTATAGTTTTTAAGTAACTTTGTGGTGAAAGTAAATTATAACTTAAATAACATTTATATTTTAACATGCACTCCAAAATGAATCTGATGTCTCCTGAATTATATTCCATCTTCCCTCTGTAGCCATTTTTATCTCTGTCATTCATAAATTCACCCAGATCTTTTTTTAACGGAAGTGTAGTTCATTTACATCATATTAGTTTCAGGTGCACAACATGGCACTTCTAAATTTTTATAGATTATACTCTATTTAAATTCACCACAAAATAATGGCTATATTTCCTTGTAGACTATCCATTTTAAACATAGTAGTTTTTACTTCCTTGTCCCCTACACCAACCTGCCTCTTCCCTCCTACCTCTCCCAAATAGTAACTAACAGTCTTTTTTCTATACCAGTGAGCCTGTTTCTGTTTTACTATATTCATTTGTTTGTTTTAATATGTAGATTCCACATATAAGTGATAATATAACAGTATTTGTCCCTGTCTGTCTGAATCATTTCACTAAGCATAATACCTTCCAGGTCTATCCACATTGTTGCAAATGGTGGAATTTCATTCTTTTTTATGGCTGAGTAGTATTCCATTGTGTTGATTTTTTTTTTTTTTTTGGGTGTGTGTGTATCTCACATCTTCTTTTATTACTCATTTTTTGATGGACTCTTAGATGGCTTCAATTTCTTGGTTTTATAAATAAGGTTGCTATGTGTATTGCAGTATGTGTATCTTTTTAAATTTGTGTTTTTTTGATATACACCCAGGAGTGGATATGCTGGATCATATGGTAGCTCTATTTTTAGTGTTTTGAAGCACCTCCAGACATTTATGCATAGTGACTGCCTCATTTACAATCCCACCAACAGTGTACAAAGATTCCCTTTTCTTTACATCCTGGCCAACATTTGTTATTTGTAGTCTTTTTGATGATATACATTCTAAAAGTGTGAGGTGATATAATCATCATGGTTTTAATTTGCATTTCTCTGATGATTAACAATGTTGAGCATCTTTTCATATGCCACCTGTATGTCTGCTTTGGAAAAATGTCTATTCAGGTTCTCTACCCATTTTTTAAAATGGGTTGTTTATTTTATTTTTATTAATTAATTAGCACCAGGTCTTAGTAGCAGCAGGCAGGCTCTTTAATTGCAGTTTACAGGCTCCTCTGTTGCAGCCCTCCAGCTCCTTAGTTGCAGCACATGGGCTCCTTAGTTGCGACTCCAGGGCTCCTTAGTTGTGGCTTGCCAGCTTCTTAGTTGTGGCACTTGGGCTCCTTAGTTGTGGGACACAAACTTTTAGTTGCAGCATGCGTGTGGGACCCAGTTCCCTGACCAGGGATCCAGGCCCCCTGCACTGGCAGCGCAGACTCTTATCCACTGTGCTGCCAAGGAAGTCCCAAGTGGGTTGTTTATTTTTTTGATGTTGAAATGTATGAGTTCTTTTTATATTTTTTATATTAACTCCTTATCAGATATATCATTTCAAATGCATTCTCCCATTAAGTAGGTGGACTTTTTGTTTTGTTAATAATTTCTTTGCTGTGCAAAAGGTGTTTACTTTGATGTAGTCCCATTTGTTTATTTTTGCTTTTGTTTCCCTTGCCAGAAAAGACATATTTAATAAAAATATAACCAAGACTGATGGCAAAGAGCTTATTGCCTGTGTTTTCCTCTAGAACTACTATGGTTTTAGGTGTTTCATTTAAATTTTTAATCCATTTTGGATTTATTTTTGTGCTTCATGTGAGAGAGTAATCCAGTTTGATTCTTTTGCATTTAACTGTCCAGTTTTCCCAACACCATTTGTTAAAGAGGCTGTCTTTTCCTCACTGTATATTCTTGCATCCCATTCCATAGATTAATTGCCCATATAAGTTAGGGTTCATTTCTATGCTCTCTATTCTGTTCTAGTGATCTATGTGACTGGTGTTGTGCCAGCACCATACTGTTTCGATGCCTGTAATTATGTAGTATAGTTTGAAATCAGGAAATGTGTGCTACCTTCAGCTTTGGTCTCCTTTCTAAAGCTTGCTTTGGCTTTTGGGGGTTTTTTGTGTTTCCATACAAATGTGAGAATTATTTTTTCTAGTTCTGTGAAAAATGCAATCTGTCCACCAGGGGACAGACAGCAGAAGCAAGAAGAACTACAGTCCTGCAGCCTGTGGAACAAAAACCACATTCATAGAAAGATACACAAGATGAAAAGGCAGAGGGCAATGTACCAGATGCAGGAGCAATATAAAACCCCAGAAAAACAACTAAATGAAGTGAAGATAGGCAACCTTCCAGAAAAAGAATTCAGAATAATGACAGTGAAGATGATCCAGGACCTCAGAAAAAGAATGGAGGCAAAGATCAAGAAGATGCAAGAAATGTCTAAGAAAGACCTACAAGAATTAAAGAACAAACAAACAGACATGAACAATACAATAACTGAAATGAAAATTACACTAGAAGAAATCAATAGCAGAGTAACTGAGGCAGAAGAACAGATAAGTGACTTGGAAGACAGAATGGTGGAATTCACTTTTGTGGAACAGAATAAAGAAAAAAGAATGAAAAGAAATGAAGACAGTCTAAGAGACCTCTGGGACAACATTAAATGCAACATTTGCATTATGGGGGTCCCAGAAGGAGAGGAGAGAGAGAAAGGACTCAAGAAAATATTTGAGGAGATTATAGTAAAAAACTTCCCTAACATGGGAAAGGAAATAGCCATCCAAGTCCAGGAAGCACAGAGAGTCCCATACAGGATAAACCCAAGGAGAAACACGCCGAGACACATAGTAATCATATTGGCAAAAATTAAAGACAGAGAAAAATTATAGAAAGCAGCAAGGGAAAAGCAGCAAGTAACATACAAGGGAACTCCCATAAGGTTAACAGCTGATGTCTCAGCAGAAACTCCACAAGTCAGAAGGGAGTGGCATGATATACTTAAAGTGATGAAAGGGAAGAGGCTACAACCAAGATTACTCAACCCAGCAAGGATCTCATTCAGATTTGATGGAGAAATCAAAAGCTTTACAGACAAGCAAAAGCTAAGAGAATTCACACCACCGAACCAGCTCTAAAACAAATGCTAAAGGAACTTCTCTAAGTGGGAAACACAAGAGAAGAAAAGGGCCTACGAAAACAAACCCAAAACAATTAAGAAAATGGTAATAGGAATATACACATCAATAATTACCTTAAATGTAAATGGATTAAATCCTCCAACCAAAAGACACAGACTTCCTGAATGAATACAAAAACAAGACCCATATATATGCTGTCTACAAGAGACCCACTTCAGACCTAGGGGCACATACAGACTGAAAGTGAAGGGATGGAAAAATATATTCCATGCAAACAGAAATCAAAATAAAGGTGGAGTAGCAATACTCATATCAGGTAAAATAGATTTTAAAGAATGTTACAAGAGACAAGGAAGGACACTACATAATGATCAATCAAGAAGAAGATATAACAATTCTAAATATATATGCACCCAACATAGGAGCACCTCAATACATAAGGCAACAGCTAACAGCTCTAAAAGAGGAAATCAACAGTAACACAGTAATAGTGGGGGACTTTAACACCTCACTTACACCAATGGACAGATCATCCAAACAGAAAATTAATAAGGAAACACAAGCTTTAAATGACACAATAGACCAGTTAGATTTAATTGAAATTTACAGGACATTCCATCCAAAAACAGCAGATTACACTTTCTTCTCAAGTGCGCATGGAACATTCTCCAGGATAGATCACATCTTGGGTCACAAATCAAAACTTAGTAAATTTAAGAAAATTGAAATCATATCAAGCATCTTTTCTGACCACTATGCTGTGAGATTAGAAATGAATTACAGGGAAATAAATGTAAAAAACAAAAACAAGTGGAGACTAAACCATATGTTACTAAATAACCAAAAGATCACTGAAGAAATCAAAGAGGAAATCAAAAAAATACCTATAGACAAATGACAATGGAAACATGACAATCCAAAACCTATGGGATGCAGCAAAAGCAGTTCTAAGAGGGAAGTTTATAGCTATACAAGCCTACCTCAAGAAACAAGAAAAATCTCAAGTAAACAATCTAACCTTACACCTAAAGGAACTAGAGAAAGAAGAACAAACAAAACCCAAAGTTAGGAGAAGGAAAGAAATCATAAAGATCAGAGCAGAAATAAATGAAATAGAAACAAAGGAAACAATAGCAAAGATCAATAATACTAAAAGCTGGTTCTTTGAGAAGATAAACAAAATTGATAAACCATTAGCCAGACTCATCAAGAAAAAGAGGGAGAGGACTCAAATCAAGAAAATTAGAAATGAAAAAGGAGAAGTTACAACAGACATTGCAGAAATACAAAGCTAAGAGACTACTACAAGCAACTCTACGCCAATAAAATAGACAACCTGGAAGAAATGGACAAATTCTTAGAAAGGTATAACTGTCCAAGACTGAACCAGGAAGAAATAAAAAATATGAACAGATCAATCACAAGTAATGAAATTGAAACTGTGATTAAAAATCTTCCAACAAAGAAAAGTCCAGGACCAGATGACTTCACAGGTGAATTCTATCAAACATTTAGAGAAGAGCTAACATCCATCCATCTCAAAGTCTTCCAAAAAATTTCAGAGGAAGGAACACTCCCAAACTCATTCTATGAGGCCACCATCACCCTGATACCAAAACGAGACAAAGATACTACAAAAAAAGAAAATTACTCTCTGATGAATATAGATGCAAAAATCCTCAACAAAATACTAGCAAACAGAATTCAACAACACATTAAAAGTATCATACAGCATGATCACGTGGGATTTATCCCAGGGATGCAAGGATTCTTCAATATATGCAAATCAATCAGTGTGATACACCATATTAACAAATTGAAGAATAAAAACCATATGATCATCTCAATAAAGGCAGAAAAAGCTTTTGACAAAAATTCAACACCCATTTATGATAAAAGTTCTCCAGAAAGTGGGGATAGAGCAAACCTACCTCAATATAATAAAGGCCATATATACGACAATCCCACAGCAAACATCATTCTCAATGGTGAAAAACTGAAAGCATTTCCTCTAAGATCAGGAAAAAGACAAGGATATCCACTGTCACCACTATTATTCAACATAGTTTTGGAAGTCCTAACCATGGCAATCAGAGAAGAAAAAGAAATAAAAGGAATCCAAATTGGAAAAGAAAAAGTAAAAGTGTCATTGTTTGCAGATGACATGATACTATACTTAGAGAATCCTAAAGATGCCACCAGAGAACTACTAGAGCTCGTCAATAAATTTGGTACAGTTGCAGGATACAAAATTAATGCACAGAAATTTCTTGCATTCCGATATACTAGTGATGAAAAATCTGAAAGAGAAATTAAGGAAACACTTCCATTTACCATTGTAACAAAGAGAATAAAATACCTTGAAATAGGGCTTCCCTGGTGGTGCAGTGGTTGAGAGTCCACCTGCCAATGCAGGGGACACAGGTTCGTGCCCCGGTCCAGGAAGATCCCACATGCCGCGGAGTGGCTGGGCCTGTGAGCCATGGCCACTGAGCCTGCACACAGGGAGCCTGCGCTCCACAATGGGAGAGGCCACAATGGTGAGAGGCCCACATACCGCAAAAAAAATAATACCTTGGAATAAACCTGCCTAGGGAGACAAAAGATCTGTATGCAGAAAACTGTAAGACACTGATGAAAGAAATTAAAGATGATACCAAAAGATGGAGAAATATATGCCATGTTCTTGGATTGGAAGAATCAATATTGTGAAAATGACTATACTACCCAAAGCAATCTACAGATTCAATGCAATCCCTGTCAAATTACCAATGGCATTTTTTACAGAACTAGAACAAAAAACGTTAAAATTTGTATGGAGACACAGAAGACCCAAAATAGCCAAAGCAGTCTTGAGGGAAAAAAGCGGAGCTGGAGGAATCAGAATCCCTGACTTCAGACTATGCTACAAAGCTACAGTCATTAAGACAATATGGTACTGGCACAAAAACAGAAATACACATCAATGAAACAAGATAGAAAGCCCAGAGATAAACCCATGCACCTATGGTCAACTAATCTATGACAAAGGAGGCAGAGTTATACAATGGAGAATGGACAGTCTCTTTAATAAGTGGTGCTGGGAAAACTGGACAGCTACATGTAAAAGAATGAAATTAGAGCACTCCCTAACACCATACACAAAAAAAAAACCTCAAAATTGATTAAATACCTAAATGTAAGACCAGACACTATAAAACTCTTAAAGGAAAACATAGGAAGAACACTCTTTGGCATAAATCACAGCAAGATCTTTTTTGATCCACCTCCTAAAATAATGGAAATAAAAACCAAAATAAACAAATGGGACCTAATGAAACTTAAAAGCTTTTGCACAGCAAGAGAAACCGTAAAAAAGATGAAAAGACAACCCTCAGAATGGGAGAAAATATTTGCAAATGAGTCAACGGACAAAGGATTAATCTCCAAAGTATATAAACAGCTCATGCTGTTCAATATTAAAAAAACAAACAATCCAATCCAAAAATGGGCAGAAGACCTAAATAGACATTTCTCCAGAGAAGATATACAGATTGCCAACAAACACATGAAAGGATGCTCATCATCACTAATTATTTGAGAAATGCAAATCAAAACTACAATGAGATATCACCCATTAGAATGGCCATCATCAGAAAATCTACATACATCAAATGCTGGAGAGGGTGTGGAGAAAAGGGAACCCTCTTGCACTGTTGGTGGGAATGTAAATTCATACAGCCACTATGGAGAACCGTGTGGAGGTTCTTTAAAAAAATAAAAATAGAATTACCATATGACCCAGCAATCCCACTACTGGGCATATACCCAGAGAAAACCATAATTCAAAAAGACACATGCACCCCAGTGTTCACTGCAGCACTTTTTACAATAGCCAGGTCATGGAAGCAATCTAAACGCCCATCGACAGGCGAATGGATAAAGAAGATTTGGTACATATATACAATGGAATATTACTCAGCCATAAATAGGAACGAAATTGAGTCATTTGTTGAGACAAGTGGATGGATTTAGAGACTGTCATACAGAGTGAAGTAAGTCAGAAAGAGAAAGACAAATATCGTGTATTAACACATGTATGTGGAACCTAGAAAAATGGTAGAGATGAACCAGTTTGCAGGGCAGAAATTGAGACACAGATGTAGAGAACAAACTTATGGACACCAAGGGGTGAAAGTGGCGGGGGTGGGTGTGGGGGTGGGATGAATTGGGAGTTTGGGATTGACATGTATACCCTGATGTGTATAAAATTGATGACAAAAAAAAAAAAAACAAGCAGATGAAAACATTCAGACCTCTAGGCAGAGACTGCTTCAGAACAAAGATCTTGGGGGAAAAATGCAACATGTATTTTGATAGGGGTTGCATTGAAGCTGTAGATTGATTAGATAGTATAGTCATTTTAGCAATATTAGTTCTTCCAATCTAAGACCATGGTATATCTTTCCATCTGTTTGTGTTTTATTTTCTTTCATCAGCATCTTACAGTTTTATGATTACAGGTCTTTTACGTTCTTAGATTTATTGTATTTTTTTTTTCTGCTGCAATTGTAAATGGGGTAGTTTTCTTAATTTCTCTCTCTGATAGTTTGTTGTAAACTTATAGGAATGCAATAGATTTCTATATATTTATTTTAAATTCTGCAATTTTACTCAATTCATTGATGAGTTCTATTTGGTTTTTAGTGGCATCTTTAGGATTTTCTATATATAGTATCCTGTTCTCTGAAAACAATAACAGTTTTACTTCTTTTCCAATTAGAATTCCTCTTTTTTCTTGTCTGACTGCTGTGGCTAGGACTTCCAATACTATGGTGAATAAAATTGGTGAGAGTTCTCATTCTTTTCTTCTTTGTGATCTTACAGGAAAGAAGTTCATGTTTTCACCCTTGAGTATGATGTTAGCTGTGGGTTTGTCATATATGGTTTTTATTATGTTGAGGTTTGTTCCCTCTATACCCACTTTGTTGAGTGTTTTTTTTTTTTATCATAAAGGAATATTGAATTTTGTCAAAAGCTTTTTCTGCATCTGTTGAGATAATCATATAATTTTTATTCTTTAATTTGTTAATGTGGTATATCACATTGATTAATTTTCAGATTTTTTACCATTCTTGATACCGTGGGATATATTTCACTTGATCATGATTTATGATGTTGTTAATGTATTATTGAATTGAATTCTGTTTCTTAATATATTGTGGCTTTTTGCATATGTGTTTTATCAGTGATACTGGCCTGTAATTTTATTTTTTTGTGGTATGTTTTTCTGGTTTTGTTATCAGATCGATGGTGGTCTCAGAGAATGATTTTTGAAGCATTTCTTCCTCTGCAGTTTTTTGGAGTAGTTGGAGAAGGATAGGTGTTAACTCTTCTTTAAATGTTTGGTAGAATTCACTTTTGAAGCCATCTTGTCCTGAACTTTTTTGTTTTTTGGGATTTTTTAGATTACTGATTCAATTTCATTACTAGTATTTGGTCAGCTTATATTTTCTATTTATTCCAGACTCGGTCTTGTGAGATTGCACACTTCTAGGAATTTGTGCATTCCTTCTAGGTTGTCCATTTATTGGCATATAATTTTTCATAGTTTTCTCTTATGATCATTTTATTTCCCTGTGGTGTCAGTTGTAATAACTTCTTTTTCATTTATGATTTTATTTATTTGGGCCCTCTTTTTTTTTCTCATGAGTCTGGCTAAAGTTTTATTGATTTTGTTTCTCTTTTCAAAGGACCAGTGCTTAGTTTCATCAATCTTTTCTCTACCTTTTATTTTCTTAGTCTCTATTTCATTTATTTCCACTCTGAACTTTATTATTTCTTTTCTTTTATTAACTTTGGGTTTTGTTTTCTTCTTTTTCCAGTTCCTTTAGGTATAAGGTTATGTTGTTTATTCCAGATTTTTCTTGTTTCCTGAGGTAGGCTTTTATTACTATAAATTTCCCTCTTAGAACTTCTCCTAACCATAGATTTTGGATCATTGTGTTTTTATTTTATTTTTTTGTCTCCAGGTATTTTTAAAATTTCCCCTTTGATTTCTTAAGTGACTCATTGGTTGTTCAGTAGCATATTGTTTAGCTTCTATGTATTCATTTTTTCTGCAGTCTTAACTTTTTTATTTGATTGGTTTTTTGTAGTTGATATCTAGTATCATAATGGTGTGGTCAGAAAAAAATGCTTGGTATGATTTTAATATTCGTAAACTTACTGAGACTTGTTCTGTGGCCCAGCATGTGATCTGTCCTGGAGAATGTTTCATATATGCTTGAAAAATTGTACATTATGCTGCCTCTGGACGGAATTTTCTTTATTTATCTATTAACTCTATTTTGTCTAAGGTGCCATTTAAGGCCAGTGTTTCCTTCTTGATTTTTTGTCTGGATAAACTGTCCATTGATGTAAGTGGGGTTTAAAGTCCCCTAATATTATTGTGTTACTGTCAATTTCTTCCTTTATGTCTGTTACTATTTGCCTTATGTATTTAGGAGGTCCTATGTTGGGAACATACACATTTACAGTTGTTATATCTTCTTGGACTGATGCCTTTATCATTATGCAATGTCCTTCTTTGTCTCTTGTTACAGTGTTTGTTTTAAAGTCTATTTTGTCTAATGTAAGCACTGCTACCCCAACTTTCTTTACCTTTCTGTTTTCGTGGAATACCTTTTTCCATCCTCCCACTTTCATTCTGTCTATGTCTTTAGATCTGATGTGAGTTTCTTATAGGCAATGTATATGTACGTATGTATATGGGTCTTGTTTTGTATCCATTCAGCCACTCTATGTCTTTTGAATGGAGTATTTAGTTCATTTACATTTAAAGTAATTATTTTTAGAGGTGTACTTATTGCCATTTTGTCAATTGTTATTGGGTTGTTTTTGTAGTCTTTTTTTCCCTTTCTTCTTCTGCTGTCTTCCCTTCTGATTTAATTACTATGTTTAGTGTTATGTTTGGAATCCTTTCTCTTATTGTACGTGTGTATCTATTATAGATTTTTGGTTTGTCTTTACCAGATCATTTGTATATAGCAATCTGTTCATATATGTGATTGAGTTGATGACCTCTTAAGGTCAAACACATTTTACCAACCTTGAGTTTTTACACATTTAATGATTTTTGAGATCCTATTTTACAATACTTTTGTTTTATGTATCCTTTAACTACTTATTGTGGACATAGATGATTTTACTTTCACCTTCCTGCTGGCTTTATAATGGTTGATCTACCACCTGTATTGAATATTTCCTTTTACCAATGAAAATTTTCTTTTCATAATTTTCATGCTTTTAGTTGTAGTCTTTTATTTCCTGCTTAGATGTATTCCTTTAACATTTCTTTTCCAGTCGGTTTAGTGGGGCTAAACTCATTTAGCTTTTGCTTGTCTGTAAAACACTTTATTTCTCCTTAAAATCAGAATGATAGCCTTTCTGGGTAGATGTTTCTGTTATAGGTCTTTTCCTTTCATCACTTTAAATATATCATGTCATCACTTCTGGCCTGCAGAGTTTCCACTGCAAAGTCAGCTGATTGTCTTATGGCAGTTCCCTTGTATGTAACTGGTTGGTTTTTCCTTGCTGTTTTTAATATTCTCTCTTTAATTTTTGCTCTTTTAATTACTGTGTGTCTTGGTATGGTCCTCTTTGGGTTGATTTTGTTTTAGACTCTGTGTTTCCTGGTAATGGATTTCTGTTTTCTTTCCGAGATTAATGAATTTTCAGCTATCATGTCTTCAAATATGTTCTCTGCTCCTTTCTCTCTCTTTTTTCTCCTTCTGAGATCCCTATAATGCTAATATCAGTATGCTTGATTTTTGCCAGTGGTTTCTTAAGCTGTGCTAATTTTTTTTTTTCTTTTCCTTTCAGCTTAGGTGATTTGCACTACTCTCTTCCTGTTCACGGACCCATTCCTCTGTGCCATCTGGTCGACTTTTGATTCCTTCTAGTGTATTTTTTACTTTAGTTATTGTATTCTTTAGCTTTGTTTTGTTCTTATTTATATTTTCGAAATCTTTGTTAAACTTCTCACTGTGTTTACCCATTTTTCTCCCAAGTTTTCTGAGCATCTTTATGATTATTATCATGAACTCTTTATTGGGTAGATTACTTATCTCCACTTTGCTTAACTCTCCTTCTGGGCTTTATGTTGTTTTTTCGTTTCAAAAATATTCTTCTGTCTGTCATTTCATTTTGCCTGATTCCCAGTTTTTATTTCTGTGTATTAGGAAGGTCAGTTACATTTCTCAATCTTGGAAATGTGGCCTTATGCTTGAGATGTCATATGGGGTCCAGCAGCACACTCTCCTTTGTTCACCAGAACTGTATGCTGTAGAGGTGCCTTGTATGTGGGCTTCATGGGCCCTTCTGTTGTGGCAGGGCCAACTAGTGTGGGCATACTTGTAAGCATGACTGGCTCCAGGCTAGTTGGTTGCCTGGCCCTGCATAGCCCAGAGACTGTCAACTGCTGCTGGGTGGGGCCAGGATATGAGGTGGCTGACTTTGTGGTCCTGGGAGTCAGAGGTTGCTGTTGGCCCCTGGGGTTGGGGCCAGATCCCTGGACTGCTGGCTGCATGGCTCATTGTGCCTTGGAGCTGGTGTTCACTTGGGGTTGGGCTGGGGCCCAGGGTGTCTAGAGACTGGTGCTGTCTCACTGGTGGGTAAGGTCGGCTCCTGGGGCTAGTGCCCAGTCCACTGCTGGGCAGGGCCAAGTATTGAGCCTCCTCGGGAGTGGGACCAGTTCCTGGGTCTGCAGGTGTTGTTCATGGGGGCCTATGGCTGCTGCCTGCCTTCTGGTGGGTGACGCTGTGTCCCCTGCTGGGCCTGGGGCAGTCCCAGGACTAGTGCCGACCAGCTGGCTGGAGGGTCTGGTCCTGGTGCTAATAAGGTAGAGGGAGGACTCCAAAATGGCACTTGCCAGCTCCAGTGTCCTTGTGGTAGAACAAGTTCCCCAAAATAGCTGCCGCTGGTGTCTGTTTCCCCAGGATGAGTCCTACTTTCCTCCTGCCTCTCTGGGAGGCTCTCTAAGATCAGCAAGTGGGTCTGACCCAGGCTACTTTCAAATTACTGCTTCTGCTCTGAGTCTCAAAACATGTGAGATTTTGTGTGTGACCTTTAAGAGTGGGGTCTGTATTTCCCACAGCCCTTTGGCTCTCCTGAAAACAAGCCCCATTGGCCTTCAAAGATGAATTCTGGGAGCTCATCTTCCTGGTGCAGGACCCCCGGCCAGGGAGCCTGATATGGGGCTTGGACCCCTAGCTTCTTGAGGAGAACCTGTGCAATTTTAAGTATCCTCTCATTTGAGGTTCTCTTCCTTGGGAGTTTTGGTAGCTTACCTGAGAGTATGAGTCTTGACTATACTACACCTCCACCTCTCCTACCATTCTCATTGTGATTCCTTCTTTATATCGATAGCTGTGGAAGATCTTTTCTGCTAGTCTTCAGGTTGTTCTCATCAATAGCTGCTCTGTAAATAGTTGTAATTTTGGTGTGCCCATTGGAGGGGGTGGGCTCAGGGTCTTCCTACTCCTCCATCTTGGCCACACTTTTAGGCAGTCAGTACTGACTTTTGATTGAGTAACTAGTTCTCCTACATATTGCCTGCCATCCTATAGTATTCATGGCTGGCTTGTGAAATGGTGATTTGTAGAGCTCCAAACTGTAAAATCTCTAAAAATAAGAAATGGATGTTTGAGCATTAGCAAGACTCCATGGTGTCTCATGGCAGCATTATGATAAACATTTAAGTAGTATTGTTTCATTACTCTTCACCCCTGATAATATGTATACTATTATCTTTTTTTCCATTAAAAAATGAGAAAGCTAAGTCTTAGGGTAACAAAGTAACTTACCTGTTCATACAGCTTGCAGGTAGCACAGCCAGGACCAAACTTAGATCTGACAGTCCTAAGTGCATGTTCATAATCACTCTGCTGTTTGGATTGAAACTGAAATGTGTTGACAGCTGGAAGTAAATGCATTTGTAAAAGGTCTGGTCAATTTAATCAGCTCATCGGTTTTTGACTGAGATTTGACTCTTTGACTTAAGTAAGAAAACTTACCCAGTTCCGAACACTGATGATTATTTCCAGATTAAGTAATTTTGTAGCTAGAAGAAATCTTACAAATCACCTGCTTCTAACTTTTTATTTTAAGGGTTAATTAAATAAGACTGTGAGAGAACCTCCGTGACCAAAGGCATGCCCCGTTTTACTGCCCATAGTCTACTGTTATGTTATCCCATGCTCAAAGTCTCCTCACCTTCAGAAACAGGCTCATGAGTGTGAAAACACATTCTGACCCTGTATAACTCAATATCATCCTTATGAAGATAGATAGATAGATAGATAGATAGATAGATAGATAGATAGATAGATAGAGATATGTAGATAGATAGGTAGGTAGATAGATAATCTTCTTTTGGGATGCTCGTGATATCTGAGTCTTTTGGCCTTAAATTAAATCGCCCTAAAGAGTTTTAATATTTATTAGAGTTACTTTTTTAGTATCTTGCTGTGTAGCTTGCTTTTTAGTTTGTCTGCTTTTAGCATTCTCCTCATCCATTTTCCATTGCTTATAGTCGGAAAGCAGATGATAAAGCATGTTAAAACCTGCTTATTATAAAAATAGTCTCTGAGTGAATGCTTAAATGAGTTTAGGATGATGTGTTTTTTATATGTGGCCTTTGTGACTGATTTTAGCTTTTAAAAACTAGATTATATTGGGTCTTTGTTTTTGTTTTGTTGTTTTGTTTGCTTATTCTATGTCATGATAAGGTTCATGTGTAAATCGTATCTGAATTAAAATAAAAACAGCTGAATACATTTTGATGATCACATTTTCAATCTAGAACACAAATCCTATTTTTACATGGAGTCTAAAATTTTTTTCTGCTGTGGAACTTATGGCTCAGGAACATTGAAGATTTTAAAATACAACCACAGAGGTCACTTTTAATTCCCAGATTCCTAACCTTGCTACTTTGGGATCCAGTGAACTGAGAGATGGACCTTAATTCAGCACCCAGCCAGAGGTGATGATTGTCACATCCAGGGAGCTTAGGTGATTAAAGTGGGAGTCAGAGAGGTTTCCATGTCCATCTAAGCTGGCCTAGTTTAAACCATTAAGCTGATGATAAAAGGGTTTACAGGCTGATACTAGGCAAGGCAAAGCAGCTTATTCCTCATTTCTCAGCATTGTGTCAAGTAAATGAAGGACAAGCAACAACAAAATAAAGCCATAAACATGTATATTTTTTCATGTTTCTATAATTGGATGAAATATTTTATTACATGTGAAGAACTGAATATTGTTGGGGTCTTTGGGGGGTCTGATTAAAAAAAAACAGACTTCCTTTCCTAGCTGAATTCTGAACCCACTGAATATCACAACCAAAGAGTAAAGCAGTTAGAGGTCACGGTATCACCTTGATCACTGACAAAGCTATTATATTGAAGAGTGTTTGTGAACACAGGAGACTTAATCCTAAAACCCAGTCCTTAACAGACTACTCACCCACTGGGGTAGGCCTCTCCACATCAGCAGATTTGGATATGGGCTTCCCTACAGGAAAGGGATGGGCTCTGTAGGCCAATTTCTCATTCCCAACTCTTTTACCTGATAAGTCAGCGCAGCTCCCCAGAGTGGAGTGAGTTAGGGAACAGAGGCAGGAGAATTAGGCTAATAGTGCTCCCTCCACATGGAAAAGGAACATAAGGAGTGGAGAATATGCAGCTCAAAGTATCAGGGGTGTGGTGTGTGTAGACATCTGAAGTCCAATATTTATTGTCTGTGTGTGGTATTTTATATATGCTGTATCATTTAATAAAATACTGTACTCCTCCCACCCCAACCCAACCCTACAAAGGTTGTGGAATAGTTGTTATAAATATTATTATATAGATTTTACACATGAGGAAACGAAACCTTAGAGAAGTTGCTTAGCTTGCTCAAAGTGTCATGAATGATAATGAGAAGGTCTGAAACCCATTTTCCCACATCTTAGTTTCTCATGTTAATAAATCTGAAAATACTTATCCAGGCAAATAAGATCTCTTCATTGAAAACTGTTCTGAAGCCGTGTTGATTGATGATTACTTGATACAACATTTAGACTGTGATTTTTTAAAACTTTTTATTTTGAAATAATTTCAGATTTACAGAAAAGATGCAACAATCTTACAGAGAAGTCCCTGTATGCCCTTTATTCAGCTTCCTCTAATTTCATCATCTTATATAATGATAACATAATTTTCAAAAATGGGAAATTGATATTGGTACTACACTATTAACTAACTACAAACCTTACTCAAATTTCACTACTCACCCATTGTTTTCAATATTGACTGAATTTTTTGAAGGCAGCAAGTGTATTATATTCATATTCACATCCGTAGTGCCCTCTGTAAGTCTGGTCTAGAATCAGTCATAAGTAACTGCTTGTGAGATGAGTAAATAATAGATTTTGAGTTTCATACTATCGATACAACTTGTGTATATTTGTGTGTATATATGTGCCACAGACTTAGAAGCACATACAAAAGTCTGAAGCTGTGATTTGAATGAATGTTATTCAGAACTAAGTTCCACATTAGACTTGGTAAAGCAAAGACATTTAAAACTGAAAAATTTTCAAAAAAAAAGAGAATGTACTAATCGGATTGAAAGAAAGATACATACATTGGAAGGTACTAAATTAGCAAAAGGCTATGGTGTGACATTCATTTTATTACTTTTGTACATGTGTGTGCATGCATGTAGATTTCATATGTCAGTTTAGTAAATGCCTGGGCAAGAGAAGAAGCAGTTGCTGGCAGTCAGTCCTGTTTTTTTTTTTTGTGGTACGCGGGCCTCTCACTGTTGTGGCCTCTCCCGTTGTGGAGCACAGGCTCCGGACAAGCAGGCTCAGCGGCCATGGCTCACGGGCCCAGCCACTCTGCGGCATGTGGGATCCTCCTGGACCGGGGCGCGAACCCGTGTCCCCTGCATCGGCAGGCGGACTCTCAACCACTGCGCCACCAGGGAAACCCCAAATTGATGCTTTTAAGTCTTCTATTTTCTTTTGCACTGACTTCAGTAGAGATAGCATTAATGAAATGTGGATCTTGTTATCACAATGTTTTCTGATCACTTATAACCAAAGAATGTGAAACCAGGAGAGAGGCAATATTCCAAGCACAAAATTCTTCTTAAGCTTAATGAACTCTGAAATAGCCACCTTTCTTTCTGTTTTCTCAATCGTCTTTTAACCAAACTGAAAATATTAATGTGACAAAATATAGAAAGAAAAGAATATGGCATTATTCTTAGGGAAAACAGGTATACAAAATTCTTATGAGGACTGATTTTTCTCAAAAAGTTCAACTTTTAAAACGTTTTAATTATTTTATTATTGTTATTTAGATGGAAGACGTCATAGCACGCATGCAAGATGAAAAAAATGGAATTCCTATTCGTACCGTCAAAAGCTTTCTTTCCAAGATACCTAGTGTCTTCTCTGGTAAGTTTGCATTCAATGTAACACTATTTTCTTCAGCACTCTTCATATAACTATGTAAAATCTATTCTAGTCATTTACTATTGACGCTCTCTCTAACTCATTATTCAATAATTATTTATAAAAATTTGTCATGTTCAACATCATGTTGGATACTTGACTTGATAGTAAAACAAATCAAAACAGCAAAAAAAAGAAAAAATCATGACCTTACCCAAAAGTAGTTGCAAAGACATAATGAACAAATGTGAAATAACAGAAAAAATATATATATATATATTAAAATATAGATGTATGAAACAGTGTGCTGTAGATTATATACAAAAGTTAGGAAGGTGTCAAAAATCAATGAAGAGGCAAGAAAGGGTTCCTGAAGAGCAGTGATAAGCTGAGTTTGAAAAATGAGGAATTATATCAGCCTCAAGACTACTACCTCAACCAATTCTTCATGCAAAACTGGGAGTGACCAAACTGCTAAGAACAGGGTGGATAGATGGGAACAAATAGAGTTGGGTCAAATAAGGAGGGTCTAGGGTCTTTGAAAGCCAACCAAAGAATCTAGGTCTGATATAACAGAAAATATGGAGATACCTACAATTTTTGCAGAGAATGTTATGATGAAAGTGCTTGGGGTGAATTGATATTCAGTAAGGGTCCTTGTCGCTGTGATAGGTGTAAGGCTCTTGTAGGAATAGTTTGAATGCTAAGGATCTGATAGCCAGGGAGTGGAGGAATGGAGAGGAAAAAGCATGAGGATTTGGTGAATAACTAGGTATATAGGACATAAGATGACATGAACCAATGGTTTTTGTTTTTTAATTGGGTGATTGTGAGATATAGGAATTATTATTAGAAATAGGGAAATGCCACAGATTTGGTTGAAAGTGACTAGAGAAGCCCTAGAGAAAATAGATAATAATAAGTTAGAAATAGGTGCTCTGGCTCCAGGAGACAGTGAATGGCCAAGCTCTGGGGACTCGGGTGTGCTCTGTCCTTGGATGGCATGACTTAGAGAAGAGACAGAATCAGAAAGACCAAAGCCTTCGCAGCCAGTAAGGAGAGTAAGGAGGCTGGTGCTGAGCATGTGGAGGGGAGGGTGCTTGATGGAATTCATGAACAAGAGTTGTGTGATGCTTTCTTGTGAACAAGGATCAAAAGAAGACCAATGACCAGGAATCCTTCAGCCTTGGTACGATGGTAATAATTAGGGCCAGAACACAAATAAGTAGGCCCAGATGTTGATGTTTAATAGCTGCATTGCTCTCAGATGAAAGAGAGAAAGCAATGGAGCAGATAAGAGCTGCAGTGGCCTGACATTTTGCTCTAATAAAACGTATTCTCTTTTTCCTGTTACTGCCTTTCAGTCCCACTTTGTTCCAGTTTCTTGTTCTTCCTTGATGATGCCTTATATTTTCCCATATCTGGGACTTTATCTCTTCCTTCCTCAGTATTCTACTTCCAGACTTCGAGGTCATTCTGACCATTAAATTCTGTCCATTCTTCAGCAGCTAGCTCAGAGAGCTCTTTGGAGAAAACTATCCTGAGTTTTGTTCTCTGTTCTCTCAAAAGACCTGTTGTTATTGTTGTTTTGCCTCCCTGTTAGTAATTATTATGCCCCACCTTGCCTTATAGTTATTTTTTTATATGTCCTGTATCCTCGAGTAAGTATTAAGCTCCTTGCCATCAATAACTCAGAGAGTTAACTTTACCTCTAAACACAAGTATGAAAACTACTTGTATTTTGTCAACCAATGAAAAAGAGAACTTACCTCTTTAAAATACTTCAATATTGGGGTTGTAAACTGAAATGCATTCACAATCCAGGCAAATAAATTCACTAAGTTGCCCTTCTGAACTGGGAGCTGTGGTCAATTAAATAGTGCATAGCCGATACAGAGGCGTTTTAATTCAGGAATTTAATGGCTGAACGCAAAAGGATTGCCCATCAGTTTAAGCTGAGCTTCAAGTTAGAGTTACCTGCTCTAATGGTAAATCTAAAATTTTGGTTGAGTTCTTCAAGTAATAATACCTCCAATACAATTCCAATATAGCATTGTATTGGAAGAACTCTTGATTGACAATATTAAGGTCTTAATTAAAAAGTAAGAATGAGATTGAACCATGAAGTGCCTGTTATTATTTTAATGTTCATTAACATAAACCAACAATGTTAGCTGTGAAATAAAGAGAATATCAATGATAATTTTCATATTACTGTAATTAGTTTCTAATTATCATTCAGTGTTTTCTAGAGAGTTTTAGGAGCTCTCTGCCTCACAGGTTCAATTAGATGCTTTGCTGTAGATTTAATTTGTATGTCTAGTATTATGTCTAGTATTTCACCAACCTATTTGTATTAATATTCCCAAATTATAATGGTCTGAATCTCCATCTACTTTACTAGCAGTTTTTGGTCTTTTTTAGTAATTTTCTTCTCCTGCTATTTCTTATGGTGATTTGGGATTAATCCCTGTATTCTTTTGTGGCCTGACTTGCTACCCACTGCTTACTTTCCTGCCTCTTTCTGCTTCTTCTTTCTCTTTTTCATGTTCTACTTCAGAGCTGCTAATGAAACAAGGGATCTACTAACTTTAGGCCCTTACTTCAATCAGAAACCAACTGTGATGAGTGATGTAATGTGTGAGAGGAAGGTAGTGAGATTGTTGGGGAAAGGAGTCTATTTTGTTATGGACCATTTCACAAGGGAAAAACTGTCTCAAATACTGTTGATCTAGCTCTTTCAGGTTACCCATTTATGCTCCCTAAAGCCTTGATGAACAAAGCATGGTCCATGAACCAAGAATATCAACATCACCTGGGAATTTATTAGAAATACAGTATCTGGGCCCACTCCAGACCTACTAAATCTGGATCACAATTTTAACTCTAAAGTTTAAGAGGTACTGCCTTAAGTAGGGCAGCAGGGCCAGACTGGGTTCCAGGCCAGTACTCAATTTTTACTGGGTGCAGTGGCCGACATGTTTGTGCAGAGCTTTCTGTTTCCCTTCAAGGGCCCTGATTATTTCTTCTGCAGTCTGGCCTCAATCAAGCCCACCCCAGTTTGTCTAATGGTTTTTTCTTGTTTTGGTTTTGTTTTGATTTGTTTGTTTCTCTTGTGGGAGGGAGAAGGGATTATAAAGAAGAATCTAGTTCCTTCTAGCTCCTTTACTCCAAGCCAAGAGCCTCTTCAGCCTCTAAGATTGAGGGATGTTAACAGTTATGTGGAGAGATGGAAACTATCCAGCTCTACCAGGCAGCACCCATATATAATACACATGTCATGGTGGCCAAGTAATGTTCATATCTACCTCAGGGGAAAACAGCTGTATTAAGAACATGATGATGCAATTCCACCCTCTCACAACATCTGAGATCCAAACCCAGTATCATGGCTATTACATAGATAATATAACTAACAGTGGTTTGGGCTTTGGAAATTTTTTGTTTGTTTATTTTTCCCCACCTCCTGATAAATGCTTTCTTCCAGCTAAACATCCAAGACTTCTCTAATTATTTTGGTTTTGGAGTTGTTAATTTTAGCCTCCTGGTTTCCATGGTCCCAACATCAGATGAAAAATCTTTGGATGAACACTCCATGTTGATCTCTTGAACTATGGGATAGGAGATGTCCTTGGGTAGGACAATGTCCAATCACAACCTTGTTTTCCCCCAGAATTGCCTTCTCAACTTGTGAGATAGCTTAGGCAGTTCCATTGGTTTTATATGACTGAACCCCCTCAAGTTCAAGAAATGAAATCAGTGGTGGGCATTTGAATGTTTTCATATTCTGGACATTCAGTATTTCACTTATTCTAGATCATGGTGAAATAAGCCTTTACCCATTGTGTGAGGTTAATTTTCTTCAGTGGATTGACTGGGAAGTTACTGTGTTTCCAGATAAGCCACCGCAGGAAATAAATCTGACCGCTCTTCTCAGTTCTTTATAAATGGTGTAGGTTTTCATTAAAATGGTCAGAAATAAATTGGGGGTTGTAAGTCAGCCATTCCTGCATTTCATATATTTCTGTCTTTTGTCTTAATAGCTTGAGGACATTCTCCATCACGAGCACATCGATACTTAAGGAGTTGCATCTTTTTGTTACTGTTCTTTTGCAACTTATTTCCATTCTTCATCTGAACTGATCACTTTTAACATGCTCTTATAAAAATGGCTTGCCACCAATTGGCAAGAGCAAAATTTATAGTCAGAAGAGTTATTTAATAGTCCTTATGATGTGTGGGTTTGGCTAGCCTTAAGTCTTTTTTTCTAAAACTACTTTATTGAGGTATGATTAAAATAAAAACCTCTATACATTTAATGTATTCAACTTGATGAGTTTGGAGATAAGTATAAACAGGTGAAATCATCACCACTATCCATGCCATGAGCATATCCATCATCCCGTAAAATTTGCTTCTGCCTTAATTAATTAATTTTGGGTAAGAACATTTAACATAAGAGCTACCATTTTAGCAGATTTTAAAGTATGCAATACAGTTTGTTAACTATAGGCACTATGCTGTACAGGAGATCTCTATAACTTTTACATCTTGTGTAACTGAAAGTTGTACCCTTTGACTAATATGTCCCCACTTCCCCATCTCCCAGCACTTGGCAACCACTATTCTACTCTCTGCTTTTATGAGTTTGACTGTTTTATATTCCTCATATCTATGGTGTCATGCAGTATTTGTCCTTCTGTGTCTGGCTTACATTAGTTGGCATAAGGTCCTCCAGATTCACCCATGTTGTCACAAAAGGCAGGATTTCCTTCTTTTTTAAGGCTAAATAGTACTCTGTTGAGACTTTAGCCTCAAGTCTTAGGCTCAAGAGAGCATCTTTAATTCTCTAGAATCCACTCAGGCCATTTTTTCCCTCTGTGTTCTATTCTTACTCTCAGCAAGTTTAATAACAAAGGAAGCCCTAACCAGTAACATGCTGAGCTACTCCAATTACATGGAAATAGGAATTATTATATTTCATATTACTGGATAATGAATCATTATTCATATTTTATTATTATTTTGGTCCTCTAACAGGGTATACAGTTCTCTGTGAGGCCTTGTTCTTTTCAGGCATGTATGTGAAACTCAGCAGTATATATGAGCTTAAAAATTAAGTTGCTTTTAAATGAAATAATTTGAATATGTCCTGCCTCTTATCTTTTATTCTTCCAAAGGTTGTATGAATGTTTATTAGTGTCATGGAGAAATGATCTGTATAGGCTTAAAGTTATCTTGTGGGTAGCTGCACCGGTAAGAAAGAAAAGGAGAAAGCTTGGTGATATGGACTGGCTGAATGCAAGTTTAATAAGTACATATTTTGCATCTAAAGTTTTTGAGAACAGCTTTCAGGGTGCCTTATGACTTAAACCTGATTACATCTGGAGTTAAGGACAATAAAATTAGAAATAAATATTATGGAATATTTTTCTCTGGAGACTGTAAGACTGTCTAAGTAATTCTAAGATATTTCTAAGAGTCTAAGATGCTCTTTTCTGAAACTGACATCTTACTGTGAAATATTTTTCATCTGTCATTGGAATGGCTAGCATGGGTTCTACAGAAATTCAGAGAGAAATAGATTGCTTTTAAAACAATTGTAAAATATTTTGGCATGAATCATGCTTGTAATATTTTGCTTTTATAATATCCCATTGGTAATTCAAGAATCTAAAGAGGAAATTTATAAGCAATAAATAAGAAAGAAAAAATATCTAAAAATATTGGCAGTTCTTAAAGTTCAATTCTGAAAAAATAAATTCTTGGAGAAAACAAAAAATTTAAACTAGATTTGCAAGAAACATAAACATTTGCCAAAAGCCAGTCCTTTCTTTGTCATCTTCTTGACATACCTCTCTGACAAAGTCACAAAACAACTGGCACATGGTAACTACACAATCAGCCAAACTGAGGAACAGAGGGGAAGCTGAACTGTCACATAATCAAACAGGTATTTAAATTATCTTGGCTGTGAAAGATTCTTCACCCCATGTTGGTTGTCACTCTTATTGTAAAATAGCACCATGAAGTGATTAGAAATAGTAAAGAATTCTAAGCTACTTGGACTCTCTGGCATTTGTTCTAGATAATTCTTTTTCTATAGCTAAATACTACTGGGAAAATGATAAGGTTAGCTATGTATTGGGCTTTCACTGTATTTGTAGATAAATGACTTATTTTAAAATGTGGTTGAATCAATTTGATTTGACCAAGATAAAAAGCAAGCTCTTGTTTTCACCAGAATGTTAGAAGAAATGGTAAAAATTCAGGAATACCTTAATGCTTTGATTTCACCTTTAGTTTTCTTTGTAGCCACGCCAGTTAGACTCAGAAACTATTTTTCTCTTTCAGGGTAACTGTAGATGGTGGTGCTGTTTCTCTGGAGTGCTTTTTGGACATCTGAATTTGCTATTTTGTATTTTAAGTGAATATTATTGGGATTGGATTGGATTTTGTCCTCCAAATAACTTCATTCCAGAGAGGGAAAGTCTGTTCAAATACATAAATATGTCTGTCAAAATTCTACAGATAAGAGTCCTCTCTGACTACCAACTGTGTTGGTTTTCTAGAGTAGTTCTGTTACCTTATCCTTTACTCAGAACATGGTTTCTCCCTATATGTTCTTGCTAGGGCAAAGACTCTTTCCAACACAACTGAATCATTTTATTGTTGTATGACCAACAGCTGTAAATAAATCTCTGGAGATGGGCCTTTTTACTTAAGATTATGAACACAACTCAAGAGTAAATCATTATCAATAGCCGAAATATGTAATTTACTTGACAAAAATCATTGTGCCTACAGAATAGCAGATTTCTATCCTTAAGGAGCTCTCTGGAAAAGACTCTAAGAACTATGATGAACTTCCAGTTCTCTCATTCCTACCTGGGAATCTGACAGGGTTCATAGATAAACACAGGGTGAATGCACAAACATGTAGCCAAGGTTCTACGGAGAAATATTGAGGCTCACTAACATTGTAGCTTATTTTTTGGACTTGGGGAAAAAGGGCAATTGATGTACTTTTTTTAGAATGTCCAAAAAGCACTACTACATTTTTACAAAGAAGAACTGTACATGGCAGTGTTGAGAGTATTTTGGCATGGTTAAGGAACAATATATTGATAAAAGGCAGAAAACAGAGTGCAGTCATAAACAAACAACTGTCTGTAAGTCTGGGGAATCCCAACTTGTGTTGAATTTTATCTTAGAATTTAAATATTATCTTTAGGCATCTGGACTCTTCAGATTTACAGATGATGCCAAATTGTTCCAAAAAGTAAAAACCCAAACCATGAAAGAAAACAAAAATCAAAGATGAGAACACCAGGATATGTGAAGAACTTTCTGGAAAGTTATCAAGAGAGAGAAAATTTAGCCAAATAGAAAATGATACATTTATAAAAAATAATGCAAAGTCAAGTCTGGGGCAGGTTCAGCACTAATATTTAAGACCCATGAAAGGAGCTAGAGGGTCACCAATAGCCTAGTCCCTAAAGTTGCTGCTCTGTTGTGCTCCTGTGATCAACAAGACCCCACTGAGGTCTTGAATAAGGTGTTGAGTATAACATAGGAGGAAATTGGACAGAAATAGGAAACTATCCTACCCATATTTAGAACCGTATGAATATCAGCTCCTCAAAATTAGAGCTATTTCATGCCATTTTTTAATCTAACCTCAAGGCAGATTTAACAGTTTGAAAAAATTCGATTGAAAATTTGACTGATTGAAAAGGAAGCCTAGGTAATGAAAAGTAGAAGTTGTTACTGGTCATGTGTTAAAAATATAAACAGTTCAAAAGGGTTAGATAAATATAGATAATGCATGCACAAGAGATGAGCAAGAAAAAATGGGATACTTGGGGTTTATTCTTATTTTTTGATGTTGATGTTACTGGGAGATTCAATATATCTGTGTGTGGCACACAGGAAATTAGCAATAAATGGAAAAATTACTGTAGTTAATACCAATAATATTATCACTTTTATTACCACCTTCAGAGGCCTGGATTAGGCCCAGGTTTATACGTTCTCTTTCCTCCTAGATAGTTAATCTGTTGCAAGACCAGGGGTAATTACCTGTGCTGGAGGCTCTGTAGCATCTGACACAAGGTTATTTTAGTATCTCCTTAAAAGGTATTTGTTGAATACCTATTACTTTCATTAATTGATGATCATTTCCCACATTCTTAAGGTGCCTTATAGATTTTAACACTCTTTAATGTGTCCTATCTTTCATTCCTCACAAGTAACTAAACATATGAAATTGAAATCTTCTAGAGAGATGAATGCATGTTAATTGTTCTTTTCATATAATACCATTGGAACTTAAGATCATTACACATTGATATTGATTTTTTTCCTTTAATAAATCACGTTTTGACTTTCTTAACTAGTTTCTTTATTATCATAATGTCAATACCCAGCTAATTGTGTCATCTGGACTCTTAGTGAATGAATAAAATAGTGATAGAGGCAATCTTGCAAATTTGTTTTGGGAGATTTAAATGATGCAGACATATTAACTTTTCATTTATTAGTTACCTACTCTGAAAATTTTCACAAATATTGACTTCTCTTTAAAGCAACAGGCCTGAAAAGCTTAATTTTGCTCATTGGTGAGTTTTTGCCTAAAATCATAGAAATGATAGGTTGCTAAAGAAAAGCCTATCAAAGTGGAGCTTTACTTCTTTAAATTAATGAATTAGCATTGCTTTCTTTTGGGAGGAGATCAAAATTGACTGTAGAGATAGACGTTTATTTGGGATGATACTAAAGCCTTCATTCTCTCCAAGAATGAATAAATCTTGATGACTGAATTGCTGGTCTGTATGTGTTTTGTGAAATGATGAATCAGTGCACGATGTTCGAGTTATACCATTTTGCTCTGCCTTTTTATCCTGATGATACCATCTGGATTTGTCTTCATTTCCCTCTCTCTCTGAACATACTTTGGAGGGCTTCCATTTTTCACCTCCTAGAAATTCTAGGATAGAGAGCTATCCTGTCCTTACCCTCATCCTACCCTATTGGCATCCCCGAGCCAGCCTGTATTAATCATTCCTTTCTTTAGGTTTTTCTAGCACTATGTTCGTCTTCATGGAGTTTATTTTACCTGACATTTTGTCCTCAGTGAGCATGTGCTATGATTCTTACCAGTGGCTGTAAGCACTTGGAGAACAAGAATAATTTCTCATTTCAATTTGAATCCTCTGTAGATTCAGTGTCTGGAAGATAGTAGATACTCAGCAAATGTAATGACTTCTCATAGGACAGCTGATGTCCCAGGCATTCAGGTACATCCACAACAAATTCCACTTTTCGATTCATTGGCAGTGGAAAGAACACTCAGTGTAATTACTTTGCTGTCATTTACTAGCTTAGATGGGTTTCAGCATGGAGACTCAGCATGGATTCCAGAGTCCAAGACACTCTCAATTTAAATTTTATTTGGTTTAAAGTGAATATTTGCAACATCAGACATTCCCATATTTAAATGTAAATATTCTTCAACCCTGTCTAGAATAGTGCAAAAAGTATATATATTCTGGTAGTAAAGAGACCTGGATTTTAGTCCTGTATCTCATGTTGCAAAGGAGAACATTATGTGTTAAGTGACAGCTCCAGCTCCAACGCTTATAAGAATATCAATGTTTTGGTCATAACCACTATCATAGGAACTACCGGCATTTATTGAGTGCTTACAATATACTTGATATTCAGTAAATATTTACTTTTTAGGTGTATTCTTTTATATATTATTGTCCTTACAAAGATAAGTAAAGTTCAGAGAAGTTAAATAACTTGGCTAAGGAGAGACTGTTAGAAAGGTTCTAGGTATTTTCATCATAAACACCTTTGCCACAAGTAGTTTCACAGCACAACTAACTGGCTGTAAAGCCATTTTGCTATAAAAGAAAAAAATAACTGGTTGATTGACAGTTTTGTTTTGATTACAGTAGAAAATAATAAAATACCAGTTTCTGCAAATCCTTTGGTGAGCAGTCATCCCTCCCACCTGTCAGAATCAGAAGTTTTCCCGAGTTAAGCAAATAGAAGAGGCGGCTAGTAATTCCCAACAGCTTTTGAAGGCATTAATGATCGATTCTTTAGCTAATTTAGTTACAACGGCTTGTTCTCTCTTGCTGTGTTTTCCAAATTTATGACCTAATACTAGAAGTTGGAGGCAAAAGGAGAATCAACCTCCTCCTATCCTCCTGGCCCCCAAATGGTTACATGATTCCTGATGAGTATAAGTCTCTTGAAAACGTTGAAAATTTTAACAGAATATGGCTTAGGTTAGCTCACCAAAGGATTTGCAAAAACTGATGTTATCATTTTCTAGTGTGATGTCAACCATATATTTTATCTTTTACAGCAAAATGGCCTCACGGCCAGTTAGTTGTAGGCGAAACTGCTTGCAGGGAAGGTATTTATAGGAACATAGCGGACACATGTTAGGTAAGCTGTAGAGCTGACATTTAAATCTAGGATAATCTAGTGTGTGTGTGTGTGTGTGTGTGTGGGTGTGGGTGTGGGTGTGGGTGTACATATATACAAATTATCATAATACATTATCATATAGTGTGATAAATATTATATATATATCATAATCTGATCCCATTAAATAATTTGAATCCTTCCTGTTTCATTCTGCATTCAGCTTGTAAATGCCCTTTTCTCTTTTACAAAGAAATCAGTCAAGTAAGAGACTTCTCAGGGTAAGGTGACATGGGTAGTAATCGAGGGGCTTTTCTTTTGAGACTTGATTACTTTACAAGCATCAGTCCATTCACCACAGTACTTGGGTATCTTATCCAGTGAAAAAGTGCCATGTTTATTTAGGAGATATGCACAGTCAATGAAGGAGAAGAAAACAGCATGCTGAGAACTTGTAGTGGAAAGAAACAGAACAAAGCAGAGCAAAAACAGAACAATAGCTGGAGGGCTAAACAAGGGACCATGCTTATGTAAACTTCCCTGGAACAAACCATGAATGTTCCCAGAACTGGGGCACATCCAGAATTCCACAGCACTATGTCCATCACTTTTATCCAAATACCAGGACTGTCACATTACATAATTTTCACATTTGTTCTTATTTTTGATGACCGCAGAACAGACTTGTGTCCCAGTTAGCCATTTTGTCCCTTTCATTTATTCTTTGGGTCAGATTTCTGCTAACTCACGTCATTTGCATAACTGCTCAGATCTGTTTCCAGGGAAACGGTTTTACTTTCTGTGTAAATATAAGATATTTGTCCTAACTCCCCTCTGTCACATTTTGTTACAAAGAGACATTTTGGGTAGTTGTTTATTCTTAAATTTTTCTTTGAAACAATTTCTTGTGGAAATCATGTACAAAATTACTTATCCCTTTTGCTATATGCAGGACTCTATTGAGAAAGGAGAAGGTTGACTTAAAAGGGTTTGTTTGGAGCAGGGAGAGTCAGAACTAAGTTGTGAGATTAGACTTTTAGGTTTGTCTCTAGCCTGTGATGTGGAATTAATTTAGAGTGTGATTTCTGTCATTAGCTGGAGATTTGGGGAATCATTTACACACGGTCAAATTTCACATGTGAACAAAATGACAGTTTTGGAAACTACACCCTTTCTTCTGCAGCGTTGGAGTTCTTCACTGAGCAAAATTTCCCCCATTGTTTACTGCTGAGTGCTGAGTGTTCCTTGTCTGTGGGGGTTCCTGGTGGAAGGAAGCCATTGGGAGGTCTGGGGGCTGGTCAGGGAAAGCTCATCAGTTAAAGGGAGAGGGATATGGAGGCAGATGAAGCACATTGTAGAAGAGGCTCAGTCTGAGAAACATGGCACTCGAATCAAATAGCGTCATCTTTTCCACACGTCATGGCAGATATGGATCACTCTCTGGGGAGTCCTCCAGGTGGGCTGCTCAGTATAACCTTAGGGTGGCTTTGAATGTTAAGCCATTGCAAGTTGATACCTGAAAACTGCCAATTTCAAATGATCTTGGAACAGAATTTGACGATGGATGCATCATTCCACGTGTCAATCTAGAAGATACAATCAACGGAGTTGCACTGATGATGTAAAATGTTTGGAAAGCAAAGCCTGATGTAAGCTTCATGTGAAAAATCATTGGTCACTTGGTCATTCTCACCCCACAAATAGTGGTATCTTAAGGTGACAAACTAATTTGGTAGTTCTTTTCAGAAGGACAGTTTTTGGGACCCATACATCTTCATGAGATCATGTGCTTTTTAGTGATCTTTCTTCCTCAGAACAAATTTCATGTTAGAAATCTTCCAGGGCCCATCTGTGGAAGATACTGAGAATATAGAGGACTGGATTGCCTGGGAAGACTTGCTTTCTCTCTTTCTCTCCCTTATCAAAGACATGTTAATAAAGGGTTAATGAGTTCTACGTATAAAATCTTTGGTTTTTAAAGCTTTTTGCTACCTGAGCTCTTTGTTAGACTAAGCCTTAGAGAACCCAAAAAGGAAGTTCAAAATAGAACTAACATTTTCTTTAAAAATTTAAGGATCTTCCTCTTTCAGATGAGAGCAAGGAGGTTTCTTTTAATGTTTGACTTTTTCCCCCTTCTCTTTTTTGGCAGCCTTCACATGTACAAATCTCACTGAAGTCATTCCAGGCTGAAAGCATTTATGATCAAATACCAGAAAGCTAAAAATAAGTATTCTACCCTTTCTCTAGAGGTTACTGAATATTTATTTCTCTTAACCTTTCTGTTCAGGTGGCAAGAGATGGATTTTAATGGTTGCTGGGGGCAAATGTGTTGGAAGATCAGTAAATAATTCAAGATAACTGCACTCAAAACCACCCTTCAGTGCCAAGCAGTCTGGCTTGTTTCACAACTTAGATAGTTTTGGAAAATGGTGATACAGCCAAAACTCCAAGGCCAGTATTAGATTACACCAATTTGTAGCCATTGTATTTGATGGCTTCAAAGCCATCCTCCCTTTTCCTGGCACTATCTCCTTGGATTTCCTTTGGGTGACTATCTCATCCCACTCTCAGTCCAAGTGGTTTGAGTGCGGCCACCCAATCTCTGGATCAAGGCTAGGGGAAGGAATGTGACTCAGCCTTGGCCAATCAGATAATCATGGCCAGTACTTTTGCTGGAACAGTTGAGGAAAGAGACCCTTTCTTTCTGCATGTTGTTAAGCTAGTAGGTATAAACCTAAGGTAAAATTTGTCTGAAAGTGAAACTAGTACAGAGGAGAGAGAGCCATAGATTAGAATGAAATTTGGTCTTGAAAACAACTTTTGAGCACCTGTATCTGGCTATACTTGAAGCTTTTCAGCTACTGAGCCAATAAATTTCCATTTTACTTAAGTTAGCTTAACCTTGTCTTCTGGTAATGAGTTCTGAATTATACATTCCTCTTAATTATCTTCAATCCTCATTTTTTCCCAAGGGATTCTTTGCATCTGACACCAAACTTAGTTATTTTGATTTTTTTGGGGGGGGAGGGTTGGGTAATTTTAAAGTTGCCTGTTTTTATTTCTTTGAATTGCAAAACTAAAATAATGCATCATTTTTCCTGCTTAAAGATAGAGCAGTATAAGACCAAAGACAGTTAATTTTTGTCTACTTTTATCACTGAGGTCTACGGCCTAGACTTTACTTGCCACAGTTACAGAGATTCAAAGAAAGAAGATGGCATTTATAAATGATGTTAAAGGATGAATTAATTTTACCAGGTATTGCCCATTAACTTCTTAATTATATTACTATAATCAAGTTTCTGTGGCTTTTTCTTCCTCCTAGATGCTTAACACTAGAAAGAAGCCTGGTAATGCATACTCTTGTGCCCACTGCAATTTTTCAGACTCACCCCTTTCTGAGGGAGTTTTACCACAATATGGACCACAAGAAGTAAAAGCTGTGTTTTATTTACTCTCAGATCATGTGTCAATGGCCCTGGTATGGAATACATGATCAGAAAATATTTGCTCAACCAACTAGTTTATCTAACTTTGTAGTCCCAGTGTATATTAATTCTACGTAGTCACCTCTTCAGTAATGCTTTCTCATTGAGTATCTTCTACAGTCAGATTTTGTGAAATACATTGATGATACAAAAATGAGAAGGTATATTCTACCCAATTGCACTGGGAGTTTTTCATCAACATGGAAGAATGACCAACAGAGTTTATCATCTCCTATTCTTCCCCAAACCCACAGAAGTGACAATAAAGGACTGTTTGAAAGGTATTAACCCACAGGGACAATGAGAGAATGAAGCAACGGATGAAAGATGCAATTTTTTTTTTTTGAATAAGGAAAGTGATGGAGGAGAAGTAAGTGTTCACACTTAGCAGAATGGACAGAGCTATATAACCCAACTTACAACCCAGTGAGAAATGAGCCAGCTTGCCCCACAGAACTCAGTTCTGTGAAAGACTTAGATGAGAAACAAGGCTGGAAAGAGATTTATTGAAACAATAGATCTAGAGCAGCTGGATCCCCAGGACCCTCCCCCACTCCATGCAACCTTCCAGAAAAGTCACAGAGTTTTATTTTCTGGAAATATTGTGCAGCTCCTAATTTGAGAATCCCAAATGCAGCAGGGAGAGCTGGGGTGGAAAAGGTAAATAAGTGAAAATCTGAATTACTGACTTTGTTCTTCTTTCCCCAGTCTGCCTGCAGGGTGCCGACATACTGCCTAGCTGCGAGCTTAGGGAATTCCCCTCTGGAGGACGTCACTGGCCCCAGAGAATGGCCATGATGTACTGACATTTGTTTCCATCCTAAATTTCTTTTGAAGTGTAAAGTAATGACATTATACAGGAAGACAGGTACAAACATACACACACCTGGAGAAAGGCGTTGATTCAGCTTCAGGAATTCAGCAAATATTTCTTTAAGTTGACAACAGCCAAGGCCCTGTGCAATCAAGGGTATCAGTAGGTAAGAGAGCTTCCAAGACTGGCTAGTGAGAGAGGTATACTCTTTCTGAATTTACAGAGCAAGTGATGGAACTTAAAATCTGTTTACCTGTGTATTCCCAGTAATTTTAAACTTAAAATTTTTATTCTGGGCTTTTAATTGATAGGCACTAAAGTTTTCATTGAAAGAAAAGGTTCTGTGTTAACATAATTCAGAGGTAACTTAAGATTTGTATACTTTTTCCTGTCTCTAAAACGTTTTTTATGCATTACACTTTTCTTAATAGTTTTGGAAATCATGGTCAGTTTCTTACATTAATGATCATCTTTTCTAAGATTTTTTTTTTTTTTTTTTTTGGTCTGGTACCTCATTTCTATTTCATTAGTTTTGGTCTGTAAGTTCCTCGAGATCAGGTCTCTGTCTCATCCACTTCTATATCCCCACACACAGAGATGCTAAATAAATGCTTGTTATCTTTTTTGTGTGTCTATTGTTGAGTAGTACAGCAGTCCTTAAGCAACAGCGCAGTGTCATCTCCTTGAACAATGTATCAGTCATAATTTTATTTTATATATTTTCTGATGCTTTGACATCTTGGGTCCTTGCTTACCCATGAGATACTGCCACTTCCAGGGCTGACCAATTTCTATAGAAAGTAAAGGATTGGCATGCAAGTGCGCCTTTCATATGCAAGCCAAATAATCCAAAGCCCACATCCCCACCACCTCCTCTCTCTGGCCCCTATTCCTCAGAGCCCTCTGAAATTATTCAAACTAGGCAATCCTAATTCTGCTTACCCTGTCTTACGTTGCCTTTCCCATGAAAATGACAATGAGGCTCTTGTCCATGCTTTTCCCCATCTCTCTCTGCCTCCTGACTGACCCTGGTGCTTCCCCATGTGGCCCCACATGTCATGCCATTCCTCCTGCTATAGGGAACTTTGAATAAAACTTCTTCCTTCATGACTATCATTTCTGTGTCTGTATGTCTTACCATACCTGATTAAGAGAAATCCCGGATACATTTTAAAACAGTTGACTTATTCATAGACTTGGCTGGTAAGGAAACATTGCTGTGCCCAAATGTATTCAGTGTTTTCACTTACACACTAACATCGGCATGGTGTTAGTTCGCCATGTCCCTGTTCGCACAGGACACCACCAAACCCAAAGGGACCAGATGACACATGACACAAGTGGTGGGTCACTCTGTAGCTGAGAAGTCAATTCCACACTGTAGTTAAGCGGCATTATGGTCTGCAGCTATGCTCAAAGAAGGACAAAGTGGAAAATTCCATGCTTCCCTGGAACCAGGGAGGTGGATGGGAAACAGCCTCATGGCAGCCTTCTGCAAAATGGAGAGCCTCCTGCAAGATAGTCTGTGCAACAGCTCCTCACAGAACATCTGTCTTGCCATGCTCCTGGAAGAATGGCAGAGAACATTCTGCACAGACATGGTCAGACTGCAGTTGAGCCTTGCCTGCATGGTCTCTGTGGGCATATGCAAGGTCACAGGGCACTCTGGCAGAACTGTCCCCTACATTTGTCACTTCTCAAGGTCTTCTGGTATTTCTAGCACTGTGATAGTTGAATGAAAACTTTAGTTTTTAAGTCTACCCAGCTTAACTCATCAGATGTGCTGTATGTGTATCAGATGTCTTTCAAAATATCTTTACCACTTAGATTACTAGATTGTGGATCTATTCTGAGAGATGTCAGAAATACTGCCATCTAGTTCTATCCATTTCTTTAATTATTTCAACTTCTACGCTTTTTGTGTAATTTGAAAGTGGTAAAACATCTTTCAGTAAAAGGAAAAGACTAAGTGTCACATAGCACTTCATGTTTAAAGTGAAGATCCTCCTTCCTTCCCCTTTTCTTTCTCCTTTCTATTCTTCCCTCCCTCTTTCGTTTTTGCCTTAATTGGGGTAGGTAGTGTAGTCCCATGTTCATCTGTGGGTGGAGGTGATTGGAAATGTGATTTAATTAATATTAGAGAGTGAGTGAAAGTCAGGATGTAGACCTGAACATTCATCTAGATTTCTTGATTGGACCTTTGATTGTTAATTGTTCTTTGTATTTGTCTAGTGAGATTAATCATATAACTAAATTAAGGAATGTATAAAAATTTAGCACAGCATACTTTCATATATAATATTCTTAGTAAAAATTTACCTTAAAAGTAATTTAGCATCTAAGGATTAGCAAAGCTTTTACAGGACATTTTATTTGAGCTTCTCAGTACCCTGTGAGGTAAGCACAACTGCTTTTTCACCATTTATAGCAAAGTAACTGAAGATCAGAGAGCAAAAATGTCTTGACCAGAATCACACTGCTAATAAATATGGAACTAAGATTTGAACCCAGGCCTGGCATACTTTTACATAGTTATAATTGTCTTTAATCTCATGCATGTTCTCTAAGGCACTGTTATGTCCTGAATTTTGTCCCCTCCAAATTCATATGTTAAAGCCCTAACCCCTTATACTTCAGAATGTGACTGTTTTGAGGTATAGGGCCTTTAAAGCAGTAGTTAAGTTAAAATGAGGCCCATGGGGTGGGTCCCAATCTAATCTGACTGGTATCCTTATAAAAAGAGGAGATTAGGGCACACAGAGAGACACCATGGATGGGTGTATACAGAGAAAAAGCCACATGAGCACACAGTGAGAAAGGTGGCCATCTGTAAGCTAAAGACAGAGGCCTCAGGAAAAACCAAACCTGCTGACACCTTGATCTTAGCCTTCCAGCCTCCAGAGCTGTGAGAAAATGAACTTCTGTTGTTTCAGCCATCCAGTCTATAGTATTTTGTTATGACAGCCCTAGCAAACTAGCATAGGGACAAAACAGAAACTGAGGAATTCATTAATTAAACCACATTCTTAAACCAACCCAGCCTTCTGTTCAGGAGCAGTTCTTAGCAGAAACCATGGAATGTCTACTAAACGAGTGCTGTGAAAGGTGAATGGATATCTTTTTATTTGGTGATGTTTAAAATATCTGGCAAGGCATGCTGGCTCTGGGAAATACCCTATTACCTAAGATATAATCAGTCCAGTCCAAAACCTCCTACCTAGAAAGTGAGTTAGAAAACTAAAATTGCAGAGTATGCTCCTCCAGCTATAAACTAAAGTGAAATACCTACAGAAATAGGAAAAAATTAAAGTAGTCATGAAATACAAAGTTTTTATAGAAAATGCCACATGCCACCAAGATAACTAGAGAATACATGTTTAGTAAATATCAGAAAAAGGAAGACAATCAACCTTTTTTGATTCAGTTTTTACAAAATGTGCACATAATGGAAACCCAATGTTCTTGTCCAGCTTTCTGAAGAGAAATGGGCATTTTTTAAGTCCCCATCATTCATTGCTCTGAGTTATGTGAATATAATGAATTTTGTCTCATTTTCTCTTCTAAACAGGGAACATCCCACATTGTACCCGATAGCTGGTTACCCAAACATGGCCTCCTGTTGGTTTGTTCTCACAATATTTTCCTGTAATGGCTTGCTAAATTCCATGCCTAAGAAAATTATTACCCATTCCAGGCATGCCCGCACATCCTCTGGGTTTGTCCTTGTGCCTGCTTCGCAGTGGGGCAGCTCTGTTCACAGTGTGGACATCCTCCTATGGGGGCTTGCTTTGTCCCTAATCAAGCCCTGAAGAGGCATCTCCTTATGGCACTCACAGATGGCTGTGTGGAAAACATTTTCTCATCTTGGTAAAGCTTTTTTTAAGGTCATCTTTCGGTCAAGGTGAATTTTAAAAATAGTTTTACAAAGAGGCTAGAAAACAGTTGCTTGACTATAATTGGAAAACCTCTAATTCCCCAGCTTATAGAAGTGACAGATCATAAATAAATTGATTTTCTTTAGCCTACCCTAATGACTTCTTGGCTGGAGGCTTCTTTACATTTCTACCAAGCTGTGGAGAATCCCACAAGTTTATTTGGATTACTGAGCTGTATGGAATAGAATGGCAAATTATCAATGAACTGATCAACTTATGTGTCATAAAAGTGACCAGTTCAGCTGCTTCCTTTCTTCCCCTACTTACCTTTCCAGATGTTACATTTACAGTCCCTCTTCATGTGTCCTTTCCACATCTGTCCACTTTCTCCCTCACCTTGGTTCAGGGAGCAGACGTGCATATAGTCTCCTTGTCAGGAGAAAGAATGCTGCCCTTCTTTGGATGGCCCTGTGTTATCATAGACAGAGGCTTTGTCATCTGATCCTCTTTGAACCTGCCTAACTTCTATGTGCCACTGGGCAAAGTGCTTAGTGTAGTGTATTTGAGACTCCATTTTCTCAGTAACATGAGTATAACCATGCCTTCCTTTTTCTTAAGAGTGTTGGAACATTAAATGTACTTTATATGCATATATGTCTCATATCTATACATGCATATATGCACACACCCAGTAAATATAAGGCATTTATGATATATGAATTCCTCCTAGTACAGGTTCTGTTTATTTTTTCCTTCTGTCATTTAGTTTTGTTTCAATGTAATTTTTTCCAATAGCATGTTGCTGTCAAGGGCACTTTTGATTATTACATTAGTATATTTTCGTATGGGTCAGAAATAAGTCAGCAATAAAGTAAACTGTGTTTCTTTTACATTTTCATGAATCTCTCACCATTTCAGTAGCACAAAAAGCCATATATGAAAACTTGAGTAAAGGCGAAAGGTGTTGTACTATCCCTTCCTCCCCAAAGTGGTCTGAAATCATTGCATAATTTCTTCTCCTCATTAGGATTGTCATTCATGCAATGTTTAAATTTTTCTCTTACTGACTTATGTAGAAATTGTGTTAGCAAATTTGTACCTGTTATTCTTTATTGCTCTGAGGTATTGGAATGTTACTAATAGGTGCTAAAGCTTTTAAATTAGGCATAGTCAAATTTCTCCATTTCTCTGGAGAAACGGAACATGGAGGAATCAGAGTTATCATTGTATTAACTATACAAAAGTACACTACTAATTTTAAAGTATCTATATATATGTCTGGTAATATAAAGATGGTGATATTGAGCAAAGTTGAAAAAATATCTACTCCTATTTTGCTTCTTGTGTTTTAAACATCTTTCTCCCTGATGTCACGACTATACTGCTTTCCTGCACCTTCCATTTACAACATCCTCAGAGGAGAGGCACTGTGAGGTAATGATTATGCATGACCCTGAAGCCACACTCCCCAGTTAAAACCAGCCCTTCCATTCATGAACTTTGTGACCTTAGACTCTATTGTGCTTCTGTTTCTTCATCTGTGGAAAAAGAGTGATAGTGATTGTTGTGAAAATTAAATGAGTTAATATATGTAATATATTACTATAGTAGCTGGGTGCTGGTAAATGCTCAGGAAGTTTTTAGCTATGGTTGTTAGCTGTCATAGAGCAGAATAAGGAAGAAAAGCTAAAGGAAATCCAGAGTGTCCATATATCTTTAGCATTGGTTACAGTATGGGTCTTTCCCAAATTAGATTTACCAATAGTATTTTAGATAGATGGACAGAAAGAAAGAAATGAAGGGAGGGAGGAAGGAAGGAAGGAAGGAAGGAAAGAAGGGAGGGAGAAAGGAAGAAAGAAAGAAAGAGGGAGGGAGGGAAGCGTGGGGAGGGAGGGAGGGAGGAAGGAAGATAAAGAACCCAAAAGCTGAAAGTAAACTTTATTTTCTCTGGTCTAAATACCTACGCATTGAATTAATACAATGCATTCTGTATAGCTTATTAGCTTCATCCCACTGTTGGCTGGTGGGGTAGCTTATGGTCAACAACAACAAATCTCATATAAGTTGCTGTCAATTCTGCTCCATTCTATATTGTTGCTTTTTTAAAAACCTCAATGTATGGCTTTACTTTATATTCCATTTTGGACTTAGCCCATCAACTCTACTCTCTGTCCAGATCATTTAGATGGGAGCAGTTACCTATGCATCTTAACTATTAGGTAAGAAACCAACCATAGGAAACATAATAATTTATTGTTCTGATTATAATGATTTCTGTAATTATTAATATATTTTCAGATCTTGTACTTAGAAAAAGTTCACATTTCTGAGTAGGTTTCTGTTTTTTCATGAATGTTTACTAACTGTATGTATAGGTATCCAAAGTCCTGGAGAGAGAGTTCTCAGTGGTCCTCACTCAGTCCCTGTTTACTTAACATTGATAAGTGTCTGCTAAGTGTCAAGCTAGTATCATGGAATACAGAGTTAAATCAGGGACAATCCTTATACTTAAGGAGTTTCCAGCCTAGTGGAAGAGGAAGATACATACCCAATGATCTTCATAACACCACGTTGTAAATATTATAATACAACGGAGGGCACAGCTAAGTCAAGCTGCAACACGTAATAGACATCATTACTTTAGCTTCATTTAACTATTGTGGTACTTCACCAGAATGGGTACATTAAGGCTTAACAGCATTCATCTGGCAACTTCATTCACACAGCTAATTAGCAGTTAAGTCCTTTGGGAAATTCAAACCTCCTGATCCTAAACAATGTAAAGTAGGACAGGCTGTATTTTAGTGCAGGAAGGAAACATTTCTTGTCTTTCCACCAAATCAACACATTAGTTTCTTATTTGTGCCAATGATCTCAGAAGCTCTGTAACAACCAAGTTTGCCTGAAGATTCTTTCTTATTTCTTCCTACAGCAAGGTAAAGGGCAAGCAGTTCAGTTTCACCTTAACAGGAAGAAGTCTTACAATAATGGTTCACATAATGCCTCTGATAGATTTCAGTTTTGCTGTTCTTGTTCCTAAGTCAATCAAGTACCTTAATTTAAAAGCTTCAGTGAATATCTCTGAATGGGTCTTAGAAGTGATGGTAATTATTATTTGAGGAGCTAGAGATGAGAGGTAGACAATTGGGCTCATCTAAAGAGATGAGGCTCTTAGGAAATAAAGAAAGAGGCCTGTAAGAACTATGTGTTGAGGTCACAGTGTTGCCCACTGTAAATATTTAATCAAGATCTCATAGTTTTATTTTTAATAGTAATGAACTTGGCGCATGGGTAGAGAGAAGGAGACAGAAGTGATTTGTTCAACTCGCAGGAGTCCTGCGAGTGTAGTTCCTTCATTTGCAGTGTTTATGCTTAAGGAGACCAGAGCAAAGCAGAGCTGAAAGTGTCTTTTTTTGTCAGCATGATTGTTTGAGTGGGCCATCCTAGAAGGGACTAGGTGTTTCAAAGTTATACTGCTCTTCATAACACGGATCAATGGAACTTGGATCAATGCATGTACATTTCTGATTGCTCATCCATTCACTCATACAGATAATCTTGAGGGTAAATGAGGAATGCCTTTATGGGTAATAGGTTAGAGTTAGGAGTGAAATAAAGATCAAAATTTCATAAAGGTAGTAGTTGATTTTTCTTGCATGAGATAAATGAGAATATCATTTACTACATTATTAATTTATAATGTATGCTTTGTATGCACTTACATGCTGTTTTATTGTCAATAACTACTCTCTGTGTGGTAAATAATACTAAATAGCATCATTAGAGTGCATACCAAATGCCAGATATTGTTCTAAGAGCTACATACGATTTATCTTATTTAACTCCCACAACAATTCTATGAAAGAAGTTTTAGCCTAGTTTAACACCTGGGAAGTTTGAGGCTAAGAAATAGTTCATCTAACATCACTCAGCTAATTAGTAAATGAAGTTTATTTATACCCAGGTAGTCAGATTCTGGCTCTTCCACTTGACAGTGTATGCTCCCAATAAATCAATTGGATGGATAAGAAAAATTGGTGAATAAATAAGAAAGAGATACTTTAAAAAATAAATATAAGCAATATAGAGAGAGTAATAAGTGTTTCTGTTATTGAACATTAATAACATTACCAGTAACTTAAACTAAACTATGGTGGTGTGTATAATTCCCATTGAGCTTTTTTTTTTTTTTTTTTTGCGGTACGCAAGCATGTGGGATCTTCTTGGACCAGGGCACGAACCCGTGTCCCCTGCATCGGCAGGTGGACTCTCAATCACTGCGCCACCAGGGAAGCCCAATTCCCATTGATATTAAATAGAAACATAATATTTTAACCAAAAAACAGTGAACTTGATCCTGGTGCCACATTCTAAAGGGAATTTAACATCTGACATCTTGTACAACAGAAAGGTTAATGTCTTCAGGAACAGCATTTCAGCAAAGAGTTTTTGTATGGCTACTCTGTAAAAACTGACAAAATTGGGGAGTGGGGAGGATGTTTAAAACTCAGAGAGCACCCATCTGAGCCAACTCTTTTGCCAGGTGTTTTATCTGTGAATCTTTCAATCTGAACAACTACCTTGTCATTATTCCTTGGTATTGTCCCAGTTTTATAGAAGAAAAAACCAAGACTCACACAGATTAACTAGCTGTCAAGCTTATGCAACTAGAAGTGGTGAAGGTTTATCTTTCTAATTCCAAAATCCATGCTTTCTTCACTACACCATGTTTAAAATATAATGATAGTTCAAGCTAGAGTCTCATATATTTGACTTTATAGTGAAGTTACACTTAAAGGAAGGGATTTTCAAAGAAACTCTAGCACTGGAATCTATTTTTTTTTCTGGATACACCACACAGGGACCCCAGTAAATTAAAAACTTAAAAGTGAAGATGTTCCTGTCGAAGGGACTGTGTGCAGAGCTCCTTTCTACTCCCTCTTCCATAAGATTCCTATGGCACTTTAGCTGCACAAGGAATACCTGGAGACTGGTTTAAAAATGCAGATTCCTGGGCCATGGCCCCAGATAATCTGATTTGGGGCTATGAATCTGCATTTTAAATAAGCACTTCAAGTGTTTCTAATACAGATGTCTTAGAAAAACATTGACCTGCAAAATGCACAGCCTGCCCCTTATCTGATTTCTCTCAAGTATCATGTGCCTAGGTTTTTGGACAAGATCTCTAAGATTCTTAAATTTGGTAAATTTACTTGGATTGTAAAAGTAAATGCTGATTTCATTCATTATAATAATACCATCATTTGTAAATGTAATAAAAAAAGAGCAGTGCCTGACACACAATGGGTTGTCAATAATATTTGCCAAATTAATGAATAGATGAATGAATGAATAATGTAATTTCAAGAATTGCTCCAAGTTGGGAAATAGGAAGAGACACAGTATATCGGTCCAGTGCAAAAAGATAATTTAATTGAGTTGAGTAAAATAATTGTTATGAAAAATAATGGTGTCATGGATCAACATCTCAGTTTTTATGCCAATGATTTCTTCTTAGTGATTGTTTTTCTATTTTGAATAATTTGCATTAATTTACAGAAAAATTAACCAGCTTTACAGAAACCCAGTAAAGCACTAAATTAGAATCCTATTAATTCTCTAGACGTTTGTTACTTCAGAGCATCTTCTGGTAATAGAGGATGGCATCTACAGAAAGAAAGGCAGGTGACAGCAGAAAGTTTTAAATGACTATCAATTAGATAAATCCCATACTTTTAAAGAGAACAGGTCCTCTGTTTAAAATGTCTGTTTGGGGGCCTAAATTACTTGCTTTCTGAGATTTCCATGCTGAGAAGCTGTAATTCTGCTCTGAATCTCTGTGTGAGAGCCTGCAGTTCTTTGGCAATTGATCAGGCCCTAATCCAAGCCAGAAACAAAACTCTTACTGCCTTTTTTAAGAGGAGAACATGGAGTGATCCCCATATGAAATACTCGAATTCTTCAAAACTATTAACGTCCACTAAAAGATTTAGTAATCTGTGGCTTTCCTACATCACTCACTCTGATCAGATTTTCATCAATAATCTAATGTTAGTGAGGAATTGTGAAGGAATAAGGCTAAATAAAAACTAGGTGGGGTAGGGGAAACCTTCAAGATGGCAGAGGAGTAAGACTTGGAGATCACCTTCCTCCCCACGATGGCAGAGGAGTAAGACTTGGAGATCACCTTCCTCCCCACAAATACATCAAAAATACATCTACATGTGGAACAACTCCTACAGAACACCTACTGAACGCTGGCAGAAGACCTCAGACCTCCCAAAAGGCAAGAAACTCCCCACGTACCTGGGTAGGGCAAAAGAAAAAACAATAAACAGAGACAAAAGAATAGGGATGGGACCTGCATCTCTGGGAGGGAGCTGTGAAGGAGGAAAAGTTTCCACACACTAGGAAGCCCCTACACTGGTGGAGTTTGGGGGTGGGCAGGGGGGGAAGCTTTGGAGCCACAGAGGAGAGCACAGCAACAGGGTTGCAGAGGGCAAAGCAGAGAGATTCCCGCAAAGAGGATCACTGCCGACCAGCACTCACCAGCCTGAGAGGCTTGTCTACTCACCCACCGGGGCAGGTGGGGGCTCGGAGCTAAGGCTCAGGCTTCGGAGGTCAGCCCCCAGGGAGAGGACTGGGGTTGGCTGTGTGAACACTGCCTGAAGGGGGCTAGTACACCACAGCAAGCAAGGAGGGAGTACGGGAAAAATTCTGGACCTGTAGAAGAGGCAAGAGACCGTTGTTTTGGGGTGCACGAGGAAAGGGGATTCCTTCCCTGTCTGCCCACAGAAGGCAGAGGACTGCCAAAACAAGCTCCAGAGATGGGTGTGAACCCCAGCTATCAGCTCGGACCCCAGAGATGGGCATGAAATGCTAACGCTGCTGCTGCAGCCACCAAGAATCCTGTGTGCAAGCACAGGTCACTATCCACACACCACCCCCCCGGGAGACTGTGCAGCCTGCCACTGCCAGGGTCCTGTGATCCAGGGACAAGTTCCCAGGAGAACACATTGTGCGCCTCAGGTTGTTGCAAGTCACACCGGCCTCTGCCGCCGTAGGCTTGCCCAGCATTCCAAATATAACTACTGTACCCCTCCCTCCCCCTGGCATGAGTGAGCCAGAGCCCCCTAATCAGCAGCTGCTTTAACCTTCCTCCTGTCTGGGTGGGAACAGATGCCTGAGGGCGACCTACACGCAGAGATGGGGCCAAAACCAAAGCTGAACCCCAGGAGCTGTGCGAAGAAGAGAAAGGGAAATTTCTCTGTGCAGCCTCAGGAGCAATAGATTAAATCCTCACAATCAACTTGATGAACGCTGCATCTGTGGAATGCCTGAATAGACAATGAATCGTCCCAAAATTCAGGCGGTGGACTTTGGGAGCTGGTGTAGACTTGGGGTCTGCTGTCCATGACTGATTTGTTTCTGTTTTTTTTGTGTGTGTGTGTGGTACATGGACCTCTCACTGTTGTGGCGTCTCCTGTTGCAGAGCACAGGCTCCAGACTCGCAAGCTCAGCGGCCATGGCTCACGGGCCCAGCCTCTCCGCGGCATGTGGGATCTTCCCGCACTGGGGCACGAACCCACGTCCCCTGCGTCGGCAGGCAGACTCTCAACCACTGCGCCACCAGGGAACCCCCTTGTTTCTGGTTTTTAAGTTTATCTTAGTATAGTTGTTAATGCATGTTATCATTGGTGCATTTGTTTATTGTTAGGGTTGCTCTCTTCATTTTTTATTATTATTATTTTTTATTTTAATAACTTTTTTTTCTTTTCTTCTCCCTTTTCTTCTGAGCCATGTGGCTGACAGGGTTTTGGGGCTCCAGCCTGGTGTCAGGCCTGAGCCTCTGAGGTGGGAGAGCCGAGTTCAGGACATTGGACCACCAGAGACCTCCCAGCCCCATGTAATATCAATCGGCGAGAGCTCTTCCCAAAATCTCTATCTCAATGCTAAGACCCAGCTCCACCCAACAGCCAGCAACCTCCAGTGCTGGACGCCCCATGCCAAACAGCTAGCAAGACAGGAACACACCCTCACCCATTAGCAGAGAGGCTGCCTAAAATCATACTAAGTTCACAAACACCCCAAAACACACTACTGGACATGGTCCTGCCCACCAGAAAGACAAGATCCAGCCCCACCCACCAGAACACAGGCACCAGTCCCCTCTATCAGGAACCCTACACAAGCCACCAAACCAACCTTAGCAACTGGGGGCAGACACCAAAAACAACGGGAACTACAGCCTATTGCAGCCTGTGAAAAGGAGAACCAAAACACAGTAAGTTACACAAAATGAGAAGACAGAGAAATATGCAGCAGATGAAGGAGCAAGGTTAAATCCCATCAGACCAAACAAATGAAGGGGAAATAGGAAGTCTACCTGAAAAAGAATTCAGAATAATGATAGTAAAGATGATCCAAAATCTAGGACATAGAATGGAGAAAATACAAGAAACGTTTAACAAGTACCTAGAAGAAGTGAAAAGCGAACAAACAGTGATGAGCAACACAATAAATGAAACGAAAATTTCTCTAGAAGGAATCAGTACCACAATAACTGAGGCAGAAGAGTGGATAAGTGACCTGGAAGATAAAATACTGAAAATAACTACCACAGAGCAGAAAAAAGAAAAAAGAATTGAGGATAGTCTCAGAGACCTCTGAGTTCGTGCATTAAATGCACAAACATTTGAATTATCTGGGTCCTAGAAGAAGAAGAGAAAAAGAAAGGGTCTGAGAAAATATTTGAAGAGATTATAGTTGAAAACTTCCCTAACGTGGGAAAAGAAATAGACAATCAAGTCCAGGAAGCGCAAAGTCCCATACAGGATAAATCCAAGGAGAAACAAGCCAAGACACCTATTAATCAAACTATCAAAAGTAAAATACAAAGAAAAGATATTAAAAGCAGCAAAAGAAAAGCAACAAATAACATAAAAGGGAATCCCCATAAAGTTAACAGCTTATCTTTCAGCAGAATCTCTGTAAGCCAGAAAGGAGTGGCAGGACATATTTAAAGTGATGAAAGGGGAAAACCTACAACCAAGAATACTCTAACCAGCAAGGATCTCATTCAGATTTGACAGAGAAATTAAAACTTTTACAGACAAGCAAAAGTTAAGAGAATTCAGCACCACCAAACCAGCTTTACAACAAATGTTAAAGGAACTTCTCTAGGCAGGAAACACAAGAGAAGGAAAAGACCTACAATAACAAACCCAAAACAATTAAGAAAATGGTAATAAGGACATGCATATTGATAACTACCTTAAATGTAAATGGATTATATGCTCCAACCAAAAGACATAGACTGGCTGAATTGATACAAAAATAAGACCCACATATATGCTGTCTACAAGAGACCCACTTCAGACCTAAGGACACATACAGACTGAGAGTGAGGGGATGGAAAAAGATATTCCATGCAAATGGAACTCAAAAGAAAGCTGGCATAGCAATTCTCATATCAGACGAAATTGACTTTCAAATAAAGACTATTACAAGAGAGAAGAAGGAGACTACATAATGACTGAAGGATCAATTCAAGAAGAAGATATAACAATTGTAAGTATTTATGAACCCAACATAGGAGCACCTCAACACATAAGGCAAATGCTAACAGCCATAAAAGGGGAAATTGACAGTAACACAATCATAGTAGAGGAACTTAACAGCCCACTTTCACCAATGGACAGATCATCTAAAATAAAAATAAATAAGGAAACACAAGCTTTAAATGATACATTAAACAAGATGGACTTAATTGATATTTATAGGACATTTCATCCAAAAAGAACAGGGTACATTTTCTTTTCTAGTGCTCATGGAACATTCTCCAGGATAGATCTTATGTTGGGTCAAAAATCAAGCCTTGGTAAATTTAAGAAAATTGAAATCGTATCAAGTATCTTTTCCACAATGCTATGAGACTAGATATCAATTACAAGGAAAAAGCTGTAAACAGTACAAACACACAGAGGTTAAACAGTACGCTACTAAATAACCAAGAGATCACTGAAGAAATCAAAGAGGAAATCAAAAAATTCCTAGAAACAAATGACAATGAAAACACGATGACAGAAAACCTGTGGGATGCAGCAAAAGCAGTTCTAAGAGGGAAATTTATAGCAATACAATCCTACCTCAAGAAACAAGAAACATCTCAAATAACCAACCTTACATCTAAATCAATTAGAGAAAGAAGTCCAAAAAAAACACCCCAAAATCCCAAAGGTAGCAAAAGGAAAGAAATCATAAAGATCAGATCAGAAATAAATGAAAAAGAAATGAAGGAAATAATAACAAAGATCAATAAAACTAAAAGCTTGTTCTTTGAGAAGATAAACAAAACTGATAAATCATCAGCCAGACTCCTCAAGAAAGACAGGGAAAAGACTCAAATCAACAGAATAAGAAAAGAAAACGAAGTAACAACTGACACTGCAGAAATACAAAGGATCATGAGAGATTACTACAAGCAGCTAGATGCCAATAAATGGACAACCTGGAAGAAACTGACAAATTCTTAGAAAAGCACAACCTTCTGCAACTGAACCAGGAAGAAATAGAAAATGTAAACAGACCAATCACAAGCACTAAAATTGAGACTGTGATTAAAAATCTTCCAACAAACAAAAGCCCAGGAACAGATGGCTTCACAGGCGAATTCTGTCAAACATTTAGAGAAGAGCTAACACCTATCCTTCTCAAACTCTTCCAAAATATAGCAGAGAGAGGAACACTCCCAAACTCATTCTACGAGGCCATCATCACCCTGATTCCAAAACCAGACAAAGATGTCACAAAAAAAGAAAACTATAGTCCAACATCACTGATGAACATAGATGCAAATATCCTCAACAAAATACTAGCAAACAGAATCCAACAGCACATTAAAAGGATCATACACCATGATTAAGTGGGGTTAATCCCAGGAATGCAAGGATTCTACAATATACACAAATCAGTCAATGTGATACACCATATTAACAAATTGAGGGATTAAAAAACATTTGATAATCTGAATAGATACAGAAAAAGCTTTCAACAAAATTCAACACCCATTTATGAAGAAAACTCTCAAGAAAGTAGGTATAGAGAGAACCTACCTCAACATAATAAAGGCCATACATGACAAACCCACAGTCAACAACATTCTCAATGGTGAAAAGCTGAAACCTTTTCCTCTGATACAACCTTGAACAAGACAAGGTTGACAACTTTCACCACTATTATTCAACATAGTTTTGGAAGTTTTAGGCACAACAATCAGAGAAGAAATCTTGAAATAAAAGGAATCCAAATTGGAAACGAAGAAGTAAACTATCACTGTTTGCAGATAACATGATACTGTACATAGAGAATCCCAAAGATGCTAGCAGATACCTACTAGAGCTAATCAATGAATTTGGTAAAGTAGCAGGATGCAAAATTAATGCACAGAAAACTCTTGCATTCCTATACACTAATGATGAAAAATCAGAAAGAGAAATTAAGGAAACACTCCCATTTACCATTGCAACAAAAAGAATAAAATACCTAGGATTAAATCTACCTAAGGAGACAAAAGACCTGTATGTAGAAAAGCATAAGAAACTAATGAAAGAAATTACAGACAATAGAGACAGATGGAGAGATATGCCATGTTCTTGGATTGGAAGAATCAACATTGTGAAAATGACTATACTACCCAAAGCAATCTACAGATTCATTGCAATCCCTATCAAACTACCAATGGCATTTTTCACAGAAGTAGAACAAAAAATTTGAAAACTTATACGGAAACATAAAAGACCCTGAATAGCCAAAGTGATCTTGAGAAGCAAAAACAGAGCTGGAGGAATCAGGCTCCCTGACTTCAGACTATACTACAAAACTACAGTAATCAAGACAGTATGGTACTGGCTCAGAAATAGAAATATTGATCAGTGGAACAGGATAGAAAGCCCCTAGATAAACCCACACACACATGTTCACCTTATCTTTGATAAAGAAGGCAAGAATATACAATGGAGAAAAGACAGCCTCTTCAATAAGTGGTTCTGGGAAAACTGGACAGCTACATGTAAAAGAATGAAAATAGAACACTCCCTAACTCTGTATACAAAAATAAACTCAAAATGGCTTAGAAACCTAAGTGTAAGGCAGATAGTATAAAATTCTTAGAGGAAAACAGGCAGAACCCTCTATGACATAAATCACAGCAAGATCCTTTTTGACCCACCTTCTAGAGTAATGGAAATAAAAACCAAAATAAACAAATGGGACCTAATGAAACTTAAAAGCTTTTGCACAGCAAAGGAAACCATAAACAAGATGAAAAGACAACCCTCAAAATGGGAGAAAATATTTTCAAACAAAGCAACTGACAAAGGATCAATCTCCAAAATATACAAGCAGGTCATACAGCTCAATATCAAAAAAACAAACAACCCAATCCAAAAATGGGCAGGAGACCTAAATAGACATTTCTCCAAAGAAGATATACAGATTGCCAACAAACACATGAAAGGATGCTCAACATCGCTAATCATTAGAGAAATGCAAATCAAAACTACGAGGTATCACCTCACACCTGTTAGAATGGCCATCATCAAAAAATCTACAAACAATAAATGCTGGAGAGGATGTGGAGAAAAGCGAATCCTCTTCTATTGTTGTTGGGAATGTAAATTGATATAGCCACTATGGAGAACAGTATGGAGGTTCCTTAAAAAACTAAAAATAGAACTACCATACGACCCATGAATTCCACTACTGGGTATATATCCTGAGAAAACCATAATTCAAAAGGACACATGTACCACAATATTCATTGCTGCACTATTTACAATAGCCAGGACATGGAAGCAACATAAGTGTTCATTCATCAACAGATGAATGGATAAAGAAGATGTGGCACATATATACAATGGAATATTACTCAGCCATAAAAATAAATGAAATTGAATTATTTGTAGTGAGGTGGATGGACCTAGAGTCTGTCATACAGAGTGAAGTAAGTCAGAAAGAAAAAAGCAAATACTGTATGCTAACACATATATATGGAATCCAGAAAAAAATGGTTCTGATGAACCTAGGAGCAGGACAGGAATAAAGACGAAATCGTAGAGAATAGACTTGAGGACACGGGGAGGGGAAGGGTAAGCTGGGACAAAGTGAGAGAGAGGCATGGACATATACACACTACCAAATGTTAATTAGATAGCTAGTGGGAAGCAGCCACATAGCACAGGGTGATCAGCTCAGTACTTTGTGACCACCTAGAGGGGTGGGATAGGTAGGGCGGGAGGGAAACACAAGAGGGAGGGGATATTGGGATATATGTATACATATAGCTGATTCACTTTGTTAGAAAGCAGAAACTAACACAACATTGTAAAGCAATTATACTCCAATAAAGATGCTTAAAGAAAAAAAAAAAAACAACAACTAGGTGAGGATTCAATGAACCATTGTGACTCTACAGTGTTGGTGTTGTTCCACTAGGCATTTGAGATGATGACAGGACAATGTGAAGCAAGGAGAGATTGGATGCATTCAGCTGAAAAACTTACAGTCTTGGCTAAATGTCATTAGTTATGCTTAGCCATACAGATTTCTGTACTTTGGATATATAAGTATAAATACTGAATTCTAAACAATTGGTCACTTTTCATTAGAAGGTAGTCCTTTATATGCATACTTCTCTATTCACTGTGAAAGACTTCCTATAAAAGATAATTTCTAATAAGGCTTTGAAGGGTAGTGATTATGCTAACTGACAATTTTTTTTTTTTTTTTTTTTTTTTTTTGTGGTGTGTGGGCCTCTCACTGTTGTGGCCTCTCCCGTTGCAGAGCACAGGCTCCGGACGCACAGGCTCAGCGGCCATGGCTCACGGGCCTAGCCGCTCCACGGCATGTGGGATCTTCCCGGACCGGCTACCCGACATTTTTTTAATGATTAAGAAGTGCAGGTGATCACTGAAGGAAAAACAAAAATAGAAACTGTGAGCAAGCTAGCCTTATTGGGATGGAATAAATGATCTATGATTCCTGACTGTTGGGATGCAGCCAAGCATGGGTCTTGAAGCTAGATATACCTTTTAGGTGGTAGATAGTGAACATTCAGTGTGGCAGATTTAATAGGTTACAGAGAGAAACAGATAATGATCTAGGCCCGCAGGAAATATTGAAAGCTGTAACTCAGGGTGGTGAAAGAATCCCGCCAAAGGGGTTTGTATGTTTCACCTTGCTTCCCAAGCCTTCACCTGGTGAGTTTGTTTCTCAATACCTAGTTCAAGCATCACTTCTTCTAAAGTCCTGTCTGCTACCCTCCCCTTTCTTAACTGATTTAATTGTCTTCCTGTATGCTCCCATAACATCCTGTTTATGTCTCTATCTTAGCACTGATTAGGAATGGATTAAGAATTTTATAGGCCCTTGTACTGAGAAGACAAAACTATTGTGTAACCCAACAATGTAATAAAATTAAGGTAATATTAAATGATAATGAAAGGTTAATGAAATCCACAAAGCTCTGAATTTGTCCACTGGTGCTTGTTCTGTTTCTTTTTTATACCAACTATATCAAACTCCTCTAAATTTTTTCTCAACATCCTTTGTTCCCTGTTATGCTAGTATCCTAAGTATGAGTTTAGTCCTTCTGTTGGATAATTTTTTTTTAATTAAATGACCCATTTTTGTGTTTATTTTCACCAATATACAGTGAGCTCTTAAAGAGAAAGAAAGTGTGATTCATTTATTATCATATTATAAGAGTTTGTCAATAAATATTTGTTGAACCGGACTTAACTGAACCTTGGTAGACAATAGAGAATTTGGTTGTACTATGTCCAGGATATCAGTCAACATGCGTTAGTGAAACTTCTCAGTCTCTAGGTTTGGGGCATACTCCAGTCCTTAAGAAGCAAACCTGGGGGGTGGAAGTGAAGAGGGAGGGGAGGAAAGGGAATCACTCCCTTTCCTAAGGGGACAAGAGAATGATAGAGTAAGATATGAATGTGGGATTCAATATCAGGGCTAGAAAAGCAGCAAGAGTGATTTAATTTTAGTGAGCTTAAAGTCTTAGATCACTATTTCTTAAATCCACACTACTTCCCACCCTCAGGGTAGGTTAAGAATTGGTTCTAGAAACCAAGATGCTGGACACCATGTTGAAAATATTGCCTTATTTGATTTATTGAAGTATCTCTTCATTGATATTTTTTCATTTGTTCAGCAACAGGCTACTGTATGTCAAGTTAGGTGCTAAGGATACCAGGGTTAACACTGACATACCTAATCTACAGCATAACAGAGTTTGCAGACTAGCAGGGGTTATAACTGCATGAATAACCTAGCTTGTCCAAAATGGTGTTTATAATAGTTTCTCATTGTAAATAGCTTGGTATTTGCTCTGACTGGTTGGTGCATATACTATTAACAGTTATATATTTTGAATATCACCCTTTTTTTACAGTAAGTAGCTACAATGTAATTAGAATACAGATTTCCATTTTATAAGAGTTCCTTTGGCTGATGGGTAGAACGTAAAGTAGAAGAGTCAAGACTAGAGACAGAAAAACAGTGAGAAAGTCATTGTAGTGACCTAGGAAAGGTGGGAGGGTGCTGGCAGCCTAGATTTTGGATGTGCCAGTGGAGATGGAGAGAAGCAGATGGATTTGAAAATTATTTAGGTGATAGAGCTAAGGGAGCTTGGTAACTGATTGAATGTGGGAAACAGTCAGCTTATAGGGTCGAGTTAGTTAGATGACAACAGAGTTCTTTGTAAATTGAGAAGGTATAGATCCATCAAGGCTAGTCTCCCTTAGTGATGCTTCAAAGGAATGGTCTGCTCGGCGTACTGGATCTTGACCCCTTCTTTGTATACATCACTCATTTCACAAATAAAAATTTATTTCTAACACTATTATTTAATTAAATCCTCTGGGAGACAGTGTGATAACATTATATGAAGCAGTTTTGAAGCCGCCTCTGGAGTGTAGATCCCTGATCAGCTCCAAATGTTAGCTGTCCATCCCTGGAGTGTGGATTCCTTATTTGGCTGCTTCAAATGCTAACTAACCTACTCCACACATACATCACACTATTCATATTGAAATATTTTTAAAATGAATTATGACTTTTGACCATTTTACTGGGTCTGAAGCTCATGAGAGAGATAGGGGCTAGAGGTATAGATTTAAAAATCATCAGCATGTAGATGGTAGAGCAAAGCCAAGGGAGCAAATGTGATATTCAGAGGATAGTGTGTAAAGTGATAAGAGAAGGGTCTCTGCCAGCTTTGGGAGATACCAACATTGTAGGTATAGGCCAAGCATGCAGATCCTGAAATAAAGATAGCACCCTGAGAGTTGGGAGAGAATCCAGGATAATGATTTGTCACTCAATTCAAGGGAGGTGACGAAGTAGCAACAGTATCAGATGTTCTCAGATGTCTTTTGAAGTTTGCTGCTGACTTTGGCAAGAGCAGTTTCAATGGCGTGATGGGGTGAAAACCAGATTACAGTAGGTTGAGGAATAAGTCAGATGTGAATTCATGCAGACACAGCCAAGTTCCCTCAAGAAGAATGTTTAATACCTGAATCATAGACTCTAGAGTGGACCTTAGATTTCATCTTGTTTATCAAAGAACTGTCACATGAATCCATCTTGACTCCCACCCACTTTAAAAGTAAATACTGAATAACTACTACATGCAAGACACTAAGCTAATTGTCCTAAGTAGTTTACAATCTGCTAGAAGAATGAGACTAAGTATACAGATAAGCTAACATAAGATCCAAGGATTCAAAACTTGTAAATTTAATTCTTAGAGAGGGACAAGAACACAGATCCTATAGTAAGATAGGTGAATAAGTGTATGAATTTTGAAGTCAGTCTAACTAAATTCAGACCATCTACACCATTTAACTGTGTTTTTTTTCTCTCTCTCTCTGCCTCCTCCTCATATGTAAAAATGGGATAAATAATATAACTATTTCATAAGGTTTTTGTGAGGATTAACTGATGATTAATTTAAAATATGTCTTTAATATAATATAGTAAATCCCAATAAATAGTGGGGATTTTTACCTAAACTAGCCCTCTTATTGTACAAATGAGAATACTGAGACTCAAGGAATTTAAATGACTTATCCAAATATATCAGCTAGTTAAGGTTAGAGCTGGAACCAAGACACCAAATAACTGAAGTCTCGTCTAGGTTTCTATGTTTTTAATAAACCATGTTCCATCTACTTGCAATGAAAATTCAGAGAAAACAATACTTACAGAGTACATATTATATAAGATTATCAATTTGGTTAAATCTCCACAATTAGTTAAAAAACTACTTAGTGTCTAAAATAATGTTAACTAAATCAGTAATGCCAGCGAAATTCACTGTCTTGAAAGTGAATTTCTATAAATAGATTAAAGTTACTTTGATCATAGCAATGGTGCGCATGTTTGCATGGGCTAGGAAATCAATTGGGAGGAAGAGCAAACAAGGACTCTTCTTATTCCAAGAAGCAGTACACATGATAGTGAATAGAAGATAAATGGAAACTATTAAGTCAGTCTGTCTTAATTTTAAATAAATGACTTTAGGTATGTATTTGTACAATTTTAATAATGATTGCCCTGAAAGAAATCTCAACCTGTTAAATGACTAATAATAACTATTTATCCTGTACACATAAAGAAAGGAGAAGCCAGACCCCACAATTAACAGTAATATGCTGAAATGAATATTAAATGGTTCTTGGACTGAATACAAAGCCAAAGGGAGGAGTTGTGAGTCCTAATCCCACTGCATCATCTTCTCTAAATGGAGCCCTGAGAAGCCCAAGAGAGACCACAGAGCTCCCCAGCTATGCCTCCACAGGATAATTGTCTTCGAGTTCCTTTATTTGTTCAACAAGTATGTATTGAAAAACTATTGTGTGATAAACAGTATACTTTGCACTGTTAAAGTAGTAAATCAGATGTGATCCCTGAACTCATAGAGGTTTACATTCTAAAAAAGAGATGGAGAAAATAAAGACAAACAGGCTTCCCTGGTGGTGCAGTGGTTGAGAGTCCACCTGCCGATGCAGGGGACACGGATTCGTGCCCCGGTCCGGGAAGATCCCACATGCCGCGGAGCAGCTGGGCCTGTGAGCTATGGCCGCTGAGCCTGCGCATCCAGAGTCTGTGCTCCACAACGGGAGAGGCCACAACAGTGAGAGGCCTATGTACCACAAAAAAAAAAAAAAAAAAAGAAAGAAAGACAAACAAGTAAATGAATGACATGAGATGGCTACAATGTTAAGAGGAATGTTAAATAGGGTGATGGTATAGCCATAGGAGGCAACACAGGAAGGAAAATACTGCTTTAGATACAATGCCTGTTAGGAGGTGACACTTGAATTGAGATCAATAATAAGAAGGAATCAGCCACTTAAAAATCTAAAGATAAATCATTCCAAGCAGAGGTAATATTGAATAGTATGTGCAAAGATCCTGAAGCAGGGATGTCTTGCCTGATTGAGAGCTAGAATGAAGGTCAGTAAGGCTGCAGCACAGTAAACAAGGTAGAGTATGGTGTGAGAAAAGATTGGAGAGGTGACCTACATGATCTGTAGATCAGAGGTTTGCAAACATTTTTTAAAAGCATAACTTGTATTAAGACATACGTTTTGCATTGCAAACAAATACACAGCCTATATAGATAAAACTGAAAAACAAAACAAAAAACAAAAAAGACTTACCCCACTACATATGATTCACTATGGTATTTATTCCGCTGTATTTTTTTTTAATGTAGGTCATAATCTGCCAAACTGATATGATTAATGGTTCATGATTTACTGGCATGGGATCTTGTAAAGCATAGTAAGAAAATTTGTAATGAAATTACTAATTTCATTAGTAATAGAAAACCATTGGAGCATTTTAAGTAGAGTACTGACTAGGAATTAAAAAGCAACTCTACTTGTTGAACAGTAGACATGCAAAAGTGGGGACCAGTTAAACAAAAGATTGGATGATGGCTTGGACGAAGTGATGGTGAAGAGGGTGAGAGTGATTGGATGAATTTGATATGAGTGCTAATGCATCTGCTGATGAATTGGATATGGGCAGTAAAGAAAAGAGAACAATCAAGGATGATTTTTAGGTTTTGGTCCAAGTAACTGGCAGGATGTTGGCATTCTTAATGAATTTTGGGGCTATTGTGGAAGTAGCAGGTCAGGAAGTGTAATTTAAAAGTTCTATTTTAAACACATTGTACATTTGGACTGCCTGTTAGACATGCAAGTGGAGCTGTCAAGTAGATGGTTGGATCTTCAAATCAGGTATTCAAAGGGGAGGTTGGTGTCAGAGATATTGAGTGGAACTCACTGGTATGTGCTCCATGGAATTGGATGTTTTCATCTAGGGAAACAACGCAGATGGAGGTGAAAAGAAGGATAAAGACTAAACCCAGGGAAACACCAGTATTTAAAAGAAGGAGTTTCCCAGGAGTTTGGCAGCTTTGTGCATCTTAAACAAACTTATTCCTTTGTGTAGCTCTCACTGATTCTTCTGTTGTGCCCTGGTCTCCCGTTGCTGGACTACATCATGAAATCACAGTTTAGCACTTAGCTGCATTTGATATTGTTCTGGACTATTTATTTATTAATCTTTAGTTTTATATATTCTCTTCCTAACTTTATGGTAGGTCTAATAAGATCAAGGACTCTCTTATACCTCTTTTATGTCTGTCAAATCCATTAATTCAATGCATATTTATTGAGTATGACAGCCATAGGTCATAGAACATTTCTGAGCACAGAAGAGTAGATGCTTTTTGCATGCAAAAAAAACTCATGATGACAATAGTGAGTCAGCATCGAGAATCTTATTGTTAGGGAGAATCCCCAAATGCAGAATTATTTAAATGTATTCACAGTCAATCTAGAAATAATAGGTGACCAAAGAGTACATTGGAATATCATTGGAATTTGCTGTATTCTTTGTTGACAAATAGTGATGGAAATTTTGTTTTTAAATTCCCAAAATTAACTATAACTTTTCTACTTCCCAGGGGAAACGTAGGAAAAGTCTCCAACATTTAGGGCCAGTGTAGGCAATATTCAGTAAAGCAAATTAAGCAGAGATCTACAAAGCCATGATGGGAAGTGTCCTGCAGGTCACTGAGCAGGAGTCTGCCTGTTCTGTGGGGTGTGCATAGTGTGGACTTTTTTTTTTTTTTTTGATAGAACACTGATTCCTGAAAATAAGTAGAAAGCATCTATACAGCTGAGCTTAAATATAGCCTAATCATGTCATTAGTCTGCCAGAACAAGATAATTTTTTCACTAATTAGGGTGAAAATCTAATCTCTTGAAAGATACCTGCACATATTTGACTAAATTCCAGGTGTCTCCAAAACATATACTCTTTCTTCCTAAAGGCATGTTTATTTGGAAGAGAAATTCATTATCATAAAGCAATAACACTGAAAATACCTCTTGAAAAATAGTCTCAAGAATAAAATGAAGATTGATGTCATACAGTGAGGTGGTTCACCAGAACTCAGTGAAAATTGGGGCTAAGTAAACTTTCCAACCAAAAAAGAGTATCCTCTCCTTCCTGTTCTACACATAGTAGTTGCATTTTTTTTCTTCTCTCCCACTCAAGTGTGGCTGATTTGTCAATACCAGCCTTTTTTTTAGTAGAGGGGCCTCATTTCCTAATGAATAATAATAATTTTAAAATCCTAGTTTTTGAGGACTAGCAGCTTTATTTGAAAATATGTTAGCTGGATTAATTCCAAAACCTCTTTGGCAAAACATTTCCAAGTTTCTGGTAATAGACAAAAAAGGAGATTCAATATATGAATATATTTCTTAGGTTTACTGTATTTTTCCCAATGTTTCAAAATCTAACAGTGCTTTCTAGACTCTAAAAATAATTTTTGAAATTTTCTTTTTTTTATTTTCCATTAATGTCACATTTGTACAAATGTTAGTGAATGTTGGCTAGGGGTATTTAAATTACCTCAACATGAAAGGGCATCACTCTATCTAGATGAATTTGGATCTTATAACATTTAATCTCTCAGTCTTAATCTGTCACTAGTACAAAAAAAAGCATCATCAAAATAAAAATAGGAAAAAAAGAATAAAGGGATTCAATGCAAGCAACCAGATAAGAAAAACCAAGTTTTGTCTTTCTTAAAATGCCTGTTTTCTTCGTGATCCCAACCAATTCAAATTCAAAGCAAAGGCTCCAGTAAAAAAGCAGGTATCTAAAGCACACACTGCCCTTAGAGGGTGCAGCTGCTCTGAGGCAGAGGCATCTGTGGAAGTCCTTGTCTCATGGCAGCTTGGGAGGCATGGTGGGGTGGGGGTGTCTCTGGATGGTCCTGTCAGGACTTCCCTCAAAAGTCAGAACACTGTCAGTGAAAAGGGAATAGTTGGAGCTCCGTGGCAGTGCGACTGGTTTGTGTGAATTGTGTGGTGGTTAAGATAAATGGAAGTGACAATCATTTTTCCAAAGTAATTTAATAAAACTTATTATGAAAGGGACACTAGATATGTGAATATTATTAACAGCAGCTGTTTTCTAATATAAACAATGACTAGCAGTACCGTGAAATTGAGGAGACAATGTGAAAGCAATGAGGAGAAAGAATCCCATTAATTCCCCCCAAAGTCAGCACAATGTCAATGGAAAGGGTTATAGGATTCTCCTACACATTTCAGAGGGAGCTTGGCCCTTCTGACGTTTTGATTTCAAACTTTTAGTCTCTGAACTGTGAGACAATACATTTCTCTTGTTGGAAGCCACCAGGTTTGTGGTCCTTTGTTATGGCAGCCCTATAAAGCAGACACAGTGCCTAAGAATTGGGTGAAAAGACCAGAGAAACAGAGCACTTTGTACATGCAATTATCTTAGAGGCATAAGACATTATATCAGAGAGAGAGTATCAATAATTTCCCCAGACTTCTTGATTGATTTGTGAGGACACTGTAGCCCCAAGAGAGTAGGTGGCTCATCCAGGTGATGAACTCAGTGTATCAGACAGAATGCTGGAATTCAGGTGTCCTGACCCACAACTGTTGTGTACTTTTACACTTGGACAGGTGGCCTCTCCACTTAATGTTATTAAATAATCCTGAGTGACAAGTATGGAGTTATGCAGGTGCAGAGATTTGACAAATGTTATTTGACATGGATATGATTTTTTTCCCAATGAAATTAGGCATATATTTAGTAGCAAACTTTCTAGCTGCATCCAAGATGTTATGTACAATGTATCATTATTTGGCAAATTTAGAAAATAAATTTCAGCACATTTATTTAATATCTTCCAGAGAGTTTAAATCAAAAAAGGTACCACGTGGTATTAATAATAATACTGTCACAGTGACACCATGAACTGTGAGTGAGAGGCTGGGAGGCCATGCCCTACTGGTGGGCTTCTCTCCTTGGATTTATGCAGGCATCAACTGGAGGTAAAGGGGAGAGTATGAGGAAAGCAGATTCATATGTTCCTCAAGAAAATTCTCTAAAAGTTTTTTAAAAGGCTTAATAATTTTTATGAGAGTATAATTGTTGATGCTGAACTTTATGTTTTGTTTTAAGGAGGCTAAGCCAGGTTTCCAGATTACTGACCCTGTCCTGGGGTTATGAACAGAGATGGATCTAAAGCAGAGACATGGTAATACCATGGGAACACTTTGTCATGAGACAAGGGAACACCCTTAGACTCTTTCTCCTCAAATTTGGTAGTGACTCCCCCACATGCACACACATATACCATGATGGTTTATAGAGGCCATTAGCAGGCCATTGAGAATTGTGAACAATTATTTCATTGAGAAGATTTGAATGGTGTATATTTCTCATTTGCCTGAATATTCAAGTGTAATGAGTTAATTTGCTCATTTGAAAGTGTTTCTTGTCTTCCATTAAGTGGTAAGTACTAATAGTGATGTTTGAGTAAAGAGTTCCCTGTTTGAAGTACATTAAAAAGTGTAATAAAGGAAATAATTTAGGGCTGCCCTGGTGGTGCAGTGGTTAAGAATCCACCTTCCAACGCAGGGGACATGGGTTCGAGCCCTGGTCCGGGAAGATCCCACATGCTGAGGAGCAACTTAGCCCATGAGCCACAACTACTGAGCCCATGCACCACAACTATTGAAGCCCACACACCTAGAGCCCGTGCTCCACAACAAGAGAAGCCTGCGCACTGCAACGAAGAGTAACCTCCACTCATTGCAACTAGAGAAAGACCGTGCACAGCAACGAAGACCCAACGCAGCCAAAAATTAATTAATTAATTAAAAAAAGGAAATAATTTAAACCTTTGAACGATTTGAATTCTATTGTTGTAAAAATATGTTTGCCAGAGGAAGGAAGAGAAGAAAGAAAGAGAAGGGAAGAGAGAGGTGGAGGGAGGAAGGAAGGAAGGAAAGGGAAGGAGGGAAAGGAAGGGAAGGAAGGAAAGGAAGGAAGGGAAAGAAAGTAAAAGGATGGGCGAGGGAAAGAAGGTTGACTGAAAGTGTCTTAGTCTCCAGTGCAGTTCTAGGAAAAGTTCAGCAGTGCCATCTGGAAGTTCTCAAGCTAAAATCACAAGCAGTGTCCTGTGTCCCTCAGGAATGGGCCATTTTAGTAAACGTATTGTGCTCAATCATTGATTGGTAGCAACCTGGGAGAGGTGTGGCCTCAGTGCAATCCTCAAAGTGACTTGTTCTCTCTATAACATTTCTCTTTGCCCTGACCTAAAGGTAATCAAGACCATAAATACAGGCTTTAAGTTCCTGTAGTCCTCTGCAACTTGGCAGATCTGAGACTGAGCCTCAGATGTGGGCGCATGTGGCTGCTCAGACAATTGTTGCTGCTGGAACAAGCCATTGGAGGAACTCTAGCGTTCCTTTCATCCTGTTCCTTCTGAGCATGTGTGGGGATCTGGGGGCAGTGAAATTTAAACTTGTGTGAGTTTCAATCACACTGCTGGCTACTGCTCATCCATTTTATAGGTAATTGCTAGATTGAGGAGGATAAAGAGGAAGTAACAAGGCTAGTGGCTAGGGAGAAGCATGAAAACCTGTCTACAGATTTGGGGAAGAGCTCATTCGAGTTACTCTGCAAGGGAGAATTAATCTTCACACATAGCTCCTGGAAAATCAGTAGAGTGTGGTCCTATCATGAGTAAGAGTTACAGTTTAGTGACAGACAGACATATATTCAGATAATTTCAAATAATTAGTGAGTGCTGAGACAAATTATGCTGAGGTGCCTGGGTGCCTGAAGCCTCAGGAAAAGTTTCTTATAGGAAATGACCTCTCAGCTAAGTCTTCAAGGAGCTCAGTATTTTATATTTTTACTCAGTATTTTAGTACTGCTACTGCTGCTGCTGCTGCTACTACTACTACTACTATTACTACTACTACTACTACTTTTTCTCCTTCTTCCTCCTCCCGCTCTCCTCCTTCTTCTTATTTACTCAGTAATTACTGTTTCTGGAAAATATTTGTACATCTTTCCCTTTGTAAAGCCCAAAGCTCCTTAAGCATCTTCTTGCAGTGAATTTTAAATATTCACTAAAATATGTTACAAGTCTATTTTGGAGATTGGAAACCACTACATGGCCCTTACATGACCTGACCTTTCCTGTGATGGTAAAATTATTATTAAATTAATAAACTGAGAATGGTGAGATGAGTACTTTAAAAGATAGCTGCTGCTCTTTAGAGAAGCAAATTTCCTGCAAAGTATTTGTGGATAATAAAACAAGATAAGATGTTGTCTCCATCCATAAGGCCTGCAATTTGTAAGAGATAAAAGAACATAAAGAAAATGAGCATAATACACAAAAGTGCCCAATTGTAAATATATTTTATTTCAAAAGGTTTTTTAAAATCAGTCTTTTGGATATAATGCATTTTCCTATAATGACAGTGTTATTAACAAAATTTTATTTTTTATGCCAGTCCAGAAAATGATATAAGGTAGCTTAAATGTGGCACTAAGAACCCTGATTAGTAATTATTCCACAATCATCAGGCTCTAACTGTGACCCCATGGATATTGGTGCTTGTGGATAGGGTGTGGTGAACTTAGGGTCTGGAAGAAAGAATTAGCCAGAGGAAGTGCTGTGGCTTGTAGGCTACTCACTTTAAGAATGATACCAAGTTTACGAAAAGGCCTATCAGCATGGACAGTTGAAGTCTGATGAGACACTTCAGGAGAGGAAGGGTAGTAAGTCAATAAATAGAGTTGCTGGGGGTTGGGGATAGAATATGCTAGAAGTAGTTCAACTTCTTACAACAACTCCGAGAACCACTCTTGAAAACTTCAGGCTTCAATGAAGCTTGTCCTCATCTGATATACCTAATTGTCTCCCTCTCATTTGTAAAACTTTCTGAGTATTAAGAAATCTAAGCAAAGCTTCTAGAAAAAAATTATGATTTTATACCTGACCTCTTGTTGTCCCTCTCTTAATATGACATGAGAAAGGATAGAAAGAAGTAATGCAATACATTTTTTAAAATGCACATTCCTCCTAAAGGAGGTACTCAATAACATATCACATGCTTTCATTATCCTAAGCTATAGAACACTTTGTATCAAACTAAAAGAAAGGCCTGAGCATTTGAGAGGTAGTTTCCATTGTGAGAGATCACTGCAGCAAGATCTTTCAGGAAAGAATTCTAAAAATGGTGTCACGGGTAGTCTCAGATTTTGACAGATCAAGAATATGGGTGTAGGCAGTTCAAGGAAGACATGAAGTAATTTACTTGAAGTTCTTTCTCTCCATTAAAGATACATGGTTTTTCAAGGTTTTCATTTGAATGACAGCACAAAATTGATGATTCCTTCCTTTGGCCAATTAAGGAAAGAGACAAATATTTAAAGATCAAACGGCTCTGCCTAAAATAACAACAGAAAATGAAATGTTGAGGGAAACTGAAAAATTCTAAACTCATAAACCACGAGGATCTCATAAAAAGTTTGCCTGCCCTTCCCCAAGTAATGAAACAAGTTAAAATCCCAAAGGTACCTTTTACACACCAGAGCACATTTTCAATTTTGTAGAGCTGGCCCAGGTTGCTGGGTGTTCAGATGAATTGTTGGAGGAGATAGAAAATACAGAATCCCTTGACTCCCAAGGGTCCCTTTTTCTTCTTTGACTATATCCCTTTTGAAAGACTTTTTAAAAAGTAGAAACATGGATTCTAGCCTTCTTGGTCATGTTCCAAAGATATTTTTCGAACAATAAACAGGAAAACAAGGATAAGTTTCAAGGGGAAGGCATCCATTCTAGTTTTGGGCAAAGCAGGCCTGCATGGAATACCCTTATTATTCAAACCTACCTAGAGTAACATAACTTACCTGTTCTAAATTTATGTAAAATGTGGCCAAAAAGTAAAAGAAAGGAGTCTACCATGTAAAATACTGATTTAAGAACACATTTGAGAAGAAAGCACACTCAAGGAAGTAGAAGAAAATTTAGACAAGTATTTTACAACATGAAGGAATTTAATAAAATTTAAAACATATCATCTAATGTTCTGAATGAAAAAAATCAAAGATGAGATGAACACACAAGAGAATTTGATGTAAAGGGAACTAGCCACGTTAAGGAAAGAAACTAAAGAGAAAGTAATTACCGTTGCAGAAATTAAAAACTCATTAAAACTCAAAGAATCAACACTTCAAAGCTGAGGCAGTGATAAAGCTGCCTGAATTTAGAGAAAAAGAAGAGGTTAAAACAATTAATTATATTAATAATTAATATTTTGAGCATTTACTCTGTGAAAGAAACTGCTCTAAATTCTTTACGTGTGTTAACTTATTTAGAGAGAGGATTATAGATATGGAGGCAAGAAATGAATACCAAATACCAAATGAATACCAAACCCATGAATTTTTAGAATACCTGAAGATTATATAAGAACTGAAAAAAATCATTTTTTAATTGAAGTAGAGTTGATTTATATTAGTTTCAGGTGTACATCATAGTAATTCCATATTTTTATAGATTATCATTTTTTAATTGAAGTAGAGTTGATTTATATTAGTTTCAGGTGTAAATCATAGTAATTCCATATTTTTATAGATTATACTCAATTTAAATTGTTAAAAAATAATGGCTATATTTCCCTGTGCTGTACAATATATCATAGCTGCTTATTTATTTTATACATAGTAGTTTGTATCTCTTAATCCCCTACTCCTATCTAGTCCCTCCTCCCTTTCCCCACACCAATGGTAAACACTGGTTTGTTCTCTATATCTGTGAGTCTGTTTCTATTTTGTTGTATTCATTCATTTTTATTTTTATTTTTTAGATTCCAAATGTAACATAGAGTATTTGTCTTTTTCTGACTTATTTCACTAAGCATAATTCTCTCTAGGTCCATCCATGTTGTTGCAAATGGCAGAATTTTGTTTTTTATGGCTAATATTCCATTTTGTGTATGGAGATATATATATATATATGTATATCACATCTTCTTTATCCATTTATGTGTTGATGGACACAGGTTGCTTCCATATCTTGGCTATTGTAAATAATGAACATAGAGGTGCATGTATCTTTTTAATGAATTAGTGTTTTCATTTTCTTTGGATATATACCCAAGAGTGGAATTGCTGGACCATATGGTAGTTCTATTTTTAGTATTTTGCAGAACCTCCATACAGTTTTCCATAGTGGTTGTACCAATTTACATTTCTACCAACAGTGTACTAGGGTTCTCTTTTCTCCACACTTTCACCAACATTTGTTTTTTTGTAGACTTTTTGATGATAACCATTTTGACAGGTGTGAGGAAATATCTCATTATGGTTTTGATTTTCATTTCTCTGATTGTTAGTGATGGTGAACATATTTTCATGTGCCTGTTAGCCATCTATATACCTTCTTTGGAAAAATGTCTATTCAGGTCTTCTGCCTACTTTTTAATTGGGTCGTTTGGTTTTTGTCTTTTTGTTTTGATATTGAGTTCCATGAGCTGTCTAAATATTTTGGATATTAACTCCTTATCTGTAATATCATTTGGAAATATTTTCTTCCATTTAGTAGGTTGTCTTTTTCTTTTGTCAATGGTTTCCTTTGCTTTGCAAAAGCTTTTAAGTTCAAATAGGTCCCATTTGTTTATTTTTGCTTTTGTTTCGTTTGTCTTAGGAGAGAGATCCATAAAAAAATATTGCTGTGGCTTATGTCAAAGTGTGTTCTGCCTATGTTTTCTTCTGGGAGTATAGTTTCAGCTCTTACATTTAGGTCTTTAATCCATTTTGAGCTTATTTTTGTATATGGTGTGAGAAAATTGTTCTAATTTCATTCTCTTACATGTGGCTGTCCAGTTTTTCCAGCACCACTTATTGAAGAGACTTTTTCACCATGTACAGTCTTGCTTCCTTTGTCATAGATTAATGACCATAAGTGCATGGGTTAATTTCTGGGCTCTCTATTTTGTTACACTTTTTTGTGTGTTTGTTTGTTTTGTTTGTTTTTTTGGTTTTGGTTTTGTGCCTGTACCATGCCTTTATGATTACAGTAGCTTTGTGATGAAGTCTGAAGTCAGGGAGTGTGATACCTCCAGCTTCATTCTTTTTTCTCAAGATTGCTTTGACAGTTGGGGGAATTTTGTAGATCTGTAGAAATTTTAGGATTATTCTAGTTCTGTGAAAATGTCAAGGGTATTTTGATAGGGATTGCATTAAATCTGTAGATTGCTTTTGGTAGTATAGACATTTTAACAAAATTAATTCTTCTAATCCATGAACACAGGATACCATTCCATTTCTTTGTATCATCTTTAATTTCCTTCATCTATGTATTACAGTTTTCAGAAAATAGGTCTTTCACCTTCTCAATTAAGTTTATTCCTAGGTATTTTATTCTTTTTGATGTGATTTTAAAAGGGACTATTTTCTTGCTTTCTCTTTCTGATAGTTCTTTAAGAATGTACAGAAAAGAAGCAGATTTCTAGATATTAATCTTGTATCCTACAACTTTATGAATTCATTTATTAGTTCTCATAGTTTTTTGGTGGAGACTTTAGGATTTTCTATATATAGTTTCATGTCATCTGCAAATACTGAGAATTTTACTTCTTCCTTTCCAGTGTGGATGCCTTTTATTTCTTTTTCTTGTCTGAGTGCCATGGCTAGGCCTTCCAATACTATGTTAAACAGTATGCTGAGAATGGCCAACCTTTTCTTGTTCTAATTTTAGAGGAAGAGTTTTTCACTGCTGAATGTGATGTTAGCTATAGGTTTGTCATAAGTGGTCTTTATTATGTTGATATATGTTCCCTCTATACAAACTTTGAAGAGAGTTTTTATCATGAATGGGTGTTGAATTTTGTCTAATGCACTTTCTGCATCTATTGAGATGATCATGTGATTTTTACTCTTCCTTTAATGTGGTATATCACATTGATTGATTTGTGGATATTGAAACATTCTTGGATTCCTGGAGTAAATCCCACTTGATCATGGTGTATGGTCCTTTTTATATATCCTTGAATTCAGTTTGCTAATCTTTTCTTGAGGATTTTTGCATCTACTGCAATATATTCATGAGATATATTGCCCTGTAATTTTCTTCCTTCTTCTTTTTTTTTTTTAGTAGGGTGTTTCTCTCATTTTGGTATCAGGGTAATTGTGGCCTTGTAGAATGAATTTGGGAGTATTTCTTCCTCTTCAATTTTTCGGAATAGTTTCAGTAGGATTAGTATTAGCTCTTCTTTATATGTTTGGTAGATTTCCCCTGTGAAGCTGTCTGGTCCTGGCCTTTAGTTTGCTGGGAGTTTTAAAATTACAAATTCTATTGCACTATTAGTGATCAGTTTGTTCAGATGGTCTGTTTCTTCTTTGATTCAGTCTTGGAATGTCATATGTTTCTAAAACTTTGTCCATTCCTTCTAAGTTGTCCAATTTGTTGGCCTATAACTGTTTGTAGTATTCTTTTATTATTTGTGTGTGTGTGTCTCTATGATATTGGTTGTTGTTTCTCCTGTTTCATTTCTTATTTGGTTTGTTTGGGTCCTGTCTCTTTTTTTCTTAATGAACCTGGCTTATCAGTTTTGTTTATCTTTTCAAACAACAGTTTTTGATTTCACTTATGTTTTTTATTAGTTTTTTGAGGGAGAATGTCTATTTTATTGATGTCCTTTCCATTCTTTATTATTAACTTCCTTCTGCTGACTTTGGGTTTTGTTTGTTCTTCTGTTTCTAATTCCTTTAGATTATAATTTAGGGTGCTTATTGGAGATTTTTCTTGTTTCCTGAGGTAGGTGTGTATACCTCTAACTTCCCACTTAGAACTGCTTTTGCTGCATTCCATAGATTTTGGAAAGTTGTGTTTCCATTTTCATTTGCCTCAAGGTATTTTCTGATTTCCTCTTGGATTTCTTCACTGACCCATTGTTTTTTTTTTTTTTTTTAACATCTTTATTGGGGTATAATTGCTTTACAATGGTGTGTTAGTTTCTGCTTTATAACAAAGTGAATCAGTTATACAAATACATATGTTCCCATATCTCTTCCCATCTCCCTCCCTCCCACCCTCCCTATCCCACCCCTCCAGGCAGTCACAAAGCACAAAGCTGCTCGGTGCTTTGTGACCCATTGGTTTTTTAGTCTTTAGTCTCTGCATGTTTGTGATTTTCCCATTTTTCTTCCTGTAATTGAGTTCTAGTTTCACATCATTCTGGTTGGAAAAAATGCTTCAGATAATTTCTGTCATATTAAGGTTGTTGACACTTGTTTAGTAGCCTAGCATGCAATCTATCCTGGAGAATGCTTCAAGTGCACTAGAAAAGAATGTTTATTCTGCTGTTTTTTGATGGAATATCCTGTATATATCTATTAAGTTCAGTAGGTCTAATGTGTCATTTAAGACCACAGTTTCCTTATTGAGTTTCTGTTTGCATGATCTGTCCATTTGTGTAAGTGGGTGTTAAAATCCCCTACTATAATTGCATCATTGTCAATTTCTCATTTTACGTCTGTTAATATTTGATTTATATATTTATGTGCTCCTACATTAGGTGCATATATGTTAATGAGCGTTATATGCCCTTCTTGTATTGACCATTTTATCATTATTTCATACCTTTCTTTGTCTTTTGTTATAGACTTTGTTTTAAAGACTATGTTGTCTGACATGATTATTGCTACGCTGGCTTTCTTTTCATTTCCATTTGCAGCAAATATCTTTTTCTCTATCCTCACTTTCAGTCTGTGTATGTCTTTTCCTCTGAAGTGAGTCTCTCATAAGCAGCATAAAGATGGGTCTTGTTTTTTACCCAATCACCCACACTTTGTCTTTTGATTAGAGCATTTAGTCCATTGACCTTTAAAGTGATTACTGATAAGTATGTACTTACTCTCAATTTGCTACTTATTTTCTTATCATTTTTGTAGTTCTTCTCTGTTCTTTTCTTCTTCTTTTAGTTTCTTCCTTTGTGGTTTTCTTTAGTGGTATGCTTGTTTTCCTTTCTCTCTAGTTTTTGTGTATCTTGTTTTCTCTCTAGTTTTTGTGTAAGTTTTCGATTTGTGGTTTCCATGGGGCTCATATGTGATGACTTATAACTATATCTATTTCTTTGAAACTAGTAGTCATTTAAATTCAAACACATTCTAAAATATCTACATTTTAACACCCCTCCCCATATTTTATGTTTTTCATGTCATATTTTATATCTCCATGTTCATGCCTTCACTGTTTATTGTAGTTATATTTGACCTTACAATTTTTGTCTTTTAATCTTCATACTAGCTTATTTAAGTGGTGGATCCTCAGGCTTTATCTATATGTTTGTCTTTCTAGTGGGACTTTTCTTTTCCTATAGATACTTCTTGTTGTAGCTATTTTTTTTCCTCATAGAGAAGACCCTTTAAAAATTCTTTTAATGTAGGTTTAGTATTGATGAACACTTAGTTGTTGCTTGTTTGAAAAGTTCTTCATCTCTCCTTCAATTCGGAATGATAATCTTACTGGGTAGAGTATCCTAGGCTGCACATATTTCCCTTTGAGCACTTTAAATATATGATGCCACTCCCTTCTGGCCTGCAAATTTTCTGTAGAAAAATCAGTTGATAGCCTTATGGGGGTTACCTTGTATATCACTCTTTGTTTGTTTGTTTTTTGCTTCCTTTAGAATTCTCTCTTTATCTTTAACTTTTACCATTTTAATTATGATGTGTCTTGGTTTTGGTCTGTTTCAGTTCATCTCTGTGCTTCCTGTACCTGGATATCTCTTTCCTTCTTAATGTTCTGGAAGTTTTTGGCCATAAGTTCATCACATCCATTATCGATCCTTTTGTCTCTCTCTTCTAATTCTGAGACCCCTATAATGTGAATGTTGATATGCTTTATGTTGTCCCAGAGGACCTTAAATGGTTCATATTTTTTAAAAATATGTTTTCCTTTTTTCTGTTCTGATTGGGTGATTCCCATTATTCTTTCTTCCATTTTACTTATTTGTTTTTTTGCACCACCTAGTCTGCTGTTCATTCCCTTTAGTATGTTTTCCATTTCAGTTACTGTATTCTTTATTTCCAACTGGGTCTCTTTTATATTTTCTAGTTCCTTGTTAAAATTCTCACTTTTATATTTTCTAGTTCCTTGTTAAAATTCTCACTGTGTTCCTCTATTCTTTTCTGTAATTCAGTTAGCATTCTTATTACTAATGCTTTGAACTCTTTATCTGGTAGATTATTTATTTCTGTTTCAGTAGTTGGTTTTTCTTGTTATTTCAACTGAAACAAATTCATCTGTCTTCTCATTTTGATTATCTTTCTCTGTCTCTTTGAAATTAGGTGAAACCATTACCTATTCCAATATTGAAGGGGTGTCCTTTTGTGGGAGCATCCCTATACAGTCTGTGTGTGCCCAGTGCCTTTTGTAGGAGAGCTTGATCTGACATGAGCATGGGTCACATCTTCCCCCTGGGTGTGCTGTCAGCTATCACTTAGTAGGTGTTGAGGCTGGATATGGGAGTCCTTCAGCCAGAGCCAGGTGTGAGCCAGGCTTCTTCCATGCTGAGTGACCAATATTACCCTATTGGCATTAGGGTTCAAACCCAAATTGCTGAAGTAGAAGCCTTGAGATTTGGGTGCAAGCTGGCTCCTTTCTGTCTAAGTATGCTCTGTCCACTCTGGCACCTTTGCCTCCAGTTGGAGCAGTGCTGGAGCAGACACTCGGCATGAGTCTAGGTACAGGTTGTGGTGATGATCCCAGCCCCAGTTAGCATCCCGCACCACTTCTGATGCATTGCCTCCATAGGCACCAGTAACGGCATCCCTACCTCATTCAGATGCCCTTCTGGGCTGGGCTTCTTGCTCTGTCCCTCACAGATGAGAACCCCTTTGGCCATGGAAGCAATAGGGTGCTATTGTGGAGCTACAGGCATGAGGCATACCCAGCCACAGCTGGCACTTATCTCAGGTTGGGATGTATGTAAGAGTGGTGGCAGGAAACTGGCCAGAGTCTCATGCAGTTTTTTTCTGCTTTCTCCACCTTGTTTCAAGAGAGTGGAGTCTGGGTTTCTTATAGCCCTTCTGTTAGTCCCAGTGGTTTTCTAACTAGCTAAGGGGAGTCATCTTCTCAGGGTCCAACTCCAGGGTGTGGTGCCCAATATGTGGCTCAGACCACTCACTCTACAGTTAGGTTCTTTGCCTGTGTAATTCTCCTTCTTTTTTATGTCCTCTCCCAGGGACACAGGTCCCAATTTGAGCACCTCACTTCCCTTACTACCTGAGTATGTGTGAATCTTTCTTAAAGCCTTGGTTGTACAAGAGTCATTCTGTCAGTCTCCAGTTAGTTTTCAGTGGTAAATGCACCACATGTAGATGTGTTTTTCTCCCTTTTATTTATTTATTTTTTTTAAATTTTATTTTATATTGGAGTATAGTTGATTAAAAATGTGTTAGTTTCAGATGTACAGCAAAGTGATTCAGTATACATATACATGTATCTATAAATGAACTTATTTACGAAAGAGAAACAGACTCACAGACTTAGAGAATGAACTTATGGTTACCAGGGTGGAAGTGTGGAGGGGGGGATAGATTGGGAGTTTGGGATTGACATGTACACACTGATATATTTAAAATAGATAAGCAACAATGACCTACTGTATAGCACAGGGAACTCTGCTCAATATTCTGTAATAACCTAAACGGGAAAAAGAATTTGAAAAAGAATAGATACATGTAGATGTGTTTTTGATATGTTCTTTGGGGATATCCACGCCTTCCTACTTCCACCATCTTAATCTGAATCTCAACAAAAATCTCTTTTTAAAACCTTTTATTGAGGTATAGTTGATTTACAATACTATGTTAGTTTCTGCTGTACAACAAAGTGATTCAGTTATATATATTCTTTTCCATGTTCTTTTCCATTACAGTTTATTACAGGACATTGAATATAATTCCCTGTGCTATACAGTAGGACCTTGTTGTATCTACTAATCCCAAATTCCTAATTTATCCCTCCCCCACCCTCTTTACCTTTGCCATGAGTTTGTTTTCTGTGTCTGTCTGTTTTGTAAACAAGTTCATTTGTATCATATTTTAGATTCTGTATATGGGATATCATATAAGAGATATGATATCATATTAGATTCTCTTTCTGACTTAGTTCACTTAGTATGATAACCTCTAGGTCCATCTATGTTGCTGCAAATGGTATTATTTCATACTTTTTTATGGCTGAGTGGTATTCCATTGTGTGTTTGTGTGTATATACACACAGCACATCTTCTTTATCCATTCATCAGTCAATAGAAATTTATGTTGCTTCCATATCTTGGCTATTGTAAATAGTGCTGCTATGAACATCAGGGTGCATGTATCTTTTTGAATTAGAGTTTTCTCCTGATATACGCCTAGGATTGGTATTGCTGGATCATATGGTAAGGCTATTTTTAGTTTTTTAAGAAACCTCCCTACTGTTTTCCATAGTGACTGAAGCAATTTACATTTCCACCAAGTGTAGGAGAGGTCTCTTTTCTCCAAACCCTCTGCAGCATTTGTTATTTTTATACTGTTTAATGATGGCCATTCTTACTGTTGTGAGGTGATACCTCATTGTAGTTTTGATTTGCATTTCTCTTAACAATAAGCAAAGTTGATCATCTTTTCATGTGCCTAATGGCCATCTGTATGTCTTCTTTGGAGAAGTGTCTATTTAGGTCTTCTGCCCAATTTTTGATTGAGCTGTATGTTTTTGTGTTACTGAGTTGTATGAGCTGTTTGTATATTTTGGAAATTAAACCCTTGTTGGTCACATCAATTACAAATATTTTCTCCCAGTCCAGATCACTTATTTATTCATTCTTCTGCATCATTCAGTTTGCTGTTTATTACCTTTAGCTCAGCTTTTGTCTCAGTAAATAAGTTTTCTAATTTTATTTTGCTTCTTTTTACAGTTTCTAGTTCCTTTTTATAGTAATCTGCCTTTTTATTGATAGCCTTTCTTAATTCAGGATTTTTATTACCTCCTTTTTGAACTCAGGGTCTAGTAGTCTGGAGGGGTCTGTTTCATTGTTTATTCTTTCAGGTCAATTCTCTTCATCTTTTAATTAGGGGTGGTTCCTCTGCTTCTTCATTTTACTTATATTTCTCTGAGTCTTTGAGTTTAGGAGAAAGTTATCTACTGTGCTTGAAGGGCTATTTTTATGTGGGAGTGTCCCTGTGTAGCCTGTGTGACTCTGATATTTTTGGTACAAGGGCTGTTTTTAGTGTGTGGGTGCCTGCCATATCTTTCCCTAGTGTGTGCTGGCTGTTAACCTCTTGATAAGAAGTGTGATTGGTGTTGTGGTTAACAGAGCCTGCCGTGGATGTTGAGCAGGGCCTCCTCTTTGCTCTGCAGTTTTCACAGCCCTGTCAGAGGCAGGGTTTGTTCCCCAGTAGTTGGAGTAGAAACCCCTAGATCCGTTTCCAAGCTGCAGTGTGAGATAGGTGAGAGTGGAGCGCTTCCACTGGGAGAGGAGCCACTGAGTATTCCTCCATGGGAGCTGTCCACTGGGAAGTGCACTCTATGGTGTCACCTGTCACCCATGTGTGTCTCACAAAGTATACTGTTGGCATTGCCCTCGGCACCACCACACCTGTGGGAATGCAGGCAATTGGCCTGGGTGTCCCTCAGGCACTGTGCTCAGAAAGCCACTAGCACAGATCCTTTGGTGCAGATCTGCTGAAGTCAGGCACCAGCACTGCCATAGTTGCACACCTGGACCTGCTGTAGGAACTACAGTAGCAGCTCAGACCACAGGGCCTCCTCCATGTGCGCACGCTGGCAATGTCTACAGCCATTAATGCTGGAGGCGCTGAGCCACGAGTAATCTGCTCGGATGTCCTGCAGGCACTGAGCTTACAAAGCTTCTGGTGGTGGCATAAATTTGTGGATCACACAGCCACTGGGACACTGCTCAGATTTCAGGCCTGCCTCCTCATGACCACCATGCCTGTCAGTGGCTTGAAACAGGAAAATGTCTGGAGATTCATACATGGAAGGTTTTTATGGGCCAGACCTGGAAATTTCTGCTCACCTTACACGTGGCCAGAACTACAAGAAAAGCTGGGCGTGTGTGCTATGTGTCCAGGATGATTTGGTTAGCTAGTCTCTACTACAATGTACTTGGGCAAATTATTTGATCCTGTTCCCAAATATTCATATTTTTTTAAATGGAAGCAGTAAATAACTTACCAAGTAACTTAACAGCCTTCTTAGGGAAACTCTGTTGATTGCTCACATTGCACAGAGCAAAGGCATTTTTAGAATGAAAGTGTACTAACTTTGTAAGTATGGGTTTTAGAGTAGGACAGATTTTCGATGTAATAAATGTTGCTAAATGCAACAACCACCACACGGCAACAACCAAACAACTACAGCAAAACTATCTTCTATATGACATTTCTCTGCCCTTTACACCTTCAATGACATAACTTATGTATAAAAATTTGTTGCAAATCAAGAATATATCATACAAATATCCAATAGCACAATTATCCTGTGTTTCAATGTTCTATGTACCTATACTCACTTCTCCATACTTGTGTTTCATTCAGTGTGCCAATAATCAGCTCATACTTTGGTATTACCATTAAATTAAAGTTTGTATGTAACTTGTTCTTTATTTTCTGGGAATTTTAGAGACATACAGTTTGTTATAGATGCATGAAGGTAATTAATTGACCTCTTACATCTGTATTACAATGCAGAATAATATTCTTTTCCAGTAAAGAACTGAGTTTACAGAGGAAGAAAAAAGGGTCATATTCAGGGGGAAATGGCATTTCAGCTGGAATTTTGAAGAAAGATTACATTTAAAGAATTAATTTATGTTAAAGGTTTAGAATAACAATGATAAGTACACAGTAAGTAGTCTATAAATATAGCTATAATGATGGTGATGGTGATGGCGGTGGTAATATGGTGAAAATGCTGATGGTTATATTGATGCGGGTGCTGATAGTGCTGGCGGTGGTGGTGGTGGTGATGTTGCTATATGTGGTTGTATGAGTTGATTTGGGTATAGCTTTTGGTAAAAAAAAAAATGTTACTAATCCTTAGAACTTTCAGTCACTGATACATGTCATTGAGAAAGCAGATTAAAAAATTATTTTGAGTGTATATTGAACTGTGTCTCCCAGTTCTGAAGTTTTTCCTAATCATTCCTACCAGAAATGATGTAACTAAATGTACCTAAATGATGTACTCTAAATTATTCTTTGGATGCTTCTTTGAACTGATCTTACAGTTTTGTTTTTAAATATCCTCTATCTATCTGATTTCTGTAGAAATATTTCAAAGGACTGTCTGGCTTGGAAATTCTAGGGGTGAAGTTAGACATTTCCTTTCCATCACCTCACTTGATTTGAGAGCGAGTACTGAGCTGCACGTTACCTGATAACTGTATGCTGTGACCTAGTCTTGATATTCTAGTTCCCTGCCACCAAACACTATGCCCCAAAGAAATGATGCCTTTCCTCCTTTTATCTTCAGATCTTCAGCAACTCTAGCATCTTTAGTCCACTGCATATCCCCCAATTCCTCTGAAAACAGGGTTCATTCTACCCTGAGTATCTATTAATATTAAGCACGAGAAGAACTGGAGAGCTAGAAGAAGGAAATAGGATGGATATCCCTAACCTCTAAAATATTTTGTATTGATAATATAAATGTCTATTAACTGATCCATCTTTGTGCTGGTTTTAGTTCTTTGCCCCTTGTTCAATATATTTAACATTAGTTTATTGGCTCCCTCTCCATATAGCCTCAATAAATTCTATCTGAATGAATAAATAAGAATCCCTTTTACCAACCCTTGCATGACACAGAATAAGACATCTATAAATAAATGTTAATTATAAAACTGCTTGCTTTCTGTTATGCAACCAGCATAATTTTACAGAAAGAAGCATAATGTTACTTGGTATTTTTAAAAGTATTTATTTATTGTTTCCTTTTGGAGAGGAACTGTATGACTTTATCATGACTTTCTGTCACCAGTTGGACCTTGTTAGCTCTAGTATACAGGTACATGAGCAATAGCTTTGTAACATCCAGTTTCATCATGTTTCAAAGCCTCTTGCTTTATTCAGTACTTAATACCTGAAGAGATATTTTTCTGTCATCCCATGCCTGGTGGTATTTGATAGTTATTCTGGCAACAGTAATACAACTTTAGTAAAGGTCTAAAGATGCATTTCAAATCATACAATGGCTTGACATTTCATTTGGGAAAGTATAAGTATGTGAATGGGGATTATTTTTCATAGATGTGCAGACCAAGCTAAGAGAATAATATTTTAAAAATAATGAGATTGTAGTCAAGAATGACATGACACAATGTTTGAATTTACATCTTCATTTCATTTGTGTCTCTTGGTTTCCTCTTTCTGTGAAAAGTGTAATGATGCATTTATATTTACCAGCCAACGTCACATATATGGTGAAGTGTTTCATGAGTTTCTAGACTAGCAGTTCCCAGGATAAGTCTCTCAAGGTGATTCTTTATGAGAGAAGTACTTGATCAAATAATTGTGGGATGTGCTATATACTATAACTTCTTTTTGGAGCTATGCAATATTCATTAGCATTTTTAAGGTTCTGAAATATAATAAGGATACTTTTTTTTTTTTTTTTTTTTTTTTTTTTTTTTTTGGGTACGCGGGCCTCTCACTGTTGTGGCCTCTCCCGCTGCGGAGCACAGGCTCCGGACACGCAGGCTCAGCGGCCATGGCTCACGGGCCCAGCAGCTCCGTGGCATGCGGGATCCTCCCGGACCGGGGCACGAACCCGTGTCCCCTGCATCGGCAGGCAGACTCCCAACCACTGCGTCACCAGGGAAGCCCTGGGTTCTGTAGTTTAGTAGCTCCATCAGGTAACTGAATTCATTGAAAATGATCCCTGTGATAGTTATGTTCTTATTATGAAGTGTAGTAGCCTCCATTCAAATAAAACCTTTTTTATTATAATTTCCCTTTTTTATACATGCTTCATCTCTGTGGTTCTCCAGGCACAGATAAAGGAAAAAGACAATACTCCCTCGCAGAAGTTTGGTTTTAGTGATTTTCAGCAATGCAGAATATGAAAAGCTCCCTGCCACAGCCTCAAGAGCCCTGGGCACTCTAAGTGGTTAAGAGCATGAACCTGGTATTGGACTGAGGGTTTGAACCTCAGCTTACTAGCTGTGTAACCTTGGGAAAATATCTGAACTTCTCTGTTTTACTTTTATTAGCTGTGAACCTGGATAAAGATAGCATCTAAAGTGTTGTTGTGAGGATTAAAGTGCCTAATACATAGAAGGGCTTTGAATCAGTCATAGGCACTTTGTAAGTGTTCAATAAAGCATAGATAGCACTACTACCTATTAACCACTGACCTGTCTTCTTCAAATATTGTGTATTTTAACTTTCCTTGAAAGCCCATATCCTCAACTATTTGTGTGCATTTGCGAGTACATCACTTGCCTTCAAATACTTGGCATTTCATGGATTGAAGTATTTTTTCTCTGATACCACTAGATGGCATTCACTCTTCCTGAGAATACTTTAGACTTCCTCACAATAGAGCCTGAAACCAGTTGCCCCCTGAGGCTGATTCCTGGGTACTCAATAGAATGAAAGCTATTGCAGCCCTTCAAAGTTTCTAAAATCATCAGTAGCTCTCAATAGGAGTTTATCTAAAAGTAACATGGGTAGAAAGTAACATTTTAATTTGCAATCAGCGGTTGCTTTGACCTACTCTATTCTTGCTATAGGGATGAGGGCATCACATTTGCTTTTTTAATATGAGCACAATAGCTGGCCTAAATTACCCACCTAATTAACACATAATCTTTTCAAATTAGTGAGCTGCATGGTTTTTTTTTTAATTTCAATTTATATTGGAGTATAGTTGATTTACAATTTTGTATTACTTGCAGATATACAGCAAAGTGATTCAGTTATACATATACATATACTCATTCTTTTTCATATTCTTCTCCCATATAGGATATTAAAGAATATTGAGTAGAGTTCCCTGTGATATATAGTAGGGCCTTGTTGAATATATATTTTATATATAGTAGTGTGTATAGGTTAATTCCAAAGTCCTAATATATCCCTGCATCACTGTTTGAGATTCCACATATAAGTGATGTACACTTCTCACGATTGCTGGTTTTGATATCATATTTGTGTGTGGATGATTTCCTACCTTTACTGTATGTTTGCCTTTACTGGTGAGCTTTCCCATCCATAATTTTCATGTTTCTAGTTGTGTCCTTTTCTTTTCCACCCAGAGAAGTTCCTTTAGGATTTGTTGTAAGCTGGTTTGGTGGTGATGAATTCCCATAGCTTTTGCTTTTCTGTAAAGCTTTCGATTTCGCTGTAGAATTTGAATGGGAGCCTCACTAGGTATTCTTCATTTGTAGGATTTTCCCTTTAATCACTTTATTTTCTTTTAATTTAAAAAAAAATTTATTGGAATATAGTTGATTTATAATGTTGTGTTAGTTACAGCTGTAGAGTAAAGCGAATCATTTATACATATACAAATATCCACTCGTTTTTTCCCATAGAGGCAATTACAGAGTATTGAGTAGAGTTCCCTGTGCTATAAAATAGGTCTTTATTATTTATCTATTTTATATATACTAGTGTGTATATGTCAATCCCAATCTCCCAATTTATCCCTCCTCCGCTTTGCCCCCTGTAACCATAAGTTTGTTTGCTACATCTGTGACTCTATTTCTGTTTTGTAAATAAGTTTACTTATACCGTTTTTTAGATTCCACATATAAGTGTTGTCATATTTGTCTTTTGGTGTCTGATTTACTTCACTCAATGTGACAATCTCTAGGTCCATCCATGTTGCTGCAAATGGCATTATTTCGTTCTTTTTTCTGGCTAATATTCCATTGCATATATGTACCACATCTTCTTTATCCATTCCTCTGTTGATAGACATTTAGGTTGCTTCCATGTTGAGGCTATTGTAAATACTGCTGCAATGAATGTTGGGGTGCACGTATCTTTTTGAAGTATGGTTTTCTCCAGATATATGACAAGGATTGGGAATGCTGGATCATATTGTAACTTTATGCTTAGTTTTTTTAAAGAACCTCCATACTGTTCTCCATAGTGGCTGTACTAATTTACATTCCCACCAACAGTGTGGGAGGGTTCCGTTTTTTCCACACCCTCACCAGGATTTATTGTTTCTAGATTTTTTGATGATGGCCATTCTGACTGGTGTGAGGTGATACCTCATTGTAGTTTTGATTTACATTTCTCTAATAAATAGTGATGTTGATCATCTTTTCACGTGCCTGTTGGCCATCTGTATGTCTTCTTTGGATAAATGTCTATTTAGATCTTCTGCCCATTTTTTGATTGGGTTGTTTGTTTTTTGATAGTGAGCTACGTGAGCTATTTGTATATTTTGGAGATTAATCCCTTGTTGGTTGTTTCATTTGCAAATATTTTCTCCTATTCTGAGGGTTGTCTTTTTGTTTTGTTTTTTGTTTCCTTTGCTGTGCAAAAGCTTTTAAGTTTAATTGGATCCATTTGTTTATTTTTGTCTTTATTTTCATTACTCTGGGAGGTGGATCAAAAAAGATCTTGCTGTGATTTATGTAAAAGAGTGTCCGGCCTATGTTTTCCTCTAAGAGTTTTATAGTGTGCAGTCTTACATTTAGGTCTTTAATCCATTATGAATTTATTTTTGTGTATGGTGTTAGAGAGCGATCTAATTCCATTTTTTTTACATGTAACTGTCCAGTTTTCTGAGCACCACTTACTGAAGAGACTGTGTTTTCTCCATTGTATATTCTTTCCTCCTTTGTCATAGATTAGGTGACCACAGATGTGTGGGATTACCTCTGGACTTTCTATCCTGTTCCATTGATCTATATTTCTGTTTTTGTGCCAGTACCATAGTGTTTTGATGACTGTAGTTTTGTAGTATAGTCTGTAATCAGGAAGCCTTATTCCTCCAGTTCTGTTTTTCTTCCTCAAGATTGCTTTGACTATTCAGGGTCCTTGGTGTTTCCATGCAAATTGTAAAATATTTTGTTCTAATTCTGTGAAAAATGGCATTGGTAATTTAATAGGAATTGCATTGAATTTGTAGATTGCTTTGGGTAGTATTGTCAATTTGAAAATACTGACTCTTCCAACCCAAGAACATGTGATATCTCTCCATCTGTTTGTGTCATCTTTGATTTGTTTTCATCAGTATCTTATAGTTTTCTGGCTTCAGGTCTTTTGCTTCCTTGAGTAGGTTTATTACTAGGTATTTTATTATTTTTGATGTGATGATAAATGGGATTGTTTCCTTAATTTTTCTTTCTGACGTTCCATTGTTAGTGTATAGGAACTCAAGAGATTTCTGGATGTTAATTTTGTATCCTGCAACTTTACCAGATTCATTGATGAGCTCTAGTAGTTTCTGGTAGCATTTTCTATGTATAGTATCATGTCATCTGCAAACAGTGACAGTTTTATTTCTTCTTTACCAGTTTGGATTCCGTTTATTTCTTTTTCTTCTCTGATTGCCGTGTCTAGGACTTCCAAAACTATGTTCAATAAAAGTGGTGAGAGTGGACATCCTTGTCTTGTTCCTGATCTTAGAGGAAATGATTTCAGTTTTTCACCTTTGAGAATGATGTTAGTTGTGGGTTTGTCATATATGGCCTTTATTATACTGAAGTATGTTCCCTCTGTGCCCACTTTCTGGTGAGTTTTTATCATAAATCGGTGTTGAATTTTTGTCAAAAGCTTTTCTGCATCTATTGAGATAATCATGTGGTTTTCATTCTTTGCTTTGTTGATGTGGTGTATCACACTGATTGATTTGCGGATATTGAAAAATCCTTGCAGCCCTGGTATAAATCCCACTTGATCATGGTGTATGATCCTTTTAATGTGTTGTTGGATTCAGTTTGCTGGTATTTTGTTGAGGATTTTTGTGTCTAGTTCATTAGTGATATTGGCCTATAATTTTCTTTTTCTGTGATATCATTGTCTGGTTTTGGTATCAGGGTGATGGTGGCCTCATAGAACACTTTTGGGAGTGTTCCTCCTTCTGCAGTTGTTTGGGAGAGTTTGAGAAGGATAGGCGCTAGCTGTTCTAAATGTTTGATAGAAGTCGCCTGTGCAGCCATCTAGTTTCAATTTCAGTACTTGTGATTGGTCTGTTCATATTTTCTGTTTCTTCCTGGTTCAGTCTTGGAAGGTTGTACCTCTCTAAAAATGTGTCCATTTCTTCTAGGTTGTCCATTTTATTGGCATATAATTGCTTGTACTAGTCTCTTATGATCCCCTGAATTTCTATGTTTTGAATTGTAACTTCTTTTTCATTTCTAATTTTATTGATTTGAGTCCTCTCCCTTTTTTTCTTGATGAGTCTGGCTAAGGGTTTATGAATTTTGTTTATCTTCTCAAAGAATAAACTTTTAGTTTTATTGATCGTTGCTATTGTTTTCTTCATTTGTGTTTCATTTATTTCTTCTCTGATCCTTCTGATTTCTTTCATTTTACTTTTTTACTAACCTTATTCTTTCATTCTTTTAGGTGTAAGGTTAGATTTTTAATTTGAGATTTTTCTTGTTTCTTGAGGTGAGATCAAATTGCTATAAACTTCCCTCTTAGAACTGCTATTGCTTAATCTCACAGATTTTGGGTCATCATGTTTTCATTGTCATTTGTTTCTATGTATTTTTTAATTTCCCCTTTGATTTCTTTAGTGATCTCTTGGTTATTTAGCAGCACTGTTTAGCCTCCATATGTCTGTGGTTTTTACAGTCTTTTTCCTGTAACTGATTTCTAATTTCATAGCATTGTGTTTGGAAAAGATGCTTGATACAATTTCAATTTTCTCAAGTTTTCTGAGGCTTGATTTGTGACCCCAGATGTGATGTATCCTGGAGAATATTCTGTGTGCACTTGAGAAGAAAGTGTATTCTGCTGCTTTTGGATGGAATGTCCTACAAATATCAATAAAGTCTATCTGGTCTAATGTGTCATTTAAGGCTTGTGTTTCCTTATTAATTTTCTGTCTGGATGATCTGTCCATTTGTGTAAGTAGGGTATTAAAGTCCCCCACTATTATTGTGTTACTGTTGATTTCCCCTTTTATGGCTGATATCATTTGCCTTATATATTGAGGTGCTCCTGTGTTGGGTGCATATATATTTACATATGTTATATCTTCTTCTTGGATTGATCCCTTGATCATTATGTAGTGTCCTTCCATGTCTCTTCTGACAGTCTTTATTTTAAAGTCCACTTTGTCTGATATGAGTATTACTACTCCTTCTTTCTTTGGACTTTCATTTGCATATAATATCTTTTTCCATCCCCTCACTTTCAGTCTGTATGTTTCCCTAGGTCTGAAATGGGTCTCTTGTAGGCAGCATATATATGGGTCTTATTTTTGTATCCATTCAGACAGTCTTAGTCTTTTAGTTGAAGCATTTAATTCATTTATGTTTAATATAATGTGTGTTCCTATTGACATTTTCTTAATTATTTTGGGTTTGTTTTTGTAGGTCTTTTTTCTTCCCTTCCTCTTTTGTTCTGTTCTCTTGTGGTTTGATGACCATCTTTAGTGTTCTGTCTAGGAAGCTTTTTCTTTTTGTGTACATCTATTGTAGTTTTTTGGTTTGCATTTCCCATGAAGTTTTGATATAGCAGTGTGTGTGTGTGTGTCTGTGTGTGTGTGTGTATATATAATGTTTTTTTAAGTTGCTGGTCTCTTAATTTCAAATGCAATTCCCATTTCCTGCATTCGTACTCTTTTCTTCTCATGGTTGCTGGTTTTGTTATCATATTTATGTATTGATGAGTTCCTGATTGTACCATCTGCCTTTACCACCAAGCTTTTCCATTTGTGATTTTCTTGTTTCTCATGGTGACCTCCTTTTTTCCCCTGCCTAGAGAAGTTTCTTTAGTATTTGTTGTAAAGCTGGTTTGTTGGTGCTGAATTCTCTTAGCTTTTGTTTGTCTGTAAAGCTTTTTACTTCTCCATTGAATCTGATGAGAGCCTTGCCAGGTAGAGTATTCTTGGTTGTAATTTTTTCCTTTCATCACTTTAAATATATCATGCCACTCCCTTCTGGCCTTCAGAGTTTCTGCTGAAAAAATCAGCTGATAACCTTATGGGGATTCCTTTGTATGTTATTTGTTGCTTTTTCCTTGTTGCTCTTAATATTTTTTTTATTTAATGTTTTTTAGTTTGATTAATATGTATCTCAGTGTTTTCCTCCTTGGGTTTATCCTGTATGAGATTCTTCACTTCTTGGACTTGGGTGACTATTTCCTTTCCCATGTTAGGGAAGTTTTCAATTATGATCTTTTCAAATATTTTCTCAGGCCCTTTCTCTTCCTCTTCTTTTTCTGGGACCCCTGTAATTCAAATGTTCATGCATTTAATATTGTCCCAGAGGTCTTTAAGATGGACCTCATTTCTTTTCTTTGTTGTTTATTCTGTTCCACAGCAGTGATTTCCACCATTCTGTCTTCCAGCTCACTTATCCGTTCTCCTGCCTCAGTTTTTCTGCTATTGATTCCTCCTAGTGTATTTTTCATTTTAGTTATTGTATTGTTCATCTGTTTGTTTGTTCTTTAGTTCTTCTAGGTCTTTGTTAAACATTTCTTGTATCTTCTTGATCCACACCTCCATTCTTTTTCTGAGATCTTGGATCATCTTTACTGTGATTGCTCTGAATTCTTTTTCAGGTAGATTGCCTATCTCCTCTTCATTTAGTTGTTCTTGTAGACTTTTATCTTTCTCCTTTGTCTGCAACATATTTCTTTGTCATCTCATTTGTCTACCTTACTGTGTTTGTGTTTTCCTTTCCATAGTCTGCAGGATCATAGATTCTATTGCTTCTTGTGTCTGCCCCTTTTGTTTTGTGCATGAGAGACCTTGTGTGCTCCCTCCAAGAGTGGAGTCTCTATTTCCCCCAGCCTTGTGGAGCTCCTGCACTTAAGCTCCACTTGCCTTCAAGACTAAGTGCTCTGGGGTTCTTCCTCTCAATGCCAGACCCTCAGAATTTCTTGGAAGGCTTTTGTTTGTGTGAGAACATCCCTTTGTAGCCTGCGTGGTTTTAATTTTTTTTTTTTTTTTTTTTTTTTTTTTTTTTGGTGCAAGGACTGTTTTATAGTATGAATGACTGCCACCTCTTTCTTCAGTGTATGCTGGCTGTTTTCCCCTTGATAGTGGGTTTGACTGGTGTTGTGGTGACCAGAGCCTGCCCTGGATATTGAGTGGGGCCTCCCCTCTGATCTGTGCTTGTCACTGCCCTGTCGGGTGGAATCTGCTCCATAGTTGTTGGAGTAGAGGCCCAAGATCTGTTTCTTAGTTGTGTTTCTGATCTGAGTTGTGAGGGAGGCAGTATTGGAGCACTCCTACTGGGAGAAACCACTGTTCCTCCCCTCTAGCTGTTCACCTGTGAATGTGCTCTGTTGTGTCCCCTTTCGCCCACTGTGCTGGATCACAAAGTACACTGTTGGGTGCACTGCTCTTGGTCCCACCTTAATCGTGGGTATGCTGGCAGTTAGCCCTGGTGTCCCTCAGGCATTGTTTCCACCAGGCCACTGGTGCAGATCCACTGAGTTCAGGTCCCAGGACTGCAGTAATCGTGTCCTTGGACCTGCTGTGAGAGTTATGGAGGCAGCTCAGACTCTGACCTGGCCCAACCCCCAAATGTATGTGCTCAGAAAGCCCACAGCTCCTAAAGCTAGACCCGTCTCAGCTGCAGGAGCACTTATTGTCCGTTTGGATGTTCCGCAGGCGCTGAACTTAGGAAGCCATCAGCAGAGGTGTAACTCCATTGTTCATGAAGCCACGAGGAGAGATTTCAGCTCTTCTTCCTTAGTCACATGGCCCCTGGGGCTCAACTGTAGTTTCAGCCCCAGCTCTACATGTGTTCCTCTCACATGCAGAGCCCCACCTCTGCACGTCTGCTCCTGAGGATGCTGGAGCACATGAGCCCATGAGGTGGGCGGGAGCCAAGGTGACGATCAGGGAAAGCAGGTGGCCCAGGCTGGAGGGTGCCGAAGAAACAATTGATCAGGGTGAGCATGCCACCCAGATAGGGAGGGGGTGGGGGAAGCGATTGCCATGGGTGCATGAACCAGCTCTGGCAGAAGCCCTCCGTAGTGCCCATGGAGGCAGGGAATGGTAAGTGAGGAGAGAAGCTGCAATGGCAGCCCTGCCATTTGCTTGTCACTCAAAATGGCCCTTTGCTTCTGTGGTAGTCTGGGCTTCCTCCACAAGCATTCCTGGTTGTGGACCTCCTCACTCCTGTCCCCTCAGGCTGTCTCCTCTCAGCCAGCAGTAGTCCCCTCCCTGGATCTGCTCTCCAAGCTCCACGTTCCAGCACCCAGTCCCTGTGTGCACTGTGTCTCAGGATGGTGCATACAGGCCCATGGCACAAACCATCTTTGGAGTTCTCACTCTGTCCTGCCTGCCACAGACTGGTTGCTGCACTCTCCTCTGAGCCCCTGAATCTCCCCTTCTGTCCCATCTGATCTCCCTGTGGTGAGGGGTTTCCCCAGATGCTGGAACCTCTTCTCACCTTCAGCTCACCCCCTAGGGGCACAGGTCCCATCTTGCTTCCTCTCCTCTTTCTTTTCCCTTTCTTTGTTCCATCCTACCCAGTTATGTGGGGATCTTTTTGTCCTTTTAGGTGTCCAAGGTCCTCTGATATTTCAGCAGGTGCTCTGTGAGAACTGTTCCATTTTTAAGGGTATTCTTTTTTTTTTTTTTTTTTTTTTTTTTTGGGGTATGCGGGCCTCTCACTGTTGTGGCCTCTCCCGTTGCGGAGCACAGGCTCCGGACGCACAGTCTCAGCAGCCATGGCTCACGGGCCCCCAGCCGCTCCACAGCATGTGGGATCTTCCCAGACTGGGGCATGAACCCATGTCCCCTGCATCGGCAGGCGGACTCTCAACCACTGCACCACCAGGGAAGCCCTTTAAGGGTATTCTTGATGTGTTTGTAGAGAGAGATGAACTCCATGTCCTCCTACTCCTCTGCTATCTTGCGAGACCCCTTACATCACTTTAAATATATCATGCCACTCCCTTCTGGCCTGCAGAGTTTGTGCTGAAAAATCAGCTGACATCCTTATAGAGATTCACTTGTATGTTATTTGTTGCTTTTCCTTTGTTGCTTTTAATATTTTCTCTTTTTTCCTTTAATTTTTGTCAGTTTGATTAATATGTGTCTCATCATATCCCTCCTCGTGTTTGTCCTATATAGCACTCTCTGTGTTTCCTGGACTTGAGTGAGTGTTTCCTTTCCCATTAGGGAAGTTTTTGACTATAATCTCCTCAAATATTTTCTCAGTCCCTTTCTCTCTCTCTTCTCCTTCTGGGACCCATATAATGAGAATTTTGATGCATTTGATGTTGTCCCAGAAGTCTCTGAGACCATGCTTATTTCCTTCATGCTTTTTTCTTTATCTGTTTCACAGCAGTGATATACATCACTCTGTCTTCCTGCTCACTTATTCGTTCTTCTGCCTCATTTATTCTGCTATTGATTTCTTCTCTTGCAGTTATTGTTTTGTTCATCTCTGTCCTTTAGTTCTTCTAGCTCCTTGTTAAACATTTTTTGTGTCTTCTGGATCTGTGCCTCCATCCTTTTCCCAAGATCTTGGATCATCTTTACTATCATTATTCTGAATTCTTTTTCAGGAAGATTGCCTATCTCCTCTCCACTTAGTTGTTCTTCTGGGGTTTTATCTCATTCTTTCGTCTTGAACATATTTCTTCACCATCTCATTTTGTCTTGTTTGTGGTCTACTTTCTGCAGGCTGCTGGGTCATAGTTCCTCTTGCTTCTGGTGTCTTGCCGCTGGTGGGTGAGGTTGGTACAGGGACTTATGTAGGCTTCCTTGTGGGAGAGACTGGTGCCTGCCCACTTGCGGATGGAGCTAGGTCTTTCCCTCTGGTGGACAGGGCTGTGTCAAGGGGTGTGTTTAGTGGTGGCTGTGAGCTCAGTACAACTTTAGGCAGCCTGTTTGCACATGGGTGGAGCTGTGTTCCCACCTTGCCTGTTGTTTGGTCTGAGGCATCCCAGCACTAGAGCCTGCAGGCTGTTGGGTCTGGCCACATCTCGATGCCAAAAGGGCTACCTCCAGGAGAGTTCACACTGGTCAGTATTTCCTGGAGCCTCTGCCACCAGTGCCCTTGCCCTCACAGTGAGCCACTGCTGAGCCCCATCTCCCTAGGAGACCCTCCAAACCCACCCGTAGGTCTAGCACAGGCTCCTATGGAGTCACTGCTTTGTGTTTGGTTCCAGTGAAGGTGAAACCTTGTTTGTGCCCTCCAAGAGTGAAGTCTCTGTTTCTCCCAGTCCTCTGGAGCTCCTGCACTCTAGCCCAGCTGGTCTTCATAGCCAAATGCTCTGTTGGCTTCTCTTCTTGATGCCAGACCCTCAGGCTGGGGAGACTAGCATGGAGCTCAGAACTCTCACTCCTGTGGGAGAACCTCTGTGACATAATTATTTTTAAGTTTGCGTGTATGGGATTTCATTATATCGCAAAAACGCCCCTCCTACCGTCTTGCTGTGGCTTCTTCTTTGTCTTTGGATGTAGAATATCTTTTCTGGTGGGTTCCAGTCTTCTTCACTGATGGTCGTTCTGCAGATAGTTGTGATTTTGGTGTTTTCATGACAGGAGGAGAGCTCGAGGCCTTCTACTCTGCCATCTTGTCTGGAATTGAGGGGATGTTTTTAGTTTGGATGCTTCCAGCCTCTTTTCTTAGTGTGTGTTGCCTGTTACCCCCTTGGTATGGAGTGTGCAGGCGCGGCAGCCTGTGTGCACTCCCGGGACAGAGAGGGCAGCCATCAGTGCCCACTCATGCATCTCACAGTGGCAATGGTAGCTCACATATCCCCGGGACAGTGGAGGCAGTGATTGGCACCTGCTCCTGGTCTGTTAATGGTGGCAGTGGCCCATGTCCACCTCTGGAGCCCAGTATGGTGGCAACGGCTCACGCCCACCCCCAGAGCTCATGTAGGTGGTGTCCTATTGCCTGAGAGCATGCACAGGTAAAGAAGCTTTAATGGCGACTCCACCCCTCTCCTCGTGCACCCCGCCCCCACCAATGATGGCACCTTGCCCGTCTGGCAGGCCCAGGCTTCTTCCAAGTATGCACTCAGTTGCTACACTCCAGCCTCTTCAGGCTGTCTCCACACAGCCAACCCTGGTCCTTTCCCTTGGTCTGACCTCTGAAGCCAGCACCCAGCTGTTGCCCACACCGGCGGATAAATGTCTCAGGCTGGGGAGCGCATGGCGGCAGTACTGACTGTCTGTGCACATCACCTTCCACTTGCCTACTGCAAACCAGGTGCGGCACTCTCCTCCGAGGCTCCAATGCTCCCCCTCTGTCCAGGCTGATTGCCCTGCTGGTGCAGGAATATTTCCTCATTCACGGCTCCCTCCCTGGGGCCCAAGTCCCATCCTGATTCCTTTCTCTCTCTCCCTCTTTTTTTTTTTTTTTTTTTCATTTTTCTTTTGTCCTACCCAGCTACATGGAGGTTTTCTTGCCCTTTTGGAAATCTGAGGTCTTCTGCCAGCATTTAGTAGATGTTCTTTATGAATCGTTCTACTTGTAGATGTATTTTTGATGTATTTGTGGGAGGAGGTGGGCTCCACATCCTACTCCTCCACCATCTTGATTGCTCCCTGCTCTCTTTGAGAATAATAAATACACATCTCTCTCCACAATTTCTTTTGTTCTTTGTGTACATGTGTTAGTTTCTTGACTAAATTTGACCTTGCACTTCATAATTTAGGCTTCCATGAGGCATTGTTCAACCTATCACATGACATTGAGATTTGATTAGATTGACACTGAGATTTGATTAGATTGTCTTTAAAACGGTCAATTTGCATTTCTTTCTTGACCTTAGTAGTAATATAGTGAGATATCACTCAAAACTGTCACAGACACCCTAGCCCATCATTCCTCAGTGGTGTTTGTGCTTCCCGCTGGATGGTCAAGAGTGGCAGTAAAACCAGTTTAAGCAATGAGAGCACCGTGGTATTCAGCCATAAGGCATCAGAATAAGCACAAAACTCTGAAACTATTTACTGTGATCACCCAAGTCTGCAAGATTGCTAAGAGGTACTTCCTGGATCCGAACCAGATTTGCTTGACTTGAGCCATATTTTCCTTCTTCCCCTCTATAAGCACAGCTTTCAGCTTTTGAGCATCTATTACGTACAGGTGCCGGGCTTCACAAACTTCCCCATAGCCCTGTGAATATTCTATTTCCCTTTGTAGTATAATGATTCAGACATGGCCTCTAAAACTAGAAACCCATGCTTCTAGTCCTGTCCATCAGTAGTGTAGCCTTGGGTAAATCACTTCGTGTTTGCACATTGGTATTCTTATCTTTAAAATGGAGATAGAAAGCATTGTCAAAGCAAAAATTGCACTGGACAAACTCAAACAGGCAAGGAAGACATTTTTCAAGGCTATTGCACTAGGGGAGAGAAACCAGAAAGCAATCTGAACTCAACTTCACTGAAACAAAGGGTGGGAGAATTTCTTTGAGACGTGGGTGGGGGAGATCATAGGCCATCTGTGTTTTCCAGTTGGCCTTACTCAAAGAGCAAGTAATCTTTCCGGTATCTTTGTGACAGGAGGTAATTTTACAACTTGTAGCAAGGTACCCACTGAGGTTAGGCTCCTTTCCTCCTACAGATACTGGGATTTAGGGGTGCTATCCTTCATGATGATTTCTTTTCAAGGGGATGGCTCCCAGCTCCTTGAAAAAGAGTCCTAGGTTGTAAAACAGGCAAGAGGTGTTTTTAAAATGCACCTCAGAGGAGCAGAAAAGGAATTTCAATTACAAATTTTCTAAAGTAAATGCTTTAAGAAAAGGGAGGTCGGGGCCAAGAGTCAGGAAAAAGCCTGTCTACAGTTTATTCAAGCTGAGGAGAATATTATGGCCATCTTGATCATCACCTACATCCTTTTAGGTTACAATCATTAACTAAGTAAAACCAAATGAGTAAAATGTAAAGTACTAAAAACAATGCCATAAATGCTCAAAGAGTATTAGTTATTATTCACGATAGGTAGGATATCCATGGTTTAGAGAATAGGATTTGGAGTCAAACAGACCTGCCCATAAATTCCTACTTATTGAGGGCATGGGCAAGTTACTTAACCTTTTAAACCTCACTTTTACCATATATTGTATGAGGTTGAAAACATGTATCTAATAGGGCTATTGTGAGGATTAATGAGGTTGAGTATTACAAGCCTTGCATATAGTCAGTTCTCAATAAATGATAGCTAATATAGTTCTCTTAGGTCCCTGTTCTGCATCAAAAACTGCTGTCTTAAACAGTGCAGCGTAACATGCAGTGTTCAGAGAGAACCCAAGAGGTAACTGGCCACATTTATCATCACTTACTGTCACCCATCCCTACCTTAGGAATGCCAGGTGTGCAGTTGCTTATCCTTTCCCACTATTTTTCTCAGGTTGAACAGAGCATATGCTTGTGTATCAAAAAGTAAACTAGGGTGATGGAGGTGGGACACCAAGTGGTTAATGATTATTTGATAATGGAAACTAATTAGATTTTTCTAAGACACAAAACTGGAACATTATCATATCCATTAGGAATGTTTCCACATAGATTTTTAACAGTAAAGAAAAAGACATTCAATCCCAGTTAATAGTCTACCTCCCATCCCCTTTTTTCTCTATATAATTTTAAAATTTACAGATAGAGAATCTAAAACTGTCCACACATCACTGAGTCAGCTAATACCTAGTTCTTATTTTGCAATTGGGTAAATGGTCTTGGAATCCATCCTGCCAGTAAGCTGTGCAGTTTTGCATTGCTCTGCACCAGTCAGAGGTATGTTTGCTGTCCAAATGATATGTATATGCTCAGAAGTGAGGCTAAAGCATTATATCCAAGAGTATATTTAAACATTTTGAAAACAAATTGCAGACCTTGAAAATTAAGATAATACACTGTATTTTGAAATAACCTTTTTTGTTTATTTAGAAATGGAATGTTATTGTGTCTTTGCTCTCCTATTTACTCAATTCTGTGCCTCACCCCTGGCATGTGCACTGAACCAATGAGAAATAAAATAGCAAACCTGCTTATCACAGTAGAATGAGGACTTCCAAGCAGCTGCTGTAGTGTTACAGAGGAGGATAGATAAGTGTAAATTGTTTATTGCTACTGATGCATGCATAATAGAATTTCTTTGGTTCTGGAGCCCAGATTGAAATTTGAGAAAGAAAATAATATGAGGCAATGCAGCTATTTCACAGTACTAATAGGGAGGTCTACCAACACTGCAAGTCTTTCTGTCCGCATTTCTAATTAAATTGTAAACATTAACTGAATTACCCTTCTGTCTAAATTTCCCATTTACAACATAAGAACCATATTATTTGCTTCTTCTCTATTCAAAGGAATGATCCAAAATTGCTTCTGAAGATAAAATATTGTGATCCACTTTGGGGAAAAAACTATAATTTGATATGGTTGATCATGTTTCCTTGAGTATTTAGCCCTGATGATTGTATCGTGGAATCTATTATATTGGACAAGGAAATAAAAATATTCCACTATGTTCTTCTAGGGAAATCTAGAACTTTACAGAAAAATTTAAGATTGATCCTTTGACCAAACTGATGGATTGCTTCAGTGCAACGGCCAGTTTAGCTAATGCATTTTAGTGGGTTGAATGGTGACCCCTCAAAAATATGTCCACACCCTAACTTCCAGAACCTGTGAATGTCAACTTATTTGGAAAAAATAAAGGCCTTTGCAGATGTGCTAAAGTTAAAAATCTTGAGATTAGATCACCCTGGTTTATCTAGGTGGGCCATAAATCCGACGATGAGTGTTCTCATAAGAGACAAGAAAGGAGAAGAAATAGAGGAGAAGGCCAAGTGAAGATGGAGGCAGAGACTGGAGTGATGCCACTACAAGGAATACCTGGAGCCACCAGAAGCAGTAAGAAGCAAAGAAGCATTTTTCCCAAGGCCCTTCAGAGGAAGCGTGGCCATACCAATACCCTGATTTTGTGCTTATGGCCCCCAGAACTATAAGAATAAATTCCTGTTTATTTAAGCCACCAAGATTGTGGTAATTTTGATGGCAGCTCTAGGAAAGCATACAAGCATATTTTCTTGACTAGAGAGGCCACGTCCATGGAATGAGCAATTCATTGGATTATTTTGTTTTGTTTAGATATAGCTTGTGAGACAACTAGTAGATGAACTATTATAAAACAAAACCCACTTAACTATACAAATATGCCATGTTTATATAACTCTATATCAAGTGAGCAAATCAAGTATTCATTCCTTTTAATTGAGTCAGACTTGTCACTTGGCATATGAGAGATGGAATCAGCATTGACTGAGCACCAGATTTAAAAAAAACCTCAAAAATAGATTTAGTAATTTGGTAAGATTTTCACAGATAAGAAGAAGTGTGACTTCCACTTTCACCTCCAATATACAAAGAGCTTGTGATTCATCACTCCCATCCTTACAATAAGAAAAGCCTGGACAAACTGAAAATCAATGACCTATCTTAGACCCATCAGAGAACTGAGGTCATAGGTCTACTTGCCACCCTGAAACCTATAGAGATAGATTCATCCAGGGACATACCGCATGAGAGCAGGAAGGGATGGGCAGAATTGCTTATGGGTAACGGAAGATGCTAGATATTGTCAATTAGTAGGAACTCTTAAATAGTAACAATGATGAATTGCTGGAGACTGAGGGCAGAGTAGCATGAGAGTGAGAGACTCATAGTCATAGTAAGGCCCTCATACATTGTGGACTTTCACTTCAGAAAGCACACCAGGTTCTCAGGGTTAAGTTCTAAGAAAAATCTCCTCAGAGCCTTGGCAGGGGGAATGGAAGGGTAACTGTCCCAGTCTCTTTTTTGCAACAAAGGCCTTCTCTCCAGGGAAAAGGAATTTTTCAGAGGGAATTCTGGAACTTTATCATAGCTAGGATAAGGGAATTATGCCCCACTCAAGCACTATCTACCCTGAGGAAAAAAGAACAACCATGGTCATCAGGGACAGCCCTTCAAGGAAATAGAAACACCCAGAGAAGGGAGCAGGGAAAGTGGGAAAAACCCCACAAATCTATATCCCTTGAGGAGGGTGGGGCAGAAACACACATGAAGGCCACAGCCCCACTAAATGACTGAGAAGTAATCAGAAAATTATAGAATGTTCCTATCTGCTATTCCCTACCACCACACCAATAAGCCTCCAGTATAATAACACTGTATTACAGTTTGAAGACCAGTAAGGCACAGATCTTCTTGAAACTAGTACCCCTCAAATCAAGAGAGAAGACAAAACACAAAAGCAAAAATAAACAAACAAAATGGACCCTAGAGGAATTGGATGCCTCTGATCCTATAGCTGCAACTAACATTAAACACAGCTGAACTCCTAGATATATTAATAGAAGTTCTCACATTAAAGCCTAATTTACCTTAGTCTCTATTACCTGATACAACATTTCTGGCTTTCAACAAAAAATTTCAACAAAAATTACAAGGCATGCAGAAAGGCAAGAAAAAAATGCAGTAGTCATCAGGACAGACAAAGTAATCATCAGAACCAGACTAAGACATAACACAGATACTGGAATTATCAGACAGAGAATTTAGCATAGCAGTAATTAAAATATAAAGGACCCTAATAGGAAAATATAGAAAACATAAAAGAAGGTGAAGTAGGATTTTTTTAAAGGAAAACGAACAAAAACCTAATATATTATACTCAAACTGTAGAAAACTAAAGACAAAGAGAAAATCTTGACAGAAGACAGACAAGGATAAAAATCATCTGTAGGAAAATGCACAAGGATCAGAGCAGACTTCTCATCAGAAACTATGCAGTCAAGAAGAGAAAGGAGTGAACTCTTTGAAATATTAAAAGAAAATCTGCCTTCCTAGAGTTCTGTGTTTAGCTAACTTGTCCTTGAAAGGTGACATAGAAATAAAGCCTTTCTCAGACAAATAAAAACTGAAAGAGCTCACCACCAGCAGACTCTCCCTGCAAGAAATTCTTCAGGCAGAAGTAAAATGACATGAGTCAGAAACTTGCGTGTAGATGAAGAAAGAGTGAGCATCAGAGAAGAAATAAATGAAGGTAAAACAAAATCTTTTATTTTCTTATTCTTAACTGATCTAAAATACAACTTTCTAAAGCAATAATATTAATAACATTAGGGAATTAGAGCACATGGATAAATGATCTAAATGATAGCAATGTCATCAGGGATGAGAGGAATTAGGAATTCTCTGTTATAAGGTACCTGCACTTCTGATGAAGTAGTGTAGTGTTATTTGAAAGTGGACTTAATTTTTTTTAAGATATATATTGTTTATCCCAGGGCAACTTTTAAATAGTTTTTAGATTAAATAGAAATTTTTTAATTAAAAAATAAGCATAAAAAGGGGAGGTAAAATAGAATGATATAAAATACTCAGTAAGAGAAAGCAGTAAAAGAGGTGAAAAGAAAAAAGAACACATGCAGTGGGTAGAAAACAGGTACAAAGATGGTAGATTTTAATCCAAATATATAAATAATCACTTTAAATGTGAATAGTATAAAAGTACTAGGCAGGGCTTCCCTGGTGGCGCAGTGGTTGAGAGTCCACCTGCCGATGCGGGGGACACGGGTTCGTGCCCCGGTCCGGGAGGATCCCACATGCCGCGGAGCGGCTAGGCCCGTGAGCCATGGCCACTGAGCCTGTGCGTCCGGAGCCTGTGCTCCGCAACAGGAGAGGCCACAACAGTGGGAGGCCCGCGTACCACAGAAAAAAAAAAAAAAAAAAGTACCAAGTAAAGACAGAGATCGTCAGATTGGATTAAAAAAAAAAATACCCAAGAATATGTTGTGTATAAAAAGCCCACTTTGAATATAAAGACTCAGATAAATGCTACATAGATGGAAAAAGGAGATTCTAGTCCCAATCCATTGATATGTATTACAAAGTCACTTAAACTTTCTGGACCTCATTTCCTTATCTGTATTTGTTTTCATGTTGTTATGAGTTTTCACGTAAAACTTTTGCTAAGGAGTTTAAACCTTCTTTGGTATGATATAGGCTCCAACTTTTCATCATTTTCTATGCACCATGTTATCCTGTCCTGCCTTGTACCCTGTAAGTGATTTCTGCTATAGTCTTATGAGGTAGGTCTGCCAAATTCCAGGTTAATCATTTTTAGATGTACATTTTTCTAGTGACCTTATAAATTAAATAATAAATTCAGACCCAGTTATGGACTGAACAAACAGCTTGACAAAATTGCATACTGGGTTTTAAAATTTTGTGAATTTGTTTATATGGGAGTTCGTATAGTACAAGCCACAGAACTCGGTTATTTTTTAACTGGAAGAGACAAGTAAAACATGGAGAATCAGGACACGTCTATGTCTTATTCTGATCTGACTTGATACTTATAACAGATTGGAAAGAAAGAAAATGCTTGTTTTTAAAAGGATGAAAGATCTAAGTGAAATTATCCCAAATATGTAATTGCCATTTATTTAATTTAATTAATTGAAATAAATTCAGTTGATGGTGATGGTAATCTACCAAAACTTTGAGGACACTAACATAAAAAGAATAGAGGTTGACTTTACTTAGTGCTGTCAATCAGTATAAGATTAATCAATTAATCTATAATTTACAAGGCCATAATAACCTTCTGGGAAGCACATTCATCTCAAAGCATGTGCTTTGGTTTGAAATATCTCTATGAAATCAAGCCATTATGGTCAATTTGTTAAAGTCTTGTGCATTGGATATTTTTAATTGTTCAAGTTAACATTAAGCTAATCGAATATAGTTTACTTCATTAGCAACCAAGAAAAAGTGGTAAAAATCCTAACTCTGAAAATGAGAAGTTTTATTGGATAGTTTTTGCATCATATTTTGTCTTCTAAGCTGTAGCAGAACAATGAGCCTAGAAAGTATGGGGCAGATGAACATAATGAAACTTAAAATTTTAGATAAAATGAAAATGTAACATTAAAAGTCATGACTTTTCCATCAATCTCCCAAGAGATTGATTTAGAAAATCTTGCACTTTCTCTGAGAGCCTGGAGATGAAAAATGCAAAGCTTTTTGAAACTGTGGTTCTTTAAATTTATAGGTATCTTAATCATGAGTTATGAACATGGGAGAATTTTTCAATTCATGCTTCAGTGCTCATAAGCATGCAGAAGAGTGAAGGGGTCTTCTGAGATCTGGCGACTCTTTTAGTTTTATCTTACTGTATTTACCTATGTCCCATCTGAACTAGACTGCAATGTTGTTTCCATAAAAATTCCTGCCTTTTGTATAAGCTGTGGAGCCTGTTTATCTCCACATGAGGATCTCATCTTTCAGTCTGGTGAAGACTTACCCATTCTTCATTGTATTCTTCAATGTGTCGGCTGAAATGCCTTTTCGACTCACTAAAGCCTGGAATGACTAATTTCTTTTCAAGATTTTCAGTTATTTCTATCACTCATATGGAAACTTTCATACTGTAGTTATTTGTGGGAATGTTTTACTTTCTTCATATGATTTTAGGCATCATAGTATCATGGTGCTTCCTGGAACGTGATAAATATTCAAAGAATACTAATGAATAAACAATTGAGTTGAGCAGTCTCCATGTTTAGGAAATGATGATACAGTTACATGGTTGGCCCAGTAATTTCTGCTATCTTAACAGTCCTATGATATCCTTTGGGCTATAGCCAAAAACAACTGGAGAAAGCTTGTAAAAGTTTAATTCTGAAGATACCTGTAGACAAGTAATATAGAGTGCATCTGTTCAATGGATTTAAAATTAAAGTGCTGTGTGACCCATTAATGTTTAAAATTTTATCCTTATGTAAGATTGCATAAAAGGCTAATATCATAAATATATATAAATACTATCTAGACAATGCTATCTGATTATTGGATAGATTCAAATTTTATACTGAGGGGTGGATGTAAATGGAGGGTATGCACAGAGTGAAATAATTTTGATTTTCTGTGTTAGGTACTGTCATGCCATCTAGTTTTTGCATTTTGAGACAAAAATCTCAATAAATGTAGAAAATGGAAGATTGTGGGGAAAAAAGAGATCTCATTTCACAAAAAAAGGAAGCAAGGAGATGTAGGCTTGGTGGTGTGAATCTCATATTTGATAGCTAAGACCTTTTTAGAAATAGTGTTTTTAAGTCTTTCATCTAGAATAGACCATCACCATCATTTCTCAAGTTAACCGTCCTAATGCTAGTGAGGTTCCCTGAGAAGGGTGTTCTCTTTGTAGCTCTCATTCCCTGGAATTTTACTGAGAGTAGGATTTAACAAGATTCATTTACATTATTAGGCTGAAAGTTCCCATTAATATGCTGACTCTCAAGAGTGGCATCACGTCTCTTTGTCCTCTCCTACCCTATGTCTTTCACTAATATGATATGGTAGAGACACTTTAATTATGCACTGTAGCACTAGGTAACATCTCTATTTTCCATTTTAAGGTATAGTTCTTAAATCCATTGACTAGGTTCGTTTCCTTTTGCTCTGCATGAGTGGAAAGATGCACATTTATTGAGCTGGATTTCTCACCATCAGGGAGAAAGCAATAGACAAGCCTTCTGAGCTATGAAATGGAAAGGAATTTCCCTTTCAAACCCCTAGTTCAGCTTTTTAAAATTAACCACCACAACACGACATCAATAGGCACATACATATACATATACATACATATATATACACATTCTTTTTATTTCTCACTAACTGACCTGAACTTCCTCATGAGCCCTATTTCTATTCATTCATTTCCAGTTTCTTGAAATATGGCTTAATTTTTCCTATTACATATAACTGAATCACTTTCTGTTTATTCTGTCACTTCCCAGTGACTTCCTGTCATTTAGGTAAAGTTTCTTCCCAAGTCCCCTTACCTTCTCCTTTCCTTTTCTTGGACAGCATTCCAGTGCAGAGGGGTAGGTTAATATGACGTCGTGTTTTGCAAGAGGAGCCTTGGACCACTTGCTGGCTTCAGGTCCTTATTTGCTCCTTGGGCTCTCACTGACCTTCACTGAGGTGTCTTGCCAAACTAATGTCTTTGAGTCTTGCCCTCTGGCCTGGCTGTATCCATGTTCAATTTTCCAGCGTTGATGCAGCTCATGGTCTGTTCTTGTCAATGTTAGAGACTCCCTTCCCCACCACCACCATCAGCACTGTTGTCTATAACTGGCTACCCTTATCTACAGGTTCCTCGTTCCACACTGTAGAGAACCTCAGTAGGCAACATATTTCTTAATTCTCATCTGGCTTCCATGCCCAGCACTCAAGGGCCTCAAGAACTTTTGGATCTCTTCTACCCCTCACAGGTCCTTCTTGAGCAAACAGGGCCAGATTCCACTGTTTCTCTCCTGAGTCTCCTCCACTGTGCTATCAGCCATTCAATGAGGCCGACCCCTCCCATGGTGCTAGGAAGGAAGTGGCACATGAATCATTCTGCCTTTGGATCACCAAACCTATCTGATAGGTTCTGTCCTTCTGTGGCAGTCAACCAGTACTTTCTGCTGAATGTTGCATTAAAAGAACTCAAAACATATAAATGAAAAACCAAAATCTTTGTATGTTTCTTAGACTAATCCAAAAGGATTAGCACTCCCAGGGAGCATACTCCCCCAGAACTCTTTTATAGGCTTTTCTCTGCTTGAGACAAAATTAAATTTCTTTTATATCACTAGAGTTATGTATTTCGTTTTAGTTAAAATAAAATACATATAAAAATACATATAGTTCTTGTTACATACCAAAACAGTCTGTGTGCAGCATTTCTGATGAGAGGATCAAACATCTGATGGAGTTCATCACCTCTTGCACAGGAGCCAGTCAGCATATTCTCCCCATTATGCCGTCCTAGATGCTCAGATGAGACCCATTGATAGGATCAGCAAGAAATTGGAACATTGGCCATGAAAGATGTTAACTTGAAAGTCACAAAATTAGTTATGAATGTTAAGTAATGTGTAAATGCATTTCTAGAAGAGAAGTTAAGCTTTCGATCTATGAGTTTTAATTTAATTTCTTCCTCTTGGCCTTCTCTGCTAGGTTGGAGAGCAGAATAAAATATCCAAAAATGCAGTTTCATTCTTGGCATATTACAAATGATCAGCAGTTGTTCCTTTCCAGGTGTTGAACCTGCCAGTGAGAGATCATCACAGAGCACGGTTCTTAATCCTTTTGGGACTTTCTCCTGATGTGTTTGGTTAGGAACAGGAAAGCACATGTTGCCAAATGTTTCACTTTAAGTGTTTACATCTATGTATATTCTGTTGCTAATATTAATCCATAGAGGGATCCAATTTCTTTGGCTTTACAAGCACCCAGACTTTGAACTATTAACATCATTAGATATTCATTCACAGCACCAACAGGGTAATCACTTTAGAGCAAAGTGCCCTTCAGATACTCAAACCCAGGTAGTCATACCAAGTCTCTTATCTTTTTATTCTAGGCACTACCCAAATGCCATCTCATTTAATCTACTACTTGGCTAGGGCTGCCATAACAAAGTATCACAGACTGGCTGGTTTAAACAAAAGAAATTTATTGTCTCACTGTTCTGGAGATGTGCGTCTGAGATCAAGGTAACAGCAAGGTTGGTTTCAGGTGAGGCCTCTCTCCTTAGCTTATAGAGGTCTTCATATGGTCTTCCCTCTGTGTATCTATGTCCTAATTTTCTCTTCTTATAAGTACACCCGTCATATTGGATTAGGACCCAGTCTAATTTAACCTTATTTAACCTTAATTACATTTTAAAATACTCTGTGTCCAAATATAGTCACATTCTAGGATACTGGGAGTTAGGAATTCAACATAGGAATTTGGGGGACACAACTCAGCCTATAACATTCACTTAACTCTACAGTGTACACTTTCACCTGACTTAATCCTTCCCTCATTGCTGGCTCTCCTTTCAACAGTTTGCAGTATGCCTTCCAACATCGCTATTCAAAGATAAAGATGACAGAGGTATTCACTTCCATTTCTGGATATACCGTTGGATGCCAAATGATGCTGCCAGGATGCCAGCTGATGCCAATGATCCTGCCAGTTCTCAATTCAGTGACTGGGGAAATATGTGAATGGCACCTCCTATTGGAACTATAACCTCCAAAGCTATTGAATAGTCTTGGAATTCAGATCAGTGTAGACTTCTTCACCATAGAGACCCAAGGGTCCTTCTGTGTTTCTTTTGCTCTTTCTCTGAGGTCTGGCAACTTCTTTTCCTATATTCTCCAACACTAAGTCACTCAGAATTGATTTACATTCCTCAGGGCCGGCAGCAGCAACATCACCTGGGAGCTTGTTAGAAATGGAGACTATCAGGCCCCAATCCAGTTTTACTGAATCACAGTCTGCATTTTAACAAGATTTAAACAATGTGATTCATATGCACATTAATATTTGAGAAGTGCTTCTTTCTGGCATCTCTGTCATTCAAGAGGAGAAAAACTAAAGAGTTTTATTTCAGTTACTAAGTCTTACTTATATATAGAAACTCCCTTATAGGTCTCTTTATAGAAATTATTTTAGATTCCTGACCTTAATAGAAACTTGGTCTTTCCCGTAAGACACTGCTTTCTTTGCAGCCATGTATAGCAGTGGTTGAACATGCACCACATATCCATGTGTTTGATGTGGGGCAGGAGAAAAGATAGGTTTTTAAACTTTATTGTCACTTTAAGACTCTCGAATATTTTCTAATTCTTTCAATAGTTTTTCTAAACCCCCTAGATCATTGAATGTCCTCCAGGGCCTATCCTTGCGCTAGACACACCTTGAAAACCTCCTGCTTCCTCTGTGAGCTTGTACCTGTACAGCTGACTGCTGGTGGTGGAAGCCTCTCTGCCCAGAACACCATGCTTCCCAGCCTCACTTGGACCCTTAGGGCCTCTTGTCAAACCTTTGTCAGCAGCCGCTCCCACTTCTCATAGCAGCACTTACATTTCCTCACTTCTTCCTTCAAATTCTTAAATAATAACCACAACTGACTCAAAAGATTGCCATGTGCCTGGTTCATAGGAAAATTTGTGATATAAACATACCAGTTTCCATACTTTGGGAGTACTTTCAATTTCTAGTCCCATCTTTCTTTCCATCTCAGAAAAAGGGTTTTGATTCATATCCTGCATGTACTTTGTCCTGTACTTTGATTTTAATTCTATCCTATCTCTTCTAGGACCTTCCTTTTCTGTAATTCTCTCTCATACATAGGTTCAATCGTTTCCATCCAAGTGTTTAGAGAAGGCTCTCAAGCTTCCAAACTAAACCAGGATCATTTGTTTTAATCTTTCATTGTTCCCTTTAGTTTCGGTCACAGTATTTGCCACTCTAGTTATATATTTAATTTGGGATTATATGTACAGTATTTTCTCACTTGCTAGAGTCTGAGTGCCATACTGTTGTGTATGAAGCTTCATTTTTTTTCTTAATATTAAAAAAAAACTTGAGGGTAAAGTACAGTTAAGCCCTTGAGAAGATGGAATAAAATGAGATAAAAAGGGATTTGCTCTGGACAGAAAAATAGAACTGTCTTCTTCAGAAACTGGGGAAAATAGGAGGGAGGAGATATAAAGACAAACAAATTTATACATGTGGATGTAGTAAGTTGATGGAGTTAATCTTTGTTAACCTCCATTTTTAAATTGAAGTGAGAGGCAAAGGGGGTCATTTGAATATTAGGTTGAGATTTATTGACCCACTGATACCACTGGGTTTTTTTTTATCCCCACCTTCTAACTTTTAAGGTTCAGAAAGACTACATTCTGTTTGTCAAAAGCAGGTGGAAGGTATTTACATAAAATAACGAAAACATAAGTCCATAATAATAAATGACAGGAGTGTTCATAGCAGTTTTATTTATAATGACCATAAACTAGAAACAACCCAAAGGTCTATAAACAAACTGTAGTATCTTCATACAATGAAAAGAACTCAGCAGTTAGAAGGAACACTGATACATGCAATAATATGAATGATTATCAAAACAGTATGTTGAGCAAAAGAAGCCAGGCACCAGTAAGTGCATATTGTAAAATTTTGTTTTATAAAATTCTGGGACAGGCAAAACTAAAACATCGTGATAGAAATGAGAATCCTAGTTTTCTCTGGGGAAGGGGTTATCTTGTCCAAAAGTGATCATGAGGACATTTCAATTACTATGATGATGAAAATGTTCTGTATCTTAATTGAAGTAGTACAGACATCTGTCAGGACTTAGCAAATTTTATACTTGAAATATGTGCATTTTGGTGTATATAAATTGTACCTCAGTAAAGTAGGGCTATAAGTTTTAGTTAACTTAAGCGTCTCTGTTTTACATTCATTTTAGCAAACTCATAGCAGTTGAGAAATTTGAGCCAGTAGTGGAAGATTGGAACAGTCACCGTAAAGAACAGGAGAGAAACTAACTATGAATGCCAGTTCCTGATGTCCCGTCTCCTTCCTTCTCTCACTCTATGTTAGGTACCCTGTGTACTCGCTCCTATAGTGGACTGTTCTTAGGTCTGTCCTAGCACTTACCACATCTGTTTCCTTGCTTCAGCTGCCATTCAGTGAGTTCTTTGAGAATGATCATCATACTCTTTTAACCTTTCCTCTCCAGTGTGCCAGTGTCCCCATAATTACACAGCATGTATTCATGACTGTGGTGTGAATGGGTGGAAGATAAATTACTGAGTACCAGTGAGAAAGGCTGAGGTAGGAGACTAAGTTCCTAATGGAGGTCTGTGAGTTGTGCAGATTCTTCAGGATTTTCAGTCTTGGTATTGGAGTAAGGGCACAGGGTCAGAATGGTCCAACTTTCTCCTCTTTATGCCACTACCTTCCCTGACTAGGCAGTAAGTTCCTCTAGGTAGAAGTCATGCTTCTCTTGTGTTTTCTTTCAGTGCCCAAGAGAGTGCTAAGTGAATTTGGCTTAATGACCAGGTGTGTGGATTCTTGTGATGCTTTGATGGAGACAGGTGCAGGGGTAGGAGGGAGAACGCCTTCATGAATTAGAATTGGGTTTTTGTAGTAATTATGTTTTGATGCAAACTCAGAATCCCTTGTTAAAACAAAACACTTTATGGGATTCTGTTATCCTCGTCACTAAAGTTCTTTTATAAGAGTGAGGTTGACACTCAGGAAAGTGGACTTACTTGCTCAAAACACCAGAATACCAGGTTGTAGAGACACTTTATTTGGGGAGGTTGGGGTAATTGAAAACAATGCTGAAATGAGTATATTTGTGTGTGAATATCTTTATGTGTGTTTATATCTTTATGCCCTTGTATAGTAATAGGGCACATTTTTTTAAATAGCAGATTTTCTGAGCTATTAAGGTGATAGCTAGCTATAATTTAATAAATTTTACAAAATTATCCTGCAAAGGGACTGAACTCTAACTAGTGTATAAAAGTTCTGGTTCCCTATCCTTTCATCAAAATGGTGTATTATGAAACGTTTTTTTCATTTTGCCAATGTATTGAGTATAAATTTTATGTATATATTGTTTTATTATTTAATATGGACTATTTCCATTTAATATTTAATGAATGTCTTATTCATATATCTGCCTGCTTTGCTGTTGGGTTACTGGTCTCTAATTGTTATTTTCTCAAAGTTTTAAATTTATATTCATCCATTCATCAACCATTTACTGAATTCTTATCATATGCCCAAACCACTTGAGACACTGAAGATACAGTCATGAACAAGGCAGATCACGTGCTTGTCTTCATGGGGGATGAAAACAAATACCCATAAAATCTAGTGTTAATAAATATAAAATGTAACATCAAGATGATGAGTGCTGAGAAGAAGAGATGGAAGAAATACTTCCTTTTCCAAATTCATTACAAAAATTTCACAATTGTTCTTTTTTTAAATTTTGTTTATATGCCTTTCCTTTTTTCTGTATAGAATTATTTAATTTTAAAACTTCATATCAGTCATTTATTAATTTTTTTAGCTTCTTGCTTTTGTATCTTATTTAGAAAACTTTCATCCTTACTCATCTACCTTTAAAATTATCTGATTTTCTTCTTCTGCTCTAAGCTAATTTGAACTTCTGTCTCTTGTTTTCAGTTTGGAGCACTTTTTTTAATTCCCTTGATTTTCTTCTTACTCTTACTTCATGGAAATGTTCTTTCCAAGTTGAGTGGAAGAGATACTAACACATTTTTGTTGTTGCTGTATGTCTATATTGTGTTAGGTCCTGTGCTATTTACTTTTACATGTTAATTTCATTTTGAAAAAGTAAAGATTAACCTGTGAAAACACATACATATTCAGAGAATTGTTCTTGTAGTACTGTAGTATGTGGACAAGTGCTGTCCATTAGACTTTTCTGCAATAATGTAAATGTTCTGTATCTGCAGTTCCAATACAGTAGCCACTAGCCAAATGAGGGTATTAAGCACTTGAAGTGTGGCTAGTGTGACTGCAGCTGAATTTTCTTTTAATTTTTATTGGAATATAGTTGATTTACAATGTTGTGTTAGTTTCAGGTATAGAGTAAAGTGAATCAGTTATACATATACACTCTTTTTTTAGATTATTTTCCCATATAGGCCATTACAGAATATTGAGTAGATCTCCCTTTGCTATCAAATAAGTCTGTATTAGTTATCTATTTCATATATAGTAGTGTGTATATGGCAATCCCAATCTCCCAGTTTATCCCTCCCCCTTTTTTCCCATGGTAATCATTTGTTTGCTACATCTGTGACTCTATTTCTGTTTTGTAAATAAGCTCATTTGTACCAATTTTTTTTTTAGATTCCATGTATAAGGGATAACATATGATATTTGTCTTTCTCTGTCTGACTTACTTTCCTCAGTATTACAATCTCTAGGTCTATCCAAGTTGCTGCAAATGGCATTATTTCATTCTTTTTTATGGTTGAGTAATATTCCACTGTATATATGTACTTCATCTTCTTTATCCACTCCTCTGTTGATGCACATTTAGCTTGCTTACATGTTTTGGCTATTGCAAATACTGCTGCAATGAATATTGGAGTGCATGTACCTTTTTGAATTATGGTTTTGTCCAAATATATGCCCAGGAGTGGGATTGCTGGATTATATGGTAATTCTATTTTTAGTTTTTAAAGGAACCTCCATACTGTTCTCCATAAGGGTTCTCCCAATTTACATTCCCACCAACAGTGTAGGAGGGTTCCCTTTTCTCCACACCCTCTCCAGGATTTACTGTTTGTCAACTTTTTGATGATGGCCATTCTGATTGATATGAGGTGATACCTCACTGTAGTTTTGATTTGCATTTCTCTAATAATTAGCACTGTGGAGCATCTTTCAAGTTCTTTTTTTAACATCTTTATTGGAGTATAATTGCTTTAAAATGGTGTGTTAGTTTCTGCTTTATAACGAAGTGAATCAGTTATACATATACATATATCCCCATATATCTTCCCTCTTGCGTCTCTCTCCCTTCCACCCTCCCTTTTTGACCCCTCTAGGTGGTCACAAAGCACTGAGCTGATCTCCCTATGCTATGTGGCTGCTTCCCACTAGCTATCAATTTTATATTTGGTAGTGTTTATATGTCCATGCCACTCTCTCACTTTGTCCCAGCTTCCCCTACCCTCTCCCCATGTCCTCAAGTCTATTCTCTAGTGGGTCTGTGTCTTTATTCCCATCCTGCCCCTATGTTCTTCATAACCATTTTAATTTTTTTTAGATTCCACATATATGTGTTAGCATACAGTATTTGTTTTCTCTTTCTGACTTACTTCACTCTGTATGACAGACTCTAGGTCCATCCACCTCACTACAAATAACTCAATTTTGTTTCCTTTTATGGCTGAGTAATAGTCAATTGTATACTTGTGCCACATCTTCTCTATACATTCATCTGTTAATGGGAAACTTAGGTTGCTTCCATGTCTTGGCTATTGTAAATAGAGCTGCAATGAACATTGTGGTACATGACTCTTTTTGAATTATGGTTTTCCCAGGGTATATGCCCAGTAGTGGAATTCATGGGTCGTATGGTAGTTCTATTTTTAGTTTTTTAAGGAACCTCCATACTGTTCTCCATAGTAGCTGTATCAATTTACATTCCCACCAACAGTGCAAGAGGGTTCCCTTTTCTCCACACCCTCTCCAGCATTTATTGTTTGTAGATTTTTTGATGATGGCTATTCTGACTGGTGTGAGATGATATCTCATTGTAGTTTTGATTTGCATTTCTCTCATGATTAGTGATGTTGAGCATCCTTTCATGTGTTTGTTGGCAATCTGTATATCTTCTTTGGAGAAATGTCTATTTAGGTCTTCTGCTCATTCTTAGATTGGGTTTTTAGTTTTTTTGATATTGAGCTGCATGAGCTGCTTGTAAATTTTGGAAATTAATCCTTTGTCAGTTGCTTCATTTGCAAATATTTTCTCCCATTCTTAAGGTTGTCTTTTTCTCTTGTTTATGTTTTCCTTTGCTGTGTAAAACCTTTTAACCTTCATTAGGTCCCATTTGTCTAGGAGGTGGGTCAAAAATGATCTTGCTGTGATTTATGTCAAAGAGTGTTCTTCCTATATTTTACTCTTAAGAGTTTTTACAGTGCCCGGTCTTACATTTAGGTCTCTAATCCATTTTGAGCTTACTTTTGTGTATGGTGTTAGGGAGTGTTCTAATTTCATTCTTTTACATGTAGCTGTCCAGTTTTCCCAGCACCACTTATTGAAGAAGCTGTCTTTTCTCCATTGTATAGTCTTGCCTCCTTTATCAAAAATAAGGTGACCATATGTGCATGGGTTTATCTCTGGGCTTTCTATCCTGTTCCATTGATCTATATTTCTGTTTTTGTGCCAGTACCATACTGTCTTGATTACTGTAACTTTGTAGTAGAGTCTGAAGTCAGGGAGCCTGATTCTTCCAGCTCCATTTTCTTTCTCAAGATTGCTTTGGCTATTCAGGGTCTTTTGTGTCTCCATTCAAACTGTGAAAATTTTGGTTCTAGTTCTGTGAAAAATGCCAGTGGTAGTTTCATAGGTATTGCATTGAATCTGTAGATTGCTTTGGGTGATATAGTCATTTTCACTTGATTCTTGATTGTTGATTCTTGAATGTTGATTCTTCCAATCCAAGAACATGGTATATCTCTCCATCTGTTTGTATCATCTTTAATTTCTTTTATCAGTGTCCTATACTTGTCTACATACAGGTCTTTTGACTCCTTAGGTAGGTTATTCCTAGGTATTTCATTCTTTTTTGTTGCAATGATAAATTGGTGTGTTTCCTTAATTTCTCTTTCACATTTTTCATCATTAGTGTATACGAACACAAGAGATTTCTGTGCATTAATTTTGTATCCTGCTACTTTACCAAATTCATTGATTAGCTCTAGTAGTTTTCTGGTAGCATCTTTAGGATTCGCTACGTATAGTGTCATGTCATCTGCAAACAGTGACAGCTTTATTTCTTATCTGATTTGGATTCCTTTTATTTTTTTCTTCTCTGTTTGCTGTGGCTAAAACTTCCAGTACAATGTTGAATAATAGTGGTGAGAGTGAGCAACCTTGTCTTGTTCTTAGTGGAAATGATTTCAGTTTTTCACCACTGAAAACAATGTTGGCTGTGGGTTTGTCATATATGGCCGTTATTATGTTGAGGAAAGTTCCCTCTATGCCATTTCTGGAGGGTTTTTATCATAAATGGGTGTTGAATTTTGTCAAAAGGTTTTTCTGTATCTATTGGATGATCATATGATTTTTATTCTTCAGTTGTTAATATGGTTTATCACATTGATTGATTTGCATATATTGAAGAATCCTTTCATTCCTGGGATAAACCCCACTTGATCAAGTTGTATGATGCTTTTAATGTGCTGTTGGATTCTGTTTGCTAGTATTTTGTTGAGGCTTTTTGCATCTTTGTTCATCAGTGATATTGGCCTGTAGTTTTCTTTCTTTGTGACATCTTTGTCTGGTTTTGGTATCAGGGTGATGGTGGCCTTGTAGAATGAGTTTGGGAGTATTCCTCCCTCTGGTACATTTTGGAAGAGTTTGAGAAGGATAGGTGTTCTTCTCTAAATTTTAGATAGAATTCACCTGTGAAGCTATCTGATCCTGGGCTTTTGTTTCTTGGAAGATTTTTAATCACAGTTTCAATTTCAGTGCTTGTGATTGGTCTGTTTATATTTTCTACTTCTTTCTGGTTCAGTCTCCAAAGGTTGTACTTTTCTAAGAATTTGTCCATTTCTTTCAGGTTATCCATTTATTGGCATATAATTTCTTGTAGTAATCTCTCATGAGCCTTTGTATTTCTGCAGTTTCAGTTCTTACTTCTCTCTTTTCACTTCTAATTCTATTGATTTGAGTCCTCTCCCTCTTTTTCTTGATGAGTCTGGCCAATGGTTTATCAATTTTATCTTCTCAAAGAACCAGCTTTTAGTTTTATTGAACTTTGCTATTGTTTCCTTCATTTTTTTTCATTTATTTCTGATCTGATCTTTATGATTTCTTTCCTTCTGCTAACTTTGGGGTTTTTTTGTTTCTTTCTGCAATTGCTTTAGGTGTTTATTTGAGTTGTTTCTTCTTTCTTAATGTAGGATTGTATTGCTATAAACTTCCCTCTTAGAACTGCTTTTGCTGCATCCTATAGGTTTTCTGTCGTCATGTTTTCATTGTCCTTTGATTCTAGGTATTTTTTTATTTCCTTTTTGATTTCTTCAGTGATTGCTTGGTTATGAAGTAAGTGTATTGTTTACCTCCATGTGTTTGTATTTTTTACACATTTTTCCCGTAATTGATATCTAGTCTCATAGCATTGTGGTCGGGAAAGATATTTGATACGATTTCAATTTCTTTAAATTTACCAAGGCTTGATTTGTGACCCAAGATATGATCTGTCATGGAGAATGTTCCATGAGCACTTGAGAAGAAAGTGTATTCTTTTGTTTTTGAATGGATTGTGCTATAAATATCTATTAAGTCCATCTTGTTTATCATTTAAAGCTTGTGTTTCCTTATTTATTTTCATTTTGGATGATCTGTCCATTGGTGAAAGTGGGGTGCTAAAGTCCCCTACTATGATTGTGTTACTGTCCACTTCCCCTTTTATGGCTGTTAGCATTTCCCTTATGTATTGAGGTACTCCTCTGTTGTGTGCATAAATATTTACCATTTTTATATATTCTTCTGGATTGACCCCTTGATTATTATGTAGTGTCCTTCTTTGTCTCTTGTAATAGTAGTATATTTTAAAAACTATTTTGTCTGATATGAGAATTGCTACTCCAGCTTTCTTTTGAGTTCCATTTGCATGGAATAATTTTTTCCATCCCCTCACTTTCAGTCTGTATGTGTCCCTAGGTCTGAAGTGGGTCTCTTGTAGACAGCATATGTACAGGTCTTGTTTTTGTATCCATTCAACCAGTCTGTGTCTTCTGGTTGGAGCACTTAATCCATTTACATTTAAGGTAATTATTGATATGTGTGTTCCTATTACCATTTTCTTTATTGTTTGGGGTTTGTTATTATAGGTCTTTTCTGTCTCTTGTGTTTCCTGCCTTGAGAAATTCCTTTAGCATTTGTTATAAAGCTGGTTTGGTGGTGTCGAATTCTCTTAGGTTTTGTTTTTCTGTAAAGGTTTTAATTTCACCATCGATTCTGAATGAGATCCTTGCTGGGTAGAGTAATCTTGGTTGTAGGTTTTTCCTTTTCATCACTTTAAATATGTCCTGCAACACCCTTCTGACTTACAGAGTTCCTGCTGAAAGGTCAGCTGTTAACCTTATGGGGATCCCCTTGCTCCTTTTTATATTTTTTTTCTTGCTCCTTTTAATATTGTTTCTTTGAATTTAATTTTTGATAGTTTGATTAATTTGTGTCTTGGCATGTTTCTCCTTGGGTTTATCCTGTATGGGACTCTCTGTGCTTCCTGGACTTGATTAACTATTTCCTTTCCCATATTAGGGAAGTTTTCAACTATAATCTCTTTAAATATTTTCTCAGTCCCTTTCTTTCTCTCTTCTTCTTCTGAGACCCATATAATTTGAATATTGGTGCATTTAATGTTGTCTCAGAAGTCTCTGAGACTGTCCTCAATTCTTTTCATTATTTTTTCTTTATGCTGCTCTGCGGTAGTTATTTCCACTACTTTATCTTCCAGGTCACTTATCCATTTTTCTGCCTCAGTTATTCTGCTATTGATTCCTTGTAGAGAATTTTTAATTTCATTTATTGTGTAGTTCATCATTGTTCGTTTGCTCTCTAGTTTTTCTAGGTCCTTGTTAAACATTTCTTGTATTTTCTCCATTCTATTTCCAATATTTTGGATCATCTTTACTATCATTACTCTGAATTCTTTTTCAGGTAGACTGCCTATTTCCTCTTCATTTGTTTCATCTGGTGGGTGTTTGCTCCTTCATCTGCTGTGTGTTTCTCTCTCTTCTCATTTTGCTTAACTTACCGTGTTTGGGGTCTCCTTTTTGCAGACTGCAGGTTCGTAGTTCCCATTGTTTCTGGTGTCTGCACCAAGTGGCTAATGTTGGTTCAGTGGGTTGTGTAGGCTTCCTAGTGGAGGGGACTAGTGCCTGTGTTCTGGTGGATAAGGCTGGATCTTGTCTTGCTGGTGGGCACGTCTGCATCCATTGGTGTCTTTTGGGGCGTCTGTGACGTTTTTATGATTTTAGGCAGCCTTTCCACTAGTGGGTAGGGTTGTGTTCCTGTCTCTCTAGTTGTTTTGCGTAGGGTATCTAGCACTGTAACTTGCTGGTCATTGAGTGGAGCTGGGTCCTGGTGTTGAGTTGGAGATCTCTGGGAGATTTTTGCCATTTGATATTACATGGAGCTAGAAGGTCTCTGGTTTACCAATGTCCTGAACTCGGCTCTCCCACCTCAGAGGCACAGGCCTGACACCCGGCCAGAGCACCAAGATCCTGTCATCCACACGGCTCAGAATAAAAGGGAGAAAATAAAGAAGAAAGAAAGAAAAATATAATAATAATAAAATAAAGTTATTAAAATAAAAAATAATTATTACAAGTAAAAAAAAAATGAAAAGTAATTAAAAACAAGAAAGAAAGAAGAGAGCAACCAAACCAAAAAACATATCCACCAATGATAAGAAGTGCTAAAAACTATACTAAAAAATAAAACAAAGAAAACGGGGAGACAGAACCCTAGGACAAATGGTAAAAGCAAAGCTATACAGGCAAAATTACACACAGAAGCATACACATACACACTCACAAAAAGAGAAAAAGGAAAAATATATATATACTGTTGCTCCCAAAGTCCACTGCCTCAATTTCAGATGATTCGTTTTCTATTCAGGTATTCCACAGATGCAGGGTACCTCAAGTTAATTGTGGAGATTTAATCCACTGCTCCTGAGGTTGCTGGGAGAGATTTCCCTTTCTCTTCTTTGTTCACACAGCTCCCGGGGTTCAGCTTTGAATTTGGCCCCACCTTTGCGTATAGGTTGCCTGAGAGCATATGTTCTTTGTTCAGACAGGACGGGGTTAGAGGAGCAGCTGATTAGGGGGCTCTGGCTCACTCAGGCTGGGGGGAGGGTGGGGTATGGAATATGGGGCAAGCCTGCGGCGGAAGAGGCCATCATGACGTTGCAACACCCTGAGGCACACTGTGTGTTCTCCTGGGGACATGTCCCTGGATCATGGGACCCTGGCAGTGGCATGCTGCACAGGCTCCTGGGAAGAGAGGTGTGGATAGTGACCTATGCTTGCACACAGGCTTCTTTGTGGCTGCAGCAGCAGCCTTAGAGTCTCATGCCCATCTCTCAGGTCCACACAGATAGCTGCGGCACGCACCAGTCTCTGGAGCTCGTTTAGATGGTGCTCTTAATCCCCTCTCCTCATGCACTGCGAAACAAAGAGGCAAGAAGTCTCTTGTCTTTTCGGCAGTTCCATACTTTTTCCTGGACTCCCTCCTGGCTAGCTGTGGCACACTAGCCCCCTTCAGGCTGTGTTTATGCAGCCAACCCCCATCCTCTCCCTGGGATCTGAGCCTCAACTCCCATCCCCCACCCACCCTGGCAGGTGAGCAGACAAGCCTCTCGGGCTGGTGAGTGCTGGTTGGCACTTATCCTCTGTGCGGGAATCTCTCCACTTTGCCCTCTGCACACGCTGCTCTCTCCTTCGTGGCTCCAAAGCTTCCCCCACACCAGCCCTGTCTCCACCAGTAAAGGGGCTTCCTAGTGTGTGGAAACTTTTCCTCCTTCACAGCTCCCGCCCCATGGTGCAGGTCCTGTCCCTATTCTTTTGTCTCTGTTTTTTCTTTTTTCTTTTGTCCTACCCAGGTACGTGGGGAGTTTCTTGCCTTTTGGGAGGTCTGAGGTCTTCTGCTAGCAGTTAGTAGGTGTTCTCTAGGAGTTGTTCCATATGTAGATGTATTTTTCATGTATTTGTGGGGAGGAAGGTGATCTCCATGTCTTATTTTTCCGGCATCTTGAAGGTCTCCCTCTTTCATGTGCCTTTTGGCCATCTGTATGTCTTATTTGGAGAAATGTCTATTTAGATCTTCAGCCCATTTTTGAATGGTTGTTTGTTTCTTTTTGATATTGAGTTGCATGCGCTGTTTATATATTTTAGAGATTAATCCCTTGTCAGTCGCTTCTTTTACAAATATTTTCTCCCATTCTGAGGGTTGTCCTTTCATTTTGTTTATGGTTTCCTTTGCTATGCAAAAGCTTTTAAGTTTAATTAGGTTCCATTTGTTTATTTTTTATTTTTATTTTCATTACTCTAGGAGGTGGCTCAAACAAGATCTTGCTGTGATTTTTGTCAGAGTGTTTAGCCTATGTTTTCCTCTAAGAGTTTTATAATCTTACATTTAGGTCTTTAATCCAGTTTTGAGTTTATTTTTGTGTATGGTGTTAAAAGAATGTTCTTATTTCATTCATTTACATGTAGCTGTCCAGTTTTCCCAGCATCACTTATTGAAGGGCTTGTGTTTTCTCCACTGTATATTTTTGCCTCTTTTGTCATAGATTAGGTGAACATAGGTGTGTGGGTTTATCTCTGGACTTTCTGTCCTGTTCCATTGATCTATATTTCTGTTTTTGTGCCAATACCAAACTGTTTTGATTACTGTAGCTTCGTCATTTAGTATGAAGTTGGGGACGCTGAATTTTCCAGCTCCATTTTTCTTTCTCAAGATTGCTTTGGCTATTCAGGGTCCTTTGTGTTTCCGTACAAATTGTAAAATTTTTTGTTCTAGTTCTGTGGAAAATGCCATTAGTAATTTGATTGCTATTGCATTGAATTTGTAGATTGCTTTGGGTAGTGTAGTCATTTTGACAGTATTGATTCTTCCAATCCAAAACAATCAGGTATCTCTCCATCTGTTTGTGTCATCTTTGATTTCTTTCATCAGCACCTTATATAGTTTTCTAAGTACAGGTCTTTTGTCTCCTTAGGTAGATTTACGCCTAGGTGTTTTATTCTTTTTGAATGTTCATAAATGGGATTGTTTCCTTAATTTCTCTTTCTAACCTTTCGTTGTTGGTGAATAGGGATGCAAGAGATTTCTGTGTATTAATTTTGTAACCTGTAACCTTGCCAAATTCATTGATAAACTCTAGTAGTTTTCTGGTAGCATCTTTAGGATTTTCTATGTATATTATCATGTCATCTCCAAACAATGATAGTTTTACTTCTTCTTTTCCAACTTGGATTTCTTTTATTTCTTTTTCTTCTCTGATTGCTATGGCTAGGACTTCCAAAACTATGTTGAATAAAAGTGGTGAGATTGGACATCTTTTTCTTGTACCTGATCTTAGAGGAAGTGTTTTTCACCATTGAGAATATTGTTAGCTGTGGGTTAATCGTATATAGCCTTTATTATGTTGAGTTAGGTTCTCTTTATGCCCACTTTCTGGTGAGCTTTTATCATTAATGAGTGTTGAATTTTGTCAGAAGCTTTTTCTGCATCTATTGAGATAATCATATGGTTTTTATTCTTCAGTTTGTTAATGTGGTGAATCACATTGATTGATTTGCATATATTGAAGAGTCCTTGCATTCCTGGGATAAACCCCACTTGATCATGGTGTATGATCCTTTTAATGTGTTGTTGGCTGAACTTTTAACTTAATTTAATTTTAATAGCTACATGTGGCTAGGGGATAACATATTGGACAGCAGAGTTCTGGACCATTTGATGGTAAAAAAAGAAAATATTTTCATCTTACCACTTGAATCACATTAAAGACATGAGTAGGGCCGTTTAAAATTTCTCCCTCCCTTCCCTCCTTTTCTTCCTCCCTCCCACCCTCTCCTTCCTTCCTTCCTTCCCTCCCTCCTTCCTTATTTCCTTTCTTCCTTCCTTCCTTGCCCCTTTCTTTCTCTTCTTCTTTCTTTCTTTCTCTTTCGTTCTTTTCTTTCTTTCTTTCTTTCTTCCTTTCTTCCTTTCTTCCATTCTTTCTTTCCAGTTTTATTGAGCTTTATATGTGTTGAGATATAATTATAGTAACCTGGATAGTTTTAGAGTATAAAATTTGATGAATTCTGACATATGAATACCTTCCTAAAACCATCACCACAATCAAGATAATAAACATTTCCATAACCCCCAAAAGTTTCCTTGTTCCCCTTTGAAATCCACCCTCCTTATCTCCCCAGCCCTACCTACCCCAGACCCAGTCACCACTGCTCTGGTTTTTGTCAATCTAGAGTAATCTGCATTTCATATAATTTTATGTAAATAGAATCATACAATATGAACTCTTATTTTTCATTCAGTATAATTATTTTATAAATAAAATGTCTGCCTTCTAACATATTAAAATATAATTAAAAGTTCAGTAATTTTTTTGTTTTTCCATTACAAAACAAAATAAATTTTCTAAAAGTGATTTTAACAACATGTGGACATAATTAGTGAAACAGTTCCCAAAAAGAGAAAGAGCAAAGTAGGAGCCTGAATTATGATCACTTGGGTTATTTGATGGAAAACACTACCATTTTTTATTGAAATCTCTAGATGAGTTTTTTGAGGTAAGGCTGTCTTTGTCTCCTTATTAGTAAAAATAAAAGCATCTATGAGGCCATTTAATCAAAGTTAGCAAATATGTTTGTGTTAGAACATTCATTTTCAAACTTGATAACACATTAAATTCACTTGGGAAGAGTTTTCACAATGCCTATGCACAGACCCTTCTCCTGACATGTTGAATCAGATTTGTTGTGGGTTGTGCCTAGGCATTCATAGTTTAAAATTATCCCAAAGTGATTATAAAGAGGAATAAGGGTTGAGAATCATTGGGATTAGACCATTCAACAGAGAAAATTCCACATTCTGCATTTTATCTTTACTAATATAATCAGTGAGCCAGTAACCTATTTCTTAAAGCATACCTGCTAATTGAAAGTATTAACATATAGAAAGAGAAAATGCAAGTGAGAGATAAAGAGACCCTTAATAAAAAGAGCAAGGACACTTTCAGTAGAGTCTCTTCATTTTGAAAGGGAAGCAACTGGGTTTGAGGGGTAGAGCTAGGACTTCATATCCAGTAGGAGATAATTGCATAACTCAACCTCCAATATCCAAACATTTGAATGATCAATATACCATACATAAAAGTAAATTAGAATACTCTTAATTGTGTAGGTCTTTGCTTAGGAGAAGCATTCTGTTAATCATTCATTTAAGAAATACTTAACAAATATCAATATTTATGTGATGGTAACTTCTAGTGCTGGTTTCAAGGAAGCATTTTATATCAGGTTCCAAATCTGTGAATCATGTACCACCATCTGCTGCAGAAGCAGGTCTCCTTGGGGTACTTATGGCAAGGAAGAGGAACACCTTATTATTCCCTAGGATTTGGCATCTATCACTACACAATCTGTTATGGTGGCCAAGTGGTCTGACTTCCTTTTATTCTCTAGCTGAAAGCTCTTCATTTCCCAGGCCACATCCTATCACCTGCTTTGCTCTCTCAAGGACAAAGAGAGCATGCTCTTTACACAGAGGACGTGGGCCTGGGTCCACACCTCAGGCATGGTTCACACAGGTAAAGCCATGTAAAGAGGAAAAGTACCACTGTCAACAGAAGACAGAGATTTATACTTTTTTTTTTTTTTTTTTTTTTTTTGCGGTATGCAGGCCTCTCACTGTTGTGGCCTCTCCCGTTGCGGAGCACAGGCTCCGGATGCGCAGGCTCAGCAGTCTTGGCTCACGGGCCTAGCCGCTCCGGGCATGTGGGATCTTCCCGGACCGGGACAGGAACCCGTGTCCCCTGAATTGGCAGGCGGACTCTCAACCACTGCGCTACCAGGGAAGCCCAGAGATTTACACTTTTATTCCTTCCCTTAGAACTCTACCTCCTATACGCCATCTCCTAGTGATTTTGAGCATCCTAAATTCACACCAAAGGTTAGTTTGTATCATTAACATTTTTCTACAATTCACTTTCTGCTGTAAACACAGTGGGCTTAATAAGAAAGCTTATGATCAACCAGAGAGGACAGTCGTTTGGGGAAAACAAAGAGGAGTCAGGGGAGAAGTGATCTAAAGAGCTAGAAATTCCAAATTTTTTAAAAAAGTCTATTTCATCATCATCATCATATTATTATTATTTTATATTTTATACCACCTGTGGCACCTATAGTCTACCTTTGACACAGTCAGATTGAGTATGCAAATACTGCCTCTTCTCAACTCATTCAGAGTAAATTCCAAAGTCCTTAAATGGCTTTCAACCCTCTATGTGATCTGCACCCATGCACTCTTTTTTTTTTTGAGGTCTAGAGATTTTATTTTATTTTATTTTTTATTGAAGTATAGTGATTTACAATATATTAGTTTCAGGTGTACAATAGTGACTTAATAGTTTTACAGATTATACTCCATTTAAAACTATTATAAAATGTTGGCTATGTTTCCTGTACTGTACAATGTATCCTTGTAGCTTATTTATTGTATACCTAGTAATTTGTACCTCTTAATCCTCTATGCCTATCTTGCCCCTCCCCACTGGTTACCACTAGTTTGTTTTCTATATCTGTAAGTCTGTTTCTGTTTTATGTTCATTTACTTCTTTCAGTTTTTTAGATTCAATATGTGACAACATAGAGTACTTGTCTTTGTCTGACTTATTTCACTAAGCATAATACCCTGCAGGTCCATCCATGTTGATGCAAATGGCAAGACTTTATTCTTTTTATGGCTGAGTAGTATTCCATTGTATATGTATGTATATACCATATCTTCTTTGTCCACTCCTCTGTTGATGGATGTTTATGTTGCTTCCATATCTTTCTTGATTATTGTAAATAATGCTGCTGTGACCATTGGGGTGCATGTATCTTTTTGAATTAGTGTTTTTGTTTTCGTCAAATGTATACCGAGGAGTGGAATCCCTGGATCATATATGTAGTTCTATTTTTAGTTTTCGGGGAACCTCCGTACTGTTTTCTGAAGTGGCTGCACCAATATACATTCCCATCTACAGCATACTATGGCTCCCTTTTCTCCACATCCTGTCCAACATTTGTTATTTGTGGTCTTTTTGATGATAACCATTCTAACAGGTGTGAGGGGATATCTCACTGTGGTTTTGATTTTCATTTCTCTGATGATTAGTGATGTTGCATCTTTTCATGTGCCTGTTAGCCATCTGTATATCTTCTTTGGAAAAAAATCTCTTCAGGTCTTCTGCCAATTTTTAAATCAGGTTGTTTGCTTTTTTGAGTTCTATGAGCTTTCTATGTATTTTGGATATTAACCCCTGATTGGACATATCATTTGGAAATATTTTCTCCCATTTAATAGGTTGTCTTTTTGTTTTGTTGACGGTTTCCTTTGCTGTGAAAAAACCTTTTAAGTTCAAACAGGTCCCATTTGTTTATTTTTGCTTTTGTTTCTTTTGCCTTAGAAGACAGATCCATAAAAAATATTGCTGCAATTTATGTCAAAGAGAGTTCTGTCTATATTTTCTTCTAGGAGTTTTATGGTTTCAGCCCTTATATTTAGGTATTTAATTCATTTTGAGCTTATTTGTGTATATGGTATGAGAAAAGTATTCTAACTCATTCTTTCACCTGTAGTTGTTCAGTTTTTCTAGCACCGTTTATTGAAGAAACTGTCTTTTACCCATTGTAATTTCTTGCCTCCTTTGCTGTAGATTGATTGACTATAAGTGTGTGTTTATTTCTGGGCTCTGTATTCTGTTCCAGTGCTCTACGTGTCTGTTTTTGTGCCAGTTTCAATTACTGTAGCTTTGTAGTACTGTGCCATGTTATCTCCATTTTGTTCATTTTTCTCAAGATTGCTTTAGTTATTCAGGTCCTTATTTAGTTTCATATAAATTTTAGGATTATTTGTTCTAGTTCTGTGAAAAATGTTATGGGTGTTTTGATAAGGATTGCATTAAATCTGTATTTTTCTTTGGTAATATGGACATTTTAACAATATTAATTCTCCAACCCATGAACACAGAGTATGTTTCCATTTCTTTGTGTCATTTTCAATTTCCTTTATCTATGTATTATAGTTTTCAGTGTATTGGTCTTTAACCTCCTTGGTTAAGTTTATTCCTAGGTATTTAACTCTTTGTAATGTGATTTTAAATCGGACTGTTTTCTTGCTTTCTCTTTCTGATAGTTCATTATTAGTGTACAGAAAAACAAGATTTCAGTATATTAATTTTGTATCCTGCAACTTTACCGAATTCATGTATTAGTTCTAATAGTCTTTTGGTGGAGACTTTAGGGTTTTCTATGTATAGTATCATTTCATCTGCAAATACTGACAGTTTTATTTCTTCCTTTCCAATATGGATGCCTTTTATTTCCTTTTGTTGTCTGAGTGTTGTGACTAATAAGACTTCCAAAACTATGTTAAATAGAAGCGGTGAGAGTGGACACCCTTGTCCTGTTCCTGATTTTAGAGGAAAAGCTTTCAGCTTTTCACTGTTGAGTATGATATTACTCATGGGTTTGTCATAAATGGCCTTTATTATGTTGAGATATGTTCCCTCTATACCAATTTTGATGAGAGTTTTTATTATGAATGGATGTTAAATTTTGTCAAATGATCTTTCTATGTCTATTGAGATTATTATGTGATTTTTACCCTTCCTTTTGTTAATGTGTTATATCACATGGATTGATTAGTGGATATTAGACTATATTTACATGCCTGGAAAAAAAAACCACTTCATGGTGTATGATCCTTTTTATATATTGTTGAATTTGATATGCTAATATTTTGTTGAGGATTTTTTCATGTATATTCATCAGATCTGTTGACCTGAAATTTTCTTTTTTTTAGGGTCTTTGTCTGGTTTTGGTATCAGGGTAATGGTGGCCTTGTAGAGTGCATTTGGGAGTAGTCCCTTCTCTTCAATTTTCTGGAATAGCTTGAGAAGGATGCATATTAACACTTCTTTATATGTTTGGTAGAATTCCCAAGTCCCGGACTTTTGTTTGCTGGAATTTTTTTGATTGCTAATTAAATTTTACTACTACTGATTAGTCTGTTCAGATTGTTTATTTCTCTGTCATTCAGTCTTAGAAGATTTAATGTTTCTAGAAATTAACCCACGACCTCTTTGTCTTCATATCCTCTTGCTTTTGACTTTACTGACTCTGTTCAGCTCTACTTACCTCCTTGCTCCTTCTCTTATATGCCAAGCAGGATTCTACCTTTGGGCCTTGGAATTAGTTTTCTCTGCCTGGAATATTTTGCCCCAGATATCTACATAATTTATCCCATTAGTTCCTTCAAATCTATGCTAAAATCTTACTTTACCAGAGATGTCTTCACTGACCACTCTATAAAAGATAGTAACATGCCACCCACCCCCAACTCCAGGCTTCTTGCCTCATTACTCTTATTTTTCTCCACTGCAGTTATCACCACCTGACATATTTACATGTTTATTTGCTTATTTTCTGTCTATCCTCTTCAGAGTATAAGAGCCAGGAATGTTGTTCACTGCTACTTTCCCTATTCCTAGAATAGGACCTGGCCCACTGTAGGCACTACAGTCTTTCAGAAACTACCATTTATGGAGTGGCCATCATGGCTGGACTGTGCAAGATGCTTAAAATGTATTTTCTCTTTACATCATACTGAGACTTTGAGAGAGAACTATTTTTTTTAACAGAAGTAAACAATTGGACTATAGACATGATACATATAAATTAAGTAGCAGTGTTTGAATAATATGCAGCCAAATTTTAAACTGCAAGAGAAGAGATGAATGGACCTATTTAGAAAGGTGAAAGACAGTCTTCTAAAGGAATGAATCATGAGTAAATCTATTAAATGAACTGTAGAAAATTTGTTATGTCAAAGTTTGTAAAGTGAGTATCAGTGAAAAGCTGAAATAGGAAGAGAAGACAAGGATTCATTTGCCAATTAGGTATCACTTCCCTTTCCTTTGTTTTGCTTCATAATATGGTTTTATGTCAAGAAAATGAAGCAGAAAACCAATAACACTCTGACCATCTGAGGGCTTGTAATAGAAATTCTAAGTTAAAAAGGATCTTCAAGATGAGTATAATTAATATATCTATGAACAGATTTTTCATTGAAATACGTGAACTTGCCAAAAAATTGTGTTATTATATGTCTTTTAAAAAATTTATATCTAGCCTGTATCACAACTTACTAGCCTACATCACAACAAGTTGTGAAATGTGAAAGTGAACTATAATAAAACAGGAGATAGGTTGAGGAGCACTTATTTTCTCATGATTCAAATACAAAATATTATGTTCAAAAATAAGGATAATGAAAAATTCTTATTTTTAAAACTAATTTCATGGGGTAAAGTGCTTTAATATTATTGCTTAAATTTAGATGAACACTATAATAAAGAATGCTATATAGTAAACTATGGCGAGCTAAGGTTTGACAGTTGGTTTTTTCCTCAAGAGAATGCTTTGGTGGGAATGGTAAAATTAAAAGTGCCTGCATTCTAGGAAAGTTCCATTCATAATGTAACCATTCAACACATGTATCTATTAAAAATAGATGTTGAAGTGTTTACTTTCAGGAAGATGGAGTACATTTATTTCTACTTATTCTTCCTCGTAAAGACAACTTAAAACCCTTGTCACTATATATGAAAAAAATGTTAGACTCTGAAAGGTAGAAAGAACAAGTGAGGCTACAAGACCTGAGAAACCAAAGAATGGCATAGTTATGAGTTTCCTGGCAGTTATATATTTGCTTCATATATTCCAGACTTGAAGTGAAAAAGGCCAACAACCCAGAAATGTTAATGGGTGTAGACAAAAAAAGAGAAAAACCCCAATTAAGCTCATGCTCTCAAACCAAAGGATTAGGAAAAGACAGCCTAGCAAGTAGATAACTTTTATATAATAATTGCTGCACTCCAGCCAAACACCACAGAAAAAGCTATAGCCCCCATCCCAACCACACCATCAAAGGCCAGGTGGGGAGCCTAGATTTCTATCCATTTATAATGAAGTAATCTCATACTGACACTGGAGTGGTGTCAGAGAAGGCCAAGCAGGGAACCAGGAATTTCATCTCCACTGGCCAGTAAAGAGGTCCCTTCCTCCAGCCCTGATGTCACTGGTTAGCCACACCCACCTGGTAGTAACAAGGCATCCTACATCTCCCCACTGGAGTGGTATCAGAAGAAACCTAGTGGAGGGCCAGGACTTTGACCATCACCCAGTGGCAACCAGGCCACCCCCATTGCAGTGTCATATTTCTACCTCCACCTGGCATTAATGAAACAACCCCTCTTCCCTTGAAGAAGAACTGTCAAAGAAGGCCAACAGAAGGTTTAAATAAAATCCAGAGTCTCATAACATAGTATAAAAAGGTTCAGATTTCAATTAAAAATCACTTATTATACCTAGAGTCAGAAATATCTCAAGCTTAATGAAAAACAATCAGTAATGCCAACACTGAGATGACAGAGATGTTAGATTATCTTACAAAGATTTTGAAGCAGCTATGATAAAAATTTTTCAATAAATAACCTTGAACACTTTTAAAACAAAACACTGAAAAGACAGAAAACAAATAGAAATTCTCAGCAAAGAAGTGTAAGATATGAAGAACCACCAAGTAGAAATTTTAAAACTGAAAAATACAATAACCAAATGAAAAGCTCAGTGGATGGGCTTGACTAAAGAATGGACGAAACAGCGGAAAGAATCAGTAAAATGGAAGGTAGAACAATAGAAATTACCTAATCTGGACAGCAGATACACAGTAGACTGACAAAAATGAACACAGCCTCTGGGACTTGTGAGACTATAACAAAAGACCTAACATTTGTGTCATCAGAGTCCTGAAAGAAGAGGAAAAACAAGGTGAGGATTAAAAAAACACTCAAAGAAATAGGCTGAAAATTTTCCACTTAGTCTAAAATAGGATATATAAAAATCAATGAAATCCACACTAAGACATATAATAATTAAACTACAGACAACAAAAAGAATTTTTGAAAGCTGTCAAGGAAAAATGACACTTTAACTATAATAGAAAAATAATTCAAATGAGAACAGATTTCTCATCAGGAAACAAAAAAAAATGGCATGACATTTTTCAGATGCTGTAAGAAAAGAATTGTCAACACAGAATCCTATACCCAGCAAACATTTCCTTGAGGAATAAAGTGAAAATAAAACATTCTCAGATGAATTAAAACTAAGAGAATTTGTCACTAGCTGACCTACTCTAACAGAATGGCTAAAGGAAGTTTTCTAAATTAAAAGGAAACAATAAAGGAAGGAAACTTGAAACAACAGAAAAAAAAAAACATGGTAAACAAATAAGTAGGTGAATGCAATAGGTTTTCCTTCTACTCTTTAATTTTCTAAATTGTTTCATTGTTAAAGAAAAACATAACAAAGTCTGATATGCTTCTAAATGTAGATAGAATAATTACTTAATAAATATAACAAACTGGAGATTAAAGGGACATAAAGGAAAATAAGGTTTCTATCCTTTACTCAAACTGGTAAAGTGGTAACACCAGTAAGTTGTGATGTTATGTATATATACTGTAATTTTGGCATCAACTATGAAATGCTCTACAAAGTGATACCCTCAAAAACACTTAGATAACTCAAAATGAAATTCTTTTTTTTTTTTTTTCACTAACTGGTCTCTCTGCTTTTCAATTTAAGTGAGTCTCTGCAATTTACCACTTACTCAGAATGACCTTAAAGCTCCAATACGATCGTGTCATTTCCTCATTTAATATCTTTCAAAGGCTTCTTGTCAACTAAGAATAAGGGGTACACAGCTTTTGGCTTACACAGCTTTTTGTGACCTGTGTCTGTTCAACTCACCAGGCTCAATCCCACCACTTTCCTTCCCCACCACCCCAACTCAGATCCAGCTGCACTAGTGATCCTAAGACTTTGGAAAAAACAGAGACTTTAGTGATGCTTTGGACTTAGTTTCAAACTAGGCTTTGACATGTCAGACATTTTGTAGGTTACTCAAAACTTTCCTGAGCTCCATCTTGTCTTCTATAAGATGAATGTAATATCACCTACTTCATTAGATTGTTATGAGAACCATATAAGTTCTGTTAATTTGATAGTTATATACTTTTGCATCAAATATCTAACACATAATAAATGCTTTAAATTATAGCTGTTATTTTGATTACTCACCCTTTGCCTAAAATATTCTTTCTCCAATGTTCACCTCTTCTTAAAACAGGCTTAATTCTTTCTTTAGAATTCAGCACTGATATAACTTTCTCTGAAATTCAATACTTTGGTTAAACTTACAAGAATTAAAAAAACAAAAAACTTACAAGAATTAAGTTCGAGTTTGTTGCAACTGGGTTCAATCTTAGTTCCATTATATTCTATTTGTATAACTTCCATCAATTAACAATTTCTCAGATCTTAAGTTTCCTCATTTGTTCAATGAGGATGAAAATCCCTATCTTATGGGTTTCTGTGAGTATTAAATCATTTTTGGAAAGGACAAATAAATCTATGCCTTCTTTTCCAACACACAAAAGTTCTCTCACTTCCACTTTTTCTCTCTATCTCTCAAAATGAAATTGTTAAAAAATGTTAATACAATCCATAGGATGGCAGAAAAAAAGAACATGGAGAGAAGAAAAACGTAGAAAAACCAGAAAACAAAAAATAAATGTCATGCTTAAGCCTTAACATATCAATAGTTACATTAAATGTAAACTTGATAACACCAATTAAAAGACAAAAGTTGGCACAGTGGACAAAAAAACATGACCCAACTACATGCTCTCTACCAGAAACTAACTTTAAACATACTGATATAAGCAGGTATATAGTAAAAGGGTAGAAAAAGATACATTATGCAAACTTTAATCAATGGAAAGCTGGAGTAGGTATATAAATTTCACACAAAACAGACTTCCTTACGAGGAAACACATAAGAAATAAAGAAAGATAGTAAATAGAAAGTTTAATTCTCTAAGAAGACATAACAAACTTAAATGCGTATATACCTAAAAAGAGAGCATCAAAATACACAAACCAAAAATGGGTAGAACTGAAAATAGAAATAGACATCTCCATTATTACGATTGGAGATTTTGAAACTCTTCTAACTGATAAATCAAGCAGCATTTCCCGCACTTACTCTCACCATCCCAAACAAGAGACACTATGGTTTTCTCAGAACACGATTTGGAAAAAGCTGCTCTGATTGGTCAGTAATCATCTTGAGCTCTGGGAGAGGGTGAGAAACAATCCTTAGGGTCATCTCAATTTCCTTTTATCCCTTCATTATAGTCATTTTTACTGCCTTCTTGTTTTTGCAGCCTATCTTTAAAGATTCTTAGGCTTTGAAAAGACACAAAATCCTTGCTTTGTGTCTAAAGAGATCTTTTTATGGTTTATGGAATTTACACAGCAAACTTTAAAAATCCAGATAAATTCCCATGGTCTTCATTAAATATCTGCTTAAAAAACAACTAGGAGCTCTACCCAACAAATCTAACTTATTTTCACTGTGCTTCACTAAAAGGTATGGAAATGTATTTTTACTCTATCTTCAGTGCACATTAGTAGTAATTGCTGTGAATATTTGGGCTTTTGCCTCTGTATTTTTTCTTTTTTTTCATTTACATTTAGGTAATATATTTTAGTGTAGAAGGTGAGGTAGGATGTCACCTTTATTTTTACATTATAATATACATTTTAAATGATTTTATTGTCATAATACACTTCATATATGGTAGTATTACCTCTCATTTCTCTACTCTTTCAAAAATATCCTGTGGTTTTTGGCCTCGGTGCATGACTCAGCTCAGTCCACTTCAAGATGCTGACAAACAGATCTAGCCACACAGCCTGTTGAGCTCTACCCTACATGACCATGGGCACTGGCAGCTGTGTTGGGCCATCTTGCCTGTAGGATGAAGCAGTGCCTTCAGATGCCTGCCTTCTTGTACTTCCAAGAGATTAGTTCAAGATGGCAGAGTAGAAGGACATGCTCTCACTCCCTCTTTCAAGAACACCAGAATCACAACTAAATGCTGAACAATCATCAACAGGAAGACACTGGAACTCACCAAAAAAGATACCCCACATGCAAAAACAAAGGAGAAGCCGCAATGAGATGGTAGGAGGGGTGCTATCACAATAAAATCAAATACCATAACTGCTAGGTAGGTGACTCACAAACTGGAGAACACTTACACCACAGAAGTCCACCCACTGAAGAGAAGATTCTGAGTCCCACGTCAGGCTTCCCAAACTGGGGGTCCAGCAATGGGAGGAGGAATTTCTAGAGAATCAAACTTTGAAAACTAGCAGGATTTGATTGCAGGACTTCAGCAGGATTGGGGGAAACAGAGACTCCACTCTTGGAGGGCACACACAAAGTAGTGTGCACACAGGGGAAGGAGCAGTGACCCCATAGGAGACTGAACCAGACCTACCTGCTAGTGTTGGAGGGTCTCCTGCAGAGGCAGGGGGACAGCTGTGTCTCACCAAGGGACAAGGACACTGTCAGCAGAAATTCTGGGAAGTACTCCTTGGCATGAGCCATCCCAGAGTCCGCCATTAGCTCCACCAAAGAGCCCAGGGAGGCTCCAGTGTTGGGTCACCTCAGGCCAAACAACCAACAGGGAGGGAACCCAGCCCCACCCATCAGCAGACAAGTGGATTAAAGTTTTACAGAGCTCTGCACAACAGGGCAACAGCCAGCTCTACCCACCACCAGTCCCTCCCATCAGGTAACTTACACAAGCCTCTTAGTTAGCCTCATCCACCAGAGGGCAGACAGCAGAAGCAAGAAGGACTACAATCCTGCAGCCTGTGGAACAAAAACCACATTCACAGAAAGATAGACAAGACAAAAAGGCAGAGGGCTGTGTACCAGATGAAGAAACAAGATAAAACCCCAGAAAAACAGCTAAGTGAAGTGGAGATAGGCAATCTTCCAGAAAAAGAATTCAGAATAATCATAGTGAAGATGATCCAGGACCTCAGAAAAAGAATGGAGGCAAAGATTGAGAAGATGCAAGAAATGTTTAACAAAGATCTAGAAGAATTAAAGAAAAAGCAAACAGACATGAACAATACAATAACTGAAATGAAAACTGATACACTAGAAGGAATTAATAGTAGAATAACCGAGGCAAAAGAACAGATAAGTGACTTGGAAGACAGAATGGTGGAATTCACTGCTGTGGAACAGAATAAAGAAAAAAGAATGAAAAGAAATGAAGACAGCCTAAGAGACCTCTGGGACAACATTAAATGCAACAACATTCGCATTATAGGGGTCCCAGAAGGACAAGAAAGAGAGAAAGGACCAGAGAAAATATTTGAAGAGATTTCAGTCAAAAACTTCCCTAACATGGGACAGGAAATGGCCACCCAAGTCCAGGAAGTGCAGAGAGTCCCATACAGGATAAACCCAAGGAGAAGCATGCCAAGACACATAGTAATCAAATTAACAAAAATTAAAGACAAAGAAAAATTATTGAAAGCAGCAAGGAAAAAACAACAAATAATATACAAGGGAACTCCCATAAGCTGATTTCTCAGCAGAAATTCTACAAGCCAGAAGGGAGTGGCATGATATGCTTAAAGTGACGAAAGGGAGGAACATACAACCAAGGTTACTCTACCCCGCAAAGATCTCATTCAGATTTGATGGAGAAACCAAAAGCTTTAGACAAGCAAAAGCTAAGAGAATTCAGCACCACCAAACCAGCTCTACAACAAATGCTAAAGGACCTTCTCTAAGTGGGAAACACAAGAGAAGAAAAGGACTTACAAAAACAAACCCAAAACAATTAAGAAAATGGTAATAGGAACGTACATATCGATAATTACCTTAAACATGAATATATTAAATGCTCCAACCAAAAGATACAGGCTTGCTGAATGGATACAAAAACAAGACCCATATATATGCTGTCTACAAGAGACCCACTTCAGACAGAGGGACACATACAGACTGAAAGTGAGGGGATGGAAAAGATATTCCATGCAAATAGAAATCAAAAGAAAGCTGGAGTAGGAATATTCATATCAGGTAAAATAGACTTTAAAATAAACAATGTTACAAGAGACAAGGAAGGACAATATATAATGATCAAGGGATCAATCCAAGAAGAAAATATAACAATTATAAATATATATGCACCCAACACAGGAGCACCTCAATACCTAAGGCAACAGCTAACAGCTCTAAAACAGGAAATCGACAGTAGCACAGTAATAGTGGAGGACTTTAACACCTCATTTACACAAATCGACAGATCATCGAAACAGAAAATTAATAAGGAAACACAAGCTTTAAATGACACAATAGACCAGATAGATTTAATTGATATTTATAGGACATTCCATCCAAAAACAGCAGATTACACTTTCTTCTCAAGTGCACATGGAACATTCTCCAGGATAGATCACATCTTGGGTCACAAATCAAGCCTCAGTAAATTTCAGAAAATTGAAATCATATCAAGCACCTTTTCTAACCACAATGCTATGAGATTAGAAATGAATGACAGGGAAAAACATGTAAAAAACGCAAACACACGGAGGCTAAACAATATGTTACTAAATAACCAAGAGATCACTGAAGAAATCAAAGAGGAAATCAAAAAATACCTAGAGACAAATGACAATGGAAACATGACAATCCAAAACCTATGGGATGCAGCAAAAGCAGTTACAAGAGGGAAGTTTATAGCTATACAGGCCTACCTCAAGAAAAAAGAAAAATCTCTAACAATCTAACCTTACACCTAAAGGAACCAGAGAAAGAAGAACAAACAAAACCCAAAGTTAGGAGAAGGAAAGAAATCATAAAGATCAGAGCAGAAATAAATGAAATAGAAACAAAGAAAACAGTAGCAAAGATCAATAAGACTAAAAGCTGGGTATTTGAGAAGATAAACAAAATTGATAAACCATTAGCCAGATTCATCAAGAAAAAGAGAGGACTCAAATCAAGAAAATTAGAAATGAAAAAGAAGTTACAACAGACACTGCAGAAATACAAAGTATCCTAAGAGACTACTACAAGCAACTTTATGCCAATAAAATGGACAACCTGAAAGATACGGACAAATTCTTAGAAAGGTATAACCTTCCAAGACTGAACCGGGAAGAAATATAAAATATGAACAGACCAATTGCAAGTAATGAAATTGAAACTGTGATTTAAAACCTTCCAACAGGGCTTCCCTGGTGGCGCAGTGGTTGAGAGTCCGCCTGTCGATGCAGGGGACACGGGGTCGTGCCTGGTCCGGGAAGATCCCACATGCTGCGGATATGCGGCTGGGTCCATGAGCCATGGCCGCTGAGCCTGCGGGTCCAGAGCCTGTGCTCCGCAACAGGAGAGGCCACGACAGTGAGAGGCCTGCGTACCGCAAAAAAAAAAAAAAAAAAAACCTTCCAAGAAACAAAAGTCCAGGAGCATATAGCTCCACAGGTGAATTCTATCAAGCATTTAGAAAACCAGTCATTCTCAAACTTCGAAAAAATTGCAGAGGAAGGAAAACTCCCAAACTCATTCTATGAGGCCAAAATCACCCTGATACCAAAACCAGACAAGGATACTACAAAAAAAGAAAATTACAGACCAAATCACTGATGAATAAAGATGCAAAAATCAACAAAATACTAGCAAACAATCCAGCAACACATTAAAAGGATCATACACCATGATCAAGAGGGATTTATCCCAGAGATGCAAGAATTCAATATACACAAATCAGTCAATGTGATACACCATATTAACAATTTGAAGAATAAAAACCATATGATCATCTCAATAGATGCAGAAAAAGCTTTTGACAAAATTCAACACCAATTTATGATAAAAACTCTCCAGAAAGTGGGCACAGAGGGAACCTATTTCAACATAATAAAGGCCATATATGACAAAACCATAGCAAACATCATTCTCGATGGTGAAAAACTGAAAGCATTTCCTCTAAGACCAGGAACAAGACAAGGATATCTTCTGTCACTACTATTATTCAACATAGTTTTGGAAGTCCTAGCCATGGCAATCAGAGAAGAAAAAGAAATAAAAGGAATCCAAATTGGAAAAGAAAAAGTAAAAGTGTCATTGTTTGCAGATGACATGATACTATACATAGAGAATCCTAAAGATGCCACCAGAAAACTACTAGAACTAATCAATGAATTTGGTAAAGTTGCAGGATACAAAATTAATGCATGGAAATCTCTTGCCTTCCTGTACACTAATGATCAAAAATCTGAAAGAGAAATTAAGGAAAAACTCCCATTTACCATTGCCACATAAAGAATGAAATACCTAGGAATAAACCTACCTAGGGATACAAAGACCTGTATGCAGAAAACTATAACACACTGATGAAAGAAATTAAAGATGATACCAACAGATGGAGATATATACCATGTTCTTGGATTGGAAAAATCAATATCGTGAAAATGACTACACTACCCAAAGCAATCTACAGATTCAGTGCAATCCCTATCAAATTACCAGTGGCATTTTTTTACAGGACTAGAAAAAAAATCTTAAAGTTTGTATGGAGACACAAAAGACTCAGAATAGCCAAAGCAGTCTTAAGGGAAAAAAACGGAGCTGGAGGAAACAGGCTCCCTAACTTCAGAATATAGTATAAAGCTACTGTAATCAAGACAATATGGTACTGACACAAAAACAGAAATATACATCAATGGAACAATATAGAAAGCCCAGAGATAAACCCACACACCTATGGTCAACTAATCTATGACAAAGGAGGCAAGGATATACAATGGAGAAAAGGCAGTCTCTTCAGTAAGTGGTGCTGAGAAAACTGGACAGCTACATGTAAAAGAATGAAATTAGAATACTCCCTAACACCATACACAGAAATAAACTCAAAATGGATTAGAAACCTAAATGTAAGACTGAGCACTGTAAAAACTCTTAGAGGAAAACATAGGAAGAACAATCTTTGACATAAATCACAGCAAGATATTTTTTGATCCACCTCCTAGAGTAGAAATAAAAATAAACAAATGGGACCTAATGAAACTTAAAAGCTTTTGCACAGCAAAGGAAACCATAAACAAGACGAAAAGACAACCCTCAGAATGGGAGAAAATATTTGCAAATGAATCAATGGACAAAGGATTAATCTCCAAAATACATAAACACCTCATGCAACTCAATATTAAAGAAACAAACAACCCAATCCAAAAATGGGCAGAAGACCTAAATAGGCATTTCTCCAGAGATGACATACAGGTAGCCAAGAAGCCATACAGATGGCTAAGAAGTACATGAAAAGCTGCTCAATATCACTAATTATTAGGGAAATGCAAATCAAAACTACAGTGAGGTATCACCTCACAGCAGTTAGAATGGGCATCATCAGAAAATCTACAAACAACAAATGCTGGAGAGGGTGTGGAGAAAAGGTAACCCTCTTGCACTGTTGGTGGGAATGTAAATTGATACAAGCCACTATGGAGAACAGTATGGAGGTTCCTTAAAAACCTAAAAATAGAATTACCATATGACCCAGCAATCCCACTCCTGGGCATATACCCAGAGAAATCCATAGTTCAAAAGACACATGCACCCCAATGTTCATTGCAGCACTATTTACAATAGCCAGGTCATGGAAGCAACCTAAATGCCCATCGACAGTCAAATGGGTAAAGAAGATGTGGTGCATATATATACAGTGGAATATTACTCAGCCATAAAAAGGAACGAAACTGGGTCATTTGTAGAGACGTGGATGCATCTAGAGACTGTCATACAGAGTGAAGTTAGTCAGAAAGAGAAAAAAAAAATCGTATATTAACGCATATATGTGGAACCTAGAAAATGGTACAGATGAACCGGTATGCAGAGCAGAAATTGAGACACAGAAGTAGAGAAAAAACGTATGGACACCAAGGTGGGGGAAAGTGGCAGGGGGTGGGGGTTGTGGTGGTGGGATGAATTGGGAGGTTGGGATTGACATATATACACTGATGTGTATAAAATGGATGACTAATAAGAAAAGTAAAAAATAAACTTACAAAAAAAAAGATAAGACAAAAATCAATGAAAATGAAACCAGAAAAACAATAAACAACAACAAAAAAATGTATCTACAATCATTTGTATTATTTTTTAGAATCCACAGATAATAGAAAATAAAACTTGTGGTTACCAAAGGGGAGAAGGAAGTTGGAAGGGACAAATTAGTGTTATGGGATTAAGAGATACAAGTTGCTATATATAACATAGCTAAGCAACAAGGATATGTTGTATAGCACAGGAAATTATACCCATTATCTTATAATAACCTAGAGTGGAATAAAATATACAAAAATACTGAGTCACTATGCTATATACCTGGACCTAACACAATACTATAAATCAACTATACTTCAATAAAAAAGAATGTACATAACCACTGAAAAAAAATGTACAGTCTCAGTTTTATATTGATTACAAGTTAATTGATAATATTTTAGAAATATATTATTAAAATTAAAAAAGTATTCTGTGTATTTTGCATGTCTAGTTTTCTATGTGAACATTAGAAACAGCTACTATAATTATAAAACCAAAATTCCATTCATATTATTAAGTTCTATATTATTGTAATTTATATAGATTTAACTTTTTATAATAGTCCCCTTGAAAAACTGACATTCTTTGAAGTCTTATTTGAGTTGTTGGATACTTTATTTATTTATTAACATCTTTATTGGAGTATAATTGATATACACTGTTGTCTTAGTTTCTGCTTTATAACAAAGTGAATCAGCTATATATATATACATATTTACCCATATCTCCTCCCTCTTGCGTCACCCTCCGACCCTCCCTACCCCACCTCTCTATATGGTCCCAAAACACCAAGCTGATCTCCCTGTGCTATGTGGCTGTTTCCCACTAGCTATCAGTTTTACATTTAGTAGTGTGTATATGTCCATGCCACTCTCTCACTTCGTCCCAGTTTACCCTTCCCCTCCCCATGTCCTCAAGTCCATTCGCCATGTCTCTGTCTTTATTTGCGGTCCTGCCCTTATGTTCTTCAGAACCTTTTTTTTTTTTTTTAGATATCATATATATGTGTTAGCATATGGTATTTGTTTTTCTCTTTCTGACTTACTTCACTCTATATGACCGTATCTGTGTCCACCCACCTCACTACAAATAACTCAATTTTGTTTCTTTTTATGGCTAATATTCAATTGTATATATGTGCCACATCTTCTTTATCCATTAATCTGTCGATGGACACTTAGGTTGCTTCCATATCCTGGCTATCATAAATAGACCTGCAAGGAACATTTTGGTACATGACTCTTTCTGAATTATGGTTTTTTCAGGGTATATGCCCAGTAGTGGAATTCGTGGGTCGTATGGTAGTTCTATTTTTAGTTTTTTAAAGAACCTCCATACTGTTCTCCATAGTGGCTGTATCAATTTACATTCCCACCAACAGTGAAAGAGGGTTCCCTTTTCTCCACACCCTCTCCAGCATTTATTGTTTGTAGATTTTTTGATGATGGCCGTGCTGAATGGTGTGAGGTGATACCTCATTGTAGTTTTGATTTGCATTTCTCTAATGACTAGTGATGTTGAGCATCCTTTCATGTGTTTGTTGGCAATCTGTATACCTTCTTTGGAGAAATGTCTATTTAGGTCTTCTGCCCATTTTTGGATTGGGTTGTTTGTTTTTTTGATATTGAGCTGCATGAGTTGCTTGTATATTTTGGAGATTAATCCTATATCAGTTGTTTCTTTTGCAAACATATTCTCCCATTCTGCAGGTTAGCTTTTCATCTTGTTTATGGTTTCCTTTGCTGTGCAAAAGCTTTGAAGTTTCATTAGGTCCCATTTGTTTATTTTTGTTTTAACTTCCATTTCTCTAGGAGGTGAGTCAAAAAGGATCTTGCTGTGATTTATGTCATAGAGTGTTCTGCCTATGTTTTCCTCTAAGAGTTTTATAGTCTCTGGCCTTACATTTAGGTCTTTAATCCAGTTTGAGTTAATTTTTGTGTATGGTGTTAGGGAGTGTTCTAATTTCAGTTTTTTAAATGTAGCTGTCCAGTTTTCCTGCAACCACTGTTGAAGAGGCTGTCTTTTCTCCATTATATATCCTTGCCTCCTTTATCAAAGAAAACGTGACCATCTGTTTGTAGGTTTATCTCTGGGCATTCTATCCTGTCCATTGATCTGTATTGCTGTTTTTGTGCCAGTACCATCCTGTCTTTTTTTTTTTTTTTTTTTTTTAAAAAACTTTATTGGGGTATAATTGCTTTACAATGGTGTGTTAGTTTCTGCTTTATAACAAAGTGAATCAGCTATACATATACATATGTTCCCATATGTCTTCCCTCTTGCGTCTCCCTCCCTCCCACTCTCCCCATCCCACACTTCCAGGCTGTCACAAAGCACCGAGCTAATATCCCTGTGCCTTGCGGCTGCTTCCCCCCAGCTATCTACCTTACTACGTTTGTTAGTGTGTATATGTCCATGACTCTCTCTCGCCCTGTCAAAACTCACCCTTCCCCCTCCCCATATCCTCAAGTCCGTTCTCCAGTAGGTCTGCGTCTTTATTCCTATCTTACCCCTAGGTTCTTCATGACATTTTTTTCCCTTAAATTCCATATATATGTGTTAGCATACGGTATTTGTCTTTTTCTTTCTGACTTACTTCACTCTGTATGACAGACTCTAGGTCTATCCATCTCATTACAAATAGCTCAATTTCATTTCTTTTTAAGGCTGAGTAATATTCCATTGTGTATATGTGCCACATCTTCTTTATCCATTCATCCGATGATGGGCGCTTAGGTTGTTTCCATGTCCTGGCTATTGTAAATAGAGCTGCAATGAACATTTTGGTACATGACTCTCTTTGAATTTTGGTTTTCTCAGGGTATATGCCAAGTAGTGGGATTGCTGGGTCATATGGTAATTCTATTTGTAGTTTTTTAAGGAACCTCCATACTGTTCTCCACAGTGGCTGAACCAATTCACATTCCCACCAGCAGTGCAAGAGTGTCCCCTTTTCTCCACACCCTCTCCAGCATTTATTGTTTCTTGATTTTTTGATGATGGCCATTCTGACTGGTGTGAGATGATATCTCATTGTAGTTTTGATTTGCATTTCTCTAATGATTAATGATGTTGAGCATTCTTTCATGTGTGTGTTGGCATTCTGTATATCTTCTTTGGAGAAATGTCTATTTAGGTCTTCTGCCCATTTTTGGATGGGGTTGTTTGTATTTTTGTTATTGAGCTGCATGAGCTGCTTGTAAATTTTGGAGATTAATCCTTTGTCAGTTGCTTCATTTGCAAATGTTTTCTCCCATTCTGAGGGTTGTCTTTTGGTCTTGGTTATGGTTTCCTTTGCTGTGCAAAAGCTTTGAAGTTTCATTAGGTCCCATTTGTTTATTTTTGTTTTTATTTCCATTACTCTAGGAGGTGGGTCAGAAAGGATCTTGCTGTGATTTATGTCATAGAGTGTTCTTCCTATGTTTTCCTCTAAGAGTTTGATAGTTTCTGGCCTTACATTTAGGTCTTTAATCCATTTTGAGCTTATTTTTGTGTATGGTGTTAGGGAGTGATCTAATCTCATACTTTTACATGTACCTGTCCAGTTTTCCCAGCACCATTTATTGAAGAGGCTGTCCTTTCTCCACTGTACATTCCTGCCTCCTTTATCAAAGATAAGGTGTCCATATGTGCGTGGGTTTATCTCTGGGCTTTCTATCCTGTTCCACTGATCTATCTTTCTGTTTTTGTGCCAGTACCATACTGTCTTGATTACTGTTGCTTTGTAATATAGTCTAAAGTCAGGGAGCCTTATTCCTCCAGCTCCTTTTTTCGTTCTCAAGATTGCTTTGGCTATTCGGGGTCTTTTGTGTTTCCATACAAATTGCGAAATTTTTGGTTCTAGTTCTGTGAAAAATGCCAGTGGTAGTTTGATAGGGATTGCATTGAATCTGTAGATTGCTTTGGGTAGTAGAGTCATTTTCACAATGTTGATTCTTCCCATCCAAGAACATGGTATATCTCTCCATCTATTTGTATCATCTTTAATTTCTTTCATCAGTGTCTTATAATTTTCTGCATACAGGTCTTTCGTATCCTTAGGTAGGTTTATTCCTAGATATTTTATTCTTTTTGTTGCAATGGTAAATGGGAGTGTTTTCTTGATTTCACTTTCAGATTTTTCATCATTAGTATATAGGAATGCCAGAGATTTCTGTGCATTAATTTTGTATCCTGCTACTTTACCAAATTCATTGATTAGCTCTAGTAGTTTTCTGGTAGCATCTTTAGGATTCTCTATGTATAGTATCATGTCATCTGCAAACAGTGACAGCTTTACTTCTTCTTTTCCGATTTGGATTCCTTTTATTTCCTTTTCTTCTCTGATTGCTGTGGCTAAAACTTCCAAAACTATGTTGAATAAGAGTGGTGAGAGTGGGCAACCTTGTCTTGTTCCTGATCTTAGTGGAAATGCTTTCAGTTTTTCACCATTGAGGATGATGTTTGCTGTGGGCTTGTCATATATGGCTTTTATTATGTTTAGGAAAGTTCCCTCTATGCCTACTTTCTGGAGGGTTTTTATCATAAATGGGTGTTGAATTTTGTCGAAAGCTTTCTCTGCATCTATTGAGATGATCATATGGTTTTTCTCCTTCAATTTGTTAATATGGTTTATCACATTGATAGATTTGCGTATATTGAAGAATCCTTGCATTCCTGGAATAAACCCCACTTGATCATGGTGTATGACCCTTTTAATGTGCTGTTGGATTCTGTTTGCTAGTATTTTGTTGAGGATTTTTGCATCTATGTTCATCAGTGATATTGGCCTGTAGTTTTCTTTCTTTGTGACATCCTTGTCTGGTTTTGGTATCAAGGTGATGGTGGCTTCATAGAAGGAATTTGGGAGTGTTCCTCCCTCTGCTATATTTTGGAAGAGTTTGAGAAGGATAGGTGTTAGCTCTTCTCTAAACGTTTGATAGAATTCACCTGTGAAGCCATCTGGTCCTGGGCTTTTGTTTGTTGGAAGGTTTTTAATCACAGTTTCAATTTCAGTGCTTGTGATTGGTCTGTTCATATTTTCTATTTCTTCCTGATTCAGTCTTGGCAGGTTGTGCATTTCTAAGAATTTGTCCATTTCTTCCAGATTGTCCATTTTATTGGCATAGAGTTGCTTGTAGTAATCTCTCATGATTTTTTTTATTTCTGCAGTGTCAGTTGTTACTTCTCCTTTTTCATTTCTAATTCTATTGATTTGAGTCTTCTCCCTTTTTTTCTTGATGAGTCTGGCTAGTGGTTTATCTATTTTGTTTATCTTCTCAAAGAACCAGCTTTTAGTTTTATTGATCTTTGCTATTGTTTCCTTCATTTCTTTTTCATTTATTTCTGATCTGATTTTTATGATTTCTTTCCTTCTGCTAGCTTTGGGGTTTTTTTGTTCTTCTTTCTCTAATTGCTTGAGGTGCAAGGTTAGGTTGTTTATTCGAGATGTTTCCTGCTTCTTAAGGTGGGCTTGTATTGCTATAAACTTCCCCCTTAGAACTGCTTTTGCTGCATCCCATAGGTTTTGGGTCATTGTGTCTCCATTGTCATTTGTTTCTAGGTATTTTTTAATTTCCTCTTTGATTTCTTCAGTGATCACTTCATTATTAAGTAGTGTATTGTTTAGCCTCCATGTGTTTGTATTTTTTACAGATCTTTTCCTGTAATTGATATCTAGTCTCATGGCGTTGTGGTCGGAAAAGATACTTGATACAATTTCAGTTTTCTTAAATTTACCAAGGCTTGATTTGTGACCCAAGATATGATCTATCCTGGAGAATGTTCCATGAGCACTTGAGAAAAATGTGTATTCTGTTGTTTTTGGATGGAGTGTCCTATAAATATCAATTAAGTCCATCTTGTTTAATGTATCATTTAAAGCTTGTGTTTCCTTATTTATTTTCATTTTGGATGATCTGTCCATGGGTGAAAGTGGGGTGTTAAAGTCCCCTACTATGAATGTGTTACTGTTGATCTCCCCTTTTATGGTTGTTAGTATTTGCCTTATGTATTGAGGTGCTCCTATGTTGGGTGCATAAATATTTACAATTGTTATATCTTCTTCTTGGATCGATCCCTTGATCATTATGTAGTGTCCTTCTTTGTCCCTTTTAATAGTCCTTATTTTAAAGTCTATTTTGTCTGATATGAGAATTGCTACTCCAGCTTTCTTTTGGTTTCCATTTGCATGGAATATCTTTTTCCATCCCCTTACTTTCAGTCTGTATGTGTCTCTAGTTCTGAAGTGGGTCTCTTGTAGACAGCATATATAAGGGTCTTGTTTTTGTATCCATTCAGCCAATCTGTGTCTTTTGGTGGGAGCATTTAGTCCATTTACATGTAAGGTAATTATTGATATGTATGTTCCTATTTCCATTTTATATATTGTTTTGGGTTCGCTACTATAGGTCATTTCCTTCTCTTGTGTTTCGTGTCTAGAGAAGTTCCTTTAGCATTTGTTGTAAAGCTGGTTTGGTGGTGCTGAACTCTCTCAGCTTTTGCTTGTCTGTAAAGGTTTTAATTTCTCCATCAAATGTGAATGAGATCCTTGCTGGGTAGAGTAGTCTTGGTTTCAGGCTATTCTCCTTCATCACTTTCAGTATGTCCTGCCACTCCCTTCTGGCTTGTAGGGTTTCTGCTGAGAGATCCGCTGTTAACCTTATGGGGATTCCCTTGTGTGTTATTTGTTGTTTTTCCCTTGCTGCTTTTAATATGCTTTCTTTGTATTTAATTTTTGACAGTTTGATTAATATGTGTCTTGGCGTGTTTCTCCTTGTATTTATCCTGTATGGGACCCTCTGTGCTTCCTGGACTTGATTAACTATTTCCTTTCCCATATTAGGGAAGTTTTCAACTATAATCTCTTCAAATATTTTCTCAGTCCCTTTCTTTCTTTCTTCTTCTTCTGGAACCCCTATAATTCGAATGTTGGTGCGTTTCATGTTGTCCCAGAGGTCTCTGAGACTGTCCTCAGTTCTTTTCATTCTTTTTTCTTTATTCTGCTCTGCAGTAGTTATTTCCACTACTTTATCTTCCAGGTCACTTATCCGTTCTTCTGCCTCAGTTATTCTGCTATTGATCCTATCTAGAGTGATTTTAATTTCATTTATTGCATTGTTCATCGTTGCTTGTTTCATCTTTAGTTCTTGTAGGTCCTTGTTAACTGTTTCTTGCATTTTGTCCATTCTACTTCCAAGATTTCGGATCATCCTTACTATCATTATTCTGAATTCTTTTTCAGGTAGATTGCCTATTTCCTCTTCATTTGTTAGGTCTGGTGGGTTTTTATCTTGCTCCTTCATCTGCTGTGTGTTTTTCTGTCTTCTCATTTTGCTTATCTTACTGTGTTTGGGGTCTCCTTTTTGCAGGCTGCACATTCGTAGTTCCCGTTGTTTTTGATGTCTGTCTCCAGTGGCTAAGGTTGTTTCAGTGGGTTGTGTAGGCTTCCTGGTGGAGGGGACTAGTGCCTGTGTTGTGCTGGATGAGGCTGGATCTTGTCTCTCTAGTGGGCAGGTTCACGTCTGGTGGTGTGTTTTGGGGTGTCTGTGGCCTTATTATGATTTTAGGCAGCCTCTCTGCTAATGGGTGGGGTTGTGTTCCTGTTTTGCTAGTTGTTTGGCATAGGTTGTCCAGCACTGTGGCTTGCTGGTCGTTGAGTGAAGCTGGGTGCTGGTGTTAAGATGGAGGTCTCTGGGAGATTTCCGCTGTTTAATATTATGTGGAGCTGGGAGGTCTCTTGTTGACCAGTGTCCTGAAGTTGGCTCTCCTACCTCAGAGGCAGAGCCCTGACTCCTGGCTGGAGCACCAAGAGCCTTTCATCCACACGGCTCAGCATAAAAGGGAGAAAAATTAGAGAGAATTAGTAGAAGTATGAGGAAAGAAAGAAGGAAAGGAGGAAAGGAAGGAAGGAAGAAAGAAGCAAAGAAGGAAAGAAAGGAGGGAGGGAGGGAGGGAGGGAGGAAGGAGGGAAAGAAGGAAAAAAAGACAGAAAGAAAGATGATACAGTAAAAATAAAATAAAGTATAATATAGTTATTGAATTAAAAAGTATTTAGAAAAAAAAAAGGGACGGATAGAACCTTAGGACAAATGTTGGAAGCAAAGCTATACAGAGAAAATCTTACACAGAAGCATACACATACACCTTCACAAAAAGAGGTAAAGGGGGAAAAATCATAAATCCTGCTCCCTGAGACCACCTCCTCAATTTGGGGTGATTCGTTGTCTAAAGGAGGGAAGGAAGGAAGGAAAGAAAGAAAGAACGAAGGTAAAGTATAATAAAGTTATTACAATTAAACTTAATTATTAAGAAAAAGAATTTTTAAAAAAAAGTCATGGACGGATAGAGCCCTAGGACAAATGGTGGAAGCAAGAGTATACAGACAAGATCTCACACAGAAGCATACACGTACACATTCACAAAAAGAGGAAAAGGGAAAAAAATCATAGATCTCGCTCCTAAATTCCACCTCTTCAATTTGGGATCATTCCTTGTCTATTCAGGTATTCCACAGATGCAGGGTATATCAAGTTGATTGTGGAGCTTTAATCTGCTGCTTCTGTGGCTGCTGGGAGAGATTTCCCTTTCTCTTCTTTGTTCTCACAGCTCACAGGAGCTCAGCTTTGGATTTGGCCCTGCCTCTGCGTGTAGGTCGCTGGAGGGCGTCTGTTTTTTCGCTCAGACAGGACGGGGTTAAAGGAGCCGCTGATTCGGGGCCTCCGGCTCTCTCTGGCCGGGGGTTGGGGGATGGGGGTAGGAGGGGCACTACGTGCGGGGCGGGCCTGCGGCGGCAGAGGCAGCGTGACGTTGCGGCAGAGGCCGGCGTGATGTTGCACCAGCCTGAGACCCGCCGTGCGTACTCCCGGGGAAGTTGTCCCTGGATCCCGGGAACCTGGCAGTGGCGGGCTGCACAGGCTCCGCGGAAGAGGGGTGTGGAGAGTGACCTGGGGTCGCACACAGGCCCCTTGGTGGCGGCAGCAGCAGCCTTAGCGTCTCCCGCCCGTCTCTGGGGTCCGCGGTTTTAGCCGTGGCTCGCGCCCGTCTCTGGGGTTTGCGCTTTCAGCCGCGGCTCGCGCCCGTCTCGGGGGCTCGCGCCCTCAGCCGCGGCTCGCGCCCGTCTCTGGGGTTCGCGCTTTTAGCCGCGGCTCGCGCCCGTCTCTGGAGTTCCTTTAAGCAGCGCTCTTAAACCCCTCTCCTCGCGCACCAGGAAACAAAGAGGGAAGAAAAAGTCTCTTGCCTCTTCGGCCGGTGCAGGCTTTTCCCCGAACTCCCTCCCGGCTAGTCGTGGTGCACTAACCCCTTCAGGCTATGTTCAAGCCGCCAACCCCAGTCCTCTCCCTGAGCTCCGTCCAAAACCAAAACCCGAGCCTCAGCTCGCAGCCCCGCCCGCCCCGGCGGGTGAGCAGACAAGCCTCTCGGGTTGGTGAGTGCTGGTCGGCACCGATCGTCTGTGCAGGAATCTCCCCGCTTTGCCCTCCACACCCGTCGCTGTGCACTACTCCGCGGTCCCGAAACTCCCCCCTCTGCCTCCCGCAGTCTCCGCCCACGGAGGGGCTTCCTAGTGTGTGGAAACTTTTCCTCCTTCACAGCTCCCTCCCACTGGTGCAGGTGCCGTCCTTATTCTTTTGTCTCTGTTTTTTCTTTTGCCCTACCCAGTTACGTGGGGAGTTTCTTGCCTTTTGGGAGGTCTGAGGTCTTCTGCCAGCCTTCAGTAGGAGTTCTGTAGGAGTTGTTCCACGTGTGGATGTATTTCTGGTGTATCCGTGGGGAGGAAGGCGATCTCCGCGTCTTACTCTTCCGCCATCTTCAAGGTCCCCCCATCCTGTCTTTTTTACTGTAGTTTGTAGTATACTCTGAAGTTGTTTCTTCAAGCTCCATTTTTCTTTCTCTTCTTCAAGCCTGATTCTTCAAGCTCCATTTTTCTTTCTCAAGATTGCTTTTGCTATTTGGGGTGTCTTGTGTTTCCATACAAATTGTGAAATTTTTTGTTCTAGTTCAGTGAAAAATGCTAGTGGTAGTTTAATAGGGATTGTCTTGAATATGTAGATTGCTTTAGGTAATATATTCATTTTCACAATGTTGATTCTTCCAATCCAAGAACATGGTGCATCTCCCCATCTGTTTGTATCACCTTTAATTCCCTTCGTTAGTGTCTTATAGTTTTCTGCACACAGGTCTTTTGTCTCCCTAGGTAGGTTTATTCCTAGGTATTTTATTCTTTTTTTTGCAGTAGTAAATGGAAGTGTTTCTTTAATTTCTCTTTCAGATTTTTCATCATTAGTGTATAGGAAGGCATGAGATTTCAGTGCATTAATTTTATATCATGCAACTTTACCAAATTCATTGATTAGCTCTAGTAGTTTTCTGATAGCATCTTTAGGATTCTCTATGTATAGTACCATGTCATCTGCAAACAGTGACAGTTTTACTTATTCTTTCTGATTTAGATTCCTTTTATTTCTTTTTCGTCTCTGATTGCTGTGGCTAAAACTTCAAACACTAAGTTGAATAATAGTGGTGAGAGTGGGCAACCTTGTCTTGTTCCTGATCTTAGTGGAAATGGTTTCACTTTTTCACCATTGAGAACAATGTTGGCTGTGGGTTTGTCATATGTGGCCTTTATTATGTTAAGCTCCCTTTATGCCTCTTTCTGGAGGGTTTTTATCGTAAATTGGTGTTGACTTTTGTCAAAAGCTTTTTCTTCATCTATTTAGATGACCATATGGTTTTTCTCCTTCCATTTGTTAATTTGGTTTATCACATTGATTGATTTGCATATATTGAAGAAACCTTGCATTCCTGGGATAAACCCCACTTGATCATGTTGTATGATCCTTTTAATGTGCTGTTGGATTCTCTTTGCTAGTATGTTGTTGCATCTATGTTCTTGCATCTATGTTCATCAGTGATATTGGCCTTTAGATTTCTTTCTTAGTGACATCTTTGTCTGGTCGAATCTGAATGAGATCCTTTCTGGGTATAATCTTAGTTGTAGGTTTTTCTCTTTCATCACTTTAAATATGTCCTGCCCCTCCCTTCTGGCTTGTAGTGTTTCTGCTGAACGTTCAGCTGTTAATCTTATGAGGATTCCCTTGTATGTTATTTGTTGCTTTTCCCTTGCTGCTTTTAATATTGTTTCTTTGTATTTAATTTTTATAGTTTGATTAATATGTGTCTTGGCATGTTTCTCCTTGGGTTTATCCTATATGGGCCTCTCTGTGCTTCCTGGACTTGATTAACTATTTCCTTTCCCATATCAGGGAAGTTTTCAACTATAATCTCTTCAAATATTTTCTCAGTACCTTTCTTTTTCTCTTCTTCTTCTGGGACCCATATAATTCAAGCATTGGTACGTTTAATGTTGTCCAAGAGGTCTCTGAGACTGTCCTCAATTCTTTTCATTATTTTTTCTTTATGCTGCTCTGTGGTAGTTATTTGCACTATTTTATCTTCCAGGTCAATCATCCGTTCTTCTGCCTCAGTTATTCTGCTATTGATTCCTTCTGGAGAATGTTTAATTTCATTTATTGTGTTGTTCATCATTGTTTGTTTGCTCTTTAGTTCTTCTAGGTCCTTGTTAAACGTTTCTTGTATCTTCCCCATTCTATTTCCAATATTTTGGATCATCTTTACTATCATTACTCTGAATTCTTCTTCAGGTATACTGCCTATTTCCTCTTCATTTATTTGGTCTTGTGGGTTTTACCTTGCTCCTTCATCTGCTGTGTATTTCTCTGTCTTCTCATTTTGCTTAACTTACTGTGTTTGGGGTCTCCTTTTTTCTGGCTGCTGGTTTGTAGTTCCCATTGCTTTTGGTGTTTGCCCCCAGTGGGTAAGGTTCTTTCACTGGGTTGTGGAGGCTTCCTTGTGGAGGGGAGTGGTGCCTGTGTTCTGGTGGATGAGGCTCGATCTTGTCTTTGGTGGGCAGGACCATGTCCTGTGGTGTGTTTGGGGGTGTCCGTGAACTTTCTATGATTTTAGGCAGCTTCTCTGCTTACGGGTGTGGTTGTGTTCCTGTCTTGCCAGTTGTTTGGCATAGGGTGTCCAGCACTATAGCTTGCTGGTTGTTGAGTGGAGCTGTGTCTTTGTGTTGAGATGGGGATCTCTGAGAGAGCTTTCGCCATTTGATATTATGTCGAGCCAGGAGGTCTCTGGTGGACCAATGTCCTGAACTCGGCTCTCCCACCTCAGAAGCTTAGGCCTGACACCCAGTTGGACCACCAAGACCCTGTCAGCTACACAGCTCAGAAGAAAAGGGAGGGAAAAAAAGAAAAAAATAATTAATTAATTAATTAAAGTTATTAAAATAAAATACTTTTTTAAATTATTAAAATAAGAAAGTAATAAAAGCAAGCAAGAAAGAAGAGAGCAACCAAACCAAAAACAAATCCACCAATTCTAACAAGGGCTAAAAACTATACTAAAAGGAAAAAAAAGGACACACAGAACCCTAGGACAAATGGTAAAAGCAAATCTATGCAGAGAAAATCACACAAAGAAGCATACACATACACACTCACAAAAGGAGAAAAAGGAAATATATATATATATAAAAGAAAAAAAGGAAGAGAGTAACCAAATCAATAAACAAATCTACCAATGATCATAAGTGCTAAATACTAAACTAAGGTAAAGATAAAACCAGAAACAAATTAGATGCAGAAAGCAAACTCCAAGTCTACAGTTGGTTCCAGCCTCCACTGCCTCAGTTTCAGGATGATTCGTTGTCTATTCCGGTATTCCACAGATGCAGGGTACATCAAGTTGATTGTGGAGCTTTAATCCGCTGCTCCTGAGGCTGCTGGGAGAGATTTCCCTTTCTCTTCTTTGTTCTCACAGCTCCTGCGGCTCAGCTTTCGATTTGGCCCCGCCTCTGCATGTAGGTCACCTGAGGCCATCTGTTCCCTGCCCAGACAGGACGGGGTTAAAGTATCAGCTGATTAGGGGCTCTGGCTCACTCAGGCCAGGGGGAGGGAGGGGTACAGAATGTAGGTCGAGCCCGCAGTGGCAGAGGCTGGCATGATGTTGCAACAGCTGAGGCGTGCCGTGTGTTCTCCTGGGGAAGTTGTCCCTGGATCACAGGACCCTGGCAGTGGTGGGCCGCACAGGCTCCCTGGTGGGGAGGTGTAGATAGTGACCTGTGCTTGCACACAGGCTTCTTGGTAGCTGCAGCAGCAGCCTTAGTGTTTCATGCCCATCTCTGGTGTCCACGCTGATAGCCACGGCTCGCGCCCATCTCTGGAGCTCGTTTAGGTGGTGCTCTGAATCCCCTCTCCTTGTGCACCCCAAAACAATGGTCTCTTACCTCTTAGGCAGGTCCAGACCATTTCCCGGACTCCCTCCTGGCTAGCTGTGGCTCACTAGCCCCCTTCAGGCTGTATTCACACAGCCAACCCCAGTCCTCTCCCTGGGATCTGACCTCCGAAGCCGAAGCCTCAGCTCCCAGCCCCCACACAACCCAGCGGGTGAGCAGACAAGCCTCTCAGGCTGGTGAGTGCTGGTCGGCAGCCATCCTCTGTGTGGAAATCTCTCCACTTTGCCCTCTGCAGCCCTGGTGCTGCGCTCTCCTCCGTGGCTCTGAAGCTTCCCCCCCCCCGCCCAACTCCGGTCTCCACCAGTGAAGGGGCTTCCTAGTGTGTGGAAACTTTTCCTCCTTCACAGCTCCCTCCCAGAGGTGCAGGTCCTGTCCTATTCTTTTATCTCTGTTTTTTTCTTTTTTCTTTTGTCCTACCCAGGTATGTGGGGAGTTTCTTGCCTTTTTGGTCTTCTGCCAGCATTCAATAGGTGTTCTGTAGGAGTTGTTCCACATGTAGGTGTATTTTTGATGTATTTGTGGGGAGGAAGGTGATTTCCACGTCTTACTCCTCCACCATCTTGAAGGGCCCTCCTGTCTCTTTAATTTTCAGATTCAGGTTATGTTTACAAAGGCCAGTATTTTCTGTGATTCTACTTTTGGTTTAGGGCCATAACACTCTGAGTAAGAACCTAGAAAGAAAATGTAATCAACCACATAATTTGCTTTTGCCATCATATCTACAAATGCATTTAAATGTCCTCTTTTCTTTAAAGTGTTGTAGACCAAGACTTAAAATGTGTTCCAGGTTTAGCAAAAGGAATAATATCTGTTTTAATTATTACTCTGGATTTCAGGGATGTTATTAGCTATGGAAGATTGTAAGACATGCTTTTACATTATAACTTTGACCCAGTTTCAATCTGTGACCAGAAGATAATTTTAATTCTATGAAAACTGGATAATCTTTTCTAAATAAAGCTGATATATAAAAATCCAGGCATAACAATAATCAATTGGATGTTACTCATTTTAGAAAATAAATTCTTCCCTTAAAAAGATACACACTCATATAAAAACACCCAATTGCATATACACCATGAGGTTCTTTTGCATAGCTCTTTTACTACACATGAAGTGTATCTTTATTCACACACAAAAAATGTATTCACAGTCTTCCAGGAATATAATAATTTCATAGAACAAAACATTTATATTTATAACAAAGCAGAATAGCATGCTCATTTCATTCACAATTTGACATGCTTTTGAGCTCCACCTCCTCCCTCTTTTCTGCTTTTTTTTCTGGTAGAAATATAAAAGCTAAAGAACTCGAGGAAGCTGTGGTTTAACCTGTTGGTTTGTCTGCCAAGTAATCATTCTTTCTGGAAACTCTTTCCATCTATGCCTCCCACCAGCACAGCTGTGTTTATGATCCCACCTTTCTTACCACAGTTGACTGAAATAGAAATGAGTACCTTCCCCAAACTAAGGCCCTCCATCAGAAATTAGGAACTGTGACTACAAAATTTTAGCCTCAAACTACCTGCTTCCTTCAGTGAAGGAGATGTAAACCCAGGAAATATGAGCCCTTAGGACCCACTTTGTGGATGAGAAACAGCAGAGACTGTTTTTTAGAGAGAAATACATCCAGAGAGGAACCACAAGGAACTCTTATGTCATCAGAGTCCTGCTTCCGTTTTTCCTTGAGGCCCAAATGTATCCTTTCCCTTTGGTCCAGGATACCTTTTAGCAAATTCCTTAATTAATTTGTGTATTTTTTATACTTCCCTCAAAGACTGTTCTTTGTAATCATAAGTGTCCTAATGAAAGAACTCAAATTTTATTGTTATTGATATATTAATTTGAGATATTAGCAAGAAAGTGTCAATGGAGACTCTTCAAAACACTGAGAATAGAAGTACCATATGATCCAGTGATTCCACTTCTGGGTATTTATTTGAAGGAAACAAAAACACTTACTTGAAAAGATATCTGCACCCTCAAGTTCACTGCAGCATTATTTATAATAGCCAAGGTATGGAAACAACCTAAGTGTCCATAGATGGATGAATGGATAGAGAAAATGTGGTATGAGATATTATTCAACCATAAAAAAGAAGGAAATCTTGCCATTTGCAACAACATGGATGGACCTTGAGGGTGTTCTGCTAAGGGAAATAAGTCAGACAGAAAAAGACAAACACCAGATAATGTCACTTACAAGTGGAATCTAAAACAACAGCAACAAAAACCTGAACTCATAGATTCAGAGAACAAATGGGTGGTTGCCAGAGGCGGGGTTTGGGAGGGTGGGAGAAATGGTGTGAAGTGAGTGAAAGGTACAGACTTCAGTTATAAAAGAAGTAAGTCCAGGGGATGTAATGTACAATATATTGAATATAGTTAATAATACTGTATTGTATAATTAAAAGTTGCTAAGAGAGTAGATTGTAAAGGTCCTTGCCACAAGAAAAAAAAAAAACAACTTTGCAGCTATATGAGATGATGGTTGTTAATTGGACTTATTATGGTGATCATTTCATGGTATATACAAATACTGAATCATTATGTTGTACACCTGAAACTAATATAATGTTATATGTCAGTTAAAAAAAAGAATCAATGCTCTCCAGCCAAAGACCACCAGGAACACACCTATGATTGAACAACTTGAGTTTATTACTCTTAAGCGAGAGAGAACACACACCCTAGGGAAGCCAAAGGGTGTCTCAGTAACAAAGTGTTAGAAATAATCTATTACAGGATTTAGACTTTGGATGTCCTATTGGATCCTCAGACCTGACGATGGTTGTGCAGTTGCATTCAAGATGGGACAGGATACGTCAGCAAGCAGGAACACAAGTAATCATCAGAAACAAAACGTTGTTTTTAGATATTAGCAATTACTTATTCTAAAGATTAAGGAAAGATTCAGTTCATTCTTTCAGCTTTACAAATGGGTAATATGTCAGCTTACAAAAAAAACCTTTATTTTTTTTAAATCTTAAAGAAATACTGCAGTAAAAATTAAACTGAATTAAATTTTTTTTGCACCAAGAATCTTAAAAATTATGACAGCGATACACAAGGGTGTCATTAAATGTTGGATGAGAATAACTGTTAGGGCTGATTTTTCAGTGTTTGGGGTCCTTTGTGCATAAAGTACATGTCTATAAACATTGAAGCTATACCTACAGTAAATGTTTAACAGTGATCTGTGTTAGAGCACTTTGAAAAGAATGAGGGAAATGTGATTAGTAAGACATCATTTCTTCCCTCAAAGGACTCACAGAAGAGTAAATCGGCTTCACTCCACATTCTTTCCTACTTGTCCCTAAAACTATAGGTCTACAGCAAGATTTTCATAGAAACTCAATAAATGTGCATTATATACTATTTAATGATGATGATGATAAACACTTATTGTTCCTATTTCAAGGAACCAAGAATAATGTTGGAAAAATATTTTCCAGATATACAGGATGTTATATTTAGTGAGAGATGCTGAGAATACATAACCCATAAAAAACAGGGACTATTTGTGGTGGTATTCATTAAATAAAATACATTCATATTGCCAGGACCATGTCTATGTGGTTCTGAGGGTTCAGCAAAGTATTTAGGCAGTGCAAAGAGCCTACTACTCATTTTCCTGAAAGAGAAATATTACAAAGGTCAATGTCTTTGCCTCAGGAATATTTGGAACCCTTCCATTGTGATTAAGAGCTAAAGGTTTTCATTAAAAGCTCTAACAGAAATTACAAAAAGAAGGTTTTTTGTTAAAGATACAAATCAAAATTGTAACATTTTGGTTGCTTACAAAGTCCTCATATATTATATTTGCAAACATTTCACAATATTTTTCTTTTGGTGAACCTCAGTTTCAGGTTCAGAGTGTGGATAGCTATAGTTGTCACTTGTAGGTGAGGATGTGCTCTAACTTGTAGAGGGTATATGGCCTGCAATGGAAGTATAGTAGGCTCTGCCCAGAGCATAGTCCAAGCCTTGTCACTCGGCATCAGAGCAGACTTGGGGAAGCCCCTTTACTACTCAGGTCCATGGCATGGGTGAGGAAATAATATTGATGTCTAAATGTCTTTGATTCCTTTGCTTTAATTATGGATGGAGTGGTGAATTGATAGCCTTGAAAAGGGAACATTATCACCGTGAAGGGTGATTACGGTAGCTGAAAATTACAGGCCAGTCAAATGTTCTTTGTATGACCAATGCCATCATTTTGTAAATTCTCTTAGAGTAGCATATGAGGAGGGGAATCTTGCTGTTTGTTCATCTAGTCTTTTAACATTTACTCATCACCTTTTATATGCCAGGCACTGGTCTGGGTGCTTGAGATCCAAAGATGAATAACACACACCCTTACCTCCAAGGAACTCATGATGCAATGGGAAAGACAGACAAAAATTAACAAAAGATGATAAAACCATTGACAAGTGTAATGAATGATGAGGATATTAATAGGTCTTAGCGGAGAAAGACTTTACCTGGCAAGGTGAGATAGGGATGAGCAGAGTAGGCTTCCTGGAGTAGTTAATATATGAACTGAACTTTATGAAATCAGTTGGGATTAACCAAAGGAAAAAGAGGCAGAGACAGAATAGCGTGAGCAAAGTCATGGAAATAAGAAACAATATGGCATGTGCAGAACTATGAGCAGTACGTAAGGAACATTTTTGCTTTGCTTGTTTTGCTTGTTTTCATTGCAAATCATAGATTATGGGATTATACAATAATAAAGCTTTCACTGCTCCTGCTAAGTAGAGAGAACACATAATTTTGTAACTCTAAAAGTGTTAGATGCCTCTAAGATTTCAAGACAAGAGTATGGGCACTGATCAGGGCTCAACTTTCCAGAAGTTGCAATCACAGAGACAAATTTACCTCTTAGGGCTGTGGTCCCCAACCTTTCTGGCACCAGGGACCGGTTTCATGGAAGACAGTTTTTCCATGGACCAGGGTGCAGGGGGATGGTTTCGGGATGATTCAAGAGCATTACATTTATTGTGCACTTTATTTCTATTATTATTACATTGTAATATATAATGAAATAATTATACAACTCACCATAATGCAGAATCAGTGGGAGCCCTGAGCTTGTTTTCCTGCAAATAGATAGTCCCACCTGGGGGTGATGGGAGACAGTGACACTCAAAGTGTGTTGCTTATGTTCAGTCTACTCCCCAACCTCATTTTGGTCGCTGTCACTGCAGAAAACCCTGCTTCACAGAGATAGGGCATTGGGAATGGGAAGCAGGCTTTTCAGTGCTTTTGTGGCAATCTCAGGATATTCCGCCTTGACTTTAGTCCAGAACATATGGAGATTTGAAGTTGTCTCAAACATACTTTTAAGGCCACCGTCATTTGTGATCTCAAGCAGTTGATCCTCTTCTAGCACAGACAAAGTCAATTTCACCTGGCTTATTCACAAATGGGTTGTGGATCCATTCCTTCCCAGTTCGGGGGTCTTTTGTGGTTAGGAAGTAATGCTCAAACTCTTCTGAAAGCTGAGATAGGTGATCATGCACCAGCTGGGAGAAAGAAGGCCCTGGCTCAGCCTCTTTCAAAATCTTTGCTAATGTTTGAAACACGTCAAAAATCCCAATGTTCACTTGTCACCCCCATAATTCCAGTTTGGATTGAATGCAGCCACTTTATCTGTTGACTTGAACACCGTTGTTCTTCTCCCCTGAAGTGACAGATTGAGTTTGTTGAGCAGGTTGAATATGTCACACAAGTAAGCAAGTTTTGTGACCCATTCTGTGTCACTGAAATGTGCTGCCAGTGGTGACTGTTTTTTTTAAGAAATCTCTGGAGTGGCTCTTGTAACTCACAAACTCTGGCCAGTGATCTTCCTTTAGAAAGCCATCTCACTTCTGTGTGTAAGAGAAGATGTGTTGCTCTGCGTCTGTCTCCTCACAGAGCTGCACAAACAGACGTGAGTTAAGGGCGTGTACCTTAATGTGGTTGATAATTTTAATCACATCCTGCGAAATGTTGTTAAGTTCAGGTGACATTTTTTGACTAGCCAACATTTCTCTATGGTTGACACAGTGCATAGACTCACATTCAGAAACAACCTCTTTGACCCGAGTAGTGAAACCAGAAAGCTATCCAGTCGTGGCAGCCGCTCCATCCGTGCATATACCAACACAAAATGACCAATTCAGTTTTCCTGATATGTAACCATTCAAAGACTTGAATAGCTCTGCACCTGTGGTGTTAGTTGGCAACAAAAGTGCATGAAACACATCCTCATGCACATCCTCCTGAAAAATATGTCACACAAAAGCAAGCATTGTTGCCTTGTTGTCAACATCGGTAGACTCATCAACTTAGATTGCATATCACGGTGACTCATTAATCCTCTCTAACAATTGTGCCTCAATATTCTCTGCTGTTTCATCAATTCATTTAGTTATGGTGCTAGCTGAAAGAGGAACATGTGCCACCTTTTGAACTGCAACCTCTCCTAAAAGTTCACGACAAATGTCCTTAGCAGCAGGCAGGATCAACTCTTCACTAATAGTAAAGGGCTTCTTAGCTTTAGCAATGTGATTAGCCACTAAGAATGATGCTCTCAGTGCAGACACATTAGATGAAGTGGTGGCCTTCAGCAATTGCTTCTGTTCTTCCTGTTCACGTTTTTTTCTTTTGAAAAATTCCAAAGGCTTGTCTTTTAATGCAGGGTACTTGGTCTCCATGTGGTGAAGCGGTTTTCAAGGTTTCATGGCTTTGTTGGATAGCCGGTTGCTGCATATTATACAAAGTGGGCTTGGAGAATGTGAATCACCTGTGGCAATGAACCTGTAATTTAAGTAGGACTCTTGATATTTTCTTTTAAATGCAGCTTTCTTTTTGTTGGCAGTCTTAGAGTCTTCTATTCTTTCACCATTGGGTCTTTCCCCTTTCCAAAGAAGCTCTCTAACGACGTTTGTTTTTTACTCTTTTTGGCTAGGGTTAGCTTGTGGGCTAACTGTGACTGAGACAGGTGTGCAGTGAGGGAAAGAGAGGCAGAGAGAAGTGGTAAATAAAATAATGGGAGGGCCATGCGCAGACTAAAGTAAGTGTCGGATTCTGACTTATACCCTGCCACCAGATGCAGCTGTACAATTGAAGTACATCAAGTCACTTGCCACTATAAAGCCTGCCACCAGATGCAGCTTAATTGTCACTTGCCACTCACTGATAGGGTTTTTTTTTTGGCTATGTTGGGTCTTTGTTGCTGTGTGCAGGCTTTCTCTAGTTGCGGTGAGTGGGGGCTACTCTTCATTGTGGTGCACGAGCTTCTCATTGTGGAGGCTTCTCTTGTTGTGGAGCATGGGCTCTAGGCGTGCAGGCTTCAGTAGTTGTGGCTCATGGACTCTCTAGAGCGCAGGCTCAGTAGTTGTGGTGCATGGGCTTAGTTGCTCCGTGGCACGTGAGATCTTCCCACACCAGGGTTCAAACACGTGTCCCCTGCATTGGCAGGCAGATTCTTAACCACTGCACCACCAGGGAAGTCCCACAGATAGGGTTTTGACATGAGTCTGCAAGCAACTGATTTATTATGGTCTCTGTGCAGTCAAACCTCTCTGCTAATGATAATCTGTATTTGCAGCCGCTCCGCAGCGCTAGCACCACCACTTCAGCTCTACCTCAGATCATCAGGCATTAGATTCTCATAATGAGTGCACAACCTAGATCCCTGGCATGCGCAGTTCACAGTAGGGTTCGCGCTCCTATGAGAATCTAATGCCACCGCTGATCGGACAGGAGGCGGAGCTCAGGCAGTAATGCGAGCGATGGGAAGCGGCTGTAAATAACGATGAAGCTTTGCTCGCCTGCTGCTCACCTCCTGCTGTGTGGCGCAGTTCCTAACAGGCCATGGACCGGTATTGGTCTGTGGCCCAGGGTTGGGGGATCCCTGTCTTAGGGTATAAGATACTGTTGCACCTCTTAACTAGTTTCACATTTTTTTAAAGAAATAAACAAAGCCAAACAAAACATCCTGCTTGTTACTCTGATGTCCTCAGTATAAAGATAAATGAAATTAGAACACACCATAACACCATACACAAAAATAAACTCAAAATGGATTAAAGACCTAAATGTAAAGCCAGACACTATTAAACTCTTAGAGGAAGACATAGGCAGAAAACTCCATGATATAAATCACAGCAAGATCCTTTTTGACTCACCTCTTAGAGAAATGGAAATAAAAACAAAAGTAAACAAATGGGACCTAATGAAACTTAAAAGTTTTGCACAGCAAAGGAGACCATAAACAAGATGAAAAGACAACCCTCAGAATGGGAGAAAATATTTGCAAATGAAGCAACTGACAAAGGATTAATCTCCAAAATTTACAAGCAGCTCATGCAGCTCAATATCAGAAAAACAAACAACCCAATCCAAAAATGGGCAGAAGACCTAAATAGACATTTCTCCAGAGAAGATATACAGATTGCCAACAAACACATGAAAGAATGCTCAACATCATAATCATTAGAGAAATGCAAATCAAAACTACAATGAGATATCATCTCACACCGGTCAGAATGGCCATCATCAAAAAATCTACAAACAATAAATGCTGGAGAGGGTGTGGAGAAAAGGGAGCTCTCTTGCAGTGTTGGTGGGAATGTAAATTGATACAGCCACTATGGAGAACAGTATGGAGGTTCCTTAAAAAACTAAAAATAGAACTACCATACGACCCATGAATTCCACTACTGGGCATATACCCTGAGAAAACCATAATTCAAAAAGAGTCATGTACCACAATGTTCATTGCAGCTCTATTTACAATAGCCAGGACATGGAAGCAACCTAAGTGACCATCAACAGATGAATGGATAAAGAAGATGTGGTGCATATATACAATGGAATATTACTCATGCATAAAAAGAAATGAAATTGAGTTTTTTGTAGTGAGGTGGATGGACCTAGAGTCTGTCATACAGAGTGAAGTAAGTCAGAAAGAGAAAAACAAATACTGTATGCTAACACATATATATGGAATCTAAGAAAAAGAAATAGTCATGAAGAACCTAGGGGCAAGACAGGAATAAAGACGCAGACGTACTAGAGAATGGAGTTGAGGATATGGGGAGGGGGAAGGGTAAGCTGGGGCAAAGTGAGAGAGTGGCATGAACATATATATACACCACCAAATGTAAAATAGATAGCTAGTAGGAAGCAGCCGCATAGCACAGGGAGATCAGCTCAGTGCTTTGTGACCACCTAGAGTGCTGAGATAGGGAGGGTGGGAGGGAGGGAGACACAAGAGGGAAGAGATATGGGGATATATGTATATGTATAACTGATTCACTTTGTTAAAAGCAGAAACTAACCACCATTGTAAAGCAATTATACCCCAATAAAGATGTTAAAAAAAAAAAAGATAGGGGCTTCCCTGGTGGCGCGGTGGTTGAGAGTCCGCCTGCTGATGCGGGGGACACGGGTTCGTGCCGTGGTGCGGGAAGATCCCACATGCCGCGGAGCGGCTGGGCCCGTGAGCCATGGCCGCTGAGCCTGCGCGTCCGGAGCCTGTGCCCCGCAACGCGAGAGGCCACAACAGTGGGAGGCCCGCATACCGCAAAAAAAAAAAAAAAAAGATAAATGGAACTCTAAAGTGTTCTGGATATGTACATTTGTACACGAAAATTTTAGCAGATCTGCCACTTATTTATTAAAGATAAAGCTGAGAAATTGGGAGAAAGGGGCAATTCCTTTCTACACCCCTCCTGGCCATTTTTTTTTGGCTATGTAAAAAGCCATTTGAATCAGTTTTCAACATTACTATGATAGCATTTCTCTTTCAATCTTTTGGTTCCATAAGATGCTGGAATTTTTTTTCTCCCTTTCTCTGTCTCTACCTCTCTCAACTGGGAGTTAAGGTCTTGCTGTCATAGATGCATAATAGATGAGTATGGTGAACTGGATGTACATTTGACAATAAAATAATTCATAATGTGTTGAAACCATACATACATTGGGTGATCACACAACAATAAAACCACTATAATGATAATGACAGGCAATCACATTGGCTCTTTTACAGTGAACTGAGACCACCACTGTGACAGAAATACCCAAAACTAGGCCAGGAACATAAGTTTCTTGTTTCCTGAATTAAATGTAATTTCAAATTAGACTGCTTTGTATTTCTTTCTGTTCGGGAAAGGGTGGGGGGAGAGGGAGAAAGAGGGAGAGAGAAGAAAATTTTTTTAAAATAACACTTTTCTGAAGGTATTTTAAAATCACTTTTCACATTAAGAAAAAATTATAGTCCTGGAACCAATATTTGGCTCTCTTCAAGAGTAGAAATTTTCCAGTGGCTGCTCATATATTTTCCCCAAATAGATGCTCAAATGTGAAAAATGAGCAGGGCGCCTGGAGATAGCTAATAATATTTAGGTACCTGGAATTCTACATTGGTCAAGTAACACTACATACACATTTGAAAAACTGAGTTTCCCCTTTCATAAAAGGGAAGGCCATGCCTCAAGACAACTTAGGCTGTAAGTAATAAGTTAAGCACAACATTCTGCAACATCTGTGTTCTAATGAATGGTTTCTCCTCCTTCCTTCCCTCAGAGCTTCCTTAGGATCTAGTTGAAGTCATCCTCTCAAATGCAGTTAAATCAACGGCAGTTGTCAAGGAACAGTTATAAAAGAATACAAGTTAGATTCAATACTTGATGTTAATATTTTTTAAATGCATGCATATTGAAATTGATGTTGGGTGTAACTGTTTTCATAAGTTTTAGGACATTATTGTCAAGCTTGATGATCAAGTTTATTTTGAAATTAATTTTGAACTATTCTGCTTTAAGCAACTAGAATGATTTGGCCATTGTTAATATCACTCATTTGCCAGGTCTCAGGTGGGTAGGCTACAACTGTACCCAGCCTCCAAGAGAGGTAGAAATGGAATTTCAGTTCACACAAAATTTCATTCATGCAGCCCTGATACAGCTTACTAAGTATATGTAACTATTTACATTACATATTTTTTGCAGTTTTATGTAGAAATGAATTATGCTGAGAGCCAAATTAAACAGAAATGAACATCTCAGGTAAATCAACACCTCTTCCTGAATCTCCCATTTCTGCTCATATTTTCACCATTCTGTTCATTCCTAATGCTCCTGGACTGTAAACTTTGAGTCCTCTTAATTTTCCCACTTGCCAACCCAGACCTAGTCACAAGGTCCTAGAACAAGTCTAATTTTGTTCTAATTCACTTGTACACTGAACTAGCTCAGGGCCTTATCCTTTCAATCTTGGATCACAACCCACTAGAAATGTTGGCTGCCCTGCTTTCCTTTTGACCAGCCTACGGCTCTCCACACACATTGCCAAAGGTGATGGTCAAGGGAAGTTCTGTTGTGTAAATGAATCTTGAGTGTCTTGAAAATAGTGGAAAGACCTTTCAGTCAAAGAAAATACTATTATAAAGACACAATACTATAACAACACAAATTTGTTGCCAAAAACTGACAACCAATTTGGGTTGGCTTGAGAGTAGATACAGGGACTGGATGGGGAAAACCAGAAATGAGACAGGTATCATCTTATAAAGTATTGGTTATGCCATGCTAAGAATTGTGCTTGAAACATAGTGGGCACTCAATAAACATTCATTAAATGAATAAATCAATGAATCACTTTATCCACTACTAGTATATTAAATCTTTATGTTTAAACATTTCATATTTAATAATTGACTAGTTTGCACCTTGGCTCACTGAAGAAAAACAATGTATTCACTCTCTGTTTTCAATACTTCATATGTGGCTGATCTTTAATCTGTTATTATAACAATTAGAAACATTCCTACTCTTATGAGTGCTAAATGTTGAGTTCTTAAGGTTAACATATATAAATAGATGTTCATATATATGTATATATATGTGTGTTTCTTTTTCTCTTTTTTCAGGGTCAGACATTGTTCAATGGTTAATAAAGAACTTAACCATAGAAGATCCAGGTAAATAAATAATTTTCCCATCGATAAAAGTATTTTCTTTGTGGTTTTAAGAAATATGTTTTTTCAGGGCTAACATGACAAGCAAGCAAACCTGAAAAATTATAATTACATTTTAACTATGTTTTTCCCATTTATACAGATTTTATGGTAGTCAATGTATATTTAACTAAATTTTATTTAGTTTACTTTAAAATTTTTTCAATATATAATGTCCTACTTTATAACATTTGATTCAGGTGATTAGCGACTGTTAGAATGGATGAGCAGTATACATGTCCATAAATAATTATACATATAATTTATAGCAAGTGATTATGAAATAATGAAATTTCTCTTCTGAAAACACATAGAACTAAATCTCATTAATTTATAATTTTGCCTTGACTCCATTTTTGCATGAGGTTTGAAAACAATGTTATTTGTAATTCCAATTTTTTATCACGCCTACATTGTGTTTTTAATACCCTTATTGCAGCCATGGACTCATTTATTGTGGTGGACATTTTGTGTATTCTGCAACGCAAAACGAATGTCCACAATTTGAGAACAGTTTCTACCAGCACACATCTTCATTGCCTAGAACATATTCTGAATTGTGAGGAATTTAATGACTTTAAAGAAATATCATGTAAAAGCCTGCATGTGTGGCAAATATTTCACATCACTGAAATAAAAGTGAGATTATTTTGTTTAGAGAAGATGCTGAAAGAAAACAAAATAACATAAAAATTGGGATTACAGTGACAGAATGACATAATAGAGAAAGATGGCAATACACTAACTACACAGACACTATTCCTTCAATTAAAAAAAAAATTGATACGGCTTTTACTCCTGCTCCTGGTGATTACCACCTTAGAATGATTTAGAAATAATAGTACATGGAGATGCAAAGTTTTTATTTTTACTCATTTTGAGCTAACTTTATAAGGCCGTGCCACCAGAAAATATACTTCTAATTCTGTAAAAAATGTCTGTGTACATCCCCTGATCACTTGGTATATGATCTTTTAAAATACTTATTCTATCAAGTTAAACAGGAATAAAACAAGTAAGTAAAGATGAAGCAGCTACTGCCAGCATCAAATTATTATTAGGTGAAAAAATGAGATAATTATTGAGAAAGGAAGCCACGGTCTTGACAGTTTTACCTTTCAGCCTCAGCTCAGTGCCATTCCTGACTTTATAAACTGTAGCACCAGACAAAAGACTCCAGTGCTAAGAAAACACTGGCACAGTCACAGAAAACCAGGGAACTACTGATTTGCAAAGAATATCATTTCTCAAAAGGTGAAGTAGATACAAAAGAGTAGTTCTTTTGCAAATTAAGACTGAAAGTGTACTTCAGTAATAGTCTGAGAAGCAGGGAAAATATACAGGCATAATATGCTAGTAAGAAACACTCGTTTATAATTTATATAAGAAATATCATTTTAGCTATAATGTATATGAAAAACTGATTTTATTTGCTTGTTCAACCGTTTAAGGAAGTTGTAACGCTTCATTAGAAGGTATATAAAAAGATAAAATCAATTATATCTGGGAAATAACATTCATGATTTTCAGTCATATTTATGACAGGCTGAAAAATTAGTTTTTGGTTGGTTGGTATGGAGTGAAAAATTCTGTGCTGGATTTTAAGAAGCACTGATGATTGTTCTGAAGATATAACAGATTTTGCACACAGAGAATGAATCAATCTGGGAAATGATTCTAGTTAAATACGATCAAGAATGTAGCTGACATCTACTTTGGTGGTTGCATGATTAATTTAATCATACCATTTTAGAACTGCTCATGAAGAGATAAGTAGTTATTGCAAAGCTAGGTCTAATTTTAACTTCATAAATTATCTGAAGATATTTAAATATAAAAGAGAAACCCATGCCAGGCTTCTATGTTGTGCTTATTTGGTGGTCAAGTGGTTGTTTGAAGAACTCTAGGGATCATTTGAAGTTCTAGATCAATAACTTGTTGAAAGAGAATTTTGTGGCAAGTTGGAAGAAAAAACTAACGCTTTGGTATGGGAGCAGGTTCTGGTGATCCATTTAGAGATGGGGAGAGGATTGCATGATCTTCAGGGACTTCTGAGGGAAAGGGTTGCATAATCCAACACCAGTATATATTTACGTATACATACCAAATTTTCCTTTTACATTCATTCAACGATGGACAGTTAGGTTGCTTCCATATCCTGGCTATTGTAAATGATGCTGCAATGAACATTGGGGTGCAAATATCTTTTTGAGTTAGTGTTTTTGTTTCCTTTGGATAAATTCCCACAAAGGGAATTGCTGAATCATATGGTAGTAAAATTTTTTATATTATTTTTTTTTTGTGCGGTGTGTGGGCCACTCACTGTTGTGGCCTCTCCCGTTGTGGAGCACAGGCTCCGGACGCACAGGCTCAGCGGCCATGGCTCACGGGCCCAGCCTCTCTGCGGCATGTGGGATCTTCCCGGACCGGGGCATGAACCCGTGTCCTCTGCATCAGCAGGCGGACTCTCAACCACTGCGCCACCAGGGAAGCCCTATTTTTAATTTTTTGAGGAACTTCCATAATGTTTTTCATAGTGTCTGCATCAGTTAACACCAACAGTGCACAATGGTTTCCTTTTCTCCACAACCTTGCCAACATTTCTTATTTATTATCTTTTTGCTAATAGCCATTCTGACAGGTGTGAGGTGATATCTCATTGTGTTTTTGATTTACATTTCCCTAATGATTGGTGATGTTGAGCATCTTTTTCAAGTACCTATTGTGGACATCTGTATGTCTTCTTGGAAAAATGACTATTCAGATCATCTGCCCGTTTTTAATCAGATTTTTTGTTATTGAATCCTTTATATATTTTGACTATTAACACTTACCAGATATATGATTTGCAAATATCTTCTCCCATTCAGTAGGTTGCCTTTTCATTTTGATGATGGTTTCCTTCACTGAGCAAAAGATTTTTAGTTTGATCTAGTCCCATTTGTTTATTTTTACTTTCGTGTCCCTTACCTTTGGGGTCAGGTCCACCAAAACATCACTGAGATCTATGTCAGTGAGTTTACCACCTATGTTTTCTTCTAGGAATTTTATGATTTCTGGTCTTACACTCAAGTCTTTAATCCATTTTGAATTAGTTTTTATGTATGGTATAAGACAGTAATCTAGTTTTGCTCTTTCACATGTGGCTGTCTAGTTTCTCCAACACCATTTATGACATTTCATGACACCAAAATAATGTCATTTCTTTCTTTTATGTGTTTGGCTCCTTGGTAGTAAATTAATTGACCATATATTTGTGGGTTTATTTATGGACTGTCAATTCTGTTCCATTGATCTGTGTGTCTGTTTTTGTGTCAATACCATACTGTTTTGATTAATATGGCTTTGTGGTATAGTTTGAAATTAGGACGCTCAATACCTAAGGTTTTGTTCATTGTTCTCAAGCTTGTTTTTGCTATTTGGGATCCTTTGTGGTTCCATACAAATTTTAGAAGTATTTGTTCTAGTTCTACAAAATATGTCTTTGGAATTTTTATAAGGATTTCATTGAATCTGTAGATTGCTTTGGCTATTAGGGGCATTTTAACAATATTAATTCTTCCAATTCATGAGCATGGAATATCTTTCCATTTATTTGTGTCTTTAGTTTCTTTCCTCAGTGTCTTATAGTTCTCAGTGTACAGGTATTTCACTTCCTTGGTTAAATTTATTCCTACGTATTTTAATTTTTTTGATGCAATTGAAAATGGGATTGTTTTCTTCATTTATCTTTCTGATAGTTTGTTAGTAGTGTATAGAAACACAACAGATTTCTGTATATTAATTCTTTATCCTGAAACTTTACAGAATTCATTTATTAGTTCTAATTGTTTTTTGGTGTAGTCTTAGGATTTTCTATATATAGTATCATGTAAACTGAAAACAGTGACAGTTTTACTTCTTCCTATCCAATTTGGATGCCCTTTATTTATTTTTCTTGCCTAACTGCTGTGGCTAGGACTTCAATACAATGTTGAATAAAAGTGGCAAGAGTAGACATCCTTGTCTTGTTCCTGGTCTTAGAGGAAAAGTTTTCAGCTTTTCTCTGTTCAGTATGATGTTAATTGTGGGTTTGTCATATATGACCTTTATTATGTTGAGGTATATTCCCTCAATATGCCCTTTCTTGAGCATTTTTGCATAAATTGATGTTGAATTTTGTCAAATGTTTTTCTGCAACTATCAGGATGATCATATGATTTTCTATGTTCACCAAGGATTTTGGATTGTAACTTTCTTTCTTGTGATGACCTCGTCTGATTTTGGTATCAGAGTAATGCCAGCTTTATGAAATGTGTTTGGAAGGTTTCCTTTCTCTTCAATTTTTTGGAAGAATTTAAGAAGGATTGATATTAAATTTTTGAATGTTTTGTAGAATTCACCAGTAAAAGCTACTGGTCATGGGCTTTTGTTTGTTGGGAGATTTTTAAATTACTGTTTTAATTTCCCTACTAGTAATCAGTCTATTAAGATTTTCTATTTCTTCATGATTCAGTCTTAGAAGATTGTATATTTCTAAAAATTTATCCATTTCTTCTAGACTGTCCAATTTGTTTACATATACTTTTTGTAGCAGTCCTTATGATTCTTTATTTTTCTGTGGTATCAGTTTTAAATTCTCCTTTTTAATCTCTGATTTTGTTTGAGTCCTCTCTCTTTTTTTCGTGGTTAGTCTAGCTACTTTGTTGATTTTATCTTTTCAAAAACCAGCTCCTTGTTTCATTGGTGTTTTCTATGGTTTTTTTTAATCTCTACTTCACTTATTTCCACTCTGATCTTTATTATTTCATGTATTCTACTAATTTTACCTTTGTTCTTTTTATAGTTCCTTTAGGTGTAAAGTCAGATTGTTTATTTGAGATATTGTTATGAGGTAGGAGTGTATTGCTATGAAATTCTCTCTTTGAACTGATTTTCTGCATCCCATAGACTTTGCTATGTCATATTTATGTTCTCATTTCTCTTTAGGTATTTTTTTTTCCTCTTTTGATTTCTTTGATTATCCATTGATACTTTGGTATCAATTTTATTTAATTAGATTTAATTATAGATTTTATTTAATCATCATTTTTTGTGTTTTTTCTCTTTATTTCCTTGTGATTGTTTTCTAGTTTCATACAATTATGGTAAAAGAAAATACTTGACATAATTTCAATCTTCTTGAATTACTTGAGACTTGCTTTGCAATCTAACATGTGATCTATCCTGGATATTGTTCCATATGCACTTGAGAAGAATATGTATTCTGCTGCTTTGAGATGAAACATATGTATCAGAATGTATTTATCTCTTAAGTATATGATGTAAATGTGTCATTTACGTCCACTGTTTCCTTATTTTGCTAGATGATCTATGCATTGATTTAAGTAGGGTGTTAAAGTCCCCTACTATTGTTGTATTGCTTTCGATTTTTCAACTTAAGTCCATTAATATTTGCTTTATATATCTTGGTGCTCCTCTGTTGGGTTCATATACGTTTATAAAGGTTATATCTTCTTGCTGAATTGACCTCTTTATCATTATGAATATTCTTCTTTGTCTTTTATTATAGTTTTTGTGTAAAGCCTATTTTGTCTGATATGAGTATAGCTACTCTTGCTTTCTTTTCATTTCCATATGCATGGAATATCTTTTTCCATCCCTTCACTGTAAGTCCATGTGTGTCCTTTCTTCTGAAGTGAGTCTCTTGTAGGCAACATATAGATGGGTCTTGTGTTTTAATCCATTCAGCTAGTCTGTGTCTTTTGATTATTGAATTTAGTCCATTTACATTAAAGTAAGTAGTGATAATCATGTATTTTGCCATTTTGTTTATTGTTTACTGGCTGTTCTTATAGTTACTCTCAGTTCTTTTCTTTTCCTCTTTATCTCTTCCCTTGTGTTTTGTTGATTTTCTTTAGTATTATGTTGAGATTCTTTTTCTCATTTTCTTTTGTGTATTTACTACAAGTTTTTTTCTTATGGTTATTATGAGGTTCACATATGACAGCCTGTTTAAATGGTAGACTGTTTTAAGTTGGTAGCAACTTAAATGTGAACACATTCCAAACTTTTATCTTTTTACTCTTCCACCCTCCTACCCTGGACAAACGTTTTACTCATGATAACACATTTTACATTATTTATTTTATGCATCCTTTAATTAATTATTATAATTTTAGTTATTTTTACTTGTCTTTTAACCACTATGCTTGCTTTATAAATGCTTGATCCACTTCCTGTAGTATATATTTATCTATACCGGTGAAATTTTTATTTTCATATGTTTCTTATTATTAATTAGTGCCTTTTCTTTTCACCTTAAATAAGTCTTTATAATATTTCTTGTAGGGATGGTTTAGTGGTGATGAACTCCTTTTGTTTTTGTCTATCTGGGGAAATATTGACTTCTTTTTCAATTCTGTGTGATATTCTTGGTTGGAAGTATTTTCCCTTAAGCACTCTGAATATGTCATCCACCCCCTTCTGGCCTGTAGTTTCTGCTGAAAAATCTGTGATAGCCTTATGTGGTTTCTTTTCATATGTAACAAGTTGTTATTCTCTTGCTGCTTTTAGGATACTATTTTTATCCTTAAACTTTACAATTTTAAGTATAATGTGTCTTAATGTGTGTCTCTTTGAGTTCATCTTATTTGGAACTCTCTGGGCTTCCTGGACCTGGATGTCTATTTCTTTTCCCAGATTAGGGAAGTTTTCAGATACTGTTTCTTCAAATAATTTTTCTGGCTCTTTCTCTCTTCTCATTCTAGGACCCCTATAATGCATATATTTCATTTGATGTTGTTCCAAAGCTCTATTAAGATTTCTTCACTTTTTAAAATTCTTTTTTCATTTTTCTACTCTTGTCTGTGTTAGTTCCATTGTTTTGTCTTTCAGCTCACCAAATTGTTCTTCTACATCATGCAGTCTGCTGTTGATCCCATCTAGTGTATTTTTAATTATGTCATTACTTCTATTTGGTACTTTTTAATATTTTCTGTCTCTTTGTTGAACTTCTCACTGTGTGTATTTATTCTGCTTCCAGGTTCAGTGAGCATCTTTATCTTGCTCTTTCAATGGGGACATACTCCAATATCTCTTTATTTTGCCTAGTTTTCTTTGTTTGTTTGTATCTAATAGGTATATCAGCTATCTCTCCCAGTCTTGAAGGAGTGGCCTTATTTAGGTGATGTCTCCTGGGACTCAGAAGTACAATTCTGCCTGGCCACTAGATCCAGGAGTTCAAGAGGTCTCCCCTATGTGTGCTGCATGCACCCTACTGTTGTGGTGGAATCCTGGCTGCTGTGTGGCACTGGTGGATGAGTCTGGATCCCAGGTTAGCTGCTGGGAGCAGCTGCCAAAGGGCACTGGTAGATGGGGCTATTGCTAATCCAGCAGGGCTCTTAGTGAGGCATGCCCACTGGTGCTAACAGATGGACAATTCCAAAATGGCACCCTCTAGTGCCAGTATTAGCAAGGTAACCAGCGATCACATAAATGGCTCAAATCAGTGATTCATTTCCAGGGGGGTATTTCACCTGGTTCCTGTCTCTCTGGCAGATGCTTCAAGGTTAGTAAGTGGGTATCCTATACCTATGATCTGTGTACTTTATTTTAAATTGAAGTATAGTTGATTTACAATGTTGAGTTAGTTTCAGGTATACAGCAAAGTGATTGAGTTTTATATATATATATATACATATATTCTTCTGCAGATTCGTTTTCATTATATATTATTACAAGATATCAAATATAGTTCCCCGTGCAATACAGTAAGTCCTTGTTGTTTATCAATTTTATATATAGTAGTGGGCATCTGTTAAGCCCAAACACCTAATTTATCCCTTCCTCCCCCTGCCTTCCCCTTTGGTAACCATAAGTTTATTTTCTATGTCTGTGAATCTTTTCCTGTTTTGTAAATAAGTTCAGTTATATCAGTTTTTTAGATTCCATGTATAAGTGATATCCTATGATATTTGTCTTTCTCTGTCTAACTTATTGGGATAATCTCTAGTTCCATCCAAGTTACTGTGAATGACATTTTATTCATTTTTATGACTAATATTCCATTGTATAAATACCACCTATTCTTTATCCATTTATTTATCTGTCAATGGACACTTAGGTTGCTCCATGTCTTGGCTGTTGTAAATAGTACTTCTATGAACATTAGAGTGCTTGTATCTTTTCAAATTAGAGTTTTCATCTTTTCTGGATATATCCCCAGGAGTCAGATTGCTGGATCATATGGTAGCTCTATTTTTAGTTATTTTAAGGAACCTCCATACTGTTCTCTATAGTGGATGCACCAGTTTACATTCCCCCAAAGAGTGTAGGAGGACTCCCTTATCTACAGCCCCCCTCTAGCATTAGTTTGTAGACTTTTGATGTTGGCCATTGTGACTGGTGTGAGGTAATTTTGATCATTGTAGTTTGATCATCATTGTAGTTTTGATTTGCATTTCTCTAATAACTAGAGATGTTGAACATCTTTAGATGTGCCTGCTGGCCATCTGTATGTCCTCTTTGGAGAAATGTCTATTTAGGTCTTCTGCCCATTTTTTGATTGGATTGTTCTATTTTTTAATATTGAGCTATATGAGCTATTTGTATATTTTGGAAATTAATCCCTTGCCAGTTGCATCATTTACAGACATTTTCTCCCATTCCATAGGTTCTCTTTTCATTTTGTGTATGGTTTCTTGGCTGTGCAAAAGCTTTTAAGTTTAATTAGATTTCGTTTGTTTATTTTTGCTTTTATTTCCATTACTCGAGGAGATGGATCAAAAAAAATATTGCTGCTTTATGTCAAAGAGTGTTCTGTGTTTTCCTCCAGGAATTTTATAGTATCCAAACTTACATTTAGGTCTTTAATCCATTTTTTGTTTATATTTTTGTATATGGTGTTAGCTAATGTTCTAATTTCATTCTTTTACATCCAGCTTCCCAGTTTTCCCAGCACCACTTATTCAAGAGATTTTTTCCATTGTTTGTTCTTGCCTCCTTTTTCATAGATTAATTGACCGTAGCTGCATGGGTTTATTTCTGGGCTTTCTATCCTGTTCCATTGATCTGTGTGTCTGTTTTTGTGTCAGTACCATACTCTTGAATACTGTAGCTTTGTAGTAGATTCTGAAGTCAGGGAACATGATTCCTCCATTTCCATTCTGCTTTCTCAAGATTTTTGGCTATCTGAGGTCTTTTGTGTTTCCATACAAATTTTAAAATTATTTTTCTAGTTCTGTGAAAATTCCCATTGGTAACTTGATAGGGATTGCCTTGAATTTGTAGATTGCCTTGGGTAGTATGGTCATTTTAACAATATCGATTCTCCCACTCCAAGAAAACCACCATATATCATTCCACCTGTTTGTGTTGTCTTCAGCTTCTTTCATCAGCATCTTCTAGTTTTCAGAGTACAAGTCTTTTTCCTCCTTAGATAGGTTTATTCCTATGTATTTTATTCTTTTGGATGTGATGATAAATGGGATTGTTTCCCTAATTTCTCTTTCTCATATTTCATTGTTGGTGTATAGAAATGGAAGAGATTTCTGTATATTGATTTTGTATCGTGCAACTTTATTGAATTCATTGATGAGCTCTAGTAGTTTTGGTGGCATCTATAGGCTTTTCAATGTATAGTATCATGTCATCTGCAAACAGTGACAGTTTAACTTCTTCCTTTCAAATTTGGATTCCTTTTATTTCTTTTTCTTGTCTGCTTGCTGTGGCTAGGACTTCCAAAATTATGTTGAGTAAAAGTGGTGGAAGCAGGCATCCTTGTCTTGTACCTGACCTTAGAAGAAATGCTTTCAGATTTTCACCATTGAGTATGATGTTAGGTATGGGTTGTCATATGTGGCCTTTATTATGTTGAGGTGCATTCCTTCTTTGCCCACTTTCTGGAAAGTGTTTATCATAGATGCTGTTGAATTTTGTCAGAAGCTTTTCCTGCAGCTATAGAGATGACCATACGGTTTTAATTCTTCAATTTGTTAATGTGATGTATCTCATTGACTGATTTGCAGATATTGAAAAATCCTTACATCTTTGGTATAAATCCCACTTGACCATGTTGTATGACCATTTTAATGTATTGTTGGATTGAGTTTGCTAGTATTTTGTTGAGGAGTTTTGCATCTATGTTCGTCAGTGATATTGGCCTGTAATTTTCCTTTTTTTGCAATATCTTTGTCTGGTTTTGCTATCAGGGTTATGCTGGCTTCATAGAATGAGTTTGGAAATGTTCTCTCCTCTGCAATTTTTTGAAATACTTTCATAAGGATAGGTGTTAACTCTTCTTTAAATGTTTTGTAGAATTCACCTGTGAAACCATCTGGTCCTGGACTTCTGTTTGTTGAAAATTTTTAAATTACTGATTCAATTTTAGTACTGGTAATTTGTCAGTTAATATTTTCTATTTCTTCCTGGTTCAGTCTTAAGAGATTGTCCCTTTTTAAGAATTTGTCCATTTCTTCTTGGTTGTCCATTTTATTGGCATATAGTTGCTCATAGTAGTCTCATGATCCTTTATATTTCTGTGATGTCACTTGTAACTTCTTTTTTATTTCTGATTTTATTGATTTGCACCCTCTTCTATTTTTTCTTGTTGAGTCTGGCTAAAGGATTATCAATTTTGTTTATCTGGTTAAAGAACTAAAGCTTTTAGTTTCATTGATCTTTTCTATTGTTTTCTTCATCTCTATTTCATTTATTTCTGCTCTGATCTTTATTTCTTTCCTTCTACTAACTTTGGGTTATGTTTGTTCTCCTTTCTCTGCTTGCTTTAGGTATAAGGTTAAGTTGTTTGAGATTTTTTCTTGTTACCTGATGTAAAACTGTATTGATCTAAAATTCCCTCTTAGAACTGCCTTTGCTATGTCCCATAGGTTTTGGATCATCGTGTTTTCGTTTCCATTTGTCTCTAGGTATTTTTTGATTTCCTCTTTGATTTCTCCAGTGATTCCTTGGTTGGTTAGTAGCACATTGTTTAGCCTCCACACGTTTGTGTTTTCTGCCTTTTTTTCCTTGTGGTTGATTTTTAGTCTCATAGCATTTTGGTCAGAAAATATGATTGATATAATTTCAATTTTCTAAGGCTTGTTTTGTGGCCTGGCATTTAATCTACTCTAGAGAATGTTCCATGTGCACTTGAAAACAATGTGTATTCTCTGCTTTTGGGTGGAAATCTCTCTATATATCAATTAAGTTCATTTGGTCTAATGTGTCATTTACGGCCTGTATTTCCTTATTGATTTTCCACCTGGATTTCCAGTCCATTGTTGTAAGTGGGATGTTAAAGTCCCCTAAAACAGTAAGCTTTACTGTTGTTTTATCCTTTTATGTCTGTTAATTTTTGCCTTATATATTGAGGTGCTCCCATGTTGGGTGCATATATATTTACAATTTTTATATCTCCTTCTTGCATTGATCACTTGATCATTATATAGTATCCTTTTTTGTCTCTTGTAACAGTCTTTATTTTAAAGTCTATTTTATTCAAAATAAATATCACTACTCTGGCTTTCTTTTCACTTCCACTTGTGTGGAATACCTTTTTCCATATCCTCACTTTCAGTCTGTATGTATCTCTAGTTCTGAAGTAAGTCTTTTGGAGGCAGCATATATATGGGTCTTTTTTCTTCATTCAACCACTCTATGTCTTTTGGTTGGAACATTTATTTAATTTACATTTATGGTAATTATTGGTATTCCCTCCCACTTTTTTTTCTTCCCTTATGATGTGATGACTATCTTAGTGTTATGTTGGGATTCATTTTTCTTTTTTGTTTATATATCTGTTATAGATTTTTTGGTTTGCAGTTACTGTGAGGTTTTTGTATAGCAGTTTCCCTCTTTCTCCCTCTGTCTGTCTCATGCTCTCTCTCTCTCTCTCTCTATATATATATATATATACTATATATATATACATATATATAGTATATATATATATGTATGTGTGTGTACATATATTATATTATATATATAGGAATTATTGTTTTAAGTTGCTGATCTCTTAATTTCAAATGCATTTTAAAAAGCCTGCATTTGTACTCTCTTCCCCTCACAATTTCTGTTTTTAATATAATATTTTACCTCTAATTGTTTTCTGTATCCCTTAACTGCTTATTGTGGTTACAGATGATTTTACTACTTTCATCTGTTAACTTCCCTACTAGTTTTGTTTGTGGATGATTTATTACTTTTCCTGTATGTTTGCCTTTGTCAGTGAGCTCTTTCATTTTGTAATTTTATTGTTTCTAGTTGTGGCCTTTTCTTTTTCACCTAGAGAAGTTCCTTTAACATTCGTTGTAATGCCAGTTTGGTGGTGCTGAATTCTTTTAGCTTCTGCTTGTTTGTAATGCTTTGATTTCTCCCTCAAATCTGAATGAGAGCCTTGCTTGGTAGAGTATTCTTGGTTATAGTTTTTTTCCTTTCACCACATTAAATATATCATACTACTCCTTCCTGGCCTGTAGAGTTTCTGTTGAAAAATCAGTACATAGCTTTATGTGAGTTCCCTATTATGTTATTTGTTGCTTTTCTCTTGTTACCTCTAATATGCTCTCTTTATCTTTAATTTTTGTCATTTTGATTACAATGTGTCTTTGTGTGTTCCTTTTTGGATGAATTCTGTATGGGACTCTATGCACTTCCTGTACTTGGGTGACTGTTTCCTTTCCCATGTTGGGGAGGTTTTCAGCTATTATCTCTTCAAATGTTTTCTAGTGCCCTTTCTCTCTTCTCCCTCTGAGACCCCTATAATGTGAATATAAGTGTGCTTGATGTTGTCCCAGAGGTCTCTTAAACTGTCCTTGTTTGTTTTCATTCTTAATTCTTTTTTTCTGTTCAATGGCAGTGATTTCAACTACTCTGTCTTCCAGGTTACTGATCTGTGCTTTTATATCATTTAGTCTACTATTGATTCCTTCTAGCATATTTTTCATTTCAGTTATTGTATTCTTCATCTCTGTTTGGCTCTTCTTTAAATTTTATAACTCTTTGTTAAAAATTCTGACTCTTTGCTCTGTGCATCCATTCTCCTCCCTAGTTTTTTGCTCATCTTACAATCATGACTCTCAAGTCTTTCTCAGATAGATTGCCTGTCTTCACTTCACTTAGTTCTTCTGGGGTTTTATCTTGTTCCTTTGTCTGGAACATATTCCTCTGCTGCCTCATTTTGTCTAAGTCCCTATTTGTATTTTTATGTTTTAGGTTATTTCTGTTTCTCAACCTTGGAGAAGTGGCCTTCTCTAGGAGACATCCTATGTGTCCCAGCAGTGCACTTCCCTCTTGTCACCCCAGCTGTATGCTCTAGGGCTTCCCCCAAAGAGGGCTGCATGGGTTCTTCTGTTGTGGTGGGCTGACTTATATGGGTGGTCTGGTGGGCTTTACTGGCCCCTAGTCCAGTTGGTTGGAAAGGTCCTACCTTGTGTGGATGTTGCTGGCTGCTGTTTAATGTTGCCTTTTCATGAGGCGGCTGGTTGCAGAACCCTAAGGCACCCCGGGGCTAGTGCTGGCTCACTGGTGGGTGGAGTCTAGGTTGTGCAGGGGCTGTTGCCCACACACTGGCATGTGAAGCCAGATCCTGGGGTTAGTGCAGGACTACTAGCAGGCAGAGTTGTTTCTTGGAGCCTGGCTGCATGGCCCATGGATCCCATAGCTCATTTTAGATTGTTGGTGAGGGAAGGCTAGTTCCTGACACAGTTATGTATGTGGTGCAAGGTGTCGTGAAAATTGTGTTGGCCTACTAGTGGGCAGGGCCAGGGCCCAGCCACAGTGTAGGGTCTGGCTTGCTGTTGGCGGTCTTATTCCACAGGCTGTGGGATACTGGTTTTCCTGGTTCTGGCATCTGCCCCCTAGTGAATAAGGCTGGTCTAGAGGCTAGTGCAAGCTTCCTGGAGGGCAGGGCCGGTGCCTACTCACTATTGTGTGGAGGTGGGTCTTGGCCCTCTAGTGGGTAGGGCTGTGTCTAGGCGCATGTCTAGAGGTGACTCTGGGCTCAGGAAGTCTTTAGGCAGCCTGTTTGCTGATGGGTCCATACCAGGTTAGTTGTTTGGCCTGAGGCATCCCAGCATTGGAGCCTACAGGGTTTGGGTGGGGCCAGGTCTTGGTGCTAATGATCCAACAGTGTTCACATATTTGGATGTTTCTCAATATGCCTGCCACTAGTGTCTTTGTTCCCAAGATTCCCCACCTCTCCAAGAGACTCCGAGTCCAGAAGGTAAGTCTGGCCCAGGCTCCTACCAGGTTACTGCTTTTGCCTTTGCTCCCGGTGTGGGTAGGGTTTTGTGTGCTCCCTTTTAAGAGTGAAGACTCTATTTCCCCTAGTCATGTGGGGCTCTGTAATTAAGCCCTGCTGGCCTTCAGAGCCAAATACTGTGTGGTTTCTACTTCTTGGTTCTGGAACCCCAAGCTGGGGAGTCTCATGTGAGGTTTAGTACTCTCACTCCTGTGGGACAGCCTCAGCAATATAATTATTCTACAGTTTGTGGGTCTCCCCCCTCCCTAGGGGATATGGGATTTAATTATATTGTGAGTCCATCCCTCCTACCTGTATCATTGTGGTTCCTTCTTTATGTCTTAGTTGTAGAAGATCTTTTCTGGTAGGTTCCAGTGTTCTTCATTGATGGCTGTTCTATAGATAGTTGTGATTTTGTTGTGCTCATGAGAGGAGTGAACTCAGGGTCTTTCTAGTCTGCTGTCTTGGCCAGTCCCCCTGTGTACTTTTTGTTCTGTTCTTTTTGTGCTGGTTTTGGGTTGAATGAGTCTGTACATAAGATGTTTAAGAACAGGTTTTATGCCCCCTGCAGTTATGTAGTTTTCCTGGGCATATTCCCCATTGGTTTTCAAAGCTAAGCATTTGGGGGGCTTGTCTCTTCTGTTCAGGATCAAAGGGTTAGAGTGCCTGATGTGTAACTTGAAGCCCTTTCGCCTCAGAGAGAATTCCATACCTTTGTGATCCCTCCTAATTGTGGATTGCTGTGGCTGAGATGTGGGTTTTTCCTTGACAAGCCAGTATCTCTGCCTTTTCTTCCTGTCTTGAAGCTCTCCTTTTCCCTTTGTTGAGGAGGGTCTGTTCATTCAGTTTTCAGGTCCTTTTCCAAAAGAATTATTTCATATGTAGTTGTAGCTTTGTTGTGTCCATGGGAGGATGTGAGTTCAGGGTCTTCAGTACTGCCATCTTGAACCCACATTTCTCTGAATGCTGCTTATTAGGCATATTCCTAGTTATTTTATTTTGTGTAACTATTATACGTGGGTTCTCCCTTCCATTATATTTACTAACTGATTATTGTTTGTACATATGAAAATTATTAATTTATATATTGCTAATTGTATGTATCACTACATTACTAACTTTTACTTTTGTTAATATTTTTGTATTTGTAATTTATTTTAAAACTAGAATACTTCTTCCAGCAGGTTTTCCGGATTATATGTGGTTGCGGTTGAGTACCTGAGCCCTTGCATATGTGTCAGTAACTTTTGTTGCCTGTGTGTATGCTGACAACATGGCTAGATATAGAGTACATGAGATAAACTTTCATTTTTAAAATACTGTAGATATTAATTCATTGCTGTTATGCATTCAATATGCTGTTTTTCCCCTGCCAGTATTCTTACCATAATGTCTTCCCTCTCTTTGAAACTCAAAATACAGGTAGACAGTTCCTAGTTGTTTATACTTTTCTTTTCTTTTCTTTTCTTTTCTTTTTTGGTGTATTTATATTATGTGCTGAATCATTTAAGTTGGTTTAGGTTTTCTTAAGATGAAGAAAATTGTTTTTTCCTTTTCTGTTATTAAACTTCATATTTTTAGTTTTTAAAATGTGACTATGGGCTTCCCTGGTGGCGCAGTGGTTGAGAGTCCGCCTGCCGATGCAGGGGACACGGGTTCGTGCCCCTGTCCGGGAGGATCCCACGTGCCGCGGAGCGGCTGGGCCACGTGAGCCATGGCCGCTGAGCCTGCGCGTCCGGAGCCTGTGCTCCACAAGGGGAGAGGCCCACGTACCGGAAAAAAAAAAAAAAAATGTGACTACTATTTTGTGCTTTTCTGAGAATTGAAATATATACATACAAATAAATTAAGCAGTTAACACTGCATCTAGTTGCTCAGAACATGTTAACAATTATAGTTAGTTTTATATTCATTGTTGTTGTTATATCTAATTATTTTCCTGTTTATTTGTTCTGGCTTATTCTTTTGAAACATTTACTGGTATATTTCACTCCATTCTATACTGCAATTTTTTTCATTATTTTCCTAGCTTTTCACCTTTCTTCTCCATCTAGCTTAACTTATTTTGTACATTACACGATTTCTTTTAATTTTCTTCACTGGCAATTCAGCTCTTTATTGCTGCTAATAGAAAATAAATATATTATGGTACTTTAAATTTTTATTATTTTTCTTATTTTCTCCAGTTCTTTATTTATTTTTACCTGCCCTTTTGCAAGTTCCCTACTAATCACAGTGTGCTGTCTTATTAGTTATCTTTTATCTCTTCTTATATTACATCAGTGCTGTTCACTTTTTACATTATAATTGCATAGAAAATACTGTCATAATTTTACTTCTTGTCATTTTATGTCTTAGAAGTGTTTGTGGGTTTGTTTCTTGAATTGTTTTCCCATTTATTCTCCTCAAGCATAAAATATTCTACATAGGACTGACATTTAGTTATTGATAGGGTGGATGGATTGTCCTTAGAAAACTCAGTGCCATAGTTTCCCTTTTTTTCAGCTGGAGCTTCAGTGCTGGTAATATTAATTTGCCTTAATAGGTTAGCTTTCTTTTGATAGACTGAGTCATGTGGTGAAGGAGCTGGAACTGTGGAAACCCTTATATCAGGACTTCATCATGATATTATAACTGTCTCTTAGTGTGATGAACCCATTTCACTGGGTTATATTCTCTCCCTATATTCTGCTTTGTCAATTGCCCAGCTGCCTGCAAGCTGTGGCCTTTCCAGATTTCTGTGGTATTTGTTCTCCACTGTGGTAGAGAAAAGCAGTCCAAACATTTTACTGTTGTTATAGCCCCACTTTGGCTGCTTTTGGGTACTGTTGATCTACTTGAATGAACAGGATCCAAAATAGTGTGCTCTGTTCTCTTCTGTGTTCTGCCCTTCCCATGCAGATTTTGGGGTTTTATTAGTGATCTTCCAAAGTCTTCTCAGTGCTGTGGTGCTTTCTTAGGAGGTGTTGCAATCTGGTCCAATATACATTATATTCTTAGACTTTGGGGGTGTATGTTTTGCCACCCTTCCCTAATTTTTAATGCTAATGCAGGTTTCTATTTTTGTAGTTTTCTGCTGCTGAGTTGATAGTTATAAACTTTGCTTATGTTGCCATGGTGCTGGAAGTTAATGATTTTATTAATACTTTTCAACTCTATTTCTTAGAACATAGAATATATATGCAAATGCAAAGCACAGAATAAATTGCATTAGCCTTAGAGTTAGAGCTTAGCTGATAGACTAAGTGAAATGGTACTTTGATTTCATAGAAAGAGAAATTGATAGGGTAGGAGTGTGAGAGGAAGAATTTAGCCCTTGGTGAACATCTTTTCTCACTGGCATCCACTGGAAAGCATATTGTACACTACCAATGTCTTCAGTTGGTGATTCAGTCAGTGGCTTGCATGTTGTTTCTTATTCCCATTGACAAGGTCTCTTCCTTTCTTTGACAATATTTGCTTTACCAGGCTTAGTTCGGGATCACAAGAAGTGATCCTGCCTCAAACTGGGAAAGTGTGTTGTGCTTCCTAAGGCCTTGTGGCATATTTCTGTTTTACTGCCAGCTGCATGAGAATAATTCTGCTGCTCTCCTACCATTCTGAAGTATGGGGTTCTTTGAGTTGTCTGAGGTCCTCTCTGCCTGGACAAACCATACAGTCCTTGCAGTATGATCCTTCTGCGTCACCAGGTCTTTATTTAGGAAAAGAAACAGGTGGTCTCTGCTCTTGGGTAAAGGTATTAACCTTGTGCTTGTTCTTTTCCCCATTGTTTGAAATAGTATTCTATCATGTCAATTAGGTTTTGCTGTGTATCAAACCACCCCAAAATTTAGTGGCTTAGAACAAACAGCTATTTTATTTAGCTCATGATTCTGTGGACTGGCTGGACCAGAGTTTACTTGGTTGATTCCTGCTGGACTTTCTGATGGACTGTAGCTAGCTGGTGGGTGGATGATCTAGGATTTTGGGCATATTTGGTATTTGGTAGGCTGTCAGCCAGGTGCCTCTCATTCTCTCATCCTTCAACCTGCTAGCACTGGCATTTTACCATGGTGTTTTCTGGGTTCCAAATACAACACAAGCTTCTGCTAGTGTCACATTTTCTATTGCTTCATTTGCCAAGCAAGTGCCATGGCCAAGAACAGAGCCAGTGTAGGAAGGTACATTCAAAAACGGATGCAGAAGAGTGCAAGCAAATTGGGGCAGTTACTACAAAAATCTTCCACATCTGTATTTCTTCTGCCTTTCAGGTCTGCCCTCCTATGGTATGTCCTACTAGCTTTTGACTTGGAGTTGCAAAATTCATCCTCCAGAACCTGTTCATTTTTTCTTAGTAAATATGCTTTATGTCCAATATCATATCATACTAATTATAGATGTGATTTGAGTGAATTTGTCTAAGACAAAGCTTTGGTGAAGTTTGCATCCTTCACAAAATGATTGACAGACATCAATAACTTCTTGATATCACCTTGCTCATTTGTGATCCTTGCTGCCTCTCCCTGGAAGGGTCACTCTTACCAAACTCTTGAAGTGATAATGACCAAGGTGAGTAGTACTTCAGACTAATGAGTAGCTAGGATTTGACATGAGTCTCACTGTGACCCGTGGATATCAAAGAACATTAAATATTTCTATGTTCCCTGAGTGGCAACCTGCTTGCTCTACCTTTCTCCTTCTCTTTGTCAGCCCATGCTTCTTGAGATCCCAGTATTCCTTGAGAGGCATCCTAGAAATGAAGATGGGTAATGGGCTTTGCAGACATGCTTGAGCTTGAATCTGTATCTGTACTTACTGTCTATGGAGCATTGGGCAAGTTACTTAATTTCTCTCTTTATTTTTTTCTTTTCTTCTTCTTCAGTAAGATGCTTTTATTACAATGTTTTGTGAAGCTCAAATGAGTCAACATACAAGTGTGCCAAAATCCTGATTTTATTTTTAAATAGGCCAGATTCTTTTAAACTCTGAACATTTGCAAGCACATTTAACTAAATTGAATTCTTTAAAAACATATGCAATTTTTATACTAGCCTTCAAACACAACCTATTCCTTCTCTTCATCATTCAGCTCCCGTTGGCTTTCCTTTACAATGAATATTTTCTGAGCATATTTACATTTGATAGCACTCAAGTTTTTGCTTAATTTTATTAGCTTTTATTTTTTATTTTACATGTTGGTCTTGTCGCTTCATTCAAATCTAGAGAACATAATGGCAGAGAACATATATCCCCTCCAATCATTGACTGAAGTGCCAAGATCAATCAGTTCCCAATTATCACTTGATTTTTTTTTTACTAATGGGAATCCACTGAAGTGATATCAAGTTTATGGTAACTACTGATTTAGTTTGTGATCTCCTAAATAGATGAGAAGTGAGGAGGAAGAAATTTCAAATGAACTTTTCTTCATCTAAACCAAACCCAATATAAAAGAAATGGTTAGGGGGCTTCCCTGGTGGCGCAGTGGTTGAGAGTCCGCCTGCCAATGCAGGGGACACGGGTTCATGCCCCGGTCTGGGAGGATCCCACATGCTGTGGAGTGGCTGGGCCTGTGGGCCTTGGCCGCTGAGCCTGTGCCTCCGGAGCCTGTGCTCCACAGCAGGAGAGGCCACAATGGTGAGAGACCCGCGTACCGCCAAAATATAAATAAATAAACAAATGGTTTAAAATGCAGACAGAAGAATAAGATTAAGGATAAATATAGATTTATCCAGGATAAAAACTTAATTTTGAATAGTTGCAAAATTTCTTCCTTTAGAAGTATCATCTGTTGTAAAAAAAAAAAAAAAAAAAAAAACCTGTGAAGATTGAGATTCAGACAAAATTGAGATTCAACCAGATGTTTTGCTTACATATTATCAAACTGGATTGAATATCTTGTCACTGAATTAATTGACTCAACCTATTATGTTCACCATTATACCATCTGTCATCTGCCTCTAAATCCTGCCACAAGTTCTCTAGAAAAAGTGATATAAATTCTGTTAAATATAATAAAACTCTGTTACAAGTGGCCTTAGTATTCTATGGATTTGGTTAGCTTGCCAGTGAAATCAGAATGTATCAGAATTGAGAAAGTATATAGTATCTCTGTTATCCTTGATAACGTTTACTTGCAAAGCATTTCATGCTTTTTCCATATAGTTTTTAAATAGATCATTTCATTTGAATACCACAAAAATGTCAAGAAGTAGTCATTCAGACATAGTTATTTTACAAATGGAGAATCCAATTGGAGAATCTCCAATTTTACAATTGGAGAATCAACTGAGAGGAAATTATGACAAAAACCTGTTTAAATACATAGAAACATGTCTTCCAATCTCTACCCTGTGTGTATGCTCCTTTTTGCACAATTATTTCAGACCTAGATTCTACTTTTCCTTAAATGGTTGGCAACCATGAGAGGTACATAGATCCACCTGACCAGATGTTTCATTATATAGTGTCTTTTGGAATAAAGAAATTGATTTTCTCGGATTTGTTATTGTACTTACCTATTGCATCCTGGCCATACCCTTTGTTAGAGCTATTTCCTATATATTTCAACTCATATGTATTATAGGCAAAATAAAAAGAGATCTTTTCTGTATGCTCTTGTTTCAAACAATAGTCTTACTTGGGTAGTGGGAGGAAAGAAGCATTTCAAACACTCTGCACCTATAAAAGTACATATTTTATTGTCCAGTCTACAAGTTATCATGTCAATATGAAATAGATAAAAGTGACCCCTTTATTATTTATTGTTTCAGTGCTAATGAACCAGTATAGGAAAATATTCTTTCTTTCTACGGCATAATTTTAAATTTTGATGATAATATGCAAGAAATCATAGATTGGAGCCATCACACACACCTCTAACAAGATTGATTACTTTGACCTTGTTCAGAATGATAGATATTACCCAAGCATACATCTTGCAAATGTGCCTTTTCTGTTTTAAATAATGCTTAAAGAAAGCACTAATAAATTCCTCATATCTTTGAGTACCTGCTCCCAACCCATGTCCCTGCTACTGCAGCCAGAGCTTCATAGTTATTCATATGTACATAGGGAATACTATACATTGTTCTAATTATTTTCATGTGAGATGAGCAAGAGCCATAGTTTCCTATATGTATTCATTTTAGTGACTTATTAGCTTCTCCTGAGAAGAGAGCAGTAATTCCTTTTTTCATATATTCTATTGGTATCCCAGTTCTTTAAAATACAAATCACGGTATCTTTATATGGAATATAATCAGGAGCCTGTCTTTTGGTGGCCTTTGCCCCTTGGGAATACTCTAGCAAGGCAGAAAGTAAAAAAGTCTGCAAATGTTTACTCTATGATATCTTCTAATCAAAGTAATCCATACCAACAAGTAAAGCCCAGTCATATCTAGCCTATTGGGATCAACTCTTTCATTTAACTTATATCCTAGCCACACTTCCTTCTCCTCCTCTCCCCCATTTTTCTAACTATTTATTTATGTTTTGCATTTGCATTTAAATACCATATTTCATAATGGAGAAAGTGAGTTCTATTGTCATTTTATTAATATAATAATGCAGTTGCTGTACATAATTAGAACTCAAAACCCAGAATGTACTGCAAAATGTTCATAAAGTCCATAAATCAAAGTTTTGATTGCCAGAATGGAGGCTATTACTCCCAGCTTGTCTGCCATGGTTTTAGCCACAGGCAGGCCATTTTTCCTGCTGATAGATGCTTTTTCTGGTTTGGGCTCTGGCTGTCTTCATCTCCCAGCTTGATTACTATATTGCAGTAACAGTAGAAAAAAATTATAATACATTAGCATTAATGAATTGGGTGTCCCCAGGTACCATACTGTATGTTTTCTTCCTATTTAAATCATTATAAATAGGAAGGAGACAAAAAAGTTCACATGTATTGAACACCAACTGTATGCCAAGCACCTGTTGAAAACTTGGTATACAGTTGACCCTTGAAAAACACAGGTTTGAACTGCACAGGTCCACTTATTTGCAGATTTTTTCAATTGTAAATACTACAGTACTACACAATCTGAAGTTTTTGAATCTGAACATGCAGAACCCTGGATATGGAGGGGACTGACTGTAAAATTATACTCAGATTTTCAACTGTGTAGAGGGTCGGCACTGTGCACGGGTCAACTGTATGTTATTCAATCTTAAAGAAAAAAGAGAGAGAAACTTCATAAAGTAGGTGGTAGACCAGAAAACTAAGTCTCAGATCGTGAAACTACTAAGAGAGAGAGAACCAGTATTCAAATCCAGATACATTTGATATCAAAAAATGAACTCTTTCAGGTCCAGACAAGGAATATCAATTTCACTTTACAGATGAGGTTCCTAAGACTCAGAACAGACCTGAGATGTGGAGCTGGGATTCACACCTGCTGTGTCAGACATGATGCCAACACAATGCATTTGTTAGAGATTCAGCAGGTACCCTCTAGCTATGTTAGTTCCGTCATTTGATTTGTACTGGCTAGCACATGCATCTATAAATGTCAGTCCCAGAGTTTTGTAACCTCTCTCAAGTTTACCTGAGTGGATGATTTTCTGTATTTTATTTATAGTTGTCAACTATTTATTAAGGAATATACTAAAAGTAGCTGGGAATGTAATTAGAATTGCAGTCTTTTCGTTTGTAAAACTTGAACAAGCATAATGATAGCATCATTCAGTGTACTTTTAACTAGGTTATTAATTCCACTTGGGAGCATTTTCTGTCTCAGCAGAGCTTGATATTTCTATCTTATCCACTAGAAAAACCAAAAATAAAGATTACTCCACAGACCAAACTGCCCTGTGGTGTTGTCTAAATTCTTCTAGGAACTGGTTGGCCTATTTGCTGTCTTCTTCTTTTTAGGTCTTCACTTTCTTTATTATTAACCTTTTTATGTACACATGTTCCTTTTATAAGCCAAGTTGAATATTTTTGTTTTGAAGAAGAAATAGGGCATGTACAACCTTTTAAAAATAAAAGGAGAGCTTCCCTGGTGGCGCAGTGGTTGAGAGTCCGCCTGCGGATGCAGGGGACGCGGGTTCGTGCCCCGGTATGGGAAGATCCCACATGCAGCAGAGCGGCTGGGCCCGTGAGCCATGGCCGCTGAACCTGCGCATCCGGAGCCTGTGCTCCGCAACGGGAGAGGCCACAACAGTGAGAGGCCCACGTACCGCAAAAAAATAAAAATAAATAAATAAAGAAAAGAAAAGAAAAGAAAGGAAAGTAGGAAAAATTTTTTTAAATTAGAAAGAAGGAAAGAAAAGTAGAAAGGACTGGTAAAGCTAATAAGGCCTAGAGCATAAGATATTGAAAATATATCTATTCATCAAGGTAGGCTACTCAGAAAAAGAAGGGAAATGTAAGTGATTATATCTGTTATCCAGAAGGAGCCATAGACAGTTGTGTAAAAGCTATCTAAAAAGTCAGGCCCCTTTATCTTTTATTAAATATAACAGTAGTTTTTATCTCCTAGCTGAAGAATGAGTTAGGTTTTTTTCCCCCTCTGTATTTGAGTTGAGGGCAATACTACTTGCTCTATTCCTATGTCATAATTGTGAAGCCTTTCCTTTTATTACAACTAAGAATGCTAGGAAATGCTAGCTACAGTAGTACAGAAAACATGATGAGTGCTGATAGAAGCTTTGTAACCTAAATACGATCCTACTATGGCATGAATATACCGGTCTGTTCACTATCACTTGGTCACAAACCATACATAAAGATTACTTCTTTCACAGTAAAAAGATTATGCTTTATAAAATAATGAGTCTGAGAAATTCAATGTAACATATAATATGATTTTTAAATTTTGAAAATTCCCATGTAAATGAGAAAGTTGTGGGTCTAATAAAACTAAAATGCTTTTTTAAATTTTGCAGTTATATTAAAATGTAAGTGATTGGACCTCTTGAATTATCCAGAATTCCTCCTTCCTAATACCTGGGCACCAAGGCCCATTAGAGTACATACTGTAGAATTCTGGTTAACTACATTTCACCTGAGGCACACACTCAGAATATGGTTTGTGTCATTTTTCTATAAATAACGGCTCTTTTGATTTAATCTAAATTTTTGGAAGGGGATCTTCCAGGTGTCACTAGCACTTTGATCCTTTTGAATGGCCAAAAGGAAGTGTCAGATTTTCAGACTCTGGAGGGTTACTTGTCTGTTTCAGCAAACCTGACATTTGATTCTTCCTTTGCTGAGTTTCATCCATTAAAATATCTGTGGTTTGGGTAATTGGGAGCTGCTGTGTAAGCAATGATAAACATACCACTTCTTTAATCTTCTTCTGACTGTTTCACCAGTGAAGCCTTGGCCTTCATTTAACGATCTGCCAGGTTTTCCTTGGGTATTTCCTCAAGTGTGCCTTCTGCTTTGTAGGTGGTTCAATATATCTTTTTGGGGGATAGATGTCAGATGTCACACATAGTACCCTATAATGCGCACATTTTTCTTAAAACATTTTGGATTATTAAAAAGCAATGTAAGTCCACCATATGTAATTTGGGAAATGTGGAAAAATATAAAGAGGAGAATAAAAAGTTCTCATAAAAAGCAGTCAGATAACCACTAAAATTCTGGCACATTTTTTTAGTCTTCTTTGAAGGCCTGAGTTTTTTCATTGGAACTTGTCTCACTCAGTGTCTTTCCCTCCCCACATCTGGGAGTTTTCCTGGGCCACTCAGGAACCAGTATCTCATGTCCCTTTGCCCTCATCTGTTTGTGATACCCACATCCTTGCCACAGCTTCAATTGCCCTTATAAGTTTGCTGTGTCCCAGCACGATGACCCCCTGCCACCATCGCCTGACCCCAGCTACGGGCACCATTCCTTCCTGGAAGCTACGAAGCCTGCACTTCTTCCCAGACTTCTACCTTCATCTCCCAGACTCTGACTCTACACAAGATTTGTTTGAGCCTTATGGAGAGTAGAAGGAAAATACATCAGGAAGCGTAACTATTATCCCTTCACAGTCCAGATCTGTCTTTGAGTCCTTTAGAAGCGGATTCCCTCTTGCCCTCCTCATGTCTAGTGACAGTGGCCAACATCCCCAACACTGACAATCTTCCAGGCATATTCAGGCCCAGCATCTGGGCTAAATTAACTCCTAGCCAATGAGAAAAGATGAAATTTGCCTTCATCCTACTCTTAGCCACAGTTTCTAAATTCTCATAGCTGACTCTAGGATTGGACTTTTCCAAGGACATCTGAGGACTGACCTTTTCTAAGGATATGTTTTTGGATTGACCTCTTCCAAGGGCTTGTTGACATAACACCACCCCTGTTGACAGGCCTGGATTGTCCTTCTGTTGTCACATCATGGTCTGATTTCAGGACATTTTCCAAAGTCTGGGACAGATATTCACTAGACTGTGAACTTTGTAAATAGAAGGACTTTGTTTTGTTCTTTGCTCCATATCTAGCATCTTTACTATGCCTGGCATACCTATTGGGCATTTAAATATTATTTAATTGAATATTTTTAACAAAGAGAATATTAACATAAAAAATAGACTGTTTTTTATCTTTCATATTTCACTTAACGTTATATTGAGAGCATTTTCATATTTATGACTCAAGCTCTAGATAAAGGTTTATCTTGAAGTGAAAAGCCCTAGGTTCCCATTACCCTACATCACAAAGAAAGCATTTAGTTATAGAACAGAAAATGAAACATCCTGGGGTTATCAATCCATAGGTTTCATATAATCTATTTTTCTCTAAGTAAAGGCAAGGATAAATGTTATCCAACTGCAGGAAAATTTTCTGAAACAGCCTAAGGAAGTTGTTTTTATTGCATGGAAAATGAGTTTTATGAGCAAATAGTAGCTCCTGTTAGAAATAAAACATGATTTACGTGTTGAAATATTGCAGCACTCTGAAAACCCAAGCAAAAGCTTAGCAATGACATAATGAGAGTCTCATAAAAATCATAAAAAGACAACATAGTTTGGAAGTTTATCTTTAGGCCTCAAATAATATCATATTAAGTGAAATCGCTGCTTTAGGTTATACTTTATTTTTCTGAGAATTTTTCAAAAACTATAAAGCTATTAGAAAGTATCCTGAAACCCAGCAGGAATTCTTTTTTAAACATGATTCAAGGGCTCTCCACATGCTTCCAGCTTAGAAAAGTAGCAGTTGTAGACATTTCTTTTCATACAGTTCAGGAGAGTGAGTAAGTAGAACAGCGTTTCTGGAATGACACATTTATACCAACAAGTATCAGGAGATAAGATGATATTGTGGGTTGGATCACACGACTACTGAATTACTTACTCTTCTGGGACCTTTCTACTCGATCTGGTGTGTAGTGAACAGCTATTAAGGAAGGAGAGCGTCTTGTCCCTGTACAATAGGCAAATTCCCATCGCCTCACTTTTTTACAAACATGCACCCTTAGTTTTATTAATGCCTTCTAGCTCCCAACTGGCCTCCTAACTTTAATAAGTATGCCTAATTTACTAACAGAGGTTTAGATTATTTGGTATTTATTCTTTTTGGTGTTCTCTGAGCTTCCTGGGTTTAGATTTGGTGTCTGACATTAATTTTGCGAAGTTCCTCACCATTATTATTTCAATATTTCTTCTGCTGAATTATTTTCTCCTGGTATTCTATATACACATACTAAACACATATACACATACTAAACATACATATACACATACTAAACCTTTTTATTTGTCTCACAATTCTTGGATACTCTGTTTTGTTCTTTTTTATTATTTTTTTTCTCTGAATTTGAGTTTGGTGGATTTCTATCTCCGAGCTCACCGATTCTTTTCTCAGTCTTATGAAGTCTACTAATGAGTCCAGTAAGACATTTTTCATTTCTGTTACAATGTTTTTGATTTCTAGCATTTCCTTTTGACTCTTTCTTAGAATCTCTCTGCTTACATTACCCATCTATTTTTGCATATTTTCCACTTTTTCCATTAGAGCCCTTACCAGAATAATCATAGTTATTTGTAATTTCCTCTCTGATAATTTCCACTTCTATGTCATATCTGATTTGGTTCTGATGATTGTTTTGTTTCTTTACACTATATTTGTCTTGCATTTTGCACGCCTTGTAATTTCATTGAAAGCTGGGCATCCTCTTCCTTATAATAGGAACTAAGGCCTTTAATGTACTGAATTTTAGTAATCTGGCAAGTAGTTGGGCTGTGTTTAATGTTTGCTATAGTGATCAATGACAGAGGCTTCACATTCCTCTAATGCTTTCATTTTTTCCCTGCGCTTGACTTTGGGCTTCTCTAAGCACTCCACCTCAGAGAACATCTGTTTATTACAGCTTTGAGGTGTAATGTCCTGATATTATACTGGATCCTTCAGGTGTTATGGTTAGGTATTGAGGAGTGGGGGAATTCTATAATCTCCAACTAAATCCCAGTGTGTTAATATGCCTGTGTCTTGGAGCTGTGACCTTCACAAATATTCTCCAGTTGTATAGATCTTCCATCTGTTTACAACTACCTTTATTCCCTGGCTGTAGCTTTCCTAAACTATTTTCTTGAAATACTTTCCTATCAGCTATGTTTTCTTTCCTCTTGGCTAGGTGAGATAGGAAGTCTAGGGAGGGCTGGCATGGAAGAAATGCCCTTTCTCCAGTGGGAATAAGTCTGGAAAAGTTTTTTCCCCTGCAGTATAGTCCTGTGTGTGGAGAAAGCTCTGAGAATATTTCACAATGACTATTCTTTCTCTCCTCCTTTGAGAGCCATGAGGGGTCTTTCTTGGGTCTTCATTATAGGGATCTAGTGGGATCCTAGAATTATAGCCCATGAAGGTGTGGTGCCTCCCCAGGACAAGCCCCTGGTGTTTCTCACTCTTCTGCTAGTCTATACTTAGCCCCAAGGTCTTTGTCAAAATTGTTATTTTAGTGTTTTACTAGCTAATGGATCTAACAGCTCTCCTCAAAGTAAGTAAATCTTGGCTGTGTCCCTGGATGAGTCTGTCTCTGCAGACTTTGGGGTGGAGGTTTGTCCTTCAACTTCAGTTCTTTGGTCGAAAAAATTTAGTTGATTTTCAGCTTGTCCAGCTTTTCCTTGTTGTAAGGATGAGAGTAACAACTTCTAAGCACTTTACTTGTCTCAGCTGAAACCAGAAGTCACTGTTTGAATTTTTAAGCACAGCATATTCCACTGCATTGTGAGTCTCTTGAGGATGGACCTAGAGACAACATCATATTCACTTTTGTATCCATGGGATGAAACTAAGCATACAGTGAATAATTGTATGGATAACAGGATGGATATATGGACGTATAGATGGGTGAAGAAATGAAGACTCATAAATTGCTAAAACCTGGTCTGAATCAATAATGGAGAAAAAGTTTAAAGGAAATAAGAAGGAGATATAATTTTATTAATTAATTATATAAGATAAGCCTAGGAAACAAATCCAGAATGAATAGTGACAAAAATTAGAAGGGAGAGCACATTTAGGCAAATTGGAGATAAATTAAAGGACCTTTCTCTTCACCATGAGTCTAATATCATTCCATGACTAGTCTACACCAGGCTTTCTCAAAGCTTTCATTGGAAACTGGTGGATGTCTTTTTTTTTTTTCACTCATGCTCTATATAATAAGACTATTCATTTTATCTAAAATTCAATATAATGCAGCACACCTCAAATTAATGCACATTAAAGCAAGACACCATTTATTCCATCAAATGAAGAATGAGGAAATAAATAGTAATGCCAAGTGGTTCACAAGTTTGCAGGGATACCAACACATTTACAACCTCCTGGTGAGAATTTAAATTGTATGCATTTCTGGAAATTAATTTTGTAGTATACAGAAACACTTTAAAAATATGTGTAACTAAAAAAGAAAAGAAAAAATGGGCTTCCCTGGTGGCGCAGTGGTTGAGAGTCTGCCTGCCGATGCAGGGGACACGGGTTCGTGCCCGGTCCAGGAGGATCCCACATGCCACAGAGCGGCTAGGCCTGTGAGCCATGGCCGCTGAGCCTGTGCGTCCAGAGCCTGTGCTTTGCAACGGGAGAGGCCACAACAGTAAGAGGCCCGCGTACCGAAAAGAAAAAAAAAAAATATGTGTGTAACTTTTGACTTCATTACTTATTTCTAAGAATTTGTTCTATGAAATAATGTAGGATTCATTTATCTGTTTTTGCTAGTATACCTTTTAGTTGTTTGTAATATTCTGGAAAGTTAAGGCACTAATAAGCGAGCAGGCCAAAAAAATAAACAAACCAAAAATAAAAAAGTTCCAACTCACATAGAACTTAAATGTTTATTGGAAAAGATTAATACTAAATAACAAATAGATAAACATGTAAAATTATAAGTGGTAATGAGTGATATGCATATAATTAAAGCAAAATAAAATGGTATGTAGTGAGTAAATCCTATGTTATTCTGTGTAGTCAGGTTATAGTACCCTGATGTGGTAGATTTCACCAGACATCAATCGGGGAAGAAAGGAGGATGTTCAGCTCTCTGGAGGAAGAGTGCTGAGCGTCTCAGGCAGAGAGAGCAGCAATTGCAAAACCTCAAGGCATGAATATGCGTGGTAAGTTTGAGGAAGAGTGAGGAGCTCTGTGTACTAGAGCAGGATATGTGAAGGGGAGGAAGACAGAGAAGTAACTAGTGGCTAGATCATGTAGGATTTTTTTTTAAGGCCAAAGCAAGCACTTTGAACTCTATCCTGAGAAATATGAAAAATTATTGGAGGATTTTAGTAAGAGTGACATGACCTGATTTACATTTTTAAATAATCACTGTGGAAAAGAGCAGGGCATGAATGGAAACTCATTGAAATGTTGTTGCAGTGATTCAGCCAAAAGATGATACCAGATTGGACTGAGGTGGTGATGGCAGAAGTGGGTAGATTCTGAGCTCATCAGGTAGAATCATCAGAATGTTCTCACGGACTGGATGTGATGAATGGGAGAAAGACAGGTATCAAATACTGAAAATTACAGGCCAATATCATTGATGAAGAGAGATGGAAAAATCTCCCTCACCTATTTCTCTCCTTCTCTGTGCACCTCCCCTGTGGCAATCACCTGTTTGTTCTCTGTATCTGTAACTCTGTTTCTGTTTTGTTAAGTTTGTTCTTTTATTCCATTGTGATGTCTTTGTCTGGTTTTGGTATCAGGATGATGCTTGCCTTGTAGGATGAGTTTTGAAGCCTCTGAAATTTTTGGAAATAGTTTGAGAAGGATAGGGGTTAACTCTTCTCTACGTGTTTGGTAGAATTCACCTGTAAAGCTGTCTGGTCCGGAACTTTTGTTTTGGGGGAGTTTTTGTTTGTTCGTTTTGTTTTGTTTTGTTTTCCTGATTTAATTTCATTACTGGTAATTAGTCTGTTCATATGTTCTGTTTCTTCCTGATAAGTCTTGGGAGATTTTACATTTTGAGGATGTTTTGTATTTTTGTGGTGTTGAGTGTAACTTCTTTTTCACCATTTCTGATTTTATTGATTCGGGCCCTCTTTTTTTCTTGATGAATCTGCTAAAGGTTTATCAATTTTGTTTATCGTTTCAAAGAATCATTAATCTTTTCTATTGTTGTGGCCTCTATTTCATTTATTTCTGCTCTGATCTTTATGATTTATTTCCTTCTACTAATGTAGGGGGTTTTTTGTTTGTTTTTTTCTAGTTCTTTAGGTGTAAGGTTAGGTTGTTTGAGATTTTTCTTGTTTCATGAGGTAGGTTTGTATTACTATACACTTCCCTCTCATAACTGCTTTTGCTGTGTTCCATAGATTTTGGATCATTGTGTTTTTTATTTCATTTATCTCCAGGTATTTTTCTTATTTCTTCTTTGATTTCTTCAGTGATCCATTGGTTGTTAAATAGCATATTTTTTAGCATCCATGTTTCTGTTTTTTGCAGTTTTTCTCTTATAGCTGACTTCTACTCTCATAGTGTTATGGTCGCAAAAGATGCTTGATATGATTTCAATTTTCTTAAATTTACTGAGACTTGTTTGATGGCCTAGCATGTTATCTACCTTGGAGAATGTTCCATGTGCACTTGAAAAGAGTGTGTATTCTGCTGCTTTTGGATGGAATGTTCTATATAGATCTATTAAGTCCTTTTATTCTAATGTGTCATTTTAGGCCTTATTGATTTTCTGTCTGGATTATCTGTCCATTGATGCGCCTGGAGTGTTAAAGTCCCCTAATTTTATTGTGTTCGTGTTAATTTCTCCTTTTGTGTCTGTTAATATTTGTTTTATGTATTTAGGTTCTCTTATGTTGGGTACATATATATTTCCAGTTGTTACATTTTCTTGGATCACTCCCTTGATCATTATGTAACATCCTTCTTTGTCTCTTGTTACAGTCTTTATTTTAAAGACTATTTTGTCTGAAATAACTGTTGCTACCCTAGCTTTCTTTTGATACGCATTTGCATGGGGTAACTTTTTCCATCCCTTCACTTTCTGACTGTGTGTGTCTGAAGTGAGTTTAGATCTGAAGTGAGTTTGCTTGTAGGTAGCATATATATGCACGTGTATTCATTCAGCCACTCTATGTCTTTTGATTACAGCATTTAGTCCACTTACATTTAAAGTAATTATTGATATGTATGTTTTTATTGCCATTATGTTCATTGTTTTGATGTTGGGGGTGCCATTCCCTTCTGGCCTGCAGAATTTCTGCTACAAATTCAGCTGATAGCCTTGCAGGAGTTCCCCTTGTGGGAGTTCCCTTGTATGTAACTTGTTGTTTTTCCCTTGCTACTTTTAGTTATTTTCTCTTTATCTTTAACTTTTGCCATTTTAATTACAATGTGCCTTAGTGTGGTCCTCTTTGGCTTGATCCTGTTGGGAGTCTCTGTGCTTCTGGACATGGATGTCTGCTTCCTTTTACAGGTTAGGGAAGTTTTCAGCTATTATGACTCTAAATCTGTTCTCTGCTCCTTTCTCTCTCTCTTCTCCCCCTTGAGACCCCTATAATGAGAATGTCAGTATGCTAGATGTTGTCTCAGAGATCTTTTAAACTGACCTCATTTCTATATTTTTTTTCTTTTTTCTGTTCAGCTTGAATATCTGTCTTCCAGCTTGCTGATCTGTTCTTTCATATTATCTATCTACTGTTGATTCCTTCTAGTGTATTTTGCATTGCATTTATTGTATTCTTCATCTCTGGTTCTTCTTCATATTTTCTAACTCTGTTAAAAAGTTTTGACTTCTCACTCTATTCATTTAATCTTTTCTCAAGTTCTTTGAAAGTCTTTACAATCACTACCTTGAACTTTTTATCTGCTAGATTGCCTATTTCCACTTCACTTAGTTCTTCTGGGGTTTTATCTTGTTCCTTCGTTTGGAACATATTCCTCTGTCACCTCATTTTGCCTAATTTATTATTTTTGTGTATTTGGTAGGTTGGTTATATTTGCCAACCTCATAGAAGTCACGTTTTGTAGGAGACATCCTGTGCATCCCAGCAACGCTCTCCTCTCTTATCACCAGCTCTATATGCTCTAGGGGTACCCCCTATTTGGGCTGCATGGGTCCTTCTGTTGTAATGGGCTGACTACTGTGGGTTGTCTGGTGAGCATGGCTGGCACTGGTCTGGTTGGTTGCCAGGGCCTGCCTTGTGCACAGGCTGCCAGCCACTGGTTGGAGGGGAGAGGTCACAAGGCTGCTGGCTCTGGGGCCCCAGTTGTGTACCAGGGCTAGTGTTGGCCAACTGGTAGATGGAACCAGGTTTTAGAGTTGATAGTCGCATGGCTGGGGGTCCTGGATCTAGTGCTGATCTGCTTGAGGGTGGGGCCAGTTCCTGATACAGCTGACTGTGGGGTTCAGGGTGTCCCAAAGCTGGTGTTGGCCCATTGGTGAAAGGGTCTGGATCCCAATATGGCTGGGGTTCCAAGATGTCTTGGAACTGGTCTTGGCCTGCTGTTGACTACAGCCAGGACCCAAGGAGTCTCGAGGCTGATGCCCTCCCACTGGTAGGTAAAATCAGGTCCTTGGGATAGTGCCAGCCCACTAGGGAGTGAAGCTGGGTCCTGGGGTCTTAGACTGTAGGACACTGGGGTCCTGGAGTTTTTTGGCCCACTGGTTGGTGGGGCTGGGCCCCAGGGGGTCCTGGGTCTGGTGCCTACCCACTGTGAATGACGGTGGTCCTAGGACTAGTGCCAGCCCACTGGTGGACAGAGCCAGGTCCCAATGTCTCTGGCTGCAGGGCCCTGGGGGTCCCGAGGCTAGTGCTAGTGCATTGGTGTGAGGGGCCTGGTCCTGGGACCTCTGGTCAACATTGCTGGGTCTCAGGGCAGTCGTGGAGTTAGGAGGTCTTAAGGAAGCAAGCCTGCTTCTTTGGTGGGGCTGTGTCTCTGCCTAGCTAGTTGCTTGGACTGAGTTGTCCCAGTTCTGGTGCAGACAGGCTGGTGGGAGGGGTTGGGGCTGGTACTAATTAGCTAGACGGAAGATTCTAAAATGGGGCTTACCAGCACCAGTGTCCATATGATCAAACAAGTTCCCCACAATGGCTGCCACCATTGTCTGTGTCCCCAGGGTGAGCTCTAGTTGCCTCCTGCCTCTCCGGGAGGCTCTCCAAGATCAGCAGGTGGGTCTGCCCCAGGCTCCTGTCAAATTACTGCTTCTGCCTTGGGTCTAGAGCATGTGAGATTTTGTGTGTACCCTTTAAGAGTGATTCCCTATTTCCCACAGTCCTCTGGCTCTCGCAAAAGTAAGCCCCACTGGCCTTCAAAGCCAAATGCTCTGGGGGCTTGTCTTCCCGGTGCAGAACCCCTGCACTGGGGAACCCAATGTGGGACTCAGTCCACTAGCTCCTTGGGGAGAACCTCTGCAACTGTAATTATCATGCCATTTATGAGTAGCCCACCCAGGGGTGTGGGTCTTGACTATACTGGGTCTCTGCCCCTCCTACCCATCTGTTGTTGTTCCTTCTTTATATCTTTAGTTGTAGAAGATGTTTTCTGCTAGCCTTCCAGTTTTTTCTCATCAATAGTTTCTCTGTAAATAGTTGTAATTTGGGTGTGCCCATGGGAGGACGTGAGCTCAGGGTCCTTCTACTCCTACCATCTTGGCCACTCCTCTAGAATTTCTTGATTTGAATTCTGGCAATAGAGTCTTCTACTCTATATATTTTATTAGAAGAATCTTATGAAACCATATACTTTTTAGAGGCTGATTGATTTTAATCCTTTAAAAATATCTGGTGTTTATAAATTCTGGCTTATTGTGCAAAAATAGAAAATAATTTTGTGGAGGGGTGTTAATCCTTTTATTAGCTCATCCATATTTCTTCTTTATGTTTCTGAACCTGCCTTATTGTAGTATTATGCAATACTCATAGTTTCAATATTTAAAATGAAAATTGTTGATGGAAATTTGTGCTGATTTTAAAACAGCAAAAAGAAAAATTATTTTAATACATCTCATTTTAATAAATTTACTTCCTCTAGTCTCCAAACTTTTTCTTTGCAAAAGAGTATCTCTATTGATTAGATCCATGGGATAGATTGTGTATTAGAATTCTAGACGTCACTTGTTTGCAGGTTAACTTGTTTCCAACACACACATAAACCAGTATATAAACACAGAGAGAAGAAAAGAAAACTGATAAGTACATGAACTTACGCAAACTGGAATTTTTTCACTTTGAATGTTGTAATGATTATTTTTTTTTTTAAACATCTTTATTGGGGTATAATTGCTTTACAATGGTGTGTTAGTTTCTGCTTTATAACAAAGTGAATCAGCTATACATATACATATGTTCCCATATGTCTTCCCTCTTGCGTCTCCCTCCCTCCCACTCTCCCCATCCCACCCTTCCAGGCTGTCACAAAGCACCGAGCTAATATCCCTGTGCCTTGCGGCTGCTTCCCCCCAGCTATCTACCTTACTACGTTTGTTAGTGTGTATATGTCCATGACTCTCTCTCGCCCTGTCAAAACTCACCCCTCCCCCTCCCCATACCCTCAAGTCTGTTCTCCAGTAGGTCTGCGTCTTTATTCCTATCTTACCCCTAGGTTCTTCATGACATTTTTTTCCCTTAAATTCCATATATATGTGTTAGCATATGGTATTTGTCTTTTTCTTTCTGACTTACTTCACTCTGTATGACAGACTCTAGGTCTATCCATCTCATTACAAATAGCTCAATTTCATTTCTTTTTAAGGCTGAGTAATATTCCATTGTGTATATGTGCCACATCTTCTTTATCCATTCATCCGCTGATGGGCGCTTAGGTTGTTTCCATGTCCTGGCTATTGTAAATAGAGCTGCAATGAACATTTTGGTACATGACTCTCTTTGAATTTTGGTTTTCTCAGGGTATATGCCAAGTAGTGGGATTGCTGGGTCATATGGTAATTCTATTTGTAGTTTTTTAAGGAACCTCCATACTGTTCTCCACAGTGGCTGAACCAATTCACATTCCCACCAGCAGTGCAAGAGTGTCCCCTTTTCTCCACACCCTCTCCAGCATTTATTGTTTCTAGATTTTTTGATGATGGCCATTCTGACTGGTGTGAGATGATATCTCATTGTAGTTTTGATTTGCATTTCTCTAATGATTAATGATGTTGAGCATTCTTTCATGTGTTTGTTGGCATTCTGTATATCTTCTTTGGAGAAATGTCTATTTAGGTCTTCTGCCCATTTTTGGATGGGGTTGTTTGTTTTTTTGTTATTGAGCTGCATGAGCTGCTTGTAAATTTTGGAGATTAATCCTTTGTCAGTTGCTTCATTTGCAAATGTTTTCTCCCATTCTGAGGGTTGTCTTTTGGTCTTGGTTATGGTTTCCTTTGCTGTGCAAAAGCTTTGAAGTTTCATTAGGTCCCATTTGTTTATTTTTGTTTTTATTTCCATTACTCTAGGAGGTGGGTCAGAAAGGATCTTGCTGTGATTTATGTCATAGAGTGTTCTTCCTATGTTTTCTTCTAAGAGTTTGATAGTTTCTGGCCTTACATTTAGGTCTTTAATCCATTTTGAGCTTATTTTTGTGTATGGTGTTAGGGAGTGATCTAATCTCATACTTTTACATGTACCTGTCCAGTTTTCCCAGCACCATTTATTGAAGAGGCTGTCCTTTCTCCACTGTACATTCCTGCCTCCTTTATCAAAGATAAGGTGTCCATATGTGCGTGGGTTTATCTCTGGGCTTTCTATCCTGTTCCACTGATCTATCTTTCTGTTTTTGTGCCAGTACCATACTGTCTTGATTACTGTTGCTTTGTAATATAGTCTAAAGTCAGGGAGCCTTATTCCTCCAGCTCCTTTTTTCGTTCTCAAGATTGCTTTGGCTATTCGGGGTCTTTTGTGTTTCCATACAAATTGCGAAATTTTTGGTTCTAGTTCTGTGAAAAATGCCAGTGGTAGTTTGATAGGGATTGCATTGAATCTGTAGATTGCTTTGGGTAGTAGAGTCATTTTCACAATGTTGATTCTTCCCATCCAAGAACATGGTATATCTCTCCATCTATTTGTATCATCTTTAATTTCTTTCATCAGTGTCTTATAATTTTCTGCATACAGGTCTTTCGTATCCTTAGGTAGGTTTATTCCTAGATATTTTATTCTTTTTGTTGCAATGGTAAATGGGAGTGTTTTCTTGATTTCACTTTCAGATTTTTCATCATTAGTATATAGGAATGCCAGAGATTTCTGTGCATTAATTTTGTATCCTGCTACTTTACCAAATTCATTGATTAGCTCTAGTAGTTTTCTGGTAGCATCTTTAGGATTCTCTATGTATAGTATCATGTCATCTGCAAACAGTGACAGCTTTACTTCTTCTTTTCCGATTTGGATTCCTTTTATTTCCTTTTCTTCTCTGATTGCTGTGGCTAAAACTTCCAAAACTATGTTGAATAAGAGTGGTGAGAGTGGGCAACCTTGTCTTGTTCCTGATCTTAGTGGAAATGCTTTCAGTTTTTCACCATTGAGGATGATGTTTGCTGTGGGCTTGTCATATATGGCTTTTATTATGTTTAGGAAAGTTCCCTCTATGCCTACTTTCTGGAGGGTTTTTATCATAAATGGGTGTTGAATTTTGTCGAAAGCTTTCTCTGCATCTATTGAGATGATCATATGGTTTTTCTCCTTCAATTTGTTAATATGGTTTATCACATTGATAGATTTGCGTATATTGAAGAATCCTTGCATTCCTGGAATAAACCCCACTTGATCATGGTGTATGATCCTTTTAATGTGCTTTTGGATTCTGTTTGCTAGTATTTTGTTGAGGATTTTTGCATCTATGTTCATCAGTGATATTGGCCTGTAGTTTTCTTTCTTTGTGACATCCTTGTCTGGTTTTGGTATCAAGGTGATGGTGGCTTCGTAGAAGGAATTTGGGAGTGTTCCTCCCTCTGCTATATTTTGGAAGAGTTTGAGAAGGATAGGTGTTAGCTCTTCTCTAAACGTTTGATAGAATTCACCTGTGAAGCCATCTGGTCCTGGGCTTTTGTTTGTTGGAAGGTTTTTAATCACAGTTTCAATTTCAGTGCTTGTGATTGGTCTGTTCATATTTTCTATTTCTTCCTGATTCAGTCTTGGCAGGTTGTGCATTTCTAAGAATTTGTCCATTTCTTCCAGATTGTCCATTTTATTGGCATAGAGTTGCTTGTAGTAATCTCTCATGATTTTTTTTATTTCTGCAGTGTCAGTTGTTACTTCTCCTTTTTCATTTCTAATTCTATTGATTTGAGTCTTCTCCCTTTTTTTCTTGATGAGTCTGGCTAGTGGTTTATCTATTTTGTTTATCTTCTCAAAGAACCAGCTTTTAGTTTTATTGATCTTTGCTATTGTTTCCTTCATTTCTTTTTCATTTATTTCTGATCTGATTTTTATGATTTCTTTCCTTCTGCTAGCTTTGGGGTTTTTTTGTTCTTCTTTCTCTAATTGCTTGAGGTGCAAGGTTAGGTTGTTTATTCGAGATGTTTCCTGCTTCTTAAGGTGGGCTTGTATTGCTATAAACTTCCCCCTTAGAACTGCTTTTGCTGCATCCCATAGGTTTTGGGTCGTTGTGTCTCCATTGTCATTTGTTTCTAGGTATTTTTTTATTTCCTCTTTGATTTCTTCAGTGATCACTTCATTATTAAGTAGTGTATTGTTTAGCCTCCATGTGTTTGTATTTTTTAAAGATCTTTTCCTGTAATTGATATCTAGTCTCATGGCGTTGTGGTCGGAAAAGATACTTGATACAATTTCAGTTTTCTTTGCCTATTTCGTCTTCATTTGTTAGGTCTGGTGGGTTTTTATCTTGCTCCTTCATCTGCTGTGTGTTTTTCTGTCTTCTCATTTTGCTTATCTTACTGTGTTTGGGGTCTCCTTTTTGCAGGCTGCACTTTCGTAGTTCCCGTTGTTTTTGATGTCTGTCTCCAGTGGCTAAGGTTGTTTCAGTGGGTTGTGTAGGCTTCCTGGTGGAGGGGACTAGTGCCTGTGTTGTGCTGGATGAGGCTGGATCTTGTCTCTCTAGTGGGCAGGTTCACGTCTGGTGGTGTGTTTTGGGGTGTCTGTGGCCTTATTATGATTTTACGCAGCCTCTCTGCTAATGGGTGGGGTTGTGTTCCTGTTTTGCTAGTTGTTTGGCATAGGTTGTCCAGCACTGTGGCTTGCTGGTCGTTGAGTGAAGCTGGGTGCTGGTGTTAAGATGGAGGTCTCTGGGATATTTCCACCGTTTAATATTATGTGGAGCTGGGAGGTCTCTTGTTGACCAGTGTCCTGAAGTTGGCTCTCCTACCTCAGAGGCAGAGCCCTGACTCCTGGCTGGAGCACCAAGAGCCTTTCATCCACACAGCTCAGAATAAAAGGGAGAAAAAGTAGGGAGAATTAGTAGAAGTATGAGTAAAGAAAGAAGGAAAGGAGGAAAGGAAGGAAGGAAGAAAAGCAAAGAAGGAAAGAAAGGAGGGAGGGAGGGAGGGAGGGAGGAAGGAAGGAAGGAGGGAAAGAAGGAAAAAAGACAGAAAGAAAGATGATACAGTAAAAATAAAATAAAGTATAATATAGTTATTGAATTAAAAAATATTTAGAAAAAAAAAAAAAAGGGACGGATAGAACCTTAGGACAAATGTTGGAAGCAAAGCTATACAGAGAAAATCTTACACAGAAGCATACACATACACCTTCACAAAAAGAGGTAAAGGGGGAAAAATCATAAATCCTGCTCCCTGAGACCACCTCCTCAATTTGGGGTGATTCGTTGTCTAAAGGAGGGAAGGAAGGAAGGAAAGAAAGAAAGAACGAAGGTAAAGTATAATAAAGTTATTACAATTAAACTTAATTATTAAGAAAAAGAATTTTTAAAAAAAAGTCATGGACGGATAGAGCCCTAGGACAAATGGTGGAAGCAAGAGTATACAGACAGGATCTCACACAGAAGCATACACGTACACATTCACAAAAAGAGGGAAAGGGAAAAAAATCATAGATCTCGCTCCTAAATTCCACCTCTTCAATTTGGGATCATTCCTTGTCTATTCAGGTATTCCACAGATGCAGGGTATATCAAGTTGATTGTGGAGCTTTAATCCGCTGCTTCTGTGGCTGCTGGGAGAGATTTCCCTTTCTCTTCTTTGTTCTCACAGCTCACAGGAGCTCAGCTTTGGATTTGGCCCTGCCTCTGCGTGTAGGTCGCTGGAGGGCGTCTGTTTTTTCGCTCAGACAGGACGGGGTTAAAGGAGCCGCTGATTCGGGGCCTCCGGCTCTCTCTGGCCGGGGGTTGGGGGATGGGGGTAGGAGGGGCACTACGTGCGGGGCGGGCCTGCGGCGGCAGAGGCAGCGTGACGTTGCGGCAGAGGCCGGCGTGATGTTGCACCAGCCTGAGACCCGCCGTGCGTACTCCCGGGGAAGTTGTCCCTGGATCCCGGGAACCTGGCAGTGGCGGGCTGCACAGGCTCCGCGGAAGAGGGGTGTGGAGAGTGACCTGGGGTCGCACACAGGCCCCTTGGTGGCGGCAGCAGCAGCCTTAGCGTCTCCCGCCCGTCTCTGGGGTCCGCGGTTTTAGCCGCGGCTCGCGCCCGTCTCTGGGGTTTGCGCTTTCAGCCGCGGCTCGCGCCCGTCTCGGGGGCTCGCGCCCTCAGCCGCGGCTCGCGCCCGTCTCTGGGGTTCGCGCTTTTAGCCGCGGCTCGCGCCCGTCTCTGGAGTTCCTTTAAGCAGCGCTCTTAAACCCCTCTCCTCGCGCACCAGGAAACAAAGAGGGAAGAAAAAGTCTCTTGCCTCTTCGGCCGGTGCAGGCTTTTCCCCGAACTCCCTCCCGGCTAGTCGTGGTGCACTAACCCCTTCAGGCTATGTTCAAGCCGCCAACCCCAGTCCTCTCCCTGAGCTCCGTCCAAAACCAAAACCCGAGCCTCAGCTCGCAGCCCCGCCCGCCCCGGTGGGTGAGCAGCAAGCCTCTCGGGTTGGTGAGTGCTGGTCGGCACCGATCGTCTGTGCAGGAATCTCCCCGCTTTGCCCTCCACACCCGTCGCTGTGCACTACTCCGCGGTCCCGAAACTCCCCCCTCCGCCTCCCGCAGTCTCCGCCCGCGGAGGGGCTTCCTAGTGTGTGGAAACTTTTCCTCCTTCACAGCTCCCTCCCACTGGTGCAGGTGCCGTCCTTATTCTTTTGTCTCTGTTTTTTCTTTTGCCCTACCCAGTTACGTGGGGAGTTTCTTGCCTTTTGGGAGGTCTGAGGTCTTCTGCCAGCCTTCAGTAGGAGTTATGTAGGAGTTGTTCCACGTGTGGATGTATTTCTGGTGTATCCGTGGGGAGGAAGGCGATCTCCGCGTCTTACTCTTCCGCCATCTTCAAGGTCTCATTCGCGGTCCAACTCAAGCGTGCTCTCTCCTCCACTGGCTTGTGGGTCCCTCACAGGCTGAGACAGGACCACAGCGGCGCTTCATTCCAAGGGGCAACTTTACTTTGGCTTCTCTGAGAATGGCGCCCCCGGGTATCCCCTGAATGTTGTAATGATTATTTAAACAGTTGCTGACATCAGTCCTGATATCCCACACTACACCCCCAGTTGAAGCAATGATTTCTGCAAAATAGAGATGAAAGGAAATTTTATCTTGTTTTGCTTAGAAATTTCATAAAAACTATTTCCATGATCCAAGGGTATAGCTTTGAAATTAGCTTTATACTTCATTATGGTTTAAATATCGTTAAGGAATAGTGATTTTAAAAACATAGTACCATGAGCAGGTAATATCAGAAGACTATGTGGCTTATTCTTTTTGTATGTGTGTGTGTGTTAGTTTCCGCTTGATAACAAAGTGAATTGGCTATACATATACATATATTCCCATATCTCCTCCCTCTTGCATCTCCCTCCCACCCTCCGTATCCCACCCCTTTAGGTGGACACAAAGCACCAAGCTGATCTCCCTGTGCTATGCAGCTGCTTCCCACTAGCTATCTATTTTACATTTGGTAGTATATGTATGTCCATTCCACTCTCTCACTTTGTCCCAGCTTACCCTTCTCCCTCCCCATGTCCTCAAGTCCATTCTCTACATCTGCATCTTTATTCATGTCCTGCCCTTAGGTTCTTCAGACCTTTTTTTTTTTAAGATTCCATATAGATGTGTTAGCATACAGTATTTGTTTTTCTCTTTCTGACTTACTTCACTCTGTATGACAGACTCTAGGTCCATCCACCACACTACAAATAACTCAATTTCATTTCTTTTTATGGCTGAGTAATATTCCATTGTATATATGTGCCACATCTTCTTTGTCCATTCATCTGTCAATGGACACTTAGGTTGCTTCCATGTCCTGGCTATTGTAAATAGAGCTGCAACGAACATTGTGGTACATGACTCTTTTTGAAGTATGGTTTTCTCAGGGTTGGTGGGAATGTAAACTGATACAGCCACTATGGAGAACAGTATGGAGGTTCCTTAAAAAACTAAAAATAGAACTACCATACGACCCAGCAATCCCACTATGTGGCTTATTCTTTAGGAGTGACATTTGATTTTCAAACCAAATGCATTTAGGGCATTCTGTCACATGGCATGAGTTACTGGGTATTTGTGTGCATTTTTACAACTAGCTTTTGAAAATATATAGATAGAACATACATCAATCCAGTTTTTATCTATGTGGAATAAGTATTACATTTGCTCTGTGCACAAATCACTCTTAATTTACCATAGGATTGAGTTTTAAGCAACTGAAACTCAAATCTGCTATTGTATTTCATATTGTACATTTAAATTTATTGTTTGTGTTATTGGGGCAGGCACAATGGCAAGAGTATCTGAGGAAGAAAGAAAAATATCTATTTCCATTTGATACAAAGAGGCAAAATAAATGTGGCAGCATCTCTGCCACAACTTCCAGCATGGGTGTTGATTGCACACCATGTCATAGAATCAGAGTTGGAAACAGTTTAGTGATCCACCCCTGCATTTCCAGATGCCTACTTTAAGGTCCAGAGAAATGAGATAACTTAAGATACGCAGTCACAGAAACTAGACTATGATTGGCATTCAAATCCCATGACTTGCAGTTGAGCGTGTTTTTCCATGATATGCACGCATTCTTGTTAAGTAGCATGTGCTGTCTTTGATTTGAAGCAACATAAGCTGCAGAAGCTCCCTGTCTTTTTAAAAATTGAACTGTAGTGGATTTACAGTGTTTTATTAGTTTCAGGTGTACAGCAAGGTGATTCCATTTTATATATATACTTTTTCAGATTCTTTTCCTTTATAGGTTATCACAAAGAATTGAGTATAGTTTTCTGTGCTATACAGTAGGTCCTTTCTGGTTATCTTTTTTTATATATAGTAGTCCCTGTCTATTAAAGTTAGCTCAGTGTCTTACTTTCCTTCCAACTCATTCAACCAGACTAACTGGTGGAAACTTTGCAGAATATATACTGGATTTTAGAGGGAATGTTGCTTTCCACTTTCATTTATTATTGCCTCGCTCTTGTGATTGTTGTAGATTGCTTACACTATTCTTGAATAAACTCAGTGTGAGTTTTCTCTCATCTGAATACTATTCTAGCACCTAATCACACATATAAATAAAATAGAATCTTGTTGAAGTGCAGCTGATTTTACACAATGATGGAACTACCATTTATACAGAAGGATATACTATATCAGTGAAATGAACGTGCTGATATCCTATAGTTACCAGATAACATAGATCTTAAACCAGTTCTCCACACCAATATCACATAGGTCTTTCTCTCTCTTTTTAAAAATTTCAGCATTATTCTTCATATTGAAATAATCTCTTAAGGTGTCATACTTACTGATACTAGGCAACTAGACTTTTCTACCCTAAGTGTGTGATAAGGGCCATTGATGTTTGATCCTGTTACTTTCAGTACCAATTTCTTAATGAGTTAATTTTTTTGAGTCCTGGGAAAATATTATGCTTCCTTAAGAAATCCTCTCCATTCTGACTGCTGTTCCTGTGCTTCCTCTGTCACTGTTGTTTATTAGCATTGCCATTCTTGGTGTGTCCTCATATCATTCCTCCCCGCCCCCAGCTCCTGAACTGTGGGAGTTCTGACTGATCTGTTGCACTTTCATGTTTCAGATTGTAAACCTGGTGTGCAGAATATGTTACCTTTGGAAATCTTTTCCTATAACTATGATACCAAATCTTTGGGATTTGGGTAGTGTTCTTTGCTGCCTAGGAATAAGTGTAAGTGCATTCCAGAGCAGATTCATCATCTGTACACTAAATATCCCAGTTTGATCACCTGGAAGACTTTAAATAGTGTTCAGTTGGAAGTGTTTAACATGATCTAGAAGCCTGGATCAATACCAGCTACTAGTTTCCCCACTGCCTTTTGCAGTAGACTAAGTGCTACTGAATGTGTCCTTTCATAATATGAACTAACCAATAATAACTCACATTTTTGGAGCACTTCTATGTGGCTGGCCTTATTTTACGTGCATTGCACATTTATCTCAATTGTTCCTCACAACAGACTTTTAACATCAGCATTTTATTATCTTTGTTTTACAGATGAGGACACAGGCCCAGAGAATGAGCCTTCTGCCCCAGTCATACAGCTAGCACATGAGGGAGTCAGAGTTTGAACCCAAGTGGCTGGCTTGTACATCCTAGCTGCTTCACCCAACACTGTGCTCCTTTGTTTGGAAATATTATTCGCTTGCATTAATTACCTAGTGTAAGCTTCAAAGCTGGTATAAATTATGCTTCTGTTTTTATTTCTCCCAAATAGAATCTATTTTATCTTATTTAATCTATTTCACCATATTGTACACTTCTAAATCCTGATTTTTGATTGCTAAAAGGCAAGTGGCACTTCATTTTTCTATGTGGAAATGATTTTTTTTTTTTTAAAAAAGGAGAAAAGCCCCAATACTTACTTCTTTCACTAACTCTTACTATTGAGAAGATAGACCTACCTCAGAAATCCCTAACTGTAGTAATAGTTCACTTTTATTTGGCCTTGTTGGAGAAAAAAAATCTTCTGCGTATGTGATTTTTCTACATGATTAATCTTACCTTGCAAATGCCTATTCTAAAAAAAGTATAATATTTTGAAATATTTCTCTAATGACCACTTCCCTGTCTTCTTAGAGAATAACAAGTTTAACAAAGTCTTTCCTTTATGACTCAGAATCATCATGATAAATGTCTGTTATTTTACTATTTAATAACTTACCTCTGTCTACTTTTTAGTTTTTCTTTCCTTGATCTCATATCATCGGCTGTCATTTTTTTTCTATTTTGAGTGGATTTCCTTCTAAAATACTTCTCCCCATAACACTAATCATATTTGCTACATCATGTATGCTGTGTTGATAATGAAACAATCACATTTTCTAATATATACACATAAAAGTAAAAATGCATGACAGGAATAAAAATAGAAGATTTAGTGAAATTTTTTATTATTATTTCTTCACTCAGAGGCATTGTTCCATCACTGTGAAATTATAGGGTATATTTGGGAGATGCTGAGATTACCCGCTGTGGGATCCCTGGATAAAGAAGATATTACTGAGTTCTGAAAATATGTTATAAATACAGAACTGAATATAGAAATATATATTTCTACATATGGAAATATAGAACTGAACACACAAGTCTCTTTTATAGTATGCTTTTTATCCTATTAACTTTCTGAAGTAGTTGTGATTCAAAAGCAAATTACACCATGCAGAATTCGTTTTACTTTTAAAGGATTTTGATAATTCTGTTGTTTAAGGCTTTAAGGTGAAGTAATGCGATGAGCACGTCAGGCTTAACAAAGCTACACTACGCTGTTCACATAGTAACAGTTGTTTAGAGATGCATTTTTACTTCTCGGTTTGTTCATGGCTTGAACATCCAAATGAAAAATAAACTGGAATCTTAATGGTAAGTTTATTGTTGAAGTTTATCCAGTTGTGTGGGTGACGTGGATAACACATGTGCAAGACGATTTATTAGTAATTATTTTGCTAAGAAGCATAATGTTGTGGGGCTATCTGGTGCGCCATTATTGGGAGGGTGATCTTGATAGACTACCCATTAGATTCTTTCAACACTTAGTTCCAAGACTGCCAGTGGTCCTCCAGCTTCTTATTAGATTAAGGCTGTGCTGAGATTCAGGGGCAGCTGGATCATGGGGAAATGTAGCTCCATGCTTATTACTCACAATAAACAATTCAACCTTGAGAAAACTATCCCAAGCCCACCCTAAGATCTCTTAGTGGCGTTTGTGCCATTTATATCACTATTATCTTTTCCCATATAAAACACTTAGAACAGTCCCACCTCAAAAGCTTTAAAAGTATTTTGAAAAGATATTATGAACATCTAAATTATCTTGGCAAAGCGTAAGCTGCTTATCATCACGACACTAGATAACTAGTATTTTTTGTGCAGTATATGTTTTTCATATTCCATATGTCATTTATTCATAAATTTACTTATTCACTCATTCAGTAAATACTGATTCAATAGCTACTTTTGCTATTGCTATGCTACATGTCAAACTTATAGCCTTAAATGAGACAGAAAATTCACCCGATGCCCTGATTTTCATCTAACCATTCATCCTGTCTTGGTCATGTTCTCTGGAGGTTCTGTGATAGAGCATGTAACTTGTCCAATCTCAATCTCTCTAGGTTACTGTTTGACCAATGACCCTGAAATCATTTTATAAGGTTTGTTAGAAGTTCAGTCCTCTTATATATTAAGTTAAATAGTTTGATTTGACCTCTACATAGAACTATGTGTGGGCCATGCAGAAACTAAATTTTGATCTTATTGATACCGCCACAAATGTACATCTGTTGAATTCAAGGCATTTAAAAAACCTATCAAAACCAATTTTCCTTATTAATAAAATTATGGAGCATGAGAATCTGTTGGAGGGTTGCAAAATGAGAATATATATCATTAAACCAAACAAAAACGGAGTATTGTACCTCGAAAAAAAGAGGTTGAGATTACTTGCTAATTCACTATTATTCTCTTCAGCAAACATTTATGCAGGCCTAATTATGGTAGTGTTATGTGAAGAAAACCTGCAGACATTCATCTTGCCCTCTAGAAATGTATGATTTATCATATAATTAGTATCTATTGAATACAGAAAGGTAAGAACTTGCGTATGTTCATTTGCTTCTGATTTTCTTTTCTGCAGCTTCCCTATATTTACTTACACTATGTTTTTCTAATCCTCATCAACACATTAGCACCTGTTTTTTGATGTTTCTTTGTTTTATTTTAGTCACACTCTTCCCTGTGCTTAGAGTTTAGAAACTTTACTATTAATCTTTCTGGGCATCTGTTCTCCTTTCTTGTATCTATACTCTGAAAATTTCCCCATGTGCCATAATTCAATTTACCTTTCTGGAAAGTAGTGCTAATAATATTTTCCTAGGCCACAGACTGCTGGAATAAAATGAATAAAGATGGTTGTAACAAGATAGGTGGACCACCTGACTTTGAAATCCCCAAACAGATGTAATATATTGCTCTGCCCAGGGCTACCAGACAGGAACACCCAGGGATTCTGAACATGACCAAGGCTGTAAGCACCTGCTCATTATTATAGGCCAGCATTCTTCACAGATCCTCTTGCCATTTTAATTTTATAAATAATCCACAAAAAGAAGACATAACTGGCTGATGCTATTTAGGACTGCCAGCTCCCCCACTCAGCCTGGTTGAAGGCAAATTTATGGAAGTGGATTTCCTGAAAGTACTTTAAAGAAAAGTAAAAATCATTCAGTGTGTAAATAAAGAAGCACAATAGCTACCACCTGTTGAGTATCTACTATAGCACAGGGTACTATTCCATCTTCTTCTTTATATATATTCTTATTTGATTTTTATACCAGCTCTGCAAGGTGGGTTTATTACCTCTATTAATGGATAGGAGAGTTACAGAGAATTTAAGTAACAAAAGCTAGTGAGTATCTCCAAAGGTTTTGTTCTTCCCACAATATCACACTACCTCCTGAGCTTTAATAAGAATCACAGAATATGTGGGTATATACTTACAAGCACCTTAGACTTTGAGAAGACCTTGACTTTGAACTAAAAGGATGCATAAGTGATGAAAAAATCCTCCTTTGTAGAAAAAGAACATTCTATGCAGGGAGAGACTTGATTGGTAGTGTGAAAAGATGACTGGGACACTTAATAACAGTCTCTGGACACATGACAAAGAGGCTGATTGGCAGTTGTTCTTTATTATTGACAAGATCAGTGGAGTGGAGGCCGGAGATAGAAGAAGTTACCAATTAAAATATTTGCAAGATGCTAGATAATAATTAAAAGGGGCACTGTAGTAGCCCATTACAGGTAAAATTTAACAGTTATCTTATTATTAGCCAATATAGGCATGGAAGTGAGGAGAGTAATTTACTGCATAAATTAAAGTATTATGTTCCAACTATTTCCCAGACTACTGGGAAAATATAATGTTTTCATTGTCATATAAACCTCTACATAGTCCATATGTAGAATACTGTATACAGAGTAGTAAAAGCTAGAACAGTCTGGCCAACCACAGACTGCAGGCTCACTTAGTGCAGCATAAATTTTTCTAGATACCTTAACATTACCTGTTAACATTGCCTCTAGTAATGGTTCATATCATTAGAAAAATTGCTGATAGTATTGGATATTCATATTACAGGGCAGGGGGTGATGCAAGCAAGAACACTTTTTAAAGTTTAAAGTGCTATATAAATGCCAAGTAGAATTGTTTGTGTAAGGTTATTAACATATAGCAAAATATGTCCCATCTATAAAATGAAGAAACCAGATTCTGTGATTTCAGGAAAAACCTTCAGTTTCAATGTTCCATAACTTTATGTTCTCATGGGCTGGTCGCCATGCACTGTTGGTCATTGCACAGTCACTACCAGGAAGCAGAGCCATCTTAGTACCTTATGTGGAAGAGCTGAAAGAAGAAGTACAAAGACAGGCTTTTCAGGATGATGAGAATTCCAATGCAAGAATGTGTTCAAATGGAACAAGATAAAATTCTACATGGCTATAAGTCAACAGTTTTAAAGAGAGCTTTTATATGTGTTTTTTGGTTTGTTTATTTTCATGAAACAGTTGAGGCACTCCATTTGGGAACACTAATGGCTGCCCATGGCTACTTCTTTCCAATCTCGGATCATGTCCTCACACTCAAGGATGATGGCACCTTTTACCGGTTCCAAGTAAGTTTAATAAAAATATTCTTTAACAGTAAAAACAAGTCTGCATTTTCATTGTTTTACAAAAAATTTGAAAATTATGACTTATTTTACTTTGACTTAAGCTAGTTAGAATCTAATGATTTGTGAAAGCTAAATTGTGTGATGATTTAAATTATATTTTATATAAAATGTTTGAGAAAAATTCAGAGAGTGACAATGGAATTCACGAAGATGAGAGAGTTCATCTGTAAGTAACATTTATTTGCTAGGAAGGAAGTTGAGAGATTAACTAAATTTGTTACACTCTAGACCCTGCATGATCCAGAGCCATCTACAGTCCAAGCAAATAGTCATGGGAATGCTTGAAGCTCCAGGGTAGAATTTAGCTAATAAATACATATCCTCTGCATGTCTGAGACCTACAAGTCTATGAAGACTGACATGCATGATGCTTTGCGTACATATACTCATCTGAGACAGGAAGCCACCTTAGATAACTTATAAACTGACAAGAGTCATTCTAAGGTCATTTTTCAAATGAGATACCTATAAAGAATAATCTTTCAGGAAATGATTGTGGACTCTAATTTCAGTTATTGAGCATTCAGTTGACACTTGAGTTTACAGTGGTTTACCTGAAGTGTATTCTACATTTCATTAGACATTATGGTTCATTAGTAACTGACTGGAAGATTCCAACCTAAAAAAATTAAGGCATATATGCCAGAGTTCAAACTCTAGCTCTAGGTATTTTCAGAGGATTCTCCCCATCGTCCAACTTTTAGACATTGGAGCATTCTTCTCACTAGCCCCGAATGATTAGATGTTCTATATCTAAATAAAGTGACTTGGATGCCTAAGGACTTGCTTGGACTTTGCAGTTGAAAACAGAGGGAATATGTTTTAAAAAATTGTTCTCAAAGATCATTGTCCTCCTAGAAAACTCTCACTGCCACTTCCTTAGGGCACGTCTATGGAAGGCAAATAATCATAGGACTTTCTGCACTGAATAGCTAGTAAATAAAGCAGTCTCCTGAAACTGTGATACTGACCTAAGTATTCAAGCAATTTAAATTAGTTGAATCACTTAATTTTAAAAGGCTTTAAAATAATGAAGCTTTATCCTTTATAGAGTTAAATTTAAAGTAATGGTAGCTTAAAACAGCTTATTATTAAGTTAGAGTAACTTATGGTCCTAAAGTTAGCATTTTAATAAATAGAAATTATTAGTGATTAGCAAACAAATTATGTATGTGTTACTAACACTTTTTGATTTTTTAAAAGGAGTTACTTTGCTATTGCAGGATTACATTTTCCATAAAATTTTATTTTCTTATACAAGTTTTTCATATGCAGACTCTAAGTAAACATTAGGCCTAAAAATTTCTTACAAATTCTAAGTGAAATGTATTTTTTTAACAAAAATACCAACTTTTATCCATCTTTGCTACGAATATTACAAGTAAAATCATCTGTGTATAATATAATATGTTTATAAGGGAAACATTGAATATAGTCTATCTGTTAACAATTATCTAATTCAAAAATTTCCCTCAAAACAAACTAGCTGAGACATGGCCTAAAATTAGTGGTGATGTCTTGAATTAGTATAATTTACAACCTTTAACTCTGCTGTTGTCATTCCCAGACTGAAGTTAGTAGGCAGACAAGGTGTTCTTTTCTTTTTTGCGGTACGCGGGCCTCTCACTGCGGTGGCCTCTCCCGTCGCGGAGCACAGGCTCCGGACGCGCAGGCTCAGCGGCCATGGCTCATGGGCCTAGCCGCTCCACGGCATGTGGGATCCTCCCGGACCAAGCACGAACCCGTGTCCCCTGCATCAGCAGGCGGACTCTCAACCACTGCGCCACCAGGGAGGCCCCAGACAAGGTTTTATTGTCATGCTCATGGGTCAAAGATGAGCAAAGCTGGGAATGGATCACCCTGCATTCTGCAGAAAAGGAGAGACTGTTTTTAAAGAACTTTACAGCAAAGCAAGGGAATGAGTACAAATGATAAACTAATTACATCACTACTAGGTATAGGCAGAAGATTATCAAGTTCAATATGCCTAAATAGATGATAGATGATAGATAATCTTTTAAATTACATGAATTAATGTTAAATATTAAATGTTAAATATTTTAATGACACATCCACATTCAAAATAGGATAGAAACATATTTGTAAATCTAATAACCATACAATCTAAAAACCAAGGGTTTAAAAACAAAAGAAACCCCAGAAAAATCAGGGATAATTTAATTCCTGCTACAGTGTCTACCAAGGCATTAATTAGTTTATATTTGAACAGCTCTAATAACAGAAAACACATTATTGTTCAAAGTGTTTACTTCCATTTTTGTGTTGGTTCCAAGCAGCATTAAGTTCTTTATTACATTGAATTGAAATTCAACTCCATGGAAGGATTTTAAAAATCATGGGTTAAAATAGGAAACTTGCAATATTGTGTTTACAATTGCTCCAGTGAATGATTGAGATTCTAACCATCATTAGGAATATGAAAAAGCTTTGGGGCATGAGTTTGAGGCAAACAGAAATCTTACTTTAATTTCACTGGTATGCCGCAGTAAATGTGTCTCAATTTTTCAATCATATGATTTTTGTATTTACTGTAAACTTGCAATTGTCTAATTTATCCTCCTTAGCTAACTGAAATTGAGTTCTGACATGATTATCCAGGTCACTTTCATGACTTTCATCACATTAGTATAGGTGCCAAAGATTACTGAGCAATGGCTAGACAGTTTTGGATCTGTTTTATTATGGCTAAAGAAGCAAACTCTGAAAAGCAGAGAAACTCATACATTAAAATGTCCTAAAGCCTAGTTTGACTGTGAAAGTAAATTTTAAAATTCCAACAAACTATAGGAGTTTGTTATTTAAATTTTCTTTTACTATAAATCAAAATATTTTTCCTAGAAAAAATATCTTGCAATATTAGTGAAGAGTGTTGGTTTTGTGCCTTTTCCACATAATATCACAGGATAAAATAGCTTCATTCATTTATTTTTACAGTCAGGAAATTTTCACTAAAGTAAATGATAGAAAAATAAAGAAAAATTATAAGAATGCTATTGAAAACATTCCTTGTGGTTTTGAGAAAAACGTATGTGTCTGACCAGTCTGACTAGAGTATATATTTTTAGAGTTAGATAAACAGGTATGCATACGCATGCGTGCACGTACACACACACACACACACACCCCTCCCAAAATAAAGAAGCAACCCAAAGGGAATAATGCATTCTATGCGAAGTATCTCAAAAGCTAGCAGCCCACATGAAAGGAAGATTTTTAACTACTTTGTTTCTCTATGGTTCTCCTAGAGTAGTGACCCAGTTTTCCTCTCAAACTAGGTTAAGTGGATTCATTTGCCAAGGAGGGGGTGCTGTATAAAGGCTTGATATCCCCCTTTATCTAGTGCTTCAACTTTTTTACCCTCTAAATGTATTCTGTCACTTTGTTCATATATATACAAAATTAGTATTAGTGGCCTTCTTTATGATACTGGAGCAATTCCCAAGAAAGCATAGAGGGTAAATCAAATCCCCTAGGAGTCCTAAACTGTTTGGAAGGGCTCTCTCCCAGAGATTCAAACAGTTCTCCCAATTACCCTTTTCCCCCCTTGAGAGTCCCTCTTCTAGAAGGCAGAATTATCAAACAGGTAATCAGAGATTACCCTAAATATGCTTGTTACACACAGATTGTTAATATAATTGACTAATAAATATAATTAAGCCCACAAGGCTGACATCTGTAGTCACTGTTCCATTGAATCCCAGAGCCATCATCATCCAAGGAAACAGTTTGAAAGAGTAGACTGGTGGTGATGGAGTATCCCCGGGGTCTGGAGCCAAGCATGTCCAGCCATGAGGGCTAGAAAAGCCCTATCAGAAAATATAATATGCTGATGATAATAATTGGGTTTTCTCGATCAGACATTTTCTTTGTAGTTTCATCAGTTTCCAGAATTTCACAGAATCATGTATCTGTCTATTGTTAAGCAATCAACTAAGATATTAGTTAAAAAAAATCATCTCTGACTTGTGCAGTTTAAAAATTTAGAGTAATAAGTGTCTCTATACAGAAATATTTTTTAAAGTGAGGGGGAAAAGTTGTTTTAATCTAGCTGGATAATGTTGAGAGCTGCATTATGTAATTAATAGAACCAAGCAAATGATTGCCAGATCTTAAGGAAAGATTCTGACGGTTGAACTTTTGGATCTACTGAGGGCAATGCTGAAATACATAAATCATAAAAAACAATTTGCTAAATTTAAACATAGCTCATCATGAGTCTTCCTGAATATAATACTTTGCTTTCAGTCTTTGTGTATTAACACTTTTTATTTGAATAATGCAATCAGTCCTTTTACCTTTTTGTCAGATGACATACAATTGTAGCAAATGTACACTGTCTTAAATACCTGCTGGTGCTGCACCTATTTGGAAGCTGAACAACTTCTTAGCAAAGTAAATGTCAAAGAAAAACCTTACAATGCCTCTCTGAGTACTTTTTCTGGGTAATAAAACATACATTGTTAGCAAAATTCTAGGTAATTGCTGAAGGTAAACACAGCTCATAAACCAGGAACCCCACTAATTCTTTATGTGCCTAACCTAAGTTCCACTTCTTTTCATTCCACAGACACCCTATTTTTGGCCATCAAATTGTTGGGAGCCAGAAAACACAGACTATGGTCAGTGCAATATCTCCTCATTTTATTATTGACAACTAGTGTGTATGGATGAACCCATGCTTGCATTTTATTATTTGTCACTGAGAAAAGAAAAGCACAGTTTTCAGTATGGGACTAATATTTCTAACATTGAATTTATGAATGGTCTTGTTTGGAAGGTCACCAAACCTGGTGGCAGCTTATTCCATGTTATAGTGCCCCCTGTGACTATTAAAAAAAATACTTTCTTCTGAATAGATGAAAGAGCTATAAACAAGCTTAAAAGGATTTTTTTTTTTTTCTGTACCACCTTGGTCTACTAGAAAGAGTAACAAAGGGGCTCAGAGAGCCAGAGTTTTAGTTCACCTCTCCTATTTAGCTATGATTTGTGGTAAATCCCTTGCCTTTCCCAGACTCCATTTTTCTATTATTTGAGGCATCCTATGATTCTACAAGCAGAAGGTTTTGTTAAACATGAAAGACCAAATGCAAGCAAAAGAAAAGATACAATAGGAAATTTAATCATAGTGAATCAACTTCAGTCAACTTAGAATGAACTCAGTTCAACAACCATGATTTTAGTTAAGCTCTTCAAGGAAATAGGCCCTTAATAAGTGCTCATCTTCTTACATCTTCCTGAAGGCTACAGTTTTCAAAAATAATATTGTATGTATGGTTTTTAAATGTCATTTCTACAAGTATTCATTCAGGATTTGTTCCAATGCAAAGTGTTATAGTAGGTGCTAGGATAACAAGGAGACTCTGACTTTATCTACACTGTTGAGTAACTCATAGGCTAGACGAGAAAAGGGAATTATACAGAAGGAGTTGCTGTGAAGTGCTGAGGGAATATGATAGTGGTATGTGTAAAATATATGGAAGTTTAAAAGAATAAGAGAGTGACTTTGAGGGTTTCTAGAGTGATTTCACAAAAGAACTGAGGGCATCTGAGTTGGATTTTAAAGGAGGGTAGATTTTTCGGGAAACAAGGCAGAGAAGGCATTTGAGGAAGAGTGCCAGCATGTTCAAAGACAGAAACTTCACAGCAATCTGGCTTTTGTTGGCTCCTGGAGAGACGTTTTGTAAGAAAACCATAGGAAATCCCATGGAGTCATCCCTCATTTTTGTCATTTCAGAAAGTTGAATTTCATAATCCATCCAAGGGTGGTCAGGTGCCAACCAAAGATTCAAACTAACATAATTTATGGAAGACAATCTGAAAACCAGAATACTGAACCATTAATAGAGAGAATAGATGATTCCTTTCCAGTAGTGGGAATGTTGATTTTTTTTCATCCAGGGTACACATTCTTCAAAACTGATGCCCTTGGAGAAAGAAGTTAATTAAAACAAACAAACAAACAAAAAAAACTGCCGATTTGTGGATCTGAGTTGGAGAACTTTGTGATGTATTTTGTCCAACCTGGGATGATACCTGGGAATTATTTCACCAAAGAGTATGAAGTTCTAGTGGAGAAAATACCTGCACACCTGAGAAGGAGCTCATGGAGAAAAACCCAGGTGTTGGAGGCAGACAGACCTGACCACAGATACTGCCACAACGATGTACCACATACTAACTGTGTGACTTGGGCAAGCATGTAACATCTCTGAGCCTCAGTCTGCTCACTTTTCAAGCAGAAATAATAATATTGACTTTCTAAAGTTGTTGAAATAACCCAAATTAATATGCCTAAAAAAACTGGTATTGCTCCTATCATACTTAATAAATCAAAATTGTTTTCGGTCGTCATCGTTATTGCCTGACAGATAAACTGCCTCTGTTCCTTACAGAAAAGCAAATTCTTATTCTTAATGTTCTCTCAGTCCTTATTTTGTGTTTTTCATAAATATGTTAGTGTTCCCAATTGCAGTTCATGTTTCAGCACTTCACAGTAGATTAATGTTTCTGTGGTAAGGCCAAGGAAATGGCATGGCTTACACAGAAAATCATTTACAGAACATCCCTCAAAGTCAGTCATCTCAAAATTATTAATGTCATTCAGTTTAACATTAGCTCTTATTGGTGTCCATTTCAAAGGGAATCATCTTCTAAACTTTCTCCCGAAACCTGGAGAGCCTGCAATTTTTAACTAAAAATAAGCATAGTCTTTATTATTCTATTTGTTTCCCCCCCTGAATAAACATACACCTGTTTATGTCTCATTTGCTTGGATTATATACAAGTGAAGAATAAAATAATTATTCAATAAAAAGTTATAGAAAAAATGAGAGGAAGTGAAATGATAATGATCTCAGACACTGTTCCACTCCTACAGGCAATGATGCTTTGTCTTCTATGATTTTTCTTTTTAGGTACAAGTATAGAAGCAATTCAAATTATCCAACTTCGAATTTTATACCACCATTTATCTAAAGAACATTTATAAAGTATGAACACTTGCTTATAAAGAGGATGTTGATACTGTGATGTAGTTGGGTGTGAGGCCCAATAGAAATAATAGTGATTACTTAGGCTGTTTATTCTGAGACAGTTGGGGCAGACAGGAGTTTATTGCTTAAAGCAGGTTTAAAGAATGGTTTCTTATATTCTATTAGTATCTAATGTCTATTTCCATCACCAATTCAAACTTACTAGGAAGCCTCTGCAAAACATAAACCTCTTAGGTCAGTTTATGTGGAGAAACACTTTTCCATGGTTACCTTAGTTTTGTAGAAAAATAGAATATGTTCATCATGTTTAATGACTAAGTCAAGGCAATATGGACTAAAGGGCTATGAAAAAACACAGTACTTTGAAAATCAAGTTGTGTGAGATTTCTGGTATTTTTTCACCCAAGTACAAAATTATTCCAATCCAAGCCAATTAAAATGGAGTCTGGAATGGACTTCCCAGGTGTATTTGCATAAGAATCATCTAGCATAAAAGGATTGCAATGAGGGCTGGAGGCCAAGACATGAGGAAGTTTAAGAGAACTATGATAAGAAGTAGAGACAGTAGTGGTGGTAGCAAACTAAAACAGAAGCGAGAGACAGGAAGTTCACTGATATCTCTAAGCACACACATTGCACATTGAAGTTCCTACAGATGATCACACATTGACCAATACCTTTCGTCTGGCTCCTTTTGAGGGTTAAATCTCCAATGTTCATAAAGGACTTGAACCCCAAGAAATCAAAATTTCCAATAAAGACAGGAGCTGACCCTATACTTGTATGGCTCACGTCACTCACTTTACCCAAATCCTAGCCCTGTTGGAGCATATCTTTATTGAATACTTTTATATTTTGTTCATTGTAGATTTTTTTGCAGTTTTATTTTTTCATATATTACATTAAAGTATTATTTTTCTTGATTAGTGAGTTTTTTGGCACTCCCTTGACTTTCGCCCCCTAGGCAAGTGCCATACTCATCTCATCCTAGGGCCAACTGAGACCAACATATGACAATTGCAGAAAGGCAGAGGAGTTCTCAACATAAGGACCTTTTAACAGTGAAAATTGTCCGGAACTTGCATTTTCTTGTAGGATGATGGTTGTGCCTCAGAAAACATTCAGCCAAAGGCCTGTATTTTCTCCAGGATGTTGTGAGGTCTTTCAGGCCTAGGGAGAGAGACTCCACTTACTGACCCTAAGAACTAGACATCACTAAGTTCCACCTGTGAAAACCATGCTGAAATAATATTAGAGTTCTGGTTGGCCAATCATAGCAATTGTATGCTGACATTAAATAATCACAGCAGCTTTGAGATAAATAGTAATTTTTTCCTTCAGGGACAGATTTTAAGTTGGTTAGTTAACATCGGTATAAAGATTGCTATAACCAAATACTGCATTTTGGGGATGGATGACAAGGAATTTATGATTAATTAGAGAGATTGAATACACAATAAATCGGTGAACTTTAAAATAAATGCATGAGCAAAATCAAATTAATAGCATATATAACTTCATGTCTGTGTCTTAAATCTTAGTTGACAAAATACCAATGCCTTAAATCTTTGTATATTAATAATTCCATGATATATAATATTGAAAAACTTAGAATTCAAGATTTGGGGGAAAATAGAAGAACTTCACTTTTCTAAAAATTAGTTTGTTTCTTGACCTAAGACACTGAAATGCTTTCCAAAATATTCATCCCGTTAATAAAATTGTGTGGTGGAGTGCGGTTCCTGCTTCATTCTCTTTGGCACTTAAGTTTTAAGTTGTTTGTTTCATAAGACCTTTAATAGAGCCTCTACAGTTCTATGTAATAGTCCTACATAGAACACCTAAAACCTTTGCCGTTCACTTTTGATGACTCTGTCCCTGCTATGTCTATTTTTGAAGTACATGTTAGTGGTTCCTAAAACCATGTTTTAGAGAAGAATTTTTTAAATTTCTATTTTTGGTACAGTTTTAAGTATACAAAAAATTGAACAGACAGTAGGAGAATTCCCCTAAACCACCTCAATACCACCCACACTCTTTCCTATTATTAATATGTCACATTAGTGTAGTAAATTTGCTACAATTGATGATCCAATATTGAAACATTATTATTAACTAAAGTTCATAGTTTACATGAGAGTTCACTCTTTGTATTGTGCATTCTGTGGGTTTTGACAAATGTATAATGACATGTATCTACCATTGCCCTAAAATTTCCCAGCGTTTTACCTGTTCATCTCTTCCTCTCTCCTCCTGAACCCCTGTCAACCACTGCTATTTTTACTATATCCTTAGCTTTCCCTTTTTCAGAATGTTATTTAGTTGGAATCACACAGAATGGAGGCTTTTCAGATTAGCTTTATTCACTTTAGTTCCTTCTGAGTCTTTGAATGAAGTTGAAGAACATCTTGGATGTCCATTTGTTCCAGCATCGTTTGTTGAAAGCACTATCCTTTCTCCATTGAATTGCCTTTGATCCTTTGTCAAATATTGGTTGACTATATTTATGTGGGGCTATTTCTATTCTGTTCCATTGATCTATTTGTTCTTTCTCTAATACAGCACTTTCCTGATTACTATAGATTTATACTGTGTCTTGAAATTGGATACTGTCAGTCCTCTAAATTTGTACTTCTCCTTCAGTATTATGTTATATATTCTGGGTATTTTGCTTTCCAAAAACTGTAGGATCAGTTTTTCAATACCCACAAAATAACCTGCTGGAATTTGGGATTGCAGGTCAAATTAGAAATAAGTGATATCTTGACAATATTGAGTCTTCCTAGCCATGAACATGGATTATCTTTCCATTTATTTCTTCTTTGATATTTTTCATCAGAATTTGGACTTTTAATAAAGCTCTAGTACTCATTTTGTTAAATTTATACCTAAGTACTTTTTCTTTTTATTTAGCACACTATTTACAGTTGTGTGCTAATGTAAATGGCATCATATTTTTTATTTCAAATTCCAATTACTCATTACTGATTTATAGAAAAGCAAATTTTATAACATTAACTTGCTATAATCACTTTTTGGTTCTAAGAGTTTTTTAGTTGTTTCTTTGGATTTTCTATACAGACAAGTATCTGTCATCTGTGAACAAAGATAGTTTTCTATTTTCCTTTTCAAACTATATACTTTTAATTCCTTTTTTCTTATGGCATTAGCTAGAATGTCTGGTAAGATGTTGAATAGGAGTGGTGCAAGGGGACATCCTTGCTTTGTTCCTCACCTTAACAGTAATGCATCTAGTTTCTAACCATTTATTATCATGTTAGCTCTAGGTTTTTTGTAGATGTTCTTTATCAAGTTGAGGAAGTTTCCTGTCCAATCCTAGTTTTTCAAGAGTTTTATTTACTTATGTGTTTTTGTTTGTTTATAATCAGTACTATATTTCATCAAATACTTTCTTTGCATTTATTGACATGATCATATGGTTTTTCTTCTTTATTCTGTTGATATGACGGGTTACCTTAATTGACTTTTAGTCAGCCAGTCTTTCATAACAAGAATAAATCTCACTTGGCTATGATGTATAATTCTTTTTATACGTTGTTGGATGTGATTTGCTAATATTTTATTGGGGATCTTTTAAAAATTGAAGTATAGATGTTTTACAGTGTTTTCATGTGTACAGCAAAGTGATTCAGTTACATACACATAAATATATACACATATATTCTTTTTCAGATTCTTTTCCATATTAGGTTATTACAAGATATTGAATGTGGTTCCCAGTACTATACAGTAACACTTGTTGTTTTTCTGTTTTATATATAGTAATGTGCATCTGTTAATCCTCAATTCCTAATTTATCCCCCCCCCCATTGGAGATCTTTGCATTTATGTTCATGAGAACATTGATATGTAGTTTTCCATTCTTTTTTTTTTTTCGGTACACAGGCCTCTCACTGTTGTGGCTTCTCCCGTTGCGGAGCACAGGCTCCGGACGCACAGGCTCAGCGGCCATGGCTCACAGGCCTAGCCGCTCCGCGGTATCTGGGATCTTCCCAGACCAGGGCACGAACCCGTGTCCCCTGCATCGGCAGGCAGACTCTCAACCACTGCGCCACCAGGGAAGCCCTGTAGTTTTCCATTCTTGTAATGCCTTTTTAGGTTTTGGTATTAGGATAATACTGGCCTCAAAGAGTAAGTTAGGAAGTATTCCTTCTCCTTCTGTTTTCTGGGAGCAATTGTGGAGAATTGGTATTATTTCTTCCATTTTAATGTTTGGTAGAATTCACCAATGAAACCATATTAGCTTTGTGCTTTCTGTTTTGGTAGGTTATCAATTACTGATTAAATTTCTTTAACTGATGTAAGCCTATTCATATTATCTTTTTCCCCTTGTGTCAGTATTGGTAGATTTTGTCTTTCAAAAAATTGGTCTGTTTTATCTAGGTTTATCTGTTTATCAAACCTGTGAGCTAGAGTTGTTTATAATATCCCTTTATTATCTTTTTTAAATCAATGGAATCAGTAGTGAGCGCCCCTCTTTTATTTCTTATGTCAGTAATTTGTGTCTTATCTTGTTTCTTTTAGTTTGGCTAGAGGTTTATTAATATTGATCTCTTCAAAGAACCAGCTTTTGGTTTTGTTGAATTACTTTATTGGTTTCCTGTTTTCAAGTTCATGACTTCTTTCTTTTTTTTTTAGTTCATTGATTTCCGCTCTAAAATTTTAGTATTTCTTTTCTTCAGCTTACCTTGGATTTAATATTTTCTTTTCCTTTTTTTGTTTCCTATGCTGGAAGCTTAGGTTATTGATTTTAGATCTCTATTCTTTTCTAATATATGTATTCAATGCTATAAGTTTCCCTCTAAGCACAGCTTTCACTGCATCACATATTTTGATTAAGTTGTATTTTTATTTTCATTTAGTCAAAAATATTTTTCAATTTCTCTTGGGATTTCTTTGACTATATGTTATTTACAAGTGTGTTGTTTAATAACAGGCATTTGAGGGCTTTCTAGCTGTGTTTCTGTTATTAATTTCTGGCTTAATTCCATTGATGTCTGAGAGTACACTTCGTATGATTTCTACTTTTAATAATTTGTTAAAGTGTGTTTTATGGCCTAGAATGTGGTCCATTTTGGTGCATTACCTGGGAACTTGTATATTCAGCTTTTGTTGGATGAAGTATTTTATAAATTTCAATTAGATCCAGTTGATTGATGGTGCTATTCTGTTCAACTATGTCTTCACTGATTTTTCTGCCCAGTGGATCTGTCAACTACAGATAGATGTGTGTTGAAGTCTTCAGTTATAATACTTGTCTATTTTTCCTTAAGTCTCTCAGTTTTTGCCTCCAGTATTTTAATGCTCTATTGTTAAGAGCATAAACATTAAGGATTTTTATGTCTTCATGAGAATTAATTCCTTTATCATGTAATGCCCCTATTTATTCCTAATAACTTTTTTCTGCAGTCTACTTTGTCTGAAATTAATTTATCTACACTTGTTTTCTCTTTATTAGTGTTAACATGGCATGTCTTTCCTCCCCTTTATTTGTAATCTATCTGTGTCTTTATATTTAAAGTGGGTTTATTATAGACAGCACATAATTAGATCCAGTTTTTAGTACACTCTGACAATCTTTGTCTTTTAATTATTATATTTAGACCATTCCCACTAGAAGTGATTATTAGTATTGTTGGATTAACATAGATCATATTTGTAACTGTTTTCTATTCATTTCCCTTTTTCTTTGTCTTGCTTTATTTTTCTTTTTTCTTCCATCCTTTTTCTGCCTTCCCTGATTTTAATTGAGCATTTTATATGATTCAATTTTCTCTCATATCTAAGTATATCAATTATACTTTTTAAATTTTTAAGATTGCCCTAGAGTTTTAAATGAAAATTTGATGTAATTCTTAGCCTTTGTCCTCTATATGTAAGGTGTTCCCTCCTACTCCCACCCCAGCTTTGTTCAAGGTTTTCACTTTGTCTTTGGTTTTCTGCATTTAGAATATGATATATATAGGTATAGTGTTTTTGGTATTAATCATGCCTGGTGTTATATATGAGTTTCCTGGATCTGTGGTTTTAATGTCTATTGGTTTCCTAGGGCTGTCATAACAAAATACCACTGACTACATGGCTTAAACAAAAACAAAAATTTTTTTTCTCACAGTTCTGGAAGAATTGTTGGTTTTTATTTTGCTCAGCAGTAACAATTTCCAAGCTACTTATAGGATGGACCAACCGAGAGCATTTTTTTAAGGGAATTCCTTTATTTTTATATTTTATTTATTTATTTTTGGCTGTGTTGGGTCTTCGTTTCTGTGCAAGGACTTTCTCTAGTTGCGGCAAGCGGGGGCCCCTCTTCATCGCGGTGCGCGGGCCTCTCACTATCATGGCCTCTCCTGTTGCAGAGCACAGGCTCCAGACGTGCAGGCTTAGTAATTGTGGCTCACGGGCCTTGTTGCTTCGCAGCATGTGGGATCTTCCCAGGCCAGGGCTCGAACCCGTGTCCCCTGCATTGGCAGGCAGATTCTCAACCACTGCGCCACCAGGGAAGCCCCCAGAGAGCATATTTTTATAGGGGGAAAAATGAACAGATCATGACCAAGCTTGTTGTTTTTGTTTACTTTGTATCTGCTTTTCTTTAATTTTTTTTTTTCTTCAGTATTGAATCCTGGGATGGTCTCTGAGCCAACATCTAAGAGAAATGGAAAACATAAAGTCGCTTCTTTCTGCTCTATGTGTTCTCCCTTCCCACTGGGCTTTGGAGAGTATCTGAAAAGCAACCATTAGTGTCTTTTGAGGTTGTTGTTTTCCCCTTGATTTCCCTGTAGGCAGCTTTGGAGCTGCTCTAGAATGGAAAGGGAGAGAAACGTGGCACTCTCGATTGGAAAAGCATGATATAAGGGCAGATAAACAAGATAAAAGTGTGTTTAAGCAGAATTCTAGTAAGCCTTTCATATTCTTAAATTTTATATATGTTCTACTATAAACCTGTAAAGAACATAATTTACATGTTACATTCCAACATTTTTTCCCAAAAGCTATCATGATCAGTGGTCATTTCTAAATTGATGTGCCTGGATCAAAATCAGAGGTGGATTCAGAAAGAAGAATAAAATGTCACATCTTACCAGAAATGTCCCATCATGATTCAAAATTACAGATTATCTGGAATAGTTAAAAGTTTAAACCACAAAATGAAAATCTTCACTGATCCAGCCACTTTGCAGTAATCTAATTTGTGGAAATGATGGACTCCCATACATCTCTCTTAATAAAAATGAAAATCTATATTTAATATTTTATTACTGTAGTTATAAAGGGTAGTATTGGTAATATAATCTATTTTATAAACTAAATATTCACCATGAACTAGTTTTAGCAAAAACAACAACAAATTACGTCTTAAAAACAAAATACATTTCTCAATAAACAGAACTACTTTATTGTTTAAGACTTTTTAATTTTAGAGCTAAAGCATTTATGACATCTTAAAAATACAAATATCGGCACAAATTGTTCTCCTTTATAAAATGTCCCAAGTTTTTGTCATTTCAAGACACAAAACATACTGATAAAAATGTTATTGAATGAATTGGGTCCTGCTTACAAAATCAATTACATACTTATAAATGTCAGGAGAAAGGAAAGTTGCCTTTAATGAGAGTGCCAGCAATCTGGGGAGATGTTGGACTCAGCACTCCCCAAAAACCACCTCCAAAAGTTCTGCTCAGCCATAAACACTCTTAAAGGCAAACAGAGAAGTAATCTCAGGTAATTATTGAGATGGGGGTCAGAATCATTGCAGTCCCCCACTGTGTGCAGGCTTGTGGACTCCTCATGATCTTCCTCTAGATGTTATCTTTTCACACAGTTTGGTCACAGAGTTAGATCAGATGATTACTGAAAGGGAAGCAGGGAAGAGATATGGTCATCTGTTAATTATGTATTCTTCACTTCTACTTCTTTGATCTATGGAACTGACAAGTTAGGCAAGGTATTGTGTGATTAAAGTTGCAGGACACAAAATTAATACACAGAAATCTGTTTCACTTCTATACACTAACAACAAAAGATCAGAAAGAGAAATTAAAGAAACAATCCCATTTACCATCACATCAAATAAATAAATTAATTAATTAAATACCTAGAAATAAACCTAACTAAGGAAGCAAAAGACCTATAGTCAGAAAACTATAACATACTGATGAAAGAAATCAAAAACGACATAAACAGATGGAGAGATATACCATGTTCTTTGATTGGGAGAATCAGTATTGTCAAAATGACTATACTACCCAAAGTAATATACAGATTCAACGCAATCTCTATCAAATTACCAATAGCATTTTTCACAGAATTAGAACAAAAGAATTTACAACTTGTATGGAAACACAGAAGACACCAAATAGCCAAGGCAATCTTGAAAAAGAAAAAAAATGACTTGGAGGGGTCAGGATCCCTGACTTCCATCTATACTACAAAGCTACAGTCATTAAAACAGTATGGTACTGGCACAAAACACATATAGATCAATAGAACAAGATAGAAAATTCAGAGATAAACCCACACACTTATGGTCACCTAATCTATGACAAAGGAGGCAAGAATGTACAATGGAGAAAACACAGCCTCTTCAATAAGTGGTGCTGGAGAAACTGAACAGCTACATGTAAAAGAATGAAATTAGAACACTCCCTAACCCCAGAAACAAAAATAAACTCAAAATGGATTAAAGACCTAAATGTAACATCGGATGCTATAAAACTCTTAGAGGAAAACATAGGCTCTCTGACATAAATCGCATCAAGAACCTTTTTGATCCACCTCTGAGCATAATGAAAATAAATAAATAAATAAACAAATGGGACCTAATTAATCTTAAAAATTTTTGCACAGCAAAGGAAACCAGCAACAAAATGAAAAGAAGACCTACAGAATGGGAGAAAATATTTGCAAACAAAGCAACCAACAAGGGATTAATCTCCAAAATATACACATAGTTCATGCAGCTCAATATCAAAAGAAACAAACAACCCAATCAAAAAATGGGCAGAAGATCTAAATAGACATTCTCCAAAGAAGACATACAGATGGCCAAGTGTCACATGAAAATATGCTCAACATCACTAATTATTAGAGAAATCACCTCACACTGGTCAGAATGGCCATCATCAAAAAATCTCCAAGCAATAAATGCTGGAGAGGGCATGGAGAAAAGGGAACCCTCCTATACTGTTTGTGGGAATGTAGATTGGTACAGCCACTATGAAGAACAGTATGGAGATTCCTTAAAAAACTAAAAATAGAGCTGCCATATGATCCTGCAATCCCACTTCTGGGCATGTATCTGGAGAAAACCATATTTGAAAGGATACATGCACCCCAATGTTCATTGCAGTACTATTTACAACAGCCAGGACATGGAAGCAACCTAAATGGCCATCAAAAGAGGAATGGATAAAGAATATGTGATACATATATACAATGGAATATTACTCAGCCATTAAAATGAATGAAATAATGTCATTCACAGCAACATAGATGGATGGACCTAGAGATGATCATACTAAGTGAAGTAAGTCAGACAGAGAAAGACAAATGTCATATGGTATCACTTGTATGTGGAATCTAAAGAAATGGTACAAATGAACCTATTTATAAAACAGAAGTTTAGTCACAGATGTAGAAAAGAAAATTTTACTAGGGGAAAGGGGAGGGAGGGATAAATTGGGAGATTGTTGTTGACATATACACACTACTATATATAGAATAAATAAATAATTAAGTACCTACTGAATAGCACAGGGAACTATATTCAATACTCTGTAATGACCTATATGGGAATAGAACCTAAAAAAAGAGTGGATATATGTGTATGTATAACTGACTCACTTTACCATACAGCAGAAACTAACACACTGTTAATCAACTATATTCCAATTAAAAAAAAAAAAGATTTGAAAGGTGTGCTTGTGCCAGAGATGAGTAGAGCATGGGGGTGCCTGGTTTAAAAGTTAATTAAAATATAGCTTTCCTAAAGTGACAAGAAAAGAGGCTTCCTCCTGAGGGCAGTTTTCTGCAAGAGCTGCTTACAAAAGGAATAAACCATTAAATGGCTTGGTTTTTACCTGACTTATGCAAAGATTAAGACACCTTATTTACTCTCTTTCACGAATATTATATGCTTTTACATATGCATATGAATACTGCACACACATTTATTTATTTAAGATAAATAGATCATCTCTAATAGTTAAATAGTTCCAGTATCCATAGTTATGTGTGATTGATTGAAGCAGTGCTTTCTTCAAATGCCATTTGTAAATACATATTAATAATGCTGTTTGGTTTGGGAGTTTGCTAACATCATTCTATGGACTTTACACATAAACTTAGAATTTTTAGTTAAGGATGATACATATTTTAGTGAGTTAGAAAATATAATATTACAATGATTTAGTTATGACTTGTTACATCCCTCTCTAAATTTGAACTTTTTTTTTAACATCTTCATTGGAGTATAATTGCTTTACAATGTTGTGTTAGTTTCTGCTTTATAACAAAGTGAATCAGCTATACATATATACCCATATCTCCTCCTTGCGTCTCCCTCCCACTCTCCCTATCCCACCCCTCTAGGTGGTCACAAAGCACAGAGCTGATCTCCCCATGCGATACAGCTGCTTCCCACTAGCTATCTATTTTACATTTGGTTGTGTATATATGTCAATGCTACTCTCTCACTTCGTCGCAGCTTACTCTTTCCCCTACTGGTGTCCTCAAGTCCATTCTCTACGCCTGCATCTTTATTCCTGTCCTGCCCCTGGGTTCATCAGAACGATTTTTTTTTTTTTTTTTTTTTAGGTTTTGGGTCATATGGTAGTTCTATTTTTAGTTTTTTAAAGAACCTCCATACTGTTCTCCATAGTGGCTGTATCAATTTACATTCCCACCAACAGTGCAAGAGAGCTCCCTTTTCTCCACACCCTCTCCAGCATTTATTGTTTGTAGATTTTTTGATGATCGCCATTCTGACAGGTATGAGGTGATACCTCATTGTAGTTTTGATTTGCATTTCTCTAATGATTAGTGATGTTGAGCATCCTTTCATGTGTTTGTTGGCAATCTGTATATCTTCTTTGGAGAAATGTCTATTTAGATCTTCTGCTAACTTTTGGATTGGGTTGTTTGTTTTTTGATATTGAGCTGCATGAGCTGCTTGTATATTTTGGAGATTAATCCTTTGTCAGTTGCTTCTTTTGCAAATATTTCTCCCATTCTGAAGGTTGTCTTTTTGTATTGTTTATGGTTTCCTTTGCTGTGCAAAAGCCTTGAAGTTTCATTAGGTCCCATTTGTTTATTTTTGTTTTTATTTCCATATCTCTAGGAGGTGGATCAAAAAGGATCTTGCTGTGTTTTATGTCAGAGTGTTCTTCCTATGTTTTCCTCTAAGAGTTTTATAGTGTCTGGTCTTACATTTAGGTCTTTAATCCATTTTGAGTTTATTTTTGTGTATGGTGTTAGGAAGTGTTCTAATTTCATTCTTTTACATGTAGCTGTCCAGTTTTCCCAGCACCACTTATTGAAGAGGCTGTCTTTTCTCCATTGTATATTCTTGCCTCCTTTATCAAAGATAAGGTGACCATATGTTTGTGGGTTTATCTCTGGGCTTTCTATCCTGCACAAACATTTAAATGTATTGTGTGTGTCGACTGAAATAAAAAACACACAATGTAAGAGCAGTGAGTTTCAGTTTTATCCAGGGACCTTACTGAGGACTAGAGCCCAGGAGACAGCCTCTCAGATAGCTCTGAGAAACTACTCTGAGGTAGGGGAGGAGCCAGTATATATATGAATTTCTGGCTGGGAAATGCATGTAGTCAAGCATAAAATGATTACTGCTAATCACAAAGAGCAGATATCTCAAGCTAATTATTTTAGTGCTTTTCTATGTATAGGAAGATGCAAGAATCTGGGGTCATTGAAATTCTTCCTTAAACATGCATCTTAACCATCCAGGAGCCTGTATGTTCCAAGCACAGAATGCTTCATCCTCTTTTTCCATCTTGAATTCCCCTCAGGGCACACTGTCTGTGGGCAACTGCAGTGGGCTGCCACTTAACCCTTTGTGTAAGGGGATAATGAATGACACTCTTTGTTCTTTTTGTTTACAAATGTATACTTGCATCATGCCTACATAAAATACACATATAGTTATCCAGATGGAAAATTAAAATAAGTCCTAAACATAGTATCTATAAAATAAAATTAAGGCTATATTAATATTTTTGAAATACCAGCCTAGTTTATAACCTCAATCTCTAGAAATGCTGTCTGTTGTACTGAAAATAACTGCAGTTAACCAAGCCACCAGCTTGGAAGTATCATGTCGCTTATCTCTCCAAGTGGTGAAACAAGCCTATTGAGAAGATTCATACCTAATGATTTGTGCTACTTATTGGCTTCTGGTTTGGCTCCATCCTTACATTTCCTTATGAGTCTTTTCTTCCTGTCAGCTACCAATAATGATATGAAAAAAGAGAAACATATTTGACATATTTGATATTTTATAGCAAAAGATATTCAATTCTTAACTGCCTAATGTCAGCATTGTTATTTTGTATCTTTACATTATTATTTATTCATATATTAAGCAGGGAAAAGTTTTCCATTAACTGTGCTATGTATGATATACATATGTAAAGATATTGTGTTCATGTTTGTGTATGTGTATTGGAGGTGGATGAGGGATGATTTTTTTGTATGGAAAGACCAATTTTGGAAGGATTGAAATACATTACAATTTTAAATAAGCAAAATCAGCAACATGCTTCCCAACAAGGAACTAATTCTGTGTCTTTGCAAGTCACGAGAATGGAATTTTTAGGACCTGCTATCTCTCAAGTGCTTTATATTTCACTGTTTCTTGAAGTGTGGCCCTGATTTGTCTGCATCAGCTCTGATGATTTTAAAATGCAGATTCCTGGTCTCTTTCCTGACCAATTGAATCTGAGACTTCAACCTGAGAATTAGCATTATTAATTAACTCTTCCAGATGTACACTATAGTTTGAAAAACAGGCAGTCATTATTTATTTAGTTTACCAAGTCTGATTAACTTGATATTTGTATTTCTGGTGTCTCTACATTTTCTCTCATTTTGAATGATCATTCCTGTTTGTTCAACTACATTTTAAATAATGGTATATCAGAAATTTGAATAACACTTAACAGCTTATATTATAACTTTACATACATTATTTGCTTTAATCCCTCTCAGGAAGTCTTCAGAGTATTATTAGCCATACTCTACAGATGAAAAAAAACAAAACAAAACAAACAAAAAAACAAAACCAAGAAAAAACAAAGGACTAGAGAGGTAAAGAATCTACCCTGCTGCTAAAAATGACAGAGCCAGGATTGGAACTCAGGACTTCTGACTGAGTTTTATGCTATTCCCATTCTACTATACTTGCCTTTCTTTCATGGTCCACTGGGCATGGGTGTTTCTCAGTTATGCCATACCATGGTGGCATTTATAAGACATAGCTAGCTGGGTGTTTAGCTACATGTGGCCAGCTGCCTATGCAATGATATTATAGTTAAAGGCATTGTTATGCACAAGATAATTCAGGAAGGACCTGCACAATGAGTCAAATAGAGGACCCAGGTTGAAACCTAGATTATATCAACATTTACAGACAAATTACCAGAAGAGGAACCAGCAAAAGAGAATGAGTAAGAGATGTGGAGATCAGATTTCAGTGAAGGGATGGGAAGTTAGGAAACAAAGGCAGTAATAAGCTGATAAGCTCGGACTGTTTTCTCAACTATTTGACAATGAAGTGAGAAGATAGAAAAGGATGGATGGGTGGATGGATGAATGAATGAATGGGATAGAGAGAAAAAAATGGAAAAAGCAAGCTTGCTCAGTAGATGGAAATGATGATGCAGGGTTAGTGGTATGTCGTTCAATATGGAAGAAAGATGGATTTATTTGGAAAATAAAGGGACGTTTTAATGAAGGGATAGAGACTAGAAAAAGTAGGATGAACAATGCATCTTCTACAGATGTTTGCCCAGGATACAGTAAGAAAGAGCAGAAGATTCCTAATTCAGTCCAGAATCTAGCACTTCTTTCTCTCTCTAGTGTGCTGATTCCTAACAGGCAATACCCTTTGGAATAATAATTTCCCATCCATCCGTGCTATCATTTAGAACTGAATTTCAAACTGATTATGGCACATTTTAGTAGGGTAAAAGACTCTATGGCTCCATTATCTTACCCTAAGTAAGTTTTAGGTAGAAAACAAAACCTCAATAACAATAAAGTGGCACTGTATAGGAAAAACTGTGGAATAGATATGTTTGTTTCAAACAAAGGAATATGGATAACTCATATGTGAACTGTAATGTATGCATGTTTTTTGTGAAATTATTGGAAACCTATTGTCTTGGAATGCCATTGATGTAAATATGCATCATGACACACCGTGGGATTAATTAAATAATTTATAGCAATCTGAATAGTGGTGATAATATAAAATAAACATTAATTTTCAATTTAAAGTCACTGAAAATTATGACCAACTCAGAACAACACTGCAGGTGCTATAATATCCTCTTCAAAAATTACTGGAATCCCAATGATCCATGGATACATGTGTTCAAAACTTTGTGACATTGCCAAGTGTCATGTGACAGTAAGACTTCCCAGGAAAATCTTAATTAGAGACCACAGTAAATTCTATTAACGGGCCAATTTTAGTTTATGAATTTCAAATTTTAGTGTAACCTTTTTGGTTGTCATATCCTGATGCAGACTGAAGGAAACACTTGCAGCATTGGGTCATTTCACAGCCCTTCAGAAAGAGCCTTAGAGCAGTGGGCTGTGGGCCTAGTTCTGAGAATCATGGATTTGGGGATTTGTTTGGATTAACAAGCTCTCCCAGTACCAATTCCTTGGATATACCAAGTACGCCTTCTAGCTTTGTTGTGAATTAATTGAATCACATAATCAGGTGCCTTTCTTCAAGTGACAATACAGTAGAAGTACTTAGAAAACTGTAGTTGTGGTTATTCACTTGTTATTTGGTTATTGTCATTATAATTTTGTAATTACAATTTCATGTATTAAAAATTGTAACTGTGGTTTATTTGGGACCTGGATCAGGATAGAAATATTCTGGCTTAGGTGGAACTTTTTTTTTTACCTGGTGGGGTTGGAATAAAAAGGGTGTAAGGGGCTTTGACAGTATCAGTGTACAACCAAAACTTCCCATTTTGCTTAGGCTTAATAATTACAGGAAGCACATTATTTCATTTAAAGTTTTACTAAAGAAAAATAGTTAATCATGGTAACCATGAGAAAAAAAAAACACATTCACACTCCTTATGGAGACTTTTTTGAAGATCAAAGAATGGAAGGGAAAATTTAAAAATAACAAAGATCATTGGTGAGATCATTTATAATTTAAGTAAATACTAATAGGCAATGCATTTTACAAACTAGCAATACTATTTCATGAAGACTCAGTTTTCTCAAGTCTAGCAATTAAAGCGGCATTATTTTTTCATTGTTTTAATATAGAGTGGCTGGGGGCGTGCAGACTACTGTTCACTCAGTTTTTGGTCCTTGAAATTTTCTCAGCCTTGGAAGTTAGAGGTAGAACCTTCACATCCTGGATGGTAAATATTCTATATCCTATGACTCTCTGGTTAGGTAACAGAAATTTTTGTGGCATAAAGCTGAAATAAGACTACTTCTAAATCCAAGTGATTTTCAAAAAATAATTTGTTTTCTTTAATTAAAACCTGCTTAAAGGGAAATTTGCATATCTGATTTCATATTTTCCTTGAGCAAGGAGAGGGTAGGGGGACTTAATATTTTGTTTCTACATTCTCTTAATAGAAGGGAGATTTAGATTGTTTTAAATCACACTAGAAAAAGGTCCTCATAGGAACCATGGAGAAAGTGAAGCAAGAGAGTAAACTTGAGCACCTGGCTAGGTTCTGAATTTTCTGTTGGCATAGCAATTGCATGCAGCGCTACAACTCTTCTTGCCTCAGAATGTCAATGTCAGGATTAAAACATGACTTTCCCCAGTAATGGAATTTCAGAGCTGCAGGGAACCTGAGATCATCCAATTCGACCATCTCAGCTAAAGAGGAGGCAGCTGAGTTCCAGAGAGTGATAGGATTTGCCAAGCCAAGGTCACAAGTTATTGGCCAAGTTTAGAACACACTAAAGGTTAGATAAGTAGAAGACTGCTGAATTCTTACTTAGCAGAGCATTCAATAAAGACTTTCAATAGCTTATTGAATAGTTGCTACTTTTCTCAGGCTATTAAGGACATATACCAAATGTGCTATGCCTTTGCATTTCTATCATTGTTATGGAACAAATTCTGGCAAGATAAGTTTTCTGTGACTGACCTGGGCTATGCTTTCATGCTAAGTTTGAGGTGTCAGGTTCTTGTTAAGTTTCTCTGCAAGCCTAGAAATATTATCCTAAGGCTGCCCAGTCTCCTACTGTTGCTTCCTGGTTTCTTTGTAAATTGTTGGCCAGCTTCCAGCTATTATAATAAAAGTAACAGTGATAACACACTGTACTCCCAGATTACCGTGCTATTTGTCAAGTTCTTGTACTATTCATCAGTCTGATTTCCTGGAGGGAGAGGCAAAGGGCAAGAACTGCAAAGCCATCTTAAACATATTTCCGTTTTAGATATAGTTTACCAGCTGGGGAAAAACCATATCTCTGCTTAATTTATAGGAACTAGAATTCTTCTGCCCAGCTGACTGACTATTCAATTCAAACCACCAAATGAAATACCTTGGAGTTAAAATGTGTCAAGTGTGACTTCACAAAATGGAATCACTGGGACATGACTTAGCAATTGCTGAGTGCTTTTTGAAGGTTAAATCCTGTCCAAAGGCGGTGCAGTACCCTGAGAGGACTTTTAATGATATACCTGGCAGCCTGTCTAGGGCACAGTTACATGAGAAGTTATCAAAGTGAATAGTTCCACAGCCTCTTTCCAAAGTGACTGGCACAGCCTTGGGTGAACTTTATAAAAATTTGCTTAGAGATCCTGGTCTCCATCTAGCATTTCTATGCCTTAGGCCACTGTAGTTAACATAGACATAGATGACTTCCCTACTGAAATCTGTGTCACAATATGAGTAACCAGAGCATACTGTCTGGTTACTAAGTGTCAGATGGCCCAAGAACACTCTGACTCACCTACTTATAATTTGTATGGCCCTGGGAGTGGACTTAGACTCTTTGGGTTTCACTGTTAGCATCAGTACCTCCTTTCTGAGACAGTTGACTTAAGGGTCTGAATAAGATAATATATGTAAATGCCTTAAGATAGAGCAAGGCTCATGGAAGCATGATTAGATGACATTTCCTTTTCCTTAAGGAGGAGACAGAAGTCCACAGCTTTAATTATTTTCATATTTATAGTTCTTGGCTTTTATTCCAGAGATGTCCTAAAGGAATTCTGTCTCCTTAAAACTAGACCTTCAAGGTAAGTATTTGAAGATTTTAAAAGTCCAAGTGTTCAATTACCATAGCAGATCTCCCTATTTTAAATAGAAGTATAGTTGATTTACAGTGTTTCATGTGTATGGCAAAGTGATTCAAATATATATATATATACATATATATATATATGTATATATATATATATATTCTTTTTCACATTCTTTTCCATTATAGGTTATTACAAGATATTGAATATAGTTACATGAGCTATGCAGTAGGTTCTTGTTGTTTACCTATTTTACATATAGTAGTGTGTATCTTTTAATCTCAAATCCCTAATTTATCTACCCCCTCCTTTCCCCTTTGGTAACCATAAGTTGTTATCTATGTCGGTGAGTCTGTTTCTGTTTTGTAAATAAGTTCATTTGCATCATTTTTTTAGATTCCACATATAAGTGATATCATATGATATTTGTCTTTCTCTGTCTGACTTACTTCACTTAGTATGGTAATCTCTAGGTCCATCCATGTTGATATTATTGACATTATTTCATTCTTTTTATGACTAACATTCCATTGTCTGTATATATATATATATATATATATATATATATATATATATATATACCACATCTTTTTTATACACTCACCTGACAATGGACATTTAGGTTGCTTCCATGTCCTAGCTACTGTAAATAGTGCTACAAAGAACATGGGGGTGCACATGTCCTTTCAAATTATGGTTTTCTCCAGATATAAGCCCAGGAGTGGGACTGCAGTATCATATGGTAGCTGTATTTTCAGTTTTTTTGAGGAACCGCCATATTGTTCTCCATAGTGGCTGTACCAGTTTACATTCCCACCAACAGTGTGGGAGGTTTCCCTTTTCCTCACACCCTCTCCAGCATTTATTGCTTGTAGACTTTTTGATGATGTCCATTCTGACTGGTGAGAGGTGATATCTCATTGTAGTTTTGATTTGCATTTCTCTAATAATGAGTGATGTTGAGCTTCTTTTCATGTGCCTCTTGGCCATCTGTATGTCTTCTTTGGAGAAATGTCTGTTTAGGGCTTCCACCCATTTTTTAATTGGGTTGTTTGTTTCTTTGATATTGAGCTGCATGAGCTGTTTGTATACTTTGGAGATTAATCCCTTGTCAGTCGCTTCGTTTGCAAATGTTTTCTCCCATTTTGTGGTTTTCTTTTAGTTTTGTTGATGGTTCCTTTGCTATGCAAAAGCTTTTAAGTTTAATTAGGTCCCATTTGTTTATTTTTGCTTTTATTTCCATTATTCTAGGAGATGGATCCAAAAAGATATTGCTGCAATTTATGTCAAAGAGTGTCCTGCCTATGTTTTCCTCTAGGATTTTTATAGTATCCGGTCTTCCATTTAGGTCTTTCATCCATTTTGAGAATGTTCTAATTTCATTCTTTTACATGGGACTTTCCAGTTTTCCCAGCAGCACTTATTGAAGAAACTGTCTATTCACCATTGTATATTCTTGCCTCCTTTGTCATAGATAAATTGACCATAGGTGCGTGGGTTTATTTCTGGGCTTTCTATTCTGTTCCATTGATCTATATTTCTGTTTTTCTTCCAGTACAATACTGTTTTGATGACTGTAACTTTGTAGTTTAGTCTGAAGGCAGGGAGGGTTATGCCTCCAGCTTTGTTCTTTTTCCTCAGGATTGCTTTGGCAATTCTGGGTCTTTCATGGTTCCATTTAAATTTTTGGATTATTTGTTTAGTTCTGTGAAAAATGTCATGGGTAATTTAATAGGGATTGCATTGATTCTGTAGCTTGCCTTGGGTAGTATAGTCATTTTGTCAATATTGATTCTTCCAATCCAAGAACATGGTATATCTTTCAATCAGTTTATGTCATCTTCAATTTCTTTCATCAGATCTTAAAGTTTTCTGAGTACAGGTCTTTTGCCTCCTTAGGTAGGTTTAACCTAGGTATTTTATTCTTTTTGATGCAATGGTAAATGGGATTGTTTCCCTAATTTCTCTTTCTGATATGTTAATGTATAGAAATGCAACAGATTTCTGCATATTAATCTTGTACCCTGAAACTTTGCCGAATTCATTGATGAGCTCTAGTAGTTTTTGGTGACATCTTTAGGATTTTCTCTGTATAGTATCATGTCATCTGCAAACAGTGACAGTTTTAGTTCTTCCTATCCAATTTGGATTCCATTTATTTCTTTTTCTTGTCTGATTGCTGTGGCTAAGACCTCCAGAACTATGTTGAATAAGTGGCAAGAGGGCTTCCCTGGTGGTGCAGTGGCTGAGAGTCCGCCTGCTGATGCAGGGGACACAGGTTCGTGCCCCAGTCCAGGAAGATCCCACATGCCACGGAGCGGCTGGGCTCGTGAGCCATGGCCGCTGAGCCTGCACATCCGGAGCCCGTGCTCCGCAACGGGAGAGGCCACAACAGTGAGAGGCCTGTGTACCACAAAAAAAAAAAAAAAAAAAAGTGGCAAGAGTGGGCCTCCTTATCTTCTTCCTGATCTTAGAGGAAATGCTTTCAGCTTTTCACCATTGAGTATGATGTTAGCTGTAGGTTCGTTATATATAGCCTTTATTATGTTAATGTAGGTTTCCTCTAAGCCCACATTTTGGAGAGTCTTATCATAAATTCGTGTTGAATTTTTTCAAAAGATTTATGCATCTATTAAGATGATCGTATGGTTTTTATTCTTCGATTGGTAATGTGGTGTATCACACTGATTGATTTGTAGATACTGAAAAATCTTTGTATCCCTGGGACAGATCCCACTTGATCATGGTGTATGATCCTTTTATTATATTGTTGGTTATTATGTTTGAAGATTTTTGTGTCTATGTTCATCAGTGATATTGGCTTAATAGAATGTATTTGGGAGTGTTGCCTCCTATTCAGTTTTTTGGAAGAGTTTGAGAAGGATCAGTATAAGTTCTTCTTTATATGTTTTGCCTGTGAAACCATGCGGTCCTAGAATTTTGTTTGTAGGGAGATTTCAAATTATAGATTCTATTTCACTTTTAGTTATTGGTTTGTTCAAATTATCTATTTCTTCTTGATTCATTTTGGTGGGCTGTATGTTTCTAAAAACTTGTCCATTCCTTCAAGGTTGTTGAATTTGTTGGCATATAATTTTTCATAGTATTCCCTTGTTGGGGTTTCTTTTGGGATTTCTGTGGTATCAGTTGTTACGTCTCCTTTTTCATTTCTTATTTTGTTTATTTGGGTTCTCTCTCTTTTCTTTTTGGTAAGCCTGACCAGAGGTTTGTCAATCTTCTTTACCCTTTCAGAGAACCAGCTCTTGGTTTTATTGATCTTTTCTATTGTTTTTTAATTTCTCTTTTATTAATTCCTCTCTGATCTTTATTATTTCCTTCCTTCTGCTGACTTTAAGTTTTGCTTATTCTTCTTTTCCTAATTCTTTTTGGTGATAGGTTAGGTTGTTTATTTAAGGCTTTTCTTGTTTTTTTGAGGAAATCTGTATTGCTATGAACTTCCCTCTGAGAACAGCTTTCACTGTATCCCACAGATTTTGTATAGTTGTGTTTTTATTGTCATTTGTCTTAAGGTATTTTTAAATTTCCTCTTTGATTTCATTGTTGACCCATTTGTTTTTTTAGTAGAATTTTGTTTAATGTCCACATCTTTCTGCTTTTCCCATTTTTTTTCCTGTAATTAATTTCTAGTTTCATACTGTTGTTGTTGGATAAAAATGCTTGATATAATGCCTATCTCTTAAATGTGTTGAGACTTGTTTTGTGACCAAACATGTGATCTATTCTGGAGAATCTTCCTTGTTCACTTGAAAAGAATGTGTATTTTGCTGTTTTTGGATGGAGTGTCCTTTAGATATCTATTAAGTCCAACTGGTCTACTGTATCATTTAAAATCACTGTTGCCTTATTAATTTTCTATTTGTATGATCTGTCCATTGATGTGAGTGGGGTGTTAAAGTCTACTACTATTATTGTTTTTCTGTCAGTTTCTCCCTTTGTGTCTGTTAGTATTTGTTTTATGTATTTGGGTGCTGTATATTAGGTGCTTATATGTTGATGAGTGTGAAACCCTCTTCTTGTATTGTTACTTTTAGCATCATACAGTGTCCTTTATCTTTCTTTATGGCCTTTGTTCTAAAGTCTGTTTTGCCTGATAGGAGTATTTTGACCCCTGTTTTCCTATCATTTCTATTTGTATGAAACATCTTTTTCCATCCCCTCACTTTTAATCTATGTGTGTCCTTTGCCCTAAAATGGATCTCTTGTAGGCAGCATATTCTAGACTCTTGTTTTTCTATCCAATCTACCACTCTGTCTTTTGACTGGTGCATTTAGTCCATTGACATTTAAGGTAATTATTGATAGGTATGTATTTATTGCCATTTTAAACCTTGTTTTCCTCTTGATTTTATATTCCTTCTTTGTCCCTTTCTTTTTCTTTCTGTTTTTTCTTCTGTGGTTTGATGAATTTCTTTTGTATTATCCTTATGTTCTCTTCTTTTTATTTTTGGTGAAACTATTGTATATTTTTGATCTGTGGTTACCCTGTTTTTCAAGTATGTTAACCCCTTCCTATATCTACTTGCCTTAGACTGGTAGTCATATAAGCTCAAACACATTCTAGGAAATGAAAAAAAAATCTACATTTTCTTACTGTGGTTCCCCACATTTTATGATTTTTATGTCCTCTTTTACATCTTCATGTTCATCCTTCTGCTCTTCATTGTGGTTATCAAAAAAAATTTTTTTAATATGCGTACTGGCTTATTTAGGTGACTTCCTTTCCAATTGTGATTTTCTCTTTCCTATAGATTCTTACCTCTTTTCTATTTAGAGAAGACCTTTCAATATTTCCTTTAGGATATGTTTAGTATTGCTGTATTCTTTTAGTTTTTGCTTGTGTGAGGTATTCTTTACCTCTCCCTCTATTCTAAATGATGATCTTACTGGGTAGAATATCCTAGGTTGCAGATTTTTCCCTTTCAGGACTTTGAATATATCTCACCACCCCTTCTGGCTGCAACATTTCTGTAGAGAAACCAGATGATAGCCTTATGGGGGTTCCCTTGTTATTTACTCTTTGTTTTTCTCTTGCTGCCTTTAGAATCCTCTCTTTACCTTTAACTTTTGCCATTTTTATTATAATACATCTTGGTATAGGTCTGTTGGGTTTATCTTGTTTGGGACTCTCTGTGCTTCCTGTACCTGGATATCTTTTTACTTCTTTAGGTTTGGGAAATTTTCAGCCATAATTTCTTCAAATACGTTTTTGATCACCTTCTCTCTTTCTTCCCCTTCTGGAATCTCTATTATGCATAGATTGGCATGCTTTATATTATCCCATAGGTCTCTTATATTGCTTTCAATTTTTTCATTTGGCTTTCTGTCTGCTGTCCTGATTGGGTAATTTCCATTATTCTATCTTCCAGATCACTTGTTCACTCTTCTGCATTATTCATTCTGCCATTCATTGCTCAGCTTTCATCTCAGCAAATGAGTTTTCTATTTTTTCTTGGTTCCTCTTTATAGTTTCTAATTCAGTTTTACATTACTCTGCATTTCTGTCAATAGCTTTTCTTAATTCCTTCAGTATTTTCATTGTCTCCTTTTTGAAATTGGTGTCTATTAGATTGAAGAGGTCTATTTCATTGTTTGTTCTTTCAGGAGAATTCTCTTGGTCTTTTAATTGGGAGTGGTTCCTCTGCTTCTTCATTTTACTCATATTTCTCTTATTCTGTGAGTTTAGGAGAAACAATTATCTACTGTTGTCTTGGAGGGCTATTTAGATGTGGGAGCATCCCTGTGTAGCTTGATGTGGGTTTAATATTTTTGGTGCAAGGGATGTTTTTAGAATGGATGCCTGTCACCTCTTTCCTCACTGTATGCTGGCCATTATCCCCTTGTTAGGGGGTGTGCAGATGCAGTGGCTGGAGCCCAGTCCTGGGATTCTCAGCAGTGGTGGCAGCTCATGTGCACCCCTGGAGCACACGATGGGAGCAGAGGTGGCTCACGACCATTCCCAGAGCCCTAAAGGGCAGTGGTGATGGCTTCTGACTGATCCTGAAGCCCAGGGGTGTGGTGCGGGGGGGCTTGTGACTGTTCCTTAAGCCCAGGGCGGGGGGTGATGGGGTGGTGGTGGCAGCTTGCAACTGCTCCTGGATTCCGTAAGGGTGGCAATGCTGGCTTGCAACCACTGCTGTAGCCTCAGGGGGTGTGGCAGCAGTGGCTAGCGATCACTCCTGTACCTCGTGTAGGTGGTGTTCTGCCATCTGAGAGTGCATGCAAGGGAAAAGCCTGCAATGGCGGGTCTCCCCACTGCCCTCATGCATCCCCAAAACAATGGCACCTGGCCTTTAAGGTGGGCCAGGCTTCCCCTGCATACACCCTCAGTGGCAGTTGCACCAGACTCCAGCCCCTTCAGTCTGTTTCCACTAATCCCATACCAATCTTCTCCCTGGGGTTGATCTCCAAAGCCCAGCTTCAGCACCCAGCCCATGCCCACACCAGCAGACACTCATCTCAGTATGTGGAGTGCAGGGCAGTGGCACTGACCATCTGTGCGGGTCTCTCTCTGTTCTACCTGCTGCAAACCGGTTACTGCAATCTCCTCCAAGGCTATGAAGCTCCCCCTTCTGTCCTGACTGATTTCCCTGCCAGTGAGGGGACTTCCCAGGTTGCTTCCTCCCAGGGGCACAGGTCCTGTCCAGATTCCTTTCTCATTTTCTTTTTTTTTTTCTTTTTTCTTTTGTCCTACCCAGTTACATGGAGATTTTCTTACCCTTTCAGAAGTCTGAGTTCTTCTGACAGAGTTCAGATACTCTGTGAGAATCGTTCCACCTGTGGATGTATTTTTGATGTATTTGTGGGAGGAAGTGAACTTCACATCCTACTCTTCCGCAACTTGATTGCTTCTCCCCTACAATTATTATTATTATTTTTTTTTTTTTGTGGTATGCAGGCCTCTCACTGTTGTGGCCTCTCCCGTTGTGGAGCACAGGCTCCAGACGTGCAGGCTCAGTGGCCATGGCTCACGGGCCTAGCCACTCCATGGCATGTGGGATCCTTCCGGACCAGGGCACGAACCCATGTCCCCTGCATCAGCAGGCGGACTCTTAACCACTGAGCCACCAGGGAAGCCCCCCACAATTAGTTTTTGATAGCATATTTTATATCTAATTGTTTTGTGTACCCCTTAACTGCTTATTGCTGAAGTGGATGATTTCATTACTTTTGTCTTTTAACCTCCCTACTAGCTTTGTTTGTGGATGATTTCATACCTTTAATCTATGTTTTCCTTTACCAGTGAGCTTTTTCATGCCATATTTTTTTGTTTGTTTGTTTCTAGTTCTGACCTTTTCTTTTTTGCCTAGAGAAGTTCCTTTAAGATTGCTGTAAAGCTGGTTTTGTGGTGCTGAATTATTTTAGCTTCTGCTTATTTGTAAAGCTTTTGATTTTTCCATCAAATCTGAATGAGAACCATGTTGGGTAGAGTATTTTGGTTGTAAGTTTTTCCCTTTCATCACTTTAAATATATCATGCCACTCCTTTCTGGCCTGCAGAGTTTCTGCTGAAAATCACCTGACAGCCTTATGGGAGCTCCTTTTTATGTTATTTGCTGCTTTCCCCTTGCTGCTTTTAATATTCTCTATCTTTAATTTTTGTCATTTTGATTACAATGTGTTTTGGTGTGTTCCTCTTTGGGTCAATCCTGTATGGGACTCTCTGGGCTTCATGGACTTGGGTGACTGTCTCGTTTCCCAAGTTAGGGAGGTTTTCAGCTATTATTCTTCAAATATTTTCTAGGTCCCTTTCTCTCTCTCATCTCCTTCTAGGACCCCTATAATGTGAGTATTAGTGCAACTGATGTTGTCCCAGAGGTCTCTTAAACTGTCCTCATTTCTTTTAATTCTTTTTTCTTTTTTCTGTAGCAGCGGTGATTTCCATTACCCTATCTTCCAGCTCACTGATCCCTTCTTCTGAATCATTTAGTCTACTATTGATTCCTTCTAGTGTATTCTTTTTTTTTTTTTAAACATCTTTATTGGGGTATAATTGCTTTACAATGGTGTGTTAGTTTCTGCTTTATAACAAAGTGAATCAGCTATACATATACATATGTTCCCATATGTCTTCCCTCTTGCGTCTGCCTCCCTCCCACTCTCCCCATCCCACCCCTCCAGGCTGTCACAAAGCACCGAGCTAATATTCCTGTGCCTTGCGGCTGCTTCCCCCTAGCTACCTACCTTACTACGTTTGTTAGTGTGTATATGTCCAGGACTCTCTCTCGCCCTGTCAAAACTCACCCTTCCCCCTCCCCATATCCTCAAGTCCGTTCTCCAGTAGGTCTGCGTCTTTATTCCTGTCTTACCCCTAGGTTCTTCATGACATTTTTTTCCCTTAAATTCCATATATATGTGTTAGCATACGGTATTTGTCTTTTTCTTTCTGGCTTACTTCACTCTGAATGACAGACTCTAGGTCTATCCATCTCATTACAAATAGCTCAATTTCATTTCTTTTTAAGGCTGAGTAATATTCCATTGTGTATATGTGCCACATCTTCTTTATCCATTCATCCGATGATGGGCGCTTAGGTTGTTTCCATCTCCGGGCTATTGTAAATAGAGCTGCAATGAACATTTTGGTACATGACTCTTTTTGAATTTCGGTTTTCTCAGGGTATATGCCCAGTAGTGGGATTGCTGGGTCATATGGTAATTCTATTTGTAGTTTTTTAAGGAACCTCCATACTGTTCTCCACAGTGGCTGAACCAATTCACATTCCCACCAGCAGTGCAAGAGTGTCTCCTTGTCTCCACACCCTCTCCAGCATTTATTGTTTCTTGATTTTTTGATGATGGCCATTCTGACCGGTGTGAGATGATATCTCATTGTAGTTTTGATTTGCATTTCTCTAATGATTAATGATGTTGAGCATTCTTTCATGTGTTTGTTGGCATTCTGTATATCTTCTTTGGAGAAATGTCTATTTAGGTCTTCTGCCCATTTTTGGATTGGGTTGTTTGTTTTTTTGTTATTGAGCTGCATGAGCTGCTTGTAAATTTTGGAGATTAATCCTTTGTCAGTTGCTTCATTTGCAAATGTTTTCTCCCATTCTGAGGGTTGTCTTTTGGTCTTGATTATGGTTTCCTTTGCTGTGCAAAAGCTTTGAAGTTTCATTAGGTCCCATTTGTTTATTTTTGTTTTTATTTCCATTACTCTAGGAGGTGGGTCAGAAAGGATCTTGCTGTGATTTATGTCATAGAGTGTTCTTCCTATGTTTTCCTCTAAGAGTTTGATAGTTTCTGGCCTTACATTTAGGTCTTTAATCCATTTTGAGCTTATTTTTGTGTATGGTGTTAGGGAGCGATCTAATCTCATACTTTTACATGTACCTGTCCAGTTTTCCCAGCACCATTTATTGAAGAGGCTGTCCTTTCTCCACTGTACATTCCTGCCTCCTTTATCAAAGATAAGGTGTCCATATGTGCGTGGGTTTATCTCTGGGCTTTCTATCCTGTTCCACTGATCTTTCTGTTTTTGTGCCAGTACCATACTGTCTTGATTACTGTTGCTTTGTAGTATAGTCTGAAGTCAGGGAGCCTGATTCCTCCAGCTCCTTTCTTCGTTCTCAAGATTGCTTTGGCTATTCGGGGTCTTTTGTGTTTCCATACAAATTGCGAAATTTTTGGTTCTAGTTCTGTGAAAAATGCCAGTGGTAGTTTGATAGGGATTGCATTGAATCTGTAGATTGCTTTGGGTAGTAGAGTCATTTTCACAATGTTGATTCTTCCCATCCAAGAACATGGTATATCTCTCCATCTATTTGTATCATCTTTAATTTCTTTCATCAGTGTCTTATAATTTTCTGCATACAGGTCTTTCGTATCCTTAGGTAGGTTTATTCCTAGATATTTTATTCTTTTTGTTGCAATGGTAAATGGGAGTACTTTCTTGATTTCACTTTCAGATTTTTCATCATTAGTATATAGGAATGCCAGAGATTTCTGTGCATTAATTTTGTATCCTGCTACTTTACCAAATTCATTGATTAGCTCTAGTAGTTTTCTGGTAGCATCTTTAGGATTCTCTATGTATAGTATCATGTCATCTGCAAACAGTGACAGCTTTACTTCTTCTTTTCCGATTTGGATTCCTTTTATTTCCTTTTCTTCTCTGATTGCTGTGGCTAAAACTTCCAAAACTATGTTGAATAAGACTGGTGAGAGTGGGCAACCTTGTCTTGTTCCTGATCTTAGTGGAAATGCTTTCAGTTTTTCACCATTGAGGATGATGTTTGCTGTGGGCTTGTCATATATGGCCTTTATTATGTTGAGGAAAGTTCCCTCTATGCCTACTTTCTGGAGGGTTTTTATCATAAATGGGTGTTGAATTTTGTCGAAAGCTTTCTCTGCATCTATTGAGATGATCATATGGTTTTTCTCCTTCAATTTGTTAATATGGTTTATCACATTGATAGATTTGCGTATATTGAAGAATCCTTGCATTCCTGGAATAAACCCCACTTGATCATGGTGTATGATCCTTTTAATGTGCTGTTGGATTCTGTTTGCTAGTATTTTGTTGAGGATTTTTGCATCTATGTTCATCAGTGATATTGGCCTGTAGTTTTCTTTCTTTGTGACATCCTTGTCTGGTTTTGGTATCAAGGTGATGGTGGCCTCGTAGAAGGAATTTGGGAGTGTTCCTCCCTCTGCTATATTTTGGAAGAGTTCGAGGAGGATAGGTGTTAGCTCTTCTCTAAACGTTTGATAGAATTCACCTGTGAAGCCATCTGGTCCTGGGCTTTTGTTTGTTGGAAGATTTTTAATCACCGTTTCAATTTCAGTGCTTGTGATTGGTCTGTTCATATTTTGTATTTCTTCCTGATTCAGTCTTGGCAGGTTGTGCATTTCTAAGAATTTGTCCATTTCTTCCAGATTGTCCATTTTATTGGCGTAGAGTTGCTTGTAGTAATCTCTCGTGATTTTTTTTATTTCTGCAGTGTCAGTTGTTACTTCTTCTTTTTCATTTCTAATTCTATTGATTTGAGTCTTTTCCCTTTTTTTCTTGATGAGTCTGGCTAGTGGTTTATCTATTTTGTTTATCTTCTCAAAGAACCAGCTTTTAGTTTTATTGATCTTTGCTATCGTTTCCTTCATTTCTTTTTCATTTATTTCTGATCTGATTTTTATGATTTCTTTCCTTCTGCTAGCTTTTGGGTTTTTTTGTTCTTCTTTCTCTAATTGCTTGAGGTGCAAGGTTAGGTTGTTTATTCGAGATGTTTCCTGCTTCTTAAGGTGGGCTTGTATTGCTATAAACTTCCCCCTTAGAACTGCTTTTGCTGCATCCCATAGGTTTTGGGTCGTTGTGTCTCCATTGTCATTTGTTTCTAGGTATTTTTTTATTTCCTCTTTGATTTCTTCAGTGATCACTTCATTATTAAGTAGTGTATTGTTTAGCCTCCATGTGTTTGTATTTTTTACAGATCTTTTCCTGTAATTGATATCTAGTCTCATGGTGTTGTGGTCAGAAAAGATACTTGATACAATTTCAGTTTTCTTTAATTTACCAAGGCTTGATTTGTGACCCAAGATATGATCTATCCTGGAGAATGTTCCATGAGCACTTGAGAAAAATGTGTATTCTGTTGTTTTTGGATGGAGTGTCCTATAAATATCAATTAAGTCCATCTTGTTTAATGTATCAATTAAAGCTTGTGTTTCCTTATTTATTTTCATTTTGGGTGATCTGTCCATGGGTGAAAGTGGGGTGTTAAAGTCCCCTACTATGAATGTGGTACTGTCGATCTCCCCTTTTATGGCTGTTAGTATTTGCCTTATGTATTGAGGTGCTCCTATGTTGGGTGCATAAATATTTACAATTGTTATATCTTCTTCTTGGATCGATCCCTTGATCATTATGTAGTGTCCTTCTTTGTCCTTTTTAATAGTCCTTATTTTAAAGTCTATTTTGTCTGATATGAGAATTGCTACTCCAGCTTTCTTTTGGTTTCCATTTGCATGGAATATCTTTTTCCATCCCCTTACTTTCAGTCTGTATGTGTCTCTAGGTCTGAAGTGGATCTCTTGTAGACAGCATATATAAGGGTCTTGTTTTTGTATCCATTCAGCCAATCTGTGTCTTTTGGTGGGAGCATTTAGTCCATTTACATTTAAGGTAATTATCGATATGTATGTTCCTATTCCCATTTTCTATATTGTTTTCGGTTCGTTATTATAGGTCATTTCCTTCTCTTGTGTTTCTTGTCTAGAGAAGTTCCTTTAGCATTTGTTGTAAAGCTGGTTTGGTGGTGCTGAACTCTCTCAGCTTTTGCTTGTCTGTAAAGGTTTTAATTTCTCCATCAAATGTGAATGAGATCCTTGCTGGGTAGAGTAGTCTTGGTTGCAGGTTTTTCTCCTTCATCACTTTCAGTATGTCCTGCCATTCCCTTCTGGCTTGTAGGGTTTCTGCTGAGAGATCAGCTGTTAACCTTATGGGGATTCCCTTGTGTGTTATTTGTTGTTTTTCCCTTGCTGCTTTTAATATGCTTTCTTTGTATTTAATTTTTGACAGTTTGATTAATATGTGTCTTGGCGTATTTCTCCTTGTATTTATCCTGTATGGGACTCTCTGTGCTTCCTGGACTTGATTAACTATTTCCTTTCCCATATTAGGGAAGTTTTCAACTATAATCTCTTCAAATATTTTCTCAGTCCCTTTCTTTCTTTCTTCTTCTTCTGGAACCCCTATAATTCGAATGTTGGTGCATTTAATGTTGTCCCAGAGGTCTCTGAGACTGTCCTCAGTTCTTTTCATTCTTTTTTCTTTATTCTGCTCTGTAGTAGTTATTCCCACTACTTTATCTTCCAGGTCACTTATCCGTTCTTCTGCCTCAGTTATTCTGCTATTGATCCTATCTAGAGTACTTTTAATTTCATTTATTGCGTTGTTCATCGTTGCTTGTTTCATCTTTAGTTCTTGTAGGTCCTTGTTAACTGTTTCTTGCATTTTGTCCATTCTACTTCCAAGATTTCGGATCATCCTTACTATCATTATTCTGAATTCTTTTTCAGGTAGATTGCCTATTTCCTCTTCATTTGTTAGGTCTGGTGGGTTTTTATCTTGCTCCTTCATCTGCTGTGTGTTTTTCTGTCTTCTCATTTTGCTTATCTTACTGTGTTTGGGGTCTCCTTTTTGCAGGCTGCACATTCGTAGTTCCCGTTGTTTTTGATGTCTGTCTCCAGTGGCTAAGGTTGTTTCAGTGGGTTGTGTAGGCTTCCTGGTGGAGGGGACTAGTGCCTGTGTTGTGCTGGATGAGGCTGGATCTTGTCTCTCTAGTGGGCAGGTTCACGTCTGGTGGTGTGTTTTGGGGTGTCTGTGGCCTTATTATGATTTTAGGCAGCCTCTCTGCTAATGGGTGGGGTTCTGTTCCTGTTTTGCTAGTTGTTTGGCATAGGTTGTCCAGCACTGTGGCTTGCTGGTCATTGAGTGAAGCTGGGTGCTGGTGTTAAGATGGAGGTCTCTGGGAGATTTCCACCGTTTAATATTATGTGGAGCTGGGAGGTCTCTTGTTGACCAGTGTCCTGAAGTTGGCTCTCCTACCTCAGAGGCAGAGCCCTGACTCCTGGGCTGGAGCACCAAGAGCCTTTCATCCACATGGCTCAGAATAAAAGGGAGAAAAAGTAGAGAGAATTGGTAGAAGTATGAGGAAAGAAAGAGGGAATGGAGGAAAGGAAGGAAGGAAGAAAGAAGCAAAGAAGGAAAGAAAGGAGGGAGGGAGGGAGGGAGGAAGGAAGGAAGGAGGGAAAAAAGGAAAAAAGAAAGAAAGAAGATACAGTAAAAATAAAATAAAGTATAATATAGTTATTGAATTAAAAAAATATTTAGAAAAAAAAAAAGGGACGGATAGAACCTTAGGACAAATGTTGGAAGCAAAGCTATACAGAGAAAATCTTACACAGAAGCATACACATACACGTTCACAAAAAGAGGTAAAGGGGGAAAAATCATAAATCTTGCTCTCAGAGACCACCTCCTCAATTTGGGGTGATTCGTTGTCTAAAGGAGAGAAGGAAGGAAGGAAATAAAGAAAAAGAACGATGGTAAAGTATAATAAAGTTATTACAATTAAAATTAATTATTAAGAAAAAAAATTTTTTTTAAAAACCATGGACGGATAGAGCCCTAGGACAAATGGTGGAAGCAAGAGTATACAGCCAAGATCTCACACAGAAGCATACACGTACACATTCACAAAAAGAGGAAAAGGGAAAAAAATCATAGATCTCGCTCCTAAATTCCACCTCTTCAATTTGGGATCACTCCCTGTCTATTCAGGTATTCCACAGATGCAGGGTATATCGAGTTGATTGTGGAGCTTTAATCCGCTGCTTCTGTGGCTGCTGGGAGAGATTTCCCTTTCTCTTCTTTGTTCTCACAGCTCACAGGAGCTCAGCTTTGGATTTGGCCCTGCCTCTGCGTGTAGGTCACTGGAGGGCGTCTGTTTTTTGCTCAGACAGGACGGGGTTAAAGGAGCCGCTGATTCGGGGTCTCCGGCTCACTCAGGCCGGGGGTTGGGGGATGGGGGAAGGAGGGGCACTGCGTGCGGGGCGGGCCTGCGGCGGCAGAGGCGGCGTGACGTTGCGGCAGAGGCCGGCGTGACGCTGCACCAGCCTGAGGCCCACCGTGCGTACATACTCCCGGGGTAGTTGTCCCTGGATCCCGGGAACCTGGCAGTGGCGGGCTGCACAGGCTCCGCGGAAGAGGGGTGTGGAGAGTGACCTGTGGTCGCACACAGGCCCCTTGGTGGTGGCTGCAGCAGCCTTAGCGTCTCCCGCCCGTCTCTGGGGTCCGCTGTTTTAGCCGCGGTTCGCGCCCGTCTCTGGGGTTCGCGCTTTTAGCCGTGGCTCGCGCCCGTCTCTGGGGTCCGCGGTTTTAGCCACGGCTCGTGCCCGTCTCTGGGGTTCGCGCTTCTAGCCGCGGCTCGCGCCCGTCTCTGGGGTTCGCGCTTTTAGCCGCGGCTCGCGCCCGTCTCTGGAGTTCCTTTAAGCAGCACTCTTAAAGCCCTCTCCTCGTGCACCAGGAAACAAAGAGGGAAGAAAAAGTCTCTTGCCTCTTCGGCAGGTGCAGGCTTTTCCCCCGAACTCCCTCCCGGCTAGTCGTGGTGCACCAACCCCTTCAGGCTATGTTCAAGCCGCCAATCCCAATCCTCTCCCTGTGCTCCGTCCAAAACCGAAACCCGAGCCTCAGCTCGCAGCCCCGCCTGCCCCGGCGGGTGAGCAGACAAGCCTCTCGGGTTGGTGAGTGCCGGTCGGCACTGATCGTCTGTGCAGGAATCTCCCCGCTTTGCCCTCCGCACCCGTCGCTGTGCACTACTCCATGGTCCCGAAGCTCCCCCCTCCGCCTCCCGCAGTCTCCGCCCGCGGAGGGGCTTCCTAGTGTGTGGAAACTTTTCCTCCTTCACAGCTCCCTCCCACTGGTGCAGGTGCCGTCCTTATTCTTTTGTCTCTGTTTTTTCTTTTTTACTTTTGCCCTACCCAGGTACGTGGGGAGTTTCTTGCCTTTTGGGAGGTCTGAGGTCTTCTGCCAACCTTCAGTAGGTGTTCTGTAGGAGTTGTTCCACGTGTAGATGTATTTCTGGTGTATCTGTGGGGAGGAAGGCGATCTCCACGTCTTACTCTTCTGCCATCTTCCTAAAAACTCTTTCTAGTGTATTCTTCATCTCTGTTTGGTTGTTCTTTAAATTTTCTAACTGTTTGTTAAAAACTTCTGACTTCTCGCTCTGTGCATCCATTATTTTCCTGTGTTTTGTGCATCCATTATTTTCCTGAGTTTTTTGATCATCTTTAAGATCATTATTCTGAACTCTTTCTCAAGTAGACTGCCTATCTTCACTTCGCTTAGTTTTTCTTCTGGGTTTTTATCTTGATAAATCTTCTCTAATAAAGGCATTTGATCCCATACAGTAACAAATTCATACTCCTATTTTATAATAACATAGTCTTCATTATTAACATAGTCAGAAAATTAAATAATTTTAAAATAATTTGTATAATATATTCTCCTGGTTAGTTTTCTTTTAAGATTTAATTTATCTTGCTGTTAATGTTTGAGTTGCTGTAGAGTCATAAATTAAAAAAAAATAAAATTACCTTAATTACTGTTATTTCTTACCTTTTCATTCCTCTAAGTGCATTCCTAATGACTAAATAGTTAAATGATTCCTAGATTTTATAGTACTGTATTAACAGCAAATTTAAAGTACTTCCAAGGAATTACTTTGGAAATTATGTTTTTAAAGAAGATAATTATCTCTTTTTTCAGAGTGAAATTAAGATTAATTTCACTTTGTTTTTAAAAGGTCCAAAAATTATTGAGGTTTTAAATATATGTCCATTCAGCATAGATATAATTACAATATATATTTGCATCTTTGGGTAGGTGTAAGAAGAACTGACTGACACAGCATACTTCCCAGAAATTTTCCCATATTGCTCCCCCTCACCCCTGAATGGAATAAAAAACAAAGGTAGAAAATCTAGACTAGAATGTATCATTAGAACAGTGAAAATTAGAGAGTGATGCCACACATCACTCACTTGAAAGACGTATCTCTTTTCTGGAATCAATGGAATTTAGTCAAGACAGGAAGATGGTGATATCATTTCTTTTCTCAAGAAATTAGGGCAGCTTTGTAGAATGAAATTGGATGAAATTCTGACCAACCCATTAATGATTTCCAATATCTATACATGAGAGCTAGAGAGGTAAGTCTTGGATGGCAGAGAAAGACTTGCTCCATCTTGGATCAAGGTTTCTTAGGCTTAAACACAGCATTGGAAAAGACAGCATTGCCTGATGTTTTGTCCCTGACCTAGATTTCATAAAGCATTTCAGGTTCTCTCAGACATTTGGGAAGCAAGCTTAAGAGTAGAGGGGAGAGACTGAGAGAAGAGCAATGAAGTACCTTGAAGGGTAGTTGCTGCTGGCCAACAGCTACCACAGAGAACCGAGGATTATCAACATCTTTTCCAGCTCACCTTCATCAGTGTAGTGGCCTCACTCAAAAATGAGTGAGCAAACACCAAAAGAAACCAGAAATAAGAAGGGTCACCATAACGGGTGATATCTCTCCTTTCCTGGGTAAATATACATCCCATCAAATTTAGATTTTTAAAAAGTTGTGCAAAAACAAAACTTCCTTTCTTTAATTATCCAAGACAATAGCTTTCTCTTCCTGGCCTCCAGGATTCAATAACTGTGATTAAAAATAGTTTACAAATGGAATGTGAATACTGTAAGTAATTTTATAAAACTATAACAGAGCATAGGATAAATTCTGGGTCACTAAAAGAATTACGAAGATAGGAGGAAGTGAAGATAGGTTAATTTATTCATCATTTATGAAGGTAAGCATTAGACAGTGTTTAATTTCTGAGGTTAACTTTCAAGAAATATGTATTTAAGCATTTACTTAAATATATGAGTGCCACTAAAGGAACAGTAACAAGTTTTATTACTTCTAAATTATTAAAGTAGGAGTGAGAACACTCCATGTAACAAAAGGCAGAAAACGGAATTTCAATCAGAGAGAGAGAGGGAGATGATAACATAAGAAAAGGAATAACAAACATTAACTTACACAAATGAATATAAATATTTGTCTATTAAAAGAACAAATATCTTTATGTTAGGTCATGAATAAAATCCAACAATATCTTTCTACAAGGAAGACAAGTGAAACAAACTGACTCTTTCAGTTAGCATAAATGGTGAAAATAACAGTGGAAAATGAAATTAGGGGTTGCAATATACACCAGATGAAAAATAGTTCAAGGGACAAAGTATTAAATGGAGCCAAATCAGTGAAGAAAACAATCCATAAAAATTTTTATATTAAAATCTATGATATGAAAACTGTTGGAAATATTAGAAAACACATAAAGAAACATGATGAAAGTGTTGCACTTAACATACCTCTTTCAAGCCAGAATGGCAAAAATTCAAGTCTGGCATTTAGGAGAGGATATTAACATATTTCTGAAAAGGTATAATGAGTAGAAATTTGGCAGTGTCTTATAAAATTCAGAATGTGCCTGTCCCTCAAACTCCTGATACCAATTCCAGGAGTATATGCTGTAATAATTCACTGGATAATTATTTATAATAGCTTTATTTTTTTAAGATTTTGTATGATGTGGACCAATTTTAAAGTCTTTATTGAATTTGTTACTATATTGCTTCTGTTTTATGTTTTGGTTTTTTGGCCGTGAGGCATGTAGGATCTTAGATCCCCAACCAGGGATTGAAACCTCACCTGCTGCATTGGAAAGCAAAGTCTTAACCACTGGACCACCAGGGAAGTCCCCTGTAATAGCTTTAGAAAAAAGAAAGAAAGAAAAAAACTAGAAAACATCTAAGTATTTAAATATACGGATAGGCTAAATAATATGTGATACAGTCATAGGATAGACTACAGCAGTCAAGAGAAACAAGCTATATCTATAGAAAACAGCCTGAGTAAATCTCAATGATGTTGTGCTGAGTTTAAAAAAAAAAAGCAGGTTTCTGAACATGTACTGCAGATGCCATATGTCTGTATCATTATTAAATTTCTCTCCAAAAGCCTGGGAGGTCTAATAAATAAAAATTCAAATCCCCCAATAGAAAAACTAACAAAGTCATGAATAGCTAACTCACAAATGGAAAATGTACTCAAATAGTCAGTAAACATTCATTGATGTTTTCACTCAGCAAATCTGTTTTGAACATCTACTATGTGCCAAATACTATTGTAGGCAGGGGGATACTTGGGAAAACAAAATAAGCAAAAATCTCTGTCCTCTTGGAGCTGACATTCTAGTGAGGGCAGTAGGGGGGAAAATTAAGCTAATAAGCAATCTACATAAATGAATACATAAATTGTATATTAGGAGGTAAAATATTGAGCGGAGGAAGGCAATAGGAAAGGGGCTAGTAAGGGGTGGGGAGGGGAGATGTTGGTGAGAGAATACCAGTTCAGCCCTGAGGGCAGAGTGCAAGCTTTCCAGAAATAGGTAAAGGAGCAAAGGCCAGAAGCAGAACATCTGTTATGCAGCTCAAACACAGCTAGAGAGCAGCAGGAAAGGAGGTCAGAGGACAACTTAATGGAGAAGCAAGGACTTTGGCTTTTAGAGTGAGATGAGATGGGAAGCAGTTGGAAAAATGGAGAGTTTCAACACAGTGGCAATCTGATTTATTTTAACAGAATAATTCTGATTGCTTTGCTGAAAATAGACTCTCCAGAGTTGGAGAGGGTATGAGTCACACTCATGTCTAAACTTTACAGAATTTGTTTTTAAGGATCAAAATGCTTGAAAGGTGCTTAGTCCCTAATGAGCAATAACACTTTCAGGAAATAAACAATTTCTAAAAAGTAAAACACATGCATGTATACATACATGCAGAAATATTAGATATATAATAGCAAAACTATGGATATAACCCAAGTGCCCAGCAATAAGGGATCATTTAAATAAATTATAGTACATCTTGGGACTTCCCTGGTGGTGCAGTGGTTAAGACTTCGCCTTTCAGTCCAGGGAGTGTGGGTTCGATCCCTGGTTGGGGAGCTAAGATCCCACATGCCTCAAGGCCAAAAAACCAAAACATAAAACAGAAGCATTATTGTAACAAATTCAATAAAGACTTTAAAAATGGTCCACATCAAAACAATCTTTAAAAAAAATTATAGTACATCTCGACACAGGACTGTCGTGAAGTAATTTTTTAAATATAAAGAGCAACACTTATTGATATGAAAATTTAGCCACAATATAATATTAAAGAAAAAAGTTTCTAAGACAGCATTTGTAGTACAGTTTGAGTACATTGTAAATAAATATATGCAGATAGATTTTTATATAAATATACATATTCATGTGTATATTAGTGGATGTATATAGAAGGAGAAAACCCAGAATATATACCAAAATAGTGGCAGTGAGATGATACTTGACAATGATTTTTTACTTTAATATTTATATTTTTTCTACATCGTCTGAACTTTTACAATGAGGGATTAAGGATTTTAAATTTTAAACTACTTCAACTTTGAGGTAAAACAATTTGCACACACTTTGAATGGCAATATAATATCTCATTGAACAAATATGCGTGCTTTCTTTGCCTATTCCCCATTGTCATTCCTGTATCCACATCGTGGATGCTTAAGTCTCTGTGCCTCTTGTGTTATTTCCTTGGGTTATAGTCTCAGAAGAGCACGTACTGGAACAATGGCCATGAATATTTTAAGGCTTTATTACGCATTGTCAAAACCCTTTCCAAGGGCTTCCCTGGTGGTGCAGTGGTTGAGAGTCCACCCGCTGATGCAGGGGACACGGGTTCGTGCCCCGGTCCAGGAAGATCCCACATGCCGCGGAGTGGCTAGGCCCGTGAGCCATGGCCACTGAGCCTGTGCATCCGGAAAAAAAAAAACCCTTTCCAAGCAGATTTTCCCTGTTTACCTGCTCACCAGCAGTGCTATTTCACTCTTCTGTTGCCAGGATAGTTTATTCTCACTCTGTATCTGTCTTTGTTGTTTCGATGTGTAGAGTGATTTTTGTAACAGGATGTTAAAAGGGAAATCCAGCTAAAGTGTGAAGTAGATCAAGAGTAGACATGGGGCTTCCCTGGTGGCACAGTGGTTGAGAGTCCGCCTGCCGATGCAGGGGACACGGGTTCGTGCCCTGGTCCAGGAAGATCCCACATGCCGCGGAGTGGCTGGGCACGGCCGCTGAGCCTGCGCGTCCGGAGCCTGTGCTCCGCAACGGGAGAGGCCACAGCAGTGAGAGGCCCGCGTACCGCAAAAAAAAAAAAAAAAAAGTAGACATGAACGCACCATGCAACACTGACACACAGAGTACCATAGTAGTTGCCATCAACTCACATTGAGATTATTTAAGGGTAAGACATTGGCTTGAGGCTCATTTCGTGGCTGTTAGGTGCTGGGAGTCATTGCCCCCACCAGCCCAAGTGGGTGGGGAGTGCCTCCACTTCAGGCCCAGAGACAGAGAGTTCAATGGGCTTCTGAGAGTGCTTGACAGCAGTCACCTACCCCGGGGGACACACTAGACCATGAACTTCCAGGCCTCAGAATTACAAAGGGCAAGAGACAGGCCGTCTAGCTATGGATGGGACATTGAAAGGGAGGTGGCTATGTTCTGTGGCCTACTTTCAGGGCAAAGAGTGCATGAATGTTTCTAAGCCATGTGTGAGAGGTAGTCCTGTCTTAGAAAGCAGCCTGGAGGGACAAACAGCATTGCAAAGAGAAGCTAAAGGTACAAATCAAGGGCTATGGCATTTGCCAGCCCCAGCAAAAGGGTGCTGCAGGTGAGAGATCCCCACAGGAGATCTTGCAGGGGAGAGATTCTCCAAAGCATCCACAAAAGTACCTGAGAAATACAGTAAACTTTAAACCCCTGCCAAGTCCAGAGAATGGCAACACTAGATCATCACGGTGGTACCAGTAGGGTAAGAATGTCAGCACTCACCTTTCCGCTCTTTCCTTGCTGTACTCCAATCCCAGAAGACAAGAAGCCTTGGTTACAATACTTTGAGGCGGACACAGAAAAACAAGGTGGAGAAAGAAGGCACTCACACTTATTTCACAGAAGCTGGGGGAAAGGGGAAGCCTTCAAGACCTTAAACCAAGCTTGGAGTTTCGACTATTACTTGGATGCACATTCTTATTAATAAACTGGGACTTTTTGAATTACCCAAGAGTGACCAACAAGACTGTGAAACTTGCCTGAATTTTTATTATTATACCACAAAGTAAACTTTAAAAGATAAAAAAGAGTTGCATTATGGCACTATGTGTTACATTTGTATTACTTTGGTTGAAAGTTGGATATTTTTCCAGTATTTACTTGGCAATTGTTTTTCTAGTCTTTATGAATTATATTTATGTCCTGTCCGTATTTAGATATTAGGATCTCAGTGATTTTTCACTGACCTCTGTGATACAATTCTGTACCCTTTTGTCATGAGTATCAGTGTTTGCTCAACAGGCTACTCTACATTTAGAGCTTTATGAAATTAAATGGAAAAACTGATGTCAGATTTTACTTTCTATTCAATTAGACATGTGATCTAGAAACTTCAACTTTTCCATCTAAATTCTAAGTTGTATTTAAGCCAAATTCTATGCCTTTACTACACAACTATTTTAGCCAGAGTAACACTTCAGGGTTTCTCAAACTTTCTTCCACTTAGTGGCAGAGCTTCCTATTAAACTACTTGTTTGTTGACCCTTTAAGTCCTCAAAACTATCTCATTATAGTCTCCCAGAAAACTACTGCAAAGAGATATATTTACATTTTAAATTGAAGTTAAACCCTTGATAATGGGAAACATCTTAAATAGAACTGCAGAAATGGGTTTTTTCATTGTATTTTCAATAATTTGGCAGTACAGAAAAAAATTCAAGCATTGTATTAAAAAGTATTCATACTTTGTACCAGGGCCTAGGTCCATACACAACATCATAGGGCACTTTTAGTGCCTAAATAATTAGAGATCAGTACAAAAAGAATTGAACTGAGCCATAGTTTTGACTATGCCCAAGTACTCCCATTTTTTCAATCTTTGATAAATTGAATTAATTTGAAACTCTTTTTCATCTGCTTGATCCTCCTTCCTCATCCATATCAGCCCAATGCTGATACTCTCTGCTGATAAAGAATAAAAGTATCATCTGTTCCTGTCAACATGCTGTGCTGTGTCTAGACTAGATTGGTGAGGTTTGGGCCATTCCGGTCATGACCATATTTGGTCTATTTTCAACAGAATTTCAGAGTGTTCCCTACTCTGCTAATACAGCCTTCACCTTTTCCCTTCTTTCTCTTTACCAAAGAGTCTAGTAGAAATTACTTGAATTAATTCAACTTCTCAATAGCTTCTTCTGAAAATATCCTGTACATTCACTTATTCATTCATTCACTCATTCAACAAATACATATGAAACATCTACTCTATAACTGGCACTGCCTGTCCATACCTTCATTTTGTTTCCTAGACAGTTAAAGAAAATTGCATTTACCTATAATAAAGGATGCATAAATTCTTAGTGAACATTCATCTTAAAAATATCACTCTGCTCCTGCTTTATTTGTTAGTTTACCTAATGAGGTTAGAAATATGTTTCCCAAAAGGGGTCTTATTTTGAAAAGAACAAAGTTTAGATGACCACAATCAATAAAACAAGTAGAGGCTGATGCAGCCTTCTGCATATATAGAGAGGAGGGCTGACTGATGGGGCTTGAAATTTGATTAAAGGTGACTCCATAGGAAATCTGAAATTATTTAATTGGGTATTTAAGAAAATTCAATCTTTCTCTCATGAAGAGATACCCTCAGGAATGTTGCACATACATTACAATCTCTTTCACCAACTGCTGAAAACATTTTAGATATTTTGTTGAAATCACGGTGGCCTGTACATTAAGAGTTTCTTCAGGAGAGAGTGTAAATTATATCCAATTAGGAAATTACATCATATCAATTTTGTTTTTCAATTTTCAATTTTGTAAATTTTGAAAATTAATAATTTTAAAAATCAGTGATTTTGTAATCTACATATGAAAATTACTAATATTAATAGAAAAATAAAATTACCATAGTAGATTATAGAGAGATGTGTTCTAAAATCTATCCTAGGTTTTTAGTGTTTGTAGTAATATTAGCAACATTCCAAGGTTGGTCTCTCCTTTCCCATGACTTTCATACAGGAAATCTTAGAGGGCAGAAATTGAATAAATAGCATCAGTGTTTTCAGTGGCCTCAGATTTTTTGTATAAGTTATTTCCTCACTGATATCAGCTGGATTTCATTATCAAAAACTGAAGGTGGTACAGATTAGTGCAAAAGTTGTATTTATAAGAGATCCCCCAGGGCTAGCCTTACAAAAAGTGATATTTGACACTCTTTATCCAATGGATTTATCCATTGGCATCTAGAATTGATAGAGTTTATCTTGAATTTTATGAGACTCAAATACCATATGTTATGGAAAATTACAAAAATATTCTGGAAATGAGACTTTCCAGAGGGCTCTGAATAACTTTTTGGTTTTGGTTGGTCATATTTTGTTTATTTTAATTTAATGTTTATTGTATATTGGAGTACAGTTGATTTACAATATTGTCTTAGTTTCAGGTGTACAGTAAAGTGATTCAGTTGTACACATACAAATATCCATTCTTTTTCAGATTCTTTTCCATATAGGTTATTACAGAATATTGAGTAGAGTTCCCTGGCTATACAGTAGGCCCTTGTTGATTATCTATTTTATATATAGTAGTGTGTATATGTTAATCCCAAACTCCTAATTTATCCCTCCCCACCACCCTTCCCCCTGGTAACCATAAGTTTGTTTTCAAAGTCTGTGAGTCTGTTTTGTAAATAAGTTCATTTGTATCATTTTTTTTGATTCCACATATAAGTGGTATCATGTGATATTTGTCTTCCTCTGTATGACTTATTTCCCTTAGTATGATAATCACTAGGTCCATCCATGTTGCTGCAGATGGCATTATTTCATTCTTTATTATGGCTGAGTAGTATTCCATTGTATATATGTACAAAATCTTTTTTATCCATTCTGCCTTCGATGGGCATTTAGGTTGCTTGCATGTCTTAACTATTGTAAATAGTGCTGCAGTGAACATTGGGGTGCATGTATCTTTTCGAATTATGGTCTTCTCTGGGTATATGCCCAGAAGTGGGATTGCTGGATCATATGGTAGTTCAATTTTTAGTTTTTTAAAGAACCACCATACTGTTCTCCATAGGGAGTGTCCCAATTTACATTCCCACCAACAGTGTAGGAATATTCTGTTTTCTTCATACCCTCTCCAGCATTTATTGTTTTTGGACTTTTTGATGATGGCCATTCTGACTGTTGTGAGGTGTTACATCATTGTAGTTTTGATTTGCATTTCTTTAATAATTAGCTATGTGGAGCACCTTTTCATGTGCTTTTTGGCCATCTGTATGTCTTCTTTGGAGAAATGTCTATTTAGGTCTTCTGCCCATTTTGTTTGTTTGTTTGTTTTCTGTTTTTTTTAATTGGAGTATACTTTTTTTACACTGCTGTGTCAGTTTCTGCTGTACAGCAAAGCGACTCAGCCATACATATACATATATCCCCTATTTTTTGGATTTCCTTCCCATTTAGGTCACCACAGAGCACCAAGTAGAGTTCCTTGTGCTACACCGTAGGTTCTCATTAGTCATCTATTTTATACATAGTAGTGTATATATGTCAATCCTAATCTCCCAATTCATCCCCCCCCTTCACCCTTGGTATCCATATGTTTGTGTCTCTGATTTCCGCTTTGCAAGTAAGATCATCATTACCATTTTTCTTGATTCCACATATATGTGTTAATATACGATATTTGTTTTTCTCTTTCTGACTTCACTCTGTATGACAGTCTCTGGGTCCATTTATGTCTCTGCAAATGATACAGTTTTGTTCCTTTTTATTGCTGAGTAATATTCCATTGTATATATGTGCCACATCTTCTATATCCATTCCTCTGCTGATGGACATTTATGTTGCATCCATGTCCTGGCTATTGTAAATAGTGCTGCAGTGAATATTGGAGTGCATGTGTCTTTTTGAATTATGATTTTTTCAGGGTATATGCCCAATAGTGGGATTGCTGGGTCATATGGTAGTTCTATTTTTAGTTTTTTAAGGAACCTCCATACTGTTCTACATAGTGGCTGTATCAATTTACATTCCCACTAACAGTGCAAGAGGATTCCCTTTACTCTACACCATCTCCAGCATTTATTCTTTGTAGATTTTTTGATGATGGCTACTCTGAATAGTGTGAGGTGATGCCTTGTTATAGTTTTGATTTGTACTTCTCTAATAATTAATGATGTTGAGCATTTTTTCATGTGTTTTTGACCATCTGTATGTCTTCTTTGGAGAAATGTCTATTTAGGTCTTCTGCCCATTTTTTGATTGGGTTCTTTGTTTTTTTGATGTTGAGCTGCATGAGCTGTTTGTATATTTTGGAGATTAGCCCATTGTCAGTCACTTCATTTGCAAATATTGTTTCCCATCCTCTGGGTTGTCTTTTCATCTTGTTTATGGTTTCCTTTGCTGTGCAAAAGCTTGTAAGATTATTAGGTCCCATTTGTTTATTTTTGCTTTTATTTTCAGTACTTTAAGAGGTGGATCCAAAAAGATATTGCTGTGATTTATGTCAAAAATTGTCCTACCTATTACTTCCTCTAGGAGTTTTATAGTATTCAGTATTCCATTTAGATCTCTAATGGATTTGTGTCTTGGATTTCTTTTATTTCTTTTTCTTCTCTGATTGCTGTGGCTCAGACTTCCAAAACTATGTTGAATAAATGTGTGGAAATCTTTGTCTTGTTCCTGATCTTAGAGGAAATGCTTTCAGTTTTTCACCATTGGCTATGATGTTACCTGTTGGTTTGTCATATATGGCCTTTATTATGTTGAGGTACATTCCCTCTATGCCCATTTTATGGAGAGTTTTTATCATAAATGGGTGTTGAATTTTGTCAAAAGAATTTTCTGCATCTATTAAAATGATCATTTGTTTATTTTTGGTTTTATTGCCATTAGTCTAGGAGATGGCTCGAAAAAGATATTGCTGTGATTTATATCAAAGAGTGTTCTACCTATGTTTTCCTCTAATAGTTTTATAGTATTCAGTCTTACATTTAAGTCTTTAATCCATTTTGAGTTTGTTTTTTGTATGATGTTAAAGAAATTTCTGATTTCTTTTTTTACATGTAGCCGTCTAGTTTTCCCAGCACCACTTATTGAAGAGACTGTCTTTTCTCCATTGTATGTTCTTGCCTCCTTTGTCATAGATTAATTGACCATAGGTTCATGGGTTTATTTCTGGGCTTGCTATCATGGTTCATTGATCTATATTTCTGTTTTTGTGCCAGTACCATACTGTTTTGATTGCTGTAGCTTTGCAGTATAGTCAGAAGTCAGGGAGCCTGTTTCCTCCAGCTCCGCTTTTCTTTCTCAAGATTGCTTTGGCTATTCAGGGTCTTTTGTGTTTCAATACAAATTTTAAGATTTTTGTTCTAGTTCTGTGGAAAATGCCATTGGTAATTTGACAGGGATTGATTGAATCTGTAGATTGCCTTGTGTAGTACAGTCATTTTGACAATACTGATTCTTCCAATTCAAGAACATGGTATATCTTTACATCTGTTTGTGTCATCTTCAATTTCTTTCATCAGCATCTCATAGTTTGGGGAGTACAGGTATTTTGTCTTCTTAGGTAGATTTATTCCTAAGTATTTGATTATTTTTCATGCAATGGTAAATGTGATTGTTTCTTTAATTTCTCTTTCTGATCTTTTGTTGTTGTTGTATAAAAGTGGAACAGATTTCTGTGTATTAATTTTGTATCCTGCAAATTTACTGAATTCATTGATTACCTCTAGCAGTTTTCTGGTAGTATCTTTAGGATTTTCTATGTATAGTATCATGTCACCTGCAAACAGTGACAATTTTCCTTATTCTTTTCCAATTTGGATTCCTTTCATTTCTTTTTCTTCTCTGATTGCCATGGCTAGGACTTCCAAAGCTATGTTGAAGAAAAGTGGTGAGAGTGGAAATCCTTGTCTTGTTCCTGATCGTAGAGGAAATGCTTTCAGCTTTTCACCATTGAATATGATGTTACCAGTAGGTTTGTCATATATCGCCTTTATTATGTTGAGGTATGTTCCCTCTATGCCCACTTTCTGGAGAGTTTTTATCATAAATGGCTGTTGAATTTTGTCAAAAGCTTTTTCTGCATCTATTGAGATGATCATATGGTTTTTGTTCTTCAAATTGTTAATGTACTGTATCACACTGGTTGATTTGTGGATATTAAAAAACACTTGCACACCTGAAATAAATCCCATTTGATCATGGTTTATGATCCTTATAAGGTATTGTTGGATTCAGATGGCTAGTATTTTGTTGAGGATTTTTGTGTATATGTTCATCAGTGATATTGGCCTATAGTTTTCTTTTTTTGTGATATCTTTGTCTGGTATCAGGGTGATGGTGCACTCATAGAATGAGTTTGGGTGTTTTCCTTTCTCTGCAATTTTTTGGAATAGTTTCAGAAGGATAGATGTTAGCCCCTCTCTAAATGTTTGATAGAATTTGCCTGTGAAGCCATTTGTTCCTGGCCTTTTGTTTGTTGTGATTCACAGTTTCAATTTCAGTGCTTGTGATTGGTCTATTCATATTTTCCATTTCTTCCTGATTCAGTCTTGGGAGATTGTACTTTCTACAACATTGTCCTTTTCTTCTAGGTTGTCCATTTTATTGGTGTATAGTTGCTTGTAGTAGTGTATTATGGTCCTTTGTATTTCTGTGGTGTCTGTTGTAACTTCTCCTTTTTCATTTCTAATGTTATTGATTTCAGTCCTCTCCCATTTTTTCTTGATGAGTCTGGCTAAAGGTTTATCAGTTTTGTTTATCTTTTCAAAGAACCATCTTTTAGTTTCATAGATGTTTTCTATTGTTTTCTTAGTCTGTATTTAATTTATTTCTGCTCTCATCTTTATGTTTTCTTTCTTCTACTAACTTTGGGTTTTTTTAGTTCTTCTTTCTCTAGTTGATTTGGTATAGGTTTAGGTTGTTGATTTAAGATTTCCCTTGTTTCCTGAGGTAAGATTGTATTGCTATAAACTTCCCTTTTAGAACTGCTTTTGCTGCACCCCATAGGTTTTAGATTGTCATGTTTTCCTTGTCATTTGTCTCTAGGTATTTTTTAATTTTCTCTTTGATTTCTTCAGTGATCCATTGATTGTTTAGTGACATATTTCACCTCCACGTGTTTCTGTTTTTTTTCTTCTGGTTGATTTCTAATGTCATAGCCATGTGGTCAGAAAAGATATTTGATATGATTTCAATTTTCTTACATTTATAGAGGCTTGCTTTGTGGTCCAACATGTGTTCTATCTTAGAGAATGTTCCATGTGTACTTGAGAAGAATGTGTATTCTGCTGCTTTTGGATGGAATGTTTTATAAATATCAATTAAGGCCATCTAGTCTAATGTGTCATTTAAGGCCTTATTGTGTTTCCTTATTGATTTTCTGTCTGCATGTTCTCTCCATTGATGTAAGTGAGGTGTTAAAGTCCCCCACTGTTATTCTGTTACTGTTGATTTTTCCTTTAATACTGTTAGCATTTGCCTTATATATTGAGATCCTCCTATGTTGGGTGAACATAAATTTGCAATTGTTTTGTCATCTTCTTGGACTCATCTCTTGATCATTATGTGGTGTCCTTCTTTGCCTCTTGTAACAGTCTTTATTTTTAAGTCTATTTTGTCTGATATGAGTATTGCTACTCCAGCTTTTTTTTTAAATTCCATTTGCATGGAATATCTTTTTCCATCCCCTCACTTTCAGTCTGTATGTTTCCCTAGATCTGAAGTGGGTCACTTTTACACAGCATATATACAGGTCTTGTTTTTGTATCCATTCAGCCAGTCTATGCCTTTCTTTGTAGTATTTAATCCATTTACATTTAAGGTAATTATCAATATGTATGTTCTATTGGTATTTTGTTAATTGTTTTTGATTTCTTTAGGTAGGTCTTTTTTCTTCCCTTCCTATTTTGTTCTCTTCTCTTGTGATTTGATGAGTATCTTTGGTGTTGTGTTTTATTATGTTTTTTCTTTTGTGTGTGTATCTATTGTAGATTTTTATGTGAGGTTACCATGTGGTTTTTATTTAGCTATATATATATATTCATATATATATACACATATACACATATATATGTGTGTATATATATATATATATATATATATGATTTTTTCAAGTTGCTTGTCTCTTCAAATGCATTTTGAACATCCTGGATTTGTGCTCTCCTCATGATTGCTGGTTTTAATATCATATTTGCACGTGGATGAGTTCCAACCTTTACTGTATGTTTGCCTTTACTGGTGAACTTTCCCATTCGTAATTTTGTTTGTTTCTTTCTTTCTAGTTGTTGCCTCTTCTTTTCTGCCTAGAGAAATTCCTTTAGCATTTGTTGTAAAGCTGGTTTGGTGGTGCTGAATTCTCTTAGCTTTTGCTTGTCAGTAAAGCTTTTCATTTCTCCTCAAGTCTGAACGAGAGCCTTGCTAAGTAGAGTATTCTTAGTTATAGTTTTTTTCCTTTCATCATTTAAACATATCATGTCATTCCCTTCTGGCCTGCAGAGTTTCTGCTGAAAAATCAGCTGATAGCCTTATTGGGATTCCATTGCATGTTATTTGTTGCTTTTCCCTTGTTGCTTTTAGTATTTTCTCTTTGCTTTTAATTTTTGTTAGTTTGGTTAATATGTGTCTTTGCATATTCCTCCTTGGTTTTATCCTGTATGGGACTCTCTGTGCTTCCTGGACTTGAGTGAGTGTTTCCTTTTCCATGTTAAGGAAGTTTTCTCCTATTATCTGTTCAAGTGTTTTCCCAGGTCCTTTCCTCTCTCTCTTCTCCTTCTGAGACCCCTATAATGCAAATGTTGGTACATTTAATGTTGTCCCAGAGCTCTCTATGACTGTCTTCATTCATTTTCATTCTTTTTTCTTTATTCTGTTCCATGGCAGTGATTTCCACCAATCTGCCTTCCAGCTCACTTGTCTCTTCTTATGCCTCATTTATTCTGCTAATTATTCCTTCTAGTATATTTTTCATTTCAGTTATTTTATTGTTCATCTCTGTTTTTTGTTCTTTGAATTATCTACCTCTTTGTTAAACGTTTCTTTTATCTTCTTGGTCTGTGCCTTCATTCTTTTTCTGAGATCTTGGATCATCTTTAGGATCATTACTCCAAATTCTTTTACAGGTAGATTGCCTATCTATACACTTCACCTACTTGTTCTTCTGGGATTTTATCTTGTTCCTTCATCTGGAACATATTTCTCTGCCATCTCATTTTGTCTAGCTTTCTGTTTGTGGTCTCTGTTCTGCAGGCTGCAGGATCATACTTCCTCTTGCTCCTGGTGTTTGCCCCCTGGTGGTTAGGTTCTTCCAGGGACTTGTGCAGGCTTCCTGGTAGGAGAGACTGGTGCCTGCCCACTGGTGGGGGGAGCTGGGTGTTGTCCCTATGGTGGGCAGGGCCATGTCAACAGGTGTGTTCAGAGGAGGCTGTGAGCTCAGGACAACTTTTAGCAGCCTGTCTGCTGATGGGTGGGGCTGTGTTCTCACCTTGTTGGTTGTTTGGCCTGAGGCGTCCCAGTACTGGAGTCTGCAAGCTGCTGGGTGGGGTTGGGTCTCAGTGCCAAAATGGCAGCCTCCTGGAGAGCTCACACTGATGAATATTCCCTGGCCCTCCACTACCAGTGTCCTTGCCCTCACCATGTGCCACAGCCCACCCGTGCCTCCCCAGGAGACCCTCTAAGACTCGCAGGTAGATCTGGCGCAGGCTCCTGTGGAGTCACTGCTTTGTCCTGGATGCCAGGGCACATGAAACCTTGTGTGCACCCTTCAAGAGTGGCGTGTCTGTTTCCCCCAGTCCTGTGGAGCTCCTGCACTCAAGTCCCCTGGCCTTCAAAGCCCAATTCTCTGGTGGTTCCTCCTCCCGATGCCAGACCCTCAGACTGGGGAGCCTGATGTCTGGCTCAGAAGTCTCACTACTGTGGGAGAACTTCTGAGATATAATTATTTTCCAGTTTGTGGGTTGCCCACCTGGTGGGTATGAGATTTGATTATATTGTGAAAACGCCCCTTCTCATTGTGGCTTCCTGTTTGTCTTTGGATGTAGAATATCTTCTTTGGTAGGTTACAGTCTTTTTTGTGTCAGTGGTTGTTCTGAAGATAGTTGTGATTTTGGTATTTTGTGAGAGAGCTCCAGTCCTCCTTCTTCAACATCCTGTCTCCTCCCTTCTGAATGTCTTGATATTAACATGAGAGTCACTAATATTCCTGAAATCACTGAAGAAATTTGACTGTTCGATGGCAATGCTGCTGTCAACGTCCTCTTTCTATCTGCCATTTATCCTGTAAATCTTCTGCCCAGATGGACTTTGCCTGGTAATGGAGAAGACAGAGTTCTCAAGGAAAATGGAATTAAAAGGTTATTGGATTATAGTTAGGTCAGATATATACTCTCCTCTCTCCTAGTGACAAAATGACTGATTGATGATTGATCCTTGTGGATTGCAGCAAAGAAGATGCTAAGAAGCCTTCGGTTTACATTAATAAATTATTTCAGTTGACAATAGAATACGGAAATAATTGAATGTGCAAATAGTGATTCCCTCTTCGTGCAATTCTTTTTTTAAAAATCGTTTTATTTGTATATCCAGATTTTAACATTCATTTGATCTTTTATTGAAAAGGCTTTATTTTTTCCCCTTATATTTTGAGGAAGCTAAAATTGTGACAACTATTTAATGAAATAAAGGAAATGGTTACCAAATTTTTAAACATATCTATTTTCTTATAACGCCTTTTTATATTACCGCTATGTTTGAATTTCAGTAATGATGTTACAGATTACTTATTTTGTCCAAAAAAAGTTAAAAAGAGAAAATTACAACTTGTGGAAAAATGACAAAGACCAACATGTCTTGGTTTATAATGCTCTGTTTTTATTTTTAGTGTCTCAATGTAAATAAGCAGGTGAGAGATGATTGATTTTTTTTCCTTTACAGCGGTTTACCTCTGCAAAAGAACAATGCAAAACAAAGCAAGGCTGGAACTAGCTGACTATGAAGCTGTAAGTACCAAGGACTTCCTGACAAAGAAAGGTATAAAATGAGCAAGAATAAGGCCTACGGTCATTTCTGGGCACTCTTAACTTTCTACATTCATGGATCTTAGGGATCAGATTTCCAGGGAAGGGCAGCATAATGATTTAACATATCCCTTACTTGCTTACTTCCTCTCATCATTCACACTGAGGATGGTGAAATTCTAAATACACAAACTCAGAGAAGAAGGAGGAAGCATATCTTATTTGCTAAAATTGACTTAAATGTAAAAACTTATATATATGTATATATATATACTATATATAATGAAGATATCCAAACTTAGAGAATTATAGAGCATTTACACTGGGAAAATGGTTTTTGCATAACCTTTATGTTGGTCACCATCAGCAGATTAGTCTCATGTAGTTTGTTCAGATGGTTGCTATGTTCTGATTTACTAAACTTGAAGCACTGTCCACAACTGGGTAGTAGGGGGCTGAAGGTTTAAATTTTTCTCAGGAACTGGATAGACTGGTTGAATCAGTAGTAGAGAGTATTGCTTTCCTGTTCCTCAGTAAAATGAGCACAGGAAAATCCAATGGATTAGTCTTGAGCACTTTTTTTATATAAGGTAAGTTGAGTATTTTTGATATTTAGTTATATTCTCCAATATTAATACTCATAATAGGTTTTCCTGTGTCCTCTATGACTGTTAATATGAGTATTAGCTGCGTTCAGTGAGCATGACTTATCATTCCAAGTACACTTACTCCTTTAGAAATTCTGATTTGTTTTTTTGGTAAGTACATATGGTAGATAAACTAGAAGGGAGGAGTAAACCTGAGGACCAGAATGTCTTCACCGTGGTATATTTTTCAGGAGAGCTTGGCCAGGCTGCAGAGGGCATTTGCTCGGAAGTGGGAGTTCATTTTTATGCAAGCAGAAGCACAAGCAAAGTGAGTCCTTGTGAGTCTTTTGGAAGATTTGTCCAAGTTGTGGCCTTTTGTCCAGAGAGGCACTACAATTAACACTACTTATTATTCATTGTTATGATATTAACAGAGTGGACAAGAAGAGAGACAAGATTGAAAGAAAGATCCTTGATAGTCAGGAGAGAGCATTCTGGGACGTACACAGACCCGTGGTAAGCAAGCGCACCAACGTTGTCTAACTTCATAATCTCAGCCTTTGGAAAGTAAAGGAAGAATGCAGAATGCAGTAACTCCATCACTTGTCGCAAAGTCTTGGTGAATTATTTAAGAAAAGATTGCCACTTTTGTAAGATGCCACTTGTGTAAGATGACTAGAGTTCAATAGTATAATATTTTTTAAAACGATGCATTTTTCTAACATGACATCACTTGCTTGTTCATTCTTTGTTTTTGAGGTGCTTGATACTTTCATACACTTGAAAGAAAGAAGACTGCCACAAAGCAGTTTTGCATGGCTTATGATCTACATTTTTCTGGATTGATAGTAAAAGTATTAGTCAAAATGTTGTTCCTCCACTAATTTTTCTTTTTAAAACTTACTAACAACCTGCTTTGAATGTCAACTTTCATGGAAACATTTTAGGTGGCTCAGTTTCAGATCAGCTCATACTTCTAATGATGTAACTGGTCATTGAATCTACATACAGTAACTTAGCTGGTTTTCTTAAATAGTAATGTTAAACCATGTGAGTCAGAGTAACAAATAACAAATGTCCTTGATTAATACCAGAAAACTTTGTGTAAGGAATTAAACAATGGTTATGAGCATTCATAAGAAAGCATGTCTACTCTCATATAGCATATTTTGATGCTAGGTCTTTGTTTTCTATGTATTTCTTTAAACACAGACCTAGAGAATTATATTTACATACTGTTATTAAATAACAGGATCACAGCATAAGACAAATCAAGATTCTTTGAGAATATCTTAAAATTTTCCTCTCAACTACCTTTAGAAACAGACCAAAATAGGTCTGTTTTCCAAAGGTTTGTATATATATCTGTATCTATACCTATATATATATAGTTATGGATATATATTGATATATATTTAAATGTTAGATAGTAATGCAGTTGTTAAATTTCATATGGAATTTTTTGAATTCAAAAAAATTAGAATTGAGATTTAACTGTCTTTCCTACTCAAAATTCAGCTTGAGTTTTATTACTCATGGTATAAAGGATTGTGAGGCCACATGCATACGTATTGCAAGGATATGAAGTAGGATTTTTCCTTGCTTGTTTGTTTGTTTTAAGCCATCTCTAGAAACTGGTTAATACATTATGTTCTCATGTTTCTCCACTTTATGCCCCTGGACATCTGGTGGCCCATCTCTAGCCTAGTTTAACTTTGATGGCCTATATCCTCCTGGCAACCCAAGAGGACTCACTCCATGCCGGTTCCCCTACACTGCCCACATCCATTCTACAGCAAAAACTCATGTTCTCCCAGCATGTCGATTGATCTCACCTCAACACACTCCCCTGCTCCATCCCCCAAGAATTGCTCAGCCAATCCCTTGCCTTCTATGTGCCCTGTTGGAAGCAGAACCTGTTCACAGTTGTTTTTTGCTCTAACCAGTGTAAGTCAGGCTCCAGTCCTCTGTGTCTCCACAGAGCAAGAAGCACATATGAGTGCTCTCCAAGGGGTCCCCTGCTTACCCCTCATTAGGCTTTCAATTAGAAAGTCATCCAAAGGAGCACCTGGAGGCAGAAACCACCCTGAAGCCATTAGTTCCATGTCCCTTATTCAATTTGTGGATGCTTATGAGGGGCTTTATATCACTTAAAATGAACATGTTATGCAATACTTGGTTATTGTTTATTTTCTAGAGGGAAAAAAATAGAGTTTTGGGTTATCTGTATGCCTCTGAGAATGGAATGCACCTAATCCAACCCTACCTTCAACTATTTATTTTTTACATTACAACTCTATCCCATTTAAAAAGAAAAAAATTTTTTTGCAGTGGTCCCAGGTGCATGTGAAGTGATGACACTTGTCTGGAGGCCATGTCAGACACACAGGTCCTGCCTCATATCTGGTTTTTAGAGTTCTGGGTCCTTAGTGAGAGTTAATACAGAGATGATGCTGGCAAGGACATTAGCAGCAGGACGCTCCTATAAGAGCTTTTAATAGCTATTTCCCCAGCAAAATGCATAAGCTCTATCTCTATTCATTGGCTGTAGTGTTAAATAAACAATGATAAGAAGAGCTTTCTACCTCCAAAAAGTGTCCTTATTTTTATTTTGGTTTTGAAAAAGTCTTATTACGAAAATACGAACACACTACTACAAGTTTTTAAACTGTAGAAATTAATATTCTCATTAGAATAAAAATCTCTACTCAGATTTAATAGATTCATAACACAATTTATATTTTCCTGGACTGCTTTAGCTTTATTACTATATAAAGTATCTTTATTTTCAAAAAACAGAAATGAAGTTATCCTATCAGTACTATTCATTGAATTTTTTTCATTTTGTTTCTTCTTGCATAATCCTACTGTTAAACCTTTCCAAAAAATGTAGCAGAGAGCAATTAATCCTTATAAAGCTTTTACTAATTCAAGTAAAGGTGATGTGCTACATTGCATTTTGTTTGGTTTGCTTTGATTTGATCTGGCTTGATGCTGCCATTTATTTAGTTTAAATAGGTTGGAAACCATTAGCCAGAAGTGTAGTAGGGAAGAGGAAATCTCAAAAAGAAGCTCAGAATCTTTAAAGTATACTTAAATTTAATGTAAAATACTATATTACATGAACTTAGAGATGTAGAAAATATATGGAGTGAGATTTAGTTTTTTTAAATGCCGTCACTTAACGCAGTATACTCATTTTATTGCATTTAATACCTTTATGAAATAAATTTAGCTTCTTTAAGCATGTCCGTGTTTACTCCAGAAAAAAAAATTAAGGTCTTAACACTGAAAAGGACTCTTCAGTTATCAAGAACTCCAGACAGAATTGCCACACACTAACTACTCAAGATGATAGTAGGGGAAATGCACCAAATTATAGCAAATGTCAAAGATAATTTGGGATTTGGGTTAACTTGTGTATTTAGTGTTTTGGTACTTTTATGAAGCCTCTTCAAGGGCTAATGGATTCTTAGTCTATATTAATTGAATTTGAGCAACTAGTTAAATTGAAGTAAAAATTCTGTTTGTCACACTGCTGAAGGGTTTCATTGATACTAACTTCCTAGTAATTGTTTTATATTATCAGATCATGGTCTTTTGAAGAGCAGGAGTTTGTCTGAAATTTTATATACATTTCTGTAAATTTTTCTTTGAATAAATTAGTTTGGAGCAGTCTGGTGAAGCGTGTGTGTGTGTTGTGTGTGTGTGCACACGCACACAAAAATACATTAAAATTTGGAGTTTAAAAGTGTCTGAAGAAGAGGTTATAGATTTGCATAAGAAGTTTAAGGAGTTCCATAAGATTCAAAGTTTTTGTAACCTATTGAGTTATATCAGAGTGATTCTGAGGCCCAATAATAGAAAGGAGCAATGAGATTCTTAAAATACAATCATCATGGAGCAAAAAAAAGAAGTCCAGTGGACTGGCCTTTCAAAATATAGTGGTGCTGATGCTCTGGGTCTGAGGGGTGAAGAGCAACCAAACTTGTTCCACACAGCCCTGCTATGGAGCCAGTTTATATCCTTTGCACAGACTTTGTTTTTGTTTTGTTTGTCTGTTACATTTTTTTGGCTTTATTGAGGTGTAATTGACAAACTAAATTGTAAGATATTTAAATTGTACAATAATTTGGTTTTTTATACGTATTCATTTGGTTTTTTAATTTGATTTTTTATACATATTCATTGTGAAAGGTTTCCCACCATTGAGTTAACACCGACTGAGAGTTGATCTAAAGAGATGTAGTATAGGGAATTTAGGCCAATTTAATTCTGGGCACATTCAGATGTGTGCATTGCAAGGTGGAGTCAATATAGAATGAATCACCTTTCTTCTCACCTTGGAAATCCACAGTGACCTGGTGGGAGCACTGAGACAGTACTTTGAGAGAGTACTGTGGGGGTACATTATTTATACCACAAACTATAAAGCACAAGACCACAATTATAAATATTCTTGCAGATACACTATGATAGGCACCACCTTGAAACATTTTTTATTTTTCAAAGAAGATGTTGGGGGTAGGAGTTTATTAATTAATTTATTTATTTTTGCTGTGTTGGGTCTTCGTTTCTGTGCGAGGGCTTTCTCTAGTTGTGGCAAGCGGGGGCCACTCTTCATTGTGGTGCGCGGGCCTCTCACTATCACGGCATCTCTTGTTGCGGAGCACAGGCTCCAGATGCACAGGCTCAGTAGTTGTGGCTCACGGGCCTAGTTGCTCCGCGGCATGTGGGATCCTCCCAGACCAGGGCTGGAACCCGTGTCCCCTGCGTTAGCAGGCAGATTCTCAACCACTACACCACCAGGGAAGCCCTTGACACATTTTTTATTGGTGGTTGGAGGGAACCTGGTATTTGGTCAAGGTACAGGTCTTTTTAAATTTTTTATTGAAGTATAACATACATACTAGAAATGCAAACCAAAATCACAATGAAATAGCACCTCACACCAGTTAGAATGGCTGTTCTAAAAAGAGAAGAAGTAACAAGTGTTGGTGAGGATGGGAAGCAAAAGTAATTCTTGTGCACTGGGAATTCTTGGTGGGAATGTAAATTGGTACAACCACTATGGAAACAGTATGGAGGTTTCTCAAAAAATTAAAAATAGAATTCCACTTCTGGGTATTTATCCAAAGTAAATAAAAACACGAACTTCAAAAGATATATGCACCCTCATGTTCAGTGCAGCATTATTTACAATAGCCAAGACATAGATGTGACCTAAGTGTCCATTGATGGATGAGTGAATTAAAAAAATGTGTGACACAGGCATACCTCAGTGATATTGTAGGTTCAGTTCCCGACCACCTACAAAATTTTGGTGGTGTATATAAAAGTTGTGTTTACATGATACTGTAGTCTATTAAGTGTTCAGTAGCATTAAATCTAAAAAACAATGCCTTAATTTTAAAATACTTGGTTGCTAAAAAATGCTAACCATCATTAGAACCTTCAGCAAGTCATAGTAATAACATCAAAGATCACAGATCACCATAACAAATATAATAATAACGAAAAAGTTTGAAATATTGTGAGAATTACCAAACTGTGACTCAGAGACACAGAGGGAGCAAATGCTGCTGGAAGAATGGTGCTGACAGACTTACTTGGGTTGCCACAAATCCCTTCGATTTGTAAAATGATGTAATATCTGCAAAGCACAATAAAGAGAAGTGCGATAAAATGAGGTGTGCCTGTATGTATGTGTTTGTGTATATATTTGTACATACATATACACATATATAATGGAATATTATTCAGCTGTAAAACGAATGAAATCTTGCCATTTGTGACAATGTAGGTGGAACTTGAGGACATTATGCTAAGTGAAATAAGTTAGACAGAGGATGACAAATACCTTATGAGGTCACTTACATGTAGAATCTGAAAAACAAACTCATAGATACAGAAACAAACAAACTCATACAAACCGATTTGTGGTTGCCAGAGCCACGGGGTTGGGAGGGTGGGAGAAATGGTGTGAAGGGGGTGAAAAGGTACAGACTTCCAGTTATAAAAGAAATAAGTCCTGGGGATGTAATGTACAGCATGTTAACTATAGTTAATAATACTGAAGTGTATATTGGAAAGTTGCTAAGACAGTCGATTTAAAAAATATGCATCACAAGGAAAAAAATTTGTAACTGTGTGGTGATGGATGTTATCTAGACTTATTGTGGTGATCATTTTACAATATATACAAATATTGAATCATTATATTGTACACCTGAAATGAATATAATGTTATATGTCAATTATATCTCAATAATACTTTTTTTTAATTTTTAGATTTTATTTTGGGTCTTTGTTGCTGTGCATGGGCTTTTTCTCTCTAGTTGTGGTGAGCGGGGACTACTCGTCATTGTGGTGCACGGGCTTCTCATTGCAGTGGCTTCTCTTGTTGCAGAGCACAGGCTCTAGGCACGCGGGCTTCAATAGTTGCCGCACACAGGCTTCAGTAGTTGTGGCACATGGGCTTAGTTACTTACAGGCATATGGGATCTTCCCGGACCAGGGATCAAACCTGTGTCCCCTGCACTGGCAGGTGGATTCTTAACCACTGCACCACCAGGGAAGTCCTGCTCAACAATAATTTTTTAAAGTATAACATACATACAGAAAACTACACAAAGCATAAGTGCACAATGAATTTTCATGAAATGAACACAGCCAAATCACCAGGATCCCAGAGCCCTACTAGTGACCATTCCAGTCACTACTCCCTAGGTCAATGGTAACTTCTCATACCATAGATAAATTTGCCTACTTTTAATCTTTATATAAATGAAATTATTAATATCACTCTTTTTATATTCAACATCTTTTGAGATTCTTTCATATTATTGCATGTAGTTGTAGTTTGTTTATTCTCATTACTGTATTAGTATTCTATTATGTGAGAGTAGAGGATTTTATTATATACTGATGTTAAATTAACTTCCACAGTGTTACTACTCCATTATTTTATCCATAATTTTGATATTCAATTTATTGTTTTCACTAACTTGTTATGTTCATGATTCAACTTAAGTTACTCCAGACTTTTGTTTATCACACAAAACCATCAACTCAATCTCTTTAATTTAGGTTCAAAAGCAATGCAGACCTCAAAATAAAATAGAAAAACAAGGTGAATGATAGTGTATCATATGGTATTATATATAATAAAAGAGTAATCTTTTGTTATATATAGAACTCATACATCAATGAGAAAATGTCAAAGAAGTAAAAAATGTAATGGAAAACACTTATATTTTTACCTATTAAGTTTGCAAAGAATTTTTAAAAGGTAATATCATAACCATATATTTGCATACAATCTTACCATCTTAGGTCCAAAGGCCCATTTTAATTCTTTGTTTGTTGGGAGAGGCATAAGTAATTAGATAGGTAGGTAGCTGGATAGATAGGTAGATAGATAGATGATAGATGATGATAGATAGCTAGATAGATAGATGATAGAAAGATAGAGGAATAGGCAGACATGTGCAGAAAAAAGACTGAAAAGATATATACACAAATATCAACAATAGTTATTTACGAATGTTGAAATTCTGTTGATTTTCTTCCTTTTGCTAATCTGTTTTAAAATTAAAATTTAATGAATGTTTAGATATAGAGCAAGAAAAATCAATAATAGTTTTAAAAAGTGAATCAGGACTTCCATTCCAGCATATAAAGAACTTGGAAGTTGTCACTCCCATTCTCACAATAAGCAAAAAAGCTGAATAAACTGAAAATCAACAATTTTTCTTAGATTCATCTCAGAATGAGGTCGCTGGGCAAAATACTGTTAGTCCCCAAACTGGAGAGACAGACAGGCAAATACAACTTACCAGAACAGAAGCCCAAGAGCAGAAACCTCTGAGGAACCAATGCTGGGGTAAGAAATCCTAAACTGTAATCGACAAATTGCTGGAAGTTCAGAGTAGACAGACTTGAGCTGAGTCTTAAGGGGACACCACACATTTTTGTGAGTTTTACCTCCAGGAACCCTACCAGATTCTCACAGTGAAGTTTGAAGAAAAATCCCTTTGTACATCTCTCAGGGGAAGGGGAAGAGAAACTATTTTGAAATACACTCAGGATATTCTCTTCTTCTTAACAAGACCTGTCTTTAAGAGAAACTGATCAGGGTTGTACCAAAGCCACAACATGAGGGAAGGGAAATACCCAACTTCAACCCTGGTCTTACCAAAATGAGGGGAAAAAAATATGAGAGTAATTTGTAAAGGTCACAGCCCTGGGGCACAGGCTCACTAAAAGATTGAGACCTAATCACAGGACTATAGGATGCTTCCCTTCTCCCTACACCTTACCACAACCTTAACAGAGCCTAAATAACAAGAGGGAATTGCAAAGGAAAGAACTGCACATCTCAGGCCTTATTTAAGAAGCCTCAGGGAAACCCAGAGACAACTGGGAAGACAAAAACAAGGAAACCAGATGAAAGTTTAGCCTCTGATACAGCAAAAGAAAACAATAAATACATCCTCCCTCTAGCCAGATATACATAAAACCACACAATAAACACCTATTTATCTCAGTTTCTTTTACCCAGTACGTCATGTCTGGCTTTCAATTAAAAACTGCACATACAGTAAAAGAAAATAAAAACAGCTCAGAGACACATTAAGCATCAGAATCAGACTCAAATATGGAAGAAATGTTGAAATTATCAAACCAAGGACTTGAAACAAGTAAGTATGATGAATGTGCTAATGGAGGAAGTGAACAGCATAAAAGAATAAAGAATAGAGGTACAATATAAGCAGAAGCACAGAAACTCTAAGAAAGAATCAAAAGGAAATGTTAGAATAAAAAAATACCATAACATAAATGAAGAATGCCTTTGATGTGCTCATCAATAGACTGGACATGGCCAAGCAGATGGTCAGTGAGCTTGAAGAAATATCAATGGAAATTTTGAAAACTCAAGTGCAAAGAGGAAAAAGAGATTGAAAAAGACAGAATATCCAAGAGCTGTGAAATAATTACTAAAGGTGTAACATACATGTAATAGGAATACCAGAAAGAGAAAGGAAGAGAAGAAATATCTGAAGCAGTGATGACCAATAGTTTCCAAAAATTAATACCAAACTGAGAACCGGAAGCTTAGAGAATACCAACCAGAGTAAATATCAAAAAATCTAAACCTAAGCATATCACATTCAAACTGCAGAAAATGAAGACAAAGTGAAAATCTTGAAAGAAGCCAGAGGAGCAAGATTAACAATTGCATCAGACTTCTCTTTAGAAATCATGCAAGCAAGAGAGAAGAGTGAAATATTTTATGTTGAAAGAAAGAAAAAAAAACACCTTAGAATTCTATATCCAGCAAAATTATCCTCTATAAGTGCAAGAGAAATGAAGACTTTCTCAGACAAACAAAAAATGAGGGAATTTGTCATCAGGAGACCTATCTTGCAAGAAATGCAGAAGGAATGTCTTCAGAAAGAAAGAAATGACATAGGTCAGAAACTCAGATCTAGTTTTTATTCTTAATTTAAAATAGTTCAAATAATAATAGCAACAGTGTATTCTGTGATTATAGATTAAGGGTAAGTGGAATGAATGACAGCAGTGTTATAAGGTACAGAAGGGAGAAGGAATTGGGAATAATCTATTATAAGGTACTTGAATGGAGTAGTATTGTGTGATTTGAAAGAGTAGTTGGATTAGATGTAAATGTATATTGAAAACCCTAGGGCAACCACTTAGAAAAGTTTAAAATGAAGTAGAATTGCTATGTTAAGAGAGGAGGAAAAAAATGAAATTGTAAAAATTCTCAATCGAAAACATAGAGGGCAGAAAAATAAAGAAAAGAAAAAGAAACTGAGCAATGGTGATAAATATCAATAGAAAACAATAAAAAATATGGTAGATATTAATCCAGCTATAAAAACTATCACTTTAAACAGCAGTGGCCTAAATATACCAATTAAAAGGCAGAGATTGTCAGAGTGAATAAAAAAGACCTAATTATATATTAAGAAACTCACCTTAAATATAAGGACAGAGGTACAAACTAAAAGTAAAGTAAAGCAATGGAGAAAGTAAAGGGATGCTAACACTAGTCAAAAGATAGGTGGAGTAGCTATATTAATTTCAGATGAAGCCAGCTCCAGAGCGAGGAGAATTATCAAAGATGAGGAGCAACATTATGTAATGATAAAGAGATCAATTATTCATGAAGACATAATGTGTCAAATTATGACATAATGTGTGTGCACAACAGAACATCAAAATTTGAGACAAAAACTGATAAGAACTGCAAGGAGACATAGATGAATACACCATTATAGCTGTAGTCTTCAACACACCTCTGTCAGCAGTTGACCAATCTAGCAGGCAGAAAATCAGTAAGGACATAATTGAAATGAAGAGCACCATCAATCAACTGGATTTAATTGACATCATAAAATACTTCATCCAATACAGCAGAATACACCTTCTCCTCAAATTCCCATGGAACACACTAAGAGAGACCACATTCTGGGCCACAAAACACACCTTACTAAATTTAAAAGTTTTTAAATAGAAATTATATGAAGTATTCCCAGACCACAGTGGAATTAAACTAGATATCAATAACAGAAACATAGATGGAAAACCACAAAATACTTAGAGTTAAGCAACACACTTCTAAATAACGTACGGGTCAAAAAGAAGTTTCAAGAATAATTTTAAAATATTTCAAACTAAATAAAAATACGTGTTATCTAAATTTGTGGATGCAGTGAAAGCTGTGCTTGGAAATTTATACATATATGCATTGATGCATATGTTAGAAAACTCTAAAATCAATAATCTAAACTTTTACATTAGAAAACTAGATAACCAAGGGCAAATTAAACCCAATTAAGCAGAAGAAAAGAAATAAGAATTAGAGAAGAAATTAATGAAATTGAAAACAGAAAACTGATAGAGAAATACAATCTGATAGAGAGCTGGTTGTTGGAAAAAATCAGTAAAGTTGATGAGCCTCTAGTCAGAGAGCAGACACAAGTTACTAATATCAGAAATAAAAGAGGGACAATTACTACTGATCCCATGGACATTAAAATAAGAAAGGAATATTATAAACAACTCTATGCCCACAAATATGAAAACCTACATGAAATGGACAAACTCTTTGAAAGGCACAATCTACCAAAACTCACCAAGAAAACAGTTAATATAAATATGCCTACATGTATAAATGAATAAGCCTGTATCTGTTATTAAAGATAACAGTCTATTCAACTAAATAAATTGAATCTATAAGAAATAACATTTCAAAATAGAAAGCAACAGCCCAGATTAGTTCACTGATGAATTCTAGCAAACATTTACAGGAGAAATTATACCAATTCTTTACAATTTTTCCTGAAAATAGCAGAGAGGCTACTTCCTAACTCAATCTAGGAATCCAGCATTACCTTAATACTCAAACCTAACAAAGTCACTGCAAGAAAGGCAAACAATTTCTCTCATGAACATAGGTGCAAAATTTTTCAATGAAGTATGAGTATATCACATCCAACAATGTATAAAAAGAAGTATATGCCACAACCAAGTGGGATTTATTCCAGGTATACAAGGCTAGTTCAGCATTCCATAGGCAACAGGCTAAAAATCATATGCTTATATCAATTTGACAAAATCCAACACCCATTCAAAGATTAAAATTTTCAGCAAATTAGGAATAGAGGGGAACTTCCTCAACTTGATAAAGCACATTTACCAAGACCCTACAGCTAACATCATACTTAATTGTGAAATACTAGATGATTTCCCTCTGAGTTTAGGAACAAGGCAAGGTGTTCCCTCTCACCACTCCTATTCAACATCTTACTGAAGGTCCTAGCTAATATAATAACAAGAAAAGGAAACTGAACATACATAGATTGGGAAGGAAGAAATAAAACTGTCTTTATTCACAGATGACATGATGGTCTATGTAGAAAATCCCAAAGAATCAACAACCACAGCAACAAAACTCCTAGAATTAATAAGTAATAATAATAAAGTTGCAGGATATAAGGTTAATACACAAAAGTCAACTGATTTCTTATATATTAGCAATGAACAATTGGAATTTGAATTTAAAAACACAATACCATTTCATTAGCATTTAACAAAATGTTAAATGCTGTTAGATACAGATATAAGGCTAACAAAATATGCACAAGATTTATATGGGGGGAAATACTGAAAGAATTTCAATATTTGCTGAAAAAAATTTAAAAAATCAAAATAAATGGAGGGATGTTCCATGAATGGAGATAGGAAGACTTAATATTGTCAAGATGTTAGTTCTGCAATATTAGATCTATAGATTTAACACAATCCGAATCAAAATCCCAGCAAATTATTTTGTGGATATTGACAAACTTGTTCTAAAGTTTATGGAAAAGACAAATGACACAGAATAACACAATACTGAAACAGAATAACAAAGTAAGAGGACTAATACTATCTGACTTCAAGACTTACTATAAAAGCTACTGTAATCAAAACAGTATAGTACTGTTAATAGGCAAATACATCAGTTGAATAGAATAGAGAGCCCAGAAATAGACCCACACAAATATAGTCAACTTATATTTGACAAAGTAGCAAAACAGCTCAATGGAGAAAGGATAGTCTTCCCAACAAATAGTGCTGGAACAACTGAAGATCCACATTCAAAAAAAGAGGAAGAAAATGAACCTAGACACAGACCTTACACCTTTTAAAAATATTACCTCAAAATGGATCATTCACCTAAATGTAAAATGTTAAACTAAAAATTATTAGAAAATAACATAGGAGAAAATCTAGATGACTTTTGGTTTGGTGATATGTTTTTAGATTCAACACCACAGGCATGAAAGAAAAAAAATGATGTCAGTTTATTAAAATTAAAACTTTTGGCTCTGTGAAAGACACTGTTAAGAAAATGAGAAGACAAACCACAGACTGGGAGCATAATATCAAAACAAACAAATAACTGAAAATGGACTAGTATCCAGAATACAACAAAGAATTCTTAAAGCTCAACAATGAGAAACAACCAATTAAGAACTGACAAAAATAACTGATTCACTTTGTTATAAAGCAGAAACTAACACACCATTGTAAAGCAATTATACCCCAATAAAGATGTTAAAAAAAAAAAAAAGAACTGACAAAAGATCTGAATAGACACCTCACCAAATAAGATATACAGATGACAAATAAGTATATGAAAAGATGTTCAACATCATATATCATTAGGACATTTCAAAGTAAAACAATGAAGACACCACAACCCGCCTATTAGAACAGTCAAAATCCAAAACACAGACAACACCAAATGCTGGTGAGAATGTGGAGCAAAAGGAACTCTCATTCATTGCTGGTGGGAATGCAAAATGGTACAGCCACTTTGGAAGACAGTTTAGCAGTTTCCTACAAAACTAAACATACTCTTACCATGTGATACAGCATTCATACTCCATGATATTTACCCAAATGAGTTGAAAACTATTGTCTATACACAAACCTGCACATTAATGCTTATAGAAGCTTCATTCATAATTGTCAAGACTTAGAAGCAACCAAGATGTTCTTCAATAGGAAACTGTGCTACATTTATACAGTTAAATATTTTTTCAGCAATAAAAAGAAATGAGCTATCAAGCCACAAAAAGACATGGAGGAACCTTAAATTCATAGTGCAAAGCTAAAGAAGCCAATCTGAAAAGGCTATACAATTCCAACTCTATGACACCCTAGAAAAGGCAAAATTATAGAGACAGGAAAAATATCAGTGGTTTTTAGATTTTGAGAGAGGCAAGGTAGAGCATAGGACATTTTAGGGGCAGTGAAACTATTCTATAGGATACTGTAATGGTAGATACATATCATTATACATATGTCAAAGCTCATAGAATTTACAACACAAAAAGTGAACCCTAATGTTAACTGTGTACTTTAGTTAATAATAATGTATCAATATTGGCTCATCAATTATAACAAATGTGACTTAGCTGAAACTTCCACTTTCAAAATCCTACTACATTTGGAAGTTACTGAGAGCATATCTATTTAGATCAAGTTAAAATTTTGCTTTCATTAATTCTGCAAATTAAAAAAGTAAACTATAGCTATATTCTATAAATACAAAAAAAGTATATCATGTGTATTATCCAGGCAGGAAAAAAAAGGTTAGCTACATGCAATCAAAATTTAGTCTATGCCACAAGACAGTGAAACAGCATGTATATAATTTAAGGAAGTAGAGAATGTACTTAGGCAACTTGTCTTCCATGTACAGTGGAAATATAGAAACTCTCGGGTATAATTTAAACTATTACTCTATTACCCAAATCATTTTATTAAGGAAAAAGAATCTTACTTGAGAACTTCCTCCAACTGACCAAAGGTAAATCCAATAAATAATTAAAATATGTGAAAGTCATAATCCAAAAGACTGGTGGTAAACAATGGAAATCATTTACATTTTTATTAAGTATGCAATAAATAAAACCTCATGATAGTGATAGAATAGATAGCTCTGAAATGAATAGAGATATATTTATATTCTTGGTATATAATAAAAGCTTTTGGTAGAAAACATCACACATTAGTGAGGATGAGATAGATTAGTCAACAAATGCTCTCAAAAGAAGTTATTCTGAGGAAAAAACAATGTCTTGCCCTATTCTCCACATTAAAACACATTGAAAATTGATTTAAAAGCCATTCTTTTTTATAAAGGAAAAGGAAGCAAAGAAAGAAATATATAGAAAAAGAGAAAAAATCCTATTCAAAAATAGAGGTTTAGGGACTTCCTTGGTGGCACAGTGGTTGAGAATCTGCCTGCCACCGCAGGAGATGCCAGTTTGATCCCTGGTCCAGGAAGATCCCACATACCGCTGTGCACCTAAGCTTGTGTGCCACAACTACTGAGCCTGTGCTCTAGAGCCCACGTGCCACAACTATTAAGCCCTTGCACTGCAACTGCTGAAGCCCACATGCCTAGAGCCCATGCTCCACCGCAAGAAAAGCCACCGCAATGAGAAGCCCACGCATCACAATGAAGAGTAGCCCCTGCTCACCGCAACTAGAGAGAAAGCCCGTGCGCAGCAATGAAGACCGAACACAGCCAAAACAAACAAACAAACAAACAAACAAAAGAAAGAGCAAAAATAGAGGTTTACATTTAGCTAATGTTAGGATAGGGGAAACTTTTCATGCCTAAAGACAGCAGAAGAAATCATGAAGATAAATGTCAAATAAATTTAACTTAAAATTTAGTTTTTATGTTTAAAAATATAATTAAAAGGAAAATAGACAATCTTTGAAAACTATCAGTATTAGCAATGTATAAAATAACTATACAATTCAGGCTTAACCTGACAATTTACAATAGAAAATATATAACTGGCTATTAAAAAAAATTTTTTTTAAGTTTAACCTTTCTAGTCATAAAAATGCAAATTAAAATAAAGAGGTGCCACTTGTCTTCAATCCATTTCATTTAAAATTTTTAAAATAAATCATATGTAATCCTGGCAAAAGTAGTAGTGAGATAAGTGCTCCTAAAGCTGTGGTAGATGGGTGCATTGGTATTACCTTCTGAAAATAATTCAACAATATGAATACAAAGTTAAAATATTTTGCACAAGTAAGTTATCTGAAGTCATGCAGAGAAAGTGGAGTGGTTAAACATACAAGGATAGATAATAATTGAAACTATGAATATTACACTTACGTTATAATAAATATTTAACAAGAAGGAATGGTTAAATAAGATGTGCCCACAAGGTGAGATACATAACTGTTCACAATGAGAGTTTCAAAGAGTTTTAAAGATGTGGAAAAAGCCTATGCTGAAATATGAAATGAAATTCTCTGTATATAAAATTATATGTAATATGATCCCAATTTTGTTAAAAAATAGACACCTAGAGAAACGGGTAGAGAAAGAATATTCCAAATATTGATTGTAGTTATTCTGGGATATTTGATATCATAGGTAATTTTAATTTCTACAGGGAGTGTGTCACATTTATACTCTGAAAAATTATAAAAGATAAAATATTCTTAGACCCTGTTAACTGACCCCTATCATCCAGGTGAAAGGAAGGCATGTTTCTGCCATGCTCTGAAATGGCCAAGACACACCTGGAGTATGGTATCCCGTCCCAGATACTGCATTCTCAAGGGTAATGTGTAGAAATGCTGACTATCTTTTGAACAGGGTGAGCAGAAAAATGAGGGTAGTGGGTAAGGCGCGGTGATAAGATGTATGAGAATAAGTGAGAGGATCTGAGAACTTTAGCTTAGGACAGAGAAGCTAAATGCTATTACTCATCTGTTTTCAAGTGTTTGAGCAGCTGTTATCAGAAAAAGGTGTGGCATTGTCTTACTGTGATTTGGATAAAGGAGGCAGATTTTGTCGAAATGAAGAATGTCCCCATCCATTTAATTGTCCCGTGATGACATCACAGAGCAGAGAGGTCTCTGTCTTTTGAATAGTCCAGTGTTGTGGCATAAGGGTCATCCCTCCTGGGTCACTGCTTGGGCCTCCATGCCTAAGATTCAGTGTTCCTCATTAGGAGAAGGTGCAATGGGAGAGTTATTGATGAAAGGACTTCAGACTGAAATTGGAAAGCGTCACATTCCAACAAACTTAATGAAAAGAGACAGAACATAAAGTCCTTTCATCAATTCAGATTTTAAATTTGGCATATATTAGATTATATATGATAGTAAGCTCACTAAGAATAAAGGAGCAAGAGAGAGGAAAAGAGCTTGAGGTTTAAATTCTTGTTGTTGTATTATCAACAGTGATTGATAATTGATTGCACATTTCACCCGTGACCAAAGTTTGTTATTTTGCATGTGAAATTAGTATCTGATATTCTTTCAGCGAATGATTTGGAATTTAGTAAGACCAGGGTGTGGTTTTCACCCTTGTGAAAGCAGTCATCTAAACTGTCTCTATTCTGTTTAACCTCAAAGACAGAGATGTGATGTTTCTCTGAAGTAACTCCAGAAAGAAGGTTAGATGCATTCCCACAGAGAATATGATTGAATTTTTTAATATGCTCCATAATGAGCATGGATTGTCACATATTTTCCATTTCTAAAATAGATAAAGTGCTTTGAAATTTGATGTACATTAAGAGACTGCTCCCTTTTCCTATCAGTTTAAAAATGGAATTGATTTTTGCAAACATACTGTTTTCTGGCTGTGAGGAGTGGTGTTAAATTTTCAAATAATTCCCATCATTGGCTTCATTAACTTAGATAGTGGGGATGTTGATAGTTTTAGTATTAATGTGGACCAAGAGGTTGCATCTTGTGTTTGAGAGAGTGTTTTCATCATAAAAATAATACAGTTTTTGTTATAATTATTTCATGTTTGGCTATCTTGAGGAAAACAATCCTCTAAAAATGTCTCTATTCCACCATGGTAATTTCTGATGAGACTATTTTTTATTTGCTACATTAAGAGAAGTGATGGCAAATTGGATACAGATATATTCTCCAAGGCAGACAATATTTTCTCCAGAGAAAATATATTTAGTATCATTTTTCTGAGAAATCCTGGTCTAGAAACCTCTTAAAACATACAAGTTGTTATATTATCTTATTTATTCATATGATGTCTTACACTTTATCTCTTCTTTTTAAAATACCTAAAAACATGCTAGAAAAAAAATTATGTGATTGTGAGGTTACTCTCAGCAACCTTCATTCATGTTTGATATTTAAGCACACTTACAAGGGTAACTACTTATAATCTAGGTAACCTAAAATTGGTCTTTTTTTCCTTCATCAAATCTCAAGTTCCTGAAAAGTGTCACTGAAAGCAATAAAAACCCCCAGAGATCCCTAAGACCGAATGATTTTTTTGTGTGCCTTAGAGACAGGGTAAGGTGATGTTTACATTGATGATACCCCTTTTTGTCTTGGTTGGTTCTTTAGATTCCTTTGATTGTGAGGAAGGAGAGTGAGGTCCTGCATACTTAGGCACCGTCCCCATCACCCCCCAACACACACACAGGCAGCACTGGGAGAACAAATACCTCAGTCTTCCCAATGTTGGGAAAGAAGATGGCTATAGATAACAACAGCACCCAGAGAGCATTCACTGGGTGTCAGGCACTGTTCTCAGTACTTTACATAAATTTGTTCACCCAGCCTTCACAACAACCACAGGAAGCATTGTTATTTTCTCTTTGCCAATGAGGACTCTCAGGCACAAAACGCTTAAGTTGCACAAAGTCCCACAAGTGGTAAGTGGGGAGCCAGTATTGAACAGGTGATTTGCTCCAGGGCTCATCCTCTTCATCATGACACCTTACAAAGGGCCCCTCTACAAAGCTAGTATTGGCATGTAATATGATTGCTTATAAATTTTCTTTTTAATCCTTATATTACTCTTGTACGGGAGGAAGAATAATTTTCTCCCTACTCTCTGAGTTCCTAGCTGAACCCTCTGATAAAAGACAGATTAACAAGAAGAAAAAAACAAACAGAAATCTATTAACATGTGTACCTCATATATACATGGAAGATACCCAGGAAAAATGTGTAGCTCCCATGAGTTACACAGAGGTGGCTTAGAATTCAGGATTAAATACCATCTTAATAGGGAAAGGGGAGAGGGATGTAGGCCTGTGAGAGAAGAATCAATGGTTTTTAGGAAAGATGACTGGTCCCTTAGAAGAACAGTTGGGGGAGGTATGACAGAGTTTGTCTGGGTTTGGTGTTGACTTCTAGTCTCTTCTCTCATAAGAATCAATCTTCCTCAGTTGAATCCCAGGGAGGGAATTAGTGGCAATTGAGTTTCTTTTGGAGGATCTATCTTTAGACAAATAAGGCGAGTTGAGAGAAAGCTGCTTTAAATGCTATATCTCAAAATAATCAATATGCCAAAGCAACATATTTTGGGGTGGCCTGTTCTACTATCCTTCACTCCTTTAGGTTTGCATTAATTTTTAGCCCCATTTCATAGATAAGGCAACTGAAGTTCAGATACTGAGTTTTCTTTTGTTTTCCCCTGGGACATGTTCTCCTTTAGGAGGAGCCAGGAATGAACCTTGGTCTTCTGAATTACATTCCATTGCTTCTTCCCCTAACTCGGCTGCCTGTCAAAGCCAGGCCCTGAGGCTAACATGACAGTTCCTGAAGGAAAGCAATTAGGGTGAGTTAGGACTTATAATAAACCAAGGAAAAAGAAAGGTATAACTGTTTCAATGAAACAATCTTAATTAAAGGCAAAGTAGATTAACTCTTTTAAACAGACATGCCTGTCTAGAAATCTCACACCACCGAGTATAATTATACTGGCAAAATCTAGAGTAAAGGAGAAGAGAGAAAAGAAGGAGTATTATCTTTGGATACTAGAGAGTCCCAGCACAGCAAGGAAATGGATGATGAGATAACACAGATTTTAAAAATGGGACGAAGGCATCATCCAGGTTGGAGATCTCACCTTCTACACCAGGATGTTTTGACTTTAGTATGTTTTAATATCTAGTAAGTCTCATCTCCCCAACCCCCATTGTGCTCCTCACTCAATGCTCTTCATTTTAGGTTTTTCCTAGTTATTTTTCCATTTGAATTTTGGAACCAATTGTCTAACATCAGAAAAACAAAAAACTTTTTGGCGTTTTAATTGGATTTGCTAAATTTATGTAAAACTTGGGAGAATTGACTTCTTTATGGAGTTAAGTTATCCTATCCATTTGACATATTTACTTTTGTGTCTTTCAGGAGCATCTTTAATTTTCCTCATGCAACCTTTTACACATTTCTTGTTAGATTTCTTTCTTTTTATTTTGTTTTTAATTTTTTATTGATGTAACATTATTATAACATTATATGTTTCATGTGTACATTATATTTCAACTTCTGTATACATTATAGTACTCACCACCCCCCAAAGTTTAGTTTTCATCTGTCACTGTACTACAGTTGACCCCCTTTACAATTTTGCCCTCCCCCCGCCCCTTCCCCTCTAATACCTGCTATTCTGTTCACTGTAGCTACATGTTTGTTTTTATTTGGTTTGGTTTGTCCATTTATTTTGTTTTTTTCTGTTTTGTGTTTTAGATTCTACATATGAGTGAAGTCATATGGTATTTGTCTTTCTCTGTTGGACTTATTTCACTTAGCATAATACTTTCAAGGTCAATCCATGTTGTCTCTAACAGCAAGATTTTTAATCTTTTTTATGGCTTCTTCATTCATTCATTCATGGGTACTTGGCTTATTTCCATATCTTAGCTATTTTAAATAATGCTGCAATAAGCACTAGGGGGCAAATTTCTTTTCGAATTACTGTTTTCGTATTCTTTGGATAAATACACAGAGGTAGAATAACTAGACCATATGGCAGTTCTATTTTGAATTTTTTGAGGAATCTCCATGATGGTTTCCATAGTGGCTGCACCAATTTACATTCCCACCAATAATGTATGAAGGTTCTATTTTCTCCACATGCTCTTCAACACTTGTTATTTTTTACGTTCTCTATAATAAATATTCTAATGAGTGTGAGGTGATATCCTATTGTGGTTTTGATTTGCATTTCCCTAATAATGAGTGATGTTGAATATTCTTTCATGAACCTGTTGGCCATCTGTATGTCTTCTTTGGAAAAAATGTCTATTCAAATCCTCTTTCCATTTTTTAATCAAGTTGTTAGGTTGTTTTTTTTTTTTTGATGTTGAATTGTATGAACTCTGTATGTTTTGAATATTAACTTCTTATTGGATATAAAATTTGCCAATATCTCCCATTTGGTAGGTTGTCTTCTTGTTTGGTTGATGGTTTACTTTGCTGTACAGAAACTTTTTAATTTGATATAGTTTCATTTTTTATTTTTGCTATTGTTTACTTTGCCTGAGGGGACATATGTAGAAAGTTTCTAAGTCAAATGTTTTCTTCCAGGAGTTTTATACTTTCATGTCTTACTTTCAAGTATTTCATCAATTTTCAGTTGACTTTTGTGTATAGTGTAAGAGAATAGTCTACTTTCATTCTCTTGCCTGTGGCTGTCCAGTTTTCCCAACACCATTATTAAAAAGACTGGCCTTTCTCCATTGTATGTTCTTTGCTCCTTCATATATGAATTAACTGTTCATATATGTGCGGGTTTATTTCTGGGTTCTTGATTCTGTCTCATTGGTTTGTGTGTCCATTTTTCTGCCAATACAATGCTGTTTTGATTACTATGGCTTTGTAGTATAATTTGAAATCAAGGTGTGTGATCCTTGTAGCTTTACTCAGGATTGCTCTGGCTATTGGGAAGCTTTTGTAATTCCATGTAAATTTAAATAATTTTTTGGTTCTTTTTCTGTGAAAAATTGTCATTGGGATTTTGATAGCATTTACATTGAATCTGTAGATTGCTTTAGGTAATATGGACATTTTAACAATGCTAATTCTTCTAACACATAAGCATGGAATATTTTTCCATTTCTTTGTGTCTTAAATTTCTTTCAGCAATGGTTTTATAGTTTTCAGTGTAGAGGTCTCCTTGATTAAATTTATTCCTAGGTATTTTGTTCTTTTTGCTGCTACTGTGAATAAGATTATTTTCTTAATTTCTTTTTCTGCTTGTTAGTTGTTAGTGTATAGAAGTGCAGCAGACTTTGTATATTGATTTTGTACCCAGAAATACTTGTTTATTGTTTCTAATAGGCTTGTGGTAGAGTCTCTAGGGTTTTCTGTATCTAAAATCATGTCATCCACAAATAGTGACAGTTTACTTCTTCCTATCCAATTTGGATGCTATCTATCTATCTATCTATCGATCATCTATTGATTTATTTATTTTTGTGCCTAAGTGCTCTGGCTAGGACTTATATTACTGTGTTGAATAAGAGTGGTATGAGTGGGCATCCTTGTCTTGTTCCTGATCTTAGAGGGATAGTTTTCAGTTTTTCACCACTGAGTATAAAGTTAACTGTGGGTTCATCATATATGGTCTTTATTATGTTTAGGAAAGTTCCTTCTATCCCCATTTTTTTGAGAGTTTTTATCATAAATGGTTGTCAAATGATTTTTCTACATCTATTGAGATGATCAAATTATTTTTATCTTTCATTTTGTTAATATGGTGTTTAACATTGATTGATTTGCAGATATTGATTCATTCTTTCATTGCTGGGATAAATCCCACTTGATCATGGTATGTGATCCTTTTAATTTACTGTTGTATTTCTTTGCTAATATATTGAGGACTTTTGCATCTGTGTTCATCAGACATATTGGCCTGTAATTTTCTTTCTTTGTGTTGTCCTTTGCCTGGGTTTGGTATCAGGGTAATGTTGGCCTTGTAAAATATTATGAAGTATTCCTTCCTCTTCAGTTTTTTTGGAAGAATTTTAGAAGGATAAGCATTAAATCTTTGAATATTTGCTAGAATTCACCTGTGAAGCCATCTGGTCCTGGGCTTTTGTTTTTTGGGAGATCTTTGATTACTGATTCAATCTCCTTACTAGTGATCAGTTTACTCAGATTTTCTCTTTCCTCATGATTCAGTCTTGGAAGGTTGTATGAGGCTAAAATTTTCTATTTCTTCTAGGTTGTCTAATTTGTTGGCATATAGCTGTCCATAGTATTGTGTTGGCCAAAAAGTTCATTTGGGTTTTTCCATAACATCTTACCTGAACGAACTTTTTGGCCAATCTAATATTTTCTTACAATCCTGTGTATTTCTTTGGTATCTGTTAATTCTCCTCCTTCATTTCTTTTTTTTTTTTTTTTTGGCTGTGTTGGGTCTTCATTGCTGTGTGTAGGCTTTCTCTAGTTGTGGCAAGTGGGAGCTACTCTTCATTGCAGTATGTGGGCTTCTTGTTGCAGAGCACAGCCTCCAGGTGCGTGGTCTTCAGTAGTTGTGGCACTTGGGCTCAGTAGTCATGGGGCATGGCTCTAGAATGCAGGCTCAGCAGCTGTGGTATGCAGGCTTATTAGTAGATCCATGGTATCTTCTAGGACCAGGGATCGAACCCGTGTCCCCTGTATTGGCAGGTGGATTCTTAACCACTGTGCACCAGGGAAGTCCCTCCTCTTTCATTTCTGATTTTATTCATCTGAACTTTCTCTCTCTCTCTTTTTTTTTAGTGAGTCTAACTAAAAGTTGGTCAGTTTATCTTTTCAAAGAACCAGCTTAGTTTCATTGATCTTTTTCTATTGTCTTTTTAGTCTCTTTTTAATTTATTTCCACTCTGATTCTTTTTTTAGTTCCTTCATCCTGTTGAGGCTTCATTTATTCTTCTTTTTAATAGCTTCTTTAGATATAAAATTAGGTTGTTTATTTGAGATTTTTCTTTTTTCTTGAGGTTGGCATGTATTGGTATACACTTCCCTCTTAGTATTGCTTTTGCTGCATCACATACATATTGGTATGTTGTATTTTCATTTGTCTTCACATATTTTTTAAATTTCTTTTTTGATTTCTTCATTGACCCAATAGTTATTCAGTAGTATGTTGTTTTGTCTCCACATATTTGTGACTTTCCCAGCTTTCTTCTTTTGGTTGATTTCTAGTTTCATACCACTGTGGTCAGAAAAGAGGCTTGATAGGATTTCAGTCTTCATAAATTTATCGAGATTTGTTTTATGTCCCAACATATGGTCTATCCTTGAGAGCATCCATGTGCACTTGAGAAGAATGTGTATTCTGCTGCACTTGGATGGAATCCTCTGTATAAATCTATAAAAGTTCTTTTGATCTAATGTTCCATTTAAAGCTGCTCTTTCTTTGTTGACTTTCTTTCTGGATGACCTATCCACTGGTATAAGTGAGGTTTTAAAGTCCCCTAATATTATTGTGTTGCTGTCAGTTTCCCCCGTGAGGTCTATTAATAATTGCTTTATATATTTTGGTGCTCTTTTGATAGGTTCATATATATTAATAACTATTATGTCTTCTTGATGAATTGTCTCCTTTATTATTATATACTGTTCAGTTTTGTCTCTTGTAACCTTTTCTGACTTGAAACCTATTTTGTCTGATATGAGTATGGCTACACCCACTTTCTTTTGGCTGCCATTTGCTTGTCTTATTATCCATCCTTCACTTTGAGCCTATATTTGCCTTTAGAGCTGAGATGAGTCTCCTGGAGGCAGCATATAGTTGAGTCTTATTTTTTAATCCATCCAGCCACTCTATTTTTTGATTGGTGAATTCAATCTGTTTACATTTTGGGTGATTATTGATATATCAGGACTTAGTACTGCTATTTTAGCTTTTGTTTTCTGGTTGCTCTATATCTCTATTATTTCTTTTTCCTTGTGTTTCTATCTGTCATTTTGGTTTGGTAGTTTTCTATGATATTTTTCTCAGTTTCCTCTTTTTCTGTGTGTCATGTTTCTGCTCTGGATTTATGTTTTGTGGTTGTCATGATGTTTGTATAAAACATCTCATAAATAAAATAACCCTTTCTCTGCTGATAACATCTTATCTTCATTTGCCTATATGGGTTCCATTCTTTTCATCTTCCTCTTTTATGTTTTTGTTGTCTCAAATTATCCCTTTTTATGTTGTAAGTTCATTACCAAATTGAAGTAGTTATAGTTATTTTTACTGCTTTTTTTCCCTTTAACATTTATGCTTTAATTAAGCATAAATATTATGCTTAATTAAGCATAAACTCTATCCCTGTATAGAGTTGCAATTTTCTGATTTTATTTTTCACCTTACTCAATGTTTTGTGTACTTTTACCTTTCATTTCAGGTAGACTGCGGCTGTTTTCAGCATTTCTTGTAAGCCAGGTCTAGTGGTAGTTAACTCCCTCAGCTTTTGTTTATCTGGGAAAGCTTTTAGTTTTGCTTCATATCTGAAGGGTAAATTTGCCAGATTTTTGGCTGACAGCTTTTAATCTTTCAATTTTTTTTTTTTTTTTTTTGCGGTACATGGGCCTCTCACTGTTGTGGCCTCTCCCATTGTGGAGCACAGGCTCTGGACGCGCAGGCTTAGTGGCCATGGCTCACGGGCCCAGCCGCTCCACGGCATGTGGGATCTTCCCAGACCAGGGCACAAACCCGTGTCCCCTGCATCGGCAGTCGGACTCTCAACCACTGCACCACCAGGGAAGCCCTAATCTTTCAATATTTTGAGTACGTTATTTCACTGTCTCCTGACCTGTAGAGTTTCTGCTGAGAAATCTGCTAATAACCTATTCAAGATTCCTTTGTAGGTTACTGTCCTTTTTCCCTGGTTGCCTTTAAAATTCTTTTTTGTCATTGACTTGGCAATTTAGTATTGGAGAAAGTCTTTTTGTGGTGAGGTAGTTAGGTATTCTCTTAGCTTTATGGACTTGTATATCCAGTTCCTTTCCCACCTTTGGGAAGTTCTCAGCTATTATTTCTTTAAATAAACTCCCCATTCCCTACTCCTCCCTTCTCCTTCTGGGGTACCCATTATCCTTATGTTGCCCTTCCTAATGGAATTGGATAGCTCTCATAGAATTTCTTCATTATTTTTTTAGATCGTAGTTCTCTCTTCTTTTCTACCTGTATCTTTTGTAGATTTCTTTCTTAGAGCTTACTAATTCTCTCTTACATATGTTTTGTTCTGTTTCCAATGCTTTCTAATGCATTTTTTTTTTTTTTTTTTTTGCTGTATGCGGGCCTCTCACCGTCGTGGCCTCTCCTGCTGTGGAGCCCAGGCTCCAGACACACAGGCTCAGCGGCTCAGCGGCCATGGCTCACTGGCCCAGCCGCTCCGCGGCATGTGGGATCTTCCCGGACTGGGGCACGAACCCGCGTCTCCTGCATCGGCAGGCGGACTCTCAACCACTGTGCCACCAGGGAAGCCCCTCTAATGCATTTTTATCTCACTTTTTGAGTTCTTCAGCTACAGAATTTCTGTTTGGTTCTTTTTTAGAGTTTCAATCTCTTTGGTAAAGTGTTGCTTCAGTTCATTCATTTTAATCATGAGCACATTACCCTGCCTTTCTGAGTGTTCTTGTAGCTCACTGAGTTTCTTCATGACAGCTATTTTTTTTTTGGCCACACTGTGCAGCTTGTAGGATCTTAGTTCCCGACCAGGGACTGAACCTGGGCTCTCGGCAGTGAGAGCATGGAGCATGACAGCTAGTTGAATTCTCTATCAGTTACTTTAAGTTTGGTTCCTGGAAAATTGTCGTTTTCTTTTTATGATATTGTGCTACCATGGTTCTTCATGGTGTTCAATGAGTTGTTCCTCTGTTAGCGTATTTGAACTAGTGAAACCTTTCTTCTTTAGGTAAAGCTTTTTTTTTTTTAAACTTGATTTTAACTTAACAGATCAGTAATTGGAGGCCTTTCTTTGGTTTTTCAGTAGGTGGCACTATAGAACAAGGTTTAAGTTTCTGTTGCCTGAACTGCCTCTGGTTATGGAGTAGGCACTTTCCACCCTATACAGTCTCTGCCAGAAGTGTCCTCTGGTGGCCTTGTTGTCACTGCTTGTGCTTCCAGGGTCACTGGCACCTTGCTGCTGCTGTTGTTGCTACTGTCACTGGCGTTGCTGCCTGGGGCTCTCGAATGGCAGGCACCTCCACCGTGTCCAGTGTCGCCTGGGTTGTCAGCTCTGCTGCTGCAGGGAGGGTGGGGGTCAGAGTCACAGGCACCTCCACTGCTAGAGGGATGGGGTCTCAGGCCCTCCTGCTGCTGCTGCTTGATTACCTGTGCAGCTGTGGCTAGGTTGTGGAGGAAGCTGTGCACCATCTCCCCTGCTACTATTAGGTTCTCTGGAGTTGCAAGTCAGCCTCTGTGGTCAGGGGGCCTGGATCAGCACCTCTTCTGCTGTTCCTCACGTTCTGCCTCCTCTATGTGTTCCAGTCTACCCACCTTTTGATGTACACATGTATGAATTCTCTGGTGTCTTGATATGTTGGGCAGAGGAACATTTGTTGTGCTATGCATGTTTTGCTGGTTGTAGATTGAAGGGGAGAGACAAAGGGAACATTTCATGCCACCATGATGCTGATATCACCAAAATGTGCATTTTATTTTTTTTAATTTTTTGTTGTTGTTATAAATGGGGTTTTCTTTTCTATTGCTCTTTTTTTAAAAAAAAAAACTATATAATTAAGAAAGTGTGCATTAACTGGTATCTTATATAGGTGAGATTTTCAAACATTTTTGTCTTATTACTACTTTTCACTCCTAAAAACTATTGTGTACCCCAAAGCGTTTTTGTTTATATGATTTTTATCTGTTGGTATTTACTACATTAAAAATTAAAACTGAGGAATTTTTAAAATATGTATTTGCTGACTCATTTAAAAAACAAGAAGCCAATTGCATAATAAACTATTAGCACAATTTTAATGGAAAAAATTGGCATATTTTAAATACCAAAGGGAAAATTAGTGAGAAGAGTGGCACTATTTTAAACTTTTGCAAATCATTTTCATCTTTAGCTAAATAGAAGACAGCTGTATTCTCATGTCTGCTTCTTCAGTCAATCCATTGCTAGGTCACATATCCTATCATCTCTGGGACACTCTACTGTACACTACTGAGAGAATGACAGTGAGAAAAACACATAATGTCATAGTATTTTTATGATAATAATTTTGACCTTGCAACACCCTTGAAAGAAGACTGCTGGTGTAGAGTATTGTTGTTTTTGGTTTTTTATAAATTTATTTATTTTTTAAAATTTTTGGCTGTGTTGGGTCTTCATTGCTGAGCGTCAGCTTTTCTCTATTTGTGGTGAGTGGGGTCTACTCTTCATTGCAGTGCACGGGCTTCTCATTGCAGTGGCTTCTTTTGTTGCAGAGCACAGGCTCTAGGCATGTGGGCTTCAGCAGTTGTGGCACATGGGCTCAGTAACTGTGGCTGGTGGGCTCTAGGGCGCCGGCTCAGTAGTTGTGGCGCATGGGCCTAGGTGCTCTGCGGCATGTGGGATCTTCCCGGGCCAGGGCTCAAACCCGTGTCCCCTGCATTGGCAGGCGGATTCTTTTTTCTCCTTATATCTGTTAATAATATGTGAATTTTCTTAATGTGTTGTTTTCTTAATGTGATATTGAATTTTTTTTGTTTTTATCTATTTAGGACTTTTTCATGGACATTCAAAAGTAAAATTGGCTAGTATTAGATTTATTTTTTATTTCTGTAATGAAATATTTACTGTAAAGTATCACAATGGTATTAATTTTGGCATTAATATTTCCATGTTTCAGAAAAGCCTCGTACATAATTATGTAATTTCTCTAATGTAGATATCTATGATGCGAGGTAGGGTAAAGCAACATTTTATCATGAGCCCAAATGATGGATTACACAAAGCTTGACAGAGAGAAACATTTTGCTCACTTCTATTCCCAATCCTCCAACCATGCATAAGCTCTACACACTGTGGCTTCTCTTCATTTATATTTTCCCCTCTCTCAAATGCAAAGGACTAGGGGGAAGCTAATGCAGCCACAAAGTTCGATGTAGTGCATCAAAAGAGTAACAGCAGCTAAAAAAGACGTAGCTCAAATACCAGCTTATCCCCTAAGTGTGTGATTTTACTAAATGTCTTCAAGTCTCAGGGTCCTCATTTGTTAAATGTGGATAATAATACCTACCTCATAGGTCCAGTGAGAACACATTGAAATAATATGTGTAAATTGCTTTTATGTACCTGGCACATAGTCATTGTTTAATAATTGGTGGTTGAAGTTTTTTTAGTAACCATGCTTTTAAAGGGAGACGAAAAATGCAGGAGTAAATGAGTGTAGAATAGTTGGCATTGTACCTTTGACCTGGTTTAATCAGGAAAGACTTTTGGGGATCAGAAAAGCTTGAATTAAGGTTTGAAGCTTGAGTAAATGCATTAGTATCTATTGTCGCATAACAAATTGCCCCCAAACTTCACAGCATAAAATAACAAATTGTTTGTTTTTTTGTTTGTTCTGAGGGTCAGGAATCTGGGAGTTGTTTTCCTGAGTAGTTCTGACTTAAGGTCTCTCGTGAGATTGCAGTCAAGTTGTTGGCCTGGGCTGCAGTCATCTGAAGGGACTGGAGAATCTGCTTCACTCAAATGGTGGGCAGGAGGAGATGCTTCAGTTCCTTACAACATAGACCTCTACATAAGGATACTCAAGACATGGCTTCCCCATGACACCCCAAGATAGAAAGAGCCCAGTCAGAAACTTCATCTGAACTAATCTCAGAAGTATCATACCATCATTTGCACACTGGTCTATTTGTTCACACAGACTAACTCTGGTACAACATGGGGACTATACAGGGTGTAGACACCAGGAGGAGGAGGTCATTAGGAACCATCTTGGAGGGTGAGTATCACAGTAGAATTTGGGCAATGGAAAGAAACAAAACTGGGAGGAAAAGAGAAAACTAGGTCAGACCCTAGCATGAACATCCCTGTCCTTGACATGGGTGACCCGTGCAGATGCTGATGGAGCTATCTTATGGTAACCTCTAAGCAAGAGGTGGAGACAACAGAGCCCTGGATCAATGGAGAAGGGCTAACCCTATACACTTCTCCCAGTTGAACAAGGTGATTTCCTTGCCAAACTGCCAGAGGAAGAACATGAAAGAGTAATTCCTAAACTAAAGAATGCCTCTTGCTACCCATATTAACCTTTAGGCAAGTTATGTATATGTTCTCAACTTTAATTTCCACATTCTCTAAGCAGAGCTATATATAATCTCTCTCACAATATTGAGCAAAGCAAGCTTTGAAAGTCGAGTGACCGGCATGAGGTGGTAATCAGCCCCTTATAAGAAGATGGAGTCCTAACACATATAGTCTGCTTGCTCCTAACTATATTCAGCCAGTGCCAGGCATATAGCAACCTAATGTTGTATCATAGATGTATTTTGGATTCACCAGTGAATTAATAATACCTGCTCTCTCCCCTGCACACATCTTTTGAATGACACTCATTGGAATAGTTTAAAAGGCACACAGGTTTTTTCTGTCACTGGGCTCTATTTGAGCCAATCAAGGGATCGATGGTCAGGTTCAAATTAATAGAACTTTGTCAGCTATCACAAACCTCAGTGATTTCTGGCATTGGCCATGCACTAAAGGTACTTAGCTTTCAAGCTGTGCCTCTGTTCAGATGTACGTTTTTCAACTGAAACACGTGTTTAATGTGTACCACATGGACATAAGAGTATAATAATACATGTGGATTTCTGTTGATGATGATAAGAATATTGATTAGTACCTTTATGGAAGTATCTGATTACAAAAGCTTTTTGCATTCATTATGTCACTCATACTTTACAGGGACCTTGTAGGGTGGGTAATTATTGTCTTTAATTTACAAACAAGAGAAGCAAAACTCTGTGGAGTTTTGTTGACGATCATACAGCTAAGTCTCAATCTTTACTTATGACTAAAAGATGGGCATTTGCTCCAAAACTCCATGTAATCGCTATTAAATAGTATGTAATCTTTCTTTGTCAATTCATAGTGTATATCAGGATATTTTATTGCATGAAGGTCAGCTTTGTGCACATTAACTAGTTTTTATTTTGTATTACTGAAATGATTAATTGAGCTGTTCATTTGTTTGGTGGTCTAATGTGTCTTGCATATCTGCTTGCTCTCTGAGGAAGGCATAGGACAGTATATGTCCATTGTCACAGCATCTCTGAGAGGAAGCTAAATATTATCAGCCATGATAGGCTGCTGGGGAAAAAGCCACAACATGGAATGTGCCTTATAAGTACAACAGGTATAAAACCTAGAAACCCCCAGGTCTGATTCTGGGCTGGAACCAGCAGGTATAGTATTCTATAGATTGTAAGGGAGATGACTTTTAATTTTGTACCACATGTAATTTACATATGCATAATTTAATGTGTTCATTTGATACTTAAACAGTAGCAGAACTTTAATATATTTCCTAATATCTCCCTTGAAAGTTATCAGTGATAATCCTATTGCAACTTTTGGCATTGTCAGTTTTGTGGTGTCCATGAGAAACAAATTATGTCAAAGTCAGTAAGAACGATGCAATTTTCTGTCCTTAATCCTCAAATCAGCCCATGTTCCTGATGCTGCCTTCTCTATCAATAGTCTGTGATCTTGTTACTGATTCTTTTAACTGTTTTAGAAAATCCAAATTGTGTTAATCCAAATTTAACTCTTTACTTTGTGCTATGAAAAAATAATAGTGTTTCTCTCTCTTACTCTAACCTGTATCTTTGGATTGAAAAATATTTTGACAATGTGGCTATCATGAGCCTCTATGAATGAAATTACTCTTTTTTGCTCCCTGGTTATATCTTTTATCCTCTGTTTGCTCTTTCCATCCTTAAATAGACTTGGAGATACAGTGTCCTATTATTATGTAATATCTGATGCTTTTTACATGAGCCAAGTGTAGAATAAAAACTGCTTTCCCTATTATTAAGTCAGTCCTTCTATAGCCAGTGGGTTGACAACTCTTCAAAATATTGTGCCTAGATTTCTGACCTATGTCTTCTGAAATGCTGAGAATGTGGATAATTGTTGGGGTGATGCTTAGAGCAAAGCCCTGTGGACCAACAGCCAACACTCAAAGAGGTGGGAAGAGTATAGTATTGATCTCAAGTACTGATAGTATGTATCCTTGGCAAGTGTCAGGAGGGAAGGACAACCTCTAGCTCCAATGAGCTACTGGGAAGCCAGCCTCTTGGACTATTCCTACTATAGCTGAACTAAAATTCAGTTTGCCAGTGGGAAAAGGTCAATAGGTAAGCTTTTAAGTATACAGAGAGAAAGACAATAAATCAGGCAAGATGTTAACAACTGAAGAATATAAAAAAAAAAGAGTTGATATAGTCCTTTGAACCATTCTTGAAATTCTTTCAGTAGGTTTAAAATCATATGAAAGTTAAAATGTGCATACAGACACACACACATACACACACACACGTGTACACAGTCTGTAAGGGGATGACTGGGCAAACAAATGGGCTCAACCTGCCAATATCCTGACAGGGCCAGTATGAGTTCTGATGTCAGAGAGAGAAGTTATTATTTAGGCTCTGTTTTGTTCTTTTCATTTACTTTTCCCCAGATACACAAATTGTACTGAAAAAAAAAAGAAAAGGAAGGCTGTGTTCTCTTAAACTGACACCAAGTATCTGTTTCAAATGAACTTTTTCTTGAGAAAAATAATTAAATTAAAATTTAAAACAATCTAAATTCATAGAAAAAAAGTAAATCCTCTTTAAAACCCAGAAAGTTCTAGAAAATTTCTCCTCTACTCTGCTGTTTTCCCTTTTTACAATTGTATATGCTTCCTCACAGTCAAAAACTGGATTTTCAAAACCAGTTAACTTTCATTATCAGAAACTCCAACATAAAGACATTTATCATTGCACATTTTCAGATGTAGCAGTTAGCGCTTGAGAAATGAAAAATTGAAGCTACCATTAATGAAATGAAATTCAAAGATATGAATCTGGTGCCTGACTTGATGTATCTGAAGAATTTTGAACTGAACGTAGTTCTACACCCTTGTCTCCATCCCCACCATACAATAAGTCCCCCAATAGTACTTACTCATCTATTTATTAAATATGATATCTGGCCTTAAATTTGCTAAAGTTTGTTTGTTGCTTTTCAGTAGAGTTCAACTGGTTTGTTTTTAATTAGCAGTTTTCTCAGATCCTAATAAACCATCTGAAAGCATGGGAGAAAGACTCAATCCTTTGCTGTACGATTGTTTTCTTTATGTCAAGATATACTGCTAATAATAATAACAGCTAATGTGCTTCCTGTGCTCTGTGTCAGGAGCCATGATGAACCCGTGCCACACTATTTCATGCAGCATTGAATCTGGTGCTGTTACTATTGCCCTCTCTGTGTAGGTGGAGACTCCAAGACTTGGAGCAGTTGCTTAACTCTTTTGAGACTATATACCCCATGATGTTAACTCTTTTGTAGCTGTGTTGTTTTGTTCTTTTTATATATTAGTATCATTTTTAAAAGTGGCATAACCCTTTAAATAAGTGACTTATTCAAAGATTTTCTACATTCTACAATGAATGATTCTTTTCATTGGGGGTCTTAATCTTTAATTTCTTAATAAAGAGCAATGGGGAACAATGATACCACAGTGAGTCTTTTGGAAATTTAGCTCTTTTACTCTAGGTCTATAACTCACTTTTTATGTATTTTTTATTGTAGTAAAAAACCCTTAACCTGAGATCTAGCCTCATAAAAAATTTAAGTGTACAATACGTTATTGTTGACCACAGGTATAATGTTGTACAGCAGCTTTCTAGAGCTTATTCATCTTCCTTAACTCAAGTGTTATGTTCATTGATTAGCAACTTCCTATTTCTCCTTCCCCCCAGCTCCTGGAAACAACCTTTTGATTCCGTGAATTGGACAATTTTTAGATACCTCATAAAAGTGGAATCATGTAGTATTTGTCTTCCTGTGACAGGTTTACTTCACATAGCATAATGTTCTTAGGGTTCATCTGGGTTGTCACATGTTGCAGGATTCCCTTCATTTTTTAAGCTGAATAATATTCCATTGTATGAGTATACCATGTTTTATTTATCTCTTCTTCTGCCAGTGGACACCACAATTTATTTATGTATTCTTTTGTCAATGGATACTTAGGTTGTTTCCACACTTTGGCTATTATGAACATGGCTACAGTGAACATAGGATTGTTAATATCTCTTTGAGATTCTGATTTCAATTATTTGGGGGGTTTTATGTTTTTCTTTATTTGCGCTGACCTCATCCCAATAAACCATTCCCAAAGTAATCACGACTCCTGAGTGAGTTTTTTTTTAAATAAACTTTATTTCCTAGAGCAGTTCTAGGTCCACAGCAAAACTGAGCAGAAACTATAGATAGTTCCCATATCCCCCCTGCTCCCCACACACACAGCCACCCCCATTATCAACATCACCAGAGTGGTACATTTGTTATAATTGATGAACCTACATTGAAATATCATTGTCACCCAGAATCCATAGTTTACACTAGGGTTCACTCTCGGTATTGTACATTTTATGGGTTTGAATAAATGTATAATGACGTGTATCCACCATTATAGTATGATACAGAGTAGTTTCACTGCTCCCCAAAATCTTCTGTGCTCCACCAGTTCTTCCCTCCCTCTCCCCAACCCCTGGCAGCCACTGATTTTTTTACTCTCTCCTTAGTTATGCCTTTTCCAGAATGTCATATAGTTGGAATCTTACAATGTGTAGACTTTTCAGATTGGCTTCTTTCACTAAGTAAGATGCATATCAGTTTCTTCATGGCTTTTTATGTTTAACAGCTCATTTCTTTTTAGTGCTAAAAAATATTCCATTGCGTACCTGTACCACATTTAGCTACTGAAGTACATCTTGTTTTTAAAATTTTTATTGGAATATAGTTGCTTTACAATATTGTGTTAGTTTCTACTGTACAGCAAAGTGAATCAGATATACATATACATATATCCCCTCTTTTTTTGGATTTCCTTCCCACTTAGGTTGCCACAGACCACTGAGTAGAGTTCCCTGTGCTATACAGTAGGTTCTCATTAGTTATCTATTTTATACATAGTATCAATAGTGTATATATATCAGTCCCAATCTCCCAATTTATGCCACCCCCCTCCTTGATATCCACATGTTTGTTCTCTACGTCTGTGTCTCTATTTCTGCTTTGTAACTAAGATCGTCTATACCAATTTTTTCAGATTCCACATATATACATTAATATACGATATTTGTTTTTCTCTTTCTGACTTACTTCACTCTGTATGACAGTCTCTAGGTCCATCCACGTCTCTACAAATGACCCAATTTCATTCCCTTTTATGGCTGACTAATATTCCATTGTATATATGTACCACATCTTCTTTATCCATTCCTCTGTTGATGGACATTTAGGTTGTTTCCGTGTCCTGGCTATTGTAAATATTGCTGCAGTGAACACTGGGGTGCATGTGTATTTTTGAATTATGGTTTTCTCTAGGTAGTGGGATTGCTGGGCCACATGGTAGTTCTACTTTTAGTTTTTTAAGGAACCTTCATACTGTTCTCCACAGTGGCTGTATCAATCTAAATTCCCACCAACAGTGCAAGAGGGTTCCCTTTTCTCCACACCCTCTCCAGCATTTATTATTTGTAGATTTTGTGATGATGGCCATTCTGACCTGTGTAAGGTGATACCTCATTGTAGTTTTGATTTGTATTTCTCTAATAATTAGTGATGTTGAGCATCTTTTCATGTGCTTTTGGGCCATCTGTATGTCTTCTTTGGAGAAATGTCTATTTAAGTCTTCTGCCCATTTTTTTGATTGGGTTGTTTGTTTTTTTGATATTGAGCTGCATGAGCTGTTTGTATATTTTGGAGATTAATCCTTTCTCCGTTGATTCATTTGCATATATTTTCTCCCATTCTGAGGGTTGTCTTTTCATCTTGTTTATGGTTTCCTTTGCTGTGCAAAAGCTTTTAAGTTTAATTAGGTCCCATTTGTATATTTTTGGTTTTATTCTCATTACTCTAGGAAGTGGGTCAAGAAAGATCTTATGCTGTGGTTTACGGCAAAGAGCATTCTGCCTGTCTTCCTCTAAGAGTTTTATAATGTCTGGCCTTACATTTAGGTCTTTAATCCATTTTGAATTTATTTTTGTGTATGGTGTTAGGAAGTGTTCTAATTTCATTCTTTTACATGTAGCTGTCCAGATCTTCCAGCACCACTTATTGAAGAGGCTGTCTTTTCTCCATTAGGTAGGTTTATTCCTATGTCTTTTTGTTATTATTGTTGCAATAGGAAATGGGACTGTTTCCTTAATTTCTGTTTCTGATCTTTTGTTGTTAGTGAATAGGAATGCAAGAGATTTCTCTGCATTAATTTAGTATCCTGCAACTTTCCAAATTCATTGATTAGCTCTAGTATTTTTCTGGTGGCATCTTTAGGATTTTCTATGTATAGTATCATGTCATCTGCAAATAGTGAGAGTTTTACTTCTTCTTTTCCAATTTGGATTCCTTTTATTTCTGTTTCTTCTCTGATTGCCATGACTAGGACTTCCAAAACTATGTTGCATAACAGTGGTGAGAGTGGACATCCTTGTCTTGTTCCTGATCTTAGAGGAAATGCTTTCAGTTTTTCACCATTGAGGATGATGTTTGCTGTGGGTTTGTCATTTACAGACTTTATTATGTTGATGTAGGTTCCCTCTATGCCCACTTTCTGGAGAGTTATTTTCATAAATTGGTGTTGAATTTTATCAAAAGCTTTTTCTGCATCTATTTAGATGATCATATGGTTTTTATTCTTTAATTTGTTAATATGGTGTATCACATTGATTGGTTTGCATATATTGAAGAATCTTGCATTCCTGGGACAAATACCACTTGATCATGTTGTATGATCCTTTTAATGTGTTGTTGCATTCAGTTTGCTAGTATTTTGTTGAGGATATTTGCTTCTATGTTCATCAGGGATATTGGTCTGTAATTTTTGTGTGTGATATCTTTGGTTTTCATATCAGGAAGATGGTGGCCTTGTAGAACGAGTTTGGGAGTATTCCTCCATCTGCAAGTTTTTGGAAGAATTTGAGAAGGATAGGTATTAGCTCTTCTCTAAATGTTTGATAGAATTCACCTGTGAAGCCATCTGGTCCTGGACTTTTGTTTGTTGGAAGATTTTTAATTACAGTTTCAATTTCACTATTTATGATTGGTCTGTTTATATTTCTAATTCTTCCTGGTTCAGTCTTGGAATGTTGTACCTTTCCAAGAATTTGTCCATTTCTACCAGGTTGTGCATTTTATTGGCATATAGTTGCTTGTAGTAGTCTCTTTTGAACCTTTGTATTTCTGTGAAGTCAGTTGTAATTTCTCCTTTTTCATTTCTAATTTTATCGATTTGAGTTCTCTCCCTTTTTTTTCTTGATGAGTCTGGCAAAAGGTTTATCAATTTTGTTTTTCTTCTCAAAGAACCAACTTTTAGTTTTATTGATCTTTGCTATTGTTTTCTTTGTTTCTATCTCATTTATTTCTGCTCTGATCTTTATTGTTTCTTTCCTTTTACTAACTTTGTGTTTTCTTTCTTCTTTCTCTAGTTGCTTTACATGTAAGTTTAGATTGTTTACTTGAGATTTTTCTTGAGGTGATATTGTATTGCTGTAAACTTCCCTCTTAGAACTGCTCTTGATGCATCCCACAGGTTTTGGGTCACAATATTTTTATTATTATTTGTTTCTATGTATTTTTTAATTTCCTCTTTGATTTCTTCAGTGATCTCTTGGTTATTTAGCAGTGCACTGTTTAACCTCCATGTGTTTGTGTTTTTTATAGTTTTTTTTTTCCTGTAATTGATTTCTAATTCCATAGCATGTGGTCGGAAAAGATGCTTGATATGATTTCAAATTTCTTAAATTTTCTGAGGCTTGATTTGTGACCCAAGATGTGATCTGTCCTGGAGAATGTTCTGTATGCATTTGAGAGGAAAGTGTATTCTTCCACTTTCCGGTGCTATGTCCTATGACTATCAAATCTGTCTGGTTTATTTCATCACATATTTATTTGTTTTAATAAATTTAATTAATTATTTATTTATTTTTTGGCTGCTTTGCTGAATGTGGGCTTTCTCTAGTTGCGGCAAGTTGGGGCTACTCTTTGTGCGGTACACAGGCTCTAGGTGGCTTCTCTTGTTGCAGAGCACGGGCTCTACCACACATACTTCAGTAGTTGTGGCATATGGTCTCAGTAGTTGTGGCTCATGGGCTCTAGAGTGGAGACTCAGTAGTTGTGGCGCACAAGCTTAGTTGCTCCGTGGCATGTGGGATCTTCCCAGACCAGGGCTCAAACCTGTGGATTCTTAACCACTGTGCCACGAGGGAAGTCTCTATTGTGTCATTTAAAGCTTGTGTTTCCTTATTTATTTACCATCTAGATGAACTGTCCATTGGTGTAATTGGGGTATTAAAGTGCCCCACTATTATTGTGTTACTGTTGATTTCCCCTTTTATGGTTGTTAGCATTTGCCTTATGTATTGAGGTGCTCCTATTTTGGGTGCATAAACATTTATAACTGTTACATCTTCTTCTGGGATTGATCCCTTGATCATTACATAGTGTCCTTCCTTATCTCTTGTAGCAGATTTTATTTTAAAGTGTACTTTATCTGATATGAGTATTGCTACTCCAGCTTTCTTTTGATTTCCATTTTCATGAAATATCTTTTTACATCCCTTTACTTTCAGTCTTATGTGTCCCTAGGTCTGAAGTGGGTCTCTTGTAGACAGCATATATATGGGCCTTGTTTTTGTATCCATTCAACTAGTCTTTGTCTTTTGGTTGGAGCATTTAATCCATTTACATTCAGAGTAATTATCAATATGTATGTTCCTATTACCATTTTCTTAATTGTTTTGGGTTTGTTATTGTAGGTCTTTTCCTTCTCCTGTGCTTCCTGCCTAGAGAAGTTCCTTTAGCATTTGTTGTAAAGCTGGTTTGTTGGTGCTGAATTCTCTTAGCTTTTGCTTCTCTGTGAAGCTTTTGATCTTTCTGTTGTATATGAATGAGAACCTTGCTGGGTAATCTTTGTTGTAGGTTTTTCCCTTTCAACTCTTTAAATATACCCTGCCACTTCCTCTGGCCTGCAGAGTTTCTGCTGAAAGATCGGCTGATAACCTTATGGGGATTTCCCTTGTTTGTTATTTGTTGCTTTTCCCTTGCTGCTTTTAATATTTTTTCTTTGAATTTAATTTTTGTTAGTTTGATTAATATGTGTCTTGGTGTGAGTCTCCTTGGGTTTATCCTGTATGGGACTCTCTGTACTTCTTGGACTTGGGTGGCTATTTCCTTTCCCAAGTTAGGGAATTTTTCAACTATGACTTCTTCAAATATTTTTTCATGCCATTTCTCTTTCTCTTCTTCTGGGACCCCTATAATTTGAATGTTGATGTTTTATGTTGTCCCACATGTCTCTGAAGCTGTCCTCAATTCTTTTCATTCTTTTTTCTCTATTCTGTTCCTCAGTAGTTATTTCACCAATGTATCTTCTGGCTCACTTATTCGTTCTTCTGCCTCAGTTATTCTACTATTGATTCCTTCTAGTGTACTTTTCATTTTAGTTATTGTGTTGTTCATCTCTGTTTGTTTGTTATTTAGTTCTTCTAGATCTTTGTCAACATTTCTTATATTTTCTTGATCCGTGCCTGCATTCTATTTCCAAGATTTTGGATCATCTTTACTATCATTACTCTGAATTCTTTTTCAGGTAGCTTGTCTATTTCCTCTTCATTTATTTGGTCTTTTGGGTTTTTACCTTGCTTCTTCATCTGTAACATATGTTTTTGTCATCTCATTTTCTTTGATGGGTGGGGCTGTGTTCCTGTCTTACTGGTTGTTTGGCCTGAGGCTTCCAGCACTGGAGTTTACCAGCAGTTGGGTAGAGCCAGGTCTTGGTGCTGAGATGGTGACTTCCAAGAGACCTCACTTTGATTAATATTCCCTGGGGTCTGAGGTTCTTTGTTAGTCCAGTGGTTTGGACTTGGTGCTCCCACCACAGGAGCTCAGGCTTGACCCCCAGCTTCTGAACCATGATCCCACAAGCCACATGGCACAGCCAAAAAAAAAAAAAAAGGAGCATAACAGTAACAAAGAATTAAAAATAAAATTAATAAGTAAAAAATATATTAGAAAAAAATATATAAATGAAACAACAGCAAGGTAAAACAGAACCACAATAGAAAAAAAGAAACCAGAAAAGGCCTTGGCTGTGGGGGTGGGGCTTAGGCAGGGGAGGGGCCTAGGCTCAGGACACTCACAGTTGGAAAATGCCCTGGGGGTGGGGCTGGGGCAGGGAGGGGCTTAGTCTGGGGGTGGCGGCAGGCCTAGGCTCAGGACCCCGAAAATCCCTGGGGGTGTTGGGTGGTAGATTTTAGGCTCTGCTTGGCCAGAAGGGCCTCAGAGTGTGGAGGATCAGGCCCAGTACCCAAGCAGGCTCCATGGGGCCCAATTGGGCAGGGGAAACACTGGCCATGTTCCCTTCCAATCCTCTGATCCCCCAAGGTTTTCTCCCCATCCCTGTTGATTCCCTCATGGTGAGTGGGCCCCTCTGAGTGTGGAAACCCCTCCCCTTCCCCAGCCACCTCCCAGGGCATTTTCCAACTGTCCAACTTTCCATTCCTCCTCCACTTCTCCTTCCCCCTTGCTCTCCCCCATGTCCTACCTGGTCACTTGGGGGTTCCTCGTGTTCTCTTAGGTGTCTGAGGTCCCCAACCAGTGCCTGGTATGTGCCCTAGTGGTGAGGAGATGCAAACTCCACGTACTCCTACTCTGCCATCTTAACTGCACCCCCAGAAATTTTTAATTTTATTGAAGTTCAATTGATCAGTTATTTCTTTCATGGATTGTGCCTTTGCTGTTGTATTTATAAAGTCATCACCAAACTCAACGTTACCTAGATTTTCTTCTATGTTATCTTCTAAGAGTTTTATAGTTTAGCATTTTACATTTAGGTCCATTTTTGTGAAAGACATAAAGCTTGAGTGAGCTTTTAAAAATCTAAAGCATACCAAGTCACTTTCATGTTTAAAACCCTCCAATGACTTCCACTTGTGTTTAGAACTGAACCAAAGATTTTACCATGGTCTATAATTTCTACCTAACTTAACCACTTTCCACGACTCCAAAGTGTCATGGTACATTTCCCTCCCCTCTGCTACAGCAGACTTCCTCGTGACTCTTGACATGTGGAATTCATTCATAAAATACATTGAAGTAGGATTACTTACTTAAGAATCTATAGCCAACAAATAAGATTGAGTAGGAATCAAATGAGTAAGTATTATAGAGGAATGTGAATGGAAGGAATTCCAGGGTAATTGCCACAAACAACTTCTTTCAGTCTGTGTTTAACGTTTAGTAAATTGGTGGGTCAGCAAGGCTGAAAGAATCAGACGCTAAATCAATTGGCAAGTGCCCAAAAAAGAAAGAAAAGCTTGAATTGGCTCTTTAAAAAAATATCCTGAGGTTGAACACTTCAAAAATCTAGAATTACTTTGTATAAGAGTAAGGGATCATTTTAATTGAGGTACAATATACTGCAAATTGTGTTTTTAAAACTGGTACAGTGTTACAGAAGGACAAATCATTTTCAATAATTTAATTGTGTTTGAACCAATAATTAAATATATTCAAAATTTTAATTTTCCCAGAGTCATGTCTGATTTTTAAATTTCCAGGAATATGTGTATCCCTTACTGTCAGCTCTATATGCCACCTCATTCTTAAATCTCCACTTATTTGTCACTTAGGACATTGTTTTGCCCAGTTACACATCAGCTACAGTTGATTGAATTTAAAGAGAGTTGTTCTCCATTACTATTAATAGTGCTGCTCTTCACCAAGGATCCTTAAGATATCCTAAGTTATCCTGAAAACAAGTGTGCCTTCCACTACAACTAATAAAAATGCATTATGTCATGAGAGGAAATAAATGATTTTTAGATGCTTTTAAATAAAATATCAATAATGAAAGCAAGGGAGCGTAGGAGGGAAGGAGACGCAAGAGGGAAGAGATATGGGGACATATGTATATGTATAACTGATTCACTTTGTTATGAAGCAGAAACTAACACACCATTGTAAAGCAATTATACTCCAATAAAGATGTAAAAAATAAATAATAATAATAATAATGAAAGCAAGAATCCCAGCTTCTGTTTTGCAACTCATTAAGACACTTAAATGAATGCTATGGCAGTAATATTTCTCAATATTATGATCATTTTGCCCCTTCAGGAATGGATTCCAAGACATTAAATTCTGTTTAAAATAAATTCATCCTTGAATTACTAGAAATAATGTATGCTTCTTTTCTAGGTCAATGTAAATACAACTTTATTATTCCTTAAATCCAACAATACTGTGTACTTAACATTATATATGTAAAATAGTACATATTTGAGCATTTTTACTGAGTGCCTACTTGATAATGGTAATGTTATTTATATCTTATTGGGAAGATATGTTTTGTAGTTCAGAAAAACAATTTATGCATAACATTTCAAGCAGATCTGCTAGCAGCTAGTGGTATATATTATATATGCTTCAAAAAGATAACTGCCTTTTTAAAATACCAAGGCCAACAAGGTCTTATTGGGATTAAAGTTGCTTAAAAGCAAAATTTTTAAAAATATTTGTCTGCCATATTGGTGAGGACAAACAGAATGTACATAAGAATGGATGTCTGAAATGTTCTGTTGTTGTGTAATGCCCTCTGCCAACTTCTGTCCAGTCCTTATGCTCCTACATTGCAATGATTCATCTGTCTGGCATCCTTATTATATTAACAGAATATTGAGGTATGGTCATACCTTCCTTTTTTTTTATTTTTAGTTTTTTTTTTGCTGTACGCGGGCCTCTCACTGTTGTGGCCTCTCCCGTTGCGGAGCACAGGCTCCGGACGTGCAGGCTCAGTGGCCATGGCTCATGGGCCCAGCCGCTCCATGGCATGTGGGATCTTCCCGGGCCGGGGCACGAACCCGTGTCCCCTGCATCGGCAGGCAGACTCCCAACCACTGCGCCAGCAGGGAAGCCTCATACCTTCATTTTTATATCTTACCATTTATCACTAGATCTGACAATTAGATACAGAAATAAATTTTCTTAAAATTATTTTAAAATTCCCCCAAAAATGTATTGCTGTAATTCATTCACCACAGTGCCTGATGTCTGAAAGCAGTTATTTTGCAAGTATCAACACTAGGTCATGACCTTAATTATTCAGAAATATACTAGATGACTTTGGCCATCTAAGCTTTTTTAATATTCAAGAATCCCCTATTTAACTTAGGTACCAGAGATCTGTCTAAGCATTAGCTGTCCTAAGAGGCTCTTTAGAAATGAAAGGAAGTTGGAAGGTCACTGAGACATGCATCCCAGGTCCAGTTTATTATTTTAACCATTTTGCCATTAGCAAAAAATTTTGAACTGGCATATTTCATTAGCCTGGAATGGGAGCAGAGTTATGGGACATTACCTCAGGGTTCAGTCTTCTAATAATGTTTACTTTTAGGATCAATGCCTTCTTATTAATTTGCTGATTAATGGTGTTAAGAATTGGTTCAAATAGAATTTTAGATGTCTGCTAATGGCTCATTAACTAAATTTGAAAGGCCATACTCTTTTAACTCTGAAAATGAAAATTCTAATTCTTTTTGAGACTGCAGTCAGATACATTCTTATGCAAGGGGAAAAAAATCTTTCCTCTTCATGCCTTCAGTGGTTGACACAATTTCTGGGGCCATTTGTCAATACCCATACAGTATGACTTGGTATGAAGTATGATTGATTTAGAATTCTAGCTTATAACAGAAGGAGTTTTCAAGTTCTATTAGTTCAGACTTCTCATGTGCATAAAGAAAATATATTTTCTGTATTTTTTATAATTGGCCAATTTTTCTCAGAAACCCATTTGAAAGATAGTTTTCAACGTGTGTGCTCTGCATGATACAATCATTTAAATCATCTGCTAGGAAACTTTTGGATAAGTGATCACACTTTCAATTTTTTTTCTACCTCTCCCTGCTGCTATGCAAGGTTGTTTTTGATAGCAGTTTGGGGTACAAATATTTTATTTTTATATGATCTTCTGGCTTCTTTCTGATTTCTGCTTTAGCTAGGTCAGTGGAGTCTATTCCTAGGACTGCTATCATGGGGGTACCATCTCATGTCTGGGCACTCACTGCTGGAGTTTGTGTTCCAGGCATTTGCTCCCAGTGTAAAACCCCTGCACACCTCGGCCTTGGTCTCAACCTTAGGCTCCCATCCATCTGTTAATCTTGTCAGAACTTCTGCCTCCTTTACTACTGAGGCATGCAACAAACTCTGGGTCTCTTGCTTGCTGTATACAAGCCTCGGGAAACACTATTTCAGGCTCATCTCTCTTGCCAACTCCAATTGTAAAGATTCATGTTGGCTGTGATGGCATCTGGTGATTCTTCTAGGTATATAAATGGGACTAGCTATACCACCCACACATTACAGGCTCCCTCATAATTGTCTGACCATTTCTATCACTCTTTTCTTTCCCCCTGGGGTTTCTTCTCTAGAGGAGGAAAACGAGGACACCTGTTGAGTGCTGCCTCTTACCTTTATTTTTCTTTTTCCCCTGGTCAGAGAGGGACATGCTTTCCTTTTCCTGTATATCATATCCACATTTATCCCACTCCTTAACGTATAGAAGAAAATCTCCTATGATCTATCTTGCCATGCTTGGCTCTTGATATATCGATGAGAGCTTAAAGAATTTCACTGCCTACACTTCCCTAATGAGCTTAGGGGTGGAAGGCTGCAAGGAAATGGAAATTGAATAGGAAATGAACACATATTGTTCATGTTTTAAAACATTATCTTTGTTACTTCTAGATCAATGGTTATGACTCCTGGCTGCATATTAAAATCACCAGGTGGGGAGTAATTGGTGGGGAGGCTAAAACATACTTATGCCTAGACCAGCCACAGAAAATTAAATCAGAATATCGTATATTCATCAGCCTCATGCTGATAAAGTTTAAGTGAATTGCTCAGTGTCAGTTAGTAATAAGTCTCACCCAGGAGGGTGCTCTTCCTTCCTCCTACACTTGCAAGCAGACCACGGTGCTAAACCAGCTATTTCTATTCTTAAATAGATATGCAAACCAAGTTTATAGTTTATTTAATGTTTATAGGGCAGAGTATTACAGTATATCTATATATTTCACATATAACCTACAAAGAAAAAAATGATTTACTTCTTTATCACTTACAACATTATGGTGGAGTTTTGTCACAATAGTTGTACTATCAGGGGAGGGTTTTTTAAGGAAAATGTCCTATGTCCTCATTATACAAAGAGCTAATCCCTATTGCTTACCAGCGCTTGTGGAGAACTTCTTATTTCCCTAATCACATCAGTGCTGCCTTTTGCCTTTCCCACCACCCCATCCCAACTCCTCAAAAGAGTTGTTTCCACGTTCATATTTTCTCTGGAGTCACTTTCAAGGATAACTGATGTTCTAATGATCTTTCAATCTGTGGGGGGAAAATAGAGAAATTGAGCAGAGATGTGCAATGTAATAAGTTTTACTAGTACTGGAGATCCCTACATCCTGTATCAAAACTTGAAAGTAAAGGAAACACAACCATGTAACTGATAACTTCCAATCACTTCTAAAGGATAAGTGATGTCTGAGGACCTTTCTAGATTTAAGATCCCAAGTATTTTTAAGTCTCCTTTCTTCTGTTTCCTGATTCATATTTTCTCTCCCCTACCTCCTCTCTCTTTCTATTCCTCTTCCCTTTCTCCTCCTCCCTCTTCCTTTTTCTCTCTCTTTCTCTTTTCTTCCTCCCTCCCTCTTCCTCTCTTCTTCTCCAAATAAAAAAGAAGCTTTACAGCTCTTTGTTTCTTTGCAACAGAATGATAAATCTGGCAAAATGACACTTCTGTGGTTGTCAAAAAACAAGGAGCAGGCTGTCCACCCTTTTCCTCCAATCCACCCTGTTTTAAAGGGGTTCACCTGCCTGTGGGAAACAAAAAAGAGAGTCAGGAATTCCTGAGAAGCATGGTATATTCATTCCCAGTTGCTTTCTTCATCTTCCTCATTTTAACCATTAACTCCATTGCACATTCTGTCAATAGAAAACAAATATTCCAAGCCACTGGATTTCATGAATCATTGTAGAAAAATTACCCTGGGATATGAGCTGGTTCAACTGAATGCCATTGGATTTCTAACTTAGGAGAAGCAAGCAACCATCAGTGTCTTTGTCATCAGAGAGGGTACACTCTGAGTGATGTTGAATGCAGGTATCAGCTGGGGGTATCACCCCATTTAGTCTCTGGACACCCTTGCTCTAAATCTGTTGGGTTAGCAGCTACTAATAATACTAACACCCACTTTCACATGCAAATCTCTTGTATTTCTTTTTCCTGTTTCTCTGGGAGTTATTCTAGAATGGTATCTGAAGGCTTTTAAACTTGAGGAGTAAAAGAGTGCAAAGCATTTCATCACTGGCTACTGCTGAGAGAAGTGGCTGTGGCCATTTGAAAAGGGCGGCCAGGGACTTGTGTCATCACAGCATTTGCTCAGGTTCTGGAGAGTGAGTGCACTGATCAAAAACTTTACACCCAAAGATTCCTTTGTCTTTCTGTTTTCCATTTCCAGCCTGGATGCGTAAATACCACTGAAGTGGACATTAAGAAGTCATCCAGAATGAGAAATCCACACAAAACACGAAAGGTAAAATTGACATTTGTTGGGCTGATCTTGGTAATGTGTTGGACTGTTTAGAGGATGTCAAACACACAAAGAGACCCTTTTATTCCATTTCATGAGTGCCTTCTAGTATCTTCCCTGCTCTTCCTTGTTTCTTGACTGGAAGAAAATCTGGAAGTTCAAGCCCTGGACTTCTGTCAGTTCCTCTGTCCCCAGGAAATAGCCCCCGTCCTGATTCTCAAGTGTGTCAAGGTCCCAAAGTGTGTGTGTGGGGGGGTGGCTGTTGAAGGAAAAGGATGCTGAGAGAAGAGCAATTAACAGAAAAATGTATCTCTTTTGGAGCCCAGGAAATGAGGAAAAGTAGGTAGAGATTATCTGAGAAAAAGTGGTACTCATGAGAGAAGGGCCTTGTTAGAGAAAAACATGAAGAAAAAAAGACATCATCATAAAGATGTTTAATTATAGATATCGTATGAGGACCATGTTTTAACATCAGAATTTAATTTATAGTGACACAACTATAGAATAGTGGTTATAGGTTCAGGATCTCTTATGTGAGGAAGTATGTAACAAAAACAAAATGCTGTTCTGAATTCAGTGACATTGAATATAATTGCTTGAAAACACATAGCAGAAGTATCTACATTTTTTTAAAGTAACACATACAGGTAGAAGACATTTTTATTTATTCCATTAAAAAATGGTTGATGCACATAAGAATGTCTGGCCTATAGCAATCACTCTGAGGACACAGCCGAAGGTCAGTGCCACTAGATCAAAACATCCCACAAACTTCAAGACCTTCTCTTCCGTAGCTTTTTACTTATGCAGCATTTTCCAGGATATGTGTCCCAGCAGCAGGTACTAAACATTTTTTTTGTAGTCTTATTTCTTAATGTCTTCTTCTTCCATCCCTATAAACATAGCATTACGTTCAAAGGCCCCAGTACCGTCCAAGTACCTTTTCTTTCTTGTAAGACAGTTTATCTTGATGTTAGGATAAAGAAGCCACAGGAAAAGTGCCATAAAATCCATTCAGATGAGGTGCTCAAAAGCTTTTGCCCCTAGCATATCTCTGAGAAAAAGAGGCAAAGCCAGACCAAAGCAAGCCTATTGGCCCCTCTCTCTTATGATCAGCCCTACTCAGTTCCTCTCATCCTCTGCTCACAGCATGGCCTGAGTGTACCGGGACGAGCTTTGTGGAACCAAATTCAAAAATCTATCAGCTCTCCCAAAGTACATTAAGCCACTTCTCTCCACTTATGAATTTTGAAGAGTTCGGAATACATTACGTTGTGTCAAGTTTCCCCCAACAGACACCAAGTGAGCTATGCTCTGATTCAGAAGAAAAAGTATATGGATTGATGAGATAGAACTTAAAGATTAATAAAGTAATTGTTTACACTCTCCCTTTAGCACTATACTCAGTGATGATATCTTACCAGTGCATCACATTGCATCATTCTTTTTGAAAATTTGGGAAGCATTAGTTTGCAGTGTTTATACATGAAAATATTGGTATTTCTTTACTTCCATATGCAAAATGTGGAAATTTAAATTTTAATGTGTTATAAAATGGGATAAATTATTCATATCTTAGAGCAGCACAAAAGTGTTTTAAGTAAGAAGTACAATAAACTTGCAGGCAAGAGAAACTCTGCTCAAAATAGATAAAAGAGTGGAATAGTCTAAAACCTTGGGAGTAGGCCAGGGCAGTTAGCCCTGGATATTACTGGACGCAGGGACTCAGACACAGGCAGAGCTCTCTCTCTCATTCTTCTCTAGTCTCCTTTCTCTGCCCTCCGTCTGCACTGGCTTCCTCCACATGGCATCAGACATGGTCACAATCATTCTCCAGTTGAGCTGAGAATCCAAAGGAAAGAGAAATATTCCCTCCCTCATCACCAGTTAGAAAAATCCCAGAAATTCCACTCCACATAGAAAGGCATAGAAGCTTCCTGCACACTTTAGTTCTTATTTTAAAATCCCCTCCCCTTGACAAAAAAAAAAAAAAGTTGGAGAGAATTTTCTTAGATCTCTTCTGAAATGTAAAGTGAAATCACATATGAACAGATTTAAGTAGAAAGTCAAATCTGTTTCATTCAATGAATAACCTATTCAGTATTCATTTGGATGATACTACATATGAAAAGTGCTCATCCAGGCACCCTGGGGAATAAAAGCTGTGTTAATCAAGTCAAAGCATCTTGGTTTAGTAATTATCTTTGCTATTAAAATTCAAAATGGATCCCAATTAGTTAATTTGATTTCCCCGCATCTGCAAATATTAAGACACTGAGAAAATTTTATTTATCTTTCTCTCTAGCCTTACCCACCCTGTGCCAAGATTTCTAATACATTTAATTTTTCTAAAAAATGCAAATCCTTTTACATTGTAAATGATCCTCATGACTTGTCAGCCAAAATAGGATCAATTTTCTTACCTCCTTTACCCGTAAATTAAGCCCTGAACATAAAATTGCATTATTCATGGCTATTTTCACTCTAGCCAAGAATCAAAGTTAAAAGCTATCACTGATCCCCAGAAAATGAAGCTATCTGGGTCCAGCTATCACTGGTCCCTGAATCTTGAAAGGGAGAATTCATGATGTTTACTTACATGTAAGGCTAAAAAGGAAACTTCCCAGTAACCTCAGAGCCAGTGGCCAGGCTGCTGGAAGACTACTTTAAACAACACTGCCCAATGGCTTGGGTCTTATATAGAACTTCATGAAGACGACATGAAATGCATGCATATTGAAATAATCTTAGAAATGTAGAGCTAGAAGATAATTTATGGATCATTTTACTTCTATGACACCATAAATTGTGTGTTTTTCTAGAAATTTTCTAGAATTTTTCTATAAATCTTGGCCTCTCCTGTTGCGGAGCACAGGCTCCGGACGCGCAGGCTCAGCGGTCATGGCTCACGGGCCTAGCCGCTCCGTGGCATGTGGGATCTTCCCGGACTGGGGCATGAACCCGTGTCCCCTGCATTGGCAGGCGGACTCTCAACCACTGCGCCACCAGGGAAGCCCTAGAAATCTTTTAAATTATTTTAAATCTTAACCAAAAAACTTACTGTTAGAACTGTCAGCTATCTTGTCTTAAAAACATTTTTTTACATGAACTAGAGATTCTTATTAAAGAACTTTAAGTAATTAAACCAATGTAAGCAAGAATGGAAAGTTCACACCTTAGAATCTTTTTTATTTTCTTTATCAAAAATTAGCATGAGACAACTGAAAAAATAGCAGACATTGGAAAGTATGATTGTTTCATTATTAGTGATCTTTCACTTGCCTAATTTTGTTTGTTTGTTTGTTTGTTTGCGGTATATGGGCCTCTCACTGCTGTGGCCTCTCCCATTGCGGAGCACAGGCTCCGGACGCACAGGCTCAGCGGCCATGGCTCACGGGCCCAGCCGCTCTGCGGCATGTGGGATCCTCCTGGACCAGGACACAAACCCGCGTCCCCTGCATCGGCAGGCGGACTCTCAACCACTGCGCCACCAGGGAAGCCCCACTTGCCTAATTTTTAAATAGCCACCTCAGCCGTTATTTCAGAGTTCAGAGGGTTATGGTATTTAATCAGACTCAAAAGCAAGAAGCAGTAGTTCATGCAGGGCTTTTCTGTTTCTTCAGTGGAAATTAAGTCTCCTTTTGTTCTAGGCACTATGCTTTTGTCATTCTTTTCTTTCATGATACTTATCACAGTTTTAATCATGTTTATTTGTGTGATTCTTGTGTAACCTTTAGGTTGTGAGTTCCAATGAAAGAGGAAGCATACCTATTTTTGTTTATCTCTATATCCCTAATGCTTAGCATTATATCCAGCATATAGTAGGTGTTCAATAAACGTTGAATAAATGCCAAAAGGAAAGAAAAAGAAACAGTCCAATCCATTTAGTTCAGTCTTGTTAATAATTAATTCACAGCACATGTGCTACTCCTTGGGTTGAAATGTATGCCCAGTAACAAGAATTGAGTTTCAGTAGACTGGGGCTATGGCAAAGGAGGGAAGATTGAAGGACCTACCAAAGATAGTCTGAAAACCAAGTCAAATATGTTAAAGATGGGCTAAGAGCCAAATAACAGGGAGTCACAAGGAAAAGGGGCCCAGGTATAGAGCCAAAAGGTTAACATTAAGAAGAGGTGGAGTCCAAGTGAAAACAGGTCAGTTAACAAAACACATTTGAATTTAGAGTTACTGGTAAGGTTGGTGATGTGCCTGGAAATTGGCTTGGTTAAGCATCTACCCTCTGCTGATTTCAACAGTTTCTTTCCACTATTTGGTAACTTTAATTCTGTGGGGCTCATGAAACTTTATCATGACCTCATCCTTCATCCTCATGTCCAAAGAAAAAGTGCTCAGTAGCTACATTAAGTTCTTTATTTTAAAGTAATAATACTTCGAATTTAAACAAAAATTAATTTGGCCTCTTCCTTGAGTTGACATGTGAGATGTCTCACCTTCAGTTGGGAATGAATTTTTGTCCCTTTAAGTCCCCAGATCTTTATTTATATATACTATGGGTCTTTCTCAAAATAGAGCATTCCTAAATAGCGGGTTTGACCTTTTGACAAAATAGTAAAGAAACACTGGGACATTAAGAATTTCAAAGATGTGCAAAACCTTAGGGGTCACTGATGTTTGCAAATGGCATCCAGTGGAACCAAGTGACAAGGCCAGTATTGTAAGGTAAATAACCCAGTTTTGAGATGGGAAAGTAGGAGCACCCTGGAGTGTCTTTATCATAACCATCAGAGACCAAATCAGCAATGGAATTCTTAACTTAGTTTCTCTCCTTAGTACTCCATTCCTTTCCCATGTAAAACAACTCAGATTATTTTTACGCTGGCTTATTACATTTTTATTCTATTCTATATCCACCTCTATTTTATTCTGAAATCAATATGTATTAGATGTTGTGTTGTGTTGTGTTGTCATTCCCCAACTTAGTACTCTCAGCCCACCCCCACACTTTATCACACTAAGCTAGTTTTTTTTCATATAATCAATTATTCTGTCAGTTAATCTAACCACGTATTTTTTCCAAAAAGCTGTGCTTCTATTTTACATCCATATTTGTGATAGCATTTACGATAGCAGTGCCTTTTGAATTTTGATAAGAAGCTTAATCCAATATGCAGCAAAGCTTTGAGTTACCTTACTGGATATATAACACGAAACTACCTTTTAGAAAGTCTGTGACTATAAATGGTATTTTGTCCTAACATATTTTGTTTTTATTTTAATATAGTCTGTCTATGGTCTTCAAAATGATATTAGAAGTCACAGTCCTACCCACACACCCACACCAGAAACTAAACCTCCAACAGAAGATGAGTTACAACAACAGGTGAGTCAACCTATAATAATGGTTTACAGGGTACATGGGTTACAGAGTAGCAGGTATGAAGACCAGATGTTGATGTTAATAGTAGGTATTTTTAAAACTGATTTTTAGGATTGACTGTTTCATATAGATTTGTAGTGAAAAGGTGATTTTAAGATACGTAGTCACTTGAAAATGTATCAGTATATGGAGATAGTTTTCAAAACTCTTCACTCTTTAATTCCCCAAATCCTTTTCCCTCTAACCAATTTTTAAAAATTACACACACTGATTTATCGGTGCCTCCATTATTAAGAGTTATTTTATACTCCAGAACTCTGTCTTAAAGAATGAGAAGACAAGAGGTTGGTGACATTAGGTCATGTGTTTTCCACCTCCAGTCATGTGGCATGATCTTCACAAAAGAGTGCTTAATCTTGTTTCTGCAGTACTGATATCTATAAGCCTCTTGAAGTTTTCCTTCATTAGCACTGACGAACATGGTATGTATTGTTTCTTGTTTCACACATTGATCAATAGCGTTGGCTCCAAGTAATATTTCAAAGCGAACACCAAGGGTCTCATATCAAATCACAGTTAAATATCTTGGTTAGTTAAGTCATGGGACTTTTTCTCCTTTTGCTTATTTTCCCCTAATATTTTATTGTAACATGGTTTATCAATTGTGTAATACATACTTTTTCTACTATATTTATAGTCACCATGAAGGAAAAGTAATTCAGAGAGTTTTAAATTTTCCACGTGTTATTATGTCCATGTGAGAATTTGTCCTGAAATGTTGATACAATTATTCTTAAAACAAATATAACTGATGCTTTTGTTGGGTTAGTATTAGGAAGTAGGGATTATTTTGAAATTATAGTAACGAATAATAAACACATTTATTTTCTGAATTTAATGTTTGAGGGAGAAATGATTCTGATTTGGATAAATGCTAAAATTTCTACAACACTTTTAAAATAAAGTCACATTTTGTTAAAGCAGGCAGAATGTTCAAATTCACTGCTGTTCCAAAGCAATACTTGTTATGTTTACATTCAAACAGAGTTTAATTTTTTGTTAACTCTTTTAAAGCCCTCATGTCTGATTTTTTTCTACAGACTTTGAAATTTTACTGGTTGAGAACATATTCTTGTTTAGAATTGCTCAGTCTATCAGAATTTAGAGCTGAAAATTGTGCGAATGTAACTACTTCTTTATCTCTTTTTTCAGATAAAGTATTGGCAAATACAGTTAGATAGACATCGGTTAAAAATGTCAAAAGTTGCTGATAGGTAAGTATTGCAAGACACCCATATAAATAAAAAATTTTTCATATAACAATTAAATGTGCTCAATATGGTAAGAGAACTGGTGGGAGGAGAAGTTATAAATAATTGGAGCCCTATAAGAAATATTATTTTCCTTTTCCTTTTTGAACATGGAAAACTTTCAAAGAGCTCTTTTGTTGTACTTCGAATGGCAGAATAATCATTATTATCTTAGGTCTCTAGAGGTCCAGTCTTTGTGCAACCAGAATCAAATACAGAAGATAATTCCAAGGAGTTGAATCTTTTCACTCCTGCTAGGAGAAATGAAACTTTCAATTTATTAAGTTACCTTTTGGCAACTTAGAAGCTCTTTGTAAATTCATCTTAACATTCACACTACTCAGTTATTTTATGACTTCAGAATTTGAATGAAACTCAGATTTTATATATTTTCCTATTTTTCATTTAAATCTGTTTTTAAGGCATTCACGTTCTTCATTTTGGGGCATTGCCAGATCTTACCTCTCCAACTTTTTTCCTCTCCTTTTTCCCTTTAGGTTTTTTTTAGATACAGATTTTTTTTCAAAAACTTGCTGTCAGTGATTCCCCCTTTACCTAATTCCTGTAAATACTTTTGACAAAAAATTTCCATTTAACCCCTTCTCCAAGTTGAGCTAAACTCTGTTGTGCTGTGGGTGGGCTAGTTGACCAAGGATTGGAACTGACCTTTAGCACCTCCTTTTACACAGTGACCTCTTCCATTTTGCCTCATTTTAATGGAGGGATATTAATTCATATTGCTTAGGCATGGGGAGAGATGGAATCCTTAGCCATATTTGTCTTCCAAGAAGCACAATAAGTTGATGCATTAAAGTTATTGAAAGATGAAAACTGCTATTGGATTTCATTCTATAAGCAAGCAAGGATTCCTTGGCCAGATGTTTTTGTATTGTGTCCCTTACAAAGATCAGATAAAACCTCAGACAGAAAACTAAGGAAAATGAAAATGTTTCTTTCTCTCGAGTCTGCTAAGTTACACGGAACAGTATGTAGAATATGACCCATTTCTTGTGCCACCTGACCCTTCTAACCCATGGTTGTCTGATGACACTACCTTCTGGGAACTTGAAGCAAGGTAAGTGACATTTTCTCTTCCTTCCAAATATTTCACTTATTTCAGGGTTTGATTGAAATAGGAAGAATCTTATGGCTGACTAATTGTAAAAGTAATTTTACTCTGTGTCTACATTAGCCATGATATAAAGCTCTTGTTCAAGGAAATGGTTTTTGAACATTAGATATTTGCATTTATATTAGATTTGCATTTCCAGAAAGAATGGCACAAAAAATTAGAGGTGCAAGCGGTTCAAGGAAGACTAGTCAGAGTTAGGGTCTTTAGTTCTTAAAATTTAGCTCATTGTTTTTAGCTTCCTTGAAAATCTGCATAGCCACAAAAGCCCATCTATTCAAGTAAAATGAATGCTACATCCATAGTTACTTAAGCCCAATACAAGTATGCCTTTATAAATTCAATTTTAAAGCAAAACGAATTTACCGTAAACACTCTAAGAGAAACTGACAAGAGACTGACTTCTTAAGAAAACCAAAGCACAGTTTAAGACTCCCTGGTTTCTTTCATCAGCTATATAAGGGAAGAATTATATCATCAATCTTGATGGAGTCATAAAAAGATCATTGCATACCCCTTTACAGAGTGAGGATTTAGTATTCTGTAGCACTCCTCTAGAATGCATTTATGGACCTTCTCTTCCATCCAGTGGTTCTTAAATGCTTGACAAGTACAGATCTCTTCATCCGTTAAATTCTAGATTTTATACATGTGAAAGTTGGAACCCCAAAATGTTGTGACTCAACCAGGACAAGGTCACACATTTAATCAACAGCAGAGTCATAAACCAGGATTTAAGTCTTTTGAGTCTCAATGTATTTTCCTCCAATACAACCTGCCACCATGAGACTTCATTGTGTAGTGGTTAAGAAATTGAGCTCTGGGGTCAGAATGTCTGGAATATCACCTGTTCAACATTGTCAAGTTATAACCCTCTTTCTGTCTCGATTTCTTCATTTCTAAAATAAGAATTATAATAGGATCTGTCTCATAAAGTTGCTGAAAAAATCTAAAAGAGAGAATCCATCTCTTTATATCTAATGCTTAATAAACATTAAACTTTATTATTAATGCCCAACTTTCATCTCATGATAATTTCATGCAGATCCATCAATCAGATTTTTTTTTCTGAAAAATATGCTAAAGGTGGGAAATTAAAATCATACATGATTTTGAGGGGAAATATAATAGCAGAAGATAAAATTTGTAATGAAAGGAATATATTTGGCTTTGTTTTATCTCCTATAGCAAAGAACCAAGCCAGCAGAGGGTAAAACGATGGGGTTTTGGCATGGATGAAGCATTGAAAGATCCAGTTGGGAGAGAACAGTTCCTTAAATTTCTAGAGTCAGAATTCAGCTCAGAAAACTTAAGGTAAACCCTGTTGTTTGACTCTTATACTATATGCAAGAGAGACCTACCTGTGATGAGTCTGGTTATTTTGCACTTGATAGACCAGTTACTATCCCACCAACATCATGATGATGATACGGGCCCATTGAATTTCTGCCTCCTGATGGAAGAAGAGAAGGTAATGAAGGCAAAGCACTTTGTCCAACATTATCACTTCCTCATAACGGTTTATTTTACACTGTCTCCTGACCTTTTACCTATGTAAATCTGATGCATTTGAAATGGCCTGCATAAAGAAGTATAACACTTAGACTAGTATTTGGCAAAGTGTGGAATCATTGATAATATTTATGCAGTTTAATTAAAATATCACCTATTTATCAATATTGGTCTTTGTATATTGCATCTCAAGTAAGATCTAGAAAAAGAGATTGAGTGCTTCTGTAAAACTTGAAACAAGACTATGGAGTACATTTACTTTGTACACTTAAATACAGCCTCAGGGCAGTTGAGAGCAGCACCTCACTGAGCCCTGCTGGAGGGGTGCGCATCCTTCCCATCTGTTGTAAACAGCATCCTTACGTATTTTTGAAACTTTTCTGACTTGAGGCACCTGGAAATTGAAATTTTAAATGTGAGACATTGGAATAGATTTTAATGGCTCTAAGATCACTGAAGTGAGTGATAACTTTCCACTACATAAAATGGTTTTTCTACAAGTTCTTTCATTCATTATTCTTTTGAAACTTAACACCCTAATTTACTCTCCCATGACTTATGCAGTCCTGGGAAATTCATTTACAGAAAGGCATCAGCATTCATTTGTTTTCACTGGAACTAAGCAGCTCCAGAAATGTCACACTCTTTTCAGGACATTTAACAGATACCAATACCAAACCATTCAGAAATACATAAAGTTTTGACAGATGTCCCATGGATTAAGCAAGTTGACCACAGACAGAGTCTGGAGGAATTTAATTATATGTGCATGCCTGTCATGGATGGTTGGGATGCAACTTCCTATTCTCTTTCAAGTTTATGAGAACACTTGTTTGACAGGGCTTTCACAAGGTCTTCAGTTGCTAAGGATTTTTATTGGACCTACTAAATAATATTTTCTATCCTGAGGTCACATTATCAATTATTGAGTACAAGAATGAATAAAAATAAAGCAGAGATAAAGTCTATTTTTAGCCTTTTAGTGGATGGGGAGGTGGAGTTTCCTCTAATTCTCTAAGTTTTTGAAAAAATGCTGACATCATGGGCTTCATGATGAAGAAATAAATAAGCAGTGCCCCACCAGTATCACCTAATCAAATAAACGTCCTTCCTGCTCTTAATAAAAGTACAGCCTAGTGGTGAATACAGAGAAGAAAACAGATCACAACACAAAATCATGGGTATTAGATCAGAGAAATACAGAGGAATGGCAAACCCAGAGGTGGAGATCAGTAAAGGCACCCTAAGGGAAACAGCTTCTAGGCTTGGATGATAAGGAGATAACCAGGCAAAAAAGGAAGAGGGAAGAAGTTTGGGGCAAAAGGAATAGCGTGTGCAAACTCTGTTTCATGAATGAAATTGAATCACTGCTGTTTTCTTAATCCATGCCTTAACTATTTCTTATCTCAGTAATTCTATGCCACACTAGATTGCCTGATAAGTAATTGCATATAAGAAATATTACATATTTCATTGTGTGAAAATGTATAAATATCATCCAAAAGGCTTTCTGTCCTAAATTTTAAAAATACAGAATAGTTAATTTGAAGTAGTCCCGGCCCTAGTTCTATAGGGCTTAGATATTTAATATTTTTATGGAAGAAGTGTTTAGTTCTGGAAAAGGTAAATGCTTGCATATATTTTTGCAGTCTAGGATCTCCCTTACTCCATTTCTTCCTTTAATTTAAATGGCCACATGTATATGTCTTTTCCTGCTGTGTTAGGAAAACAGGGGCTGGATATCCCAAGAATCAGAGGTTATATAAAAATATTGCACATAGACAGCAGACATAAATATCTACCAAATGCTATCTTAAATTTTGGGCTAAACTGATCATTTGGAAATAGATTTATTATAAGTGTTTAATTAGAGCAATTTCTTAAATCTGAACTAAATTGCTTTTAGAGTCCTTTTTCTTTGTAAGCATTGTAAATGCTAATAAATCCTGTTAATTTTTTTTACTGCATGTTATGTTGAAATAAAAACAAAGTAAAATTAAAAATGAAATATATTTCATATATAGTCACATATATATTTCTTGAGTATATACCATAAGCTTGTTATATGTTTCCATACTAAGGATTGATAAATACAGATATAATTCTTGAATACCTTCTATATGCCATAATATGCTTCATATTCACTACTTTTATAAGTATGCCATGCTGTATTTTGTATTTATTATTTCTGATTATCATTCATCTAATCATAACTTCAGAAATGAAATGTAAATATTCTTGCCCCATTTTACAGGCAAGCAAAATATGACTGGAAGAATTTAAGCATCTTTCAGAATCAGATTACTAATAATTGGCATCCTAGGCTTTCTATAATCCAATACCAAGCTACTGTCCACTGCTTCCCCAACCTGAACCCCCTGCTTCTGCCTAGGTATCTGGTGTCACAGACCGAGGGAGACAAAATAGTCAAGTTAGCCAGCAGGGCTAATTACACCTAAATAAGTCAATGCATCTTATTTAGCATCTGCTATTTAGGGAAGTGTGACACTCATATGAGCATTTTCTTCTAGTATTGAGACAGAAACAATAGTCAAGAAAAACTGCTTATTGATAAGTACTTATACCTCAAATATAACTTCTGCTCTCGCTTGGTGTATTTTCGCTCATTCCTTTTTCAGGTAAAGCAGAGTAAGTACTAAGTAAATGTAATAATATGAATGTTATATGAGTGCCTAAAAATATGTCAAGCACTTCAAAAGTGCCCTTTACATAATTTATCTCATTTAATCTAATGGAAACCCAGTGAGATAGGCATTAGCATTCCATTTTACTGATGACAAAATCAAGGCTCAAAGACATTAAGATAATTCCTCATAGTCCAGCTACCATATAATAAGGGGCTATAATAAATAGCCAGTGCCCTTTACATTCTACTAAATTATTATAATGACTATGCTGAGGATAAGAAATGCAGTGATACTTTTAAGGAGGCATTCAAGAGAGTGGTTTTGAGCATGTCATCTGCTGCAGATCTGGGGGCAAACCGTAGCTGTGGCACTCACAGTGGATAACTTAAATAAGTGACTTATCCTTCATATCTTCAGTTTTCTCTAAAGTGGGGGAAATATTAACGCATACTCTATAAAGTTGTAGGGATTGCATGAATTAATATAGCTAAATCACTTAGAATAGTGCCTGCACTTACTTGTCAGTATAGATGCTGTTAGTATTACCTCCTCAACCCTTTGATATTTCACCCGTAATTTCAAGTCTATTTAAGATGTCACTGCATCTGTACAGCCTTCCTAGAACTCCCTTTTCCAACCCAGTACTTGCCCCAGCAGAGGGGCTCCTTCCTGCTCTGCATTCCCAGACTATCTGGTTTGTGCTATTTCTTGAGAATCTCTCATGTGCTTCCTTGTATTATGGCCATTTGAGTGGTGTATCTTTGCTAGTTCAAGGACAAAGACATTCTTTTTATCTATGTGTTCAAAGAGTGCTGAAATGAACCTGAATGAGCATGAATTATAACACTTATGCTCCCTCAGATTGCACCTAGCCTTTCTATTAGATTGCACAGTGTCAGAATCTGTATTTTAAAAGGAAATGGTCTTGACCTTTCCTTTCTGAAAGCAACCCATGGTAGTTTTATGTTTAAAGCATTGTTCATGTTGGATTATCTACTGTTATCTATCTACAGGAAAATGGTATCTAGAAACTGGAAAATTACTAGGTTGAGTAATATTTGATATTCTAATTGTAGCTGAACTACTTTATTACTTATTTTTGAACTTTCATTAATCTGCAAGTTAAAACGTAATAGTTATGAAGGTACTGCTTATCCCCTTCTACCTTTCTTAAGACTCTGTAGCCTATAGTGACCTTCACCTCTGTCGTCATCTTTTCCATTTCATGATCACATCTGGCCCCTGTTGAGGATAACATAGATCTAGTACTTCCTTTTTCAAGTATCTTTTTTAAATTTAAAAACACTATATGATGTGTTATATACATATTCATTTTGTCATCATTTCTCGGTCTAACCAAAAAGACATATTATAGAGCAAAATTTAAAAAAATGAAACCCATTAATAGAATGTGACTTCTTATTAGACTTTGCTATTTGCTTTTATCAAGCAAAACATGTTCTGGTGTTCTTTCCTTTCAGAATATACTATATTCTATATAGAAGCATATCAAATATATTTTTATGTTTAGCAGTGAGTCAGTATTATTTTTTCCCAGAACTTCTCAATTGTCATAATGCCTCTGCAAATTTAAGCCTTTTGAACAATTACATGTGAAAGCTTGCTGCTTCTGTCATTTCATAACTCCCTGAATTAAATCGCCTAAAATTAGTTACTTGCCCTGATTTCTCCAGCTAGGGCATTTTCTAATCTGTGTCCAGGCCTCTTTTAATTCCAGTAAAGCTTCACTGTAATTCCCTTACCTGGTAGAGCAGAAAATCCTCTCCATACTAACCCTCATTGCTCAAATGGACAAAAGATCCAAAAGATAGAGTATGTGGCATACTTTATCCCCCCCAATCAGATGATCCGCGTCACTCACCTTAATGCCCTTCAAACTCCTCTTCCTTTCTAATAAATGGTTCTTTAGCAGTGCTCCTTTGTTTCAGTAAAATTTAAGGTTGTACAGAATCAGGACCCTGGCAGATCTGTTTTTAACAGAGAACATCTAAAAGAGATAGTTTTCAAGATTTCCTTTCCCTAAATGTTATATCTTTGAATACGACTAATTAAAAAAATCGGTAAAGGCCTGTTTCTGAGCCTTCAGAGAAAATGAGTTCATTATTATGCTTCATTGTGAATTGAATGATAGGTCAATAATTTAAGAATTTTCGGATTATGAGGCATTGGAGTAAATGCTTGGTGTCACATTTTGCATAGATTCTGGCTAGCAGTGGAGGACTTGAAGAAAAGGCCTATTAGAGAAGTCCCCTCTCGAGTTCAGGAAATATGGCAAGAATTTCTGGCTCCAGGAGCCCCCAGTGCTATTAACTTGGATTCTAAGAGCTATGACAAAACCACACAGAATGTGAAGGAGCCCGGGCGATACACATTCGAAGATGCTCAGGTTGGTACATGGATGGGCCTCACATTGCGTCACAAATGTTCTCCTGAGAAGTTGAAAGTTGGAATACTTTTGTTTTATTTTCATTGTAATTGGTGGCTATATCTAATATTTTCAATTTAGGTAACTGTATGTAAAATAACTAATTGATCTAAAAGAGAACAGAGATGCTTTAAAATGAGTTTTTAAAGCCTGGGAATTTTTGTAAATTTGAATGATTTTACATGAAAATTTCTTGAAGGGAAATATTTTAACTATTTGAAAACTTTTTACTTTATTTTCTACTTTGTCACCTCAGTAACATGTATTTGAACTCTTTAACTTGTCTTCCAATGAGGAGATTCTAAGATTCTGACATTCCTAAATAATTTATTATTATGGATAGTCAGAACTAAACTAAATTAGCTTGAAGTTATGTAAAACTCAAACCACTTTTGTCTCTGATGATAAAATGAAATAGTAAATTTAGGCATTTATTATTTTTTCAAGTTACTTTTTTAGTCTTCAAAAAGAAGAGAAAAGGAAATTGATATTAATATTAACATCCTAAGACAAATTTTTATGTGTTTTTTCTTTTTTTCTCAAACTGGGTGTAATTGCCTCCTGAGAAGCAATTTGAATTTCTACTTTTTCTAAAAAAATATTGTGCTCAATAGGAAAAATAAACATGAAATGAGAGGATATTATTTCCTAATGATGTGTTGAAATTGGCTTTTAAACCAGAACATGCATGCTTCATAATTTCTTAAAACCTCTTTTAGAGAAGAATGTTAGCTCTAGGAAGTATCTTGTTTTTTAAATAACTACATTACTAAAACAAAATATAGAAGATGAAGAATAAGGTACACAAATTTCCTTTCTTATTTTTACTCTCGGTAGAAAATATATTTATCCTTTGCTTTGGTTTAAAAAGAAATGAGCCACTGTGCAGAAAACTAACACAAGTTGAAACAGCCAACCAAAAACCCATTCATTCGCCCTGGCTCTGCTATGGTCTTCTATGTGGAAATAATTACATTCTATGGAGACACATGAGAGAGAGCAGGATGAAAATTCTGGCTCTGTTGCTTATTTCTCTGCTGGTTTTTCTTTCTTGCAGTTCAAGATAAACTTTCAAGCATTTTTCTGGAGCCAACAGCGTGTAAAATATTTGAAATTACCTTCCCCAAATCTTAATATTAAAAAGAACATTTCTTTGTTATCTTTGTCATTGAAGAATATTCTTGCTTATTGGGTCTTCAATAAAAGGAAAAGGCATGATTTTCTATAGAAAACACTACTACCTGACCGTAGGCTTCTTTTTTCAATCAACCTCAGATATTTAATTCCAGCTTTTTGTAGGCTTTTAAACCATATATTCAAAAATATAATAATAGAAATTCCTGCTGCTGTTTAAGAAGAGATGCAATGTAATAAGAAAGCAGATTCTGGAGCCAAATTGCCTGGGTTTTAGTCTGAGCTTTGCTCTGTGACCTATTGCAAGTACTTCACTTCTTCATGCTTCAGTTTCTTCATATTTAAAATAGATATAAAAATGGTTACCAACCTTGTTGAGGTTTTGTGAGGATATAATTAACTAATATAGGCAAGCACTTAGAAGTGTACCTGACATATACTCAAGCATATTTGAGCACTTACTATGCATACCCTTATACTTTGCTAAACATTTGTCATTCCTCTAATCCTGACAATAACTCTATTTTATAGATTAGAAAATTTAGACTCAGAGAAATGAATAAAGTGGTCAAAATTTACATTTTATAAGTGGTAGATCTTGAGCAACATAACATCTGAATCCCAAAATGACTGACTTCTAAATAAGACATTGCCTCACTTTTCCAACAACAAATTCTGATGCAGTTCCAAATGTACCATATTTTTGGAGATGAACCTTAGACTAGATATTGAGACTTAATCCAGAACGTCTTTAAGTGGATTCACAGTAACTACAAATTATCGCTGGTGTGTTTAAGACCAGGGAAACTGAGTCATTTCTTAAAATATATATTTTCTCCAAACAAGAAGAGACTGGGACATTCTGGATACTCTCAAGTGGTTCAAAACTCCATGTCTAACAGACTGGAATGAACAAGGAGCATTTATGCTCCCCTAGAGTGCAATAAGCCAAAGCAGAATCTCCCTAGATTGGGCCAACACTGAATTGGATGGATACATTTTTTTCTTCTTTGTCTACCAATATTCATCATCAAAACAGAACATTGCAGACTGATTAGGATTATCAGATATTTACCTAATCTATCTATGAATAAGTCAAAACATGCACACAAATTGGGAGGTTTAGCAATTAAATATCACAAAATTTATTTTTGGACTTGTGCTCTGGCCTAAAGTGGATGTAGATGACAGTTTTCACCAAACAAATGATTCATTTGGGAAGTCTGCACCCTCCAACTACATATAAATGCCAAAGGCTTCTAGAATGATTATTGAATCTTGACTTCACATCATTGTCTTTTGGCCTGGAGTAATCTTAAGAGACAGCAGATTTATTGATATTCTTAAATGATCTATGTAAATCAACAACTTGATTTGAAATTACTTCATGACAATCTGCTAACTAAATTCCTTTTTTTTTTTTAAGGACTGGTTGTGGTTTACCTCCTCCATAGCTCCCAAACCAGTTTAAACATTGATCCTTGAATAAAATAATAAATTTGAAAGTCTAAATGTTCTATAAGCATATAAAATATTCTCATCAGCATTATCATTATTATTTTTAGCTGCTTCCAGATTTGTTTTTGAACCAAATGTTGTATTCTTATCACAGTACTTGATTTTTCCTGAGAAATAATAAGGAAGCACCTCAACCATTATTTCTTTTTAGGAGCACATTTACAAACTGATGAAAAGTGATTCATACCCACGTTTTATAAGATCCAGTGCCTATCAAGAGCTTCTACAGGCAAAGAAAAAGGTATTGGTTCTTTGTGAATTTTTTTGACCTAGTTCTCAGTTGTAGTTATTTGGAGTAGTTACCTCTGCTGGGCCCACAGTATTGGACAAATGGTAAGTGAATATACTCCAAGACCCTCCCCCAAACCTTTGCATTTTATAAGGGCCATTTAAGTTATATGGGTTTCTGTTTGTTGATTGCTTATTTTCTTCTTTGTTTGTTTGTTTCTGCAGATGTTCATGCTTTACAAAGTTGTTTAGACACCGTTTTCATGTTTCATGTTAGTCTTCTGTATGCCAGTTTAAGGAAATAAAAAATTACAATAAAGAAAGGAAAAGAACAATGTCATCAGATCAAAAACTTAAAGAGGGTTTTCCTTGTCCAGTAAGCTAGAATGTATGTTTTGGGCCAAATGCTCCGTAACTCATTGTTTTCAATGATAGTTGCCAAAATGCAGTAATGTTTGCTTTCACATATTTTCATTTGGCATTTATTCTGAGTCACTTAGTATCCCTACGATGAGGTTCCATACCTAAGATGATAGCCAAGCACATTTTTGAAGAGCTGCAATAGGCTACATTGTTCAATTAATGTTTATAATCAAAGTCTCACTGTAAATAACACCTTATATAACCAGTATAACAGGGAATGGAAAATCTGGATGTAAACATCAACATCATTCATTATTTTGTAATGTTAAAATAGTCCATAGCTTCTTGAAATTCTGAGATGAAATTATAATTTGTGTAATTCATGATCATCATTTAAGCTAATGGTATTTTTCAAAGTCCATTGACTTTGCAATGGGAAATAGATACTCTGTAGTTGCACTGTCCAGTACAGCAACCACTAGCCACATGGAGCTGTTCAAATTTAAATTAGTTAAGGTTACATAAAATTCTACTCAAATTTCTAATACTCAATGGCCACAGCTAAAGACTTCTGAAATATTAGTTAGTATAGAATGAAATTTCCATGCTTTCAGAAAGTTCTACTGGACAGCAATGCTCTACAGAATTAATGATGTTATCAACAGAAATTTAGTACCAGTAGAAAATTATGAGGAAATTCTGAAGTTAAGCCACTAGATTTTCAAACATTTAGGCTTTGAAAATGTTGGCATAAAACCTTAACATATCTACTTCATTTTAGTGTAATTTGATTTTGCTTGAAATCACACTATTTTGTTTGCACAAGAAGAGTTTTGGTGTTAAAAGTAAAAGCACTAATGCAAACAGAGCCCACGTCCTGTGACAAGAGGCCTTCTGTGGCAACTCTCCTGTCTTCCTGATCCCTATGATTTAGAACATGAATTTGGTGTTGTATCATTTCATCATCCTGTCTTTTTCTGCTGTTTTTCTTTCTTTCTTTTTTTCTCTCTTTCTTCCTTCCTTCCTTCCTTCTTCTCATTATTTCTTTTGTTCTTTTCTTCTTTCTTTCTTCCTTCCTTCCTTCCTCTCTTTATTTCTTTCATTCTTTCTTTTTGTTCTTCCTTCCTTTCTTTCTTTCTTTCTTCCTTCCTTCCTCTCTTTCTTTCTTTCTTTCTTCTCTCTCTCTCTCTTTGTTCCTTTGCCCCACCCAACCCCACACATGTAAGTCGGAATACTCAATGGATCGCAGAACATCTTTTGAAAACTTTGCACAGAATGTGGTAAGTTTTAATTTTTAAGGAATTACAAATCATTAAGTCCAATTGGGAAACATTCCCAGTTTCAAGCCCCATCTTTCACCTTGCATCCTTTGATGTAACAGCAAAGGTATTTATTGCCTTTATTCAAATTCAGCATTTCCTGCTTCCTACTTATCTTTCTGTCCCAGCACTTTCTGGAGTAGATAAGATATCACACGTGAAAATCTATATGTATCAAACTAAGGCTTGGAAAGAAATGTGTATTATGATACATAAAATGAAGAAACTGTTCTTTATATTTTAATTTTTATTCTATGTATCTCTTTCTTTATTAAAGATAGTGCATGCATTTCTATACTCTTTCCCTTAGCTCTTCCTAAGGCGTAAAAGGTTAAGAACAATGAGGGTTCTGTTCTTTCTACTTTTGCAGGGAGAAAATGACTTATTGAACAGTTTAAAGCCAGACTCAGTATGAATGGGGGTCGGCAACAATATATGCCCCACCAAAGACCCACTAGCATGCCTTTCTTATTCTTTATTTTTCAGGAAGGTATTGAAAACTATTGCATAAATCATCCAGGAAACCAGTAGTTTCCCTACCAGTGTTTTCTTAGCATCTTTCCATGTGCATAAGTGATATATTTGTTTGTGGGATTCTTTTTTTTTTTTCTTTTTTTGATATTGTGCCAGTGCCTTTGGAACTTTCTAACATTGTGTAAGCTCAAACTAAAGCCTTCAACACATTTATTTTTATAGGGCAGAAACATCCCTATTTTCCCATGCCATAAAAACTGTACACCAACACTGAGGGCCAGCACTAACCTGTTATGAAAAGAGGTAGAAAAATCTTGGTTTATACTCAAGTTTGTCTGCATTGTCTGTTGAGTTGTGTGGTCAGCTCCATGCTGCTGCTGCTGTGGGTGTGTGTTGTGGCTTTTGCTGTGATGGCCAGTTAAGTGGAGTTATGTGTGTTGAAATGTAAGCAAATTGGATTCAGCAAAAATATGTTTTTTGTTTTTAGTTTCCTTCAAGGATCCTTTCGGTGGGGAATGTTAATCAGTTCTTTTTATGAATTCCTAGTTGTGGCTGTGCCCAGAGTATTTGAAAGATTTTTAAAAGCAGTGTATACTTTGAACACTCAATGTGATTGCACAAATTAAAGGGCTAGAAAATGAAGGACTCCAGGAATTAATCACACTATAAACTTCCCAAAATTTTGGCTGGATCTTTTGGAGTCTCTGACCTTTAATATAAAATTTTCTTAAGCATGCCTCATAAGTCACCATGGGAAGATAAAGACAATGCTAAAGAAATGCCTCGAGATTTTGCTGGAGGAAGTCGCCACAGGATGTTGCACAGTGTTCTGTGTATTGTTTAAGAATTGTTTCAAATTCATTCTTTTCTAACGTAACGCTGACAGAATATTGTTCTTGAGATTGGATTGGAAATTTCTGTAATATAATTAAAAACATATAATGCAAATTAAGGAATATGGAAAGGGGAAGCAAAATGGTTGTCTTTCCTCCAACACCATCCCCAAATCTCACCAACTTCCCCAATTCTTAAAGTAGGACCACATTGTAACTCATTGCAAACTTTAAGAAAGGATCAGTAGGAAATAAGGAAAGAGAGAATTAATCATCTACACCTTCAACCAAAATTTATATGCCAAGTGCCAACTATACTGCAGACATTGCTATGTCTTAGGAAAAAGACCTCAATTGCTAAGGTACATAATGATATAGACAAAATGTTATGTTGTGCAGGAGAAAGATAAACTATTTCAACTTGTATTAGGGTGGATAGGGAGGGTCCATGGGTAATGTGAGAATTCCCAGAAGAAGTTACATTTAACTGGATAAATAGGATTTCATTAGGCCAAGAAAGGCAACCATCCTTTTAAGAAGAAGGGGGAAAAAAGGCTGGGATTACTGAAGAAAGAGAAGTTGAGTAACATTCATACCATAACACATATATACACACAACATACTGATAAATTTCAGATAACCTTCAGACACAATTGTTTAGGGTTAATCCTTTTCCATCCAGGAAAATAAAAAGTAATGTTTTTATTGAATATTTTGTTTTGGTAGTACTCTAAAGAAATGGAGTAAGAAAATTAGAAAGACTCTCTGATTTCCTCAGTAGATTATGAATGATAACATTTATTTAATTAGTTATGAGCAATAAATTTCCATCCTGAAAATTATTTATATACAAAAATTTTAAATATTAACTGTATACCATTGTCTTATGATGGTTAATTTCTATTTAAAGTTCCCTTTAACTTTCTATTTTCATTTATTTTTTTATTTCCCCTTGGTTCAGTGTTCCTCCATAATATGGTTACTTTTAGGGTCAGAAGTTGCGTTAGCCATCCTAAGTACTTAACATCATATATTTTATGGAATACCTTTATAGGATCAATAAAATGATTTTAACACAAGATAAAGAATGAGTGATTTTATTATCAGATAGACATAATGGAGGAAAGACACAGTTTAAATAAACATTTTAAAAGAGTTCTATGTGCAGGTTGCTCTGGTAAATACGGGGAGGCTACAACATAGAGTATCCAAGAAAGAAATGGACTTGGGGAATTACAGGTAAATAAGTGTGTAGACTGTAAAAGGAACTAGGCAAAGTGAGATAATGATAATAACTCACATTCACTGAGTGCCTGCCATGTGCCAGGCTCTGTACTAGGCACTTTATATTATCTAATTTAATCTGAACCTACAAGTTAGGTAATATAATACTCATTATTTTACCCATTTTACAGGTGAGAACACTGAAAGGTCAGAGGAGTTACTTAATTTTCCCAGAATCATACAGTTAGTTAAGGAGCTAGCACTAACCCCAAATTTATTTTGTTCCCAAATTCTTTCTTTCTACACTGATCACCTTGCTCTTCCAATGGTAGAAGACAGATAAATCTTTCCACTTGATGATAACCTCCTCTGGAATCTGAGTCCATTTCCGTTAGTGTTTATATGTAGAAGTTTATTTACATTTCAGCATAGTTATTTTTATAACCTGGCTTATAAAAATGGCATCACTGTTTTGTTTCACACAAGAGTCAAAAACGTTTTGCTTGACAGCTCTTCCTAATACCATTGGAAATCCCATTGGTTACTGAGGTTAATAAATTCTTGCAGGCACTTTAGAGAATAATTATAGTAAACAGCTAACAGCTGTATAGCATTTTACAATGTTCCAAGGACAGTCATTACTTTTTGTTTGTATTTTTGTTGTTGTTATTTACAAACACAACTATCGTGGGAGGTGGTCAGGTAGGTGTTACCATCATTTCACACATAAGCAAACTGAGGACTAATGGGGTGAAGTCATTTCACCAATATTAATCAATTGTTGAGTGTTAGGGCCAGACCTAGAAGCAATGTTTTCTGACTTTAAATTAATTACTTTGTAGACTACTCCTTTTCTTCTCATTATACCCAACACTGGAGGGATAAAAATAACTCACATTTGTGTAATACCTTCACCTTGGCTTGTTGTCCAAGAAATCTCATTTCTTATCATTTACTTTTTTATTATTTTCCTTGCCATCAGAGAATTTTCTTCAGGTTTTTCAAGGGTTGCTGTGTCCTCTCATGCCTTTAAATGTTATTCTTATTAAGTTGATTTCATTCTCTTTTGACAAAGTTCATGTAACGGTTATTTTCTTTCCAACCATTAAATTATCAAAGTATCTGTCTGCCATATAAACCTTAAGGGAGAACAGATAGGAAATAAGGGGAGAAACAAAGTAAGAGGATTGATCATCTACACCTTCAATCAAAATTCATAAATCAAGTGCCAAATGCCAATTGTATTACTTATTACCTCTTCTCCTTAATTTGCCTTTGGGCTACAGAAGTAGAAATGAGAATTAAAGAATGTTAACGTTGAACTTCCAGGAACTCACCTAATCTAACCTCTTTTGGAGAAAAATTTTACCCTATCTCAGTGAAGACAATTTACTGCAGAGCCTTAAAAGAATCAACATACAAGATATAATGACCACTTTGCTCTCCCACCCCCTCTCCTCCAGTGTACTGATGCTAGTGCATTGGGCTTGTAAGGTACCCTCTCAAGACTGAAATTACCAGAAGTTTTGGAAACTGTGTGAGAGAATTTCAACAAAAGGACTGAGTTGGCGCTGAAATCAGTTGATTGATTTTTTGCAATCAAATCTGTATTTAACTCTATAAATCATTAGTATACGTATTGATAAGAACAAATGTAAATATAAATCCTATAACTTGTTTGGAGTGTTAAAAGTGAGAAAGATACAATATGCTTAGTTCTTTTAGAATGTTCTTTTTGTTTAAATCTAGGTAAACTATTTTTCTAAGCCCATCATGGAGTTCCTAGTTAATACACCTTATGCAGATTTTATACAAGCAGCAAAGTGTGGTTTAAAAAAAAGCCCAGACCTGGAAGCCCGACATGTTAATATTAGGTTTGAAACCCAGTCTTACACTTCTCTTGCTGTATGAATTTTTAGAAATCAGTTAAACTGCTGAACCTTAATTTCTTCATCTACAATATCTCTAGCCAGAAATAGCTCTAATCAGTACTTGTGCAAAATAAATAAATAGATAGATAGATAAATAAATAAATAAAATAAAATAAACTTAAGAAATACTTTAATTATGCTTTTGAAACATGCTTTATTTACTTAATTTGCATCAGAAATATCTTACAGGTCATTTCATATTCTTCTACATGATTATATTTATTGACTGCATGAAATTCTTCTGAATGAATATACCTATAATGCATTTTTCCATTCCTCTGTTGGTGGACATTTATGTTGTTCCTTATTTATTTATTTCTTTATTCATTGTCATTGCAGCTCAAAGTGTGGTAAACATTCTTCAAGTTAAATACTGATTTTTTTTCTCATACTCATAAAAAATTGAGTTGCTTGGTTAAATGGAATGCAAAATTATGAAAGAAGAGATGTCTATTTATTTTTCTCTCTCTTATCTTTACTTTTGCCCTAATGCAAGAGATACACTAGAGGGAAAAATAACTTATCACAGAAGACAGAAATCCAAGTTCATATTCTTGATTTCCAAAACCACTTGTGTTACACATTAATAACAGGCTTCCTTATCAATTAGTCCTCAATCTCTGAAGAATTATAGTGTTTTCTGGGAGCCTTACACTTTTTTTCAAGACGCTGTCAAAAACACTATGGATTATTTCTAGTCCCTGGTCAAATTATTTTTAACTTGGTTTTATTAAATGTGAAATCTAGCATGAAACTTCCTCTGCATACCCTAATAATCACTGTGATTGTACACTGAGACTGCCCTCTCCACCCAGTATAACCCTATGAATAATACAGATTCCAGGTTTTGGAAATACAGCCTCACACCAGCTATGGAGCAATACTGTAAGAGTGCAATGCTGTGTCAAATCTACTCATGCAGACCCCTCAACTGTGCAGTTGAGCTGGACATTGGTTCTCCTTAAGATTGAAACATGGCATTCCTGGTTGAGTGCTCTAGACTTTGCTGTATGGGCACATTAGTGTAGATAAGCTGTTGGAAAAGGATCCTAGAGCCCCTAAAAATAAAATTTATAAACTTGTCACTGGGTTTGCTCACCATGAATAATACCAATATAGAAAATTGATTGACCTGGTGATCTATGTTCCACTCATATGCTACATTTTTATCATTGTTTTCATATATTATGTTACTAGTTCCTAGATTATTCATTCATTCTACATATATTGAGTTTTGACTATATGACAGGTGTCAGGGAAGAAGAAATTTTCTTCTACCCTTCTAGGTTCTTCTGGCTGGTCTAAGAATTAAATTGACATGAGACAGATTAATAAGAGAAAAATCAAAAGTTTAATAATATGTATACATGGGAGAGACCCAGGAAAACTAACTCATCAAAATGTCTGAAACTTTTAACTTAAATATCTTCCGCTAAAGACAAAAGAGGATGTTGAGGGTAGTGGTTTGGGACCTCAAATGTGAAGAAGGCAACTGACATGGAGATGGGAAAGCAAATGTTTGGTAGGACATGCAGAAACAATGGGACACAAAGAGGAATTTTAACAGACTTTCCTAGGTTTCTCCCTATCTCCTTGCCTAGTTCATATTATAGTTATCTATGGTGATTACTCCCTTCCTGGAACAGGTTCTCTATCTACATTCTTTAGGCAGTCAGGGGGAAGGTCAAAATTTCTTCCTGAGTGTTTTGGGCCTTGGTTATTTTCAGTTTGAAATAATCCACATGCCAAAGAGACATTTTGGGGTGGCAAATCTTGCTCCCCTACACAGGTTATGTGCTACTCCTTTGTGGTTAAAAAGGCATCCTGGGCTTCCCTGGTGGCGCAGTGGTTGAGAGTCCGCCTGCCGATGCAGGGGACGCGGGTTTGTGCCCCGGTCCGGGAAGATCCCACATGCCCGGAGCAGCTGGGCCCGTGAGCCATGGCCGCTGAGCCTGCGCATCCGCCTGTGCTCCCCAGCGCTAGAGGCCACAGCAGTGAGAGGCCCGCGTACCGCAAAAAAAAAAAAAAAAAGACATCCTGTTCTTACTTTCACTTCCCTTGATATCAATTTCTACCACAATGAAGTCAGAAAGGGCATTCTCTAGATTGTATTTATACTAATGAAGTTACACTATAGTTACACCTCCATGGAGTTAATGAGATCCTCGATTCACATAAACATCCCTCATAATGAAGCAGATCATCTGCTTCACATAAACATCCATCATGATATAAAAGCAGTTTAGAAACTGTGAGAGGGAAGGTTTTGATTTTATATTTGTGCACCTGTGAATCTACCCTAAGGAGAACTTTGTGCATATTCTTTTCTGATTGAGTGCTATAGTTATTGCTTGAGGTTATAGGTATATTCATATAGAAAACTATGTTAGAAAACTCCTAGAGCACCCTAAGTAAATATAATTTATAAACTTGGCATTGGGTTTCCCTACCATAGATATTAAACACATAAAGTGGGTCTGGTCAAGAATGAACTACATTCTCCTCTTTCTTCTCTAGTGGACCTGAAACTCATCTCATTTATCATTTTGTAGTTGACATATATGGCTATCCATCTTCTTTTACTGAAACTGCTGTGTCGTGATAACTTGCCTGAGAAAGCAGTTTTAGGTTCCCTGCAGCATGATGTAAATTGATTGGTGTGAAATGTATCAAACTATGTAGGCTGTTTAGTTTCGCCAATATATCTTTATTTTCCCCTAGTGGCATCATTAGTTCTTAAGTTGCCACTCAGGTTCTATAAACTATAAATTGTATAGTGGTTTTTGGCCAAAGAGCATCCAGTACAACTCTGGAGGCTCCTAAGGAATGTTTTGAGGCTGCTGAGTAGACAACCCCCAGTGGTAAACTTCCCCCTTCGCTGCTATATATGCCAGAGGCAGAAGTTTCAATAGTATTTCCCAAAGCACTGCTCTGATGTACCTAAGGCCTTGGGTTGAAGCCAGTGATCATGAGGCCCCAGCTACCTGCATAATTGGAGACCACCCTGGGGGCTCTATTTAACAATTTTATAACCCAGTAGTACCCATGTGTCCAAGCATTATTGGATTCTTTTATCCAACAACAAAAAAAATACTTATTGAGCACCTATTGTGGGTCAGGCACCTTCTTCCTAGTTAAGAATACATAAATAATAAAAATAGGAAGCTAGTAGGTAATAATAATAAGTTAATAATAGTAGTAATGACAAATATAAATAATAATAATAGTTAAGAAGAAGAAGAAATAATAGTCACTAACATGTATACCTTAGTTGGTTCATTCTTCTTATGAAAGTTAACTGTTCAATGAACAGAACTAGTTTCCTACCAGCTTCCCATTAGCTTACTTCATGTAAATCATGAAAGTTTTCCTTAAAGCAACACAGAGTAGGCAGGAAGAAGAGTTAAGCTTAAGCAAGAGATCTACTTATTAAATAGTTGGGGTAAGCAGCCCTGAAGGAGGGAGAGAACAAAGGTAGAACCAGAAAGAGGGTCTAAGGACTTGACAAATTGTGTTCCAGGCAAGACTGCCATGGAGATTTCCAGTTAGAGGAATATAGTACAGAATAAGGTAATCAAAAAGATAGCTCATAATCTGGATCCAAACAATGGGCCATTTTATATATGCAGAAGATGAAGGTGGAAGGCAAGTTAAGAGAACCTAAAGATAAGAGGACATGATAGGATCAGTAGCTACTATATTAATTCATATTTGATGATAATGCCAAGAACTTGGTTAATGAGATAGAGGAAGTAAAGGAGGAAGAGTACAACTTTTAGCACCAGTATATTTGCATATAGGCTACAGTATTTTTGAGCTAAGTTTACTGGAAGAGTTGATAGTAGAAAAATAAACTTCAGACTGTCTCAATTAGGAATTGAAAGTTATATAATAGTTAATAAATTATTTTACATTATCACTTCTATTTTATTTGACAGTATATGAAATGGAAGTTTTACTCAACTATGACGAAAAATTGTAGCTGAGTAAAGCAAGAAGATGGGGAATATTTGTGTATGCTTATGTACGTTACAATATTTGTCAAGTACTTGAAGACAGTCAACTATCAATCTCAGTATTGATCTCAATTACCTCCCTGAGTTAAATAGAATTTCATAGTATTACATACAGTTAAATAGAATTTCATCAATAGCCTGAGGACAATACGTTTGCATATTCTTTTTATAAATGTGTTTTACATAGCTAGGAAAAATATAAATGGAACTTAAATTGATAAAGATTGGGATTATGTCTAAATTTAATTTCCACTAAAAATACATTCATATGTTTAATTGTATCTAGATATGAAATCACTTACTAAGCAGCCCCATATCATCATCAAGCCATCTCATTTGCTGTTATCCATTCTAAACCCACATGTCCCATTGTATGTGTTCATTAGCATTCCTTTATGAAACACTTTTCAGAAAAGAAAGCCATTTTTATATTTATGACCAGCTATGGGAGTGAATTTTACTTTTCCATAATTTATGCTAGTACTTGGAGACAATAACTCTAAAATGAGTGACTTAAAATAGCTAGATAATAGACATCTTTATCTAAATTGCATACACGTTTATAGACTTAGATATATTTTGTTTATAAACAAACACCCTGCTGTGTTTTCTCAAGTGTTTGGCAGGTACCATAAGGCAAGCCCAGACTGGGCAAAATCCCATATCCTCTGCATTGTGCATCACATTTTGATTGCTGTTTTTGTCACTGTTGTTTTCCGACGTCCAGAAGTTACCATTATGAAAATAAGCTTGTGGTCATTACTGGAAGTTTAAAACACCATTTCTAAATTGCACTGACTATTATTTCTGGAGAATAAAAGATCAGCCGTCATTTTTTTGGTTCATCAATTCATTCCAATTTACTTATTTTGATGTTAAAGATTTTTCTTTCTATTTCATCAGCAATAGAAAAATTACTCGATAGACATGGCTGATGTAAACAGGGATAGCAAGCACCCATTATCAAGACTGTTCACTTGAAATATGCATATTAATATCTAGGAGGAACATACTTCCAACACCAGAAAGAAAAGACTATTGGGAAGTCTTTATCTTTTCTAATTCTAAAAGTCTTCAAAGGACTTTTGGGAGACATTGAAAATGATGAATTTTTGGAGTCTCAAAATTGAAAAGGGATTTAGAGGCATCAATTTCCCCAGGTCCAATCCCCAGCCATTGCATGAATCTCTGCTGTAGACTCAATGACAAGTATGCATCCAGCATTTGCTGGCCTATAAGTTCCAGAGACGTGGTACCTTTAGAACGCAGGGGTAGTTAATTTCATTTTTTAGAATTTCATTCCTTGTTTTTAGAATAATCTACTTTTTGGTAACTTCGGAGTATTGATCCTAGTTCTGTCTCCTGGAGCTAGGCAGAATAATACAAACATTCCAGTAGATCTAGACATCTGTTGAATTATTTGAAGGTGTAATTATATCTCCTCTCAAGTTTTGTTTTTATTTCCATTAGTTAAAATCTAGTTCACCGTTTTTCTGTATGGTTCAACTATCCATATACCATATCTCAAAATAACCAGGGGCTTGGAAAATGCAGATTCCTTGACCTTATCCCAGATAAACTGTGTTAGAATCTCTCTCTCTCTCTCTCACTGTTTACAAGCGCTTCAGAATTCAGTTTAAGAACCATGATCTAGGTAGCAGCCGGACTTCTCCTTACCAAAGATCAGTGGTTCTTACTTCTTCACTTTAGCTGCAGCAGAATCATTTGGAGAACTTCTCATAACACAGATAGCTAGACCTCACCTCTCAGAAAGGCTAATTAAGTAGTTTTCTGGTAAGATCCAAGAATTTTAATTTTTTAATAATTCTCAAGTGATACTGATACTACCAGTTTGGAGACCACACTTCGAAAACCACTGCCCTAGCCTAACAGATTCCCTCCACTCTCCCCACTGATAGGTGCCAAGGGCACACCTAGTGTCACATCTGAGAGGCTACTCTCCAGTTTTGCTCACACATTTTGCAAGCAGCATTTGAATTACATGGATGAGTCAATTGTGTTTGTTCCCATAGCTGTTTACCATAATTGAACTTATAGTAATTACATAATTTATGTAAATGTCATATAAGCTGCTGAAATTTGAGTATGAAAAGAAAAAGATATTTCTATGAAAACTAAGCTGAACACTTAACAAGACTTAATAAACTTGCCTTAAAATTGCAATCAAATTAAATCTGAGTGAGCCTTGCATTGGGAAAGTGGGCTTCTAATGTTTTCTCATTCAATAATCTCATGTTCTTTCACCACCTTAATTGCTCACCTCCTATATCCACCCCAGTTAATCAGTAGTCCTCCAAAACTGATAACGGAACACAATACTTGAGAAGTAACCAAACCAGCATAGATTGGAAATATTATCTGCCCAACAGGAAAGAAAGAACATATGTAACTTTTACAATCCAGTCCAAGCATTGTATCAGCTTCCCCACCCCAGCTCCCAGTCACAGCAGCCATATCAAATTGTAGGGTTATTTGGGGCTTAAAAATTTTTTTAATCTAGAATTTTTTTTCTTGTGAGCTCAGATTACATCTCCCCAATCTTCTCTTTTACTGCTAGATTGGTTTATTGTTTGTTTATTAATTTTCATGTAAGTTTGGTTCTTTATCCTTCTTTCCATTAAGTTTTATCTTGTAAGTTATAGCCTTACATAATTTTTTGGAATATCTCTTTGTTACCCTGTCTTTTAACTAAGATTAGCAAATTGGCATCATACATTCATTTTAGCAGAATTCCATCAGTTTAATAATGCAAATTATTGATTAAAATGTGGAATCAAGACAGAGTTCCACTACTCCAAAAATTAGCACACCTTGAAGGTAGTTGTTTATTTAGTTATGAACCTCACCTTTTTCTGTGTCATCCACAGAGATACCATGAAAGACTGCTAAATGCCTTACTTAGTCCAAGAAGCTTTGTTTAAAGCAACTTCCTGTCCTCAAGTCTGGTAAACTCTTTTTTAAAATGAGTAAATGAGCGTGTATATGACAAAGATCTAATATGGTTTATATGGGGAGTTCTTATCAAAAAAATAATCAGAAGAGCACTATGTCATTAGAAAAATGAGCAAAGGTCTTCAACAGTTTTTTTTTTTTTTTTTTCGGTATTCGGTCCTCTCACTGTTGTGGCCTCTCCCGCTGCGGAGCACAGGCTCCGGACACGCAGGCTCAGCGGCCATGGCTCACGGGCCCAGCCGCTCCGCGGCATGTGGGATCTTCCCCGACCGGGACACGAACCTACGTCCCCTGCATCGGCAGGCTGACTCTCAACCACTGCGCCACCAGGGAAACCCTATACAAACTGTACTTCTGTACATTTATATGTGTGTAGGACGAAAATAACATTTCAGAAACAATACATTCCCTTATTATGTGCAACACACCCTGATATACTTTGATCTATTCTATGATATGTAATTTTTTCCTTAATGTTGGTAGCATCTTTCTAAATTGATTTCCTTTCCCACTAATGTCATGAATTTCAACAAAACATTGTTTTTGAAGAAATATATGTTACATGGTTAATTGATCAAAATAGGATCATTTTAATAAGCATGTTAATCATAAGCCATAATACTATTCACAGTATAATATCAGTTTTGTAAAAAAAAAATAAAATAAAATAGCATTTTTGTATTAAAAAGTAAAATGATATATTAGCATGTAAATAACTGTATTTTGGGTAAAGTTTATTTCTCTTTATATTTTTCTATGTTTTCCTCATTTTCTCAAATGGATAGACACTTTTTATATCAGGAAACTATTCTTAACTAAGGAAATGAAAGTATTTGGCTTTACTTTTTCTATCTCAAACCACACAGGGAGCTAGTAATAAGTGCTTACATATAAATGTATTCATAAACCATCTCTTTTAAGTACATAATAACAGAATTTTTTCCAGCATTCAACATTAAATATACCAGCCTCCAAACTAGCTACAGAACCCCCTTCCTTTCTTTCTTCCTCCTTTCCTTCCTTTCTTTCTTAAATCTCAATAATTGAGCTTTCTTTAATTGTATTGAAACTCACACTTTGCAGTTTTGCTAAAATTATTCACTGGTGATTCAGTAAACTCACCTGCAAATTAACCTAGGAGGCTTGGTTTCATTTAAAGCAGGGAAGGTCTTTCCAAACTCCTAGCCTAGTTCATTTCCTTCTTAACACATTCCCGGTTAGTTTCATTGATATGAACAACCAGGGCAAAATAGGAGTTGAAAAGACCCAAATTCCGCCACTTAATTATTTAATAGGGTGTGACCAAGTGCTCCCATTTCTCATCCTACCTTGCCTCTCCTCCCCCAAGATAAAAGTTACTTGTCCCAATACATTTGAATCTCGTTACCCTGGTTTCTAGAAGCTTATTCTTAAAATGTGATTTCCAGCCAAGGAACTCAGCTCATGCAAAGCAAGCACATATTTGGGGACTTCTATAATATTAATATTGCTTAACAGGTATCAATTGCTTCACCAAGCCAGGTAACTTAGAGAATTGTACAAAATAGCATGTACAAAAAATGTACAAGTACTGGCAAAGAGTCCAGAGAGGGAAACTGCAGAAGAACTTAAGGGGCAATTAGAAGACTTCAGCCAAAACCTGAGTAAGAAGTTTAACTGAAGACTGAGTAGAACCTGAGCTGAGAGAGTAATAAGTGCAAAAGCCAGCCAAAGAACCATTCTGTGAAGTGACAGTAGGTAGTTTGAAAGGCCAGGGAAACCAGGTTATGAAGGATTTTGAAACCCAGGCAAAGACATTTATATTTTTTAAGTGAAACCAGGGCAATTTTCAGTATGAGAGTAAGAGTAAACAGATAACATCCTTTAGTTCAACCTGTTTTAAGAGCATACATGTCCTATCTCTAGTCCAACAGCATCTCATTACCACCAAACAGTCAGCTCTTTTTATTACACAGCTGTGGGGCTGAGCACAGGTTAGACAACTGGGTCATATACACCAGTAGAAAGTCAATGACAAGATTTGCCCTCTCTTGGTCTCAGCCTCTTACTGTGGCCTCTGGAGCCTACATGGCATTCTAGAATATACTTTTAAGTCTACAGCAACATATGGGAAAGACTAGGAGGCAGTGATAAGAAACACACAAGTAGGAATTATAAGAGTTAAGATGTTAACATCTTTTTAAATCCAAAAGATGCTGATAATTTCCTATTCTTCTCTTTAAGCTCTTTCATGCCTATCTTCTAAAAATCCATCCCTTCATTTACCGTTGGTTTGTTTAGTGTCCTGTAGACTCAGAAAGACTGCTGTATGTTTTTATGACAGTAATAAAACAAATAGTTGGTCACTCAAGCAAATATAGCTTCTCTCTACTTCCTTTATGGATTAGTGTCTGCAGGAAAGGAGTGTGGAAATTTGCCTCCATCTCAAGGCTCTCAGACTGGAGCTAAGAGCCTGACCTTTATGTCCATTTCTACTGGCTCACAGCTCTTTGTCAACTTTATGTTATCACTTTAAGACCAAGAAAGATGTTAAAAATCAGGTGAAATTCATAACTTTTGATAGTTAACTTGAGAAGGCAAAGAACCGGCAATAGGTAGTTTTGTTTAGGGGAGTTTTATATTCCTAATTATAACAAAATCTCTCTGCAACATTTAAGATAGGAAGGAATTGGTTTGGTGGAGATGAAATTTTATTGAGACACTAGAAAACCTTCTTTGTTTATGTGGTAGCTGTATTGTAGATTAGCCAGAGGCTCTGTCTTCACTTAAGTGCCAGTTAAAGTCAGGTTAATTTTGTCCTGAAATTGATCATGTGCTTCTTTTGCTAGCATACTGTCCATTAACTAGATATTACAAAATCTCATAGGATCTTGAGTTTTTATTTTGTTTTGTTTTGAGTTTCTGTCTTTGTCTTTCTCTATGGATTTCCATTTACAATATAATCTATTTCCTTTATTATTTTTAATTTTTATTTTATATTGGAGTATAGTTGATTAACAATGTTCTGTTAGTCTCAGGTGTACAGCAAAGTGATTCAGTTATACATTATATGTATCTATTCTTTTTCAAATTCTTTTCCTTTAGAAAAGAAAGGGTATAAATCATATAACACAAATGTAGTCATTTGGTTAAAAATAATTATTATTCATATGGAATTCAGTTGTAAGCAATCTGGTAAAAGCTGCTATTGGTAAGGGATTTTTAGCCCTTTTAGTTTCTAGAATTAAGATTTTAGAACTTAACTATGAAAATTTCCAAAAAAAAAGAAAATTTCCCAGATTCTTCAACTTAGAAAAATTATGAAAAGATAATTAGCAGAATTATCTTTTAAGGTGATTTCATACAGCCTCCAAGGAACCTCACTGTAAAGGATTGTTACAAAATATCTGATGTGCAATTATATTATTTCCTACCCTCAAGAAAGGATTAGTGTTCTTTTTAAGATTTTCCAGTAGAGTGAGCAACTGGTATTTCTTTGTGCACTAGAGAGCACCTAGGTATTTTTCTTTCCAGTATGTGAAAAAGGCAAGATTTGCACAGGGCTTACAGATAGATCCAAGTAATCTAGGTCTTCAAATCTAGATGACTCACTTGGGTGTCCATGCTATTTACTTTGACCCCTGAGTGGGGCACTTAAGTTCTTTTTACTATTAGTTACACCCAAATTTGCCTTTTAATTGCCTCAATACACAGAACAAATACCCTTATTACATATTTGGTGAGTCCATATCTCATAAGTGTTTCATTGTGTGGCTATGTTAAGACGTATACATGTGTTCTCCCATTTCTGTTCATCTGTTTTCCTATTATCACAAATCCGAGGTTTACTGTAGGCCTCATTCCATGAATGAGTGTTTTTAAATTATCTCCTGGGACAACAGCTTATCAAGCTAAACTTTTACCTCCCCCCCTTTTAATGAAGCCTATACCAGGACAAATACTAATAGCTTCAAGGATATTTGGGGGGAAAAAGTAGAAAGAGAACAATGTTACTATTTGTTACATTTACAGAGATGACACAGTTTCCACCCATCCAAATGAAAAATGACTCTGAGTTGTAAATGGCTTCCTATTTCAGTGTAACTATGCTATTCATCTTCTCAATAGTTTGAACCAAATTACATTAATCTGTAGTTTTAAAATAAATAGTTTTATATTAACATCTTTATCCTCCTCCTCAACTGTATAAGAATTCACTCTTATGCTTCAACCAGTATATGGTTCTCGCCATCTCACAAATGGCACTAGAAACAGTAAGCACTTTTTAAAAATACGTTAGCCTCAGAATGAATATATACGCACACATGTTAATAACATAAAACAGTAGTAAATATATGAAATAATATAGTCTTCAAGTATAGAAAAGTAGTTTTTCTATTCCAACATTATTTGATTAACCTATTGCTCAGGTTTGGAGTGTTAAAAGTAGTATAATTTCAGCTTCCAATGCATGAGAAATTTTCTGCTCTTCTCAGAGTCAGAACTGTGACTTTGGGGCTCAGTGTCCTAATGAGAAAGAATAATAATAATAATAATAATATAATAAGGTAAAAGGTAACATAAACTGAGTACACAGAATGTTCTGAGAACAGTTTTAAGTAATTTACTTGTATTATTCTTCACAACAAGCTTTAAAAATAGGTACTACTATTATCCCCATTGAATGAATGAGGAAACAGGCACAGAAGTGGTGGCAAGAAGAAACAAAGCATATTTTGTTTATAAGGCCAATGTAAAGTAGGGTGTACTATTAAAAATCTTTGTTTTCGTTCATATTTTTCTTCCCATAGAGTGATTAGAGCATAGCTAAGTGGGAAAGATCTTTTCTAAACTTTGGATCTTTTACTATCAGTTGCTAAAAACTAAGTTTTGAACCCTTTCTCCAATTAAAAGAGAATGATGCTTCGTTTTCATCACTGCTGTTCAAGTATACAAAAAGGCCTTGTCAGTTACTGTACAGTATGTAAGGAAAGCTTGATTTTGGAATTATTAACAATTTCTTAAATATATCATTCTTTTCCCAAAATATGGTCATGAATGCTGATTCCTCTCCCCAAACCATACCACCCATTTATCAAACTCTGAGCCTCATTAGGTGGTAAATCAAGACTATTGCTGTGACTAAGTTATTACTAAATATTATATTTCTTAAAACATCTTTTGATTTTTCCATTATTATTTTATCCTCTGAGAAGTACAAATTCCACCTATTTTTATACTAGAACATACAATGAGGGATAAAACATAAATAACCAATTAATGATCTGCTATTCTGATCAGAAATTTAAAATTTCTTACCTCTCTAGAGTATTTGTAATTTACAGGGACAGTTTTGATTATCAAGGTTTTCAAAAAGTGAATATGTATAGTAGGTATTAACATAAAATGTAGAATCAGAATATATGGGATTTCTCTGGGATTAGGGTTGGAAGAAATCAAGTGGAAAAGGAAGGTGTCCACAGTTTGAAGTACAGAACAAATAGACTTTTATCTTTAGATGTATAATTGGCACTGGTTGTTTGTTTTTCCATTACCATATAGGTTAGGGAATAGACTCAATCTTGAGTTTCCAGCAATCTCACCCTCAAAAATCATTTTATTTAATTAAATCATACCCTCTGCATACCTAGATATTTATAAATGCAACACTAATTTCAGCAGTGGAACAAGAATGCATTCACATTGCAGAGCAGCTTCCTAAGGTTTGTTGTAACATGTTTATAACCAGTTGCAAACCTAGGTGTTGCATCATCGCTAAGCCTCAGTGGAACATTTTGGACATGTTTTATGATTTGCTGATTTGTGCTGTGAACCCATCAGTCTGTTTGCAGTGGGGAGGAAGTGGGTGGGAGGGGTGGGAAGATGGAAGAACGGAGGATCATTTTGTTTGATGTGTCGGTGGAGGGAGGGAGGGAACTTGGTCATGAAGTTTGAACTAAGATGCACCTAAAGGGTTCCATTTTGACCCTTGCACAAAATCAGCTGCAATAAATAGATGCTACTCATAAGCAGGTTTTCAGTGATCATATTGTTTTTTTTTTCTTGTTTATATTTTTTTCTCAGGGGAAATCTCTCACGTCAAAGAGGTTAACAAGCCTCGTTCAGTCTTATTAAAAGGATCATCTTGTAGCATGAAAGTGAACTGGAGTCATTGCATATACTTTGTAGTTCTTTGTTGTTACCTGCAGCAGAGGACATTAGACCAAGATGTTGCATGAGCAAAGGACCTGAATTGTTCTTTCTTTGTGTACATTAAGGCACTGCCATCTCCAAGGGACTCTACCATCTCGATGCCTCCATTTCAAAATGTCTGCTAACTTCCTCCTTGTACTAAGCTGGATCTGTGTCTTTTCCTTTTTTAACAATTCAAGTGAAGTAAATCTTTTTCCCCCCTTTCTCTCTATCTTAAAGCTTCTTCTAGACACACAGTTCACTAAAAATTCAGTCACAAACTGGAAGAATTATAAAAGGAAAAAAAGCATATATCAATAAGTATACATACAGCTTCACATTTATTAAATAAATTAGCACAGAAAGTTTCATTTCACCAATATATCACAGTCAGAAACAAGCTTATGTCTTTGTCTGTATATTCTTGGTTAATGTTTCTCGCATTTATTTTTATACCATATTTAAATGAAACACCTTTTACTCGAAATGTATTAAAGTTGATCCCTTCTCTGTAAATTTGTGAATGTTTATATTGTTGTTTTATCTTTCATTAAAAGATGCATAATCTCGTTGCTTTTGTAACTTTTGACTTCTGTGCTAATTGAAAATGAAAATGCTGAGAAAGCATCAACAAATGTAGTCACAATGTAAGCTCTCACCCTGGAAGTTCATTTCAGGGTTTCAAGATAAGCTTGGATGGTGCAGCAGCCAGGAGCAGAATGAAAGTGATTCATCTGGGAGCTCACCCAGGATCAGGGAGATGCTTTTGCTCCCCTGGAAAACAACACAAATTGGCCTTCCACATTTTCAGAGCTATTTATGAGGTCTTTCTAATTATGAATATGCATCGCTATGTTTTACAAATGCATATTTCATTAGAATTATGTTTTAGTGTGACTTTTCAACTCAGGAACAGATTCTTTTCTTTAAGTATAACTCTAAACTGCCTAGATTGGTGGCTTTTAACTCTGGTGGTTACAAATTCCTTTGAGAACATGATGGTAATTACTAACATTTAGGGAGTGCTTACTAAGTACCTACCACTGTATTATGGGCTTCACATGCCCATAAAATCCTCACATTTAATCCACACAGCAGGCCTATAAGACTATTTCTGCAATTTTGAGAATATTGAAGCAGAGAAAGGTTAAGTAACTTGTTCAGAGTCACACAGCCTAGTGGTGGGTTGGGATACAAATCCAGATGAAGGACTCTAGAGCCCACTGTACTACGCTGATCCACTATACCACACAAATTCTTTTGGTAAAAGTTAAGTGAAAATCCATACACACTCTCACATAGGAAATATTTGCACTGAATTTTAAGACATTCATAGAATACCCTCTGAAATTCATCCAAGGACCCCAGGTAAGAAATCTGACTGCCTTTAAGGGTTGGATCAGTGACACAGAAGGTCACCCAGCCAAGAGACAGGCCTAATCTGTTTGCTTTTGCATCCACCAAAGGATTGCAGAATCTGGTTATTTAAAAAAGAAAAATAGATCGAGTTATTAATGGCTATTAATTACTATGAGTAAATTTAAATTCCAAAAAAGTTTACCAATATTGATGCAAAATCAATAGTGGAGCTTGTTGGCTACTTTATAAACTGCCGCAAGATGGAAGAGACTTATATGTAGGCTATAATCTGAACACTGTGAATAATTTAAGAAAGATTTAATTATATGCCCATATGGCTTTTTAAGAACAATACATAAAATGCAAATAAACCTAAGTTTATAGATGTTCTCCCTTAAAAACACTTAAGTCAGGACAACTTTGAGCACTGAAGCTAAATTGAAACCCTATCTAAAGGAAACATTGTTTGAAAGAAAACAGTAACCCTTTTAGAAGAACATGATGCATAAACAATAAGACTTGCACAAATATGATTGGTCATTTTGGAAACTATTTTTCAAAAACCATTCTTACTAATTCCAAATCATAGAATTGGATTTATACAGAAATGAAAGGCATATGAATGACAATAGAGGGCAAAGAAGTGAAACCCTCAGGCAAGTATCCCTAAGTCAGGAGCTCCCAGTAAAATTTCTAGGTTCAAGTACATAAAAGTTTTAAGTGGCCTAATGACTCATTTTAATGTGGTTTAGACAAGACTCAGAATACAAAACAGTGGTATTTCAGGAAAAGCACTTGGAAAAGTTATGGAATTCCTTGCACCTAACTCAAGCATAGGGCAACTGTCTCCCACCCCACCTTGGGACAATTTTATCTATAAGGCATAGAATAAAAATCTCTCTAGTTTCTAATGAATAAAATGGTTTCTAAGAAGTCTTTTTCTACCTTAAAGCAATTTAAAAAGTTATTCACCAAAGCAGTGACCCAGAGTTCCTACACTTACACCGCAAAACTATGTAATATAGCCTCTAAATCGCATCAACTGCTTCTTTCCTTTGCTGTGTATGTTACAGTAATGTTTTTGGTGGATCTCCAAAGGAATTTCTGCTTGAATCAGAGTAATATAAAAGTAGTCAGCAACCTTAACTAAGCCATCTCCTGTCAGATGCCAGGAAAATAAATGAAGGCAGAAACCTTCCCTCTTCATTATTGCAAGTGTGTGAGTTGATCTTGCGACTTAGGAGTAAAGTTCTCAGTTCTCTTTGTAGATATACGATGGTTTATTAATAATTTTGGTCTATGGGGAAAGGCAAGTCTTGGCTACTAGCATGAATTTAGTCCAGCTACATGCACTGATCATCTCACATATGATTTTTGTGTTCTTAGATACATACTTGAAAGAGCACATTGAAATATTCCATGGTTATACTATTCCCCGTGACTATCTCTCCTAGCTGGACAGGAGACCAAAGCCAAGTGCTGAATCAGGATACCAGAGACCAAGGGAAAAGTATAGAGAACAGTGAGGTGTGATGGTGGGTTGAGAACCAACCAGATAAAGTCAATGAAGAATTAGGACCAAATGGGTGACCAAAAACTGAAATTGATAAGTCAAGGAGACTATGTCTTGAACAAGTGGATTCTGGAAATTATAGCTCTGCAATATAGAAATGGGACTTTTCAGAGACCATCAATGGCCTCACCTGTGTATAGAAAAGAAACTTTTGCGGGAACCTAGCCAGTATGAGCTAGAGGTGGTTGATGGCTATTATAATGTAGCAGAGATGAAATTACCCAACTTTCCCAGTTCAGGGTATTCAAAGGAATCTTTGGCCCCAAAGTACAAGAATAAAAACTTCTCCCTCTCTCACACTCTAAATTTCCAGAGGTCTCCTGGGATAACACAGGGAAGTGGGTATTTAGTAACTAAAATATTCAGTTTTGTTATTATTATTTTATAGAAAATACACATTTAGTTAACTAATTTTTAATAATTTCTTTGCTTACCATTAATTCTTCTTTTTTGCATATATTCTTCACACTTCTTTTTTTTCTCTTGATAGAGACCATTCTCTATCCAGAAGTAAACTTGGAAGTTGAAAAGTAGAAGGGAGTAGAAGGAAACAAAATATTTTAACTTTGTCTTATTTTTGAGAACTGAAGTACAGAATAGCTTTATATTTAGCTAGAAAAAAATACATTTAAAATTTTAACTATGTACTTATACAATATACAATATGAATATTGAAATGAAAAATACCACTTCTAAAATATATGATAGGGAAATGAAAAAAGAATACTAGATCTATACAGTTGGAAATATGAAAGGGGAAGGGAAGTAAGAGCATATTAAATGGCAAACACAAATTAACGTGGAAGAAATAAATTCAAATATTTTAGTAATTAAAATACAGGAGATGATTTAAAATCATCTTTTAGAAATTCTCAGATTAGACTAAAAGTGCATCTGGGCATAGTTTATAAGAGACACCTAAAACAATACTACCCAAAGTTCTAATCCAAGGTGGCAGTGTGGGAAGATTCTGAACTCACCTTTTCTCATGGATGCAACATATCAACATCTGCATGTAAATAAATTTCTCCTAAAGAAGAACTGACAGCTAATTGAACAGCATCTGTACAACAAAAATGATAGAGACGTTTGTAGGAGGGGTGTACCCATAGAGATGGGTAAGAGAAATGGAGACACAGTATGTTTTGCCAAAAGTTTTACTTTCGTTTTAGGTTCGAAGGATTCGTTTACAAGAAGACACCACTCGTCACACAAATGACAATTTCAACTTAATTTTAATAGAAAATCATTAAAAATAAAGAAACAGAAATAAAAAGGGAAAGAAAAGTAAAAGCATGTATACCACCAAATTGGGCCAATACCTACACCCAGACTCCAACAGAGCTGGGAAGTCCCAAAAACAGTAATCTGGAGTCCCAACTGGGCAAAGTCCCAGGCAGTGTGTCCACTCTGCAGGTGAGACTTCAAATTGCAGTTTAGAGGAGTCCCGCTTATAATACCAGGCTGCAAAGTGATATCATCAGTTTGCATGCAAATATGCAGCTCTGAGTTTCTTCAGCAATGCTGTTTATCTCATTTTGTGTATTATAAGAAGTTCTAGACCCCCGGAAACTTGCCAGGTCCCCAAGGCTCAAGAAATTCCATGATCCACTCCCATCTTTTTTTTTTTTTTTTTAATTTATTTATTTTTGGCTGCTTTGGGTCTTCATTGCTGTGCGGGCTTTCTCTAGTTGTGGAGAGTGGGGGCTACTATTCATTGCAGAGTGTGTGCTTCTCATTGTGGTGGCTTCTCTTGTTGCAGAGCACGGGCTCTAGACATGCGGGCTTCAGTAGTTGTGGCACGCAGGCTCAGTAGTTGAGGCACATGGGCTCAGTTGCTCTGAGGCATGTGGGATATTCCCAAACAAGGGATTGAACCCATGTCTCCTGCATTGGCAGGCAGATTCCCAACCACTGCACCACCAGGGAAGTCCCCCTTCTTTATCTTAAGTACCTCCAGACTTGCTGGCGGCAGCTCACAAGCAGGCACGGAGTCCAGGCAAGGTCACTAATCAGTTAGAGGCCTAATGTTGCCTCTGAAGCATGAACAAGTCTACTTCCATTTCAAACCTCCTAACACAGTATTGACAGGAACCCCACCCCCAACACTGTGACATGCAATAGGGAAGCATATCACTGAAGGGCAAGCGCATAGACTTGCTTGCCCTGGGGCACAACGAAAAAACACTGGTTTAAAGGGCACCTAGACTATATGTGAGGGAAATTCATTTACCAACCCTAGAACTTCTGCCACACGGGAAGGACACTGCTGAAACCCTCTCCAAGGTCAGAGGTGCAAGACAGCAAGATTTTTTGTTTTCCCTTTTCACCTTGATATCACAGGTGGGAATGTGATCCAGGGCTCTAAGTCAGCCTGCCAAGGAGCTCAGTGTGCCCCAGACCCCAGTCCACACTATCTCAAGCCATCCCCCCAAGGCAGTGCTGGTGCACTGCATCTCAGGTTCCCCTGACTGTATGCACTCCAGCTCCAGCTGTCCCACCAAAGTGGTCTTGGTGAAGCCCCAGGAACCCCCCTGGCCTATGCCTGCTCCAGTTGTCTGCCAAGGCAGCTCCTGCATGGCATGCCCCAGTGCCTCCACCCCCCTGGCCCATGCCCACTTCAGCTGCAGATGGCCTGCCAAAGCCACTCAGTACATGAAGTCTACACAGGAGATCCAGAGGAATATGTTCCAAACAAAAGAACAAGATAAAACCCCAGGGGAAAAAAAAAAAAACCTAATGAAACAAAATAAGCAATTTACAACATAAAGAGTGAAAAGTAATAGTCATGAAGATGCTCACTGAACTCAGGAGAAGAATGCAGAATCACAGTGAGAGTGAGAACGTCAACAAAGAGAAAATATGAGAAGAACAATCAGAGCTGAAGAACACAAGAACTAAGATGAAAAATATACTAGAGGGAATAAACAGTGGATTAGATGATACAGCAGAAAACCAGTGATCTGGAGGACAGAATAGTGGAAATCATGAAATCAGAACAGCAAAAAGAAAAACAAATTTAAAAAATGAAAACAGTTTAAGGAATCTTTAAGACAACATTAAACATACTAACATTTGCATTATAGCAGTCCCAGAAGGAGAAGAGAGATAAAAGGGGGCAGAAAAAATATTTGAAGAAATAATAGCTGAAAAATTCCCCAACCTGGAAAAGGAAACATATCTAGGTCCAGGAAACACAGAGAGTCCCACACAAGATGAATCCAAAGAGATCCACACAAAGACATATCATAATTAAAATGGAAAAAGTGAAAGATAAAGAGAAAATCTTAAAGGAAGCAAGAGAAAAACAATTAGTCACATACAAGGAAACCTCCATAAGACTATCAGCTAAGTTTTCAGCAGAAACTTTGCAGGCCAGAAGAGAGTGGCATGATATATTTAAAGTACGAAAAATAAAAAACTTACACCCAAGAATACCCAGTAAGGTTATCATTCAGAATTGAAGGAGAGATAGTTTCTCAGACAAGCAAAAGCTAAAAGACTTCATCACCACTAAACCAGCCTTATAATAAAAGTTAAAGTGTCTTCTCTAAGGAGAAAAGAAAAAGCCATGACTAGAGATAAGAAAATATATAGGAGAAAAGTCTCATTGGTAAAGGCAGTCGATAAGCCACTTTAAAGGCTAGTATGAAGGCTAAAAGGCAAAAATAACTATAGCTACAAAAAGTAGGTAAGGGATACACAAAATTTTTAAATGCAAAATATGACATCAAAAACATAAAATATAGACAGTAAGGGATTAAAAATGTAGTGCTTTTAAAGTGTGCTTGAACCTAAGCAACTATCAGCTTTAAATAAGCCACTATACATATAGGACAATATATATGAACCTTATGGTAATCACAAACCAAAAACCTACATTAGATACAGGAACAAAGGAGAAAGCACTCAAGCATGGCACTAAAGAAAATCATCAAACCACAAGAGAAGGGTTCAAGAAAAGAAGAAAGGAACAGAAAAGAACTACAAAAAAAAAAAAACAGAAAACAAGTAACAAAATGGCAATAAGTACATACTTACTAATAATTGCTCTAAATGTGAATGGACTAAATGCTCCAATAAAAAGACATATCTAAAGACACACAGACTGAAAGTAAAGGGATGGAAAAAAGATATTATATGCAAATGGGAACAGAAAGCAAGGGTAGCAATGTGTATATTAGACAAAATAGACTTTAAAATAAAAACTCTAACAAAAGAAAAAGTTGGCCATTACATATGCAAGAAGAGGACATAACATTCATAAATATTTAGCACCCAACAATAGAAACATATAAATATATAAAGTAAATATAAACAGACATAAAGGGAGAAATTGACAGCAATATAAAATAGGAGGGGACTAACACCCACTTACATCAAGGGACAGATCATCCAGACAGAAAGTCAATAAGGAAATATTGGCCTTAAACAACATGTTAGATCAGATAGAATTAATAGATATATACAGAAACTATTTGCAAATGGTATGACAAATAATGGGTTAATATCCAAAACATTTAAACAGCTCACACAACTGTATCAAAAAAGCAAAAACAAAGCAAAAACCAAAAAAACCTGATCTTTTAAAAATAGAGAACCTGAATAGATATTTTTCCAAAGAAGACATAGAGACGGCCAACAGGCACATGAAAAGATACTCAACATCTCTAATCACCAGGGAAATGCAAATTAAAACCACAGTGAGATATCACCTCACATCTGTCAGGCTATATCAAAAAGATAACAAATATCAAGTGTTGACAAGGATGTAGAGAAAAGGGAACCCCTGTGCACTGCTGCAGGAATTGTTACAGCCACTATGAAAAATAGTATGGCGTTTCCTCAAAAAATTAATAATAGAACTACTATATGATCCAGCAGTTCCACACTGGGTATTTACCTGAAGAAAATGAAAACACTAATTTGAAAAGATATATGCACCCCAATGTTTATTGCAGCATTATTTAAAATAGCCAAGAAATGGAAGCAACCTATCAATATATGAGTGGATAGAGAAGACGTGGTATATATCTATAATGGAATATTACTCAGCGATACAAATAATTAAATATTGCCATCTGTGACAACATAGATAGATCTAAAGGATATTATACTAAGTGCAGTAAGTCAGAGAAAGACAAATACCATGTGATTTCACTTATATGTGTGAAATCTAAAAAACAAATGAACAAACAAAACAGAAACAGACCAATAGATACAGAGAACAAACTAGTGTTTACCAGAGGGGAGGAGTATGGTCCCCTTCAAGGAGGGATGGTTAAAATAGGTGAAGGGCTTTAAGAGTTGCAAACTTCCAATTGTAAAATATATGTCATGGGGATGTAATGTGTAGCATAGGGAATATAGTCAATAATATTTTAATAACTTTGTATGATTACTAGACTTTTTGTGGTGATAACTAATGTATAAAAATATCAAATCACTATGTTGTACATCTGAAACTAATATATTATGTCAATTATGTGTCAGTGAAAAAAATACTACCCCAAAAAATGGAACATAAAATTTTTGAGAATATATATCCAAAAAAACAATTCAATGTGAAAAGCATTAACTGAAATCAAGAAGCACATTCATATGGATAAATAATCAATAATCCATAAAGAATTTAAAACAATCATAAACCTACATTCACCTAATAATACAGCCTCAAAATTTAAACAAAACTGCCAAATTGGACAAATACATAATCATAGTGGGAAACTAAAATACTGCTTGCAAAAACTAAGTGTAACAGTTTTTAAAGATATAGAATATTTGAGTAATATAACTAACACACATGCATTTGCACACACAGACAAACACACACAACAGAGAGGGTACTGACTTGGTTTTCCAATACTTTCAAAACATTTAGAAATACTGACCAGATATTATGTGCAAAATAGGCTCAATAAATTATTGAAATAGGCTCAATAAATGATTTGTATTATTTGCTAAGATACAATAAAAATAGAAATCAACAATAAAATGATAAACTTTCTTTAATACAAGTAGAATATAAAAAGCAAACTACAATATTCTTGAATTAAAAAGGAAATCTAAATAATACTGGGAAAATAGATCTATCTGATCAAGAAACTAAAGCTGTTACTCACTCTAAAAAAACAAATAAAATGGTAAGATCTCCAGATTAACCATGAAAATAAAAGATGTAGCAAAATTAATAATATTCAAATTAACGTCTTCAATATTCTTTTCTTCTCCCTCTTCTTTTTCCTTTCCTTCTCCAACTATTCAAAGCCCACATCATTAGGTGGGGCTTAGCAAGGTGAGTGGCTATGCAATGTGGGTGCTTGGGGAGAGTCATAGAGGCTCAACATAAGGAGACAGAGACCAAGCAGGGAGATGAGGTGGTCCTCACAGGGAAGGCAACCTAATATGGCCTATGAAAGACTGGGCAGGGTGAAGAGAGTGTTCATAAGGAAAGCACACAAAGCAACAGCCCAGGGACAACCAGGGTATCAGAAACCAAGCAAAGTGAGGGGGGCATCCCCAGACCTGAGGGTATAGGTTTTTGGAGATTGAGAAGAGGGAAGAGGACCTCTGTATAGGGGGACATCCAGAGTGGGTGGGGCCCACAGGAGGCCAGAGGGCATCCACCTGGGGGGTAGAGGGTAGTTGGCCCAGCAGCATGGGATGTTAGATCTGCCATATGCTGAGGAAGGAATCCTTGCATAGAGAGGGCAGCGGCAGCAGCAGCTAAGAGCAGGGCATTGGAACCTGAGCAGGGTAAGGAGGATGTTCACAGGAGGCCAGCACAAGATGTCAGAGCCAGAAAAAGTTGAGAATGTGTCTATCTAGAAGGAAGGCTCAGCACAGGATCCAGAGGCTTAAGCATATTATAGTCCACATGGTGAGTGGACTGGTACAGCATGTCAGAGCCCAAAAGGATAGAAGAGAGCTACCATGCGGGGAGTGACTCAGCCCAAGGAGGATGAATAGGGCATTCAATTGGAATGGGGAGAGGTAGGTGCAATGTTAGAGCCCAAAAGAGGCAAAGAAGGCATTCTTACACAGTACCAAGTATGGGAGAGGAGGTAAGGAGGAAAAAGGCAATGGCAGTCAAGAGAGGAATAATGGCAGCCAGCCTTCTAACTGTTGGAGAAGGGGTTTAGAAATATGAAAAGGGAAACAACTAGAAAGAACCCTAAGATGTTTGATTAGCATTAGAGATGCCACTGTGAACTTGTTTTCATTATATAGCAATGGATATAGATATAATGTGCACATACATGCATACACATAGGTCAAATAAATAGATGTAATGTGTACATACATACACATAGGTCAAACAAATTCCCTATGTCCACTGAGAGAGCCTAGGAGCAGCTGCATCTCAATGACTAGAAGCAATCCAAGCTCCCAGATCACAGCTTCTAAGTGATGCTCCTGGGAAAAAGGAACTATAGCTTCTTGGAGAAAACAGAAAATTCCAGGACTGGGGCAGGGATGGCAATATATGAGGATAAAATGTCTGGATAAAACACCCGAAACTAAGGAAGTACACAGAGACTGATGGGGAAATGTCTAAAGGACATAGAAGTCAACTTGAAGGAGCTCTCACTGGCCAGTTTGAGTATCAAAATAAGTAATGAAATGAACAGATTATCTAATTAAATAATAATCTAGTGAATAAAATAGTAATCACTGAATCTGAATTATTAATACAAATGAATGAATGAATGAACTGAATATTTGATTAGGATGGGGTATTTACATAGTTTCAGAGTAGCTCCCCATAAATCATATCAATTACGAAAGAGGAATGAGTAACTTTACAAGGGAGAAGCCTGGAAGGCACCACGTTAATCAAGTTCCAGTAACGGGACAAATCCAAATTAAGCACCCACTTTCAAGGATGCAATGAGAAGAATAAGCATCATTTCGGTGATATTCCTGCCAAAGATGCACAACTTTAATCATGTGGAAACATCAAACTCAAATTGAGGAACACTCTGCAAATTACTGACAATGTTCAAAACTGTCAGCATCAAAAAATAAGTCAAGGTGGGGGCTTCCCTGGTGGCGCAGTGGTTGGGAGTCCGCCTGCCGATGCAGGGGACACGGGTTCATGCCCCAGTCTGGGAAGATCCCACATGCCGCGGAGCGGCTGGGCCCGTGAGCCCTGGCCGCTGAGCCTGTGCGTCCGGGGCCTGTGCTCCGCAATGGGAGAAGCCACAATAGTGAGAGGCCCGCGTACCGCAAAAAAAAAAAAAAAGTCAAGGTGGGACTGAGGAAGTATTCCAAATGGAAGAAGACTAAAGCAACATAGCAACTAAATGCAATGCATGGCTCTGGACTGGATCCTTTTGCTATAAAGCATATTTATGGGCAATTGGCAAAGCTTGAACTGGCTTTGTTGAATAGACTGCAGTAATAAGTCAGTGATAATTTCCTAATGTTGATAGTTGGATTGTTGATATATAGAAGAATGTCCTTGTTTGCAGGAAATACACACTAAGGATTTGGGGGGTGTCAAGATGGTGGAGTGGGAGGACACGGAGTTCATGTCTCCCCATGACTAGGGTACCTACCAGATGCTGGTGGGGGACCTCGACACCCAAGGAGACGGGAGGAACCCCCAAGCAACCAGGTAGGACATGGGGGGGAGTGAGCGGGGAAGAGAAGTGGAGGCCAGACAGGACCAGTGCCCCTAAGGGGTGGCTGGGAGAGCGGAGGGGTTTCCACACCTGGAGGGACCCTCGGGGGCTTAGAGGATCAAGGGGGAACACGACTAGTGTTTCCCCTCCCCACTTGGCCCTGAGGAGCCTGCTGGGGTCCCAGGCTGGATCCTTGGCCTTCCAAGACCCACTTTGACCACATTGGTCCTAGGGGCTTAGGAGGGAAGGGGGGCAAGAAGAGGAGACGTGGATGAGGAAGGGCCCTCCAGGATCAGAGGATCAGGGGGGAGCGTGCCTAGTGTTTCCCCTGCCCACTCAGCCCTGGAGAGCCTGCTGGGCTCCCAGGGCTGGTCCTCTGCCCTCTGAGGGCCCCTATGGCTGCATGGGTCCTAGGGGAATAGGAAAGAGAGAGGAAGAGGAGGAGAGGCAGACAGGGTGACCTTCCAGGACCAGAAGATCAGGGGAAGTGCAGCTGGCATTTCCCCCACCCACTGGGGGTGGAAAGCCCTGGGAAGCCTGTTGGACTTCCAGACCAGATCCTCCACCTTCCAAGGCCTCCTCTGGTCGTGTGGGTCCTAGGGGTGTAGGAGGGAGGGATGAGGGGGAGAAGAGGAGAAGTGGATGGGGAGGGGCCCTCTGGGATCAGAGGATCAGGGGGAATGTGCCTACCATTTCCCCTGCCCACCTGGGCCCCAGGCAGCCTGCTGGGCTCCCAGGCCTGGTCTTCTGCCCTCCAAGGCCCCCTCTGGCTGCATAGGTCATAGGGGCATAGGAGGGCGGGAGGAGGGGGAAGAGTAGGAGAGACAGACAGAGGGGGGGACCCTCTGAGCCCAGAGGATAAGGGAAGGTGTGACTGGGGTTTCCACCACCTACTCAGACTCTGGGAAGCATGGTGAGTCCCAGGCTGGGGCCTCCACCCTCCAAGGCCCCCTCCAGACACATGGGTACTAAAGGCATGGGAAGGAGGGAGGAGAGGGGAGGAGGAGGAGAGGCAGACAGTGGCGGGAGGAGACTCCAGGATCGGCATATCAGGGGAGATGTGGCTAGTTTCCCACCTGCTCAAGCCCCAGGAAGCCTGCTGGGCTTCCGGGCCTTGTCCCCTGCCTTCTGGGACCCCCTCTGTCCATATGGGTCCTAGGGGCCTAGTGGAGGGGAAGAAGAGGAGAGGTGAACAGGGAAGGACCCTCCAGGATCAGGGGTTCAGGGGGAATGCCCCTAATATTTCTCCTGACAACTCAGGCCCTGGGGAGCCTGCTGGGGTCCCGGGCCTGGTCCTCCACCCTCTGAGGCCACAGGCAATCCTGGGCCCCACCAGCTGCACTGAGCCTAAGTCCCCTGCTGCCCGCCCCCGACTGTGGGCCCTTTCCAGCTGCATGGGTCCTAAGCCTAGGTCCTGGACCCCACCTAAACCATGTCCCTGCCTAAGCCCCACCTCCTATAGCCAAGGCCTTTTCCAGTTTTTTTTTTTCCTCTTTTTTGCTATTGTGGTTCTGTTATACCTTACAGTTATAGTTTCACTTATATATTTTATTTTTTCTAATATATCTGTTAGTTTTCTAATCTTATTTTACTTTTTACTCTATCTTATTGTCCTGCTCCTTTTTTTCTTTTTCTTTCTTTTTTGTTTTTTTGCCACCCCATGCAGCTTGTGGGATTTTGGTTCATGAACCAGATGTCGGGCCTGAGTTCCTTTGATGGGAGATCCAAGACCGAACCACTGGACTAACAGAGAACCTCAGACACCAGGGAATATTCATCGGTGTGAGGTCTCCCAGAGGTGCTCATCTCAGCACCAAGAACCAGCTCTACCTAATAGCCTACAAACTCCAGTGCTAGAAGCCTCAGGCCAGACAGGAAGATAGGAACACAACTGTATGCTAACACATATATATGGAATCTAAAAATATATGGTTCTGATGAAGTAAGGGCAGGACAAGAATAAAGACGCAGATGTAGAGAATGGACTTGAGGAGACGGGGAGGGGGAAGGGTAAGCTGGGACAAAGTGAGAGAATAACACTGACATATATACACTACTAAATGTAAAATAGATAGCTAGTGGGAAGCAGCTGCATAGCACAGAGAAATCAGTTTGGTGCTTTGTGACCACCTAAAGGGGTATGATAGGGAGTGTGGAAGGGAGGCGCAAGAGGGAAGGGATATGGGGTAAAGACCTACAAGACCAAATAAATGAAGAGGAAATAGGCAATCTACCTAAAAAGGAACTAAGAGTAATGATAGTAAAGATGATCCAAAATCTTGGAAATAGAATGGAGACATGGATTACAAAATTACAAGAAATGTTTAACAAAGATCTCGAAGAAGTAAAGAACAAACAAACAGAGATGAACTACACAATAACTGGAATGAATAATACACTAGAAGGAATCAATAACAGAAATAACTGAGGCAGAAGAATGAATAAGTGAGCTAGACAGAATGGTGGAAATAACTGTCAAGGAGCAGAATAAAGAAAGAAGAATGAAAAGAATTGAAGACAATTTCAGAGACCTCTGGGACAACACTAAATGCACCAACATTCGAATTATAGGGGTCCCAGAAGAAGATGAGAAAAAGAAAGGGTATGAGAATATATTCAAAGAGATTAGAGTCAAAAACTTCCCTAACATGGGACAGGAAATAGCCACCCAAGCCCAGGAAGCACAGAAAGTCCCATACAGGGTAAACCCTAGGAGAAACACACCAAGACACATATTAATCAAACTAACAAAAATTAAGTTCAGAGAAAAAAAAAAAAAAGCAGCAAGGGAAAAACAAAAAATAACATACAAGGGAAGCTGATTCCTCTTGCAGGACATACTTAAAGTGATGAAAGGGAAAAAACTACAACCAAGATTACCCAGCAAGGATCTCATTCATATTTAACAGAGAAATCAAAAGCTTTATAGACAAGCAAAAGCTAACAGAATTCAGGACCACCAAACCAACTTTACAACAAATGCTAAAGGAACTTCTCTAGGCAGGAAACACAACAGAAGAAAAAGACACACAAACCCAAAACAATTAAGAAAATGGTAATAGGAACATACATATTGATAATTACCTTGAATGTAAATGGATTAAATGTTCCAACCAAATGACACAGACTGGCTGAATGGATACAAAAACAAGACCCATATATGTGCTGTCTACAAGAGACCCACTTACAAGAGACCCACTTCAGACCTAGGGATACATACAGACTGAAAGTGAAGGGATGGAAAAAGATATTCCATGCGAACAGAAATCAAAAGAAAGCTGAAGTAGCAATACTTGTATCAGATAAAAGAGACTTTAAAATAAAGACTGTTACAAGAGACAAAGAAAGACACTACATAATGATCAAGGGATCAATCCAAGAAGAAGATATAACAATTATAAATATTTATGCATCCAACATAGGAGCACCTCAATACATAAGACGAATGCTAACAACCATGAAAGGGGAAATTGACAGTAACACAGTAATAGTGGGGGACTTTAACACCACACTTACACCAATAGATCATCCAAGCAGAAAATAAATAAACACAATCTTTAAATGACACAATAAACCAGATGTATTTAACTGATATTTATAGGACATTCCACCTGAAAGTGGCAGAATACACTTTCTTCTCAAGTGCACACAGAACATTCTCCAGGGCAGATCACATCTTGGGTCACAAATAAAGCCTCAGAAAATTAAAGAAAATTGAAATCATATCAAGCATCTTTTCTCACCACAATGTTATGAGATTAGAAATCAATTACAGGAAAAAAACTGTAAAAAACACAAATACATGGAGGCTAAACAGTGTGCCACTAAATAAACAAGAGATCACTGAAGATATCAAAGAGGAAAAAGAAATACGTAGAAACAAATGACAATGAAAACACAATGACACAAAAACCTATGGGATGCAGCAACAGCAGTTCCATGAGGGAAGTTTATAGCAATTCAATCTCACCTCAAGAAACAAGAAAAATCTCAAATAAACAATCTAACCTTACGTGTAAAGCAACTAGAGAGAGAAAAACAAGCAGAACCCAAAGTTAGTAGAAGGAAAGAAATCATAAAGATCATAGCAAAAATGAAATAGAAATGAAAACAACAGTAGCAAACATCAATACAACTAAAAGCTGGTTCTCTGAGAAGATAAACAAAACTGATAAACCTTTAGAGAGACTCATGAAGAAAAAAAGGCAGAGAACTCAAATCACTAAAATTAGGAATGAAAATGGAGAAATTACAACTGACTCCACAGAAATACATAGGATCATAAGTGACGACTACAAGCAACTATATGCCAAAAAATGGACAACCTGGAAGAAAGGGACAAATTATTGGAAAGTTACAACTTTCCAAGACTGAACCAAGAAGAATTAGAAAATATAAACAGACCAATCATAAATAATGAAATTGAAACTGTAATTAAAAATCTTCCAACAATCAAAAGTCCAGGACCAGATGGCTTCACAGGTGAATTCTATCAAACATTTAGAAAAGAGCTAATAATTATCCTTCTCAAACTCTTCCCAAAAAATTGCAGAGGGATGAACTGTCCCAAATTCGTTCTACAAGGCCACCATCACCCTGATATGAAAACCAGACAAATATATCACCAAAAAAGAAAATTACAGGGCTTCCCTGGTGGCGCAGTGGTTGAGAGTCCGCCTGCCGATGCAGGGGACACGGGTTCGTGCCCCGGTCCGGGAGGATCCCACGTGCCGCGGAGCGGCTGGGCCCGTGAGCCATGGCCGCTGAGCCTGCACGTCCGGAGCCTGTGCTCCGCAACGGGAGAGGCCACAACAGTGAGAGGCCCACGTACCGCAAAAAAAAAAAAAAAGAAAAGAAAATTACAGACCAGTATCACTGATGAACATAGAAGCAAAAAACCTCAACAAAATACTAGCAAACAGAATCCAATAACACATTAAAAGGATCATACACCATGATGAAGTGAGATTTATGCAAGGATTCTTTTTTTTTAAGTTTATTTATTTATTTATGGCTGCATTGGGCATTTGTTGCTGTGCACGGGCTTTCTCTAGTTGAGGCGAGAGGGAGTTACTCTTCATTGCAGTGTGCAAGCTTCTCACTGTAGTGGCTTCTTTTGTTGTGGAGCATGGGCTCTAGGTGCATGGGCCTCAGTAGCTGTGGCACGCAGGCTCAGTAGTTGTGGCTCACATGCTCTACAGTATAGGCTCAGTAGTTGTGGCACATGGGGTAGTTGCTTCACAGCATGTGGGATCTTCCTGAACCAGGGCTTGAACCTGTGTCCTGTGCATTAGCAGGTGGATTCTTAACAACTGCACCACTAGGGAAGCCCCAGGATTCTACAATATATGCAAATCAATCAATGTGATACACCATATTAACAAAAGAATTAAAGAATAAAAACCATATGATCATCTCAATAGATGCAGAAAAAGCTTTTGACAAAATTCAACACCAATTTATGATAAAAACTCTTCAGAAAGTGAGCGTAGAGGAAACATACTTCAACATAATAAAGGCCATATATGACAAACCCACAGCTAACATCATTCTCAATGGTGAAAAACTGAAAGCATTTCCTCTAAGATCAAGAACAAAACAAGGAGGTCCACTCTCACCAGTTTTATTTAACATGGATTTGGAAGTCCTAGCCAAGGCAATCAGCGAAGAAAAGAAATAAATGGAATCCAAATTGGAAAAGAAGATATAAAACTGTCACTGTTTGCAGATGACATGATACTATAAAAAGAAAATCCTAAAGATGTTACCAGAAACTACTAGAGCTCATCAATTAATTTGGTAAAGTTGCAAGATACAAAATTAACACAGAGAAATCTCTTGCATTCCTATTCACTAACAAAAAAAGATCAGAAAGAGAAATTAAGGAAACAATCTAATTTATCATCCCATCAAAAAGAACAAAATACCTAGAAATAAACCTACGCAAGGAGGCAAAAGACCTGAACCCAGAAAACTATAAGATACCGATGAAAGAAATCAAAGGTGACAAAAACAGATGGAAAGATATCCCATGTTCTTGGACTGGAAGAATCAATATTGTGAAAATGACTCTACTACCCAAAGCAATCTACAGATTCAATGCAATCCCTATCAAATTACCAGTGACATTCTTCACAGAATTAGAATAAAATTTTACAATTTGTATGGAAACATAAAGGGCCCTGAATAGCTAAAGATATCGTGAGAAAGAAAAATAGAGCTGGTGGAATCAGGCTCCGATTTCAAACTATATTACAAAGCTATAGTAATCAAAACAGTATGGTACTGGCACAAAAACAGCAATATAGATAAATGGTAGAGGATAGAAAGCCCAGAGATAAATCCATGCACCTATGGTCACCTAATTTATGACAAGGAGGCAAGAACACACAGTGGAGCAAAGACAGCCTCTTCAATAAGTGGTGCTGGGAAAACTGGACAGCTACATGTAAAAGAATGCAATTAGAACACTCCCTGACACCATAAATAAAAATACAGTCAAAATGGATTAAAGACCTAAATGTAAGGCCAGACACTATAAAACTTTTAGAGAAAAACATAGGCAGAACACTTTTCGACATAAATCACAGCAAGATCTTTTTTGACCCACCTGCTAGAGTAATGAAAATAAAAACAAAAATAAACAAATGGCACCTAATGAAACTTAAAAGCTTTTACACAGCAAAGGAAACCATAAACAAGATGAAAAGAAACCCTCAGAATGGAAGAAAATATTTGCAAATGAAGCAACAAAGTATTAATCTCCAAAATATGCAAACAGCTCATGGAGCTCAATATCAAAAAAACAAACAACCCAATTAAAAATGGGCAGAAGACCTAAATAGACATTTCACCAAAGAAGACATACATATGGTCAAGAGGCACGTGAAAAGCTGCTCAACATCACTAATTATCAGAGAAATGCAAATCAAAACTACAGTGAGCTATTACCTCGCACTGGTTAGAATGGTCATCATCAAAAAATCTACAAACAGTAAATGCTGGAGAGGGTGTGGAGAAAAGGAAACCCTCTTGCACTGTTGGTGGGAATGTAAATTGCTACAGCCACTGTGGAGAATAGTATGGAGGTTCCTTGAAAAACTAAAATTAGAACTACCATATGACCTAGCAATCCCACTGCTGGGCATATACCCTGAGAAAAGCATAATTCAAAAGGACACATGTACCCCAATGTTCATTGCAGCACTATTTACAATAGCCAGGGAGAGCGGCGGGAAGATGGCGGAAGAGTAAGACGTGGAGATCGCCTTCCTCCTCACGGATACACCAGAAATACATCTACACGTGGAACAACTCCTACAGAACACCTACTGAAGGCTGGCAGAAGACCTCAGAGCTCCCAAAAGGCAAGAAACTCCCCACGTACCTGGGTAGGGCAAAAGAAAAAAGAAAAAACAGAGACAAAAGAATAAGGACGGCACCTGCACCAGTGGGAGGGAGCTGTGAAGGAGGAAAAGTTTCCACACACTAGGAAGCCCCTCCGCGGGCGGAGACTGCGGGAGGCGGAGGGGGGAGCTTCGGGACCGCGGAGGAGTGCACAGCGACGGGTGTGGAGGGCAAAGCGGGGAGATTCCTGCACAGACGATCGGTGCCGACCGGCACTCACCAACCCGAGAGGCTTGTCTGCTCACCCGCCGGGGCGGGCGGGGCTGCGAGCTGAGGCTCAGGTTTCGGTTTTGGACGGAGCGCAGGGAGAGGACTGGGGTTGGCGGCTTGAGCATAGCCTGAAGGGGTTGGTGCGCCACGACTAGCCGGGAGGGAGTTCGGGGAAAAGCCTGCACCGGCCGAAGAGGCAAGAGACTTTTTCTTCCCTCTTTGTTTCCTGGTGCGCGAGGAGAGGGGTTTAAGAGCGCTGCTTAAAGGAACTCCAGAGACGGGCGCGAGCCGCGGCTAAAAGCGCGAACCCCAGAGACGGGCGCGAGCCGCGGCTGAGGGCGCGAGCCCCCGAGACGGGCGCGACCCGCGACTGAAACCATGGACCCCAGAGACGCGCGGGAGACGCTGGGGCTGCTGCTGCCGCCATCAGGGAGGCTGTGTGCGAGCACAGGTCACTCTCCGCGCCCCTCTTCCGCGGAGCATGTGCAGGCCGCCACTGCCAGGTTCCCAGGATCCAGCGACAACTTCCCCGGGAGTACGCACGGCGGGTCTCAGGCTGGTGCAGCGTCACGCCGGCCTCTGCCGCAGCGTCACGCCGCCTCTGCCGCCGCAGGCCCGCCCCGCACGCAGTGCCCCTCCTTCCCCCATCCCCCAACCCCCGGCCTGAGTGAGCCGGAGCTCCCGAATCAGCGGCTCCTTTAACCCCGTCCTGTCTGAGCAAAAAACAGACGCCCTCCAGCGATCTGCGCGCAGGGGCAGGGCCGGGTACAAAGCTGAGCTCCTGTGAGCTGTGAGAGCAGGGAGGAGAGGGGGAGGTCTCTCCCGGCAGCCGCGGAGGCGGCGGATTGAAGCTCCACAATCAACTTGATGTGCCCTGCATTGTGGAATACCTGAATAGACAGGGAGTGATCCCAAATTGAAGAGGGGGAATTTAGGAGCGAGATCTGTGATTTTTTTCCCTTTTCCTCTTTTTGTGAATGTGTGCGTGTATGCTTCTGTGTGAGATCTTGTCTGTATACTCTTGCTTCCACCATTTGTCCTAGGGCTCTATCCGTCCATGGTTTTTTTTAAAAAAAAAAAAATTTTTTTTTAATAATTAATTTTAATTGTAATAACTTTATTGAACTTTACCTTCGTTCTTTCTTTCTTTCTTTCCTTCCCTCCTTCCCTCCTTTAGACAGCGAATCACCCCAGGTTGAGGGGGTGGTCTCTGGGAGCAGGATTTATGATTTTTCCCCCTTTGCCTCTCTTTGTGAACGTGTATGTGTATGCTTCTGTGTAAGATTTTCTCTGTATAGCTTGGCTCCCAACAGTTGTCCTAGGGCTCTATCCGTCCATGGTTTTTTTAAAAAAAATTTTTTTTTTCTTAATAATTAATTTTAATTGTAATAACTTTATTGTACTTTACCTTCGTTCTTTCTTTCTTTCTTTCCTTCCTTCCTTCCCTCCTTTAGACAACAAATCACCCCAAATTGAGGAGGTGGTCTCTGGGAGCAGGATTTATGATTTTTCCCCCTTTGCCTCTCTTTGTGAACGTGTATGTGTATGCTTCTGTGTAAGATTTTCTCTGTATAGCTTTGCTTCCAACATTTGTCCTAGGGCTCTATCCGTCCATGGTTTTTTTTAAAAAAAAATTTTCTTTTCTTAATAATTAATTTTAATTGTAATAACTTTATTGTACTTTACCTTCGTTCTTTCTTTCTTTCCTTCCTTCCTTCCCTCCTTTAGACAGCGAATCACCCCAGGTTGAGGAGGTGGTCTCTGGGAGCAGGATTTATGATTTTTCCCCCTTTGCCTCTCTTTGTGAACACGTATGTGTATGCTTCTGTGTAAGATTTTCTCTGTATAGCTTTGTTTCCAACATTTGTCCTAGGGTTCTATCTGTTCTTTTTTTTTTTTCTTTCTTTCTAAATATTTTTTAGTACAATAACTATATTATACTTTATTTTATTTTTACTGTATCTTCTTTCTTTCTGTCTTTTTTCCTTCTTTCCCTCCTTCCTTCCTCCCTTCCTCCCTCCCTCCCTCCTTTCTTTCCTTCTTTGCTTCTTTCTTCCTTCCTTCCTTTCCTCCTTTCCTCCTTTCCTTCTTTCTTTCCTCAAACTTCTACTAATTCTCTCTACATTTTCTCCTTCTTTCCCTCCTTCCTTCCCCCCTCCCTCCCTTTCTTTCCTTCTTTGCTTCTTTCTTCCTTCCTTCCTTTCCTCCTTTCCTTCTTTCTTTCCTCATACTTCTACTAATTCTCTCTACATTTTCTCCTTCTTTCCCTCCTACCTTCCTTCCTTCCTCCCTCCCTCCTTTCTTTCCTTCTTTGCTTCTTTCTTCCTTCCTTCCTTTCCTCCTTTCCTTCTTTCTTTCCTCATACTTCTACTAATTCTCTCTACATTTTCTCCTTCTTTCCCTCCTACCTTCCTTCCTCCCTCCCTCCCTCCTTTCTTTCCTTCTTTGCTTCTTTCTTCCCTCCTTCCTTTCCTCCTTTCCTTCTTTCTTTCCTCATACTTCTAATAATTCTCTCTACTTTTCCTCCCTTTTATTCTGAGCCATGTGGATGAAAGGCTCTTGGTGCTCCAGCCCAGGAGGCAGGGCTCTGCCTCTGAGGTAGGAGAGCCAACTTCAGGACACTGATCAACAAGAGACCTCCCAGCTCCACATAATAATAAACGGTGGAAATCTCCCAGAGACCTCCATCTTAACACCAGCACCCAGCTTCACTCAACGACCAGCAAGCCACAGTGCTGGACAACCTATGCCAAACAACTAGCAAAACAGGAACACAACCCCACCCATTAGCAGAGAGGCTGCCTAAAATCATAACAAGGCCACAGACACCCCAAAACACACCACCAGACGTGAACCTGCCCACTAGAGAGACAAGATCCAGCCTCATCCAGCACAACACAGGCACTAGTCCCCTCCACCAGGAAGCCTACACAACCCGCTGAAACAACCTTAGCCACTGGAGACAGACATCAAAAACAACGGGAACTACGAACGTGCAGCCTGCAAAAAGGAGACCCCAAACACAGTAAGATAAGCAAAATGAGAAGACAGAAAAACACACAGCAGATGAAGGAGCAAGATAAAAACCCACCAGACCTAACAAATGAAGAGGAAATAGGCAATCTACCTGAAAAAGAATTCAGAATAATGATAGTAAGGATGATCCGAAATCTTGGAAGTAGAATGGACAAAATGCAAGAAACAGTTAATAAGGACCTACAAGAACTAAAGATGAAACAAGCAACGATGAACAACGCAATAAATGAAATTAAAAGTACTCTAGATAGGATCAATAGCAGAATAACTGAGGCAGAAGAACGGATAAGTGACCTGGAAGATAAAGTAGTGGAAATAACTACTGCAGAGCAGAATAAAGAAAAAAGAATGAAAAGAACTGAGGACAGTCTCAGAGAGCTCTGGGACAACATTAAACGCACCAACATTCGAATTATAGGGGTTCCAGAAGAAGAAGAAAAAAAGAAAGGGACTGAGAAAATATTTGAAGAGATTATAGTTGAAAACTTCCCTAATATGGGAAAGGAAATAGTTAATCAAGTCCAGGAAGCACAGAGAGTCCCATACAGGATAAATACAAGGAGAAATATGCCAAGACACATATTAATCAAACTATCAAAAATTAAATACAAAGAAAGCATATTAAAAGCAGCAAGGGAAAAACAACAAATAACACACAAGGGAATCCCCATAAGGTTAACAGCTGATCTCTCAGCAGAAACCCTACAAGCCAGAAGGGAGTGGCAGGACATACTGAAAGTGATGAAGGAGAAAAACCTGCAACCAAGACTACTCTACCCAGCAAGGATCTCATTCAGATTTGATGGAGAAATTAAAACCTTTACAGACAAGCAAAAGCTGAGAGAGTTCAGCACCACCAAACCAGCTTTACAACAAATGCTAAAGGAACTTCTCTAGATAAGAAATGCAAAAGAAGGAAACGACCTATAATAATGAACCCAAAACAATATAGAAAATGGGAATAGGAACATACATATCGATAATTACCTTAAATGTAAATGGACTAAATGCTCCCACCAAAAGACACAGATTGGCTGAATGGATACAAAAACAAGACCCTTATATATGCTGTCTACAAGAGACCCACCTCAGACCTAGAGACACATACAGACTGAAAGTAAGGGGATGGAAAAAGATATTCCATGCAAATGGAAACCAAAAGAAAGCTGGAGTAGCAATTCTCATATCAGACAAAATAGACTTTAAAATAAGGACTATTAAAAGGGATAAAGAAGGACACTACATAATGATCAAGGGATCGATCCAAGAAGAAGATATAACAATTGTAAATATTTATGCACCCAACATAGGAGCACCTCAATACGTAAGGCAAATACTAACAGCCATAAAAGGGGAAATTGACAGTAACACATTCATAGTAGGGGACTTTAACACCCCACTTTCACCCATGGACAGATCATCCAAAATGAAAATAAATAAGGAAACACAAGCTTTAAATGATACATTAAACAAGATGGACTTAATTGATATTTATAGGACACTCCATCCAAAAACAACAGAATACACATTTTTCTCAAGTGCTCATGGAACATTCTCCAGGATAGATCATATCTTGGGTCACAAATCAAGCCTTGGTAAATTTAAGAAAATTGAAATTGTATCAAGTATCTTTTCTGACCACAACGCCATGAGACTAGATATCAATTACAGGAAAAGATCTGTAAAATATACAAACACATGGAGGCTAAACAATACACTACTTAATAATGAAGTGATCACTGAAGAAATCAAAGAGGAAATAAAAAAATACCTAGAAACAAATGACAATGGAGACACAACGACCCAAAACCTATGGGATGCAGCAAAAGCAGTTCTAAGGGGGAAGTTTATAGCAATACAAGCCCACCTTAAGAAGCAGGAAACATCTCGAATAAACAACCTAACCTTGCACCTCAAGCAATTAGAGAAAGAAGAACAAAAAAGCCCCAAAGCTAGCAGAAGGAAAGAAATCATAAAAATCAGATCAGAAATAAATGAAAAAGAAATGAAGGAAACGATAGCAAAGATCAATAAAACTAAAAGCTGGTTCTTTGAGAAGATAAACAAAATAGATAAACCACTAGCCAGACTCATCAAGAAAAAAAGGGAGAAGACTCAAATCAATAGAATTAGAAATGAGAAAGGAGAAATAACAACTGACACTGCAGAAATAAAAAAAATCATGAGAGATTACTACAAGCAACTCTATGCCAATAAAATGGACAATCTGGAAGAAATGGACAAATTCTTAGAAATGCACAACCTGCCAAGACTGAATCAGGAAGAAATAGAAAATATGAACAGACCAATCACAAGCACTGAAATTGAAACTGTGATTAAAAATCTTCCAACAAACAAAAGCCCAGGACCAGATGGCTTCACAGGTGAATTCTATCAAACGTTTAGAGAAGAGCTAACACCTATCCTTCTCGAACTCTTCCAAAATATAGCAGAGGGAGGAACACTCCCAAATTACTTCTACGAGGCCACCATCACCTTGATACCAAAACCAGACAAGGATGTCACAAAGAAAGAAAACTACAGGCCAATATCACTGATGAACATAGATGCAAAAATCCTCAACAAAATACTAGCAAACAGAATCCAACAGCACATTAAAAGGATCATACACCATGATCAAGTGGGGTTTATTCCAGGAATGCAAGGATTCTTCAATATACGCAAATCTATCAATGTGATAAACCATATTAACAAATTGAAGGAGAAAAACCATATGATCATCTCAATAGATGCAGAGAAAGCTTTTGACAAAATTCAACACCCATTTCTGATAAAAACCCTCCAGAAAGTAGGCATAGAGGGAACTTTCCTCAACATAATAAAGGCCATATATGACAAGCCCACAGCAAACATCATCCTCAATGGTGAAAAACTGAAAGCATTTCCACTAAGATCAGGAACAAGACAAGGTTGCCCACTCTCACCACTCTTATTCAACATAGTTTTGGAAGTTTTAGCCACAGCAATCAGAGAAGAAAAGGAAATAAAAGGAATCCACATCGGAAAAGAAGAAGTAAAGCTGTCACTGTTTGCAGATGACATGATACTATACATAGAGAATCCTAAAGATGCTACCAGAAAACTACTAGAGCTAATCAATGAATTTGGTAAAGTAGCAGGATACAAAATTAATGCACAGAAATCTCTGGCATTCCTATATACTAATGATGAAAAATCTGAAAGTGAAATCAAGAAAGTACTCCCATTTACCATTGCAACAAAAAGAATAAAATATCTAGGAATAAACCTACCTAAGGATACGAAAGACCTGTATGCAGAAAATTATAAGACACTGATGAAAGAAATTAAAGATGATACAAATAGATGGAGAGATATACCATGTTCTTGGATAGGAAGAATCAACATTGTGAAAATGACTCTACTACCCAAAGCAAACTACAGATTCAATGCAATCCCTATCAAACTACCACTGGCATTTTTCACAGAACTAGAACAAAAAATTTCGCAATTTGTATGGAAACACAAAAGACCCCGAATAGCCAAAGCAATCTTGAGAACGAAAAAAGGAGCTGGAGGAATCAGGCTCCCTGACTTCAGACTATACTACAAAGCAACAGTAATCAAGACAGTATGGTACTGGCACAAAAACAGAAAGATAGATCAGTGGAACAGGATAGAAAGCCCAGAGATAAACCCACGCACATATGGACACCTTATCTTTGATAAAGGAGGCAGGAATGTACAGTGGAGAAAGGACAGCCTCTTCAATAAATGGTGCTGGGAAAACTGGACAGGTACATGTAAAAGTATGAGATTAGATCACTCCCTAACACCATACACAAAAATAAGCTCAAAATGGATTAAAGACCTAAATGTAAGGCCAGAAACTATCAAACTCTTAGAGGAAAACATAGGAAGAACACTCTATGACATAAATCACAGCAAGATCCTTTCTGACCCACCTCCTAGAGTAATGGAAATAAAAACAAAAATAAACAAATGGGACCTAATGAAACTTCAAAGCTTTTGCACAGCAAAGGAAACCATAATCAAGACCAAAAGACAACCCTCAGAATGGGAGAAAACATTTGCAAATGAAGCAACTGACAAAGGATTAATCTCCAAAATTTACAAGCAGCTCATGCAGCTCAATAACAAAAAAACAATCAACCCCATCCAAAAATGGGCAGAAGACCTAAACAGACATTTCTCCAAAGAAGATATACAGAATGCCAACAAACACATGAAAGAATGCTCAACATCATTAATCATTAGAGAAATGCAAATCAAAACTACAATGAGATATCATCTCACACCAGTCAGAATGGCCATCATCAAAAAATCTAGAAACAATAAATGCTGGAGAGGGTGTGGAGAAAAGGGGACACTCTTGCACTGCTGGTGGGAATGTGAAATGGTTCAGCCACTATGGAGAACAGTATGGAGGTTCCTTAAAAAACTACAAATAGAATTACCATATGACCCAGCAATCCCACTACTGGGCATATACCCTGAGAAAACCAAAATTCAAAAAGAGTCATGTACCAAAATGTTCATTGCAGCTCTATTTACAATAGCCCGGAGATGGAAAGAACCTAAGCGCCCATCATCGGACGAATGGATAAAGAAGATGTGGCACATATACACAATGGAATATTACTCAGCCTTAAAAAGAAATGAAATTGAGATATTTGTAATGAGATGGATAGACCTAGAGTCTGTCATACAGAGTGAAGTAAGTCAGAAAGACAAAGACAAATACCGTATGCTAACACATATATATGGAATTTAAGGGGAAAAAATGTCATGAAGAACCTAGGGATAAGACAGGAATAGAGGCGCAGACCTACTGGAGAACGGACTTGAGGATATGGGGAGGGGGAAGGGTGAGTTTTGACAGGGCAAGAGAGAGTCATGGACATATACACACTAACAAACGTAGTAAGGTAGATAGCTAGGGGGAAGCAGCCGCAAGGCACAGGGATATTAGCTCGGGGCTTTGGGACAGCCTGGAAGGGTGGGAGGGGGAGAGTGGGAGGGAGGGAGACGCAAGAGGGAAGACACATGGGAGCACATGTATATGTATAGCTGATTCACTTTGTTATAAATCAGAAACTAACACACCATTGTAAAGCAATTATACCCCAATAAAGATGTTAAAAAAAAAAAAAAACAAACAACCCAATCCAAAAATGGGCAGAAGACCTAAATAGACATTTTTCCAAAGAAGATATACAGATTACAAAAAAAAATAAATAAATAAAATGAATGTTTCCACAAGAAAAAAAAAAAAAAAAAAATAGCCAGGACATGGAAAGAACCTAAATGTCCATTGACAGATGAATGGATAAAGAAGATGTGGTACATATATACAATAGAATATTAGCCATAAAAAGAATGAAATTGGGTCATTTGTAGAGATGTGGGTGGACCTAGAGTCTGTCATACTGAGTGAAGCCAGAAAGAGGAAAACAAATATCGTATATTAATGTATATATGTGGAATCTAGAAAAATGATACAGATGAACCTATTTGCAGGGCAGGAATAGAGACGTAGATGTAGACAATGGACGTGTGGACACAGTGGGGGAAGGGGAGGGTCGGATGAATTGGGAGATTAAGACTGACATATATACACTACCACGCATAAAACAGCTAGAGGGAACATGTTATAAAGCACAGGAAGCTCAGCTTGGTGCTCTGTGACGACCTAGATGCATGGGATGGGGGCGGGGCATGGAAGGGAGGTCCAAGAGGGAGGGGATATAGGTATACATATAGCTGATTCACTTCGTTGCACAGCAGAAACTATTAACTCCAATAAAAAATAAATAAATAAGGATTTGGGGGTGTTGGGGCCTTATGTCAGTACCTTACTATCAAATTATTCTTGTGGGGGAAAATATTTTGTACTTATTTGCAACAGTTTGAAGTTTGCTTCAAAAAGAAAAAGTTTAAAGATAATTGTTTCAAACAGAGATAAATGTTTTATTTCACTTTTAGAAAAATATGGGAAATGCCTGAGTAACTTTACTCTAATACCTGGATGAAGTGGATAAATCTCTAGAATATAATTTAGAGCATTCAGGTAGGTCATATAATACCAAACTCTCCTATAATGGAGCACCTAAAAATACTGGACAACATTTTAAAAAATTATTTTAAATGCATAACTAAGTTCACAAAAAGGTGGATTATCCTCAGAGGAAAAAGAAAGTAGAAATACAATATAGGGTTAGCATAAGATTGTAAGCATAAGAACATTCAAAAATGTCGATGAACAAACTATCATAATAGATTTCAGCAAGTTTCTCATATGTATGTTAGATACATTGCTGATGGAAGGATCCACATGTGAAACACAACATATTCTAAATAAGAGTAATGACTAATAAGAAAAAATTAGGTGAAATACTCCATTCAAAATGATTTTTAAATAAAAAGCAGTTAAGAATAATTTTAACAAAGTGGATGAACCTCATAAAGAAAATAATACATTTTGTTGAAGAACATAAAACATCTAAAAAATGGAGAATGAGAATTTTCAATAATATTACACACATATCGATTTTTTCAAATAATTTAGAAATTCAGTGCAGTCTCAATCAAATGTAAATAGAACTATTTGTGGAACTTTTCAAATTAATTATAAATTTATACAGAAGCATAAATGAGCAAGAATAAATGAGGCAAAAAATAAAATGAACACGGTAAGACCACTTAATCTACAATTTAGCAAGAAATTCTATAAAGTTATAGTAATTTTAGAATAGTGAAATTGGCCCAGGAATAAATCTATAGATAAATGCAATAGAAAAGAGCCCCCTTAGAAGCATACACAGAATAATTGTATGAGGGGAGGCATCATGAATCAGTGGGGGAGAATTTGGACTATTTAACACATCTTGCTGAAACAATTACATATCTCTGTGTAAATAATAAAATTGTGAAATACAAAATAAAGTCCAGATGGATCAGAAACATAAATATTTTAAAAACTGAACTATTTGAGTCAAAAAGAAGACTAACTTTATGACCTTAGGTTAGAAAGGTATTAATTAAATTATCCCAATAACACACATAGAACAGAAAAACATTAACAAATGTGGCTATAATCAGAATTTTAAACTTCTTCTTAATGAGAAATAACATTTACAAGGATAAGACAAACAACATATAAGTAGAAGAACACATAAAACCAAGAATTATTTTTAAAGCTATGTAACCAAGAGAACTCCAAAATTTAAGAAGACAACAGAAAATGTGTGCAAAATGCATCAATAGACAATTTGTGGAATCCAAATAGCCAACAAGCATATGAAAAGATGGTAAAAATCACCCATTATTAGGAAAGTGTAAATTAAAATCATGACATTATTTTTCATCTATCAGGCCAAAGTTTTAGGATCTAACATTATTGCATATTGATGACTGTATGAAAAACAAGTTCTCAGACACATCACTGATGAGAGTAAAAATAATTACAACCATTCTGGAAGGGAATTTGATGCATCTATTAAATATGAAAATGTACATACCCAATTTCTCCACAATTCTACTTTCAGGTCTCTGGGTTAAATAAATATATATGGACAAGCAGATAGATACAAAGGTAAGTACTGCACCCGCTTAATTATAGAAAAGTAAAAGAAAGTATGCACATGATGCAATAGGGGAATGAAATGAAGTGAAATGAAATATCATGGATTATTATTTAGTTGTTATGAGAATGAATTATATTTGTATTTATCAATATAGATAGCTCTCAAAAATATGGTTGAATAAACAAGTAAGCTCTTAAATAATATGTACAACTAGTTAATGTTTTAAAAACTCAGGGGCTTCCCTGGTGGCGCAGTGGTTGGGGGTCCACCTGCCGATGCGGGGGACGCAGGTTCGTGCCCCGGTCCTGGAGGGTCCCGCGTGTCACGGAGTGGCTGAGCCCATGAGCCATGACCGCTGAGCCTGCGCATCCGGAGCCTGTGCTCCGCAGCGGGAGAGGCTGCGGCGGTGAGAGGCCCGTGTACCGCAAAAAAAAAAAACAAAAAAAATGCTCAGAACAATAACATTTGTGTGTGTGCGTGTGTCTAAATGTACGTAAGAGAACTCCAATAAAAATAATTGTCTGCTTGGAGGTTTAGTCAATATGGGTCATGATAGACGTCAAGGTCAAAATGGAAGTTTATTTCCAAACATAACATTGTAATTTTTAAAGAAATGATCATATGTTCATATATAACTTGTGTACTTTTTCAAAACTTGAGAAAAATAAAGGCCAGAAGTGTATATAATATATGATATCCAGGCAACAAAATAAATTGAACAGAGACTAGAAGATGTGATGCTTGCTGGGAGAATATGTGCTGGCAATTATCTTATGGGCTTCTTAGGTCTTACTAATATGAAATCTACAAGGGAGAAAAAATACATATTCTTTCTATACTGTATTTAGAAAGACTTCATTTTCCCCTTGTATCTATCATTAACACCCACCATTTATTTAAGAACAAGTTTCTAATCTTGTCAGAAAATGAGGACCATTAAATCGCCTGATGCACATGAATTGCTACATGCCCTCAGCATGAACAGAACTTTATCAATTTGCTGACTTTAAGATGACTTCAAGATTCAAAGCTCTGATCCATAGTCTCCGCTATCAAAGATGCCTCAAGGAGAAAGACAAGCTGCATCATCCATACTAACCAATCTGTGGCTTACTTGGTCTTGTCTGTCTCAGAGAGGCTTATTCCCATCTCAAGTTCACTGACTGTTTCCATTACATAGGTTCTTTTGAGGTTCTGACCTGAAGCAAGTACAAGTGGAAAGGCTCAACTATTTAAAGGTGAAGTGGAAGTTCGGTCTTTAACTCCTAGGTCCAAAATTTTCTTCTGTGACCACACATGAGGGTATCGCAAATTTAAAACCTGACTACATGCCTCTCTGTCATTCAGGCCACTGTAAGATTAAATGTGACACAATTGACTCAGAGAAATATTAATAACTGGATTTTTTTCACCTTAGCTTCCTAAGCTCCCAAAGAAGTTTCATCAGAAGACTCATTCTCCCCTCCAGAGCTTTGAAAAACATAGATTGTATATATGCAAATGGAAAGCTTTCTGTTAAGAATTAATGACTAATACAAGAAGAAGCTCCTATCAACTCTCTAGAATCACAGTTTTCAGAAGAATGATAGAATAGAGAAAATGGCTAAAGTCCCAAGTTAGAGTACAGACAATCTAAGTCCAAACCCAAACCGTGGGACTTACATACTCCACATGGCTATAGGGAGAGTTGGGTCTGCAAAGCAGACTCTGGGATTTCTTCTCTAGCCAGGCTCTAAGACCTCAGATTACTTCCCACAGTAGATAAAACAGAAACAACGAAGCTCTTATTTCCTGAGAAGAGGATATGCCTATATGAGCTTATCACAGGTGTATAGAAAGGACAGGAGGAGCCCTGGTCCTTGTTTTTGAGCCAAAGTAATGTCTGCCAAGACTTCCAGTCTCTCTCGTTACCCTGAAACTTTTCTTCCCAGAGGACAAGAAGAAGCTAACAAGATCTGTCAGAAGCTGAAATTAATTGGTCCTTTTGGAGCAATTGAATCTACAAAAAAATTGACTGGTACTGGTAAGTGAATTTACAGATAAAAGATCTATACATAAAAACCAATTGAATTGAAAGCATTTTCAGAATGGTAAAGACTTCCAGAAGTCTGATCCTCCATAAAAGCAATGAGAATGCTAGCAAAAATGATCAAAATCAGTTTTTTTTCAGAAATCTAGAAATTAACTAAAGGCTTGTAATAATTGGAAAAGCATTTATTCAAGAAAGCCAGATGAATTTTGGTAAGAACAGTGAGTCTTTGGTGTTTTAACTCATCTTTTTCCCATCCCCCTTTCCCTAGCTTCATGGTCACTTTGAAAGCCAAAAGCCTCACAACTACAGTGAAAGCCATCAACCTCACAGCCAGCGGAGAGAAGAAAGTGTGTTTAGATCTCCACAACAGCCCCACCCCAAAAGATTCATCACTCTTGGATCTGTCTGGCAGCTTCCTGAAAAGCTCTATTCTCAGGTCTTCTCTTCATTTGACCTGACTTAGAACTTGCACTGTGAGAAGAGCCCTATCACTAGGGTGTTGGCTAAAAAAACAATCAGTAGCAATTATTTAACATCACAGCTACCTGAGGCAATGATACCAGTTGGAGATTATAGGAGGCTGACTTAAAAATATAAAAGGAAAAACTGAGGAATGATAAAGCTATGATATATTCCAAGGAATCTAGAAGGTCACACACAGGTACAGTTCTGGGCATATGACCAAGAAACCCTGAGAAGGCCCTACTCTTTCACCTCTGACTAATCTTAAGCCTCTATGAAAACAGGAAGTGAAGGCTAAGGAAGAATTGTAAACTCCCTGCTGGAGTATTGAAAATATGAGCAATCTACATACAGAGCCTCTCAGTGAATGTTTGGAAATTTATTGATTCAAGGTATTTAAAGAAATCTCTGTCTAATTTTTAGCTGACCACTAAGGTACCTGAGCAGACAATTAAGTGACTGCACATGACAAAAATTAGACTTAACAGGATTAGTCCAGGGAAGTCTTGAAACAAAGAGCAAAAACAATGACAAGAACAAACAACAATAACAAACATTTTGGGAAGGGAGGGTGGCACCAATCTAATTTCTAGAATTACCACATTGTATTATCTAAAATGTACAGTTTTCACCAACAAATTACAAGAAGTGCACCCAGGCAGGAAAGTATGGCCCATACTCAGGGGGAAAAAAGCAATCAATAAAAACTGTTCCTGCAGAAGCCCAGATGTTGAATTTACTGAACAAAGATTTTAAATCAGCTATTATAAATATGGCCAACAATGAAAGGAAATCAGGTCTAAACAACTAGAAGAGAATATGAGATATTATCTCACCAAATAGAGGAAGAAATATCCAAAATTAAAAAATACATAGAGACAGAAATTAGATTACTGGTTGCCATGGGCTAGAGGAAAGGGGGAATATTGAGTTACCAGTAATTTGTTTCTTTTCTGAGTGATGAAATGTTTTAAAATTAGATAGCAGTAATGGGTGTACAACTCTGTTAATATTCTAAAAACCACTAATTTGTACAATTTAAAAGGATAAATGTTATGATGTGTGAATTATATCTCAATAAAGATGTAATAATAAATCAATTGTGTTTCTATATAGTAGCAACAAACAATCAGAAATTAAACTTAAAAAATACTATATGCAATGGCATCATAAACATGAAATACTTAGGGATAAATTTAACAAGATGTTTGAAAGATCAGTACATTGAAACTTCAAGCATTACTGAGGGAAGTTAAGGAAGACCTAATTTAATGGTGAAGTACATTCTGTCCATGGATTGGAAAAAATCAACTCACATATATTGACAAGTGAGTTTTGACAAAGGTAACAAGATAATTCAGGGGAGAAAAGATCATCTTTTCAACAAATGATGCTGGTACAATTAGATATCCATAGGGAAAAAATTGAACTTCATTCCATACACAAAAATTAACTCAAAGTGGTCATAAACCTAAATATAAAACTAACACAATAAAACTTCTATACCTAAACATATGGGAAAATTTTTGTGACTTTGAGTTAGTCAAAGATTTCTAAGATATGACACCAAAAACATGATCCATAAAAAGAGAAATTAATTAATAAATTAGACCTCATCAAAATTTTAAAGTTTTGTTCTTCAGAAGAAACTGTTAAGAGAATGAAAAGTCACAGATTGGGAGAAAATATTGTTAGTTTTATTAGCTACTTGGTAAATCCATCTTCACAGCTAGCAGTTGGTAGAATCTGGAATTTAAAGTCAAGAGTGTCTCACTGCAAAGCCCATGTTCTTCACCAAATCAGATAGGTCTCCTCCTACAGCAGTAACACTGTATCTGGCCCATGGTATATGCTTAGTAGATAATTGTTGCATGAATGATACCAATTAAGTAGGTGGGAACTCACTTGTATGTGTATTGTCAAATGAAAAAAATTCACAACCTATAAGCTGAGAATTATGTTTTTATTCGGTGAACAAAACTGAGGACTTCAGCCCAAGACACAGCATCTCAGATAACTCTGAGAGATGGCTCTGAAGAGGTAGAGGAGCCAGGATACATAGGAATTTTTGCAACAAAGACCAGGTAGTCGGAACTTTAAAAGATTACTGTTAATTAAAGAAAATCAGATATCTCAAGTTAAGGAATTTAGCACTTTCTGTGTATGGGAAGATGCAAGAGTCTGGGCTCACTGGAATCATTCCTTTGATATGTACCTCAGCTATCTGGGGCCAGTATCCTATGCTTTCTCATGGTGAGGCTCCTCAGGGTGCACTGTTGGGGGTGGCTGCAGTGGTTGACTGCTAGATAGCTGGCATCCTGTTTCTATCCTGAGTTCCCTCAAGTCTTATTGTCAGGGCAGCTGTAATGTGATGACTTGATGGCTGCAACATCCTTTGTTTACTGATATGGCAGGCAACATTTTTTTTCATTGATAGTCCCTCCCTTTGGTCATAAATTCATCCAACGTTTGGGAGACATTTCATGACCAATTTTTGTACCATGTTGCTAGGAAGGCTCATTCCTAAATCAGGCAAAGATTCTGTTGATATGCCACTCAGCGTGCTAATTTCTGGATAAGTCCTGTTGATAATTTAAAATTCTGTGAATCCCCTGTCTTACTACTTTTTTATGATCCAGAAAATGTTTTCCCTTATTGCTTCTTCCCATACCTATCACACTATTACAATTATTCTATGTGTAGTTATGAATTTAATCTATTTCCTCAAGATGTTTAGCTATCATTAATTTTGTTGGAGGCCAGGTTACACTTTGGGTAATGTAAGAGACAAGAATCCTATAAAATAGGGCTTCCCTGGTGGCACAGTGGTTGAGAGTCTGCCTGCTGATGCAGGGGACACAGGTTCGTGCCCTGGTCCGGGAAGATCCCACATGCCATGGAGCAGCTGGGCCCGTAAGCCATGGCTGCTGAGCCTGCACGTCCGGAGCCTGTGCTCCACAACGGGAGAGGCCACAACGAGAGGCCCACGTACCTCAAAAAAAAAAAAAAAAAAACAGGATCCTATAAAATAGGATATAAGTAATACAACTAATAACATTGACAAAGTCACAGTGTAGCAGGGAGACACAAAGCATAAGTAATTTGGAAATAAAGAACAAATTAAAACAATGATTAGTATAACTAGTTGTAATCTAGTTGCAATAAATCATCAAGTCCACCAGACAGCCAGCTGGAGAAGCCAAATTCTGAAAGGATCAGATAGAGAGAAAAGATGCATGTTTCATCTTTGTTTACAAAGGTATACTTTATCAACTTGTTGCAGTTCATAGCATAAAAAGAAAGGTTTCTGGAAAAGATTAAAAGCCAGTATATTTCAAAAGAAGTCATAAAGTTATAAATCATATTTATCAGTTCCTCAGTTCCACATAATTAATTAATTCCTGTTGATTTGGATGAAGTCATCACTTTCCCTATTTAAGTGATATGATCTAAAAATTATCAGAAACTTATATCTGTCAAAAAAGTCCTTTTATGAATTTTGTTGAAGATCTCCATTTTATAAAAGCATCAGTGCAAAATAATGATTGTCTATAAAGGACAAAACTTAAAATGGCATGGTTAAAGATTTGATTACAGTGCAGTTGGCAAGAAACTTGGACTTTTCTGTGACATATAACACTTTAAGATAATAACTAGAATTAGAACCAATAACATTATACCAGGACATATCAGACTTTCAGGAATTCTATATTAAGTTTGGAATATCTATACTAATGACATTTATTCATACAGTACAACCTAAGGTTTATGTCCAACCACTTAATAATGTTTCTTAAGTAATTTAACCTACCAAATAAGGCTACTTGGTTTAATATTACTCTCTGAGGGCTTCCCTGGTGGTGCAGTGGTTGAGAGTCCACCTGCCGATGCAGGGGACACGGGTTCGTGCCCAGGTCCGGGAAGATCCTACATGCTGTGGAGCGGCTAGGCCCGTGAGCCATGGCTGCTGAGCCTGCGCGCCCAGAGCCTGCAACGGGAGAGCCCACAATAGTGAGAGGCCCGCGTACCACAAAAACAAAACAAAACAAAAAAGCAGACCACCAAGAAAATTTGTTCTCTTAACAGAGAGAAAATCAAACTCCAGTCTTGTACTAGCTTACTTTTAACAACAAAATCCATTTACTTAATTAAATTCAACCTAACTTTAGCTAATCCTGATCATGCATCAAACTCTTTTCTTGGGGTTCCTTTTCCGCAACCTCTCATCACTTTCTGTCTCCATATTAGTTTGTGCCTTATGTTTCCATCCAAAAACAACCAGCTCTAAGACAAAATTAATTTTTTCCCCTTAACAAAATATGTTGCTACTCCTCATACGTTCTTTTGCTGAAAACACACATTCTACTTTTCTTGCGTACTGAAAGATTTCCTTTATTATTTCTAGTAGCTTTAATTACATATTACAAATTTAACCTTTAAAAAACTTAATCCCGGGACTTCCGTGGTGCGCAGTGGTTAAGAATCTGCCTGCCAATGCAGGGGACATGGGTTCGATCCCTGGTCCAGGAAGATCCCACATGCTGTGGAGCAACTAAGCCCATACACCACAACTACTGAGCCTGCGTGCTGCAACTGCTGAAGCCCGTGTGCCTAGAGCCCATGCTCAGCAACAAGAGAAGCCACTGCAATGAAAATCCCATGCACCACAATGAAGAGTAGCCCCTGCTCACTGCAACTAGAGAAAGCCTGTGCCCAGCAACGAAGACCCAACACAGCCAAAAATAAATAAAATTATTTAAAAAAAAACCCAACTTAATCCCTAGCAAAAACTGACAATCAGTAAGTGATTGTGAACTGTCTGTCATACCAGAATTTCCTGATTGGAATATCCCATAGCCTCATGAAACATATAACAATTGATTCAATGTGGTACAAGACATGTCTAATAAACCCAAACATCTTTAGTTTCCCTCTCATAAGTAAGTAAATTTAGACCTGTTTAGCAATTTAATGTCCTAGCATCTTATTTTCTTTGGAAATGACCTAGCTATTCAATAAACTTCCATCATTTAACTTAATTTAGCACAACTCTAGAATTTCCAGTTAACAAATAACTGGAGAGGTAATTTTAAGTAGACATTTAAAAAAATATAATTGTTTTTAAGGAGTTCACCCAAAAGCTCTTATCTCATTTGCATTCCATTTACTTATAAGAATTTCATCATACCAAGTTATTTATTTTTCTTGCTGACAAATTTGCAACAGATGTAACAAGATCTTATTTGACTTCTATTAAACTGAGGTACAATAAAAGTATTATACTTAATGTTGATGACTCTAAAGACGTGTATAAATTAGATCAACAAACTTGAACTAACCTTAATACCAGATGTCAATTTAATATTGAATATTTCCCAGTTCAAGTGAACCTGAAAGTCATTTGGGTTGGGTTTTTTTATATTTAGAAATATTCAGTTTGTAAGCACTTACTTTTAAGTCAATTAAATAGAGCTCTTTTATAAATTTAATTTTGATAATATTTTCCAGAGATAGAGACATCTCATATGTATAAAGTATACACAGACATATAAACAGAGAAAACTAGAGATCTCAAGGCTTCTTTTAAAAAAAAAGTCGTGAATCAGGTATTACAATATAAACTTACTAGTTTATATATAACCGTTGGGATAAATTAAAGCTGACTAAGGCTTTAGTATTTGTGGAAAAGACTTTTAAGATTTGTATTTGTCCTTGATAAAATTCTTAGGACACTAGATTTTCAGCTGAGGGAGGCTTCCCAGCAGTTTGAGTTTAAAGCTGCCACTTTTCCCCGCCTTGGTTTCAGGTTTTACCTGATTAAGAAATTAGGCTCAGTCTCAGATCCTTGTAGCTAGTTTGTATTTCTGATTTGTAGAGCTATGCAAGACAAAAACAGTTGTTTTTAGCTCTCCCAAAGAACAGGTCTGTCACCTAAATGATATTAAAAGATTGATTTGCCCAACTATATTTTCTATATTGGTGAAAATATTTCTAACTAAACTGAAATTTAAGTGTTCTATTATCTAGAACTTCAGGGTTTAACTTATCAGGCCTTCAAAATTTGTATAAGGCATTCAACAAAGAACCTCTTTCTGAGTTCACAAGTTAAACCTGAAGCAAAATCACTAATTTTATTGTTATTAACCCCTGAATATTAGTTTCCAGTTTTACTTTATATTGTATGGTTCAGGTAACCCTATTGGTTTTCTTTGGTATGTGTAATTAATATTTTCTGAGGGACAGATTTATACGCCTTATCTTATACTACCATGTAAGGCAAGCATTTCCCCATGAAACATGCTTATCTCACAATAAAAATAATCAAAAGAGATGTAACCATCTCATAAAAAGCCCATATACATACACACACACACACACACACACACACACACACACACATAAATTTTTGTAAACTTTATCTTGATCCTATCAACTTTTATACCTTTGACTTTAGTTTTCATTAGGACTCAGTCAACAAGCTTTGATCTTACAGGAGGAGTCCTAGAAGTTTTTCTTTTTATTTCCTGTCCAGTTTATCTATTTTTAAATAAAAGGCTCTGGGATCCCCAGAGAGGGGTTGAGCCAAGGAACTCAGGTCCTTTTGTCAATCTTGATTAATTGGCCTGTTGCCCCAAGTAATTAGTAACTAGTAATTAGTAATTATTGGTCAGGTATCTCAGTGTAATTTTTTCAGCCCTTTAAATCTATCTATCTATCTATCTATCGATTGATTGATATAGATAGATAGATAGATAGGTTTTAAACTGGGGTAAATAGAGTGGATTTGTTTGGCCTTTAATGTTGGGGACCAGTAGGGGATCCCTTCTGGTCCATTTAACCTTAGGTAGTGTTATATCAAAACCTTGTGTTTTAATCTCATAAATGTCTGTTTTGCTTATCCCATTTTAAATAACCATCTAAAGATTTCTTTATCCATTTGGGATAAGTCCCTTTAAAATTTCTACCTTGTTGGGAAAAATCTCTAGACTTTCCTCACAGTTTTTTTCCTGTTAATCAACTTAGTTAACATTAATTATTCTAATGTTTTTGTTAGAATCTGTAAGACCCACTGAGGGGAAGCAGAGAATAATATAAGCCTTCCCAAACTGGTTTTTCTTGTTTGTTTTAAACTAAGCAAGTTCCCACATATTTTTGCCCTTGGGGATCCTTCCCCATGAATCCTGTGCATTCTTTCATCTTAGCACCAGAGACAGATTATATCAGTGTCATTTATTTTGAGTACCTGTCTCTCTATTTGGAGTGCTTATAACCTGCCCTTATCCATCCAACAATAAGCAGAGTACCTGGAATATAGAAAAGTTGGATGGAAGTATTTTAAACCTACTGATGAGCTGCAGAAGTCCTATATGCCTTTAAAATGAAACAGTCAAGTGTTGAGAGTATGTCTGTGCTCCCTTCTTCTTAGGATCTAAAGCTAACTGTAACTTCCAAGTATACAAGCCTTCTTTACGTCCATTGAAAGCAATCCTACATACTCATTCATGTCTGCCAGACTCAGTGACTTGCTGAAACCTAGCCCTGGCTAATAAGTAAAAAAATCTCTAAGTAATCTTGATCTGCATTTAAATGTGTAAGATTAATTGTTCATGGGTTCATAATATATATTTTAGTCATTTGTTTAATATGCTAATCTGGATCTTGTATTCTGATCCCCAGTTTTCTTTTAAGGCAAAAAATATATAAAATAAAAATACATACATATAAAATGTAAAATATAAAAATAGGGTGCAGCAGTTTGGTATGATGAAGAATAGACTGACTTGTTGGAACACTACTATATTTCATTACTTTAAAGATTCACCAATTATAAAATGAACAATTATATTATGTATCACTATAAAAGGGGAAAAAATAGCCCACAAACCACTGTCAATTAAACCAACACAATGCTTTTGTACCACTAAGAATTTTATTTTAAACTTATTGAAAGAGTTTTTAAAGAACTTATTCAAACATTCAGTCATATATCACTCTTGTATATCCATAAAGAGAAAAAATATGAGAGAAATATATTGTTAAAGGATTCCAAAAGTTTCTTCTCATTCAGACCAGAATCTGGTTATTCAGAATGACTTTGCATCCCAGTTATTGATACCCTCATCCTTCCACAAAGTATTTTCATCTGTGTCATCAAGAGAACAGTGGTGAAGGACTTCTTAGGAGAGGACTACATCAGGAGCAACCTGCTGTACATTTTGATGCTGGCCTTTTCTTGATCTTACCAGAAGATGTCAGTGGAAGTTTTTTCAGACAACAACCAAATCGATTATTCCTTCCTCAAATGGTCCTTAAATGGTCTGTTGGCGAAAGTATTGAAGGCTATAGTTGCCCAGTCCTGCACCAGAAATAGCAACCAAGGGCTGCATACATAGGTAGTAACAGCTAAGACATGAGACAGTGACTGCGGGATGCTGTTGATTATAAGATGTATCCCAGTTTCAGAGAAGTAAAATGTGCAAAAAAAAGTATGTCTTAGAGTCTTTGGATCTGTCACTTGCTATTTGTGCCATCTTGGGCAACAGGAAAAATGTTTAGAGCCCAGGATTTGGAGTGTTCTTAGCAGAACATTGTACTAGAACAGTTTCATCTTTAAAAGTACATCCTAGGGCTTCCCTGGTGGTGCAGTGGCTGAGAGTCCGCCTGCCGATGCAAGGGACACGGGTTCGTACCCCGGTCCGGGAAGATCCCACATGCCGTGGAGCGGCTGGGCCCGTGAGCCATGGCCGCTGAGCCTGTGTGTCCAGAGCCTGTGCTCCGCAACGGGAGAGGCCACAGCAGTGAGAGGCCCGTGTACCGCAAAAAAAAAAAAAAAAAAGTACATATTAATCTCATCCACTTGAATGTTAAAATACAGCCTATTATGGAATATTGAAAAGTTAGAATATGGAAATTCTTTCTGTCCCTTTTTACACTATACTAGTGTTAGAATATCAGGACACATTAAAATGCTGTAAGGAATGGGTAGTTATATTATTATCATTACTTACCCACGTTAATGATATATCTCTTCATAAGATGATCAGACTTTTGAGAGTTTTACTTTCTAAACTGATGGAGGAAACACAATTTAAATATACTTTGACAATAAAATTTAATTTCTGTTCACTTCAGTAGATAGGAATTTTGGAATATTGGGGAGTATTGGGAGGGAACATCTCCCCCATTATGCTAGCTGAAATCGAGGTTGATATTCAGAGTAATTTTCTGTCTAAAACAGATAAAACACAGCTATATATATATATATATATATATATATATATATATATATATATATATGAATCACTTAGTAATGTGCATGAAATAATATGAACATTCATTGTTATATTTAAACAATGTCCTAAAATTTCAAGTAACTTAGAACATCAGTTCAGATTCTTCATTTGCAAACAACAGAAAGCCAGTTTAGTTAACTAGCTAAAAAAGGAGGTTCTGGAGGCCTGTTGGGACTTACACAAGCTGGTGGGAAGCTGGAGCATCAGGCTTGGAAATGAAATACCTGGAAGTGGGAACCTTGGCCATGCTGCTTGGGCCCACAGGACAAGGAGAGAACTCTAGGCATTTTCCAACTCTCTGCCCCTCTGAGTCATGATCCTGGTGGAAAATTTCCAATTGCTTGAGTGGAAGTCACAAGATTTCTGGGTGACAATTTGGGGGCTACTGAGAAGAAGTACTTATTTGGTATAATAGGCTCGGATTAGTGTTTTTTGGAAATAAAGAGATAAATCCCCTGGAGTGAGTGGCCCAGTTGAAGCTCTTGTACCAATCAGTCAAGGCTTTCCCAACTCTTCCCCAGCTGGGCTCCCCATACTGCTTCTGGGTCATCTCCTCTGATTGACATAGCCGAATAAGTGTGGATGGGAGACTTGAAACACCTGATCTGACTATATGACGCTACTAAGAAAAACTTCTTGCTGGCTTTTAGTTGCCTTCTGAGTAAAAATCCAAACTTTTTATCTGGCTCTTCATAGTCTCTGGAGTCAGAATGTCTATGGCTCAAGTCCAGGTTCCACCAGTTTCCATCTCAATTTCTGTACCTCACTTTCATTGTTTGTGAAATGGACATAAGAGTTGCTGTGTGGGCTTCCCTGATGGCGCAGTGGTTGGGAGCCCGCCTACCGATGCAGGGGACACGGGTTCGTGCCCCGGTCCGGGAAGATCCCACTTGCCGCGGAGCGGCTAGGCCCGTGAGCCATGGCCGCTGAGCCTGCGCGTCCGGGGCCTGTGCTCCGCAACGGGAGGGGTCGCAACAGTGAGAGGCCCGCGTATCACAAAAACAAAACAAAACAAAACAAAACAAAACAAAAAAGAGTTGCTGTGTGATGAAAAGAGTTTATACACATAATACAATTAGAGCAGGATCTGGCACAGAGTAAGGGCTTTGTAGGCATGATTATTAATCTTGTCAATATTATCTTTATCATCTTGTCAATTTTTATCTTTATTATTGTCTAGTGAATAAGGTATCCAGCTTATTCTTGTTAATAGAATTGCAGGCACCTAAAGTCCCACTGTGAAACATTGTGTATGTAATGTGTATGCATTGTGAGGGAAATAATTCCCAAGGAGGGAGACTGGGATGCTGTTAAGAAGGAAAACTAAATGTTGGATGGTGTATTAGTTCTCCAGAGAAATAGAACCAATAGGAGATCTATCTATCTATCTATCATTTATCTATCTATCATCTTATGTGTACATATATATATATATACACATATATATGGGAAGAGAGAGAGAGAGAGAGATTATAAGGAATTGGTGGAGGATAGTGGCTAATCCCAAGACCTACAGGGTACATCAGCAAGCTGGAGACCCAGAAGAGGTGATGGTTTAGTTCCAGTGTGAAGGCCAGCAGGCTCGAGACTCAAGAATAACAAATGTTTCAGTTGATGTTTCAGTTCAAGTTTGAAGACAGGGGGAAAATGGTGTGCTGGTGGCTGGTATTCAGTCAGGAAAGAATTTTCTTACTTGGGGAAGGGTCAGACTTTTTGTTCTATTCAGGCCTTCAACAGATTGGTTGAGGGCATATTAGGGAGTGGTCTTCTGATTTACTTAGTCTACCAATTAAAATGTTAATCTCATCCAAAAACATCCTTTCAGAAACACCCCAAATAATGTTTGACCAAATATCTGGGCACTCCGTGGTCCAATCAAATTGACACCTAAAGTTAACCATCACAGATGGCAAATCAATAAATAAACATACAGTGATTTGACTATAGTTACTTTAACAGAATATTGAAATTTATTTATATAACTCAAATTCATAAGCAGCATATAAGCATTGAAATGTCATTGTTTAAGTAAATGGGTAGGGGAATGGAATTAAAAATACTAGCTGTATCAACAACCTAGTATTTGGGTAGATCATGGTTAGTGTCTCTTTGAGCTGCAATGCATACCAGTTTAAAGTTTATTTATTAGACAATTAGGGTCAGAAATCTTGTAGATCTTAATATGCATTATTATACATAGGGTTAATGAAGAGCACATTCCAAACTAAATTAGTAATGATGAAATTAACTAAATTAATAATTATGAAATTAATAAAAGAATAACAAAAAGCCAAAAGTGCCTGGGACACTGATAAACCATATCTTTGTCCTGAATATTGCAGGGTCTCATAGGAAATGGTGCATAATGAAGCAGAGGTTTGTAGGATTGCCAAGAGGTAAATATAAACAAAACTCTCAGCTCTACCAATATGATTATCTAAATCTAGTGGATTTTCAGTAACAGTGCTTAGTGCACAAAAAAATAAAAATCTGTGTAACTTTATTTCCAACAAGAAACAAGGAGAGAACTTGCATTTTGGCATCAGTTTGAAGCTCATCAGAGATATTTTTATCCACCAATGGGCAAAACAGATCTTCCACAAGCCTTTTACAGAGATTTGGGGAAGAGGTTATGAGTGGCTGAGTTGAACACACTTTATGTTTCAATATATCATTAGGGTAATTAGTTCAAGTAACGGATAATTAGTTTGAGGACTTTTGATCCATTTATACTTTCCCCGGTATTTGCTGTTTTCGTTGGTCATTAGCAAATCAAACCTCAAAGTGTGGGGGAGGTAGGTATGGGGGTAAAAGAAGGAAAAGAAAAAATTGAAAACTGAAAAGGAAATAAGAAAATGAAAGGAAAGAGCAGGGGAGGAGAGGGAAAGAGAGAAGTGGAAAGGGGAGAGGAGGAAAAGGCGGGAAGGGCAGGAGAGCAGGGGGATTTATATAACTGCATTTACATCACTGACATTATGAAGATGTCATGTAGGAATCCTAATATTGCTGCTCCCCTAAGGAAGAATCTAAGTAGGACAAGCAAGAATCACCATAGTATCCACATAGGGCAGCTCCCAGACCTTTTCCATAGGGAGCCATCTGGCGGGGGCGGGTGGTGGTAGGAAGTGGCCCACAGGTGTTTATGAGGATGCCTCCAGGCTCCCTGAAAGACTCACCCATTTACATCTTTTAGTGCAGGCCCAGCTCTGCTGGCTCCATGGAGCCCTTCTTGATTTCCTTCACTGAAATAATCATTTCCTCCTCAGAACACTAAAGCACATTTTTGTTCTTCTACTCTTAGACATATCATGAGTATATTTTTAGAAATAAAACATAACCCAGAAATTTTTCCAGCATATAAATGTGTTTATATGCAAATACATGCTGGATAATACAGTTAATTTTATTTTACTTGTGACTGACTTGCTCCTATAAGCCATTTCAAATCCCTTAGGAAATGAGGTTTGTATAAATAAAAATTAATCTACATACAAAAGAAATCTTACAGAGGTATAATAATACTTTACATAAAGTTACTCATTTAATACATTTTGTTACCTGAAATGTGAGACTGTCCTGAAAAAAACAGAACGTGATTCCCCAAATTATCTATGTTGCCACATTTTATACTGCATGAGTTGTATTCAGGTCTATTTTTCCCTTCCAGATTCTCAGGAAACTACCTTTAATTCTGACCATTATAATAGGAGGTTAAATGGGCAGTTTTGACCTTAACAATTGACTTGCCTGACACTCAGAGAATTAGCTCAAGGCTAATTGACAAGTCAGGTAGGATTTTAACCCAAGCCATCTATCCCAAGCCCTGTGTTTATTCCACTAACCTACAAAGTTTTGCTTGAGTGACTTTGAGAAGGTATAAAGTTAAGAGCCTCCTTTGTCACCAGTGAAGGTATTAACCTTTGAGTGAGAGCATGGTCTTGGGGAACTAAGTCTGCCAACTGTTTTCAAATTCTGAGGATGTCCCCTTGGCCATTGTGATTAAGATATATTGTGCTATATCATACCAGGAAAGTCTCCCTCTTCTGCCTGCTTTGCAAAACATTGAAGAATGCTTGTCTTGTCTGATCAAACTGTTCATAAGACATAAAGGGACCCCCAAAATTATCTTGCCCTGACTAGACATAGGATCTTGCGCAGTTAATTACCTACAAGTATGTATTTCCTTCTCTTGAAAATGTAGGTAATTGAAATAGATACTTTTTAAGATTCTTTCATCAGAACACAAGAAAAGTGTTTCCTAGGATTACTTTCTGGAGTTTTGAGAACAAGGGTCAAATATGAAGATAGAATCATCAGAATAATATTGCCTTTTAAGAGACAACGGTATAGCTGCTTTGAAATGTACTATGGAGGGTTCATAGCGTAATGGCTGGCTCTGGACTATTAATTTGGGTATGACTGTCCAAAAATAAAAGTAAGTCATATTTTTAATTCACAGATTATAAACCTATGTAGGGAAGAAAATGAAATAAAATGAATAAATTTCACATCAAATTTATTTTCTTTGTCTTGCTATACACTCTTTTAGACCCTAGGAACTTAATTTATAAAAAATAATGTTCTGTGTGCCTTGGTACATTTATTCTTGCCACAGAGGTCTCTCCTCTATAGTTCACTCTCCTTTTTCTCTCTCATCAGTCTTGTTATAGCTTATGTCTATTGTTATGTTCAGACCACATTTAGATGACTTTTTGAACTAAGCACTAATGTCACTAAGCACTTATGTAGGCTATCCTGTGAGCCAGTTCTTTAAACAGCCCCTCCAAGATTGCAAACTCACATGCCCACTGCTCTGGTTCAGGATCCCAGTGCAATTAAAGAAAAAGAAGAGACCTTTTATTCCAAAAGGCTTGATGTCTTTTGATGACGTTTTTTGATGGCTGTTTTCTTTCGTATCATAATAGATATTTTCTTTTAGATGTAGCTTCTAACTGTCACTGTCATCAGACCGTTCTCTGAATCTGGTCTTTCATTGCCATTTGATTTATTTAGGGCTTTGCAGTTGTCTTTATTCCTCAGTGTAACTTGGGTCCATGGACAAGTGTGTGTCAGCCACTCCATCACGTGGAGTGCAAAGATAGCAGAATCTGTCCTTAAGTTTTATCTTTGAAGAAAACAAATTATACTGGCATGAAACATAGACTTTCAAACTCAAATAAAATTGATTCCTGATGGAAATGTGACCTTCATGAAACGGTTGTTAAGAACCGTTTGTGAAGAACCGGTTGTGAAGAAATAAATGTGGTTTCTGAGCAAGTCTGACATCTAGTGGTCAATTGATATTTCTAAGCTAGCTAAAGGAGCCAGCTCTGTTCAAGTGAATTGTGATGGAACTGCTGTACAAATATGGTAAGCCTACAGACTGATGGAGTCAGTGCAATAAAGTTAAAAGGTAAGGAATGGAAAATTATGAAGGTTACTCAGATATTTGTTATACCTGTCTATGATCAGACAACTTAAGTGACTATGGACTCAGAGACATGAGTCCAAGCAATCACTTCACAAGGAAAAGAGGGACAGAGAAAGGAAAATGTGCATGGGATTGTATGTGTTTATTGATAAAAATAATAACTACTTTACATGATACCATATGACAAGTCTTATACAAACTGCTGCAAACATCACCGTCTTCCCGGAAACCTTGAAAAGTAAGTAATATGATACTTATGGCGGATGAAATTGAGAGGTTCAGTGACTTGCTGAGTTGCCCAAATTCTTATAACAAAAGTTAGCAGAGATAAATCCTTTGTCTAGGATTTAGCTCTAGGATTTCCAGCTAGGCTATAATAGCCCAGTACATCGTAACAGGCAGAGGAGATTAAGGGGTAATTATGGGGTAATAATATCATACTATTACTAAATATAAATAATACTGTTAATATTGTTAAAATAAATAATAATAAACTATTATTATTATCCATAAATTGAAGACAAGTAAAAGAAAAAATAAACCTCTGCCTTAATACAGAGTTTTAAATTTTATTTATAATCAATTAGCACATGTGTGTGAATTATTTTTAAGATTTGAACCTTTCTTCCCCAGTTTTATTTTTTGTGAGATATGAATGATGTATAACATTGGATTAGTTTTAGTTGTACAACATGATGCTTTGATGTAAATATACAGCGAAGTAATCACCACATGTGTTTTCCTTTAGGGTGTCATAATTTGCAGCTGGAGACTATGTTAGAAGAGAAAAGACAAGCAAAGAAATCCTTACTCGCTCCACATCTCCAGTTTTCTGCCCAGAGAGCAACTTTCAACATGACATGACTGCTTAGCCTTTGAGTATCACCAACGCTTCACCCTTTAGAAGCCTTGGGTGGCTTCTTGCCATGCAATACGGTTGCCAAATAGGACGGTACTCTAGATATTTTTCTGACCTAAGCCCAGCACTCAGGAAGCTCAGTGAACCCCGAAGATTTAAATTAAAAAGTTACGAGGCCTAGTCAGTAACTATGGTTGGGCCTTAAATTGCTTTGCAGGCTGACTTTTTAGTCATTCTAAAAGACTTATGACATTATTCAGTTTTCAGCTCATAATTTCTAGAAGAACTCCTCTGAATCCCATGACATCTAAGAACCCTAACCATGGCATAGAGCTCTTGTCTGAGTCAGAAAACCCTAGTCTAAATAAGCTAGAGTGAGGCTTCTAGGGGCAACGTAATTCAAAAAGACATTGAGCAAATAACTTAGAACATGTTCGTAAGTGTGTAACAAAGGAGGGGTAGGTGGTGATGTGCAGAAAGGGGCTGGGGGTGGATGCCCAGACTCATTAAGCTGGCACTGCCACTGCTCACAAGTTATTTGTTGTTTAATGGTGGGCTGCTTGCTGTGGAAAGAAATGTCAAGGCAGGAAACTGGCAGGCCTGGGATCAGGAGGAGAAATTTTCTCTCATCTCAAGCCAAGATGTTTCTTCATGAGAGAGGCTGACTCTGGGCTCTGGTCAACTACCTGACTTGGGGTGGTTCCTTGTGGATGACTGTGAAGCCTGTATGTTCAAAGAGGTGTGTGATCTGAAACCATGAGTGTCGAAGCCAGCCTGTTGCCAACAAACTAGTGAATACAACAAAAATGAAGCAGACTCACAGATACAGAGAAAAAAATAGTGGTTACAAGTGGGGAGAGGGAAAGGGGAGGGTCAATATAAGGGGTAGGGGAAGAAAAGGGGTTATTATGGGATTATATGAAATTATCTGTGTGAAACTTTTTTTTAACAACTTTATTGGAGTATAATTGCTTTACAATGGTGTGTTAGTTTCTGCTTTATAACAAAGTGAATCAGCTATACATATATCCCTATATCTCCTCTCTCTTGCATCTCCCTCCCATCCTCTCTATCCCACCCCTCTAGGTGGTCAGAAAGCCCTGAGCTGATCTCCCTGTGCTATGCAGCTGCTTCCCACTATCTATTTTACATTTGGTAGTGTATATAGGTCCATGCCACTCTCTCACTTCGTCCCAACTTCCCCTTCCCCTTCCTCCATCCCCAAGTCCATTCTCTACGTCTGCATCATTATTCCTGTCCTTTCCCTAGGTTCTTCATAACCATTTTTTTTAAGATTCCATATATATGTGTTAGCATATGGTATTTGTTTTTCTCTTTCTGACTTACTTCACTCTGTATTACAGACTCTAGCTCCATCCACCTCACTACAAATAACTCAGTTTCATTTCTTTTTATGGTTGAGTAATATTTGATTGTATATATGTGCCACATCTTTACTCATTCATCTGTCGATGGACACTTAGGTTGCTTCCATGTCCTGGCTATTGTAAATAGAGCTGCAATGAACATTGTGGTACATGACTCTTTTTGAATTATGGTTTTTTCAGGGTATATGCCCAGTAGTGAAACACCTGGGTCGTGTGGTAGTTCTATTTTTGGTTTTTTAAGGAACCTCCTCACTGTTCTCCATAGTGGCTGTATCAATTTACATTCCCAACAACAGTACAAGAGGGTTCCCTTTTCTCCACACCCTCTCCAGCATTTATCGTTTGTAGACTTTTTGGTGATGGCCATTCTGACTAGTGTGAGGTGATACCTCATTGTAGTTTTGATTTGCATTTCTCTAATGATTAGTGATGTTGAGAATTCTTCCATGTGTTTGTGGGCAGCACCTTGGATGCTGGGTGGCTGGTTGGGGGCAGGACTGCAGACCGCAGAGGGCCCTGCAGACACGCTCTCCTGGGAACTGGAACTGGATCGATCAGATCCTGGAGCAACGAGGAGCAATCAGGTCTGCACAACAAGGAGTTCTGCGTTGTAAAAGAAGCACTAGGACATAGGGGCTGGAGGGTGGGGACACTGTGGGAGAGCCCTGCTAGAAAGCTCCCACAAAGAACTTTCTAGGTCAACAGAATTAGGGCTCGTGACCAAGACAGGGACACTGGGGAGTTTCAAGCATGGGCAGTAAATGCAAATGCCAATAGGGACCCAACGGTCATATAAATGAGTATAACAGGCCCAACATGACAGACTCAGCACAAACTCCCTATGTTACCTGTTAACTGTGAGGGCCTGTTCTTTACTTCCACAGAGAAACAGTCTCTCTTTTGCTTGAAACATATGGCCCTCCCAGTCTGTTTCTCCCACTTTCAGAGACACGGGGATTATGAAATAAGACATCTGGATTTAAATCATCTTCCCATGTTCCAGTAAGGGCTCATATTGTGTGTTTTAAACCCTGTGAGCCACGCCGCCGAGCACTGCCGTGGGCTGTGCTGGGCCACCGCTCCCAGGCATTATCACTAAATCCCAGAGTAAGGGCAGGGCTTGTGGCCTGAATGAGTTGGGGGGCAGAGAGAAGGTGCCAGGCTGACAGAGCACTAGCAGGGGGCTGGGAGGGTGTGGAAGCAGTGGGTAATCCTGGGACTGCAAAGCTTCCAGACAGAGTCTGAGCAGCGCTACCCAGGGAGTCTATGACGGAAGCTGATAAGGATGGTTGTGACTGGAAAAGCGGTGCCACAGTCAGTCACAGAAATTTAGGAAATCCTGAATTAACAGGGCTACAAGGGTTTCTTGACTCAACTTCCTAGAGCGTCTCAAGAGCTCCGGTGAATCGTGAACTCCCAAGAGGATAATTCATACAGGAACAGGGTTTTCCCCAAATGCATGTGGCTGAAAAACCCACTGCATCTCTGGGATGAGTATTCTAGAATGCCCACTGAGAAACCCCGGGACTTCCCAAGGTATAAGAGGGGTGTGTGTGAGGGGAAAGGCACCACCTCAGTGCGAAACAGCATCTCACAAAGGTGGTGAGGGTTAGGAGGGCGCAAGAAAACCGCAGGCAGTTGGCAAGTAATGACAAGACGCTCGTTTCAGTGGTGTCTGCTCCAAAAGACAAACCAGAAACAACAAGGGCACGACGAGTGCATCCTGAGGTGAGAGAAGCCCACAAAAGAGTCACTAGGCCTCTCCTGACTGCCTTACTTTTAAATAAAAAATTAACTCTAAATTTGCACACGATTAGGAAAACTAGAGTAAAAGTATAAAGATCTATTCCCTTCCATAGAGGTGGTTGCCATTAACAGTCTTTTGTGCATTTTCAGGATCGGATACACAAATGTGTATACGTGTATATATGCGTGTTTCCATATGTACATATATAGTATATACAAATACAAACACTGTGGGTTTCTAAGTGGAATAATAGACATGTCCTTTTCTACACCTGCTCTTTTTCCTTTTGACCTGATGACGTATCAGGTCATCTTCCCAGTTTGCTCACAGACCTTCCCCGTTCTCCACACACACGTTACTCCATACCACGGATGGATCCTAATTTCCTTCATCAGACCCCTCCTGAAGGACATTCGGGTTGTCTCTAGATTTTCCCCATTACTTAAGTATCGCTCATTGGACCTGCGGGTGCCTGATTTTATGCACACTTTTGTGTAAGGCAGAGTACTGGCAGAGGGCAGGTGCCTAGAAGTAAAAGTCTTTGGTCAAAGAGCAAGAGAGTTTTGAACTTTGATGGACGCTGCAAACCTCGCTCCAAAATTGAACACATTTATTATACTTAACATAGGCAAAGTGTGCTTGTTCCCTCGTCTACACCAGATGTTATCAGTCTTTAGAATTTCTGCCTATCAGAGGGGAAGAAAATCCCATGGTTTTCATCTGCATTTCCTAAAGAAGTTGGCCCCTCTTCATTTGTCTAGTAGCTAGCTGTGTTTCTTCTGAGTTGTTTGCTCATACGGGTAGAAACCACCCCCTGCCTTTTTAAAATTTGGTTATCCTTTTTCATTTATTTGTGGGTTATTCTCTATATCAACAGTAACCTTTCTATGTTAATACACTACCAAACTTCTGTGTCTGTCATTTTGTTTTGTTCATGTCTTGAACTGTAGGAACGTTTTAAATTTTCATGTAATTAAATATCTTTTACTTTATGGCTTCTGAGTTTTATGGCTTACTTAGGAAGGCTTCTGTACTCCCATACACTTACACAGAAATTCTCTCCTGTGTTTTATATCTGCTTCTTGCATTTAGTTGCATTTACATCTTTTCGACTGACTAGAATTTGTGTATGCTGTGATGCAAATATATAATTTCTGTTTAAATGAATTATCAATGCTTCAATCAGTCAATTAGACAAAAAGTCAAGTTAGACTTTAAAATTGTCTAAGTCAAAATCCAATTCTCAAGTAAACAGGGACCAGTTTCTGGACTTTTCCACCGATCTGTCATTCCCTCTGTCAGTGGCTTTATATGTTAATAGATCATATGTTAACATCACATTTTATTAATGTTAACATATATGTTCAAAATGTTTCATCTATCCTTTTGCACTAACTTTTTCAGGCGAACACTGAAGTGACATCTAGATATTTACTAATTTTTGTGACTATTGCGAATGGGATCATTCCTTGTTTTTTAGTGTTATATTTGGTTTATGGGAAAGTAACTGACTTTTACATATTTAGACATAACTGATCACAATTCTGAACATGGTCATTTCTAGTTTTTCCACTGATTCCTGCATTTGGAAAAGGCCGTCATCATCTGTGATTTTTGTTGTTTCCTTAGTAAAGGCTCCAGAACCGGCCCACCCCCCAACCCCGAGTCTCCACATGTTCTTATCCTGCCTGATCCCACTTCCCCGCTGCACCTGACCCTAACCTGTCTGCGCTGCTGTAAAACACTGTCTGTTCACAGGGTTGTGATGACAATAAAAGGTATTCATATCTGTAAAGCGCCAAGGGCTCTGCCTACTTTATTTTATTTTGGGGTTGTCACTAGACACATCACATGCGTCCCTCTCTTTCCTAAGGCCTGGACCCCACATGAAAGGGTGACCTCGTATCTGGATATGGATTTTGTCACTTCAAGAGCTTTATCATATTAAAATTAATATCTAATACATATTAAACACTATTTGTCAGGAACATCCTAGGTGCGTTCCATAAGAACCACAAATAATATTGACAGCTAACCGTTAAGGAAATAATTAACTATTAAGGAATAACCATTAAGGCTGTTTTAATTTTAGCACACTGGATATATGAGGGGTATAAGTTCTAGTAGCATTAAAAAAAAGAAAGAATTACCAATTGTAATAGTAGCTTTTCCTTTTCAACCACTTTCCAAAATTATAGTTCTCCTTTTCTGTCTAGCAGCTTTGTATGGTTCCTTCACCGATGGAGAAGTTATCCACTGGTACTGCGACAGAAATGATAAATATGCCATTTAAGTTACAGGTAATTTAGGAGGGTTTGATCTTCATTGGAGATTAAGATATTTTAAGTTAATAAAAGGTCTTCAATCTGCATTTCTGGGAAGCTAAATTAAAGCATCACACAACATTTTCAAAAACAGAAAAGCCATTTCATTTGACTAAAATATTAGTTTTAAGATGGCAGAAAGTACCTTGATAATTTTCTTTTAAGAAGGAAAGAAAAGCCATTAAAGAGAAATTCTTCCGAGAGAATTAAAACATGTTATATACCTCTGACTTGGCACTCCTTCCATTCTGGAGACCTTTTTTGATAACTGTTTTCATCACAGAATAATTTAAAGTAAAATAAATTGAAATTAGACTATTTCCCAATGAGTGGCTATTTCCATTTAAAACCAAAAGCCAACTAATTATTGCTTTTCCCATAAAATTAAATATGAAATCTACATTATGTAATTGTACACTTATTTCCCCCTTTGTGAATTCTAATTTCTTCCTCAGAAACCTAAGATGCCATCTTGCAGACTGCCCACAGTGGCTACGATTTTGGCAGCAGCAAAGGGCAACTTTAAACATTTTGCATCTAAAGTGGCTTTGGATACCTTTGGATAAAAAGTACAGTATGAGCCATTTTACAAAGTGTGTGGCCATTTTACAAAACAGCTTGACAGTTCCTGCAAGTGTTAAACATAGAGTTACCCTATGACCCAGCAGTTCCACTACTAAATATATACCTAAGGGAAATAAAAACTTATGTCTGCACAAAAGCTTGCACGTGAATGTTCATAGAAGCATATTTCTGAAAACAAAAGGTGGAAAAAATTCAAATGTCAATCTGACAAATGAATAAACAAAATGTGGAATATCCGTACAATAGAATAGCATTCAGCTATAGAAAGGAATGATCTATTGATCCATGTTACAACATGGATGAACCATGAAAGCATTATATAAAGAAAAGCAGCCACTGTCAAAAGATCACATATTGCATGGTCCCATTTATATGAAATGCCCATAATAGCAAATCTGTAGAGACAGAAAGGAGATTAGTGGTTGCCTAGAGCTGAGAGTGTTGAGAGAATCAAAAAACATTGTTAATGTGTAATGGGTTTCTTTGTGGGGGGACAGAAATCTAAAGTTGGATTGTTGTGATGGTTACACATGTCTTTTAGTGGTTACACTAAGAACCACTGAATTGTATACATTAAAGGGGTAAATTATGGTATGTAAATTACATCCTAATAAAGCTGTTAAAATTATAATTTTATATTTATAAATTCATCCAAAATGACAAATTCTTAAAACATGCAACCTAACAAGAATAACCCAAGAAAAGAAATATCTAAAAAATCTATATCTACTTAAAAAGTTGTATGTATAATGAAGTACCTTTACAGAAAATGATTTCCAGGGATAAATGGCTTTCCAAGTAAATTCTTCCAAATATTTAGGGAAGAAATATTGGTAATCTTACATAAATCCTTCCAGGAAACAGAAAATAATATATTGCTCAAAAATTTTATAAGGCCAACATAAGCTTCAGATCAAAACTAAAAAGAATATTACAAGAATAAAATCATAGGCCAGTTTCTCTTTTGAACATGTATGCAAAATTTGTAAACAAAAGCACAAACTGTATCCATGGTATGTAAAACAGTAATATATCACAATCAAAGTAGCTTTATTCTAGTAATGCAAGGTTGGTTTAATGTTCCCACATGAAACCGATCCCAGAAATGAATTAGAATGGGAAAAAAATTCATTTAAAAAAGAAGTCTTGGGAATTCCCTGGTGGCCCAGTGGTTAGGACTTGGTGCTTTCACTGCTGGGGGCCTGGGATTCAATCCCTGGTCAGGGAACTAAGATCCTGCAAGGCATGAGGCAGGGCACCCCCCCCCCCCGCCAAAAAAAAAGAAAAAAAGAAGTTTCAACCAGGAGAAGCACAAGAGTGAATAAAAATAACAGATAGCACCTTATGAAAAGTGGGTGAAGATTATGGAATACTTGAAACTTTTAAAACAAACAGAAATTGCTAAAGATTCAAGAGGATGTGACAAATGTTATACATAGGCAAAAAATAAAATAAAATAAAATAAAATAAACAAATGATGGGAGCCCAAAAATCCAGATACCCAAATCCCGTCTCTGAAAATCCTCATTCAATGGGTTCTGGATTTCCTCTATGTTTCAAAACCTACAGGTGATTCTGATAAGATTCACAGACACAATGTAAAGCTTCTGCTTTACAGGGAATAATACCATATTATTTTGTTATTTTATAGTTATAGTAACAGGTTGTACTATTGACCAGTAAGTCTGATGTCAAAATGCACTCCCCACTAGGGATATAAAAGGAACTAATAGTCTCTACGGCTACTTGGTGGCAGCATGCATGTATTGCAAGGGCAATTATTGTAGGAATCCAAATGAGTGGAACATTTTAGAATTGGAAGACTACATACAGATCATCTAGTCAAGCTTCCAACTATTATAGTTGTGAAAACTAAGGCCTATATAAATGAAATGATTTATCTCCAAAGAGGGTTAGTGAAAGAGTACAAAATAAAATATACCTCTGAACTTTTAATTTAGTTCTATTTTTATTAATCTCAATATTAGCTCAAACTTCAGTGTGACACATTTGGGATTGAAGTCTTGCTTGAATTTAGTGGTTGCGTGCCTTTTAGTAAGTTACTAAAACACTTTTAACTTCGCTTCTCACATATGCAAAATGGTGAGCCTTGACTGATATAGAGTATGAGATAGCCTAGCACTGTTTTCAACACAAACAAGTACTTAAAATTTTTTGCCTCTCATCCCTCTTAGACAACCTCTATTCTCTTAACAATAAAAGTGTCTTTCAGCTAGCAAAGCACCCCAGAGCTGACCACATTCTGGCAAGAGATATAGGATTCTTTTCCTTACTGAGGGGTTCTTTATACATGATATTTGAACTGCACTGAAACATGAACTTCTCTTGTTTATACTGTATTAATGGACTTGATAGATGAATTTTAAAAAGTAATATGCAGGAATTAAGCCGCATTACTCTCAAGAAATATTATTCGATAGTGGTGGCTAGAATGATAAACAGTGTTTGGACAGGGAGTCCATATTGGATATGAACAACCTGTACTCCAATTCGTCTATTAAGAATAAATAGAATCTTTTCAAAATCTGTTTTAAAGGGCAGTTACTTTCTTCTGCCTCATTTAAGTTACCTCAAGAAAAAGACAATCTCCTGAATCCTTGTTTAAAAGGCTTTTAATATAAACCAAATAATGTTTTGCAACATTTCCCAAACTTTTCATTATCAAATTAGCTGAGGCTTCTCAACGATGATCATTTCACAACAATATCTCTATTTTCACCTTCTTTAAATGAATTGGCCTCATAGATGTGCCATTAAAACAGAGCTTCACCCTCAACGTATTTTAAAGTTTGTATTCAAACAGTATGAAGAAAACAGGATCAGGGAATTCAGCCATAAAAGTGAATGGATTACTGATACATGCTACATCATGGATGCAACTAAGTGAAAGGAATCAGACACGAAAGGCCACATATTGTATGGTTCCATTTATACGAAATGTCCAGCAATGGCAAATCCATACACATGGAAAATATTATACATTAGTGATTGCCAGGGATTTGAATGAGACGGAAATAGGGAATGACTGCTTAAAATGGGTGTAGGTTTCCTTTTGGGGTGATGAAAATGTTTTGCAACTAGGCAGTGGTGACAGTTTCACAGCATTGTGACAGTACTAATTTCCACTGAATGGTACAGTGAATTGTAAAATGATCAAAATGGTGAATTTTACGTTATGTTCATTTTATTACAATAAAAAAGGAGAAAGAAACAGGGAAAGACTTTGAGTTTGGGAAACTAAGGTGAACTGGTCAAGAAAAAGACAGCTCTACTGTTCAGTGTTCTCTCAGCTCTCCCAGTGCATTAATCCTCAGCAAAAAGTAGCCTGAACTTGTCGATGATAGTCATTCAACACAGTCCAGGGAAAAGTAAATAAAATAAAACCCAACTCTTCTTCTTTAGCACATCTGTGACAGGTTAACTTCCTGCTCAGCCACATGGACATTCATGAGGACGTTTCACTTTAGGTGTCCTCTACTTCAGCACTTTACTCACAGCTCATTCACACATGTATGCAACAGCATTTCTTAATTTAATGGACTCTGCAGTGCTGGTTGTGATCAGTCTCATGAAAAGAAAAGGGAAGGAGGAAAAAGCCTCCACATTGACTTGGTGGTCTTGGGATGAAATGGATGCAGAAGACAGCTTGATTGTCAAACTGGAAACTTTTATTTTCCTTTTCCTCTTCTTTTTATCTTTCCTATCAGGTCTTCTGTCCACTTCCCACCACCTTCTTTCAAACAGGAAAGACACTAATTAGCTGCTGGATTTTTTTTTTTTTGTTAAAACAACTATTGTTTTAGATTTCTTGCTGTCTGCTGAATGTTATTGTTTTTACTGCCAAATGAGCTTCGGTGGTTGATGTAGGGGGTCTCTTGGGAACTTAACTTTTTCAAGTTTAAGTGGAAAAGCTGTTTTGTTTGAATTGGCTTTTACTGGGTGCTTCAAGATTTGCTCTTAGCTCTTTGATGGGGGACTGAATAGCACAATGTTTCCTTTGAGGTCCCAGTAAATATAGGATCCCATGTCCTCCTGGGCACTTAATTGTGATTTTGCTGTGTGTGCTCTCCAATAGCCAGATGCAGATTCCAGGAAAATGACATATAAATGAATATAAATAATCTAATAGTTTTAGAATTTGCTTTGGCCATACTCCTGGTCTCATTCTACTTCTTGCAGCAGTTGGCTTGAAAGAGCATTAGCTATGTATATATTAAATATAATATACAAATACCAATATTAAATATTATATTGGTGTATAAATGTAATATATTACTGTTTAAATTAATGTATAACAATTATGTTTTATATTAACATGTATTTTTGCATAGCATATATTGTACACAAAATATATGACTAATGCAATGTATTTATGTTTAATATGTTCACAATACTAATATGATATATCATGTAATATTGATTATAAAACAATTACATCATAATATATAAATATATAATTATTATTATCTGATATATTATACTTAAAGTATTCTATATAACACAATACATAATGTATTATTATGACAAGTATATTATATAATATATAGTATATATTTTTAAATTATACATTACACATACAAGTATGTATAACTATTTATAATTTTATTTACATAGGAATCTGTTCATAACAATTGATGTAAAAATATGCAATATTTTAAATCAAGTGGGCCATAATCTCACTACCTACGCATAACTACTTTTAAAATCTTGAACCCTGTCTAACTCATGCTTCCATATCTCTCAACCGGCTTTTCTACACATGCACGTAGACACACATTTATACACGATATACATGTATACTACCAGTTTCCAGTTCAATGTATATAAATATATGATATATATAATTATATTCCTGTATATGTATAGAAATATAAATCAAAGGTATGTGTAGGGCTTCCCTGGTGGCGCAGTGGTTGAGAGTCCGCCTGCCGATGCAGGGGACACGGGATCGTGCGCTGGTCCGGGAAGATCCCACATGCCGCAGAGTGGTTGGTCCCGTGAGACATGGCCACTGAGCCTGCGCGTCTGGAGCCTGTGCTCCGCAACGGGAGAGGCCACAACAGTGAGAGGCCCGTGTATAGCAAAAAAAAAAAAAAAAAAAAGTATGTGTATAGGTATGTATTTCACATATTTATATAAATATATCATATAAATAATGTATGTGTATATAAATACATGATTATATACATACATACACACAAATAGACTTATTTAAACAAAAGAGACCTAAATAAACATAGTTCTCGAAAAATAAAACTAGTTATGTCTCACTGTTTCAATAACAGATTATAGTTTTCTACTGTATGTGCTTCTGTAATCGTTATGAACAATTCCCATTTGTTGAATGTTAAGTTGTTTTAATTTTTTGCCATTATTAATGAAGCTCTGAAGAATATGGTGGGCAAGATTACTTGAAAAACTCTCCTGAAAGAAAAGAGTTAGGTATGCTAGGTTAAATGTAAACAGCTTATTTTTAAGTGCAAGTCTGATTTTTGAAGTGTGCAGTAGAAATTTCCAGGACCCATGAAAGAAGCGGGGTACATGTGTGAGAGTTATAGCTATATTAAGAGTGGATTGAAGATCTTGACAGCTTAGAACAGAAGCTGGCAATCCTGTTTTTATGAAGCGAAATAGCAAATATTTTAGGCTTTGTAGACCAAAGAGGCAAAATTGAGGATATTATATAGGTACTTAGGTAACCATTTAAAATGTTACCAGTTAAAACGTGAAAATTATTCCTAGCTCATAGGCCATAAAAAATAGGCAGCTGTCTGGATTTGGAATACAGGCCGTAGTTGAATGACACACCTGGTATAGAGACTTGTTTTTAAATGGCCATGACCACATGGGAGGCAGGAGGTAAGACTCCATCCCTACTAGATGGGAAGTTAGAACTAAACCTATCTATCCCTAGCTTCACCTTTAATGAAAGGGTGTGCCAGTAAAAAAAATATCTGCTGGCAAAGGGAGACTAAGACCAAATTCTCTTGGCCTCTGCTCTGGGTAGGAAACAGGTAGGAAATCTTGAGAATTCTGAACCCCAGATCTGTGTTCACAGTGTTTGGGTTGCAAATTTATTTGCGGTCTTGCAAACAGAAGCTAAGAAATTACCTTAAAATGCTCCCAGATCGGTGGTATTCCAAACACAGAACTAAACACTCTCTGGAGAAGTAGACCTTCAACCCAGGCCTATAGCGTTCCCACAGATAAAGTTTAACTAAACATGAGCTCATGATCTAAATGTACGCAATAATGAAGAAATCAGCTACAATGGGAGAGAATCAGCAAAAACGATCAATACCAGAATTAGATTCCCAAGGCCATCCATTGAATGTTGGAATGATCAGGTGCAAGGCAGAAAATATACATAAAACTAGAACTGAAACAAGGAGCAAGGATGTTTTAAAAGACTGGGTAGGATCTTTCAAACATTTTTAAAGTACATGTCATTGATAAAGCTAAAAACTCGAAGGTCGTGTAATACAGCAGATTAATCGTGGAGAAGAGTGAAATTATGCTGTTTTTAAAAATATGGCAAATCAGATTTTCTGCCTAATTATATAAGTAGATTTCTCTTAAAAAATACACATATTTTAAAGACTTATTGGCTGTAAAATAACTAAAGGATATTTCAGAGGGCCTCTGTCCAAAGAAAAGTGTGAAGTAGCAAAACACAGAAAGTGGAGGGGAAAAAATGTCAATATATACATTACTATAGGGTGAACTAAGCCTTAGGCCAGCAACTATGAGGAGGAGCTGACCCTTAGATACGTACAACTAAGCTGGAATCTTCAAAAAGTTCAACTATTTATAACTAAAAAGATTTCTTAAAATTAATAACCAAGTGTTTTAATTGACATCAGAAGAGCAAAACAATAAACCCTCAGAACATAGAAAAATTAGATAATAAAGATATGAGCAGAACTTAATAAAACAGAAAAAAGTATAAAATTGAGGTGATTTAGTAAGTCAAAAAATATTCTTTGAAAATATTTTAAAAACACACTTTGATTAAGCAAAACAAAAACAAAAGTAAATAATACACAGAAAGAATCAGGACAATGTCATAGCAGAGAGTAAAAACAGAGAATATATGAAATGCCAGTAAATTTGAACATTTATGTAAAGTGGACAGTTTCCTAGCTCCTAGAGTTTACCAAAACTGACACAAGAAGAAATATATAGCTGGAGTTCTTTCACCAGTAAAGGAATTAAGTCAATAGTTTACAATCTTTCACCAAGAAGATACCAGACCCAGCCAGATCTTTTGGGTGGGGAATTCTATCAAACTTCTATTAAACAGATAACATCAGTATTAATAAAGAAAAACTTCTAGAGAGTGGCAAAGGAAGAATGCTCCTTTATTCATCTTATGAAGTCTATTAATCCTAATACTGAAAACAGATTAGGACTGTAAGGAAAAAGAAATTTACAGGTCAAATTTACTTGTAAGTATAAAAGCAAAAATTTTGATCTACGATATTAGCTACCCAAATTCCCTAGAGTAAGAAAAAGCATGAGCAAGTTAGGTCATCCAGTGAATGAAAAGGTAGTTTAATGTCAAGAATATATATCAATAGATTGAAATCACCACATTTTATTTCTTTCATCTGTCTCTTTAAAAAATTGGTAAGTACTTATATTGATCTCTCTTGTACTAGGCACTGTGCTAAGTCACTTACATATTTACTCCTTTAAACCTTCTATCATCCCTGGGGGAAAGTTCTATTTTGCTTCCATTTCTTAGCTAAGACTCTAACCCCCAGGAAAGTGAAGCAACATTTATAAGTTTTTGTGGATGGTCAGTGACGGGACCAGTACAGGAACATCCAAAGTCTGTGCTTGGAAACAGTGCCCCATGTTGACACTCACATTACAGATGAAAGGAAAGGAACCATGCACTTACCATATAGATTAAATGTCACATTACACGTTAAAGGAAGGGAACCACGCACTTACATTATAGATTGATACCCACATAACAGGTTAAAGGAAAAAGAAACATGTGCTTCTCTCAAAAGTTGTAAAGAAAGCATATCTAATTGGCTCGGTGCTTTATGACAGCCTGGAGGGGTGGGACAGGGAGGGTGGGAGGGAGGGAAACGCAAGAGGGAAGACATATGGGAACATATGTGTATGTATAACTGATTCACTTTGTTATAAAGCAGAAACTAACACACCATTGTGAAGCAATTATACCCCAATAAAGATGTTAAAGAAAAAAAAGAAAGCATATCTATTTCTAAATACATTTCCCAATTTCTTTTGCTTGTTTTCTGACCTTTGTAGTGCATTCTGCCATGAGGAAAATTTTAATTCTTATATAATTAAATGTATCCTTTTTTTCTTTGAATCTTAGAAAGGTGTTCCTCATGAATAATTTATTTCAAGTCTCCCAGGTTTCTGATACTTTTACAGTTTCATTATTTTTTTACTTTTAACTAGTTGCTGTATCTAGAATTTAGTAATGATAGCCATATTTTCCCACTTTTGTTGAAGAAGTTTTGCTACTGACCCAAAATGTGAATTTTATTTTAATCTCAAATCCCTTATGCTCTTGCATCTAATTTTAAGATGTTTCTTATCCCACTGGTTGTTTTGTCTATCTGAAACAAAATGCTACCTTAATTATAATGTAATTATAATATAATAAATGTAATTAGTAAACATAATACCATATATAATAAATAGCATAATATAAAATAACAAAATATAATTTACCATATAACAAGGTCAAAAGATAACAAAACTATACAATCACTTGAAATATCCTCCAAAGATATTTTATAAAATTAAATATTCATTTCTAATTTAAAACAAAGAGTAAAATAGGGATTGATGAATGCTTCCACAGTAAGATGAAATTATATATCTAAAAGAGAAAGAAGTAAATGATAAACTTTAGTAACACTGGCAATAAATACAGGACAAGATGAAGATGCCTGATATAATGTTAAATAAAAAGAATTATGTAACATTGTCTTTGCAGCACTGATGAGTTCAGTGAAAAGAGAATCTCATAGAAAAGAGTATCTCGTTCTTCTTAACGTATGTACACTTGTCCATTGCATGAACATAACAGCTTATTTAACCAATATGTTACTGATCTGCATCTGGATTTCTAGGTTTCCATGGAATTTTATTATGCACAATTGTTACAAACTCTAGGACTTCCTCTTATGTTTATATCTTTTGAAAGAAACAATATCTCCACAGATGATTTATCTGTGCTGGCTGCTAGCAGACTATGGCTACTTCTCAGTTCTTCCCTTTACATTCCTAGTCAATATGAAAATGGAAGGCAAGAAGGTCTTCTGTTTAGAGACTCTAAATATACGTCTTGGTAATAAAGTCTTGGTGGTAAAGCCTAAAAATATCAACCCAGAACAAGTGTTTTTCCAGCTGTAACTATGTGTGATTCCCTTGGTTTTATTACTGTAGAGGGTGTAATAAGACAAGACTGTAGGGTCTGCCCTCAAAGTGCTTCCAGTAAGATGAGCTAAGTCAAGTATCGTGGCATATCTAATTCAAGACAAAATATAATGGCTCCTTTTCTCTCATAGCAAAACTTCGTGGAGTGAATATCGAAGTCACTGTAGGCTCTTAATTAAAGGAACACAATAAATCTTGTATTGGAAGGTGGTTATTCTGGTCTCTTTGCAGAGATGAACTGGAAATTGTCTAGAAGAAGGAAAATTAGCTTAACCAAAGTTAAACTCATAAATAATTGAGCATTAATTAAATATCTGTGGTCTATGTTTCTCTTTGATCGTAATTTCTCCCAATTTATACACCTCTTTGATACCCGATTAATCATTGTCAAAGATGCAGTTAACAATGATTATTACTGTGTATTAGGTTTTGCCTGGGCCCTGAAGAAACTATCCTAAATCACCAGCTATGATTGTCACTTGATTTTCTCACAAAGAACAATCAGAACTCCTTGTCTTAAGTGGCTTGGAATGTGAAACTAAGAAGTCTCTTAGATACTGTTAGAGGACCCTACAGAGCCCATTGGTGAAAGTTTGGAAAACACTGGGCTTCTTAAAATTGATTCTTGTAGTGTGTTACGAAAGATGACTGAACCAAAAGAATAACAGTGTCTCTGGTTCTGTTGTTAGTGTTCTCCATGGAAACGTTGCTGAAGCTTCTGGACTCAATTTCCTTCCCCATGTGTGAATGTCACTGAAAAGATCCAACTCCATTCTATCCCCATATAACTTCAGAAACTAAGCAAAATGAAGACTCAAAATTCATTTCAAATAATGAAATGAATATATAACGTAGAATGGAACTGGGAAAATACCTGGTTTAAATTCTGGAAAGTACCAACTATGCAATTCTGGATAAGTTGCTTAATCTTGCTTAGTCTAATTTAATGCCCATCTCACAGGATGTTATGATGATTAATTTAATATCTTTGTACAACATACAGTGTTATGTAATTTCTTCTTGTTCTTCTTGAGTAAATTCATATCTTTAAGCAACTCACTTTAAAAAATAGTTACTTACTTGCTTAGATTACTCTTACCTTCTATTATCAGCAGAATTGTGTCCTGCTCAAGTTAATATGTGTTAAGTCTTAACCCCCAATACCTCGTAATATGACTGTATTTAGAGATAAGGCCCTTAAATAGGTAATTGAGGTAAAATGAGGTCAGATGGGTGGGCTCTATTCCAATATGACTGGTGTTCTTATCAAAATAAAATATTAGGACACAGACATGCAGAGAGAACAAAGTAATTATTAGTAACCACGATCATGTCGTGAATGCATGGAATATGTCACCATTTGCCAACCACCGTGTCAAGTCAGCAGAAACTACAGAAATTAAGAGCTCACCGCAGAAATTCACACACCCGTGCACCAGGTAAGGGACCACAGGCAGAAGTTCACTCACCCTTTCATGTGCCCCTCAGGGAGTGCAGGCTCTCTCCTGGGCAGGACGAGCACAGACACTTATCGGGAGTTGTACTACTTTTAAAATGCGTTGATACAACCATGTCTCATTGGTTGAGTCAGCATACGCTTTTTGTAAACCCCAAATTCTCCACACCTCCTACCTTTGGCGCTGCCCTAGTCTCAAAGCTCCTGCCCCTGCTCCTCAGGCCGCGTCCCCATGTGAGGCGGGGCTGCGTGCGGACGCACGGCGAGCGCGCAGTCGTCCTCGAGCCCCGCCCCCACGGAGCCGCCTGCCGGTTTGAACCGCATCCCAGCGCGCGGAGGACGATGGGGCTGGCGCCAAGGGCGGGCGATTCGCCATGGGAGGTGGCGCGGAAGCGCGACATGGAGGTGCTGGCCTAGCTGGGGCCCTAAGTAGTCTGACTGCGACGCGGATCCTGCGCACACTACAGGGCCGCAGCTGCTGATCGGTGAGCGCCCGAGGGGCTGGGAGGCGAGCCGGGGACCCCCAGGCGGGTGTGGGCATCGTGTCCACAGCTTGTGTCCCATAAGCCGCACTCGGGCCATGATCACTCCGTGAAGCTGCAATGCGACCCCGCGGCCAACTTCTTCCTGCGCTGTGAGGACCTGTGCGCGCTGCAGGACTCAGTGCCTCTGCCCGCCTTGCGCGCTTCCCTGCGGGAGGGCCTGCTGGACTTAATGCCGACCGCCTCCGCAGGGTGGACTGGGCGCCGCTCCTGAGCACCCTCTGCCCCTGATCTGTATCCAGAGCTTCTTCCAGACACGGCTGGGCGAGACAGGTTTGTAGTTCCCGCTTCCAGGGGCTCTCGTGTGGGCGCTGCGAAGCGGGGTTTTAGATGGTGCAAGGTGGAGGGTGGGCACTAGAATCGGTGCCCAGTGCCCGGGTGTGCGAGCACTAGACGGGGCGTGCGGCCTAGCACTCCTGCCAGCTCGGTGACCCCGGCCGAGTGCCTTAAGGCTTCTAGGTCTCAGTGTTCTCATCCGTATCATGGGCTTAACAGGACCCACTCTCTGTGGCGGTTACAAGGACTCACTCTGTTAATGCTTGTAGACTCTGCAATGTAGAACACTTAGCACAGTTTGGAGCATCGTTAATTGTTCCACTGATGTAACCTGGTCTGTTGAATGACTTTGCCTGGTACAGACCAAAGCGATCAGGAAATTGATATATCCCAGCTTCATTTCCTTTCCATTAAAACAGGGCTCAGGATAAAAAAATCTTTTTTTTAAATAAATTCATTTAATTAATTAATTCATTTATTTGGTTGTGTTGGGTCTTCGTTTCTGTGCGAGGGCTTTCTCTGGTTGGGGCGAGCAGGGGCCATTCTTCATCGCGGTGCACGGGCCTCTCACTGTCGCGACCTCTCCTGTTGCGGAGCATAGGCTCCAGATGCACAGGCTCCAGATGCTCAGGCTCAATGGGCCCAGTTGCTCCGCGGCTTGTGGGATCTTCCCAGACCAGGGCTCGAACCGGTGTCCCTTGTATTGGCAGGCAGATTCTCAACCACTGCACCACCCGGGAAGCCCAATAAAGTCTTTTTTTCAATAGTCGTATCATATAGTGGAAAGAGCACCAGTGTGAAGCCAGCTTAGGGTTTGAATTCCAGGGCTTATGCTGTCTGTGGCCTGCGCAGGTTACTTTTGAACTGCAATCCCCACACTTGTAAAATGACATTAAAAACCACTCTTTCTGAGGGTTCTTACAATTAATTAAGCACCTTATGTGTGTAAAGTATCCTGGCACTTGAATGAGTTGTCAGAACCAAGGGCTGCTGGAGACGATGCTTCTGCCCTAGGTAATCTCCCCTTCTACTGGGCAGCAAGTAAACACAAGCACAGGAGTCAGTGCTCTGGAAGAAGTGAGTTCTGGTGCTGCAGAGCACAGAATCTTTCTGTTTTTTAATTTAATTTTTATTTTATATTGGAGTATAGTTGATTTACAGTATTGTGCTTGTTTTAGGTGTACAGTAAAGTGATTCAGTTATACATATATCCATTCCTTTTCAGATTCTTTTCCCGTGCACGTTATTATAGGATATGGAGTAGAGTTTCTTGTGCTATGCAGTAGGTCCTTGTTGATTACCTATTTTATATATAGCCGTGTGTATATGTTAATCCCAAAGTCCTAATTTATCCCTCCCCCCTACCTTTCCCCTTTGCAGAGCACAGAATCTTAAAAGGGGAAGTTCAGGGTAGGCTTCTTGGAGGAGGTGCCATCCTTTCTAAGGATAGTAGAACCTCCTGGGGTGGCAGGAGGGAGCAGTGTGTCAAAGGTTGAGAAATATAAGAAAATATGGCAAAGCTAATGTACAGGACTGGAACTCAGGGTTTGGGAAAGAAATGAGAGTTGATACTGGAAACCTAGTGGGGACAAACAGAAAGCGACCTTGTTTGTCCTGTCAGAAGTTTGGATGTTTATCCTGAAGGCTGTGGGAAACCCTAATAAACAATAAGATGGACTTCTGGTTTAGAGGCTCACTCGGACCTCCATGTGGAAGGCAGTTGATTGGGTGCGGTGTGAATTGTAATCTAAAGGTCCCACTTAAGTTATAAAAGGTTGGACTGCGTTTTGGAGATCCGAGAGAGAATGGGTGGGGCCTGGCGACCAGTTAGAAAAGGAAGGGCAGCAAGCGTGGGTGACAGTTTACAGCTGCATCTTTTTGTGAGATACAGAGCACAGTAGAGAGGGATTGGGGGTGGCGAGAGGCTCTTACTTGATCTTCAGTGCTTTAGAGGGGCCTGGTAGACGGGTCTGGGCCCAAGGTTCAGATCTGGGCTTTTTGGGAGGACAGGTGTTTGAAGGCATGGGAGATACTTAGGTTACCCACAAGACGATACAAAGAATCATAGGTCTGAGAGTTTTTTAAGTGAGTATATATATATATACATTTTAAATTTTTATTTATTTATTTATGGCTGTGTTGGATCTTCGTTTCTGTGCGAGGGCTTTCTCTAGTTGTGGCAAGTGTGGGCCACTCTTTATCGCGGTGCGTGGGCCTCTCTTAAGTGAGTATATTTGAGGATGTTTATAAGCTGAGAGAAAGTAGTTATTTGTTTTCAAAAAGCTGAATACTTATCGTGTGCCTGGCCTTCTTCTAGGATCTGGGGTTCACACCATCTGTTATCTCTTCTGCAAGGACAGTTTAACTCATCCCCTGGTGAAGAGAAGTCAGATTATTCTTTGCATCCCATTCAGGTGTAGGAACTGTTCTGTACCTCTGAAGGGACTTTACTTAACCAGAGTAATAATGTAGAAATCAAAAGAAATTATAGCTGGAAGGGACCTTAAAGGCCACTGTACTTAATTTTGCTGAATATTTTACATTGAATTTAAGAAAAATTTATTGCAGAGCCCATTCTCTTCAGAGTTCCTTCACTGAACTTTCTTTATGTCTTGCATCCAGTGGGTCCAGCTTGTAGATTTTGGCCTCCTCCTAAATTTGCTTCTTCATCCATATTACATTTTGCCCGAACAATGGCAGAAACTCCTGGGTGGTTTTGCGGCCCCTGGGTTCAGTTCCTCTAAGTTCATCTGCCTACTCATGTTGAGTGATCTTCTACCATAAAAAGATGTGCTTAAAATAATGCTGCTAATGGCTTGCCCACACAGAGTTAGTGCATACTAGCCGCCCAGCGTGTGCTCTGCCCAGAGGCGTGTACTCTGAACTGTGCTCGGCCAAGCCTCATGGGGCTCTTTGGCCCTGAGGAAGGGGAGCTTTTTGGGATCACTCCCTTTATCTAATCGGTCCTTCAGCAGCGGGGTGCCTTTTTCTAATCAGTGGAGGCACCCTTACTCAGCCAGCGGTAGCCCCAGGCCTCATCACCTGTGGGATACAAGCCATGATCTCTCCCAGGCTTGCTTTGGCCAGCATCTCTATTTTCCTTTCTGTCTCTTCTCACACTTGGACCCCTGGCGTTTAGTCATCCCCACCTGCAGTATTTAAATTGCCCAGCAGGTGTCAGGCTTGAGTGTCTTTGCACAGATACTCCCTGTGCAGTTAATGCACCTCGTACTCCAACTCTGCAAACTCTCATGAAGCCGTCACTTACATATAACTTTTTGCCTCCATAGGAACCTCTGTGCATAAAGGTTATGGTTCTTTATCTCATGTGATTGAAAGTTTGAGCTTATACATCTCCCTCCTTAATGAAGGCTTTAAGGGCAGGAGTCGTTTGTAATCCTTAGCACAGAATAGACGCTTTTTTTTTTTTTTTTTTTCCGGTACGCGGGCCTCTCATTGCTGTGGCCTCTCCCGCCGCGGAGCACAGGCTTCGGACGCGCAGGCTCAGCGGCCATGGCTCACGGGCACAGCCGCTCCGCGGCATGTGGGATCCTCCCGAACCGGGGCATAGATCCCGTGTCCCCTGCATCGGCAGGCGGACTCTCAACCACTGCACCACCAGGGAAGTCCTTTAGATGCTTTTTAATGATGATAAAATATATGGTTAAAATCACTCATTTTACGATAATTTTGGTTTAGGTTGTGACAGAAATAAAGTTTACTTTATTTCTTATCTTACTTTAAACTTATTAAAGTTTACTTTATTTACGACAGGAAGTCGTGTTCCTGCCATAAGAAATAAAGATGTGACATTCTAGTTGTGTAAAGTTCTTAAATGCTGTGTAAGTGCGTCAGGTGCGCTAAGGAAACTGGAGCTAAGTGGGCTAGTTGTGAGAGAGAGAGAGTTAACTATGTTAACAAAGGTAAGCCTTCATTGGGTCCTGCCAACCTTTGATAGTTGCTTTTGGGGCAAACTAAACCAATAAAATTTTAAACTTGTTCTCCCCATTAAATGGATTGAATAAATCGGCCACTTTGGTGCACCTGTGTCTTGCGAGTTGTCCACTTGGAGATGAAGGTTTAGAAAGTGAGTTTCAGTCTTGTTTAAGTCTCTTCCGTCAGACTGGTCTCGTGATTTCTTACACACCACGTTACTTCCTGTCTACCTTTTCTTGGTGTTGTTCATGCCTGGATTGTCTCCTGTGCCTGCTCAAACCTTGGTCCATTCTCATTTGTACCATAGAAGTTTGTCATGCTGGATACTGTCAGAACTAATTTTACTTAAGTTTGTGTTAAGCCACAAACCACACATTTTGTATATTTTCTGTTTTTTGTGTTTGTCTGTATTTTAATGTTTCTCTTCAAGAAATATTATGGGAAGGGAAATAGCAAGATGTAAAGAGCAAAAAAGTCATCATGATCTTTAAATTGTTAGAACGTGTATCTGCAATCATAATTATAATGCACTGTGGTATGTGTTAAAATAGGAAATATATGTCATGTCCCATAAGAGCAGCAAACACAGTGGTGTTAGTGGGGGTGTGTCATGGAAGTAATCACAAAGCAGGTGACTCTTGATTAGGGTCCTGAAACATTAGTGTGCCTTCCCTGTGTCCAGTAGTGGTCTGAAGGGGTAAGGAAGCCTGCCTTTCAATTTGAGGGAACAGAGGGTTTGAAGTCCTCCCTCTTCTATTGCTCTGTATACTGCATAGCAGCTAATAAAATACTGGGTTTATAGTTGACATTTACATCGCTGATTGATCATCAAGATTGGCATGTATCATTGGAAATGAAAATCGGAAGTCTTACGCTCTTTAGGTTTTTCTTTTTTTTCCTTTGTCTCAAAAGTATGTAGTACTTTACTGAGTGGTTGGGAAGAAAGTTTGCAGTATCCAGTGCATTCAGTTTTAGTACTGAATAGAATTAAACTGTTGCTGTAAACTGGAATAACACTTTGTTACTGACAAGTTTTAGAATGCATCAGTTCATCAATTACCTGTTTGGGAAGATTGTAGTTAACGATTTTAAGAAAGTGGCTGTAAACCTCCAATTGACTCAAGAAAAGCAAATAAGTCAAGATTGACAAATGTATAGGCTCTTCATCTTATTGTGTGTGTGTGTGTGTGTGTGTGTGTTTTCTGTTAGTTATTTGTCAAGGTGTAAAGAACTCTATCACTCTTAAAACAGTAAACTTCACGGGGTGTAATCTGACATGGCAGGGAGCAGATCACATGGCCAAGATCTTAAAGGTGATTTTTTTATGTTTAAACTTTCATGAAAATGTATGTGATTGAAGCACATTAATATATTGGTACAAATGGTAGTTAATTTTTTTCTTTTGATACCTGTGAGTGCAGATTTCATTTTATTGAAAGAATATGACCAGTTTTCAGTTTGGGATTCTAACATTTAGTAAAGATAGTCCACTTAATTTTAGAAATAAGAGATTTAATATATAATACATAATAATATTTTTATGTAGTTTTAGTTACTGAAAACATTGATTGTGATACTGTGAAAAAACTATGCCATTACAGTCTTCAAGACTTAAATGAATCAAGTGTCTATTAGCTGCTGTAGTTTATAAACTAATAAAAATCACTACATCAGCAATTTGTAAATACAGTTTTTAAAATAATGCCTTACCAACTTTACAGTGGTTATAATGACTGTATTTAGCCCTAAAGTTATTTAATAATTTGACATGAAGCCTTTTTAATAGTTTGATGGTGCAGATCAGGGATAGGTAAACTGTGGCTGGTGGGCCAGATCCAGCCCATCGCCTGGTAAAGAAAGTTTTTTTGGAACATAGTCGCACCCATTGTTTAGAAAGTTTTTTTGGAACATAGTCACACCCATTGTTCACATGGTACCTATGGCTACTCTCACTCTACGCCAGTGGAGTTGAGTAGTTGCAACAGAAACTGTATAGCCCACAAAGCTGGAAATGTTTGGGCTTCCCTGGTGGTGCAGGGGTTGAGAATCTGCCTGTTAATGCAGGGGACTAGGGGTTCGAGCCCTGGTCTGGGAAGATCCCACATGTCGCGGAGCAACTAGGCCCTTGAGCCACAACTACTGAGCCTGCGCGTCTGGAGCCTGTGCTCCGCAAAAAGAGAGGCTGCAATAGTGAGAGGCCCATGCACCGCGATGAAGAGTGGCCCCCGCTTGCCACAACTAGAGAAAGCCCTCGCACAGAAACGAAGACCCAACACAGTCAAAAATAAATAAACAAATGTGGGGTTTAAAGAAAAAAAATATTATATATTAAAAAAAGCTGGAAATGTTTAAATTTAGATTTTAAAAATTGAAAAATTATTTGAGCCTATACAGGGCAAGTGCATTGACCCCTGTGATTGAAAACAGTCAAGAAGTTGGGTGCCGAAGCCAAATGGCCTAGGTTCAAATTCCCTTTCTCCCATTTCATAGCTAGTGACCATGGACAAATCACTTAACCTCTATGCCTCATTATGAGGTTTAAATGAACTCATTTGTATAAATAGTGCCTGGCACATACTAAGCACTGTATAAGTGATTGCTGTTATTTCTGCTTGGAGCTTTTATAAGTTATTGTTAATAGAAAAATGACACTAATGATTTTTGTTTTAGGGTGTCAAAGGCACTTTGAGTCTTTTATTTTTTCAAGAATGTAATAAGACTTCTTTCATTTAACGTCAGTGTTCCCTATTACCATAATTTATTTTATGAATATAAAGAATGGAATGTCTTTAAGACAGTACTTGTGCTTAGATGTCAAACCATTATCTTCCCAAGGCACATCAAACTGGCTTTGCCTAGTCCAGGCCTCTGAAGTTTGTGTGCACACCCTAGGTAGCATGTGAGATCCAGTTTGTAAATATAGTTTTTAAAATAATGCTTGGGACTTCCCTGGCGGTCCAGCAGTTAAGACTATGCACTCCCAATGCAGGGGGCTTGGGTTCGATCCCTGCTCAAGGAACTAGATCCCATGTGTCTGCCGTAACTAAGAGCCCACATGCCAAAACTAAATGATCCAGCATGCCACAACTAAAGACCCAGCACAGCCAAACAAACAAACAAACAAATAAATAAATAAATATTTTTTTTAAAATAAGTAAAATAAAATAATGCCTTAGGAGTTAGGAAAAGAAAATATTAGAACGTTTTTACCTTTGTATTATTTTTAAAAATCTGTGTAGTTTATCGTGTACATAAATTATATATATGGAACTTTGTGTATATAATTTGTTAATAAATAAGATGCATATTAAAAAGTTTTCTTATGTTTTGCCCAGTCAGGTGTTTGGAGGCCATTGGAGGACAGAATGATGAAATATAGAACCTCAGCAAAGATAGAATTTAGAACCAATTCCCTGACTTAGAAGATAAGGAAAATAATTCATAGACTGTTAATTGAGTTGTCCAACTTTACATAAGTGTTCAGAAACAGGAAATCCAGTGGCTAGAATCTAATCACTGAATGACTAGAATCTGGGTCACTGGACTCATAAACCAGAAGTGACTGTTTAATTTCTCAGGTTGATGCTCCTGGCATATATGCTTGATATGTGTGTGTGTGAATCTCTGACATAATAAGCCATACACAGTTGGCACACCCTGTTTCCTTATTCAAGCATCATAATTTCATCCCATTAAATATCTGAAGTATCAGACTACCAGAAGGCATGAAGAAACCTGGGCTGAGCGTCTTTGTTCCAGGAGACCTGATCTTGACTGTATGGCTGGTTGGCGGCACATCACTCTGAACTGCAACACGCTCATTGGTGACCTGGGTGCAAGTGCTTTGGCAGAATCTCTTAGTGAGGATTTATGGCTTAGAGGTAAATTCTAAAATTGAAAATATTGAATTTTTAATGTGATATATGCTTAGCTTTTGGCATGATACTGTTGTGATAGGATTTTTTTAAGCCTGATTTTACTGATAGCTTTTATTTTGCTTTTAAACTTTCCCTAAGAGTTGCATATATCCTTTATAGAAAATACAGAGTAACAAGAGAACAATTACCTATAATTTTAATACCCAGATATAATCACTGTTCATTTTGGTGTATATACTTTCAGTCTTTTATTTTTCTATAAATATATTTGTACACTTAGGGATTACAAAAATAGAATTGTAGTATACTTGCTATTTCATATTCCTGCTTTTTTCACTTAATGATGTATCACGTAGTATTGTGTCATATTGATGTCCCATAGTTTAATCAATTCTTTGCAATTAGATTTAGACAGTTTGCTTTTCCCTATCAGAAACAATGTGAATGCGTTATATACACATCTCTGTGTCCATCGGGCTTACTTCTGTAGAGTAAGGTACTACAAGTGGAATGACTAAGTGTGACATATTTTTAAGACTTTTGATACACACGGCCAAATTACCACCCAGAAATGCTATGGCAATTTGTAGTCCACCCCAACAGTAGATGTGAAGCCTGCCTCTCACAAACACTGGCTTGTAGCGCTTGTAAAAGAATGTAAAACTACAAAAATGAGTACCTCTCCATTTTCTATGCAAGTGGGATTACTCCAAATTTTATAACATTTTTCAATTAATTTAGTATGAGCATTTTAGCAAGTCAGTAAATTTGCATCTCCTGCATGATTTTTTTGTGATTGTTCAGTATTCCATTGTATGAATATGCCACAGTGCACATAGCTTATCCATTCTTGTGTATAAGCTATGTCCAGTTTTTCAGTTACAAATAGTACTCTGATATATATATATCCTTACCTATATCTCTGACTATTTCTTTTAGTTAAATTCTTAGAAAGAGAGTTGTTGGATCAAAAGGGTATAGACATTATTTAAAGGCTTTTCTTACAGAATCTTGGCTTAATCTGATAGGAGAATAACCACATTTAGTTTTATTTTGTATTCATTTGATTTACTGGTGAGGTTTACTGACTGTTTGTATTAATTTGGCTATTTGGTTAATTATACCCTGTGTCCATTCTTCTGTAGTGAGAGTTTGTAAGGGTTGTATCATATTCTGTCAGATCCTTATGTCTGACTTGCTATTTCTATGTGTCATGGGGGTGTTGAAAGACTCCAGTTATTTTAATGTGATGGTCCATACAACACTTAAAAAAAAGACTCATTGGGCTTCCCTGTAGGCACAGTGGTTGGGAGTCCGCCTGCTGATGCAGCAGACACGGGTTCGTGCCCCGGTCTGGGAAGATCCCACATGCCGCGGAGCGGCTAGGCCCGTGAGCCATGGCCGCTGAGCCTATGCGTCCGGAGCCTGTGCTCCGCAATGGTAGAGGCCACAACAGTGAGAGGCCCGCGTACTGTTAAAAAAAAAAAAAAGACTCATCATAGTTTCCTTTTATGTAATATTTTTTAATACCTGTGCTTTGGTGATGATCCCTTTGGTTTAAATGAATAGGTTGTTCAGTCCCAGAACTACTAGAATTCATGATCAGTTTTTCTGGTTTTTGTCTGACTTTTCATGGAGAGAGTTCTTGACCATCATACTTTCATGATAGGTTTTTAGTATGTATTCTCTATTCACACATTGTTTGAATTTGTTATTATTTGTAACCTCTTAGACCTGTCTTTTTTTCCTCTAAAACTAACAGTTATTACATTTCTTGTAGTTTGTTTTCCCCTTTTAACTAGTTTCATGTGTGATTTGGAGCTGAAGATCATGATCAAAAGAATGCAGTGCATTTCTGAGCTCCACCAGGTTTTGCTTGTGAGGTTTACATGCCACTGCCGCCCTTGCTAATTATGAACTGAGATTCATTTTGTGATGCTTTTTGCTCATAGGTTATATACAGTTATTCTTCAGTTCTGTAATAGTAAAATATGTTGGATGATTTATTGGGACTAAAGGCAGGGTTATCATTGCACATCCAAGAAGAGGTTTTTAAATTGGATTATGCATTATGTGTGTGCGTATACATTTCTGTTTTTTTCCATACCCAAAATTACAAACCTGCCATGACTTGTCTTGTGCAGGACTCTTCCACACGTGAGAAAATGGGAGTTGTCTATGTGTTAAATCTGTAGAGACTTCGCAAATGACCTTTTGTCTTTCATCAAAAGCACTGGACCTGCAGCAGTGTGGCCTCACCAGTGAAGGAGCAAAGGCTTTACTAAAGGCCCTTGAAACCAACAGAACTCTGCTCATTCTGGATATAAGAAAAAATCCACTTGTTGGTATGTGGTCACTTTTTTTTAATTGATAAACACATAGGAAAACAAAAAGAATTTGTTCACGTATTGACAGTTTTTAAAACTTAATGTGTTTAACTTTCCTCATCATATACAGCTGGCCCTTGAACAACTTGGGGCTAGGGGTGCCGACCTCTACGCAGTTGAAAATCTGGGTATAAGTTTATAGTCAGTGGTTCCGCATCTGTGGATTCAACCAACCTTGGATCGTATAGGATGATAGTACATATTTATTGAAAAATATCCATGTGTCAATGGACCTGCGAGGTTCTAACCCATGTTGTTCAAGCTTCAACTGTACTTTTCTAGTGTTGCACTTCCCTTATGTCTTTAGCAGATAATGTACTAATTAAAGTGAGTTATACTTGTAAATTTTTCTTATCTCTATTCTGAATAGAGGTGAACCTAGATACTAAGCCTGCTTCCACGAAGAGCATTATTTCTTTCCTGTGCAACCTCTGAATTCTTGCCAGAAGTACTTTATTCATTTGTCAGATTCACAAGTAATTTTTTTACTATCTTCTGTGTGCCAGATATGGGTTTAGGCACTAGGGATAAAGCAGTGAACCAGACAGACAAAAGTCTTGCCCTCATGGAGCTTACATTCTAGTGAAGGAGTTCAGATAGAAATGAGTAAAGAGATAAGTCATATAATTTTAGACAGTAGGAAGTGCAAAAATATCTTAATGTAAGGAGAGTGAGGGAGAGCAGGTAGGACTCCATTGGATAGGTTTGTTAGGGGACGGCTTCACAGGAGAAGTGGCATTTCAACGGAGACCTGAATGAAGAGAGGAGCAAGCCATGGAAGAACTGAAGTAAGCACATTCCAGGACAAGGAGGCAATGAGTATGCAGGCATGTAGGTGGGTGGATTATTTAAGGAAAAGCAAGGAGGCCAATATGGCCAGAGTACTGAGTGAAGAAGAGTGTGGTATGACCTGAGGTCAAGGAGCTAGCCAGGGGTCTGCTCTTGTAAAGTCTTGAAGGCCAGAGTAAAGATGTGGATTCTTCTAAAAGAGTAGAGGGTTTTGAATTGGGACAAGGCATGATCTAAATAGTATCTGAATAAGATGACCTGGTATAGAGAATAGAGTTGGGGGGATAAAGAAGAGAAACAGGGAGACGAGTTAGGTTACTATCACGGTGGTCCAAATAAGGAGATGTTTATGGCCTAGCTTAGGTTGGAAGTTTGGACCAAGTCAAAAGCAGTTTAATGCAGGTTGTGTTTTGAAGGTGTAGCTAACAAGGCTTGCCGATAGATTAGATGTGGGGTATGAAGGAGATAGTAACAAGGAGACAAGTCATTGATGATTATGTGTGCAACTGGATGGTATCACTTAGAAAAAGGGGGCTGATGGGAGGAGCAGCTTTTGAGGGAATATCAGGACTTTGGTTTGTTATCTTAGATGCCCTTTAGGTATCTAAGTGTCTGGATGGTGCTCAGACTGTACTTTCTATCCAAAGGTATCCAAAGCCACTTTAGATGCAAAACGTTTAAAGCTGACCTTTGCTGCTGCCAAAATAGTAGCCACTGTGAGCAGTCTGCAAGATGGCATCTTAGGATTTTGAGGAAGAAATTAGAATACACAAAGCAGGAAATAAGTGTATAATTACATAGTGTAGATTTCATATTTAATTTTATGGGAAAAGCAATAATTATTTGGCTTTAAATGGAAATAGCCACTCATTGGGAAATAATTACTCTAATTTCAATTTATTATACTTTAAATCATTCTGTGATGAAAGCAGTTACTGAAAAATGTCTCCAGAATGGAAGGAGTGCCAAGTCAGAGGTATACAACATGTTTTAATTCTCTCGGAAGAATTTCTCTTTAATGGCTTGTTTTTCTTTCCTTTTTAAAAGAAAATCATCAAGGTACTTTCTGCCATCTTAAAACTAAGTGTTTAGTCAAATGAAATGGCTTTTCTGTTTTTGAAAATGTTGTGTGATGCTTTAATTTAGCTTCCCAGAAATGCAGATTGAAGACCTTTTATTAACTTAAAATATCTTAATCTCCAATGAAGATCAAACCCTCCTAAATTACCTGGAACTTAAATGGCATATTTATCATTTCTCTCTCAGTACCAGTGGATAACTTCTCCATCGGTGAAGGAACCATGCAAAGCTGCTAGACAGAAAAGGAGACCTATAATTTTGGAAAGTGGTCGAAAAGGAAAAGCTACTATTACAATTGGTAACTCTTTCTTTATTTTAATGCTACTAGAACTTATACCCCTTATATTTTCCGGTGTGCTAAAATTAAAACAGCCTGAATGGTTATTCCTTAATGGTTAATTACTTCCTTAACGGTTAGCTGTCAATATTATTTGTGTTTTTTATGGAATGCACCTAGGATGTTCCTGACAAATAGTGTTTAATATGTATTAGATATTAATTTTAATATGATAAAGCTCTTGAAGTGACAAAATCCATATCCAGATACGAGGTCACCTTTTCTCCCTTTCATGTGGGGTCCAGGCCTTAGGAAAGAGAGGGAAGCATGTGATGTGTCTAGTGACAACCCCAAGATAAAATAAAGTAGGCAGAGCCCTTGGCACTTTACAGATATGAATACCTTTTATTGTCATCACCACCCTGTGAACAGACAGTGTTTTACAGCAGCGCAGACAGGTTAGAGTCAGGTGCAGCGGGGAAGTGGGATCAGGCAGGATAAGAACATGGGGAGAGTCGGGGGGGTGGGCTGGTTCCAGAGCCTTTACTAAGGAAACAACAAAAATCACAGATAATGACTTTTTTCAAAATGCAGCAATCAGTGGAAAAACTAGAAATGACCATGTTCAGAATTGTGATCAGTTATGTATGTAAAAGTCAGTTACTTTCCCATAAGCCAGAAATAACAATAAAAAACAAGGAAAGATCCCATTCGCAATAGTCACAAAAATTGGTAAGTATCTAGAAGTCAGTTCAGTGTTCACCTGAAAAAGTTAGTGCAAAAGGATAGATGAAACATTTTGAACATATATGTTAACATTAATAAAATGTGATGTTAACATATGATCTATTAACATATAAAGCCACTGGCAGAAGGAAACACAGATTGGTGGAAAAGTCCAGAAACTGGTCCCTGTTTACTTGAGAATTGGATTTTGACTTAGACAATTTTAAAGTCTAACTTGACTTTTTGTCTAATTGACTGATTGAAGCATTGATAATTCATTTAAACAGAAATTATATATTTGCATCACAGCATACACAAATTCTAGTCAGTCGAAAAGATGTAAATGCAACTAAATGCAAGAAGCAGATATAAAACACAGGAGAGAATTTCTGTGTAAGTGTATGGGAGTACAGAAGCCTTCCTAAGTAAGCCATAAAACTCAGAAGCCATAAAGTAAAAGATATTTAATTACATGAAAATTTAAAACATTCCTACAGTTCAAGACATAAACAAAACAAAATGACAGACACAGAAGTTTGGTAGTGTATTAACATATAAAGGTTACTGTTGATACAGAGAATAACCCACAAATAAATGAAAAAGGATAACCAAATTTTAAAAAGGCAGGGGGTGGTTTCTACCTGTATGAGCAAACAACTCAGAAGAAACACAGCTAGCTACTAGACAAATGAAGAGGGGCCAACTTCTTTAGGAAATGCAGATGAAAACCATGGGATTTTCTTCCCCTCTGATAGGCAGAAATTCTAAAGACTGATAACATCTGGTGTAGACGAGGGAACAAGCACACTTTGCCTATGTTAAGTATAATAAATGTGTTCAATTTTGGAGCGAGGTTTGCAGCGTCCATCAAAGTTCAAAACTCTCTTGCTTTTTGACCAAAGACTTTTACTTCTAGGCACCTGCCCTCTGCCAGTACTCTGCCTTACACAAAAGTGTGCATAAAATCAGGCACCCGCAGGTCCAATGAGCGATACTTAAGTAATGGGGAAAATCTAGAGACAACCCGGATGTCCTTCAGGAGGGGTCTGATGAAGGAAATTAGGATCCATCCGTGGTATGGAGTAACGTGTGTGTGGAGAACGGGGAAGGTCTGTGAGCAAACTGGGAAGATGACCTGATACGTCATCAGGTCAAAAGGAAAAAGAGCAGGTGTAGAAAAGGACATGTCTATTATTCCACTTAGAAACCCACAGTGTTTATATTTGTATATACTATATATGTATATATGTACATATGGAAACACGCATATATACACGTATAAACATTTGTGTATCTGATCCTGAAAATGCACAAAAGACTGTTAATGGCAACCACCTCTATGGAAGGGAATAGATCTTTATATTTTTACTCTAGTTTTCCTAATCGTGTGCAAATTTAGAGTTAATTTTTTATTTAAAAGTTAGGCAGTCAGGAGAGGCCTAGTGACTCTTTTGTGGGCTTCTCTCACCTCAGGATGCACTCGTCGCGCCCTTGTTGTTTCTGGTTTGTCTTTTGGAGCAGACACCACTGAAACGAGCGTCTTGTCATTGCTTGCCAACTGCCTGCGGTTTTCTTGCGCCCTCCTAACCCTCACCACCTTTGTGAGATGCTGTTTCGCACTGAAGTGGTGCCTTTCCCCTCACACACACCCCTCTTATATCTTGGGAAGTCCCGGGGTTTCTCAGTGGGCATTCTAGAATACTCATCCCAGAGATGCAGTGGGTTTTTCAGCCACATGCATTTGGGGAAAACCCTGTTCCTGTATGAATTATCCTCTTGGGAGTTCACGATTCACCGGAGCTCTTGAGACGCTCTAGGAAGTTGAGTCAAGAAACCCTTGTAGCCCTGTTAATTCAGGATTTCCTAAATTTCTATGACTGACTGTGGCACCGCTTTTCCAGTCACAACCATCCTTATCAGCTTCCCTCATAGACTCCCTGGGGAGCGCTGCTCAGACTCTGTCCTGGAAGCTTTGCAGTCCCAGGATTACCCACTGCTTCCACACCCTCCCAGCCCCCTGCTAGCGCTCTGTCGGCCTGGCACCTTCTCCCTGCCCCCCAACTCATTCAGGCCACAGGCCCTGCCCTCGCTCTGGGATTTAGTGATAATGCCTGGGAGCGGTGGCCCAGCACAGCCCACAGCAGTGCCCGGCGTGGCTCACAGGGTTTAAAACACACAATATGAGCCCTTACTGGAACATGGGAAGATGATTTAAATCCAGATGTCTTATTTCATAATCCCCGTGTCTCTGAAAGTGGGAGAAACAGACTGGGAGGGCCATATGTTTCAAGCAAAGAGAGACTGTTTCTCTGTGGAAGTAAAGAACAGGCCCTCACAGTTAACAGGTAACGTAGGGAGTTTGTGCTGAGTCTGCCATGTTGGGCCTATTATACTCATTTATATGACCGTTGGGTCCCTATTGGCATTTGCATTTACTGCCCATGCTTGAAACTCCCCAGTGTCCCTGTCTTGGTCACGAGCCCCTCAATAAAACTAGTTTCTTCTCCAGGTTGAGCTTTTCCAACTCTTAGAGGTCTAAAGTGAAGGATAGGAAACATACTATATTTGCATCTATTTTTATTTAAGAGTTATCTAAGGAGATTTATCTAATTAAATAGGAATTTCCTAACAGATGCCAAAATAAACAATCAACAAGTTTTCTTTAAAGATCATATATATTATATAACAAGATCCACCTAAGAGTTAAAATATAAGTAGGTATACAATTTAACTATTTGAAGATAATTTTTCTTCTTACCACTGAAGCAATAAGCAGGTAGTAGTACAATTTGGGGAAAACAATATTTCTGGCTTTTGTTTGTTTTATTTTAATTTGTGATATTCGTGAGATCTTTTGTGAAGCCTTTGGGTATATAGTAAAATTCATGGGTTTTTAACTTTGTATTGACTCGTATTTTTGTAGGTTTAAAATTTTTCTTCTGGCTTTAATTTATACTATCTCCTTTCACTTCTTCATTTAGAAATAATGTATTTTTCTCAGGATTGCAATCTCAGTGCAGTTCTCTACTTTTCTATTTGTTGGACATTCTCTTAGACATCTACATTTTTATCTAGTTAGTACATTTCTAGTTTTTTATACAATTGATAAGAACTCTTTAATCTTATGAATTCTTTATATTTTCTCTTTGGAGACAAGATTTATAGGGATTTCCTTGGGCTTAAACTAGAAAGAAAAACGAATTTGCATATGAAATGTTGAAGGCTTTGTTACAAAGTGGACTAACATTATATGTATGTTTGAAATAAACTGCTTCAACCAGAGCACCTAGCTGTTAACCTCCAGATTAATATCTATCATAAAATATGTGCGTGCTTCCAACACATGGCATTGCCTCCTATTACTGCATGTCCAGGAGAAATTGTTTTGTCTTGTAGCAAAAGACATTAGCTCTTTGCACATTTTTTTTTTTTTTTAATGACAGCTATCCGAAGATCAAGCGTTCCCTTGTATGTGAGGACAGAAAAGGACAATTTTTAGACAGGTCTAATATCCAGTTGTACATTTCAGTCACTTAGAGAGAAGGCTTAGACCCCTGAAGCCCAAAGCCACAGGTTTTTTAGGATTATGGTGGTATACGCCTCCAGTTTATAGGAAAAAAATGCGTTGTAGAAAATCCAAGTTAAATTAGGACTAAAATCCAAGTTAAATCTAGAACTAAAGTTTTACTGCCCCCAATACTTGTAAACTCTAGGTTACTGCTCTGTTGTCCATTTCATCAGTTGCAGAATATTCAAGTTAGTCTTTCAGTGCTAACAAGAACATAAAAATGCATTATGTCTAAAAGCAGAACATGATTGCCAAGCCAGATCTGCGCATTACCTGAGAGTTTGGGGGGCCACCCAAGCGGCATCTACTTGTTTGCTACTGACCTTCAGTTAGACTTGCTCAAGAATTGTTACAATGTAATAACATACACCCTTATGTACTCTTGAGTTTATTGAAAACACACAGCAAATGTGCACACACACACACATACACACCAGCACACCAGCACACACCTACTCTAGAGCCTAGAATTTTAAGAGTCAGAACTTTTTACTTGCTTCTGGATTAAGATGGACCCTGTATTTCCTCAGCATGCTAATTAGAAACTCTATAAACAATTCAAAACCAGCTTCTTAAAATTCTGCTTTACAAAAAAAAATTGATGTTAAATGTTATCCTCAGAGAGTTCTCCTCTGACTTTTCAAATTGTTTTTTTCTCCCTTCATGGGATAAACAGTTAGGGTTTCTTTTTCTTTGTTTTTTTATCTCTCATTGTAAAAAATTCTATCTTGAAAGCTAATTTATTATTTCTTCCTTATCATGGATGACATGGGAACAAAGATGATATTTCATCAGTCTTGTTTTTATTTAAGTTGAAAGGTTATATATTTCTACTATCTACTGCAATACTGCTAAATATTTTTATAGTGCTTGTAAATCTTATGACATTATTTTTGTAGTTTGTATTTAAGGCATTTACTCAAAAGGGACCATATGCCTCAGTTCATGTCACTCTATCATCAGTGTGTATGGTCACTCTATTTTCTAATACTTTTAAGATTGGTTTTGGCCCCAACGTTCCTCTGCCAGATTTATTTCCTTTATTTTCCCCTATATAGCACCATTTGGGCCATTTAATATGTAATCTCCCAACTCACCTTTATAGTTATTTTAAACATGTGTATGTATTTGAAATACCGAATTGTTTTGTATTTTCTAATTTTTGCAAAAGTAGTAACGACTAAAAATCACATCCTATTCTTTTATTTTCTACTTTCATCTCTACACTTCCAGTGTCAAAGGCTGGACAGATCTGCCCACTTTAGTACTCTGGCAATTAAACAGAACCCTCTTCTGGCAGAAGCCTATTCGAATTTGGGGAATGTGTACAAGGAATGAGGGCAGTTGCAGGAAGCAATTGAGCATTACCAGCACGCATTACGTCTCAAACCAGATTTCATCGATGGTTATATTAACCTGGCAGCCGCTTTGGTAGCAGCAGGCAACATGGAAGGGGCAGTACACGCTTACGTCTCTGCTCTTCAGTGCAATCCTGATTTGTACTGTGTTCGCAGTGACCTGGGGAACCTGCTCAAAGCCCTGGGTCGCTTGGAAGGAGCCAAGGCATGTTATTTGAAAGCAATGGAGACGCAACCGAACTTTGCAGTAGCTTGGAGTGATCTTGGCTGTGTTTTCAATGGACTAGGGGAGGTTTGGCTTGCAATTCATCACTTTGAAAAGGCTGTCACCCTTGACCCCAATTTTCTGGATGCTTATATCAATTTAGGAAATGTCTTGAAAGAGGCACGGATATTTGACAGAGCTGTGGCAGCTTACCTTTGTGCCCTAAGCTTGAGTCCAAATCATGCAGTGGTACGTGCCAACCTGGCTGGTGTATACTATGAGCAAGGCCTGATGGATCTGGCAATAGACACCTACAGGCGAGCTATTGAATTGCAACCACATTTCCCTGATGCTTACAGCAACCTAGCCAACGCTCTGGAAGAGAAGGGCCGTGTTGCCGAAGCAGAAGGTTGTTATAACACAGCTCTGCGGCTGTGCCCCACCCATGCAGACTCTCTGAATAACCTAGCCAATATCAAAGGAGACCAGGGAAACATTGAAGAGGCAGTTCGCTTGTATCGTAAAGCATTAGAAGTCTTCCCAGAGTTTGCTGTTGCCCATTCAAATTTAGCAAGTGTATTGCAGCAGCAGGGGAACCTGCAGGAAGCTCTGATGCATTATAAGGAAGCTATTCGAATCAGTCCTACCTCTGCTGATGCCTACTGTAATATGGGAAACACTCTAAAGGAGATGCAGGATGTTCAGGGAGCCTTGCCGTGTTATACTCGTGCCATTCAGATTAACCCTGCGCTTGCGGATGCCCACAGCAATCTGGCTTCCATTCACAAGTGTTCAGGGAATATTCCAGAAGCAATTGCTTCTTATCGCGCTGCTCTGAAGCTTGAACCTGATTTTCCTGACGCTTATTGTGATTTGGCTCATTGCCTGCAGATTGTCTGTGATTGGACAGACTATGATGAGCGAATGAAGAAGTTGGTCAGCATTGTGGCTGACCAGCTGGAGAAGAATAGGTTGCCTCCTGTGCAGCCTCATCATAGTATGCTCTATCCTCTTTCTCATGGCTTCAGGAAGGCTATTGCTGAGAGCCATGGGAACCTCTGCTTGGATGAGATCAGTGTCCTTCATAAACCACCGTACGAACATCCAAAAGACTTGAAGCTCAGTGATGGTCGACTGCGTGTAGGGTACGTGAGTTCTGACTTTGGGAATCATCCTACTTCTCATCTTATGCAGTCTATTCCAGGCACGCACAATCCTGATAAACTTGAGGTCTTCTGTTATGCCCTGAGCCCAGATGACGGCACAAACTTCCGAGCGAAGGTGATGGCAGAAGCCCATCATTTCACTGATTTTTCTCAGATTCCATGCAGTGGGAAAGCAGCTGATCGCATCCATCAAGATGGTATACACATCCTTGTAAATCTGAATGGTTATACCAGGGGTGCTCAAAATGAACTCTTTGCTCTCAGGCCAGCTCCTATTCAGGCAATGTGGCTGGGCTACCCTGGGACCAGTGGCGTGCTTTTCATGGATTATATCATCACTGATCAGGAAACTTCACCTGCTGAAGTTGCTGAGCAGTATTCTGAGAAACTGGCTTATATGCCCCATACTTTCTTTATTGGTGATCATGCTAATATGTTCCCTCACCTGAAGAAGAAAGCAGTCATCGATTTTAAGTCCAATGGGCACATTTATGACAGTCGGATTGTACTGAATGGCATCGACCTCAAAGCATTTCTTGATAGTCTCCCAGATGTGCAAATTGTCCAGATGAAATGTCCTGGTGGAAGAGACAACGCAGACAGCAGCAATACAGCTCTTAATATGCCTGTCATTCCTATGAATACTACTGCAGAGGCAGTTATTGAAATGATTAACAGAGGACAAATTCAGATAACAATTAATGGATTCAGTCTTAGCAATGGACTGGCAACTACCCAGATCAACGTTAAGGCTGCCACTGGAGAGGAGGTTCCCCGTACCATTATTGTAACCACACGTTCTCAGTACGGGTTACTGGAAGATGCCATCGTGTACTGTAACTTCAATCAGTTATATAAAATTGACCCATCTACTTTGCAGATGTGGGCAAATATTCTGAAGCGTGTTCCCAATAGTGTACTGTGGCTGTTGCATTTTCTAGCAGTAGGAGAACCTAATATTCAACAGTATGCACAAAATATGGGCCTTCCCCAGAACCGTATCATTTTTTCACCTGTTGCTCCTAAAGAGGAACATGTTCGGAGAGGCCAGCTGGCTGATGTCTGCTTGGACACTCCACTCTGTAATGGACACACCACAGGGATGGATGTCCTTTGGTCCGGGACACCCATGGTGACTATGCCAGGAGAGACTCTTGCTTCCCGAGTTGCATCTTCCCAGCTCACTTGTTTAGGCTGTCTTGAGCTTATTGCTAAAAATAGACAAGAATATGAAGACATAGCTGTGAAACTGGGAACTGATCTAGAATACCTGAAGAAAATTCGTGGCAAAGTCTGGAAGCAGAGAACATCTAGCCCTCTGTTCAACACCAAACAATACACGATGGACCTAGAGCGGCTCTATCTACAGATGTGGGAGCATTACACAGCTGGCAACAAACCTGATCACATGATTAAGCCTGTTGAAGTCACTGAGTCGGCCTAAATAATGACTGTGTGCACAGGAGAATTACCCCTGTACCTGAGCCTCAACCTTCTGGGGGAAAGGCAACTACTTTCTCCTTATCTGTACAATACCATGTTGCAGATGGGTGACAGACAATGATAAGAAATAGCACAGCCAGACTTGCTTCCTGCATGATCATGATCACGATCACGACAGGGAGAGACAGAAGAGATGGGAAACTGCTGTTCCACAAGGAGTCTCCATAGAATTTTGCAGCAGCCAGGTGTCTGGAAGGTCTGGAAGGTAAGTCTGGAAGGTCTGATCTCCCTTGGTCTTCCATGGGATGGATGGTTAATGTGGAAGGGAGATAGAGATTGCCCAGCCGTTTTGTGATTATCATGGATTGGTTGAGTCTTCTGGATTAATATTTTTCTTTATATTTTGGGTATTGGAGCTTTTAAAAATGTTTGGTTTCAGGTATTTTTATTCATGTGAAGTGTATATGATTCTCTTGAGATAAGGTTTTAACCTAAAATATTCCTTGTTTTAGTTTCTGAACTCTACAGATAAAAGGGGACTGCTGGTGTAGTCTTTTTATAGGTTTGATAAACCACTTGAGCCTATATGAGTCATTTTAGTTTCTGACATAATGTTTGGAACTATCAGTGCTTTGTTGTTTTATAGAAGATGACTTAAATTCTCTTTCTGGTCCGCTTCCTTCTTCCCTTCCCCCCACTTGAAAAATTCTCCTGTAACTTGGCTAACAAAAAACCAAGTCTGATTCAAAACCTCCCAGAGTGTTTCTCTTAAACACATCTTCTGATGCCAAATGAAGTTTCTTAGGAGTGATTATTAATTCTGAAGGGCACAGTTGTGGTACTGTCACTGATGATAATGATAATGGATTTTGGCCCAGAGTTTTGACCTGTTTCACCAGTGTTTTACCGTTGACTGCCCCTCTATGCTGCTTCCAAAAGTGATAGTGTGTGATAAGATTTTTACTTTCATTTATAAAGTTTGTTTTTTTTTTTTAGTGAGTCCTGTTCTTCCTTTTTCTTTCAGCAGAAATGAAATCCCAGGTAAGTATAAGTATTCAAATATTTGATCAGTAAGTCACAGTTATCTCCAGTACATTAAATAACTTTCATCGAAAAACATGTTATAGGTAAAAAGCTCTGAAGGACCAGCTATGTATATGATAATTATGTTTCAGACCTTCTAGGGTATTATGTATAATAACTTGTCTTCTGGGCATGGTCTTGAAGTCTTTATGGATTCAGCCTCAGTAGTAGCGAACTGCACTATTACTTGGTTTGGAGTACAAATTAGACTTTAGCCCTCCTGGAGGTTGAGTTTTTGGTATTGAAAACCATAGAAATGAAATTATTGTATTTCAACAAAGGATCGAGGGCTTGAGGCTTAAACAAGGCAACATATGTGTGGGAAGCAGTCAGCCTTGAGAGCAGGCTATGGACATGCCAGACATGCTGCTCGAAGGGACTGTCCCTACTTGTTCCCCTCCTTGTTCCATTCCATGGGAGATAAATCACCAGGGCCCAGAAATCAGAAAGAATGTAAAATCAGACAAGCAAAGGTGTCTCCCCCCTGCACATGCAGGTTATTTTTGATGCTTCTGGGTTTATGGGTTTTCTCCCAGGGAAGTTAACCTTGAGCCGAGAAAGTCTGTAGATAATGTAAACCACCATCTGGCAACCTTCCTTTTTCCAGTCTATATAATCTGCAACTGTAGCAGGAAGGTGTGAGTCTTCCTTTGGTTCCAGAGTGAAATGCGAGTTGGAGTTGGAGTTGGAAAAGAGGCCCACAGCCAAGTGTTAGAGAAAGAAATGTGAAGTCATTAGTGAGAAACCACGTTAAAGTTAAGGTGAAGAGGCATGAGGAAATGGGCAACTGTTACAGTATTACAAAGATCATCAAGAAGCATATCCATGAATGTGGTTTGTATTGCAATCTGCTGAAAAAGAGACAAGTGTCCTGGCCTGGCCTTCATGGAGATTATGTTTTATTGATTTTTATAATAGATTATTGTTGAAAAGGGCCTCCTATAAATTATAACCATGCAAAGGCAGCAAGATAATTTTTTTTCTTTATGTATGTGTTTCTCATTCCTACTCACTTCTCTCTTAGGGGAAGAGAAAATCACACACAAAAAAATGTCAACTCTCAGCTATTCATTTTCAAAATAATTTTTTTCCAAATTCCAGTGGAGGCAATAGGTTCACTGTTAAGATTTGTAAGGCTCAAAAAGCTAGATTTTTACAAAGTGTAGCCAAATTTTATTCTATAAATAATAGCTTTGGAAAGAATGTGTCATGATGCAAAGTTGGAAAAAGCTGGTTTTTCTTCCGTGAATGACTTCAATGTGTTGGGAGAAGAGGCAGAGAAGAAATCAAAGTAATTAAACATGGGGTGAGTTTTCCTGATACGGGACTCTAGTGCTTTAAAATAGACTAGATAACCCTAGGGATAAGCTGAGGGTAGAACAGACCAATGCCTCATTTCCAATCTGGTACCCTGGAAGAAAACAGTGTATTTCCTTTGAGGTCTTGAGAGGTTTTTCTTCTGCTTTGTTTTGTTTTTGGTTCATTTTGTAATCAACGTTATAAAGGTATCATTTACATACAATAAAATGCAGACATTTTTAGTCAACGGTTCAGTGACTTTTAATTAATGTATACCTTTGTATAGCTACCACCCCCATAAAGATAGATAACAATTCTAAAATCCTAGAAAGTTTCCTCCTAGGCTTTTGCAAAAGTATCCCCATCTCCCACCCCAAGGCAACCACCGATCTGTTTTTTATCTTTAGAGATGACTTGCCCAGTTTAGAATTTCATGTAAGTTGAATAATACAGTAGGTGCCCTTTTGATCTGGCTTCACTTGCTCAGCATATAGTTTTTGAGATTCGTTCATGTTGGGATGTTTTACACCAGGACTTTAGCCTGGGTGGCTGATGTTGTCTGAAGGCACCTATAGGTACATCTGAGTCTCTGGCATTGTCACTGTCTGTTCTTGGCTCTGTACTTTCAACTTTACTAAGAAGCACAAGGTTGAAGTAAGGAAGATCATTGTCAGTATAATGGAGGTGAAGTGGGTTCTGTTATATAATATTCTCAGCATAAATTGACCTGCTTGGAATCATTGTGTTGATAATTGACAAGGATACTCTTCCTCCAAAAACCTTGATACTATAAAACTTCTAAAGGACGCTGTCCTAGGACTCTTTTAGTTTTCATTTTTTGGAAACATTTCTGGAAAATTCAAATACTCACAACCTGAAAGAAGCAATTATTCACCTGAAGGCTGACTCTGCTAAAGTTGAGTTGTCCGACCTTTACATGCTGATAGAAACCAAAAAGCCTTGCAAAACAATGCTCTCTTATTGGATATAAGCATATAGATTGTTTAAGATGGACGTGTATATGCAGTAAAGTGAAAAAACAGAGAATCTTTGAGATTCCCTTGCTGGTTTTTTTTTACTTTTTCATTTAAGTTTCTATAGCGTATGCTAATAATTCAGGGTAACCTCAGGTTAGTTTTAGTTCCACTCTTTACATAAATGTTGAAGTACTCCATACCCACCTTTTTTCTACCTTCCTTCTTTTCTTCCATCTTTCCTTTCTAACTTCTTATAATCCATTATACTTAATCCTGCATTTGCTGAGGTGACAATTAGTGTAGGAAAATACTGTGAAATTTTGCTGTTCAGAATGCATGTTGACCAAATTCTATATTGAGAAAAGGTCTGAATTTACCCAGAGTAACCCTTTCTCAGCGTCTTTGAATAAAGGCCATAGAAAGTGGGCTATATATAGTATCCTGACAGGTATGTAGATTTCATAGCAATTGCCCTCAGAGAGCTTACCTATTGTAGATGCATATGAATGCATTTAATGATTGCTTTGTTGGCAGCAGTGCCATCATACACGGTCTGTTTGGTTTTATATCATTCTCATTACCTGCTGATTACCACTGTATACATTGCAAATGGAGTGGTTTCTATGGCTTGTGAATTTCACGGCCAAATAATATGTAATTTATTGCACACTTTAGTGTAGAAGATGGAGACTCCATAACTTTTCGTGTGTTCTTTGCCCCTTTGGAAATGTATTACCCTGAGATCAGGCAAAGTAATAAATTTATTTCAAATGTGCGTGATAGCTAAACATCAATTAAGAATGGTGGGCAATATTTCTGCTTCCAGCAACATCACAGTGTTTAAAGACTAAGCCATTGAACGTGGAGTCACTGAACATGGGACTCAGTTCACTGGGATCCTTCTTAGAAAAATAAAGGACAACTTGAATTGGATTTGTGTGGCTTATTCAAGTAGTAACTAATCAGCTACATCTTGGTGAACTTAATTTGTCACAAACGTTTGGTATTTTATTAACTCTCTTCCCCTTCTTCCCCCGACTCTCACAAGAATGGATCATGAGTATCTTAAAACATACTAAGTTGTCTTCCATCCCTGTTAATCTAACTACAAAAGCACACTTTCCTTATCCAATGCAACTTACTGTCTTTTAGAGTAGCTGTGCTTTTAATTCTGTACAAAATTACAACCAGCAAAGAGAAACATTTTCAAGGAGCCACCACATTGTAGAGCTTTAGAAAGAAGACTTTAGAATTAAGGGCAAGTATATCAATTTATAGCTAAAGCAGCTGAGGCCTAAAGTAGGCAGGTTACCATCGAGGTCAGGGAAAGTGGTGGAAGATCAGGTTTCAAGCTGAGGAAGAGTCTACAGGAACTCAATCTGAGCAGGTCAGACACTGAAAGGAGACCACGAATGTTCTGGGAAGGCTGGCATGTGGCCTCAAGTGTGGGATTCAGACACGGAGTGGGCCCGGGGGGAACTGAGCTTCTGCAGTAGGCAGAGAAGTCCACCTCCTCTCCAGAAAGTGCCGATGACATCAGGGAGTTGAGGGCAAAGAGCAATGAGTTCCAGTCCACCTGAGAAAGCAGGCCAGTCTGATTAACTCTGAATTTAGGCTTATTTCAGATACTTCTTGAGAAAGAACTTGGACAAGAGCAAGTCCCACGCAGCCTCTTTTAAATCCATGCCCAGTATTTTCTGGTGGAGTTGCTTAAACCCTCCAAGTGACTCCAGCATTTTAATTTCACTCTGTAAATAATTCTGACAGTTCTATGATTGATTATTTAATGGGTAAATAAGTAGGGTCACAAAAGAGTGTGAATGCATTTTACAGAATGAGGATGGGCGGAGTGGAGCAGTCTGGAATAGCACACCAATAAAAAGGGATCTTGGTAAAGAAGAATGTCTATTAGAAATGGAGAGGAATTCGCGAGGAAATTAGTGCCTGACTCCACGCCCTTCTCTCTGCATGTTTAAAAGCTAGTTTCTAATTTTATTTTCATAGGAGATGTCTCTGTGATGAATTGTCTTTTACCTCCACACTATTTATCGCATGGACATATTGCGAAGTTTGTGTGAGAGAAAGCAAGTATTAGAATTTGTCTTGCCAGCAGCTATAAGCACTGCCTGGAACAATGTAGAAGGAAAAGGGAAGGAAGGTGGAAACAAAGGAGAAAGACAGCTGATGATGCTGGAGTCTCTCGCTGGGATTTGTGGTGTCTCTTTCTGAAAGTAAGTACAGAAAGTCAGAATTCGACTGATTGTTTCTTGATCACGGTTTGTTTTCATTTTTGCTTTATTCGTGCTCTCTCATCAGTTATTTCAGCCAGTGCCATGTCATTTTCAGTTTCAGTAAGCATGCCTGTCTTGTTTCCATTTGCATTATTCATGCAAACGTTGATTGAACTGATGACCCCGAGTTATCACGGAAACATTAAATACACCAGTGGATGCATTTCTTAATTGTAGAAAAAAATTACCGAGTGAAGGTTAAAATAACTCCTCTTCATTTTGTCATTTTAAAAAAACTCCTAACATACAATACCTCATTGCCTAACAATGCCAGATAAATGAAGAATTCCTATGTATTCATGAATGCAGGCTAGTCTGTATATTTTTTGGCAGGTATGACCGTTACCGAGGGTAATGGCCTGGTTTGCTGGCCATGTCCTGTCTCCTAGAAAGTTGTACTTTCTGTTGTCTTTCAGTTGGTCCATTGGATATCAGAGGTGAATTTATAAAACTATACTTCCCTTTACACTTACTTTGTTTTGTTTTGTTTCCCTTGAAGTATAGTTGATTGACAATGTTGTGTTTCAGGTGTACAGCCAAGTGATTCAGATATATATATATTTCTTTTTCAGATCCTTTTCCTTTATAGGTTATTACAAGGTATTGAATATAGTTGCCTGTGCTATACAGCAGGACCTCGTAGTTTATCTACTTTATATATAGTATACACTTACTTTCTGTGATCCACGCTGGTCAGACCACATAATTATTTTCACTTCTGATATAATTTTTTCCGGTCCAACCTCAAATCTTTGATAAGAAGATATTTTAAAATAAGTTTAGCATGTGTGTGCTCTAAATCCAACAGTAGTTATTAGAGATATGATTTTGCACTAGGTATTCCTCCCTTTTTTGTTCTTGGCCAACCAATTGAAAATTAGTTTTTATTTTCTGGTTGATTTGCTAGATGTTTATGACTATAATAAAAGTCTTAAATTTTGTCTCATATCTTAAAACACAATCTGAATTAGCAATGGATATTGTGCTATAAATAGGGGCTGTCATATAAATATTGTTTCTAATTTCAAAAACATATAACCTAGAAGGGAACACAGACACATATGCAGCAATTATGGTAACTGCATTTGTTTACTAAGTGAAATGGATAAAGTGCTAGCGAGCCTTGAACAGGCAAATCAGCTGCAAAAATAGATGCACAGTTCTTTAAAAATATTTTTAACATTTTTCCAGGTACATGTAGAGTATAACTTAGCATAAAAACGGTATGGGTTTGAGGATATGGGGAGGGGGAAGGTTAAGCTGTGACAAAGAGAGTGGCATGGACATATATACACTACCAAACGTAAAATAGATAGCTAGTGGGAAGCAGCCGCTTAGCACAGGGAGATCAGCTCGGTGCTTGGTGACCACCTGGATGGGTGGGATAGGGAGGGTGGGTGGGAGACAAAAGAGGGAGGGGTTATGGGGATGTATGTATATGTATAGGTGATTCACTTTGTTATAAAGCAGAAACTAACACACCATTGTAAAGCAATTATACTCCAATAAAGACGTTAAAAATAAATAAGTAAAAGAAGACTGACTCATCCAATTAAAAAAAAAAAAGAAATTCTCTCATCCTGGATTCAAGAGAAGGGATGAAGTAAAAGGATGAGGAAGAACAAGAGGAGGAAATGTGAGCGTGGAGAGGGTAGGAGGAAGAGCAGAAGGCAAATAAGTGTATGTGCTTCCCTTGCCATCCCTGACTTTTTTTTTTTTTTTTGGCGCTTCAGGAAAACCCAAAAGCCAGAGAAGAGCAGAGAGGTGCTCACCACTGCATGTGAACAAAAAGGTGAAGAGAAGAGAATGGTGGTAATCTGCGCAGGCAACTGGAGGATGACCTGAGTGCATCTCACCAGGGAACGGTCCCCGTTCCATAGAATCCCTGAATATGCCAGGCTTTTATGTTTAGATGGGGGGCCGAAGGTGTCTGTGGGGTCCCCACATACATCACTCCTGGAGGTGTTGTTACCATTGTGTTCTTTGTAAAGAGTGTCCCTGGTGAGGTTCAACATCTCCCTCTGCAGGACCCAGCCTTGCCCTCCCAACCTGCCAAGGTCAGCAGGCAACATCCCCAGTTAATCACCAGGTGTAGTGAGATATCTGGAGTGGCCCTGGTACCCCCCAGTTCAGGCCTCCTGGGGAAAGGGTGAGGAGGACAGAGGCACCGGGCCTTCTTCTCATGCAAGCAGACAGCTCACCTGGCCCAGCGCTGCTGCATCCCTGTGGGCACGCAGTAGCCCTGGCATCCGGTAGGGGACACTGCAGGATCCACACCTGGCTGGGATTTGCCCAACCCCTGGGGACCCCTCAGCCTCTGTGGAGCCCCCCTGAAGGGCCTGGGTCACCTCATGGCACCATTTCTCAACCTGAGGTTCTATAGCTTTTTCATAGATGTGTAAAAATTGAATACAACACACACACAAAATGAAGGCAATTCAAAGCAATGCTAATTTAGGATGAGTTAAAGGGCCAGGATTCCAAATTAATTATGACCTTAAAATTAGATAACAAATACATCTGGTTTTATTACACGCTGAAAAGCAGTGTCTTCTACAACTTTTCATGTTGGGATACAGCAAAGCTATAGAATTTATGATTCTATGACCACAGCATCAGGATATTTTTAAAGTAAAAAGCACAGGCAAGTTTGGCTGGGGTGTTAAAGAAAGAAAAACGATTATTAGGGGGAAAGGGAACATTGTGGTTCTCTGCCCACTTCCACTGTGCTGGTCTCATGATGGGCCGTGTTGCATGTAGGCTGGAGGGACAGGGTCACTACTGCCACCTGTGTCATCAGACCTCCCACTCCTCACAGCGCCCAGGTGGGAGGGACCCACACTTTTCACCCTGGAGCCCCAGAGCCTCCCCTTTCCTCTGCATCACTTTCACTGTCCAGGGGACCAGTCGCTTGAACGCCGCCCGGCCAAATGCCCAGGTTAAATCGCCCCTGTAGGACAGGTCTCTCTGCTACCAGAACACACTTGGCAAAGAGCAGCAAACAGGCCCCAGTGCCCTGGGGATGTGAGCCCTGGGGATGTCAGGGCCCAAAGTCACTTGCAGGGTCTGAGTAGCCCCCTGGGTCCCACACACCGATCCCAGGGAGCCTACCTCCCCACTGACTCCAGTCCCTGCCTTTGTGTGGCATGTTTTGGTCTGACACCTGTGAAGACTGTGACCTGGAGGCCTCAGCCTGAGACTCAGAGGGGATGGAGCTTGTGCAGCGTCTGGCAGCTTAAATGAGACACGAGGCCAAGGAAGGAGGGCCGCCTCTCTGCTCCCCCTCCGCTCCTGAGTCAGCTAGTGAGTGCTGCCCTTCCTGTCGGAGCTGTACAGATTTAGCATAAATTTTAGATATATGTCTTATTTTTAACAATGAAAGGCTGTTACATCAAGCAAAATTGATCTCCTCTTTTTTTTTTTTAAACATTTCTATGTAAAATAACACACAAGTCTAGAAAAGCACCCTCCGCAAAGGGAGGGCTCAGTGAATTACAATGGGCGCTCCACTCTGGGGAGCAGTAGTTTTTCCCTCTGTGAAAGCCCAGATGCTTCAGAGAAGCTCCTCTCAGCTTCCTTCCTCTGGCCCGACCTCCACAGTGGAAATCCCAAAGGGACTGGGTTCTCCCAGCCCTCCAGCACCCTCCACTACTTTCTGATTGTGCTGCCACACTCATTTTGAGTTGTCTGTGTGTAAATCACTGCACTTGGAATATACATGGAGTAACTGATTTCATTCTTATAACCGAATAAGTTAGCACTTATTCTTCTCCCCTTCTACAGGGGGCAGCCAGGGTGCTTGGGGACGTCCTGTATATTGAACTGGGTGTTGGTAACAGATGTGTTTATATTTACAAGAAACCCTAAAGCTCTATGCTTAAGACCTGTGCCCTGTACAATACACCAAGTAAACTTCAATTAGAAAGAGATGCCAAAAAAATTTCCCCACAAAACAAACTTCAGGGCCAGGTGGCTTCCTCTGATTTCTACCAAACATTTAAGACAGAAACGATGTCCGTCTCCTACACACTCTTCCAGAGAACAGATACAGAGGGAACACACCCGCACTGCTTTCATCGGACCAGAATACTGATGTCATACCAGCAGCAGATATTACAGGACAGGAGAAATGACAGGCTAAACACTTCTGAATGTCGATGTCAAAATCTAAAAGCAAATATTAGCAGTCTAAATCTAGAGGTTTTCAGAAAGGAAGGAAAGTGGGATTTCGTGGCGGTATTTGCCGTGGTTGATGTGGACAGGATCACTGGGTGTTTGGGCGCTGCCTGGGAACGTGGAGAGAAGGGACAATGCCATCGGGTTAGTGGAATGAACATTTGGTGACAGAGATTAGGAGGGCCTGGGTCATCCTCAGCGCCAGTCCTGGGATGGGGTCTCTAGGCTGTGGCTATGGAGGGGTCCCTCTAGAAAGGCATGGGCCTCTCTCCTGTGCCACTGCAGGGTCTAGGGATGGATGAGGAGTTTGTAGGGGCTGGATTTTGATGAGGAAGGATGAGCAGGGAAGGTGCGCCCTCAGAGCCAGTGCAGCCACGGCCCCTCCCCAGCCAGGCCGTAGCCCAGGCTACTCAGACAGTTGCTCACATCAATAGTCGGGCGACAGCGGGGCACGCCAGCTTCACCCACTAAACCACCAAGCACAGCCCAGCGGGCCACTGTCCTCATTAATCAGCACTAACTGTGCATCCAGGGCTGGTTGTTGAAGACCAAGCTAATTTGTTAGAGACGTGCCATGTGGGCAACTGGCTTGGAGAGACCAGGGCTCTGAGCCACGTGGAGACAAGCCGACCACTGGTCAGACCACCAGGAGGCTCACCCAGTGTGTGAAGACGCTGAGGGAGGAGGGACGTAGATGGGACCCCCTGATCCTTCAAGGGACCTTCTTTCAGGGATGTTTAAGAGCTGTGGGGTCAGGGATCAACATGTAAGGGAGGCAGCAGGTCAGGCATAGGCCCTCCTGTTGGCTCAGACCCCTCCTGTCCTTGGAGCAACCATGGGGCAGGCAGGAGGATTGGGGGGATGGAGGGAGGGGAGCCCTGGGCTCAGGAGTCCAGAGCACCATCTAGAGGATTCAGGGGTTCAGGGATTTCTGTCCCAGGGAACCAACTACATTCCTGTCCCACATGCATCTGTCATCAGCTTTGCGACTCCGGGAAAGTCACTTAAAATCCCAACATTTTAGTGCCATGTACCATAAAATATGGCTCACAGCACCTGCCATGAGTTCCCCACGGGGCTGATGTGGGGATCACAGGAGATGATGACAGATATTCTTCACAAGCTCTAAAGCATCACACCCATAACTTTCCCCACTCCCCTGCCCTGTGGCATCCAGGTCCCCTCGCTGGAGGCAGCACTACCACATTTCTTGCTTATTCTTCCAGACATTTAATGTTTGAACACTTAGGTAGCACTTATGAAGTAACCATCATTTTTCATCAGGGTCTACCTGATTTGCTGGATTAAGCTTCATCATGTAATACTAATAAGTGGACCCTATTAACATTTCCACTATCACAGAACAAGGAACTGAGGACAGAGGGTCTGCATAACTTTCCCAGGTTCATGTGGCTTCTGGTATGATTTGAATCCAGACCATCAGGCACCAGCCCCCACTCTGTCGGTCACTGTGCTGTGCTCCCTTTCTATATTATCTCACTAAATAAACTCATGTCCCCGTGCAGTCAGCCTGCTGGCTATTTTAAGGGCACACCACATTACAACACCCTCTTCTCAGCCCAGCTTCGATTCACTTGACTCCCCTAGACTCCCCTAGGAGGCTGGTGAACAAAGAGAACAGACGTGTGACCTGGGAATGAATTGACACCTCTGCATGGTCGTCTCCCAGCAACATATCAATAGTTCTCTCAGTTTTTGTTGTGTTTTCCAGGATCATGACTCGGGTACCAAGAAGAAAAGGAAGATTATAAAGGAATCAAACACAGGATGTACGAGAATGTCATCTGTGATCAAGATAATCTGCTGGCCATCCGCAGCGGTGGTTCAGGCACATCAGAATCAGCATCTGGCCAAACAACAGGGTAGGGACACAAATAGCACCCCCACTAACCACTCCATTGAAGGTACTGTGGAACTAATACCAGCAAGTAGATTCAGGAGCAGTGGCTGTAGTTTGTACAGCAGAGCCTGGATCTGGCTGAGGGAGGATTGGGCAGGGAAGGTGCCCACTCAGAGCCTGTGCAGCCACTGCCCGCTCTTAGCCAGGCCTTAGTCCAAGCTGCTCAGACGATTGGTCAGTCTCAAGTCAGTGAGACCCTGGGGGCCTGTAACCTTCATCTGTTAAGCCACCAAAACACCAGCCCAGTAGACCCTGTTCCCAGCTAATGAATATTAACTGCTCATCATCCGGGTTTGATCAGTTGAAGATGATGCTAATTCTCTGTGCAACTGTCATGTGGGCAGTTGGTTTGGAATGTCCTGGGTTTTGAGTCAGGGAGTCAAGTAGACTACTGGTCATTCAGGGTGGTCACCTGACCACCAGGAAGTCTCACTGCAAATCAGCTGCTAGAATCAAGTGCTGAGGGGGAAGGGAGGGGAGATGCACACATATTTGGATACCCCGCTCCATCAGGTGGTCTGCATTTGGGGGAAAGACACTGTATTTGGGGTCAGGGATTGAAACGTAGAGCCAGGAGGTGGGTCCAGATTTGAGCCATTCTCTTGGGCCAGGCACCTCCTCCGAGTACCAGCTGTCTCCCTGCAGCATCCTTGGGGCAGGAGGATGTGGGAAAGGGAGTGAGGAGAGCTCTTGGTTTGTGTATCCAGGGCATGATCTCATGTCCATGTGTTCAGGAATCTCTATCCCTCCCCTGCCTCAGACCCATCACTCATCAGTGTTGTGACGCTGGACAAGTTACTCAATCTGTCTAAATTTCAGTGCCCTGAACCATAAAATATGGGTCACAGCCTCTACTCTGCCCACCCCACAGTGCATCACAAGAAATAATATTCTTTCCATGAGCTCTAAAACTTCTTACTCATGTCATCAATGTGAAAAAGTAGGCTCTATCCTCCTATTTGTAGCCTCCTAGGTGCCCTTTCTGGAGACAACCTACTTATTCTTCCAGGCATTTAATACTTGAACATTTATGTAGGTAGCACTTATGAAGTACCCATCATTTTTCTTCAGGCTTTGTATTTACTAATTTTTCGCCTCAGAACATAATACGAATAAGCAGGTCCTACTAATATTTCCGTATCCCTGGCCAGGGAACTGAGAAACAGAAGGGCTAAGTAACTAACCTTCCCAGGTACACATGGCGTTCAAATAGGATTTGATTTCAGGCCATCAGGCACCAGCACCCATACTCTCCCTCATTGTGTTGTGCTGACTTTGTACTTGTCTCATGTAAATAAAGTTATTTTCCCCATGTGATCAGCCTGTTGGGTATTTTAAGTGCACGCTAAAATGCAAGGTCCATCTTCATAAGCCCTACTTTGATTCAGGGGACTCCCTGGGCAGCTAGTAATAAGGAGATCTGAAGTTTCACCTGTGAATAAGTTAAGACTTTTGCCAGGAAGATGTCAACACCTCTCACTATTGTGAATGTATTTCCTAGGAACTTGTTTCAGGACTATGAAGAGAAAAAGACAAGGATTCAAACCAAGGATACATATGGGGATTGATCCTCCGTGAAGAAAATATACTGGCTGGCCCTCACCGTCATTCAACAGCTCAAAATGAACATCTAGTCCCAAAGGGTTGAGCCTCAAATATCATCCCATACAAGCCACTCCATTGAAGTCACTGTGAGAATTCCATCCTGAAACTGATCAAGAGTAATGACTATAAAAATGTTGTCATATTATCTTTTGATTGAGATATAATTCACAGTCCATCAATTCACATTTTTTTTTAACTGTGTGATTCAGCTGCTTTTAGTGTACTCAGGTTTTGCAATCAACATCTCTAATTCCAGTACATTTTCATCATCCCCAAGAGAAACCTCATAACTAGTATCAGTCATTCTCATTCTGTCCTCCCCTTTCACCCCAGCCCTGGGTCTTTCTGTCTCTATTGATTTTCCTATGCTGGACCTTTCATATGAATAGAACCACACAATGTGCGGACTTCTGTGTCTGACTTTTGCAGTAAGCAAAATGTATTCAAGGTGCATCCAGGTTGTAGCATGTATCTGTCCTTCACCCTTTTAATGGCTGAATAGTATTCATTGTATGGATATAACACATTTTATTTTTCCATTCCTCAGTTGGCGAATAGTTGGGTTGTTTCCACTCTTTGGCTATTATGAATAATGATACGACAATATAACACTCATGTACAAGTTTTTGTGTGAACATATGTTTTTTATTTCTCCTGGACATATACCTGGGAGTGGAGTTCCTGGGCCATATTGTATCTCTGTGTTGAACTTTTTGAGGAACGGCCAAACTATTTTCTTTTTCATATTTGCACCAGCAATGCTTGAAAGTGCCAGTTTCCCCACATCATTGCCAACTCTTGTTTTTAAAAAAATTATATGGCACAATAGTGGGTATGAAGTGGTATCTCACTGTGGTTTCAGTTTGCATAATTTTGACTAATAATTTTGGACATGTTTTCATGTGCTTATTGGCAATTTGTGTCTTCTTTGGAGCAGTATCTATGCAGATTCTTTTTCTCATTTTTAAAATTTGGTTATTTGACATTATATTGTTGAGTTGCCAGTGTTCTTTACATATTCTGAATACTAGGCTTTATCAGATATGTGACTTGCAAACATTTTGCTTCATTCTGAAGGTTGTATTATGTCTTTCTTGATGGTGTTCTTTGAAACACAAAGGATTTTAATTTTGATAAAGTCCAATTTCTTTTTCCTTTTGTTGCCTGTGCTTTTGCTATCATATTTAAGAGTTCATTGCCAAATCCAAGACTATGAAGATTTATCCCTTTTTTTCTTCAGAAATTTGTATAGTTTAGCTCTTATATTTAATTCTTTGATCCATTTTAAATTCAAAGTCTATTTTGTCTGATATTGGTATAGACACTCCTGCTCTCTTGGTTGCTATTTGAGTTTTCTCACTGAGTTTGGAATTCCCTTTTCTGTCCTTTAACTTTCAAGCTGCTTGAGTCTTTTGATCTCAAGTAAGTCTCTTGTAGAGAGCATATAGTTGGATCATGTTTTTACCTATTCCGCCAATCTCTGTATTTTGATTGGAGAGTTTAATGCATTTACATTTAAAGTAATTGCTGATCAAAAAAAGACTTATTTCTGCTATTGTGCTGTTTCTTTTCCATCTGCCCAAAGCTTTTTTGCCCCTCATTTCCTGCATTCCTCTCTTTCGTTGTGTGTGTTTAGCTGATTTCTTACAATAAAATATTTAAATTACTTTCTCACTTCCTTTTGGGAATATTCTATAGCTATTTTCTTTGTGTTTACCATGGGGATTACCTTTAACATCCTAAAATTAAAACACTCTAATTTGAACTTACACCAGGTTAAACTCAACAACATCCAAGTTCTTGAAGCTAAAAGAGCATCCTACTGTCTCAATGCAAAAGACCTTCTCCAAGACACACTGCAGTTTCTGCCTGGCTGGGACATTGCCCCAGAGTGGGGTTAAGTTGAAGGAGTCGAAGGAGGCATACATTTCCATCCTCTGGATCACTGCTCACCAAAAAATACATAATGCCACGCACATATGTAATTTTGAATTTTCTAATGAACACACCAGGAAAATGAAAATGATGAAGTCAATGTAAATAATAGACTTTTAATTCAGTATCTGCAAAATGTTAGAATTTTTACATGTGGCACGAGACATGTGGTCATATTACGAGGGCTTGAGAGCCACATGGAGCAAGATAGAGGACAAGCAGCATGCACTTGAAACTCTAAGAAGTGAACGCTAACAGGCAGATGGGGCCTGGAAGTCCAAAGTTGAATAACAGCTCCGTAGCAGGGTGATAATGGTGGTGGTTTTTCCTGCCTCTGTCTCCCAGCTTACGCAAGGCACGCAAAGTCCAGCAGCAGCTGAAAGTTAAAACCATGGGATCAACCGTTTATTTCTAGCTAGACAAGTGAGAAAGTGGGGGGCTTGCATGTTGAGGAGTGAGGGGGTCACCCCCATTGGTCTTTTACTCCCCAGTTACCACATCTCTCCTGCAACCTCCGTGATGGCAGAGGCCTTCACTGAAAAATGGCCTGTGTCTCTGGACAAAGGAACAGGTTAAGAGGCTCCTATTGTCTGAAGAGTGTGGGGGCATGCCTGTTATTTTCATTTCTTTTCTCTTGCTATTTCACCTGAAAGATCTACCTGGTCATAGGGAACTGCATGACAGCATGACGCCTTAAACACTTTAAGGAACATGCAGGAGGGGCCCCTGAAGCCTGAGAATGTGTGTAGAATTCCAAAGAGGAGAGAGCTAAAGGAGGAGACTATTTAGGTCTGTGTATGAGCCCACATAAGGCCTGGGATCCCCCTGAGCCTCATGCACAGACAGAGCCAACGAGGCAGAGTAGAGGCTTGCAGAAGTGAACTACAGTATAAGCTGCCACTCAATTCCGAGATTAACCCCCGAGTGGTACATGCACCATGTGGACACAAATAGCACAGCAGTGTCCTGAAAACTGCACCAAGACTGGAACAACTCAGAAGACAAGGCACAATACCTATTTGCCCATAGGTTCATGAATTGCTTAATAAAAACCACAGAAAAAGAAAAAGTATCAATCTCCTGAGGATTTTAATAGGAACCAGAGTCTCGAAACATAATAAGCAAACTTTCCAGGATACCACCCAACATCACACAACAGAGCATACAAAGAACCAGGAAAATGTGACAAATTCTCAAGAGAAAATGCAATCAACAGATCCAGCCCTGAAATAACCCACATGGAGGAATTAGCAGACAAAGCATCCATTACAACCATGCTCAATGTGTTAAAAGTAAATCCTCCTGAAATTAATGGAAAGAAGTTCTTCACTGAGAAGTACAAACCATGAAAAAGAAGCAAATGGAAAGTTTAGAACTTAACATGCAATATCCAAAAGCAAACATTTACTGGATGGGCTGAATAACAGAACAGAGAAAACAGAGGAAACATTCAGAAAACTTATGGATCAATAGAAATGGCACAATCTGAAAAACAAAGAGGATACATGACTGAACAAAAATTAAGTCTCAGAGACATGTGAAACAATATTGCAAGTTCTACCTTTTGTGCCGTTGGAGGGTCTGAAGGAAAGGTGCAGAAGAAAATATATGAGGAAAAGACTAGTTGAAAACGTCACTGATTTCGAGACACAGACCTAAGCTCAGAAAGCCTCACCCTGACACACAATCTGATAAAAAAGCCAAGGTGAAGAATAATCTTGAAAACAGTCAAGGAAACCGACCTGTTATACATCACAGACTGTCAACGTGAAGGACTGTGATTCCTCATCAGAAAACAGAGACCAGAAAAGAATGGAATAACATCTTTAAAGTATTAAAGGAAAAGACCAAACCAGGATATGATATCCTTAAAGCAAGGATATCCTTAAAGACTGAAAGCCAAACAAAAGCCAAAATGAAATCTGATGGAGATGAGAGAAAACTAAGAGAATTCATCACCAATTTGCTATAAAAATATTACATGAAAGGAACTTCTTCAGGCTGAAGTGAAATGACACAAGAAAGAAGTAAGCTTGCAACTTCAGGAACAAAGGAAGGGCAACAAAAATGGCAAGTATCTGGAAAAATTATCCTCTTACATTATTTTGTATATGTATGACTTTTTTTTTTTTTGACCACGCCTGCGTGGCCTGCGGGATCTTAGTTCCCCTACCAGGGACTGAACCCGGGGCCCCAGCAGTGAAAGTGCTGAGTCCTAACCACTGGGCCACCAGGGAATTCCCTGTATATGTATGAAAAAAGGATACCACAGTCTCAGAGGGTGGCATTGAAGTCATATAAAGGTGACACATATGACAGCTATAACAAAGAGTGGAAGGTAAAAGAATCTATATGGATGTAAGCCTTCTGAATTTTATTTAATTGGTAAAATATTAACTCTAGACTGTGAAACAATACGTATACATAGTGTTATTCCAAGAACAATTAAAAAATGACAAACTCAAGAAAATTGGATAACCTCAATAGTCCTGTATTTACAATAGTCCTATATTTAGGAATTGTGGACAAGATAGCTAAAACATTCACATACGTGTTTTGTGAAAAGTTTTTCTCTTGGTTAATTGCCTAGGAGTGGGTTTTTGGGTCATATGGTAAGTATGGCCCTCTCAGCCAGCCCTGGCCACCACGTCAGGTGTCACCCCAGCAGGATCTGGATGGTGTGGGCACTTCCGTTCTTAGCAGCTCTCCCCTCCAGTGCCGCCAGGGGAAAGGGCAGGAGGACACAGAAGCGCTGCTGCTAAAGCTGCCGCCTCTTGTGGGACTGCACAGCCAGCAACCTTGCTCCACGTTGCTGGGCAAGGATCCCGTCCAGTACAGTTAGTTACCCCGACAGCACTGGTGCGCGGCCAGGGGAGAAGGGCCAGCTGTCCTGCCAAGAAGCTCATCACGCTCAAGGCAAACACCTCCAGCCCTCAGACACCCGGGAGATTCAGAAGCGCTAGACGGTCCAGGGGCGCGCATCCTCACCTGTGCGCCCCAGGGCCTGACGTGTACTCTGCGCATGCGCCACCCCTCCCTAAACTTGTTGCGCCCTGCCAACGCACTGCGCATTGTTCGCTCACAAGGTTTCAGAGTATAAAAAGGCAACTAGGCCAAAGAGAGCGCACTCCGCTTTTGGTCCGAGTTGGCAGCTGAAGGAGAGTGCTCAGGAGCCCAGCTCTCTATCCAATGACCGACCTCACCCAAGTTCTCTAGGAGCAGTTACTTAGGTAGGCCCTGCCCCTCAACCCCTGCCCCGGGCACTGAGGGACCAGCACCGGCCAGGAGGGCTCGGCTGCCCCCAGCCCGCTCCCCGCGCCCACCGACTTCCCGTGGCCGGCCCGGGTCACCCAGCTGTCTATGGCCGGCTATCCACTCGCAGGCCAGCCCACAAGTATCCAGTGACTCTGCGTCTGCGCTTTGCCACAGAGTCTCTGAGATCCCATTCTACCATCCCGCAGACGCTGCACTCCTTATGGGGATCCTTATCTCCATCATCAGGCAAAGCCATCGGAAGAAGGCAGTGATGGGTGCTTGCACCTCCACAACGTCCCGCAGGTCAATGTCCGCAGTGGACACAGTCACTGTCAGTGTGGCGCGGGGGCAGCCAGTGCCGGCCACGACACCCAGCTGTGTCCCGAACTACAGCACAGAGAAGGTGGTGTTGAGGGCCCTAGGAGAGAGCGGGCAAGGGATGGCCAAGCTGAAGCGAGTCCCCACAGTCACAGGGAGGAACCATGACCAGAGAAATGGCCCCGATGACACTGGGGCGCACGATCTGCATTTAGGCCCCTGGGGGGGGGGGGGTCTTTCTTCGTGCCCAGGCCTGGATCTCTGCAGAGAGACCTCCACGCCAAGTGGGCAGAGGACAGATCCATCAGGAAACTGCAGACCTCTTGTATGAGCTCCTGCCCCCAAAGAAACGCCATCACGAGCTCATATAGCTCCACCCGAGGTTTCCTGCCAGTGAAGAGAAAGAGAGGTTCTGCCATACCGCAAGGGCTGCCCCAGATGTCTGCAAAGACAGGGAGCGAGGAGGGCCCTCCATCGCCCTCTGCAGCTCCGGTGGTTTACCAGAGGAAAAGCCAGCGTGACAAAAATGCAGAGGCAGCAAGAGGGCAGAAAGGGCCCTGGAGTAACGGCTCCCGCACATCTGACAGTCCCAGGCCCCGAAAACGCAGGATTTCTCTGCTGCCGCACAGGCGAGGGGAGCCTCTGAGGCTGCCCCCAGCCCCTGAGCCGGGTTTCCGTGTCACCGCCGAAGTCCTAGACTCGGAGAAGGAAGCAGCGTTCCGGCGCATCAACAGTGCGCTGCGGGGTGAGACCTATGCCATCGGGGGCCTGGCCGCCAGGCGGCCTTCCTGTGCTTTCCGCCTGCCTGCCGCAGAGGCTGCTTCTCTGCCTGCTGTCCCGGCAGACCCCAGCAGGGATCCACAGCTGGAGAGATGCGGTAGGAAGCAGGACTCCCCAGCCACAATGGACATCCGGGCGTCTGCTAGAGGGGCCTCCTCTGTGCATCCTTTGAGAGACAGCACAGCTCACCGGGCCACCTCTTCTCCCTGCCGCAGCCTCTTCCAGGCACCTCTTCGCACTCAGCCCTCAGCCCCTCTCACCTTGCTGACCCCCACTTCCTCCCCAGTATCAGGCAAGGCTGGCCTGTCTGCTAGGCCCCCAGACCCTCCGCCCCTACTCCCTCCCCCGTGCCAGGCATGGCCGGTGCGATCAGAAGCCTGGCTCCTGACTGGCCCGCTCCTGCCGCTGCTGCGGCTTCCCTTCCCTGCTTCAAGTTGAAGCTCATCTCGGGGCCTCCTATGAATGGGGCAGAAGGAGGCCCTTTACAGCCCAAGGCATCAGTCACAGCTGCCGTGGATGCCAGATTTGCCTTCCCTGCAGCTCCCAGCACCTGCGAAACGGAGTCCCGCACACCCACGTGTGTGGACTCTCCTGTCTTCACCCCACAGAACCTCCCTCCCGTCACCAGCCCTACTGCCTCCTCCCCAAGCCTGCCCATTACGTGTACCGGCAGTTCCAGACCCTCACCCGTCACATCTGCGGGCCTGGCACCCCAGGCCGCTTCTGACCCTGAGGTCAACCCCATGGACACCACTCCACCCTCCCATCCTCTCCTCTTGGGGTCCGCCCCTGGCTCCAGTGGGAGCCTCTTCTTCTCGACCCAGGCCCGGCAGACGCCCCCCAGTGACAGCACATCCTCAGTCACAGTCACCACCAGCTTACCTGCACTCAGGGTCTGCACCCAAACTCTGAGCTTTCCTCTTCAGCCTGGAGCCACTACCCAGCCCATCTCTGGGGCCCCTGATTGGCAGCAGCGAGGAACCACCGCCTGTGGCAGCTCTCCCCAGCATAGGAAACGGAAAGCTCCAGGCTTTGCCTCTGCTCCAGGCCCCCCAGCTTCGGGCAGCCCCGCACAAGCAGCTTCTGGGGGTTCATCATCCACAAATTCCACCGTGGGCACCCATGCCAGCACACAGCTGGGTTTTGGGAGCAGAGCGGCTGCCCTAGATCTGAGCTGCATGTTTGCAGCTCTGAGTGTTACAGCAGGAACGAGGGGGCCCCCGAGCACCACACACAGCAATGGGGGCAGCGTGGGCCTGAACTCCTGGGGCCCTCCTCACCAGAGCCAACCCATGGTGAGCACGGGACCCAGCCCTAAGAAGAAGCCTGGGTTTGGAGGCACTACTGCCCCCATCTTAAGTCACATCCCCAGGGCCGCACCCAGGCAGGGTCCCCCTACTTCCAGCGGAGGGCGCAGCCCATGCCCAGCCAAGGCTGACTTTAGGGGTGTGTCGGTCCCGGCCTCTACTCCTATCAGCCTCAGCTCCGCAGTGGGCACAGCAAGGTGCAGCCTTGCTCTTAGGGCCCCCTCATCACCTGTCCAGGGCTTGGCTGGACAAAAAACCACTGGGCCATCGACCAAGTCATTCTCCTCCAGGTCGCGATTCATTACCTTGGGGTTTAAGAGGAGGAAGTTGGCCTGAGCCAATAATTTTGGGGCGAGGCCATCAGTGTCCACCTCCTCCCAGGCTGGGTCTCGTGTGGACCCTGTTTCGATGTGAAACTTATAATAAAGCTTTGTTCTTGTTCTTTTGCATAATCCGCACGTGTCTGCGATCTGTAGATCAAATGTGGAAAAGCACTGGCTTGTATGAGTGGTAACATGGAAAGCCAGACCTGTTTACAGTTTCCTGTGACCCTGCTCATGGGTTGTGAAGAGTAGCACAACAAGATGGCTACAAGGGCCCTATATTAAAAGTGTGTTTTGAGTTTAAACGATGCAGTCCGGAATAAAATGGGCCCAGAGGGAGGGGTAAACAGGGAGGGTCATCCTTGTCTGTTGTAATTGCTGCTTCCCACCCACCTCTCTGGCCTGGAGGGGGCTGGGTCATCCCGAGCACACACCAGCCGCCCATACTCTACACGTTTAGTATTTTCTAATGTAGCAGTTTCTTTGACTTTTTTTGTTTTGCTTTAATAAGTCTTAGGCAAATCATTTACATGCACATCTCACTCAGAGAGTATATGTCCATACAACCTAAAGCAATCTACAGATCCAGTGCAATCCCTATCAAAATTCCAATGACATTTTTTACATAAATAGGAAAAACAATCCTAAAATGCGTATGGAACTGCAATAGACTTCAAAAGCCACAGCAATCCTGAGAAAGAAGAACAAAGCTGGAGGCAACACTTTTCCTGATTTCAAATTATACTACAAAGCTACAATATTCAAAGTAGTATGGTACTGGCATGAAAACAGACACATACACCAATGCAACAGAATCAAGAGCCGAGAAATAAATCCACACACATACAGGCAACTAATTGACAGGGATCCAAGAATACTCAACAGGGAAAAGATAGTCTCTTCAGTAAATGGTGTTGGGAAAACTGGATACCCACATGCCAAACAAAGAAAGTGGACCCCTATCTTACACCATTTGTAAAAATTAACTTGAAATGGATTAAAGACTTAAATGTAAGACCTGAAACTGTAAAACTCCTAGAAGAGAACATAAAGAGAAAGCTCCTTAACATTGGTCTTGGTGATGATTTTTTGGGTATGACAACAAAACCACAAGCAACAAAAACAAAAAGCAACCAATGGGACTACATCAAACTAAAAAGCTCCTGGAGAGCAAAAGAAACAATCAACAAAATGAAAAGGCAACCTAGGAATGGGAAAAAATATTTGCAAACCACATGTATGATAAGAGGTTAATACCCAAAATCTTTAAGGAATTCAAACAACTCCATAGCAACAAACAAACAAACAAACAAACCAAAACAAATAATCTGACTCTAAAATTGGCAAAGCAGGGGACTTCCCTGGTGGTCCAGTGGTTAAGACTCCACACTTCCACTGCAGGGGGCATGGGTTTGATCCCTGGTCAGGGAATTAAGGCCCGCATGTCATGCAGTGTGTGTAAAAAAATAAAATAAAATAGGCAAATCAAGACTAGGAAACAACTAAGTGTCCAACAGGTGAATGGATAAAGAAAATGTGACATATAGATATAGATAGATAGATGGATAATGGAATTTTATTCAGCCACATGAAAAGAAGGAAATCTGCCATTTGTGACAACACAGATAGACCTTGAGGGCATTATGCTAAGTGCATTAAGTCAGAGGGCGAAACATAAATACTGTATGAGATCACTTATATGTGGAATCTTTAAAAGCAAAGAAGAAACAACTCACAGATACAGTAGAATAGACTGGTTGCCAGAGGTGGGAGGTCGGTGAAATAGCTGAAAGTGGTCCAAAGGTACAAACTTCAAGTTATAAGATACATAAGTCCTGGGGATGTCATGTATAGTGTAGTGACTATAGCTAACAATATTGTGTATTTGAAAGTTGCTAAGAGAGTAGCTCTTAAAAGCTCTCATCACAAGAAAAGAATAATTTGTTACTGTGAGTGGTGATGTATGAAAAGCCATGGAAGAAGCTTAAATGCATATTGCTAGTTGAAAGAAACCAGTCTGAAAAGACTACACACTGGATGATTCCAACCATATGACATTCTGGGAAAGGCAAAGCTATGAAAACAAGAGGACTATGCTGGCCCCAGTGGACACCACTGTCTCTCCTTTCAGGAGCCTCCAGGTGCTGGAGACCTTCCCCCCTGAGATCCAGGTCTTCATGAAGGACTCCAGTAGGCCAGGGCAAGCCTTACACCATTGATCCTGATGACTCCATCCACGACTTGAAAGAGAGATTGAAGAGGCTGGAGGACCTTACGTGGAGGATCAGATACTCGGGTTCTGGGGCCAGAAACTGTGGAATCAATAGCTTCTCAGACTGCACATCAAGGATTGTGACACCATCATGCTCGTTAAGAGAGGCCCCACATCCCCACGAGTGCCAAGATCATGGCTGTTCACTTTGTAGACTTCTATGGTCATATGTCCCCCTAGCTCACCCCTTTCTACCCAGACCACTGTGCTCTTTCTGAAGCATAAATAGAAACAGAATCCTCCCCTGCTTAAAATTCTCCAATGGCTCCCTATTACCTTGGGTCCTATACCTCAAGTTCAAGTTCCTTTGCTTGGCATTCAGGGATTCTTGACCATTTAGCTCTTGCTGACCTCTCAGTCTCTCCTCGTCACTCTCAAAACATACCAGACGTGGCCAAACACTTGCAATTCCAGAACACTGAATGCTGGCTCACAACTCCATGACTTTGAGTCAACTTTCCTTCTCCCCCATGTTGTCACCATTCAAAGTTCAAACCTCTAAGTTATTGATTCTCAAAAGTAAGGACCCCAGACCAGCAGAATCAACATCATCTGGGAACCTCTTTGAAATAAAAATTCTCAGCAGCTAGCCCAGAATTACCTGAGTTAGGTTCTCTGGAAGTGAGACTCAGCAATCTGTGTCTTAACAAGCCTTCCAAGTAATTCTGAGCAAATATGGAAGTTCCAGGGAGTTAACACCCCAGGGAGTAAGCCTTGGCACATTGAAAGACAGGAACCAGCGATTGCAGCGAGTGCATACTCCCCTCCTCCACCTCTCAGGTGGATAATTTTGAGGCACGTTATGCATTGCTCCTTAGAGGGTCCCCAGTGGGATCAAAGCTCAGCTGCCCACAGTAGTGATCAATTTCATGATATTTCTTGGACTGTTTTTTCCTCCTTCTCAATCCCCCACACCTGTCCCTTGGGATCATTTCCCAAAACAAGTCTCATGTAAGCTCCTTGTCTCAGGCTCTGCATTTGGAGGAACACAAGCTAAGAGAAAACCCATCTTTATGTAATCTTCCTCTTCCTAAAACCCAGCCCACACCCTTCCTAACTACTAGCTCTTCCCCCACCACCATAGAAATGTGCCCAACTACGTGGCATTTCTACAAACCATAAAACCAATACACAATCGACTGCATGTTCCCCTTTTTTTTTTTTTTTTTGCGGTACGCGGGCCTCTCACTGTTGTGGCCTCTCCTGTGGCAGAGCACATGGCTCCGGACAGCGCAGTCTCAGCGGCCATGGCTCACGGGCCTAGCCACTCAGCAGGCGTGTAGGGATCTTCCCAGACCGGGGCACGAGCCCATGTCCCCTGCATCGGCAGGCGGACTCCCAGCCACTGCGTCACCAGGGAAGCCCCATGTTCCCTTTTAAAATCATTTTTTTCTTTTTTGGTCACACTGCGAGGCCTGCAGGTTCCTAAATACCAGACCAGGGATTGAACCCTGGTCCCTGACAGTGAAAGCCCAGAGTCCCAACCGCTGGACTGCCAGGGAAATCTTTTGAAATCTTGAAAGCTGCTGAACTCCCAGATGTCTCATGAAAATGAATAATGAAATGAATCAAAACTAATATGTAAGGTCTATTGAGGAAAGTGGTGGCTACCAGTGGGGAGAAGGAAGTGGGGAGAGGCAAAATAGGAGGACGGGATTAAGAGGTACAAACTACTGTGTATAAAATAGATAAGCTACAAGGACATATTGTACAGCACAGGGAATAGAGCCAATATATTATAATAACTTTAGTTTTTCAAAGGTTTATTTATTATTTATTTATTTAATTTATTGGGTCTTAATTGCGAGACGCAGGATCTTCACTGAGGCGTGCGGGATCTTTCATTGCAGCATGTGGGCTCTTCGTTGTGGTGTGGAGGTTTCTCTCTAGTTGTGGCCTGCATGCTCCAGGGCACACTGGGCTCAGTAGTTGTGGCACGCTGAGCTTAGTTGCCCTGCCGCCTGTAGGATCTTAGTTCCCCGACCAGGGATCAGACCTGTGTCCCCTGAATTGGAAGGCAGATTCTTTACCACTGGATCACCAGGGAAGTGCCTATAATAACTTCAAATGGAGTATAACCTGTAAAAATATTGAATAACTATGTTGTACACCTGAAACCGATATAGTGTTGTAAATCAATTATACTTCAAAAAGATGTTTTAAACTAAGATGTAAGGTCTGAATGTTTGAATACTTTTGTTTGAATAACTTTTATATTGCCTTGAAGCTCATTATCTGTCATTATAAACTATAGGACAAATGTTTGGAATCTCACTTTATTGTTGACTATGGTTTGCGAAATTGCCACTGCTCTTTAAACAGTTATAATATAGGACTGTCTAAGGACCAGGCACTACCAAACTTTGAAAATATGGAGACTTTTAGAATTTATGTAATTAAAAATGTGATTCTTTCCATTTGGGGTTAGCCAGTTGGAAAGTTTAAATTGAAACGTGTCATGATTGAGGGTTTTTTTTTTCCCCAAATGGTAGCCAGTGAAATGATATGAGGTCTGGAATTCACTTCCAAATAATACAGGAGGGGAGATGTGGATGGAGATATCATTGAAACAAGATTGTCTGTAGGTTGGGACTTCCCTGGTGGTCCAGTGGTTAGGACACTGTGCTTCTACTGCAGGGGGCGTGGGTTCAATCCCTGGTTGGGGAACTAAGATCCCGCGTGCCGGGTGGCCAATAAAAATAAAAATGGGCAGAAGACCTGAATAAACATTTAAAACACTGTCTACAGGTTGATAATTGCTGAAGATGGGGAATGGTACATGGAGGTTCATTGTATTATTCTACTTTTGTTCATGTTTGAAATTTTCCATAATAAGAAAATTGAATCATACCACTTCTCCCTACCTTTCACTGCTACCATTCTGATCCAAGGCGCCACATCTCTTGCCTGGACTGTTGTAGTAACTTCTTCACTGAATTCCTGCTTCTGCTCTCACCTCCACTCCCCACCCTCTGCTTTTAATCCAATCTTCCCACGAACAGCCAGTGTGATACCGTTAAAATGAAAGTCCATCCATGTCCCTCTTCTGCTTGGAACTCCCCAGTGGCTCCCCATTTCAATCAGAGTAAAAGCCAAAGTCTTAGTAGTCTTCAAGATCCTACACAATTCGCCCCCTACACTTGTACTCAAACCTCATCCCCTCCCACTCTCCCCCTTTGATCATTCCATTCCAGTCACACTGCTATTCCTCAATCCCACCAGGCGTACTGCCGCCACAGGGCCTTTGCACTTGCTGTTCCTTCTCCCATTCTTCTTTAATGTTTTAAATTTATTTTATTTATTTTTAATTTTTGGCTGAGCCGGGTCTCAGTCGCGGCACACGGGATCTTTCGTTGGGGCGTGTGGACTTCTTAGTTGCCGCATACAGACTCTTAGCTGCGGCATGCATGTGGAATTTGGTTCCCCGATCGGGGATCGAACCTGGGCCCCCTGCATTGGGAGAGTGGAGTCTTACCCACTGGACCACCAGGGAAGTCCCACTTTCTCTCATTCTTCCCTCTGACATACGTACCGCTCACTCTTCGCCTCCTTCATGTCTTTGCTCAAATGTCTCCTTTTCAAACCTTCCCTAGCCACCTTTCTTGAGACTGAACCCCTGAACATTGCCACTTCTCACCCCCCCACACACACGTAGTCAGTATCTTTTAACCTCTTTCCCTGCTTTATTTTCCTGATTAGCACTTATCACCATCTTAATGATTATAATGTTACTTATTTATCCTGTTTATTATCTGTCTCCACCATTAGAGTGTTAGCTCTCTGCAGTCCGAGAATTTTGCCTATTCACGGCTGTATCCCCAGGACACCTGCCTGGCACATAGCGGGCACTCAACAAATGTCTGTTGAATGAATGAATGAATGGCATTCCGAGTTTCAATCCCTGCCCACCTGTCCAGGCACAGCTCTCACCTCTCCCCTCCCTGCCCTCCATGCCAACGTGGATCTGACAGCCGAGTCCTGGCACATACCAGGATGATTCACACTTCTCAGCCTTATCCTGTCTTGTGCCCTCTGTCTCCTGGCCGCATTCCCAGTCTTTGAAGACTCATCTCAAGCAGGTGTTCACTGACACCACAGGTGACCCCAAAGAAACTCTTCTGCCTGAATTTCCACCAAGTTTCTGTGCCCTCTTTTCTCCTAGTACACAGGACACTGGACTCTCTGTGCCTCCTCCGTCTCCCCCACTGCTCTGGGAGCCCCTGGGGCAGGAACCACGTCTTACATTGTCTTCTTAGCACAATGTCTGGCACCCAGCCAGCACTCAATAGATGTACAGTGAACGAATAACAATACTTGCATTTACTGAATGTTTTCTCTGCTAAATGTTCTCTTGCTTAATCCACACAACCTATGGGGTAGGTATTATTCTTAAACCCATTTTAAGGATTATTTCTGTAAGGGTCAGAGAGGTTAAGAGTCTGGCAAAGGGCAGACTGGAATTCCAGAGTTTGTTCTGCGGAACCCTAGAATTCCCACTGTTCAGCCCAACCTCCAGCGAGTGCCTGCTCTTACTGAGCCTGTTTTGGGTGACAAGGTTGTGGGGATGGGATTGGTGGATACCATCCAAGTCCCATCTCCTGGGGGAGTTGCCTTTCCCAGGGCCATCCTCAAGCCAGTTTCAGTTTCCAAGTTGTAAAAGGGAAACTAAGAGGTGAGAAACGAAACCTACAGCAGAAAGGGTGACTAAAAGCCCCGCCTGTTAAGGTGGTTTCACCAAGTGCCCCTCGGCACCCCAGCTGCAGTGAATGGCCTCCAGGAAGAGGATCCCCTGGTCAGCCAGACACCCCTTGTTTCCCCTCCACTCTGGTCCTTTATTCCACAGGGTGCTGGAGGTCAGCTGAGGAGGAGTCCCCTTAAAGAAGAGTGTGTGTGCCAGGAGCTGGGTAGGTGTGTGGGTATATATCTAGCCGCCAGTGGTACTCTCAAGACAGAGATGGCAGTGCCCCCGAAGCTCTTTGTCTCCCCAGCTTCCAGGCTGAACTCCTTCGTGGCTCACTGCCTGCATCCCAGCCAGAAGTGGAAAAAGAGGTGTTGGAGACTGTGCAGACTGTGGAGCAGTTCCTGAGGGAGCAGAGCTTCCAGGGGGAGCATGGGCTGGACCAGGAATCGGGGGTGCTGAAGGTGGTCAAGGTGAGACTGGTTCCCTCCATCCCCAGGCCAGGGCTGGGCAAAATGCAGCTTGTGGGTCTACATCCCTGAGGATGCTGGGACCTGTTGCCTCATTATCTCTAGCCCATGCTACTGACCTCTCAAGACACTCCATCCCAATGCACTGCTGCCTTGAGCAGAGCAAGTCCAGTAAGGAAGCTAATAATAATAGTGTACTTGTTTGGATGCACGAGCCTAACCCCTTAACATGTATTATGTCTAATTTGTGTACCCTGTGAGGTATGTATTATTCTTTTCCCATTTTACAGATGAGCAGAATGGAAACTCAGTGATTTAAGATCCACAATGACCAAAAGCAATGCAAGGTCTCTGATTGGATCTTGGTGTGAATGGACCATCTGTAAAATATAATTTGGGGACAATTGGGGAAATTTCAATATGGCCAGAATATTAAATAATATATATATATAAGGGAATTGTTTTTTAATATTTATTTATTTAATTTATTTATTTTCTTGGCTGCGTCAGGTCTTAGTTGTGGCAATGCGGGATCTTTTGTTGCAGCGTGCGGGCTCGGGCTTCTCTCTAGTTGTGGCGTGCGGATTTTCTCTCCCTAGTTGTGGCGCGTGGGTTCCAGGGTGTGTGGGTTTTGTAGTTTGCGGCACACGGGCTCTCTAGTTGAGGCGTGGGAGCTCAGTAGTTGTGGCACGTGGGCTTAGTTGTCCTGCAGCATGTGGGATCTTTGTTCACTGACCAGGGATCGAACCCGAGTCCCCTGCATTGGAAGGTGGATTCTTTACCACCGGACCACCGGGGAAGTCCCAGGGAACTGTTTTATTGAGGTGTAATAGTTTTGTGGTTATGGGGGAAAATGTTCTCTTTTGTTGGACACAAATGCTAAAGTATTTAGGGACGATGGTCCTTAGCGTTTGTAATTTACTTTAAAGTGGCTTAGTTGAAGCAAATATGGCAGAGTTTAGACTTGTTGAATCTGGGCGGATGTATAAGTGTTCATTGTATTCTCTTTCTATTTTTCTGCTTAAAATTTTTGATAATGGAAATGTTTTTTTAATGGAAGTTCAGAGAGGTGAGGTCCCTTGCCCAAGGTCACACAGCTAGTGGTGAAGCTGGGATTTCACCCAGGATCTACCTTACTCCACTCCAGGCTGCCCTCACTGGGCTTTTTCCCCATGCCCTTCCTGCAGCCGCATCATGTCACCTGCTGTCCTAGCGGGATCATAATGCAAGAGGGTCAAAACTAGAAAGGGGTGATGAGAGAAACAACTTTGAGGGAAACGATTTTGTTTTTCTGAGTGGCTGCCAAGGCATTTTACAGTATGATGACCCTACTAACACCAAAGTTCAGAGTCTGGACTTTTAGATAGGTTTAGGGTATCCCCACAGGTTCCTGCTTTGCCTTCCCCGGTGGAACCTTTTAATATAACCACTGAGTGGGCTTCCCTGGTGGTCCAGTGGTCCAGTGGTAATAAATCTTATGACTCTACTCCCTTTGTATGGGTGTGTTGAAACTGCACCTTTCCTCCGAATGACCCCGGGGGTTTCATTTCCCCACAGAGGGAGTTTGGATGCTGAGGGAGCTACCTGCCCACACTGTGTGGGTGGCTTGTGGCCCCGGCCACCGAGAAATTAACACTTTATTTGGGCTTTAAACTCTCCCCCAACCCCTGAAAATCTGGTAAGCTGTGCTGGTCCACAAGAGTGAAGGCTTGTCCTTGGGTTTGAATAGGTTTGAACTGAAGCAAGTCATGAAGCCTGTTCTAGAACGCTCTTCCCTCTCTGCCTATATCTTACCACTGGAAAAGGTGGGAAGGGCAGCACAGGCACAGCCTTCAGCGGGATGTGCTCTGTGCCATTCCCAGCCCTCTCACATAGGGCAGAAACGCCCCGCCCCCGCCAATTCCTGAGTTAAAGCCCTCACCTCTAATGTGACTGTATTAGGAAATAGGGTCTTTAAGGAGGTAATTAAGGTTAAATAAAGTCATAATGGTGACTGGACTCGTGTCCTTATAAGAAGATAGAGACATCAGCGGCCTCTCTCTGTCCATGCACACACACAGGTAAGACCATGTGAGGACTCAGTGAGAAGGCAGCTGTCTGCAAGCCAGGAAGAGAGGCCTCAGAAGAAAGCCACTCTGCTGGCATCTTGATTTTAGACTGCAGAATTCCAGACCTGCGAGGAAGGAAATTTCTGTTGTTTAAGCCTCCAGTCTCTAGTATTCTATTATGGCAGTCCAAACAGACTAATGCACCGTTGTATGTTGGCTTTTTTCCCCAGGAGAACAGTACCTAGAACAGTAGACTAGCATCCTGGTCCCCAGGTCATTTTGGTTCAGTTAAATTCTTAAAGTAGCACTTACATCTTACCTCACATTGAAATAAATCCTTTTGTAGCACGTGAGTGGCACAGAGTGGAGCTTAAAAGATTTAGCGGGCCATCGTGCTCTCTCTAACCCACCCCTCGAACCTGCCTTATAGCATCCTCTTTACTTCCCAGTCCAAACCCTGTGTTGCAGTCTTTTTCCTGTCCCCCATTTATAGTGCCCACTCCTTCCTTGCCCAGTTGGAATTTTCTCTAGCTTCCATGCCGACTGCCCAAACCCCATCTGTTCTTCAGGGTCATCCTAAGCCTTACATCTTTGGGGCCTCTTCTCAACCTTCCAGCCAACCTCTGCATCACTCTGGTACTTCCTGCCTTTGCAGAAATTTAACAGAAAGAGAGGAGGGGATTGGAGGCACTGTGCCTAAGATCTCAGGTGGATGAGATTCTTCCCTGCAAGCCAAGTGTCCGGCTGTAAACAATACCTTCAGGGCCTAAACAGTGAATAGAGGGATAGAAAGTGACTTGACTTTGGTGCATGTATGTGTTTATACCCATATATGTGAAGTCTGTGTTCTTGGAGTAGAGCCCCATTCATTTAGAGAAAAAAGAGCCTGCTCCAAATTCCCCATCTGGAACTAGAAATTTGTCCTTAATGAGACACATGTATAACACAGGTTATAGATTAAGACTGACCTGAAGAGAGCACACTGACTTTTGTCTAAGCACGTCACACGTCAAGGACAGCTAGACGTGGAAGAAACCAAGAAATCAAGTGTAGGATTTCCCAAACTGCAGTCAGTTACTAACCACATTAATACCTTTTTTAAACCTTCTTCACATTGCATCAAAGGGATGCTTTGATGCACTGCTGAGGTCTTCTCAGCAAAGCTCATGGGAATTTGGTATATGAGGATCCACAATAGCGATCCATTTCATCGGTGTCAATCTTTCTGGACAGTTTGGGTGGAAAGGACAACTCCTGAAGGTGCGATACCTTCACCGCATGTACTAGCATTGGGTCTTGCTTGTGTGTGTGTGTCACCGACTTCAGCCTTGCTGTAGCAATAATAGCTAAGATACTGTAGAGCTGAGAGGCTATTTAAGTATTTATAGATATATACATAAGATAAAAGCACCTAACTTTTTTCTACCTATTGCTTACTTTCCACAGCGGTGTACACACCACACTTTAGGAAACAGTGATGTTGTCCAATTTGTCTTCTCATTTGAAGATGAGAAATGAAGGTCTGGAGACCTTTCATTGCTCAAGGTCATTCGAGTGTTTAAGGGCAGGGTGCTGGGGTTCCTGACTTCCAGAGAACCTAACTTTTCTCTGAAATTATACTGCCCCTTAATCTCTTAGCAGTACATAAAACAAATATTGGCGACCTCGTGACCTGCCAGCCCTCGGGTGAAAGGGAGATCTGTGGCTGGCTCTCCTCTTAAACGTTTAAGAAATGGGAGTCTAGGGGAAAAAAACCCAAAACAGTCATGCAAAGACTGACTCACGGAAGGGGAGCCCGTGGTCGTCTAGCTCAGCACTGGGCTGAACCCTGGATCGTCCAAGGAGGGTCTTGGAGGCCTCTCTGCAGACCAAGAAGTCAAGGCATAAGGGGGAATAAGGCAGGTTTGCTTCTGTGTCTTCATGTTATTTTCATGTAAGATAGCACTGAAAATTTCAAAAGTAACACTGGAAATGTGCTGTGCTTGTCCACTTTGACATGAAGGCTCAAAGGGGGATCGTGTTTTGCTAGTTAATAACAGACAACATTCCTCATCCAGCATTCCTAGAGCTTGAAAAAGCAATAGAGGCAAGTGAGTCCATGAACGTGGGTTTTGTGGTCATGCAGATTTGAACTTGCATCCCAGCAGGGCTTGAATGGAGTTCTTCTCTCCAAATTAGGCAAATTGTTTCTCCAAGGCTCATGGAGTGGTCAGTGTTGTTATAGGGGAGTGAGGTAAAAGCATTTTCCTCACCATATCCTTCCCCAGACATGTTATCTGAAAGGAAGGAAGGAATGAAAAATGGGAGGGATATATGGAGAAAGAGGGAGGAAACTAAGGTGGCAGAGAACATTCCTAAAAGTCCTCCATGTTACTTCTGCTGTGCTTCCACACGCTCCTTGGGACCTTGCTCGCCAACAGAAATGTTGATTAAGCACTCTGGTTCTTATGTACTTTCTGCATTGGGAACACTCATAGTTAGGTTTCAGGGCTCTGAACTCCCCAAACTGGGGAACTTGTCATTAAAAGGTCCTTTTAAAAAGCACAAGTGCCCCAAAGTTTAATGGCATTAGATTTTGGCAATGATTTCTTGAATATGACACCGAAGGCACAGGCAACAAAAGGAAAATAGAGAAATTGACTTCATGAAAATTTTTTAAAATCTGTGCATCCAGACCCTATCAACAGAGGAAAAGGGCAATCGCAGAATGAGAGGAGATGTTTGGAAATCACATATCTGATAAGGGATTAATATCTAGAGTGTACAGAGAACTCCTAAAACTCAACCACAAAGCAAACAACCTGGCTAAAAAATGGGCAAAGGACTTGATTAGACATTTCTGCTAAGAAGATACATAAATGGCCCATAAACACATCAAAAGATGCTCAGCATCAGCGATTATTAGGAGAATACAAGTCAAGACTACAGTGAGATACCACCTTACACACATTAGGGTGGCTACTGTGAAAACAAAAAATAACAAGGGTTGATGAGGATGTAGGAAATTGGAACCCTGTGCACTACTGGTGAGAATGTAAAATGGTACAGCCATTGTGCAAAATATCATGGTGGTTCCTCAAAATTAAAAGTAGGATTACCATATGGTCCAGTTCCACTTCTGGGTATATACCCAACATAACTGAAAGCAGGTTTTCCAAGATACTTTGTATACCTATGTTCATAGCAGCATTGTTCACAATAACTAAACTGTGGAAGCAACCCAACTGCCACTGACAGATGAATAGATAAGCAAACGGGGTGTATACACAACAGAATATTATTCAGCCTTAAAGAGGAAGTTCTGACACAGGCTACAACATGGATGAATCTTGAGGACATGATGCTAACCTACCAGTCACAGAAAGACAAATGCTCTCGATTCCACTTGTATGAGGCACCTAGAGTGGTCAAGTTCGTACAGACAGAAAGTCGAATGGTGGGTGCCAGGGGCTGGGGGTAGCGTTTTGCTGGAGGGCAGAGAGTTCCAGTTTCTCCAGAAGAAAAGAGTTCTGGAGTTTGGCTGCCGCACAACGTGAATCTCCTGAACGTGTCTAAACTCTACACTCATAAGTGATACGATGATACAATTTTATGTGCATTTCACTACAATTAAAAACCAAACATGGACTTCCCTGGT